>NC_082665.1:68957500-70207500 GCF_025265405.1 Mesoplodon densirostris | reverse complement strand
AAAGAATTCAAGTCACCAACCAGGAGAGGAGTCAATTATAGCTACCAAAGCTCATATAAAGAGTGAAGTAAGCTGTAACAAGAACAGCTAATGAGGTATGAAGTCAGGATGGTGGGGAGTAATTTCATATGAGGTGAACAAAGTACCTTGGGACAAATAATTTAGGGCAGTGGTCATGAATGATGTGATAGTGTTGCAGACCTGCTGTTACAGAGCCCTGGCTGTGCAGTACAGAGAGAGACTTGATGAGAATGTACAAGTCCTCACTCTTTGCTGAGGGCATGAACCACAAGACCCAGACCCTGGGGATGGGAGAGCATCCAGAGGTGAGTCATAGATGGAATCTGGTGTCTTAGGAAAAATTAGCAGGCAGGACACAGACTGTGTGTAGGAACAGAGCCCAAGATGCAACTCAATCCTATGTACCAAACAACAAAGGATGCAGAGGGTGAAAGTTGGGCATCGTTGGCCACATAAGCACCAGATCTCATTCCTGAACCAGCAGGGACCAGCAGTATGGTGGCCAAATGCATCAGACAGTAGAGACAAGACTCTTCATTTCCCCAACATAGTCATGATGGGCTCGGGAATTCATCCCCTCACTACTAAGGATGCAGTCCATGGACCAGCAATGTCAGCATCGCCAAGCCCCTAGAAAGAAATGCAGTATCCCAGGCCCCACCCCAGACTAGCTGAATCTGAATCTGCATTTTAATGAAATCCCTAGATACCTCACATGTACAATAAAGTTTCAGAAGCACTTCTCTAGATGTAGGAGATGGTGAAGAAAAGGGCAGGGAAAGCCAGGTAGGGGTTGACTAGAATCTGTTAATAAATGCAGGGGTCTGTATCTGAATATAAGATGGAGGTTTTCTCAGCAGCTTCCTTCATATTTCCTTTACTTTTTTCCTTTGGCTACTAGAGATTGCATTTTGAGGAAGTCACTGCCCCTCTCTGGGTCTCAGTTTCCCCATCTGATGAGTGCAATAAACTATATTTGTCTATCAGAGTCCTTCCCTAAGGTGGTCTATGGGTCTTGGACTCTATAAGGACTGGCACTCATATGCACACACCTGTCCTATTTTCTAGGGGAAGCCCAGTGCTATTGATAAACCAGGAAATTGTTTCCTTTGTGATTCCTGCCAAGACACAAGCTCAGCATATTGTTCAGATCTGGCAAGGCAAGAGAGATTTGTCAACTACACGCTTATTATGAAGCACCTGAACCCAACTCTGCAGAGAAAGCATGTACAGTCTGGGAGACAGAGTCACAAGGGAACATCAGGACTTTGACTGGCATCTTCTTCTTTTTTTTTTTTTTTTTTTTTTTTTTTTTTTTGCGGTGCGCAGGCCTCTCACTGTTGTGGCCTCTCCCGTTGCGGAGCACAGGCTCCGGAAGCGCAGGCTCAGCGGCCATTGCTCACGGGCCCAGCCGCTACGAGGCATGTGAGATCTTCCCGGACCAGGGCACGAACCCATGTCCCCTGCATCGGCAGGTGGACTCTCAACCACTGCGCCACCAGGGAAGCCCTGGCATCTTCTTACCTTTGCCAAAACTTCTGTTCCATCACTTGGTTTCAAGGGTGACACTGTTCAGTAATATCCTCCTCCTATTGCCTTCCCCCACAACACACCCCCATACACACAAGAAAATCTCTAGGCTAATTTAGGAATATATGGCTGGTCCTGTTTGTGTTAATGGAAACTGCTTCTTGCTGTAGATCAGATGTCAGCAGGCTACAGCCTGTAGGCCAAATCCAGCCTGCTGCCTATTTTTCTAAATAAAATGCTATTGAAGCTCAGCCACACTCATGCATTTAGGTAGTATCTTTGGCTGCTCTTGTGCTTCCACTTGAGAATGAATGGTTGTGACAGACACCTGGCCCACAGAGCCTAAAGCATGTACTACTGGCCCTTTATAGAACAAGTTTGCCAACTCCTGATATAGCCCAATAGTGAGAGAAGTGAAGTTTATATCTTCAAATCAATAGTATTTTGTCTAGTGTATACAGATTTAATAAATGATGCACCAGGGAACTTAGAAGCTAGCTACAGTGAGGCCTAATATTTAAGACCAAGGTTTTGAAGCTGAACATGCTGTGTGCAGTGAAACTCAGCCCCTCTACTTACAAGTTGTATGATCTTGGACAAGTTGCTGAACCTCTCTGAGCCTCAGTTTCCCCTCCTATAAAACATGACAATTGGCATGCCAGAGCCTGTGGATGATTATGATAGTTACCCCTATTTTCTCCTGGGACAAGTTGCACAAACACTCCAGAAACAAGAGCTGATCTATTCCGTCATCAACACTGAAAGCTGCTGCAAAGGCACCTGCTGACAAGGGACAAGCTGCTGATTGAAGGTGGCTGTCATGACTCCCAGAAACTTGGCCACAGAGTTTAGTTCCATCATGGCCCGAAGATCAAGCCTAATCTCTGAAGGGCTCCCAGAGGGCAACCTTCCCTGAAGCAGAAAGGTGCAGACCTGTGGGAAGTGCAGCCTCTAGCTCCCTCTATTCCCAGTCAAGGAAACCCCAGCATCCACGGAAAGAGCAGATCACCTCCCTCTTTTATTGTGCTTATTGGTACACAGACTAATAGACAGTCTCTTCTCACTGTTTTATGAGCTTTTTGAGGACAGGGGCCATGTCTGATTCACCCATCGTAGCTGCTCAGTGCATGTTTTGCTTAGTGGACCACAGAGTCTGGGATCATAATCTGTTAACATCAATGCCCTGCTCATTACAAAAGAAAACTGGTCATCCTTAAGTGAGGACACCACATGCACTGTAGAGAGATGACCAACAGAGACACAAGGAGTCCTCGGTGGATGGTGTGGAAGCCCCTGAGGCAGCACGTACTTAGGACAGCACCTGCACCATGAGGTACCCTCAGCCTCAGTGTCTGCTGATGGGATGGAGACTCTGTGCTGATTCTGTGTGCCTTTTACCACCTCAGGAGCAACAAATGCAAAGGGCAAAAGCTTTCCTCTACTGACGACAGATGGAGCCCTCAGATGAAAACTAAAAGTGCTGGCTGCCCCCCTAGTAGTGACACCCAGAGTAACCTGGAGCAATGTCCACAGAAGACAGTCTGCACCCTTGCAGACATCCAGAGAGCTGCTTTCTCCCCTGGCCTCTCACAGGTGTGGCTGCCAGAGTGATGAAGACAGAGAGGTGCATGCCACCCTGTCATTTCAGACCTTCCCTGGACAAGAGAAATGGCTAACAACTATCTGTAAAAAGCTGTCTGAAATTCCAAGTTCATCAATCTCCTAACTTGAGTTTTAACAAAATCTGGTATACTAGAGTCCTAACATGCCAATCCAGCTCTCCTTCTCCAGCTGAGCGAGTCTCACTTAATGGCTCTGAGCCTCAGCTTCCTCACTTATGAATGGGGATAGAAGTCAGGATTCAGTGAAATAATGTATACAAATCACACTATTAGCACACAGCAGATGCTCCACAAAAATGAGTTCTTGCCCTCTCTTCTTAAGTCTTAAGAATCCTGGCAGACAGAATCTCTGTATGACTGAGCAAAAATCTTATGAACTAAAATATAAGCCAATATTTGGTTCAGCTCAATTGTTGATCTATCTTCTTTAAGGTGTCCTGGTCAAAGAAATCCTCTATCACATGAAGAGTGCAACTCAGCCATTGAACCACAGAAAACTCATTATGTATTCTGCAGTAAGTATTTTTTTTTTTTTTTTTTTTTTTTTTATTTTTTTTTTTTTTTTTTTTTTTGCAGTAAGTATTTTGTTCCCATTCAGCATCTGTTTATTCAAGTGTGTGAGCTCTTTCAGGAGGAGTCTTCATCTTCTTCGTCATCATTTCCCTGTTCAAATTCTTTAAAATTAAATACATAATTCTGGCTCTCAAGGAATTTAGAGTTCAATACTGACAAGAAGAAAAGTAAGCACATAAATACCATGCAAAGCAGAGTCGCGGTGTCATACAGGCCAGTGCTTTGGTGCCTCAGAGAAGGGAAACATCACTTCTGTCCCAAACTAAAACCAGAACAGGAACAGGAGAGGGAAAATGATAGGAGAACTACAAGGAAAGCTGAGTGTACAAGACTTCGTGATGAGTTGGAATGTGGGCGGAGGACAATGATCTGGAAGGTAAGCCACAGATGAAGGTAATGTTTCAAGTCTCAATGACTGGAAGGAGAGTGGAACCATTAATAGAGGTGGTCATGGGTCAGGTGAATGTACCATTAGGCAGTTGGGTTTGAAATGCCAGCTGCATCCAAGAGGAAACTTCAGATAGTAAAGGGGATATAAGAAGGAAAGGGAAGGAAAGCTACAACTTGAAGTCAGAGCTACAGCTGGGTGCAGAAAGGAAAGAGAGAGAGATCTTGGAGAAAGCATCCATCTCGGAGCAGGAGCCAGGGAAAGAGACATTGTCAGGGGGGAATTCTAGAGATGTACTATGCAATGAAATGCATGTCCCTTGAGTCTGGGATGAGCAGGGAAACAGGACATGGAGGGCTAAGTCGGTCTCCCATCCACTTCTGCGGGACAGAGGATTTCTCAGATGTGGTCTGGCTGGAGAAAGCCATGGTTTCATTCTGCAAGAAGATGGAAGAGGTTATTAAAGATACAGGGAGTTTATCATCTGGGGTTCTAAATGGTATAGACTAGAGAACGAGCTCATGGAGGGAACAGAATGTAGTGCTTCTTTGATAAAAGTAGGCCTGAAATTAATTGATTCTTTCAGGTTTTCCAGTTTCTAATCTGGTTTCCAGTTCTAACTTGTGTGACTTTTGGCAAGTCATAAATCTGTCACTCCTTTTTTTTCTTTTTCTCTAGTAAATCAGTTCTAACCCTTTGAGTATGTATATGCTGCCATAGAGTTTAGGCAACCAAATGTTATGCCCATTTTGTAGATATGAAAATTGAGGATTTCTTAAGATTAGATAACTAATAGGTGGCAAAACTGGGGCTGAAAACCAGTCTCCTATGCCTTCCAGCTATTCTGAGATAAACCTTTAACAACTCTTTTTAAGCTACGCACTCTACTTCCTTACATTTTATTCTGTCTAAACATTTGTAACTTCATATATTCTTCCCCAGATTTAAAATCACAGATGATGCTAATCTGTAAAAAAATATAGAATCTAGCATTAATGTATGCCAAATTATTTTAAAATTTAATGAAAATCAATGAAACAGGCTAAAACAGAGAGATGTTCTACTGGGGAAGGCATAGGACAAAATCAGAAGACTTGGCTCAGATTTTACTTTCTTTCACTTTGGAGATATATGACATAAAGCAAGTTACTAAATTTCTTTTTTTTTTTCTTTTTTTGTTTTTGGACACACCACAAGGCTTGTGGGATCTTAGTTCCCCTACCAGGGATTGAACCCGGGACCTCAGCAGTGAATGTCCACAGTCCTAACCACTGGACAGCCAGGGAATTCCACCCAAGTAACTTAATTCCTTTGGGTTTCAGTTTCTTCATCTTTTGAAAGGAAATAATTATATGTATGTAAATCTCACTGCCTAGCACCCAAAAATTTGCCCTTTCCCTCTCTACTTCTTAAGTCATTGGAGGTATGGGAAATTTAATTGAATCAGAAACCATCATGGTGCTCTACAAATGCTTGATACACATCTGTTGACTGTAAATTTGAACCAGAGATAAAGATAAAAAATGTTTGCTTCAAATCTCTGTAGCATGACACTACTGTGAGTGCCCTGCAGATGGCGCTAGATGTTTACAACGGAATCCTTCCTCCCCATGCATCCTGCCACTTGATGGAATTGTACTTTGAGAAGGGGTAAGTGTCTAAGAGGTGTTTTTCAAAATTAATATCACTGGACCCCAGGTTTTGTTATCATTATTGTTGTTATTGACTTAAGAGTTGTTTTGTCTATCTGGTTGGTTTCATATTCAGAGGGAAGAATGGTGGTGAGTAACACTATCTTTGCTTAGTCATGACTTCCTTTTTCTTTGTTTTCATGACGATTTTTATTGGGAAATAATGTACAGACACAGTAGACGAAAAATTTGAAAGAACCACCCTAAGTGACAGAAATTACATTTTTTTTTTTTTTTTTTTTGCGGTATGCGGGCCTCTCACTGTTGTGGCCTCCCCCGCTGCGGAGCACAGGCTCCGGACGCGCAGGCTCCGGACGCGCAGGCTCAGCGGCCATGGCTCACGGGCCCAGCCGCTCCGCGGCATATGGGATCCTCCCAGACCGGGGCACGAACCCGTATCCCCTGCATCGGCAGGCGGACTCTCAACCACTTGCGCCACCAGGGAGGCCCAGAAATTACATTTTTTAAAAAAGATTAAGGTATTCTAAGAAGGATGAGGACATTACACTGTTCTCTTGGAAAACACAGGCTGGTAGAAGATGCCAAGAGAAAAATTAAGTTTGTTGATGGTTATAAATAATGTTCTTTCAATTAAAGATGTCAATTGCCAACTTCTGGCAATTCATATCCATCAGGTAGGATTCTTAAAGTACAACCTCTGCTCAGTGTTCACCACTTTGCAATCTGGTGTGGCCCTCCCCAGCTGACCAAGGCTTGGCTCAAGCCCACTAGAAAGGCCAAGTTTAGAGAGACCAAGTGTCCTAGTTTACCTGGAACTGGAGAGGTTCCCAGAACATGTAAGTTTCATTGTTAAAACCAGGAAAGCCCTGGGAAAACCAGTAAGAGTTGGTCACTATAGCCAAGGTCATACCAAAAATTTGTATCTGCTGTGACACTGGCATTCTCATTGGGAGGAAGATACCTCTTGAATATTATTGATGGAATGAGAAGAAGGCAGGGGCTAAGTTAGGGCAAGGACCCAAAATTTTTGTTTCAGGGTTAGCCGGGGAGGTGCATTTTGCTCTCCCCTTACAACATTCACAATAGCCGCAGTCAGGACGATCTTGACTGCAATTACACAGGGCCCTGTGCTCAGAAGAGCCCGTGCTTGGTTTAATGACCCAGTGTCACCATTCTGAAATTCTTAATAATTTTTAAACAAGGCACCCTGCATTTCTTTTTGCAAATTGTAGTCCTGGCTATAGGTTTCTGGCCACCTGAAGTTGTAGAGTAGGAAAATAACAACACAGAGGCCTATTCTCTACCAACATCTTCACTGCTTACAAAGAAAGTGAGTCCTGCACAGTTAGGGAAAGGTAAGTTCATCCTTTGTTGAACCTCTAACTGGGTGCCAAGCACAATGAAATAGAACTGAAACGTGGTCTTAGCAAGTTTTGCTCTCAAATATCTAGAGTCAGATGGAGAGACAATACCCATAACATGGAGAAAATCCAAACAGAGCTGAAAATGGGAGTGAGAAGACTGTGGACAACAAGTGCTCTGTCAATACTGGCTTCAGGCACAGAGTTAATAAATCTAGTGAAAATTCCAGGATCAGCTCTAGGAGTAAGCTCTGTCTCTTCGGGATAAGACAAAAGAAACTACCCACTTTCCTCGAGCCTCCCTCCCCTCTGATTTCTGTACCCGTTAGTCCTGAGCCTGCTTTTATTTAGGTCACTGCAGCATTTTGTCTCACTGAATCGCTCTCTCACCACCTTGAATAAATCCATATTATGAATCAAGTGTGGGGTATTTTTCAACTAAGAGACACTGAACAACAGAAAAAAAAAGTAAGCAACTGTCACTCACAGGCAGAAGTCAAGTTTGTTGTTATATTAAGATTTTTTTAACACTCCAGAGGAGTATCAAAAGTTAAACTTGCTTGCTTATAGATTAAGAACAAGGAGAATCCAAGTTAACAAATATAGGCATATGTATATACCAGCAAATTAGGGGATTCTCCATGTAAGGTGATCCCACTTTATCCCTATGAGAAAATAAAGAGAGAAAAAGAGAATTTTTAGATTTTTATCCACCTTAAACATATAAACTTTTAAGGTTGTAGATAAGATAGCTAAATATATTCTAAAACTATTCAATTTTTGGTTAGGTACATAAACTTAAAATCATATACTATATAAAATAATTCACTAAGTTAAATAGTGCTTCTTCTCACTTTCATATTTTATAAAACACTTTTATTCCAACTCTTTGTATGCACCTTTACTTGTGTCTTTACCACTGGAGCCAATTTTGAGTCCCCTAAAAATGTTTTCCAAATATATTAATTAATAAGGGTAATTTTGGCTGCTGTACAGATGAACCTCAAATCTCAGAAGCTTAACTCAATGGAGATTTCTTTCTCATTCATCTAACAGTCCAATGCAGATGTTCCTGGCCAATAGGAAGTGACTCATCCATGGTGTGATTCACACATGGTGATTTGGGGACCCAGGATTCCATCTTTTGGACCTACAGTCTTCAAGAGTGCTGTGCTCACCTTCAGAGAGCTTGTAGGAAAGAATGAGAGGGTCGAGAAGACAATCTGCTTAGCAAGCACCTCAGCCCCGAAGGGGCATATGTCACTTCTACTTACATTCTACTATACTAGCTAAAATTAGTCACTTGGTGCCTCCTTGAGTGCAAGGGAGTCTGGGAAGTGTACTCACTTCTCAGCTGTAACTTTATTCTATGTAAAGAGAATCATGAATTTTGATGGACTATTAGTCGTCTTTGCCATATTAACATGAGATAAAAGATACTGTCACTGAAAAAGTTATTCCAAGATATAAGTGCTCATTCATATAATATTAGGGAAGTTTTTAGAAACATATAAATGAATATTTGTGGTTACTACTGTTTATATGGTTTCTTAAAGTGATTTATTTGAAAGGCTTGTTTATAACAACATCCAAAAGTTGCAGTTGTGAGGTTACTATACTTGAATTTCTCTCCTGTCTCTTTGGCAAATGACTTCCATAGGCAGCTTGTACTAGCTTTACAAGGTTGGTTTGGGCCAATGGTCCTTCCCTAAACAGTGTATTTTTTTTTAATAAAGTGGTAAGAGAGCCCTCCTCAACATGAGCAAATGTAAGGACTTGAATACACGCCCACCCCCTCTTTCTGAGGTATCATTTTTATAAGTCTTGCTGTATGTTCAAGCACATATGTTATATATTGTTCAGTTCCATGTTTCTGGCCTGGTTAAGGAGAGCGAAAATACATTCATTCAGGGGGAAGACTGAAAGAAATATTGAGAGAGGAAAAAGAAAAGGAAAGAGCAAATGTGAAGCATGAAAGAGAGAGAATAGGAGAAAGAAAACCCAACATCCCACCTACGCCCCACTTCTTACTTGAAGGTTCACCAAATCACCCCCAGCTCCCCCAACCATTGCCCCTCAGCTCCTTCTCTGACTAAGCATACCAGTTCCTGCCTTGCATGCCCCTGGTCATCTAACAAACCAGCCCTCCCATTTCCACCTTCCCAATCTGGCCCACCTGCCCCAGTCCCCCTCTTCCCACAGCTAAATTGGCTAATATCTACTCATTCCCATACATTCTTCCACTAGTCCTTCAGCTGACAGGCTAAGTAGAAAGAAATTCAATGACAGTTCAACAACACAGAACTAACAGAGGTCTTTCCCCCTGTTCCTCTACTTTCCTCCACCAGGGAGTACTTCATAGAGATGTACTATAGGAATGAGACGCAGCATGAACCGCATCTCCTCATGCTGCCTGGTTGCACCGTCAACTGCCCTCTGACAAAGTTTGCTGAGCTGGTTGCCCCTGTGATCCCCCAAGACTGGTCCACAGAATGTGCCATGATCAACCATGAAGGTACTGAAGACGCTATGGATTAGGGTGCACACGGAGCTCTGCAGAGAGGACAGAACACCCTTTCTCCAGACGGATGGTTCTTTGAGAATATAAACTGGCTTCAACCCCATCTTTGGAAGAAATAGGTTTTGGGCAATAATTGTATGTTTCAGAGACCTAAACTTCAGGCAACTCCTACCTCTTCACCTGGCCCTGCCCCTACTTGCCATAAACCTTGTCAACCTACATAAACCCAGGAGGCAGTAATGAAGTAGAAAATATTTACTTGGGATCAAAGAATTGCAATTTGGGGAACACGTATCAAACTGGAACAAAATTAGAAATGTAAGAATGGGGGCTTCCCTGGTGGCACAATGGTTGGGAGTCCACCTGCCAATGCAAGGGACACGGGTTCAGGCCCTGGCCCGGGAAGATCCCATGTGCTGCTGAGCAACTAAGCCCGCGTTCCACAGCTACTGAGCCCACATGCCACAACTACTGAAGCCCACATGATTAGAGCCCATGCTCCACAATAGGAGAAGCCACCGCAATGAGAAGCCTGCGCACCGTAATGAAGAGTAGGCCCCGCTCTCCACAACTAGAGGAAGCCCGCACACAGCAACAAAAACCCAAGGCAGACATAAATAAATAAATAAATAAATAAATAAATAAATAAATCAACAAAATTTTTTTTTAAAAAAGAAAGAAATGTAAGAATGTTCTGAATATCTCCCAGGAAAAAACTTATTGGATATTTAGTAATAAACCTACCTAAGGAGACAAAAGACCTGTATGCAGAAAATTATAAGATACTGATGAAAGAAATTAAAGATGATACAAATAGATGGAGAGATATACCAAGTTCTTGGATTGGAAGAATCAACGTTGTGAAAATGACTCTACTACCCAAAGCAACCTACAGATTCAATGCAATCCCTATCAAACTACCACTGGCATTTTTCACAGAAGTAGAACAAAAAATTTCACAATTTGTATGGAAACACAAAAGACCCCAAATAGCCAAAGCAATCTTGAAAACAAAAAATGGAGCTGGAGGAATCAGGCTCCCTGATTTCAGACTGTATTACAAAGCTACAGTAATCAAGACAGTATGGTACTGACACAAAAACAGAAAGATAGATCAATGGAACAGGATAGAAAGCACAGAGATAAACCCACACACACATGGTCACCTTATCTTTGATAAATGAGGCAAGAATATACAGTGGGAAAAGGACAGCCTCTTCAATAAGTGGTGCTGGGAAAACTGGACAGGGACATGTAAAAGTATGAAATTAGAACACTCCCTAACACCATACACAAAAATAAACTCAAAATGGATTAAAGACCTAAATGTAAGGCCAGACACTATCAAACTCTTAGAGGAAAACATAGGCAGAACACTCTGACATAAATCACAGCAAGATCCTTTTTGACTCACCTCCTAGAGAAATGGAAATAAAAACAAAAATAAACAAATTGGACCTAATGAAACTTAAAAGCCTTTGCACAGTGAAGGAAACCATAAATAAGACCAAAAGACAACCCTCAGAATGAGAGAAAATATTTGCAAATGAAGAAACTGCCAAAGGATTAATCTCCAAAATTTATAAGCAGCTCATGCAGCTCAATAACAAAATAAACAAACAACCCAATCCAAAAATGGGCGGAAGACCTAAATAGACATTTCTCCAAACAAGATATACAGACTGCCAACAAACACATGAAAGAATGCTCAACATCATTAATCATTAGAGAAATGCAAATCAAAAGTACAATGAGATATCATCTCACACCGGTCAGAATGGCCATCATCAAGAAACCTAGAAACAATAAATGCTGGAGAGGGTGTGGAGAAAAGGGGAACACTCTTGCACTGTTGGTGGGAATGTAAATTGATACAGACACTATGAGAACAGTATGGAGGTTTCTTAAAAAACTACAAATAGAACTACCATACAACCCAGCAATCCCATTACTGGGCATATACCCTGAGAAAACCATAATTCAAAAAGAGACATGTACCACAATGTTCATTGCAGCTCTATTTACAATAGCCAGGACATGGAAGCAACCTAAGTGTCCATCAACAGATGAATGGCTAAAGAAGATGTGGCACATATATACAATGGAATATTACTCAGCCATAAAAAGAAATGAAATTGAGTTATTTGTGGTGAGGTGGATGGACCTATAGTCCATCATACAGTGTGAAGTAAGTCAGAAAGAGAAAGACAAATACCGTATGCTAACACATATATATGGAATCTAAGAGAAAAAAGAAAAAAAGGTCATGAAGAACCTAGGGGTAAGACAGGAATGGAGACACAGACCTACTAGAGAATGGACTTGAGGATGTGGGGAGGGGGAAGGGTAGGCTGTGAGAAAGTGAGAGAGTGGCATGGACATATATACACTACCAAACATAGAATAGATAGCTAGTGGGAAGCAGCCGCATAGCACAGGGAGATCAGCTCGGTGCTTTGTGACCACCTAGAGGGGTGGGATAGGAAGGGTGGGAAGGAGGGAGATGCAAGAGGGAAGAGATATGGGAACATGTGTATATGTATAACTGACCCACTTTGTTATAAAGCAGAAACTAACACACCATTGTAAAGAATTATACTCCAATAAAGATGTTTAAAAAAAAGAAATAAAATATTTTAAAAAAACTTATTGGAATGTTGAAAGTGTGAGTGTGATATCTGTTCTGAGGACAAAGGGAATGTATAAGGCTTCGATTCTGGTATCTTCAGAAAATCTAAGCAAACTCACAGGTCCTGCTGAAACCACTTATTATAAACGAAAAAATCACATTCAAATAACACCCTTTAGAGTCCTGTAGATTTGCCAGGTGCAGATGCAACATGCCTAGAGAACACCATGCTACATTACCAGCAGGAATCAAGATGAAACAGTTTTTCTAGAGATGATTTCTACTGGATGCCAGAGTCTAGAGCAAAGCCATTCTCTCTCCTAGTTGGTCATGGGATGACTGACATACGACATCAATTGACATGTTTATTTGTGTTCTTTCTTTTCCAAGTAAATATTTGGCCTTGGGGCCATCATTTAATTATCATTTCTCCTCCATGCATGTAAGCCAAATGAAAAATAATGAACAAAGTCATTTTAGGAAGTTCAAAAGCACTACTTTTATAATGTTTTTTTTTTAAAAAAATGTGTGTGTGTTTACTTAGAATTAAATTCCTGAAGGACAGATTTTAAGGGCCCTATTTTTGTTTGGGGTTTTATTTTAATGTAACAAGAGGGAAAATATTAATGTAAAGTAAAGTGACTTTGGTTTAAATGAATATTCTAAACTAAAAATGTATTCAGTTTGGACTTTGCTACTTCAGATAAAGGCTAAGCTGATGGACGGCTCTGCTTCATCTATTTAAAATGGAACTGGCTAAGAAAACAACCTCTGGAAATTTACAATGTAGTGGGGAAGTAAAGAGATACATATTATAAGGTTATGTCTAATGACTCCAGGGGTTGCTATGGGAATAGAGTTACCTGGATTTGGAGGGAAGGAGGAAGTAAGAATCGTCAGGGAAGATTTCCTACAAGGGTTGACAGCATATGGAATCAATTTGGATGGAGGTTTCTTCTAATGGTGTGGTACAAGGTGCTCAAAAGGCCTTTATCAAATGTACTAGTGGCTTGAAGCTGGCAAGGATGGGGGAGTTACTTGGCAGAAGATTCAGGGTCCAAAGAGATTTCCACAGGTTTTCTTCAAGGGGCCAATTTTAATGAGATAAAATGTCATCTCCACAGGAGCAAGGATTTTTATTTGTGGTATTCTCTCTTGTATTGGTTCTCAGCACCCAGAAGTGCCTGTTCCTGGCATGGATTAGTGCTCAATAAATATTTGCTCATGATCGTATAAATTAGTTACCTTTCCTCCCTGAACCTACTCTTTCTATCTTGATTAGCAGCAATACCCAGTAACCTGGGAGTTATCTGGTTATCACTCTCTCCTTCATTCTCCACAGCCATCTGTCACCTCTTCTTATCAAATCTACCTGCAGTATGTTTGTAGAATTCTTTTCCTCAAAAGACCAACATCAACAATCCAATGTCCAAGTAGAGAGAAATATAATTAAGCAGCAGAATATGTTAATAAAAAGAAAACTTAGGGATTGGTGTGCTGGAGCTAGCTCATACAGATCTCGTGTAGAAAGTATGTATCACTTCCCAACTCTGAGATCAATGACTTCACTTTGGCAGTTTGAAATTGGTCATGGTGTTATATAGGAGTATTTTCACCACAGAAAACAGCATATGCCACAAATTAGAGTTTTGGTTTTTGTTTTGGGTTTTTTTTTTAAATCCAGTTTACCAGCACACCACTGGTTTTAGTTCATAGGAAGTTTGTAACATGAAGTGGTCTCCAACAAAGTGAATTCAATATTTGAACTTCTTTAGGGAAAAAAGGATTCGATTTTTTCTATATGGTCTCAAAGAGTGATGTGAGGGGCAGCAGGTAAACATTTCAGGAAGACAGATAATGTTCAATGTTGGGCAATCCCTGGGACCAGAAATGTCCATTGGGGTGGATGCCCATTTGCCTTGGCAGAGACTCTACAGAGCAGGCTGAAGTATGGAAGGTGGTAGGGGTTGAATGACTCTTTAGTAGGGCCACCAAATATAGCAAATAAAAGTACAGGATGCCCAGATAAATTTGATAAATAGCTCTAACTGCTGAATTTTTATAATTTATTGAAAAAAAGCTGAATTTGAGACCCTAACAGTGCCCTGAGAAAGCCAGTAGAGGAAGCAGTACAAAACCATTAACAGGACATATCCTGTATATACAGAATTCCTGACAACCCTACTCCTTAGGGTATTTCCATCCATGAAATTCTCCTTATACCTATGAGCAGTGTTTTCACCTAGTGCTGGTAGGCCCAATTAACTCCATTCTCATATCAATTAAATTAACCAGAGGCTTTGTTGGGAAAGTCTAAGTTTCATACTATGTTACTTGAAAATAATAAAATTCTTGTTTTAGAAAATGTTTCTTTAATTCCAAAATTTTACTAACATAGAGTTTCTTCACTTGCATTCTCCCAACCCTACCTCAATCTCCAACTCCAGTTATTTGGTAGGAAAGAGATTTACTGTTAGGAAGTTCCAGTTTCCCCTCATAACCTTTGTAAAGCTGAGACTCTATAGCACATAAACACATGCCCAAGATTTAACCATGAGCTTCTTACAGGTAAGATCCATACTTTTTTCCTCCTTGAATCTTCAGCCAGTAGGCAATGCTGAGAACCTGGTGCCTTTAATCAATATTTGCTAATTGAACAAATGTTCCACCCTCCATACCTAGCCTGATTTCCTCATGGCTGGGCCCAGATGTCAGAAGCCTGGATGTCAGTTGTTCAATAAATGGGGGAGAGAAGCTATGAATGAGCCTTGACTGTAACTGCACTGTAAAGACCCACTCATTGACTATATATCTGTATATTTATACCACTGTGTCTGTGTATTTGGCCTCTGTTTCCAGCATAGTCACTTTGGCATTCTCCTGTTCCCCCATTTCTATTTAAAGCCCCTGTTCAATAATACCCCTTCCAGCACCCCTACTTCCTCAGAGATGAGGCCATCTGATTACTATACCTTTTTCACATCCTTGTTATTATGAATTTCCCAGGAGATGTCTCATCATTCATTAGTGACATTGGTAACTTGTTTTGGTAAACCCCAACTCACTCATCACCCCCACTCCTGCCCTCAACCTAGGCAATTCTGACAGTCATAATAATGGCCTTCCCCATACCCTGACTGTTTCACTGATACCCACCCCTAGATCAAATCAACCACACAGCTTCTGCATTCTGATCTGTTGAGTGGAGCTGAATGAAACCAACTATCACCATTTCAAGCTATGAATGTGGACATTTCTAGTCCAACCTCAGCTGGATCTTTCAACACAGCATGACAAATGTATTTACTCTTACTGGACTCTTTCCCTGTTTTCTACAGGAAGGTCTTGTTGATTTTCCCAAACTTCTAATTCCATCTTTTCTTTAATTCTCATGAGGTGTCCTGAGAAGGTCAAAATTATCCACTGAAAACTCTTTCAGTTCTCCTGTCACTGCCTCAAAATATCTCAGTAGCTTTCACCTGCTGTCTCTCAGGAAAACATGCTCCTCCTTGAGTAACTTAATTCCTCTCATCAGGCATATGATCCCACCTCTACAGTCTCCTTGGACCTCAATGAATCTCCTAGTTAGCTTCATTTTCTTCCTCTGCTCTGGTTCTGTCCCCTCTGCTAAGAAAATATTCAAATCTCTTATCAAGAGCACCTTCAAGTGCCTGCTCCATCTCATTCTCGTCAATCCCAATTTTCTCAAACTAAAAATTTATATTCTCCAACACTATTTCCTCCTCTCCTTCTCACTCCTGAACTATTCTGTAAAATTATATTTGGCCTTCCTTAATCTCTTTTTTGAAACTTCCCTTTTGAAAGTCATCCATGCCTAATTCAGTGGCCTCTTTCCCTTTTCCTGTCAAAATCACACATCCCCATTTTATAGGGAAGAAAACTGAACCTCACAAAAGAACCATGAGTGGTAGGGTCGAGATTTAAGCCTATAACACTCTCCAACACCATATTTCCACTATCTCCTCTTCCCTTTCCATCCATGCTGTCTTGTGAACTATTCCCTTAGGACAAATACCCCAAAATAGGATTAGTGTGTCTAAGTATATGAACATTTAGTAAACAACAGATATTTATTCAGTACCTATTATGTACTTGATATGTGCCTAGGTAGCAGGCATTAAGTTTGATAAGAAAACAGCAGCAAGACCAGCAAATTCTCCCCATGTGACTTGTAGACTTTGTTATGGATGTGGGAGGCAGGCAAGGAGGACAGAGAGATAGAGAATTCGACAAGCTCAAACAATCCAGCATGGTGAAGAACACACAGGTAACTATAAAAACATATAGCAGAGGCAATTAGCCTAATTCTAAGGGGTCAGAAAAGTCTTTTCAAAGTGGGAGGTGTTTGGGGCTTCCCTGGTGGCATAGTGGTTGAGAGTCCGCCTGCCAATGCAGGGGACACGGGTTCGTGCCCCGGTCCGGGAAGATCCCACATGCCACGGAGCGGCTGGGCCCGTGAGCCTTGGCCACTGAGCCTGCGCGTCCGGAGCCTGTGCTCCGCAGCGGGAGAGGCCACAACAGTGAGAGGCCAACGTACCGCAAAAAAAAAAAAAGTGGGAGGTGTTTAAACAAAACCCTGAAGGAGACAAGGAATTAACTAGGTGAGAGGAAATGAGGAGAGAGGAGAAAGTTATAGACAAACAGGGACAATACATAAAGGCCAAGAGGCTAAAGACAGCATGGGGCACTTTAGGTACTGGAAAAAGTCTGTCTAGTGAGAGTTCAAAGATGCTAGAGAGGCAGGTATTAAGTGTCTCGTAGGTCAAGTTGAGTAGTTCTGGTCATTAAAAGATTTTAGGCAGTGGACAGATGATGTGACTGGCCTCTTGTTTTAGATAGACCTCTTTGGGTCCAGTGGGGAGAATGGATTGAAGAAAAGTGGGTGAGGGAAGAACAGTTGGGAAGCTGTTGAAATAATCCAAAAAAAATGGTAAAAGTGAAGGAGAAAAGCAAAAATATTCAAAGGAAGAAACGAAGTAGAGTAGACAGGACTTGGGGATTAATGGCACCAGAAAGAGGCTTTTGACACATGTTGCCAAAATAGTTTTCCAAAAAGTAGTACCAATTCACACTGCCTTCAGCAGCTTTCATGTGTCCCCATGTAGTAGGACATCTTGTCAGTCATTACCCACATTAGACCTCTTTGAAGTAAGATACAATTTATCACTCTCTTTTCTCAGATTCCAGGACATTCCTCTATCAAACTCACAAAATCTTTTACAGTACAAGGGAGCATATAATTTTTAAAAATAAGCATGAAGTAGAAGGAAAGAGGGAGAGAGAAAACTTCTTCTGAGTCTTCTCTTTGTTCTCAGAATTTTGTTGAGTTTCTGCTGGATTGGTAACTTCCATCAACCCCCTAAATGATGGTGTCCCTTGTTTTCTCACTCCAGTCACCATGTGTCAGTATTACCCAGGACTCTATCTTCTACTTCTCTAATCCTTATTTTCATATCTATATATAGAATTCTAGACCTGTTTTTTTCCAACTGCCTACTGATCATCTCTACCAGGATAATAACCCATCTCAATGCTACATTTGAAACAAATTTTATTATCTCCTCTACTCCAAATGGATCCTCTCTAATGTGCTTTCAATCTCACTTCACAGCCTAATCATCTTCTCATTCACCCAACCTGGAACCCATGGTGTGGCTTTGACCACAACGTCTCCTTTACCAGTATATTTAGTCCATGACAAAGCCTTTCAATTCTACTTTAGCAGTACCTCTTGATTCCTTCATCTGCATTCTCAGGGCCACATTTCCAGTGCTGAGCCCTCAGTATCTTGTCAAAGGCATTTTAATAGCTATCAGGCCGAGAATATCTCCACCATCTTTTCTTTTTCCAGTTTTGCTGGGTCATGTCACTTCCATGTGTAATAATTGTTGATGATTTCCATTTGCCCCATGATAAACCAGACCTTCTAAAACCTGAGCCTCAACCTACATATATGGTCTCACGTCGCCACAACCTATATTCCAGGCACAGGCAATTGCTCATTATTGCCCAAAGACACTCTCGTGCAATTCATTCTGTCTCATGACAAAATTTTATTTACCTCAAAGGCCAGCTCAATTCTTATCATTTTCTCAGAAGACTTTCCAAACTCTCTTCCAAATAGAACACTTTTTGTTCATTTCAACTTTCTTTTCCAATGGCATATCTTTTACACCTCTATTTTACTATTTATCACATCATCTCATAATTATCTATCTGGTTCTCACATTAGATATTGATCTCCTCAAGAGCAGGGATCATGAAACCCCAGAACCCAACACACAGCTGGCCTGCCATATGGTGTGTGCTCACTGCATATCTAGGAAGGAAAAAAGGAAGAAAAAAGATTCAGAAAGCATATTACAACATGGACCAAAAAAAATGGAAAATAAGTTTCCAAATACAGAAAGTCTGCCATGGCCATTAATTTTAAAGAATCATTAGTCTCTTGCCTTCTTCCCTTATTTTCATTTAGTCCTTTCCTTTCTTCCTCAATTCTGTTTAGTTCCCTCCAACTTTACATTAACTCCAACTGCAGTGCTAATGGCACTGGTCCACCAAGATCTAATTTGATTAATATTCACCTTCTCAAGGTACCAAGAGGCATCCTAACATCATGAGAAAAACACTGAACTAAGAATTGAGAACCCATGAGTTCTAGATCATTAATTCTTTCCACAAATATTTACTGAGCTCCTGCTATGTGTGAGGTACTGTTCTAAGTGCTTGGGGTATGTTCATGAACAAAAAAGACAAATGTTCCTCCCCTCATGAAGCATACATTCTGTTAGAGGGAAGGAGAGATGGCTAATAAATAATAAACATAATAAATAAGTATTTTGGAAGGTGAGGATCACAAGTGCCAAGTGGGGATAGGTGCGGGGAGAGGACATATAGGTTGCATTTTTAAATAGAAAGCCCTCGTTAAGAAGATAAGATTTGAGCAAGGAAGGTGGTGGAGTTACCTGGTGCAGGGATTTGTGAGAAGAGCATCTAGGCAATGGTAACAACTATAGCAAAGGTTGTAAGGGGGAGAATGCCTGGCATGTTTGAGGAACAAGAAAGCCTGTGTGGCCAAAAGAGAGTAAGTGAAGGGAGAGTGTAGGAGAGGAAATCCAAGAGGTTAATAAGGCAAGATGATATAGAGCCTTGTAAACTGTTATCAGGATTTTGGCTTTCATTCTGGGTGAGATAAGCATTCATTGCAGACTTTGTTTTAAGTAGAGGAGTGGCATGATTTGACTTGAAGCCATTTGGCTATTGTGTTGAAAATAGATTGTAGGGAGAAAAGATAGAAGCTAGGAGCAAGTCGGAGGGCATGGTACTGATCCCATCAAAAGATGATGGTAGTTGAGAAGTTCCCTGGTGGTCCAGTGGTTAAGACTGCACCTTCCAATGCAGGGAGTGTGGGTTCGATCCCAGGTCAGGGAGCTAAGATCCCACATGACTTGTGACCAAAAAACCAAAACATAAAACAGAAGCAGTATTGTAACAAATTCAGTAAAGACTTTAAAAATGGTCCACAGCAAAAAAAAATCTTAAAAAAAAAAAAGATGATGGTGGTTCAAACCAGACTGGTGGCTGAATCACTGGTTTCTGGATATAGTTTTTGGTAGAACCAACAGGATTTCCTGACAGATTAGGTATAAGATGTGAGAGAAAGGGAGGAATCAAGGGAGACTCCAAGATTTGGGGGCTGAGATTCTAGAAGTAGGAAGTTTCCATCAACTGAGATGGGGGAGGCTGTGGGAAGAACAGATTTGGCAGGGGAGGGTGGTGGGGAGTAAGGCACCTAGGAGCTCAGTTTTGGACTTGTTGCGATTGAAATGCCTATTAGATGTGCCAGGGAATGAGTTGAATAAACAGTTGGATATCTGAGCCTTGAGTTTGGGGAAGATATAAATCTGGCAGTCATTAGTGAATAGATGGTTTTAAACTCATGAGACTTATAAGACCACATGTATTTCAACCCAAATGCAATTATCTGCTTAATCTTAGCCAAATTATCTAATCTCTCTGCTTCTCATTTTTTTTCATCTATGCAATGATAAGCTTAGGCTAAATATGTGATTTTCAACTGTGTTCCATGGAGCACTAGGGTTCTGTAGACAGGGCTGCCAGGATCAGAAATATGTTTCCTCTCCTATTGCCTAAACCAACTAGCAATCCCATATTTTTACAATGAAGATCAGACATACATTTAGAGATGGTGCAAGCTGATATTTATGATGTATATACTACTATAGTGGACTAAGGTGTGTGTTGGGTGGGAGAAGTATCTTTCCAGAGGAAATAATGAATAGCATCTCATAAAAAACAACCCCATATATCTGCTTCATGACTGGTCAGCTATCAAAGGGATATGTGTAAATAAAGGTACAAAATGGCAATAGTACACAGTTATCCTAAAAATGCTTACCATAGTCAACATGTGCTCAGGTTTCTTCTCTAAAAGATATTTACTGAAAATTAAATTCAAAGAATAAAAATTGATATTCTATTTATTTTAGACTCAATTAATGATGGCAGTAGAGTATTCAGAATTCCCTTTGACCCTGACACCATGAACAATGATGACACCATGAACATGATAATTTTTTAAAATAAATTTATTTATTTATTTTTGTCTGCATCAGGTCTTCGTTGCTGCGCATGGGCTTTCTCTAGTTGTGGTGATCGGGTGCTACTCTTCATTGCCACGCAAAAGTTTCTCATTGTGGTGGCTTCTCTTGCTGCGGAGCATGGGCTCTAGGCACATGGGCTTCAGTAGTTGTGGCACATAGGCTCAGTAGTTGTGGCTCACGGGCTCTAGAGTGCAGACTCAGTAGTTGTGGCACACGGGCTTTGTTGCTCTGTGGCATGTGGGATCTTCCCAGACCAGGGCTTGAACCCATGACCCCTGCATTGGCAGGTGGATTCCTAACCACTGAGCCACCAAGGAGGCCCAATAATTTTAACTGTAGAAAAATGCATGAAGTTATTGCTGAAAGAGGACCTTAGAAATACTTCAGTCAATTACCTTTACTTTATAGTGGAAGAGCTGAGGCCCAAAGGTCAAAAGTCATGCTGGAACTGGAACCTAGGTCATTTCCTATTTCTTAGTCCAGTGCTCTTTTCACCACACTATGCTGATTTCATGGCTGTTTCAGAAATGCCACTGAAATTTTACATGAAAGCAGAAATCAGCACTGATATGTGATCTTCATATTTTCCTAATCAGTTAATTGTATTATCTTCATGTTTTCCTAATCCATTATTTTACAATAATGTTTTTCGTATTTTCTCACAGTTGTAAGGATCATCCTTGCCATTGTCTTTTGCCTGGTGTCTGGTGTCCTAATCGTGCTGCTGTTTATCCTCATCCGCCACGGGTCCTGCTGACAGAGACTCTGTGGAAACATCTGAACAGATGGCTGAATAAGGGCGGATATGCCAGGCCAATCCCCTGTGATGCAGCATTTCTCAGTGATGCAGCATTCAAAGGACAGGTTTTCACCTTGTGGGCATCACCCCACCTTTTGAGCCTGCCTAGAGAAGGGTCCGAACTCACAGTGACCCAGGGACAGCTGCCAGACTGACTGATGAATGAACACCAGGTCATCCTGGTGCGGGCTTCTCATTCAGCTGGAAGGAAACTGTTCTGCAAAGGATAGTCATATTCTCTGGCACAAATGTCCAGAGAAAAATAAGAAGTCAAATTCCAATCAGCCTTTTGCCTTCAAAGAGCAAAAACTTACAAGGGGTGACAGAGACATAGATTAAAAAAGAACGGATAATGGGAAAAATTAGACTAGGAGGATGATTCTTAAGAAATAGGACTCAATCAGAAGGTAAAAATAAATATCTTCTTTAACTCTTAAGTAGGTTTAATGCAAACATGCACACTAATTTCTCTTCTTATTAAATGTTTTAAGAAGGATTTTGACAACACATGTAGAAAATAAGTACTGTTATATTGCAAAGGGAGGGGGTGACTTTTTAAAGTTTTATTAAATTTTTATTACAAGTAATTGTATCCAAAACAAAAATAAATGCAGATAACAAAGAAGAGTATAAAATACAAAGTAAAAGTTCTTCCTATCCACTTCCAATCATCAGGAGCAATGTAGTCAACAATGTCTGGTTTTAATTCTCCTAGAGATTAGCATGAATTTTACAAATTACTTTTATTTTATGAAATTTTCACATCTTTCACTGCTCTTATAACCCATGGAGTCCTCTTTCTTTTATTCTTTTTTCCCTTCCTTGAAGTTTGTTTGCTTTTTTTTTTTAAGGGTGCATGGGCTCTAAGTTTTCTGGTTCTAATATGTCTGTATTATGCCCTCCCACTTACCTATCAGTCAGCTGTGTATAAATTTTCCTATTGAAAAATCATTTCCCTCAGAATTTGAATTCAGTATTCTGTTGTCTTCTAGCATACAGGTCTGCTGACAAGAAGTCTGATATCAAGGAAACTCTGTGTAAAACTTGAATTTCTTGGTATTCTCGATGCCTCAATTTTCTCTCACATTTTCCAGATTTTTCTTATTTTTCTGCATTCTAAGAAATTTCATTTTGCAGAACACCAACTTGGTCTTCAGCAACAATTATTTCTTTTTTATTTCCAAGAATTCTTCCCTATTCATTGATTGTTCATTTTTCACTGTGGCCCCTTCTTATTTTAGGAATGCAATCTATTCTTGAATGTCTTTAATAATGTTACTTAGAAGTTTTTCAAGTTCTCCTCTGCTCCCTAAATTATCTCTGTTTTCTCTGGGCTCAGTTGTTTGAATTTATTAATCTTGGACCTTCTCTTTCATGCTCCAGGTTTGTCTCAACTTCTTGTGAATCGTAATCCACAAATGAAGAACTTTGTAGATTAGTAGGGATGGCTGGTGTTGGTTTCCTAGTTTTGTATATCTATTTTCCCAACAAACATCTTTAATAACTGCTTTAAAATTCTCTTTTGCTTATTGCACCATCTTGGGTCTCTCACGACCAGTCTTAATTCATTGATTTTTTAGGTTACATTTTCCTGTTTCTTTGTATATAGAATAATTTTGAATTCTGTTTTAAACATTGTAAATGATATATTATAGAGGATCTGGATTCTAGTATGTTCCTCTAGAAAGTCATGGGTATTTTTTAAGCAGTTAGTTAAATTGGGTGAATTCAAGCTGCAAACTATCTGCCCTGCAATGGATAGCAACTAAAATCTCAGCTCAACTCTTTAAGCCTAAGTGAGGCTGCATGGAGTCTTTCCTATGTATGGTTAGTTCAAGATGTGGAGTCAGATACAGAGCTGAGGCAGAGTTTGTACATAGAGTTTGGAGTTTTCCCTCTCTGGCTTTCAATTTTGGGGAGGTTTACTTCTCGCTTTTCAGAGTCTATGGATGCCCCCAAATTCTGTCCTTTGGTACTTCAAGCCAGTAAGACTATGGATTTTTCCCCCTGCATTTTAGCCATTCATCCCCACCCTCTGCCCCTGGCACAGATTGAAGCCTGCCATCAGGCTAAATACCATAAAAACTAAACCTATTCTAGTGCTATGCTCTTTTTCCAAGGGCTGCTCCCCTCCAGTATCTGCCTGCTTTTTTTTTTTTTCTGATTACCTTTTTTTTTTACATCTTTATTGGAGTTCTGCCTGCTTTTGATTGCTCCCAACTACCTTTAATTAGTTATATTTTATATTTTGCCCAAAGTTTAGTCTTCTGTGGACAGGAGGTACATAACCATTATCAGAAGTGGGTGTTCTCACTTGAATGGGAAGTGCTTATTTGAGATTCTGCGTAAGGGTAAGTTATAGCATCAGGGGCCCAGTAATGTTTGTGGGCAAGGAAGTCGTATGTCATTTAGGGACATATCAAAAAATAAAAAGGCTTTACTCTTGGCTAGGGTGAGTGTTTCTGTGTATATATCTCTTGGGTGGAATGACCTTAACTTTAAAAATTTTTCCCTCCATGTCTGTGATGTAAGTCCTGAGTTACCTCAATGTCTGCTCTAATCTTCCCTCAGGGCACAGCAGTTCTCCCAAAAGAGCACCCACTTTCCACAAAGAGTACCCCCCAAGATTTTATCTTGAAGGCAGCCACTCTGTATATATGGAGGAAGGAATAGGATGAGCAGCTGATAGGGAATGCAATTCTTTAATTAGTTACCCTGACAAGTACTCCACAGTTCCCTGATGTGATGAACCAAACTTCAGTCTTCTCTCTGGCTCCCTTGGAAAGAACCACGTTCATCTCTGGTAGGTCTGACCACAGTTTCCCTGTTTTGACTTCTTTATCAGTTCAATCACATCTGCTTATCATTGAAGAATTTCTCAAAATATCTGATTTGCTGTCTGAATATTATGATTCAATTCTTATTTTCACATCTTTCTTATTATTTCAGTAAAATATTGGGAGGAAGGGAAATTAAGTACAATAGGTCTTATTTCCCCCCTAAACAGGAAACCCAACATTTGGTTTTCTAGCAAAGGGTCTGTAATTGTGTCTGTCAAAGTTAAGAAAGATAGTCAAGCCATTCAGTGAAGGGGAAGAAAACAAAAACAAAAACAGACATAACACTTATGTTCACAATTTAACTTAATCTCACAAACGTGTTAACTGCCTGCTCTTAGTCTGAAATAGGGTCCCTAGTTTCCATCATATTTTTCAAAGGGAATCTCAGCTCAAGAAAAGGTTATTATTTGACATGCAGAGTGCAGGACTGAATTTCAGACCCTGCCTTTACGGGGCTCATAGTTAAATAATTTCTTTAACTGGGTTATTCATTTTTCACTAATTTATAATATTTTCCTTCAGAGTGCCTCAAGGATTTGGCCCTTCCTCTCTATATTTCCCACCAAATGTGCCCTTCAGCACCACATTTCTGGTTCTAAACCACATGGTCTCACCTCCAGTTAATTTTGCATAATATTTTAAGATTCATGTCTGGCCCTTGCTTAAGAATATACATCCAGCTGATTCACATTTGACTCTCTAAACCATGCCAAAAGTCAATCCCGCTCTTCCAGTTCATCCCACCGCCCTTCCCCCTTTGGTGTCCATACATTTGTGCAGTTTTAGTAATTCTCACCTGAAAAACAGAGGCAATAAAATAGTTAGGGCCTGTTAAAATGGTGGTTTCGAGAACAAAGAGTGATGGCTTCTCAAAAAGATCAACCATTCACAATTTGTGGTTCCCAAAACAGCTCATTTTATTATTAAATGAATAGAAGCATGCTTACAATGATCATTTTTTTCCCCAGGGCCAAAGAAAAATAAACTTACAACGTAATAAAATAAGTTGAAACAATAACTTCTCTGAAAACTCTGGGACATACAGTAACTTTTAGCATACCACAGAGAATGTAAAGCTTTAATATGTAACTTTTTGTTGTTATATCTTCCAAAACTACTTGTCACTGCTTCTTCCTATCTTCCATCCCTATCACAAATGTTACGCAAAGTAAATCATACTTGAAATAAATTAAATGAATGGGGAAAAATAAAACTTGTATATCTCTCCCTCAATCTTTTTTTTTTAATAAATTTATTTATTTTTGGCTGCATTGGGTCTTCGTTGCTGCGCATGGGCTTTCTCTAGTTGCAGTGAGCAGGGGCTACTCTTCATTGTGGTGCACGGGTGTCTCATTGCGGTGGCTTCTCTTGTTGCGGAGCACGGGCTCTAGGTGTGCGGGCTTCAGTAGTTGTGGCACACAGTCTCACTAGTTGTGGCTCACGGGCTCTAGAGTGCAGGCTCAGTAACTGGCACACGGGCTTAGTTGCTCCACGGCATATGGGATCTTCCCGGACCAGGGCTCAAACCTGTGTCCCCTGCATTGGCAGGCAGATTCTTAACCACTGCACTACTAGGATAGTCCGTCTCCTTCAATCTTTGAAAATGTATTTTTATTTCTTTTTTCCCCTCTTTTTTTAATAGTGGCTTCTCACATATATGTCTGATCTACCCATAATTAAATTATTTTAACATTTTATAGAAGAGAGGCCAAGTCTTTTATGACAAATTTTTGCCAAGTACTTATGTGTTAGAAATTACTATTCTTAATGAAGTGACTGATGGGGAATATTATTCAACGCCATTATCCTTATATTTGCCTCATTGGGTCAAACATGGAGAACACAAGAGAATAGGGTGATGGAGTCAAATTGCATGGGTTCAAATCCCAGCTATGCCACTTACTAGCCATGTGATCCTGGGCAAGTTATTTAACGTCTCCATGACTCAGTTTCCTCATTTGTAAAATGTGAATAATAATAGTATAGTACCTACCTCAGAGCATTATCATAGGAATAAATGGAATAATATTTGTAAAGTGCCAGGAACAGTGCCTGGCACATAATAAACACCATATCAGCATTTGTTAAAGAAAATAGTGAATGAAAAAGGCAGGAATTTTTCATTCCCAGCTAAAAACATTATTATTTTGAGTTTTACAAAGTGAAAAAAAAGAGATGTCATTTTTTATTAGTTCTCTGTATACTCTTGAAAATGTTTTTTTCAATCTTTGTATATACCACATCTTGATATGCCAACTGTTATTAAAATGATGAACATTTCATTTAGTAAAACAGCAAGAAAACTTGAGATCTTATTAAAACTGTTACTTTGACTGAGGATTTCTTTCTGAAAGAACACAATATTCTCAGTATTCTCCAAAAGAATCAAAACAACTAGATTATAGCACAAGGTCAACTGTAATAGAATATAGGGAAATAAAAGTCATTAAAATGTAAAGATAGTGGAACCAGCTTAAGTTATTATCAATTCAATGTGAAGGTAAATATTGAAGAAAGAAAAAAACAAGCAAAGAATTGGTTTTCATAAGATTTGTTATCTTGTCAATGATAAAGTAGAATAATTTCAAGTAGAATAATATTGAATGTAGATGGCAAATATATATCTTTCCAACTTTCTTCAATCTCCTACTATATCTCAACTTCTTTCTTATAATTATAGAAGTAAATTACCCCCTTTGTGCCCAGGTTTCATTGACCTCAGTGAAGAAAACATAGCAATGTGTCCCCAGTTGAACAGGCTGCTGGTGAACATGTGCCCTTCAGTAACTGGATGATTTCAAGCAGGGTTTGGCCATCTCCATGAGATCAGACTAGGAAGCAGCTTTTCCAGGTGGCAAACATGCATTCTTTCTCCCATAAGCCAGCAGAAGATCATGAACAGTTCTTTCTCAAAACATATGAATCCTGGCTAACTTATCCAAATTACTAAAACAGCCACTTTGTTCATCTTCCTTCTCTTTTCTACAGATAATCTTCCTGGACTCTTGAGAGTGACATTCAGTTCAGGTCATTCATAATGCACAAAATTACCTCCCTCGGTTTTCTGAAAGATTGATAGGAACAGATTGAGATGAGAAAAGAGTTTATAATGCTTTTAATGTAAGGAAGTTTGAAAACATAAGACATATTAAGAAATTTATTTTCATAATTTGAACATTTTTCATATAAATAGATAATTCCTAAGAAATTACTCTTCATTATAATGAGAAAAAGTACCATATGTGTGGGAACCTGTGAACTTGGGACACCCTAATTTCATTAAAGCAATTGGTGAAACATTCCAATGGTCAACAAATTTTGCATATTTTGTTCATTTAACAAAACTTATATGGCACTTATTATGTGCTAGTCCTGTGAGGCAGGTACTAATTGTAACATCATTCACACTTTACAGATGAGGAAACTTCGGCCAAATAATCTGCCTACAGTCACAGAGCTGGAAGGTGACAAGGATGGGCTCTGAACTCAAGCTGTCACCACACTGCCCTCCTTTGAGGAAAAGTACTTTGGTAAGATTCTCTGTTAGAAAATCACATCTCATTCTTATTTTATTTTGTTGTTGTTTTTTCTATCCAAACTGTGTCTCACTTGTGATGTTAACGCCTTTGAAGAAAAATGACTGTTAAGATAATATGAGTCCCATCCAAGTAGAATGCCATTGTTTTTGATAATTTCAAACTTGATACCTCTCAATGAAACTGAGTTGGTTTTTCTATTTTTAATATACTTTATTCAGGCAAATAACATTCCTGTTTTGCCACTTCAAAGTCACTGAAAGATTTGGAAAGTAGCTCTATACTCACAAAATATCTTGATTAAAACATCTTGATTGGGCCTCCCTGGTGGCGCAGTGGTTGAGAGTCCGCCTGCCGATGCAGGGGATACGGGTTCGTGCCCCGGTCTGGGAGGATCCCATATGCCGCGGAGCGGCTGGGCCCGTGAGCCATGGCCGCTGGGCCTGCGCATCCGGAGCCTGCGCATCCGGAGCCTGTGCTCCGCAACAGGGGAGGTCACAACAGTGAGAGGCCCGCATACCACAAAAAAAAAAAAAAAAAAAAAAAAAAAAAAAAAAAATCTTGATTAAATCTAACCTGCCGGGCTTCCCTGGTGGCGCAGTGGTTGAGAGTCCGCCTGCCGATGCAGGGGACATGGGTTCATTCCCCAGTCCGGGAAGATCCCACATGCCGTGGAGCGGCTGGGCCTGTGAGCCATGGCCGCTGAGCCTGCACGTCTGGAACCTGTGCTCCGCAACGAGAGAGGCCACAACAGTGAGAGGCCCACGTACCGCAAAAAAAAAAAAAAAAAAAAAAAAATCTAACCTGCCATAATTACACAGATACGACCTTAAGACTGTGACTTTTATGTAGATGCAATACAATAGGATATGAAGATAAGATTTGATACTCTCATAATTATATGAATGACATTTTGGAGCTAAGATATCCAGGTTAACAATCTAATATATTGATAAAGTAATCAGACATATTTTAATGATTCATGCTCTCCCTTAGTCCCACCTAGCAAAAAAATTTGTGCTGAAACCTCCAACAGAGTTACCAGATCTCCCCCTCATTTTTATGCTGAAAGGATACTGCCAAATCATGTGATCATAACTGAATAGTATATGTGTATATATTATATGTGTGTGTATATATATATATATATATATATATATATATATACTTTTTTTTTTTTTTTGGCCACACGGCATGTGGGATCTTAGTTCCCCAACCAGGGATCAAACCCATGCCCCCTGCAGTGGAAGCACAGAGTCTTAACTACTGGGCCACCAGGGAAGCCCCATAACTGAATAGTATTAAAAGTCCACTATAAGCTCCTCAAACAGTGTTTCAACCTTGAAACCAGAAAAAAGATAGGGACAGGTTTCCAAACACCAGAGCTCATGACAATAAAATTAGTCCATCTAATGAAAACTTACTTTTACCAAATTAACACAATAATTTTGTAGACCAGTGTTCTGTAGACCACAATTAATGATCTTTTCCAGGGAAGCATGCTGAAATGAAAATATTACAGCTTGCCCCATTAAAGATACATTGCTCTTTTGGAAGGCAGATCTAGACTTTAAATAGTGTTGCCCATTATAGAGTGGTCAAATGTGAAATAAAATAGACTGAGGCAAAGAATTGATGCCATTTGATGCTGGTTCATTGCACATGAATAAATGACTTCATTTCTCTGTTCCTCTCTCCTTTGCAGACGCCCAGATTTGCAGCTCCCACATGCCAATTTCAAGCATTTCTGTTTCATCTTTACCATTTGGGCCTTAGCTATACTATTTATGGCTTAATATATTTTATAATGTTATCCTATCCTATATATGAACTCAGAAATGCTGGCTATAAATTTTCTAATATAAATTAAACTAAATATAGACTACCGTTATCATAAAATTTTGATATGTGTACTATCAAAATCACATGTGGCACATATGTATTTTAGGAACCACCTAAATAATTCAAGAGTCACTGAAAGTATTCAAGAGAGGTCCATTTGGTCTTCAGTGGGAGCTATATGTGCCAACCAAATGTATTAACTCATTGAATCTCACTATACACCTATGAGAAGGATACTGTTTTATATTCATTTTACAGATGTGTAAACTGAGACACAGAAAGACTTGCATGTCCTAGTCACAGCAGGCTCTACGGCTGACCCAGATTCCCGCCATGACACACTGACTTCAGAGCCTGTGCTCATAGCCATGATACAGTAGTGCCCCTTGAGGTCTGTTTCCAGATCCAGACCAAGTTTTCAGATGCACAGAGATTGCTTCCAGTACAACTACACCATTCTAACGTGCATTTTCATTATGTGCTCTTTAATCATCCTATACATACTCTTCCCTGAAGAGACTGTAACCTTTGGAGACCAATCGAGGAGTCAGCATTTGGGAAGGATTTGGCTAATCTGAGGTCTTGGAAAGCGGGCTGAGGTACCTTCGAACCATAGGCCATCTGTTAAACAATATACTTTCATCACATTATGTTACTCCCTGTGGTTCCTACTGACACCAAAATGCCACACGTCTCAATTTGTCAACCATTCCTGAACCTCTCATTTATGCCTGTCAGTTTGCTAATCAATGTGAAGGATATATGATTGCCCATTACCTACCACTGCCAAACTAACTACCCCAAAATTCAGTGGCATAAAACAGGCAATTTATTTTGCCCACAATTTTATGGGTCAGGAATCCTGGAAGAGCCTGGAGGGACAGTTCACCTCTGATCCATGTGGCAGCAAGTAGGGTGGCAAGAACTAAAGGACCCACTTCCAAGATGGCTTCTTCACTTGGGGGTCTGATACTTGTGTTTCTTGGTCATCTTTTTCCTCCACATGGTATTTTATCCTCCAGGGCCTCTTCATATAGCTTGGGCTTTTTGCAGCATGGTGATCTAAGATAACTGCATGTCTTACATGGTGTCTTGTTTCTATGAGGAAGGAAGCAGAAGTTGACAGGTCAGTTAAGAGTTATGCTCAGACTGGTATAGCATCACTTCTAACATATGCTGTTGTTCAAAAGTGTCATGGGCTCACCCAGATTCAAGGGGGTGGAAAAATATTCTACCTGCTGATGGGAGAGTATCAAGGTCATATAGTGAAAGAGCATGAGGGGGTGGGAGATATTATTGAAACATCTTTGGAACATACAGTCTTCCACACCTCAAAAACTTTAACTCATGGGTTCATCAATAAAAGTCCATGGATAAAATTTAGGAGGTCTGTGAACTTGGAAGGAAATAAATCATATTTTTATTTTCTCTAATCTCTAAACTTTAGCATTTCTATCCATTCTGAATGTAAGCACAAACTACAGGAGTTATAGCAATACCTGTGATTTTGTCACCAATAGAAATCACAGATATTTTTACAGCACATTCAGTTGGGTATCAGGGGCCTGATCCTGGCCTGTGGGAGCTTCAATGGGGCCATCTCCCTACTGACCTATTCCAGGTTGGGCTAGTGGGAAGTGAAGAAGATCAATAATGCTCACACTACTGGCTTCAAAGCAGTGAGCTGGGCCCCTGCTGTCATGCCTGGAAGCTTCATAGAACAGCCATCTGGGCAGAAGTCCAACTACATCAAGAAATTTGCATCAGGTGGCTGTGACAACCTCATCAAACTGTGGAAGGAGGAGGAGGATGGCCAGTGGAAGGAAGAGCAGAAGTTGAAAGCACACAGTGACTGGGTCTGAGACATGGCCTGGACCAGCTCCATTGGCCTACCTACCAGCACCATTGCCAGCTGCTCCCAGGATGGTGGAGTGTTCAGTTGTACCTGTGAGGATGCCACGGGCAATACATGGTCTCCCAAACTGTTGCACAAGTTCAATGATGTTGTATGGCATGTGAGCTTGTCCATCACAGCCAACATCCTGGTTGTCTCAGGCAGAGACAATAACGTGACCCTGTGGAAGGAGTCAGTCAACTGGCAGTGGGTGTGCATCAGTGATGCCAACAAGGGCCAGGGTTCCATGTCCACTTCAGTCAAAGAAAAGTGACTGAGAATGAACAATGACAAGACAGGCAGGGCCTGGCTTTCTAGCTGCCGCCTCCAGAACTGCCCTTTCCTGGGCCAACTGACCACACAGCTGGGAGGAAGAATGCCCAACTCCCACAATATCACTTGCTCCTGGGGGTCATAACAAATGCAACCAGATTCATCATCTGCCTTAACATGATTTGATATGGTTTGTAATTTACTGTCCAGCTGAATGCACTCTTGTTCAGAGGGAAAAACTACAAATGACCTTCAAATCTATTATTTTAAAATATTTCGGGTCATTTTAATGTAACTTTTAGGTGCAGGCATCATTTGTGGGGGCAGGGGGGTGTTTCCAAAGTATTTAAATAAATTCACATTGCTTATAAACAACAAAAAAAAGAATGCCTGGATGCTATAGCTTCAATTCTGAGAAAAAAATAATTATGAACTTAATATTATATATCCAGTAAATATGTCAATCAAATGAGAGGGAAAATTAAGCCACTTTCAGACTCGTAAAAATTCAGCAGGCTTATTCCTCATGCATCCTTTTAAGAAAATTACATTTGAAGATATTCTTTAGCCAAAACAAGAATAAAATTCAAGAAAGGTAAAGACTGGAGATCCAAGATAACTGGCTCCAATCCAGGACTAGGGTGACAGGAAGTCAGGATGACAGGCTGGCATCCATCCCAGAGAGCACCTGGTCCAGATTGAAATAAAAATTCAGAGGGTTCTGGGAAATGTATCTACAATAATTACATTGCATCCCTTACCATGAACAGAATATGTTTAGGAAGATAGATAATATTAGTGACTTGATGAAGACACATGATTAAAAATTAAATTAAAATAAAGACACTTTGAAATAAATATTAACACAATCACAATAATGGAAACAATGTGTATTGATATTTTCAATTTTAGACTCAACCAATGGACACACCATGAAAGGAATAATTAAGGTTACAGAAGAGATGATAAAACCTCACAAAAGTTGGCAGAAGGGCATGCAGATAGAAGAGTGGAAAAAGAGATAGAAGTATAGGAGTCCTAATTTACTCATTTTTAAAAATAATAGCTAACACTGGGTACTTACTATATGCCCACTCTAAGAGATAAACATGCATTAATTCATATAATTTCCCAATATAAGGAAAGCAAGGCACAGAGAAGCATCTAACTCTCTATCATATATTGCTTCTTACTTCATGGGAAGTCAAAGAGATGAAAAAGATATTTTGTGAATGACTAACAAAATAAAAGATTTTTCTATATTATTTCTAAAAATAATAATATATCTACTAATGGCACAAAAATAGGTACATATATTAACTTGGTGATTTTTATGGCTCTTCAGGAATTAAATCAGTTTTGTATAGTTCATGAATAGACAGATCAATGAGGGGAAAGAATATAAATTCCAGAAACATGCACACATGCATATAGAAAATTAATATATGGTAAAGTTCATTTCAGTGAATAAGAGATATGGTTAAGAAAATGGCTAGTTTCTTGCTTCTGCAGCCACCAGCTCTCCCATGGGACCCGTCCCCACCAGGGCTCCCATGGCCCCAGTGGCCACCACCTCCTCTCTGTACCCAGTCCCCGCATGGGGAGCACTCTCGCAACCCTGGCTGCCACCACCTCCATGCCCTGTCCTCACTGGGGTGGACTCATGTGCTACAGGGCAACCTCTGGAGCAGACACCTGTTGGTGACCTACATGCAGAGGTGGGGCTGAAACCACAGCTGAGCCCCAGGGGCCATGTAGCTAAGGAAGAAAAGCTGACATCTCTCCTCACAGCTGCACAAACAGCAAATTGACACTCCCAGGACTGGCTTTGTCAACTCAGCACCTACAGAACATCTGAATGGACAACATATGCTCCCAGCCAAGACAGGTCTATCTTTAGCAGCTGTAGACTTCGTGGGCACATACATATGGGAGTTAGGCCAGACCGGAGTCTGAGCTGCCTACATAGCGCCCACAGCAAGTCCAAATCCATGATTACTGCAATCCTGGGACCTGACTTTAGTGGATCTATGCTGATGGCATGGTGAAAACGATGTCTGAGAGACACCAGGGCCAATTGCCAGCATACCCATGGTTAAGGTGAGGCCAAGAGTGGGGCCAACAGTAGTGTAATCTGAGAGCTTGCACAATGGGTGAAAGGTGACACAAAAGAGCACACCCACAGGTGAACAGCTCCAGAAGAGGAATACTGAGTGGCTTCCCTCCCAGTGGGAGTGCTCCAATCCTGCCTACCTTGCACCACAGATCAGAAACACAGCTAAGAAACAGATCTTGGGGCTTATACTATGACAACTAAGGAACAGACCCTACCTCTGTCAGGGCAGTGTCAACCACAGAGCAAAGGGAGGCCCTGTTCAATATCCAGTGCAGGCTCTGGTCACCATAACATCAGTTACACATCCTAACAAGGGGATAATGACTAGCATACACTGAGGAAAGAGGTGGCAGACATCTGTACTAAAAATAGCCCTTGCACCAAAAAATATTAAACCTACTCAGGCTATACAGGGATGTTCCCACATAAAAATAGCCCGCCAAGACAGTCTAAGGGTCTAGCATTGGGAAGAAGAACCCCCAGAGCATTTAGCCTTGAAGCCCAGCAGGGCTTGAGTGCAGGAGCTCCACAGGGCTAGGGGAAACAGAGATTCAACTCCGGGAGGGTGCACACAAGGCCTCACATGAACTGGGACCCAGCACAAAGAAGTACCTCCATAGGAACCTGGGTGACACCTACATAGGAGTCTTGGTGGATCTCCTAGGGAGGTGAAGGTGGACTATAGTTCACTGTGGGCTCAAGAACACTGGTAGCAGAAGCCCCAGGGAATATTGATCAGCATGAGCTCTCCCAGAGGTCCCCATTTCAGCACCAAGACATGACTCCACCCAACAACCTGTAGGCCCCAGTGCTGGAAAGCCTCAAGCCAAACAACAAGATAGGAACACAGAGCCACACCAATCAGAAGACAGGCTGCCTAAAGTCATACTGAGCTCACAGCCACCTCAACACACACTCCCTGATAGGGCCCTGCCCATCAGAGGGACAAGGCCCAGGTCCACACACCAGAGGGCAGGCACCAGTCCCTCCCACCAGGAATCCTGCACAAACCCCTGGACCAACCTCAACTACCATGGGCAGTCACCCAAAGCAAGAGGAACTATGATCCTGCAGCCTGTGGAAAGAATATCAGAAACACAGAAAGTTAGACAAAATGAGATAACAGAGAAATACGAAGCAACAAGATAAAACCCCACAAGAACAAGATAAAAACCCATAAGAACACTAAATGAAGAGGAGACAGGCATGTACCTGAAAAACAATTCAGAATAATGATAGTAAAAATGATCCAAAATCTCAGAAAAAGATTGGAGCACAGATTGAGAAGATACAAGAAATGTTTAACAAGGAGCTAGAAGATTTAAAGAACAAACAAACAGAGATGAAGAATACAATAGCTGAAATGAAAAATACACTAGAAGGAATCAATAGCAGAATATCTGAGGCAGAAGAATGGATACGTGACCTGGAAGACAGAATGGTGGAAATCACTGCCTCAGAACAGAATAAACAAAAAAGAATGAAAAAGAGGCTTCCCTGGTGGCTCAGTGGTTGAGAATCCACCTGCCAATGCAGGGGACATGGGTTTGTGCCCCGGTCTGGGAGGATCCCACATGCCATGGAGTGGCTGGGCCCATGAGCCATGGCCGCTGCGCCTGCACGTCCAGAGCCTGTGCTCCACAACGGGAGAGGCCACAACAGTGAGAGGCCTGCATACCGCAAAAGAAAAAAAAAAATAAATAAAGATTTTTTTTTTTAAGGATGATAACATGGACTTTTTTTTTTTCTAGTAGCTACATTTTAAAAAAAGAAACAAGTGGGGGCTTCCCTGGTGGTGCAGTGGTTGAGAGTCCTCCTGCCTATGCAGGGGACACGGGTTCCTGCCCCTGTCCAGGAAGATCCCACATGCCGCAGAGCGGCTGGGCCCATGAGCCATGGGCACTGAGCCTGCACATCCAGAGCCTGTGCTCCACAACGGGAGAGGCCACAACAGTGAGAGGTCCACGTACTGCAAAAAAAAAAGAAGAAGAAGAAGATATAACAATTATAAATATATATGCACCCAATATAGGAGCACCTCAGTACATAAGGCAACTGCTGACAGCTATAAAAGAGGAAATCGACAGTAACACAATAATATTGGGGATGTTAACACTTCACTTACACCAATGGACAGATCATCCAAACCAAAAATTAATAAGGTAACATAATCTTTAAATGACACAATAGACCAGATAGATTTAATTGATATTTGTAGGACATTCCATCCAAAAACAGCAGATTACACTTTCTTCTCAAGTGCGAACGGAACATTCTCCAGGATAGATCATATCTTGGGTCACAAATCAAGCCTCAGTAATTTAAGAAAATTTAAATCCTATGAATCATCATTTCTGATGACAACACTATGAGATTAGAAATGAATTACAGGGGAAAAAGTGTAAAAAACACAAACACTTGGAGGCTAAACAATATGTTACTAAATAACCAAGAGATCACTGAAGATATTCAAAGATGAAATCAAAAAATACCTAGAGACAAATGACAATGAAAACACAATGATCCAAAGCCTATGGGATGTAGCAAAAGCAGTTCAAAGAGGGAAGTTTATAGCTATACAAGCCTACCTCAAGAAACAAGAAAAATCTCAAATAAACAATCTAACATTACACCTAAAGGAACTAGAGAAAGACGAACAAACAAAACCCAAAGTTAGCTGAAGGAAAGAAATCATAAAGATCAGAACAGAAATAAATGAAATAGAAACAAAGAAAACAATAGCAAAGATCAATAAAACTAAAAGCTGGTTCTTTGAGAAGATAAACAAAACTGATAAACCGTTAGCCAGACTCATCAAGAAAAATAGGAAGAGGACTCAAATCAATAAAATTAGAAATGAAAAAGGGGAAGTTACAACAGACAAAGCATCCTAAGAGACTACTACTACAACTCTATACCAATAAAATGGAAAACTTGGAAGAAATGGACAAACTTTTCAAAAGGTATAACCTTCCAAGACTGAACCAGGAAGAAATAGAAAAGATGAACAGACCAATCACAAGTAATGAAATTGAAATTGTGATTTAAAATCTTCCAACAAAAAAAAGTCCAGGACCAGATGGCTTCACAGGTGAATTCTATCAAATATTTACAGAAGAGCTAACACCCATCCTTCTCAAACTCTTCCAAAAAATTGCGGAGGAAGGAACACTCCCAAACTCATTCTATGAGGTCACCATCACCCTAATATCAAAAAGAGACAAAGATACTACAAAAAAAGAAAACACAGACTAATATCACTGATGAATATAGATGCAAAAATCCTCAAAAAAATACTAGCAAATAGAATCCAACAACACGTTAAAAGGACCATACACCATGATCAAATTGGATTTATCCTAGGGATGCACGGATTCTTCAATATATGTAAATCAATCAATGTGATGCACCATATTAACAAATTGAAGAATAAAAACCATATGATCTCAATAGATGCAGAAAAAGATTTTGAGAAAATTCAACACCCATTTATGATAAAAACTCTCCAGAAAGTGAGCATAGGGGGAACGTACCTCAACATAATAAAGGCCATATACCACAAACCCAGAGCAAACATCATTCTCAATGGTGAAAAACTGAAAGCATTTCCTCTAAGATTAGGAACAAGGCACAGATGTCCACTCTCACCACTATTATTCAACATAGTTTTGGAAGGCCTACCATGGCAATCAGAGAAGAAAAAGCAACAAAAGGAATACAAATTGGAAAAGAAGTAAAACTGTCACTGTTTGCTGATGACATGACACTATACATAGAGAATCCTAAAGATGCCACCAGAAAACTACTAGAGCTAGTCAATGAATTTGGTAAAGTTGCAGAATACAAAATTAATGCACAGAAATCTCTTGCATTCCTGTACACTAATGATGAAAAATCCGAAAGAGAAATTAAGGAAACACTCCCATTTACCATTGCAACAAAAAGAATAAAATCCCTAGGAATAAACCTACCTAGGGAGACAAAAGTTTCTCTATGCAGAAAATTATAAGACACTGATGAAAGAAATTAAAGATGATACCAACAAATGGAGAGATATATCATGTTCTTGGATTAGAAGAATCAACATTGTGAAAATGACTATATTACCCAAAGCAATCTACAGATTCAGTGCAATCACTATCAAATTAGCAATGGCATTTTTTACAGAACTAGAACAAAAAAATCTTAAAATTTGTATGGAGACACAAAAGACCCCGAATAGCCAAAGCAGACTTCAGGGGAAAAAACGGAGCTGGAGGAATCAGACTCCCTGACTTCAGACTATACTACAAAGCTATAGTAATCAAGACAATATGGTACTGGCACAAAAACAGAAATATAGATCAATGGAACAAAATAGAAAGCCCAGAGATAGACCCATGCACCTATGGTCAACAAATCTATGACCAAGGATATACAATGGAGAAAAACAGCCTCTTCAATAAGTGGTGCTGGGAAAATGGGACAGCTACATGTAAGAGAATGAAATTAGAACACTCCCTAACACCATACAGGAAAATAAACTAAAAATGGATTAGAGACCTCAATGTAAGACCGGACACTATAAAACTCTTAGAGGAAAACATAGACTCTTTGACATAAATCACAGCAAGATCTTTTTTGATCGACCTCCTAGAGTAATGGAAATAAAAAATAAATAAACAAATGGGACCTAATGAAACTTCAAAGATTTTGCACAGCAAAGGAAACCATAAAAAAGATGAAAAGACGACCTTCAGAATGGGAGAAAATATTTGCAAACAAATCAATGGACAAAGGATTAATCTCCAAAATATATAAACAGCTCATGCAGCTCAATATTAAAAAAACAAACAACCCAATCCAAAAATGTACAGAAGACCTAAATAGACATTTCTCCAAAGAAGACACACAGATGGTCAAGAAGCACATGAAAAGCTGCTCAACATCACTAATTATTAGAGAAATACAAATCAAAACTACAATGAGGTATCACCTCACACCAGTTAGAATGGGCATCATCAGAAAATCCAAAAAGTTGTAGAGGAAGGAACACTCACAAGCTCATTCTATAAGGCTGCCATCACCCTGATACCAAAACCAGACAAAGATATCACAAAAAAAGGAAACTACAGGCCAATATCACTGATGAACATAGATGCAAGAATCCTCAACAAAATACTAGCAATTTGAATCCAACAATACATTAAAAGGATCATACACCACGATCAAGTGGGATTTATCACAGGGATGCAAGGATTTTTCAATATCTGTAAACAAATCAGTGTGATACACCACATCAAAAAATTGAAGAATAAAAACCATATGATCGGGCCTCCCTGGTGGCGCAGTGGTTGAGAGTCCGCCTGCCGATGCAGGGGATACGGGTTCGTGCCCCGGTCTGGGAGGATCCCATATGCCGCGGAGCGGCTGGGCCCGTGAGCCATGGCCGCTGGGCCTGCGCATCCGGAGCCTGTGCTCCGCAACGGGAGAGGCCACAACAGTGGCCCGCATACCGCAAAAAGAAAAAAAAAAAAAAAACCATATGATCATCACAATAGATACAGAAAAAGCTTGTGACAAAATTCAACACCCATTTATGATAAAAACTCTCCAGAAAGTGGGCATAGAAGTAACATACCTGAACCTGATAAAGGGCATATATGACAAACCCACAGCAAACATCATTGTCAATGGTGAAAAACTGAAAGCATTTCCTCTAAGATCAGGAAAAAGACAAGGATGTCCACTCTCACCACTTTTATTCAACATAGTTTTGGAAGTCCTAGCCATGGCAATCAGAGAAGAAAAAGAAATCAAAGGAATCCAAATTGGAAAATACTAAAACTGTCACTGTTTGCAGATGATATGATACTACACATGGAAAATCCTAAAGATGCTACCAGAAAACTATTAGAGCTCATCAATGAATTTGGTAAAGTTGAGGATACAAAATTAATGCAAAGAAATCTCTTGCATTCCTATACACTAACAACGAAAGATCACAAAGAGGAGTTAAGGAAACAATCCCACTTATCATCACATCAAAAAGAATAAAACACCTAGGAATAAACCAACCTAAGGAGGCAAAAGACCTGTACTCAGAAAACTGTAAGATACTGATGAAAGAAATCAAAGATGGCACAAACAGATGGAGAGATATACCATGTTCTTGGATTGGAAGAATCAACATTGTAAAAGTGACTATACTACACAAGTAATCTACACATTCAATGCAATCTCTACCAAATTACCAATAGCATTTTTCACAGAATAAGAACAAAAAATTTTACAATTTGTATGGAAACACAAAAGACCCCAAATAGCCAAAGCAATCTTGAGAAAGAAACCCGGAGCTGGAGGAATCAGGCTCCCTGACCCCAGACTATACTACAAAGCCTACACTAATCAAAACTGTATGGTACTGGCACAAAAACAGAAATATAAATCAATGGAACAGGATAGAAAGTCCAGAGATAAACCCACACACCTATGGTCACCTAATCTATCACAAAGGACGTCAGAATATACAATGGAGCAAAGACAGTCTCTTCAATAAGTGGTGCTGGAAATACTGGACAGCTACATGTAGAGGAATGAAATTAGAACATTCTCTAACACCATACACAAAAGTAAACTTAAAATGGATTAGAGACCTAAATGTAAGACTGCATACTATAAAACTCTTAGAGGAAAACATAGGCAGAACACTCTCTGACATTAATCACAGCAAGATCTTTTTTGACCCACCTCCTAGAGTAATGAAAATGAAAACAAAAATAAAGAAATGGGACCTAATGAAACTTAAAAGCTTTTTCACAGCAAAGGAAACCATAAACAAAACAAAAGACAACCCACAGATTAAGAGAAAATATTTGCAAATGAAGCGACCCACAAGGGATTAATCTCCAAAATATTCAAACATTTTGTTAAGCATTTTTACCTCTATGTTCATCAGTGATATTACCTATAATTTTCTTTTTTTCCTGATACCTTTGTCTGGTTTTGGTATCAGGGTGATGGTGGCCTCATAGAATGAGCTTGGGAGTGTTCCTCCCTCTACAATTTTTTGGAAGAGTTTGAGATAACTAATGAGAACCTACTGTACAGCACAGGGAGCTCTACCTAATGCTCTATGGTGACCTAAATGGGAAGGAAATCCAAAAGAGGCAAAATACATATAGCTGATTCACTTTGTTGTATGGCAGAAACTAACCCCACATTGTAAAGCAACTATACTCCAATAAAAATTAATTTTAAAAAACCAAAAGCAAAATATACAAACAGCTCACACAGTTCAATATCAAAAAAACAAACAATCCAATCAAAAAATGGAAAGAAGATATAAAATAGACATTTCTCCAAAGAAGACATTCAGATGGCCAAAAAGCACATGAAAAGATGATCAACATCACTAATTATTAGAAAAATGCACATCAAAATTACAATGAGATATCACCTCACACCAGTCAGAATGGCCATCATAAAAAAATCTATAAACTATAAATGCTGAAGAGGGTCTGAAGAAAAGGGAGAATGTAAATTACTACAGCCACTATGGAAAACAGTATGGAGGTTCCTTAAAAAACTAGAAATAGAATTACCATATGACCCAGCAATCCCACTACTGGGCATATACCCAGAGAAAACCATATTTCCAAAAGATACATGCACCCCAATATTCATTGCAACACTATTTACAATAGCCAGGTCATGGAAGCAGCCTAAGTGCCCATCGACAGACGAATGGATAAAGAAGATGTGGTACATATATACAATGGAATATTACTCAGTCATAAAAAAGAACAAAATAATGCCATTTGCAGTGACATGGATGGACCTAGAGATTGTCATACTGCAGCCACATGGATGGACCTAGAGATTGTCATACTGAGTGAAGTAAGTCAAAGAAAGACATATTATGATATCACTTATATGTGGAATCTAAAGGAATGGTACAAATGAACTTCTTTGCACAACAGAAATAGAGTCATAGATGTAGAGAACAAACTTGTGGTTACCAAGGGGAAAGGGGGGAGGAGGGATAAATTGGGAGACTGGAATTGACATATACACACTACTATACATAAAAGAGATACCTAATAGGAACATAGTGTATAGCACAGGGAACTCTATTGATTACTCTGTAATGACCTATATGGGTAAATAATCTAAAAAGGAGTGGATATATGTATATGTGTAACTGATTCACTTTTCTGTACAGCAGAAACTAACACAACATTGTAAATCAACTATACTTCAATAAAAAATAATTTTAAAAGAAAAAAGAAAAAAAGGAGGAAGAAAAAAAAGTAGATGGCTAGCTATTTACCACAAACTTTTCCTTTTGTTTTTTTTAAGGGCAATGAATTTTTAAATTTTTATTATTATTATTATTTTATTATTTTTGGCTGGATTGGGTCTTTTTGCTGCACACAGGCTTTCTCTAGTTGCAGCGAGTGTGGGCTACTCTTCATGTGGTGCACAGGCTTCTCATTGTGGTGGCTTCTCTTGTTGTGGAGCACAGGCTCTAGGCGTGCGGGCTTCAGTAGTTGTGGCACACGGGCTCACTAGTTGTGGTGCATGGGCTTAGTTGCTCCCTGGCATGTGGGATCTTCCTGGACCAGGGATTGAACCCATGTCCCTTGCATTGGCAGGTGGATTCTTAACCACTGTGCCACCAGGGAAGCCCAAACATTTCCTTTTACTGAAGTAGAGTTGATTTACAATGTTTTGTTAATTTCCAGTGCACACCAAAGTGATAGGTTTATATATATATTCTTTTTCTTTTTTAGATTCCACATGTAAGTGATATCATATGATATTTGCTTTTCTCTGTCAGACTTACTTCATTTAGTGTGATAATCTCTAGGTCCATCCATGTTGCTGCAAATGACATTATTTCATTCTTTTTTATGGCTTAGCAGTATTCCTGTGTGTGTGTGTGTGTGTGTGTATCTCACATCTTCTTTATCCATTCATCTTTCCATGGACATTTAGGTTGCTTCCGTGTCTTGGCTATTATAAACTGTCCTGTTATGAACATTGGGGTGCATTATTATTTTGAATTAGAGTCTTCTCCAGATGTATGCCCAGGAGTGTGGTTGCTGGATCATATGGTAATTCTATTTTTAGTTTTTTAAGGAACCTCCATACTGTTCTCCATGGTCTCTGCACCAACTTATATTCCCACCAACAGTGTAGAAGGGTTCCCTCTTCTACACACCCTCTCCAGCATTTATTGTTTGTGGACTTTTTAATGACGGCCATTTTGACTGGTGTGACGGTATACCTCATTGTATTGATTTGCATTTCTTTAATAATTAGTGATGTGGAGCATCTTTTCACATGCCTGTTGTCCATCTGCATGTCTTCTTTGGAGAGATGTCTATTTAGGTTTTCTGCCCATTTTTTTATTAGGTTTTTTGTTTTTATTGTTATTGAGTTGTATGAGCTGTTTCTATATTTTAGAAATTAATCCCTTATCGGTCCCATAGTTGGTAAATACTTTCTCCCAGTTTGCATGTTGCCATTTCATTTTGTTTATGGTTTCCAGTGCTGTGCAAAAGCTTATAAATTTGATTAGATTACATTAGTTTATTTTTCCTTTTATTTCTTTTGCCTTGGGAGACTGACCTAAGAAAACATTGCTACAATTTATGTCAGAGATGTTTTGCCTAGGAGTTTTATGGTGTCCTGTCTTATATTTAGCTCTTTAAGCCATTTTGAAATTATTTTTGTGTATGGCATGACGGAGTATTCTAACCTCATTGATTTATATGCAGCTGTCCAGCTTTCCCAATATCACTTGCTGAAGAGACATTTTCTCCATTGCATATTCTTGCATCTTTTGTTGAAGATTAATTGACTGTAGGTATGTGGGTTTACTTCTGGGTTCTCTACTCTGTTCCATTGACCCTTATGTCTGTTTTTGTGCCAATACCAGGCTGTTTTGATTACTGTAGCTTTGTAGTATTGTCTGAAGTCTGGGAGAGTTATGCCTCCCTGTTTGTCTAGCTATTTAGAAAGAATATACCTGAATTTCAACCGAAAATAATTTTCAGATAAATAACATTTTATATTTCTAAATGAAATCATATAGAGTATACCAAGAAAACATGTAAGATTATACAGATAAATGTATGTATGTGTACATATGTATGTATAATTTTGGAATAGGAAAAGCTGAATTTCAAGCTTTTTAAAAGCTTTTTAAAATTAGAAATGATAATTTATGAGATTAATAAATAAAACTACATATGTATTAAAAATTAGAGCACAGAAAAAAATGGCATAAATGAAGTTAACAAATGACAAATCTGAAGGGAAAATGACAACATTTATGAGAGTGGGCTTTTTACCTTCCATTTACAGTTAAGTAGCTCTTAGAAATTAGAAGAAGGTGGCCAAGAATCCAATAGAAAAACTAGCAAAGCACAATGCACAAAAAAGAAAATACAAATCTCTTCTGAATGGAAACCTTTTGAATGATCTACAGTTTGAAATGCAGCAGAACTATTCAGGAAATTAAGAAATTTTGTGTGCATTAAATTTTGGAGTTGAACCAACCTTAACAACCCCCCTGAAAGCAATTTATTGACTTGGCAGGATAAAAAGAATCAGTGAGGGATGAATTAATGGGGCATAATGAAGTAAAAATGAAGAATGTAAAAAGGAAAAGGGAGGGGGACTGGACAGAACTGAAGGTCACTGGTCAAGGGAAGAAGAAGCCCACCCAAGAAACATTTTAAAATATGAAAGAAGAAAAAAGAGGGGCTGGTGTTTAAAAAAGTGAAATGATTAATAATGAACTTTAAGCTGGACAAGCAAAGAAGAGAAGTGGGAAGAGTACAGAGCCAACTCAAAAGGAAAATGGAGAGATCAAGGGTACCAGAGGTTTTTATGAGGCTAAATGGAGTTTGGGCAGGAAAGAGCTAGAAGTATCGATCTAGTCAGTAACTGAGATTTTAGACTTTGATTTTTAAGCTGGATCAAATGCCCAAATACAAAATATGACCCAATAAATGGGTAATTAAATTGATGTGAAAGTACTCATCGGAGCTGAATTCAAGCAAGACCTCATTGTAGTTTTGAAGTCCATTACTCTAATAATTAACAATGTTTAGCATCTTTTCAGGTGCCTAGTGGCCACCTGTATGTCTTCTTTGGAGAGACGTCTATTTAGGTCTTCTGCACATTTTTTGATTGGGCCAACTTCCTCCTTTTATTTAAGGACTTTTTGAAGGGAAGGAACATTATTATTGAGAATAATATTATAATAACATAATATTATTTATGTTATCTTTAAAAAATGTTATTGCCCTTTTCCTTTTGGTATATAGTCATATAGGTTTTAACACATGTATAAATCCATGTATCCACCACCATAATCAGGATACAAAATTGTTCCAGACCCCCAAAAAATCACTTGAGCTATCTCTTTTTTATTTTTAAACATCTTTATTGGAGTATAATTGCTTGACAATGTTGTGATAGTTTCTGCTGTATAACAAAGTGAATCAGCTATACGTATACATATATCCCCATACACCCTCCCCCTCTTGTATCTCCTTCCAACCCTCCTTATCCCACCCCTCTAGGTGGACAAAAAGCACGGAGCTGATCTCCCTGTGCTATGCAGCTGCTTCCCACTATCTATTTTATATTTGGTAGTGTATATATGTCAATACCAATCTCTCACTTCGTCCCAGCTTACCCTTCCTCCTCCCTGTGTCCTCAAGTCTATTCTCTACATCTGTGTCTTTATTCCTGTCTTGCCCATAGGTTCTTCAGACCTTTGTTTTTTTTTTTTTTTAGATTCCATATATTTGCATTAGCATATGGTATTTGTTTTTCTCTTTCTGACTTACTTCACTCTGTATGACAGACCCTAGGTCCAACCACCTCACCACAAATAACTCAATTTCATTTCTTTTTATGGCTGAGTAATATTCCATTGTATATATGTGCCACATCTTCTTTATCCATTCATCCGATGATGGACACTTAGGTTGCTTCCATCTCCTAGCTATTGCAAATAGAGCTGCAATGAATATTTTGGTACATGACTCTTTTTGAATTATGGTTTTCTCAGGTTGTATGCCCAGTAGTGGGTTTGCTGGGTCATATGGCAGTTCTATTTGTAGTTTTTTAAGGAACCTCCATACTGTTCTCCATAGTGTCTGTATCAATTTACATTCCCACCAACAGTGCAAGAGGGTTCCCTTTTCTCCACACCCTCTCCAGCATTTATTGTTTGTAGATTTTTCGATGATGGCCATTCTGACCAGTGGGAGGTGATACCTCATTGTAGTTTTGAATTGCATTTCTCTAATGATTAGTAATGTTGAGCATCCTTTCATGTGTTTGTTGGCCATCTGTTTATCTTCTTTGGAGAAATGTCTATTTAGGTCTTCTGTTCATTTTTGGATTGGGTTGTTTGTTTTTTTTTTTTTTTGATATAGAGCTGCATGAGCTGCTTGTATATTTTGGAGATTAATCCTTTGTCAGTTGCTTCATTTGCAAATATTTTGTCCCATTCTGAGGGTTGTCTTTTCATCTAGTTTATGGTTTCTTTTGCTGTACAAAAGCTTTTAAGTTTCATTAGGTCCCATTTCTTTATTTTTGTTTTCATTTTCATTACTCTAGGAGGTGGATCAAAAAAGATTTTGCTGTGATTGATGTCAGAGAGTGTTCTGCCTATGTTTTCCTCTAAGAGTTTTATAGTATCCAGTCTTACATTTAGGTCTTTAATCCATTTTGAGTTTACTTTTGTGTATGGTGTTAGAGAATGTTCTAATTTCATTCTTTTACATGTAGCTGTTCAGTTTTCCAACACCATTTATTGAAGAGACTGTCTTTGATCCATTGTACATTCTGGCCTCCTTTGTGATAGATTAGGTGACCATAGGTGTGTGGGTTTATCTCTGACTTCCTATCCTTTTCCATTAATCTATATTTCTGTTTTTGTGTCAGTACTATATTGTCTTGATTACTGTAGCCTTGTAGTATAGTCTGACATCAGTAAGTTTGATTGCTCCAGATCCGGTTTTCTTTCTCAAGATTGCTTTGGCTATTTGGGGTCTTTTGTGTTTCCATACAAATTGTGAAATTTTTTGTTCTAGTTCTGTGATAAATCCCACTGGTAGTTTGATAAGGATTGCACTGAATCTGTAGATTGCTTTGGGTAGTATAGTCATTTTCACAATGTTTATTCTTCCAGTCCAAGAACATGGTATATCTCTCCATCTGCTTGTATCATCTTTAATTTCTTTCATCAGTGTCTTATAGTTTTCTGCATACAGGTCTTTTGTCTCCTTGGGTAGGTTTATTCCTAGGTATTTTATTCTTTTTGTTGCAATGATAAATGGGAGTGTTTCCTTAATTTCTATCTCAGATTTTTCATCATTAGCATGTAGGAATACAAGAGATTTCTTTGCATTAATTTTGTATCCTTCTACTTTACCAAATTCATTGATTAGCTCTAGTAGTTTTCTGGTAGCATCTTTAGGATTCTCTATGTATAGTACCATATCATCAGCAAATGTGACAGTTTTACTTCTTTTCCGATTTGGATTCCTTTTATTTCCTTTTCCTCTCTGATTGCTCTGGCTAAAACTTTCAAAACTATGTGGAATAATAGTGGTGAGAGTGGGCAACCTTGTCTTGTTCGTGATCTTAGTGGAAATGCTTTCAGTTTTTCACCATTGAGATCAATGTTGATAGTGGGTTTGTCATATATGGACTTTATTATGTTGAGGTAAGTTCCCTCTGTGCCTACTTTCTGGAGGGTTTTTATCAGAAACGGGTGTTGAATTTTGTCAAAAGCTTTCTCTGCACCTATTGAGATGATCATATGGTTTTGTTTTGTTTTGTTTTGTTTTGTTTTTTTGCGGTACGTGGGCCTCTCACTGCTGTGGCCTCTCCCGTTGCGGAGCACAGGCTCTGGAAGCGCAGGCTCAGCAGCTGTGGCTCCTGGGCCCAGCCGGTCCGTGGCATGTGGGATCTTCCCAGACCAGGGCACGAACCTGTGTCCCCTGCATCGGCAGGCAGACTCTCAACCACTGCACCACCAGGGAAGCCCAATCATATGGCTTTTATCCTTCAATTTGTTAATATGGTGTATCACACTGACTGGTTTGTGTATATTGAAGAATCCTTGCATTCCTGGGATAAACCCCTCTTCATCATGGTGTATGATCCTTTTAAATGTGCTGCTGGATTCTCTTTGTTATTATTTTGTTGAGGATTTTTGCATCTATGTTCATCAGTGATATTGGCCTGTGGTTTTCTTTTTTTTGTGACATCTTTGTCTGGTTTGGGTATCAGGGTGATGGTGGCCTTTTAGAATGAGTATGTGAGTGTTCCTCCCTCTGCTATGTTTTGGAAGAGTTTGAGAAGGATAGGTGTTAACTCTTCTCTAAATGTTTGATAGAATTTGCCTGTGAAGCCATCTGGTCCTGGGCTTTTGTTTGTTGGAAGATTTTAAATCACAGTTTCAATTTCAGTGCTTGTGATTGGTCTGTTTATATCTCCTGTTCCTTCCTGGTTCAGTCTTGAAGGTTGTGCTTTTCTAAGAATTTGTCCATTTCCTCCAGGTTGTACATTTTATTGGCATATAGTTTCTTGTACTAATGTCTCTGGATCCTTTGTGTTTCTGCAGTGTCAGTTGTTACTTCTCCTTTTTAATTTCTAGTTCTATAGATTTGAGTCTTCTACCTTTTTTCCTTGATGAGTCTGGCTAATGGTTTATCAATACTGTTTATCTTCTCAAAGAACCAGCTTTTTGTTTTATTGATGTTTACTATTGCTTCCTTCATTCCATTTTCATTTATTTCTGATCTGATCTTTATGATTTCTTTCTTTCTGCTAACTTTGGGGATTTTTTCTACTTCCTCTAATTGCTTTAGGTGTAAGGTTTGGTTGTTTATTTGAGATGTTTCATGTTTCTTGAAGTAGGATTTTATTGCTATAAACTTCCCTCTTAGAACTGCTTTTGCTGCATCCCATAGGTTTTGCATCATTGTGTTTTCATTATCATTTGTTTCTAGGTATTTTTTGATTTCTTCAGTGATCTCTTGGTTATCAAGTAGTGTATTGTTTAGCCTCCATGTGTCTGTATTCTTTACAGTTTTTTCCCTGTAATTGGTATATAGTTTCATAGCATTGTGGTCAGAAAAAATACTTGATATGATTTCAATTTTCTTAAATTTACCATGGCTTGATTTGTGACTCAGATTATGATCTATTCTGGAGAATGTTCCATGACCACTTAAGAAGAAAGTCTATTCTGTTGTTTTTGGGTGGAATGTCCTATAAATATCAGTGAAGGCCATCTTGTTTATGTATCATTTAAAGATTCTGTTTCCTTCTTTTTTCATTTTGGATGATCTGTCCCTTGGTGAAAGTGGGGTGTTAAAGCCCCTACTATTATTGTGTTACTGTTGATTTCCCCTTTTATGACTGTTAGCATCTGCCTTATGTATGGAGCTGCTCTTATGTTGGGTTCATAAATATTTACAATTGTTATATCTTCTTCTTGGATTGATCCCTTGATCATTATGTAGTTTCCTTCTTTGTCTCTTGTAATAGTCTTTATTTTAAAGTCTATTTTTTCTGATATGAGAATTGCTACTCCAGCTTTCTTTTGGTTTCCATTTGCATGGAATATCTGTTTTCCATCCCCTCATTTTCAGTTTGTATGTATCCCTAAGTTTGAAGTGGGTCTCTTGTAGACAGTATATATATGGGTCTTGTTTTTGTATCCATTCAGCCAGTCTATGTCTTTTGGTTGGAGCATTTAATACATTTACATTTAAGGTAATTATTGATGTGTATGTTTCTGTTACCATTTTCTTAATTGTTTTGGTTTGTTATTGTAGGTCTTTGCCTTCTCTTGTGTTTCTTGCCTAGAGAAGTTCCTTTAGTATTTATTGTAAAGCTGTTTTGGTAGTGCTGAATTCTCTTAGCTTTTGCTTGTCTGTAAAGGTTTTAATTTCTCCATCAAATCTGAATGAGATCTTTGCTGGGCAGAGTAATCTTGGTTTTGGGTTTTTCTCCTTCATCACTTTAAATATATCTTGCCAGTCCCTTCTGGCTTGCAGAGTTTCTGCTGAAATTTCAGCTGTTAACCTTATGGGGATTCCCTTTTATGTTATTTGTTGCTTTTCCCTTGCTGCTTTTAATATTTTTTCTCTGTATTTAATTTTTGATAGTTTGATTAATATGTGTCTTGGCATGTTTCTCCTTGGATTTATCCTGTATGGGACTCTCTGCACTCCTTGGGCTTGATTAACTATTTCCTTTCCCCCATTAAGGATGTTTTCAACTATAATCTCTTCAAATATTTTCTCAGTCCCTTTCTTTTTCTCTTCGTCTTCTGTGACCCCTATAATTCAAATGTTGATGCATTTAATATTTTCTCAGAGGTCTCTGAGAGTGTCCTCTATTCTTTTCATTCTTTTTTCTTTATTCTGCTCTGTGGTAGTTATTTCCACTATTTTATCTTCCAGGTCATTCTTCTGTTCCTCTGCCTCAGTTATTTTGCTATTGATTCCTTCTAGAGAATTTTTAATTTCATGTATTGTGTTGTTCACCATTGTCTGTTTGCTCTTTAGTTCTTCTAGGTCGTTGTTAAATGTTTCTTGTATTTTCTCCATTCTATTTCCAAGATTTGAATCATCTTTACTATCATTACTCTGAATTCTTTTTCAGGTAGACTGCCTATTCCCTCTTCATTTGTTTGGTCTGGTGGGTTTTTACTTTGCTCCTTTATCTGCTTCATATTTCTCTGTCTTCTCATTTTGCTTAACTTACTGTGTTTGGGGTCTCCTTTTCACAGGCTGCAGGTTTGTAGTTCCCGTTGTTTTTGGTGTCTGCCCCCTGTGGGTAATTTTGGTTTAGCAGGTTGTGTAGGCTTCCTGGTGGAGGGAACTGGTGCCTTTGTTCTGGTGGATGAGGCTGGATCTTGTCTTTCTGGTGGGCAGGACCATGTTCGGTGGTGAGTTTTGGGCTGTCTGTGACCTTATTTTGATATTAGGCAGTCTCTCTGCTAATGGGTCTGGTTGTGTTTCTGCTTTGCTAGTTGTTTGGCATGGGGTATCCAACACTGGAGCTTGCTGGTTGTTGAGTGGAGCTGGGTCTTAGCCTTTGATGGAGGTCTCTGGGAAAGCTCTCACCTATTGATAGTACGTGGGGCCAGGAAGTCTCTGTGTTCCAATGTCCTGAATTCAGCTCTCCCACCTCAGAGGCTCAGGCCTGACACCCGGCTGGAGCACCAAGACCCTGTCAGCTGAATTTGCATTCCTTTGGTTGGTGAGTTTTTCGTCTCCTTCCCCTGGTCCTCTGTTTCTTGTCACCCCGAACTTCTGGGTTTCTCTTAGCACCGTTTGGACTATATATAGGATAAAGTCAGAGGTGCTTTCCCCCTGGGGTGCAAATATAGTTGTGGTAGGAGTTGGGGGTGAGGTTTCAGAACCGTTTCCCTTAACACAAAGACTTTTCTTTCACAGTTTTTGCTAGTCTCTTCCCAGCCACCCTGACTTAAAGGGGAAATGGATCATGGTCAAATTAGCCCTAATGCCTTCTAATGCATTTTCTAAGCTTCTGAGCTATCTTTTAATAGTCACTACCTCCCCCTAACCATAACCCCTGACATCTAATCTGGTCTTCATCTTTGTAGCTTTGTCTTTTCAAGACAGTCATATAAATGAAACCACACAGTATGTAACCTTCTGAGACCAACTTCTTGCATTCAGCATGCTTCTGAGATTCATCCATGTTGTTATGTGTAACAAGAGTTTGTTATGTGTTACTACTAGGTAGTATACATTAATATAGATTACCACACTTAGCTTACTCACCCACTGAAGGAAATTGTGTCATTTCCAATTGTGGACAATTATGAACAGAGCTATGATAAACATTTGTTTACAGGATTTTGTGTGGATATATGTTTTCAATTGTTAAAGCAGTTACCATGAGTGAAGTTTATGTTTAATTTTATAAGAAACAATCAAACAGTTTTCCAGAATGGCAGTACCATTTTGCATTACCATGGAGGTTTTCATTTTTTTAAAAATATTTATTTATTTATTTGGCTGCACTGGGTTTTGTTGAGTCTCATGGGATCATTAGTTTTGGCATGTGGGATCATTAGTTGCGGCATGTGGGGTCATCAGTTGCGACATGCAGAATCTAGCTCCCTGAGCAGGGATCGAACTTGGACCCCTTGCATTGGGTGCATGGATTCTTAACCACTGGACCAGCAGGGAAGTCCCTACCATGGAGTTCTGATTGCTTCACATCCTCACCAGCACTTGGTGGCCTTGGCAATTCTTAAAAAACTACTCAGAAATGCAGTGCTATCTCATTGATTATTTTCATTTCCCTAATAGCTAATGATATTGAATGTTTTTTCATGTGCCTATTTGCTACCCATTTTATCTCTTTGGTGAAGTGTCCATTCATGTCTTTGGTGGATTTTTAATTAGGTGTTTGTTTTCTTATTGTTGAGTTTTGAGAGTTCTTCATATAATGTGAATAGAAGTCCTTTGTCAATATGTAATTTGTAAACATTTTCATTCTCCTAGCAGTGTATTTACAAAGAAAAAGATTTTTATTGTGATGAGGCGCAATTTATCATTTTTTATTTCATTAAGAATCATACTTTTCCGCTGCCGTGGCCCGCCGCCGCTGCCGCCACCGCCCGCCGCCGCGGCCCGTCGCCGCCGCCGCCGCCGCCCCCGCGGCCCGCTGCCACCGACGCCCGCTGCCGCCCACCACCGCCGCCGCCGCAGGGCCTGTGTGTGAGCGCAGGTCACTGTCCGCCCCGCCATCCCGGGGGCCTGTGCACCCCGCCACTGCCGGGGTCCCTAGACCCGGGGACAGCTTTCCCGGGAAAGCGCACGGAGCGCCACGGGCTGCTGCAACGTCATGCCAGCCTCTGCCGCCGCAGGCCCGCCCCAACACTGCGCGCCCCTCCCTCCCCTCTGCCTGAGTGAGCCAGAGCCCCCGAATCAGCGGCTCCTTTAAACCCGTCCTGTCTGAGCAAAGAACGGATGCCCTCCGGCGACCTACGCACAGAGGCGGGGCCAGGTCCAAGGCTGAGACCCGGGAGCTGTGAGAGCAGAGTCAGGGAAATCTCTCTGTGCAGCCTCGGAGGCAGCGGATTAAAGCTCCACGGTCCATTTGATGTGCCCTGCGTCTGTGGAGTGCATGAATGGACAGCGAATCATCCCAAATTGAGGAAGTGGACTTTGAGGACAAGATTTAAGACTTTCCCCCCTTTTCCTCTTTTTACAATGAATTATTCCAAATTAAGGAGGTGGACTGAGAGAGCAAGATTTCAGACTTCTCGCCCTTTTCCTCTTTTTACAACGAATTATCCCAAATTGAGGAGGTGGACTTGGAGGGCAAGATTTTTGATTTTTCCCCCTGCTCTCTTTTTGTGAAAGTGTATGTGTAATCTTCTGTGTAAGATTCTCTCTGTATAGCTTTGCTTCCACCATATGTCCCAGGGTTCTATCGGTCCGTTTTTTTTCAATAATTACTTTCTAATTTTAATAACGCTACTATATTTCATACTTTATTCTATTTTACTTTACATGCTCTTTCTTTTTTTCTACCTTCCCTTCCTCCCGCACTCCCTCCACTCTTCCTTTCCTGCTTTCTTTTTCTTTCCTCCCTCCCTCCCACCCTTCTTCTTTCCACTTTCTTTTTCTTTCCTTCCTCCCTCCCTCCGTCCTGTTTTTCTTTCTTTCTTTCCCTCCTCCCTCCCTCCCTCCCTTCTTCCATTAACTCTTCCTTTTGCTTTCATTCCTCACTCCCTCCCTGCTTTCTTTCCTTCTTTCTTTCCATCCTTCCTCACTCCCTCACTCCTTTCTTTCTTTCTTCCTTCCTTCCTTCCTTTCTTCCCTTCGTCCTTTCTTTACCTCTCTCTTTCTTTCTTCTACTAATTCTTTCTTTCTGCTTTTTCTCCTTGTTATTCTGAGCCGGGTGGATGAAAGGCTCTTGGTGCTGCAGCCAGGAGCCAGTGCTGTGCCTCTGAAGTGGGAGAGCCAACTTCAGGACACAGGTCCACAAGAGACCTCCCAGCTCCACATAATATCAAGCAGCGAAAATCTCCCAGAGATCTCCATCTCAACACCAGCACCCAGCTTCAGTCAACGTCCAGCAAGCTACAGTGCTGGTCACCCTAAGCCAAGCAACTAGCAACGCAGGAACACGACCCCACCCATTAGCAGAGAGGCTACCTAAAAACATAATAAGGCCATAGGCACCCCAAAACACACCACCAGACGTGCACCTGTCCACCAGAAAGACAAGATCGAGCCTCAACCACCAGAACACAGGCATTAGTCCCCCCCACCAGGAAGCCTACACAACCTACTGAAACAACCTTAGCCAGTGGGGTCAGACACCAAAAACAACGGGAACTACGAATCTGCAGCCTGTAAAAAGAAGACCCCAAACACAGTAACATAAGCAAAATGAGAAGACAGAAAAACACACAGCAGGTGAAGGAGCAAGATAAAAACCTACCAGACCTAACAAATGAAGAGGTAATAGGCAGTCTACCTGAAAAAGAATTCAGAATAATGATAGTAAAGCTGATCCAAGATTCTATTTCCAAGATCCATAATCTTGGAAATAGAATAGACAAAATGCAAGAAACAGTTAACAAGGACCTAGAAGAACTAAAGATGAATCAAGCATCAATTAACAACACAATAAATGAAATGAAAAATACTCTAGATGGGATCAATAGCAGAATAACTGAGGCAGAAGAACGGATAAGTGAGGTGGAAGATAAAATAGTGGAAATAACTGATGCAGAGCAAAATAAAGAAAAAAGAATGAAAAGAACAGAGGACAGTCTCGGAGACCTCTGGGACAAGATTAAATGCAGCAACATTCGAATTATAGGGGTTCCAGAAGAAGAAGAGAAAAAGAAAGGGATTGAGAAAATATTTGAAGAGATTATAGTTGAAAACTTCCGCAATATGGGAAAGGAAAGAGTTAATCAAGTCCAGGAGGCACAGAGAGTCCCATACAGAATAAATCCAAGGAGAAATACACCAAGACACATATTAATCAAACTGTCAAAAATTAAACACAAAGAAATCATATTAAAAGCAGCAAGGGAAAAACAACAAATAACACACAAGGGAATCCCCATCAGGTTAACAGCTGATCTCTCAGCAGAAACTCTACAAGCCAGAAGGGAGTGGCAGGACATAATTAAAGTGATGAAGGAGAGAAACCTGCAACCAAGATTACTCTACCCAGCAAGGATCTCATTCAGATTTGATGGAGAAATTAAAACGTTTACAAACAAGCAAAAGCTGAGAGAGTTCAGCACCACCAAACCAGCTTTACAACAAATGCTAAAGGAACTTCTCTAGGCAAGAAACACAACAGAAGGAATATACCTTCAATAACGAACCCAAAGCAATTAAGGAAATGGGAATAGGAACATACATATCAATAATTACCTTAAATGTAAATGGACTAAATGCTCCCACCAAAAGACACAGAGTGGCTGAATGGATACAAAAACAAGACCCATATATATGCTGTCTACAAGAGACCCACTTCAGACCTAGAGACACATAGAGATTGAAAGTAAGGGGATGGAAAAAGATATTCCATGCAAATGGAAATCAATAGAAAGCTGGAGTAGCAATTCTTATATCAGACAAAATAGACTTTAAAATAAAGACTATTAGAAGAGACAAAGAAGGACACTACATAATGATAAAGGGATCGATCCAAGAAGAAGATATAACAATTGTAAATATTTATGCACCCAACATAGGAGCACCTCAATACATAAGGCAAATACTAACAGCCATAAAAGGGGAAATCGACAGTAACACACTCATAGTAGGGGACTTTAACACCCCACTTTCAGCAATGGACAGATCGTCCAAAATGAAAATAAATAAGGAAACACAAGCTTTAAATGATACATTAAACAAGATGGACTTAGTTGATATTTATAGGACATTCCATCCAAAAACAACAGAATACACATTTTTCTCAAGTGCTCATGGAACATTCTCCAGGATAGATCATATCTTGGGTCACAAATCAAGCCTCGGTAAATTTAAGAAAATTGAAATTGTATCAAGTATCTTTTCCGACCACAATGCTATGAGACTAGATATCAATTACAGGAAAAGATCTGTAAAAAATACAAACACATGGAGGCTAAACAATACACTACTCAATAACGAAGTGATCACTGAAGAAATCAAAGAGGAAATTAAAAAATACCTAGAAACAAATGACAATGGAGACACGACGACCCAAAACCTATGGGATGCAGCAAAAGCAGTTCTAAGGGGGAAGTTTATAGCAATACAATCCCACCGTAAGAGACAGGAAACATCTCGAGTAAACAACCTGACCCTGCACCTAAAGCAATTAGAGAAAGAAGAACAAAAAACCCCCAAAGTTAGCAGAAGGAAAGAAATCATAAAGATCAGATCAGAAATAAATGAAAAAGAAATGAAGGAAACGATAGCAAAGATCAATAAAAGTAAAAGCTGGTTCTTTGAGAAGATAAACAAAATTGACAAACCATTAGCCAGACTCATCAAGAAAAAAAGGGAGAAGACACAAATCAATAGAATTAGAAATGAAAAAGGAGAAGTAACAACTGACACTGCAGAAATACAAAAGATCGTGAGAGATTACTACAAGCAACTCTATGCCAATAAAATGGACAACATGGAAGAAATGGACAAATTCTTAGAAATGCACAACCTGCCAAGACTGAATCAGGAAGAAATAGAAAATATGAATAGACCAATCACAAGCACTGAAATTGAAACTGTGATTAAAAATCTTCCAACAAACAAAAGCCCAGGACCAGATGGCTTTACAGGGGAATTCTATCAAACATTTAGAGAAGAGCTAACACCCATCCTTCTCAAACTCTTCCAAACAATTTCAGAGGAAGGAACACTCCCAAACTCATTCTACGAGACCACCATCACCTTGATACCAAAACCAGGCAAGGATGTCACAAAGAAAGAAAACTAAAGGCCAATATCACTGATGAACATAGATGCAAAAATCTTCAACAAAATACTAGCAAACAGAATCCAACAGCACATTAAAAGGATCATACACCATGATCAAGTGGGGTTTATTCCAGGAATGCAAGGATTCTTCAATATACACAAATCGATCAATGTGATACACCATATTAACAAGTTGAAGGAGAAAAACCATATGATCATCTCAATAGATGCAGAGAAAGCTTTCGACAAAATTCAACACCCATTTATGATAAAAACCCTACAGAAAGTAGGCATAGAGGGATCTTTCCTCAACATAATAAAGGCCATATATGACAAACCCACAGCCAACATTGTCCTCAATGGTGAAAAACTGAAACCATTTCCACTAAGATCAGGAACAAGACAAGGCTGCCCACTCTCACCACTCTTATTCAACTTAGTTTTGGAAGTTTTAGCCACAGCAGTCAGAGAAGAAAAGGAAATAAAAGGAATCCAAATCGGAAAAGAAGAAGTAAAGCTGTCACTGTTTGCAGATGACATGATACTATACATAGAGAATCCTAAAGATGCTACCGAAAAACTACTAGAGCTAATCAATGAATTTGGTAAAGTAGCAGGTTACAAAATTAATGTACAGAAATCTCTGGCATTCCTGTACACTAATGATGAAAAATCTGAAAATGAAATCAAGAAAACACTCCCATTTACCATTGCAACAAAAAGAATAAAATATCTAGGAATAAACCTACCTAAGGAGACAAAAGACCTGTATGCAGAAAATTATAAGACACTGATGAAAGAAATTAAAGATGATACAAATAGATGGAGAGATATACCATGCTCCTGGATTGGAAGAATCAATATTGTCAAAATGACTCTACTACCCAAAGCAATCTACAGATTCAATGCAATCCCTATCAAACTACCACTGGCATTTTTCACAGAACTAGAACAAAAAAATACAAAATTTGTTTGGAAAAACAAAAGACCCCGAAAAGCCAAAGCAATCTTGAGAACGAAAAACGGAGCTGGAGGAATCAGGCTCCCTGACTTCAGACTATACTACAAAGCTACAGTAATCAAGACAGTGTGGTACTGGCATAAAAACAGAAAGATAGATCAGTGGATCAGGATAGAAAGCCCAGAGATAAACCCACGCACATATGGCCAACTTATCTTTGATAAAGGAGGCGAATGTATAGTGGAGAAAGGACAGCCTCTTCAATAAGTGGTGCTGGGAAAACTGGACAGGGACATGTAAAAGTGTGAGATTAGATCATTCCCTAATACCATACACAAAAATAAGCTCAAAATGGATTAAAGACCTAAATGTAAGGCCAGAAACTATCAAACTCTTAGAGGAAAACATAGGCAGAACACTCTATGACATAAATCACAGCAAGATCCTTTTGGACCCACCTCCTAGAGAAATGGAAATAAAAACAAAGATAAACAAATGGGACCTAATGAAACTTCAAAGCTTTTGCACAGCAAAGGAAACCATAAACAAGACCAAAAGACAACCCTCAGAATGGGAGAAAATATTTGCAAATGAAGCAACTGACAAAGGATTAATCTCCAAAATTTATAAGCAGCTCATGCAGCTCAATAGCAAAAAAACAAACAACCCAATCCAAAAATGGGCAGAAGACTTAAATAGGCATTTCTCCAAAGAAGATATACAGACTGCCAACAAACACATGAAAGAATGCTCAACATCATTAATCATTAGAGAAATGCAAATCAAAACTACGATGAGATATCATCTCACACCTGTCAGAATGGCCATCATCAAGAAACCTAGAAACAATAAATGCTGGAGAGGGTGTGGAGAAAAGGAAACACTCTTGCACTGCTGGTGGGAATGTGAATTGGTACAGCCACTATGGAGAACAGTATGGAGGTTCCTTAAAAAACTAAAAATAGAACTACCATATGACCCAGCAATCCCACTACTAGGCATATACCCTGAGAAAACCATAATTCAAAAAGAGACATGTACCAAAATGTTCATTGCAGCTCTATTCACAATAGCCCGGAGCTGGAAACAACCTAAGTGTCCATCATCGGATGAATGGATAAAGAAGATGTGGCACATATATACAATGGAATATTACACAGCCATAAAAAGAAACGAAACTGAGCTATTTGTAATGAGGTGGATGGACCTAGAGTCTGTCATACAGAGTGAAGTAATTCAGAAAGAGAAAGACAAATACCGTATGCTAACACATATATATGGAATATAAGAAAAAAAATGTCATGAAGAACCTAGGGGTAAAACGGGAATAAAGACACAGACCTACTTGAGAATGGACTTGAGGATATGGGGAGGGGGAAGGGTAAGCTGTGACAAAGCGAAAGAGAGGCATGGACATATATACACCACCAAACGTAAGGTAGATAGATAGTGGGAAGCAGCCGCAGAGCACAGGGAGATCAGCTCGGTGCTTTGTGACCGCCTGGAGGGGTGGGATGGGGAGGGTGGGAGGGAGGGAGATGCACGAGGGAAGGGATGTGGGAACAGATGTATATGTATGACTGATTCACTTTGTTATAAAGCAGAAACTAATAAAAAAAATAGAAAAAAAAAAGAATCATACTTTTGATTCCATGTGTAAGAATTCATCACTAAATCCAAGATCTCTTATTTTTTTCCTAAAACTTTTATAGTTTAACATTTTACATTTAGTTCTATGATCTATTTTGAATTAATTTTTGTGTACTGCGTGAGGTTTAGGTCAAAAAAATTTTTTAATCTATGGATTAATAATTGAACTATGTGTCTATCCCTTCAACAATACCACACTGTCTTAATTACTGTAGCTTTATAGTGAGTATTTAAATCAGGTAGTATATGTTAAAACATTAAAAAATGTAGAAGTATGACTCTCATACAGATATAAAAATGAACACATGTGAAATTCACTTGCTAATAAGGGAACCAAACAGATGTTAAAATCAATCAAAGGGAAGGTCAAAAGAGCACACTGGAGTAAAGGAATATTGAAATGAGTCTCAAATGGAAACAAAACTGGTTTTTCCATAGGGTGTGAGAGCAGACATTTGGACCTCTACCAGATGAAAGAGAACGTGTATCTATCTTACAGAGTAAAACAGTTCCCCTAGAATCAAAGTCTGATAAAGTGGTAAGATATATTATAGACAGTGCATGGTTTTCCATTGGAGTACATGTTTTTTTCTATGGATTGCTCCAAATTTATTCTTCCCCTTAAAAACTTGCTTTACTTCCTTTTTTTTTTCTTTTGCTTTTTCATATAAATGTTAGAATCAGCTTTTCTAATATCTACAAAAAATTTTTCTTGTGTTTGTATTGGCATTGCATTAAATCTATAGTTCAATTTAGGAGGAATTTATATCTTTCCTTTGTTGAGTCTTGCAATTCAAGAATACAGTATATTTTTCCATTACTTAGTCCTTCTGTCATTTGTTTTATCAGCATTTTGTAGTTTTCAGCAGGCAGATCCTGTACATCTTTTGTTAGATTGAAACCAAAGCATTAGATCTTTTGAGCTACTGTAAGTTGTATTTTTTTTTTTTTTCTTTTTGCGGTATGCGGGCCTCTCACTGTTGTGGCCTCTCCCGTTGCGGAGCACAGGCTCCGGATGCGCAGGCCCAGCGGCCATGGCTCACGGGCCCAGCCGCTCCACGGCATATGGGATCCTCCCAGATCGGGGCACGAACCCGTATCCCCTGCATCGGCTGGCGGACTCTCAACCACTGCGCCACCAGGGAGGCCCTGTAAGTTGTATTTTAAAAATATTTTGCCTTCTAGTTTACATTGTTAGTATATAGAAATATGATTGGTTTTTGAGTGGTCGTGACCTTGTCCCACACATTTATTAGTTCTGGGAGTTCTGTAGATTGCTTGACATTTTCTACATAGAAAATTATGTTATCTGAGAATAGGATAACTAACAGGATAATTGTTTCTTCCTTTCAACCTGTATGTGTTCTTCTATTCCTTGCCTCATCGCACTGGCTAAAATTTCCAATACAGTGTTGAATAAGAGTGGTGAGAAGACAACTGTGACTTATTCCTGAGCTTAGGGAGAAAGCATTTTACCATTAAGTATGATACTAGCTGTAGATTTTTTTTTTAATAGATGATACGCTTTAGCAAGTTGGGGAAATTCCCTCTATTCCTAGTTTGCTGGGAGTTTTTATACAGAATAGTTGCTGGATTCTGTCAAATAATTTTCTGCATTAATTGATATGCTCATAAAGTTTTTCTTCTTTAGATTAATTAGTAATTAATTAATAAGTTAATATGGTAGATTACATTGATTGATTTCTGAATAATGAGTTAGCCTTTCATCCTGGGATAAATTCCACTTAGTGTCTTGTATTATTCTTTTTATATATTCCTCAATTCAATTAGGTAATTTTTGTTGAACATTTTTCCATCCATGTTCATGAGAAATATTCATCTGTAGTTATCTTTTCTTATAGTGCCTTTGCCTGCTTTTGGCATCAAAGTAACTCTGGCCTCATAAAATGACTTGAAGGTGTTCCCTCTCCTATTTGACAGAAGTGTAGAATTGTGCTCTATTGCTCCTTTAAACATTCCTAGAATTCACCTGTGGAAGCATCTGGACTAGGAAATTTCTTTTTGGAAGATTTTAAACTACAAATTTAATTTCTTTAATATTTATAGAACAATTCAAGTTCCATATTTCATCATGGTTGAGTTTGCATAGTTTATGATTTTTAAGAAAATGGTCCATTTCATCTAAAGTATTGAATTTCTGTGCGTGGAATTGTCCATAGTATTTCCTTATATTATCCTTTTAACATCTACAGAGTCTATAGGGATCTCTCCTCTTTCAATCTAATATTGGTAACTTGCATCTTCTATCTGTTTTTCTGTCAGTCTTGCTAGAAGTTAATCAATTTTATTGACCTCAAAACCAGCTTTAAGTTTGGTTTTCTTTATTAATTTTCTGGTTTTCAATTTTAATTATTTCTATTCTTATTTTTCCTTCCTACCTTGCTTTTGGTTTAGTTTGCTCTTCTTTTTCTATTTTCTAAGGTAAAAGCAACTAATTGATTTGATTACATTCTTCTTTTCTAACATAGCATTTTAATGCTATAAAATTTCCTCTAAGCATTATGTTAGTTGCACCCCACAAATTTTGATGTTATATTCATTCTCATTTTATTCAAAATATTTTATATAATTTATCCTGAGACTTCCTTTTTGACACATGGATTAATTAAAAGTATGTTGATTAACTTCAAGTGCTTGGATATTTTTCTGCTATATTTCTTTTACTGATTTCTAGTTTAATTCCATTATGTTCTGAAATACACACTTTGTATATTTTGAATTCTTTTAAATGTGTTAAGGTTTGCTTTATGACTTTGGGTATGGTCTATCTTGGTAGATGTTCCATATGAACTGAAAAGAATGTATTTCTGCTATTGTTAGGTGAAGTGTTTTTCAAATGTCAGGTTCAGTTGGTTGATAGTATTGTTCAGTTATTCTATATTCTTGATTTTTTATCTATTATCTCTACTACTGAGAAAGGAGTATTGATGTCTCCAATTCTAATTATGGATTTCTCCTACTTTCAGCTCCATCAGTTTTTGTTTACTGTATTTTGAAGCTCTGTTGTTGTATACACAGTTAGAATTGTTATGACTTCTTGGTGAATTAACAGTATTTATCCTCAATAATTTTATTTTCTCTCAAGTCATCTAGATCTGATATCAATATAGCCACTCAGCTCTCTTTTGACTAGTGTCTGCATGGTATATTGTTTCCATCCATTTACTTTTAATGTATGCATATCACTATATTTGAACTGAGTTTCTTATAGAGGGCATAAGTTTAATCATGGTTTGTTTTTGTTTTTGTTTTTGTTTGCAGTATGCGGGCCTCTCACTGCTGTGGCCTCTCCCGCCGTGGAGCACAGGATCCGGACATGCAGGCCCAGCGGCCGTGGCTCACAGGCCCAGCCGCTCCGCAGCATGTGGGATCCTCCCGGACCGGGACACGAACCCGCGTCCCCTGCATCGGCAGGCGGACTCCCAACCACTGCGCCACCAGGGAGGCCCTAGATCATGGTTTTTTTAATCCATTTTCACAATTCCTGTTTTTAAATTAGTATGTTCAGATCATTCACATTAATGTTATTGTTGATATGTTTGGATTTAGATTGATGGTCCTCCAAATCCTGGTGTTCTTCCCCAATCTGCCTGTTGCTATTTACTTTCCAGAGTCTTCAAGTAGTTGTTACATGCATTTTGTCCAGGTTTAGTAGTTATATTCAGTGAGAGAGAAGATATGAAATGTGCTTATTCCATCCTACGTATGAGTGGAATTCTGGGAATAATTATTTTTAGAGCTTCTCTGAATCTGAGGATCAGATTCCAAGTTTCTGACTGTCATGCTAAAGTTCCTATCAATGCTCAACATCACTAATTATTAGAGAAATGAAAATCAAAACTACAATGAGGTATCACCTCACGCTAGTCAGAATGGCCATCGTCAAAATATCTACAAACAGTAAATGCTGGAGAGGGTATAGAGAAAAAGGAACCCTCTTGCACTGTTGGTGGGAATGTAAATTGGTACAGCCACTATGGAGAACAGTATGGAAGTTCTTTTAAAAACTAAAAGCCGAGCTACCATATGACCCAGCAATCCCACTTCTGGGCATATACCCAGAGAAAAACATAATTTGAAAAGATACATGCACCCCAATGTTCATTGCAGCACTATTTACAATAGCCAGGACGTGGAATCAACCTAAATGTCCATCGACAGATGAATGAATAAAGATGTGGTACATACATACATACAATGGAATATTACTCAGTCATAAGAAAGAACAAAATAATGCCATTTGCAGCAACATGGATGGACCTAGAGATTGTCATACTGAGTGAAGTAAGTCAGACAGAGAAAGACAAATATCATATGATATCACTTACATGTGGAATCTAAAGGAATGGTAAAAAATAAACATTTGCAAAACAGAAATAGAGTCACAGTAGAGAACAAACTTGTGGTTACCAAGGGGGAAAGGGGGAGGGAGGGATAAATTGGGAGATTGAGATTGACATATACACACTACTATATATAAAATAGATAGCACAGGGAACTCTATTCAGTACTCTGTAATGACTTATGTGGGAAAAGAATCTAAAAAAGAGTGGATATATGTATATGTAGAACTGATTCACTTTGCTGTACACAGCAAAGTAACACAACATGGTAAATCAGCTATACTCCAATAAAATTTTGTTTAAAAATTTCCTATCAGATCACAAAATCTCAAAGTTGCTATTAAATCAACATATTTAAATAAATATTTTCCTTTAACAATTAAAAAAAATTTTTCAAGCGCTTCCGGAATGGGCAGCTCATAAAGCTCTTCCCAGTTTGCTGCTGCAGCCTCAGAATATCCCCATAGTTCAGAGATGCTTAAGGTGAGCATCCACAGTGATGCAGACATTTCTAAGACAAAACCAAACAAAATCTCTAGATTAGCAGATGACTGATGTCACAAAATCATGCCATTTATGAAAGTACCATTTTTGACGGTTTTACTGCCTTTTCCCACTGTAGTGCTTGAGTATATTACCTATTGTCTTTCAACCTAGAGAGTGAAAAATATTATTTCTCAGGACCCAGAACCTCTATTTACTGTGAGGAAGTAATTTCAGTGGTATCAGACTACAGAAACTTCCAAATTCTTTCAAATTTTGTATATATCCTTGATATATACCCTTTGAACAGTCTAATCATTGGATGCAAGAAGCTGGGGCCCATCTCCTTTTCCAAATATTTGTGAGGTTGCACAGAATCACCCACTAGTTTGTAGACACAGTCTGCCATCTACTGTCTATAAGTGGTCTTTGCACACTTACTTTCATAGTTTAAAAATATGACTCAAAATGCAAATTATATGTTTTGGTGTTTCTTATGAATGGATGAGACTGCAAATCTGGATTTTTTATCCACAATCCAATGGTCTGCCTCGTTCATCCTAAATATCATATCTAGCTAAAATTTACCATTCCTAATTCCTTAATATTGGGCCAGAACTTGGGCTTTCAAAAAATATTATTGAGGGAATGGGTTGTATCAATCAAATTCCAGGGTAGCTTTTACTACCTATGCATAGTTTGAGGTTCAATAAGGTCTCCAGCTGCTGCAGGAAAAAATAACACAACATTTCCTCATCTATATTTAAATTCTGGGGTCAGAAATGAAGAAGAGAATGTAGAAAAGGGTAGACCAAGCCTAGGCAATTCATTTCTCTTTTCTTGGAAACTTCTGCCCCCCAGATCTACTCAGGTTCCCTCCTTATCAACATTCAGATCCCAAATGATCTCAAATGTCATTTCCTAGAGAGCCTTTCCCAACCACCTGGGTAAAGTAGTCACTCTGCCCCTCTCCCCAGCCCCATTACTATCTAGACCATTATTCTGTTTTTATTTCTTCAGAGAATTACCATTAACTGAAACCATTTGTCAATGTGTTTATTGACTTTCTTCCTCTCACCCCCCCACCTCCCACTAGAGGTAAAGGCCATTTTCTTGTTCACTACTACATCCCCAACACTTAGAACAGGACCTGACCCATAATATTTGTTGAAAAAATTAATAGATATAATTATTTTGTGACATTAGCCATCTCCTAGCTTAGAGATTGTTTGGTTTGGTCTTAGAAAAGTCTGCATCATTGTGGACGCTCACCCCAACGATCTCTGAACTGTGGGGAACTTCTGAGGCTACAGCAGCAAACTGGAAAGCGCTTTATGAGCAGCACATTCTGGGAGTGCTTAGGACTTTTTTTTTTAATTGCTAAAGGAAAATATTTATTTAAGTATATTGGATTAATGGCAACTTCAAGATTCTGTGATCTGATAGGAACTTTAACATGACAGTCAGAGACTTGGGATCTGATCCTCAGATTCAGAGAAGCTCAAAAAATAATTATTCCCAGAGTTCCACTTATAGGTAAGATGGAGTAAGCACATTTCATATCTTCTCTCTCACTGAATATAACTATTAAACCTGGACAGAATGCATGGAACAACTACTTGAAGACTCTGGAAAGTAAATAGCAACAGGCAGATTGGGGAAGAACACCAGGATTTGGAGGACCATCAATCTAAATCCAAACGTATCAACAGTAACATTAATGTGAATGATCTGAACATAGTAATTTAAAGACAGGAATTGTCAGAATGGATTAAAAAAACAAACATGACCTAAATTTATGCCATCTATAAGAAACTCAGTTCAAATATAATGATATACGTACATTAAAAGTAAAAGGACAGAAACAATGTACATAATCCCAATAGGAGAGTATCATATCATATCAAGCACATATATCATTCATTTGTACCTTCAGTCATCAAATATTTATTGGAAATGCACTAGACTTAAGACATTATGCTGCATACTTCTAGGTACTAACTCATCACCTTAGGAGCCTTGTTTAAGAATTAATTATTTTGAAGAGTAGCTCCCGCTCACCACAACTAGAGAAAGCCCGCACACTGCAACAAAGACCCAACACAGCCATAAATAAATAAATAAATTTGAAAGAAAAGACACATCCTTAAAAGAAAAGAAAAGAAAAGAAAAATATACCATATTCCTACCACGTGACATTTTATGTATATCTTTCCAGATATTTTCTGATGTGCATGTATGTGTGTGTTGTGTATATACCAGTGCCTATCTAAACTATTTTACTTGAAAATAGATGTATGACTACCTTATGTGAAATACTACACTCTGGTACTGTGTTTCTGGAGCTCTAACAAAGAATATTACATTAGATCAAATCAATTTTTTGCAATAGAGAAACATATATAATAAATTGAGAAGCTAAAAAATAAAGAATTAATTATGTTGGTCAGCAAACTAGATGATGGTAGCTGGATCAGAGTGGGATAGGTAGAAATGGCAAAAAAATAAACAAAAAACCTACAACCCAATACTTGAGATAGCTTTTGATTCATAAAGGCAAAGTTTCCACCCATTAACCAAGACTACCAGGCAAAGTAAAGTGGAAATAAAATGGAAAGGGCAAAATCAGTTGAATAAAGGATACATATATATCTTTATTGGCTTGTACACTTCCTTTTAAATAAGCATGGTAAACAAAACTGAACTAGAGTACACATTAGTTAGTCCACCATTGTCGCCTAGAAAATAGTATTACAATTAGGAAGGAAGTTAAGACAAAGCTGGGAATCCTCACTGATGGGGGATATTATGTATATTTTCTATTTTGTTTAAACCAATACTCTTTCCTTTAATGTAGGATTTTTTTTAACCATTTCTATCCTTCCCATCCTGATCCAGTATCATTATCTGGTCTACTGACTAATATAATGTCTTAAGTGTGTCTTTTAAGATTATGAGTTAGTACCTTAAAAGTACAGAACATGAAATCATATCTTAAACTTAGTAAATTTTCAATAATGTTTGATAAATGAATGCATAAATAAATATGATACTTGTTTGATGTGGGATAAATGTTTGCTCCCCTACTGGGATTTGTAGATTCCAGTAACATTAAGTAGGATATTCTGACAATCCTAGAAGAAGAGCAATAGGAAATACTTTCAGAGTATTTATTATGTGCCACAGACTGTTTCAAGGGCTTTATAAATATTAACTGTTTTGTAGTCTCAACAAACATGAAAAGAATATCATTACCCCCATTTTTCAGATGAGAAAACTGAGGTACAGAGAGGTTTAATAACTTGCCTAAATTCAGGTTTCTTAATGAGCTAGTAGTAAATGATAGAAATGAGATTCACATCAATGTAGTCTGACTCCAAAGTTCATGCTCTAACTGCTACCATGTGGTGGGCCAGTAGTTCTCAAAGTTGAGTGTATATCAGAATCACCTGAAAGGCTTGTTACAATATATTGTTGGACCCAACCTACAGAGACTCTAATTTAGTAGGTCTAGGGTAAGAGCCTAGAATGTGCTGCTGTAACACATACCCAGGTGATACTTGATTTTGTTGAGAAGGAAAAAAATTGCACCTGTGGACATTTCATCTCTTTAATCCACTCTGGCTGAGGAAGTTTCTGATTCTGACTGAACATCACTGAAACTCTTGATACCAACTGTGAAAGCCTAGTGGATTCGGGTAAACTAAAGTATAATTCAGTATTCCTTCTCCCTACTACTTGACCTTAAAAAATATTTTCTTCTTTGTGGTGATAACAATGTCAATCCTAGATTCTAGCAATTACCCAAATGAAATGATACCATTGGCTGATGACCGCTGGGACTTTGGGTTGATTTCTCCCTCATTACCCACCCCCTCCAATTTTACCTAAGGAATATAGCAACTAGAAAATGACAGTATTCTGAAAAAATATTTCTTGCTGTTTTTCTTTGTTCAAGATTAAAATGTTTGAAAATATAGAAAAGCACAATGAAATTAAGAAACATTTCTTGTAGTACCACCAGCAAATGTTAACTGATTTTGATGTATTTACTTTGTCATTTTCCCATTCATATCTGTTTTTTAAAAAATCAAGAATTGGGATCATCTTATTAAAGAATCTCAGCAAATAGTGTTTGAAAAGACTCCCTGATACAGATGAGCTAACCTGGAGCAGTCCCATGCTGGTCTATGATCTCCTTACAGATTGCTTCATTCAGGGTATATCTGAGAAAAGAGGTACATTACCAGAGACACTGATATAACCCTCATCAACAAAAGCCCAAGCTGCCTTAATGTGACTTTAGGTATTTGCTCATTGTTAAGAGGACAAGAATTAGGTGATTATATCTAGTTATGCTTTCAACCACAAAGAATTTCTCCCATTTTCATTGCTCATATTATGTCACTAAACTCTGATCAAAAAATGAAACAAGGAACATTTAATGGAGACATGAGTGTTCCTATTAATATGTGTCTAATACCTGGGTATTTTATTACTTAAGCATCCAAACTGTAGTCCTGTATTACCTAATTAAGCTACTTATAGTGATTAACTTATTGGGCAAATTTCCATTTCATTTCATAGTGACAAGTAGAAAATATGAATTCTTCTGACATGCTGGTCAAGAGTCATGCTCTTCAAAGCTTTTTCACTGTTCTTGGTGTAGTTAATGAAAATTACTTGCTAGCTGGAGCTTCCCTGGTGGTGCAGCAGTTAAGAATCCACTTGCTAATGCAGGGGACACGGGTTCGATCCTTGGCCCAGGAAGATCCCACATGCCGTGGAGCAACTAAGCCCATATGCCACAACTACTGAGCCTGTGCTCTAGAGCCCACGAGCCACAACTATTGAAGCCCACGTGCCAGAGTAGCCCCTGCTTACCGCAACTAGAGTAAAGCCCCCGCACAGCAGCAAAGACCCAACACAGCCAAAATAAAAACAAATTAATTAATTAATTTTTAAAAATTACTTGCTAGCTAACGAAACTTGGACAATCTCTCTAATCTGTTTCCTCATCTGTAAAATGGGGATGATAGCATTATTTATTTCACAGAATTGGTTAAAGATTATTATGAGTTGACTCATGCAAAGCACCTAACAAAGTACCTGGCACTTGGTAAACACTCAGTAAATAGTAACTAATAGCTATTATTAACAATAAGGATTATATAATTCCTAACTTGTTTTCAGACAATCTCTGAGAAACAATGTTAGAGTTCATAATCATGTGATGGGTTCGGTAATGTGTAAAAATGGCTGTAACAGCTACTTCAGTGGGTAAGTGTAATAGGATACTTAAGCAGAAGTCCGTAATGAGCTGTGAGTTAAATGTACATGAAGAAATGTGCTTTGCTAAGAACAGGAGGACATGCAGAATCATAGGTCACTTCCTTTTTTAGAGTATTGTCTCTAAGCCTGGGTTCCACACCTTTAAAATGCCCAGAATAACAGAGAAGTTACAAAAATGAAATACAAAATAAGTTATGTGTAGTATGTATAAATTATATCTGTTATATGTAATAATACATGAAATTATATGCAAATAATAAAGTTGACTTTAAAAATAATCTTTAGCACTTTACCATACAACTGAGCAATTCCACATTTAGGTATCTACCTCCCCAAAATGAAAAGATACCCAACCCAAATTTTGTACGTCAATGTTCATAGCAACATTATTCAAAATCACCAAAAACTGGAAACAAGAGACTTCACTGGTGGCGCAGTGGTTAAGAATCTGCCTGCCAATGCAAGGGATATGGATTTGATCCCTGGCCTGGGAAGATCCCACATGCCATGGAGCAACTAGCTCCGTGCACCACAACTACTGAGCCTGCACTCTAGAGCCTGTGAACCACAACTACTGAAGCCCATGTGCCTAGAGCCTGTGCTCTGCAACAAGAGAAGCCACTGCAAATAGAAGCCCTCTCACCACAATGAAGAGTAGCCACCGCTGGCCGCAACTAGAGAGAAATCCTGCGTGCAGAAACAAAGACTCAACACACACACAAAAAAAAACTGGAAACAATCCAAATGTCCATCAACTAGTAAAAGGACAAATAAATCGTAGTACATTCATACAACGGAATACTACTAGGAGATGATCAAGGGATATAGCCAATGAGTCCAACTCCAATATAGCCTGCAGTAGGATAAAACATGAGTGGAGGCTATAGTAATTAAAGGGATAAAACACCTGGATTACAGGGTTGACACTTAAAAGAATCAACATCAGAATTGGAAATCTTTTCATAGGAAATCTTTATAGACATCACCCATGTGTTTATGTACTTTATTTTTGCTACATGTTTGGCATATGTAATAGATAATAAAATATTACATATATTTAACATACTGCATATACATATTACAAAATAAAATAACTGTAGGAATACTCTAAACAATGAGGAAGGCTACAATTTACTGCAAAATAAGGAAGAACTGTACCAAATTGAATAATAAAAAAGTCAAGAGATATTCTTGCACATTTATTTGAAATGACCTATGTCCAAGGATGTTTATTCCAGCCTTGTTTGCAAAAAAAGCAAAAAAATGGAAAGAACCTACATTTCCATCAATAGGAGAGAAAAATTATGATTCATCTATATAATGGAATAACTTTCAGCCTTTACAATGAATGAGACAAATTATATAGACCAACCTTGAAGATATATTGTTAATAAAAAACATAAGATATTGAACTGTAAGTGTGGTTTGCCCATTTGTGTAAAAACCAACTATAGGTATATACATGTGTATATGTGTATATGTGTATATATATATATATATGTGTGTGTGTGTGTATATGTACATATGTGTATATACATATATATCCATTTTTCATGTATATATTTATGTATGCATATAAGATACTGAGAATCATGGAATGGTTGATGATTTCTAGTTCTGATTCTTATAACATCCTAGAATGGCTGGGATTTTTTAAAAATAAAGAAAAATTTAAATGCTATTAGCTTAAAAAAATTTTTACTTATTTATTTGGCTGCACCGGGTCTTAGTTGTGGCACATGGGATCTTCATTGCCACGTGCAGGATCTTTTAGTTGCAGCATGCTGGCCCTTAGTTGAGGCATGCAGGATGTAGTTCCCTGACCAGGGATCGAACCCAGGCCCCCTGCATTGGGAGTGGGGAGTCTTAACCACTGGACCATCACGAAAGTCCCTATCAGTTTTCTAAGTGTCATATTTTTTAGGGATCTGAGTTTAGACTCAGACTCACTGGTGCCTCAATGAAACAAATTATAATTTCATTAGTAGTACTAGTAGTTGCAGCAGCATTCACTGAACTCCTGCTATGTTCTAGGTACTTTTCCATTCACTTTAGATGTGCATGGAAACCTTCACAATAACTCTATGAAATATGTATTCCTTTCTTTAAATTCATTTTAAGATGAGGAAACTGAGGCACAGAGAGATTGGGTAACTTGCCTAACCCTCTCTCTCTCTTCCCTCTCTTAAGTGTACACTATGCCTGTGTTCCTCACTCATCAAGGACAAGGGACAGCCAGTATCATTTTTATCATCAAAGTTCTGATCTGATTTCAGCAGGACCCCTGCCAGGATGAATTCCTTGATCACTCTGTGAACATAGTACTTGAAATGCTTGGCTCACCCTACCTCAGACAGATTTAATGAGCACTGGGAGGTGAACATATGTGAAATATGTTAACATTTTAAAGATATGTACAAAGAAAAAATACATTCTATGACTGTATGATTCTAAAATGCTTGAGACAGACAAGGTTTTACAACCTCAATACAGGCGATATTACTATTTACCTAGCTAGTAATTTCTTTAACAAGAAAAATCCTTTTTCTCTTTGGATCTCATGCATTTTAGGAAAACTATTATATTTCCCTTTTAAAATAAGTCTAAAGAAACTTGCAATTGAAGGGAAATCGCAGCAGAAATTCCTAAGAGAGGGCATGGGGACAACAGATGATAAGGAGACACTAAAGAAAAAGAAAAACATGGTAAAGGAAACAAAAAATAATAGCTCCCACTGACAAGCAATGAGGAAAAAAATCTGTCCAAACCAAACTGTTTAATAGCCCTCTACTCTTTGTAAGGGCAGAACTGGCTCAGAACAGGCATAATTCAGAAATTATAAAATATTATAATCTGATAGTGTCTTTCTTTTATGGGAATTATCGAAATATTTTACCCAAAGAGCAAATTGACAACCTCCTTATTATCTAGAGGAAATCTCTTGCCCAGAGTATTGGAGGTTTACCAGAGGCTGAGAGAGATTTCTGTCCTTTGATTTTACACTCAAACTCCCTCTCCTGTAGAAAACTGGGCTTGTGAAATATGCAGCATTGATACTTTAGCAAAACATAAGCAAGAAAATGGTAGACGGTATTGTGAGAGGGCATTGTGACTTATTCACGGAAAGCCTTTTCTCAGCACTGACAGCTCTGAACTGTAAGCCAGAACACTGCTTATGGCAGCAGGAAGGTTACAAAGCAATAAACATCTTTCCTCCCTAAGTAGTCTGGCTTATAAAGAGAGTAATTGTATTGAGCAGATAACAACGTGGAACAGTGGGAAGAGAAGAGAGTCTGGAGCAGAACAGAGTTGGAACTGAAGAGCTGGAAGTAAGATGACTATTTATTTTATTTACTTACATTTTTTTACATCTTTATTGGAGTATAATTGCTTTACAATGGTGTGTTAGTTTCTGCTTTATAACAAAGTGAATCAGTTATACATATACATATGTTCCCATATCTCTTCCCTCCTGCGTATCCCTCCCTCCCACCCTCCCTATCCCACCCCTCTAGGTGGTCACAAAGCACCGAGCTGATCTCCCTGTGCTATGTGGCTGCTTCCCACTAGCTATCTATTTTACATTTGGTAGTGGATATATGTCCATGCCACTCTCTCACTTTGTCAGAGCTTACTCTTCCCACTGCCCATATCCTCAAGTCCATTCTCTAGTAGGTCGGTGTCTTTATTCCCGTCTTGACCTTAGGTTCTTCATGACATTTTTTTCCTTAGATTCCATATATATGTGTTAGCATATGGTATTTGTCTTCTCTTTCTGACTTACTTCACCCTGTATGACAGACTCTAGGTCCATCCACCTCACTACAAATAACTCAATTTCGTTTCATTTTATGGCTGAGTAATATTCCATTGTATATATGTGCCACATCTTTTTTATCCATTCATCTGATGAGGAAACTTAGGTTGTTTCCATCTCTGGGCTATTGTAAATAGAGTTGCAATGAACATTTTGGTACATGACTCTTTCCATCTCTGGGCTATTGTAAATAGAGTTGCAATGAACATTTTGGTACATGACTCTTTTTGAATTATGGTTTTCTCAGGGTGTATGCCCAGTAGTAGGATTGCTGGGTCATATGGTAGTTCTATTTGTAGTTTTTTAAGGAACCTCCATACTGTTCCCTATAGTGGCTGTACCAATTCACATTCCCACCAGCAGTGCAAGAGTGTTCCCTTTTCTCCACACCCTCTCCAGCATTTATTGTTTCTAGATTTTTTGATGATGGCCATTCTGACCGGAGTGAGATGATATCTCATTGTAGTTTTGATTTGCATTTCTCTAATGATTAATGATGTTGAGCATCCTTTCATGTGTTTGTTGGCAGTCTGTATATCTTCTTTGGAGAAATGTCTATTTAGGTCTTCTGCCCATTTTTGGGTTGGGTTGTTTGTTTTTTGTTATTGAGTTGCATGAGCTGCTTATTAATTTTGGAGATTAATCCTTTGTCAGTTTCTTCATTTGCAAATATTTTCTCCCATTCTGAGGGTTGCCTTTTGGTCTTGTTTATGGTTTCCTTTGCTGTGCAAAAGCTTTGAAGTTTCATTAGGTCCCATTTGTTTATTTTTGTTTTTATTTCCATTTCTCTAAGAGGTGGATCAAAAAGGATCTTACTGTGATTTATCTCATAGAGAGTTCTGCCTATGTTTTCCTCTAAGAGTTTGATAGTTTCTGGCCTTACATTTAAGTCTTTAATCCATTTGGGGCTTATTTTTGTGTATGGTGATAGGGAGTGTTCTAATCTCATACTTTTACATGTACCTGTCCTGTTTTCCCAGCACCACTTATTGAAGAGGCTGTCCTTTCTCCATTTTCTCCACTGCCTCCTTTATCAAAGATAAGTTGACCATATGTGCATGGGTTTATCTCTGGGCTTTCTATCCTGTTCCATTGATCTTTCTGTTTTTGTGCCAGTACCATATTGTCTTGATTACTGTAGCTTTGTAGTATAGTCTGAAGTCAGGGAGCCTGATTCCTCCAGCTCCGTTTTTCATTCTCAAGATTGCTTTGGCTATTTGGGGTCTTTTGTTTTTCCAAACAAATTGTGAATTTTTTTTGTTCTAGTTCTTTGAAAAATGCCAGTGGTAGTTCGATAGGGATTGCACTGAATCTGTAGATTGCTTTAGGTAGTAGAGACATTTTCACACTGTTGATTCTTCCAATCCAAGAACATGGTATATCTCTCCATCTATTTGTATCATCTTTAATTTCCTGCATCAGTGTCTTATAATTTTCTGCATACAAGTCTTTTTCTCCTTACGTAGGTCTATTCCTAGATATTTTATTCTTTCTGTTGCAGGGGTAAATGGGAGTGTTTTCTTGATTTCACTTTCAGATTTTTCATCATTAGTGTATACGAATGCCAGAGATTTCTGTGGATTAATTTTGTATTCTGCTATGTTACCAAATTCATTGATTAGCTCTAGTAGTTTTCTGGTAGCATATTTAGGATTCTCTACATATAGTGTCATGTCCTCTGCAAACAGTGACAGCTTTACTTCTTCTTTTCCAATTTAGATTGTTTTATTTCCTTTTCTTCTCTGATTGCTGTAGCTAAAACTTCTAAAACTATGTTGAATAAGAGTGGTGAGAGTGGGCAACCTTGTCTTTCTCCTGATCTTAGTGGAAATGGTTTCAGTTTTTCACCATTGAGGATGATGTTGGCTGTGGGTTTGTCATATATGGCCTTTATCATGTTGAGAAAAAATCCCTCTATGCCTACTTTCTGGAGGGTTTTTATCATAAATGGGTTTTGAATTTTGTCGAAAGCTCTGTCTCCATCTATTGAGATGATCATATGGTTTTTCTCCTTCAATTTGTTAACATGGTGTATCACGTTGATTGATTTGCGTATATTGAAGAATCCTTGCATTCCTGGAATAAACCCCACTTGATCATGGTGTATGATCCTTTTAATGTGCTGTTGGATTCTGTTTGCTAGTAATTTGCTGAGGATTTTTCTTTCTTTGTGACATCCTTGTCTGGTTATGGTATCAGGGTGATGGTGGCCTCGTAGAATGCGTTTGGGAGTGTTCCTCCCTCAGCTATATTTTGGAAGATTTTAAGAAGTATAGGTGTTAGCTCTTCTCTAAATGTTTGATAGAATTTGCCTGTGAAGCCATCTGGTCCTGGGCTTTTGTTTGTTGGAAGATTTTTAATCACAGTTTCAATTTCAGTGCTTGTGATTGGTCTATTCATATTTTCTATTTCTTCCTGAGTCAGTCTTGGCAGGTTGTGCATTTCTAAGAATTTGTCCATTTCTTCCAGGTTGTCCATTTTATTGGCATAGAGTTGCTTGTAGTAATTCTCATGATCTTTTGTATTTCTGCAGTGTCAGTTGTTACTTCTCCTTTTTCATTTCTAATTCTATTGATTTGAGTCTCCTCCCTTTTTCTCTTGATGAGTCTGGCTAATGGCTTATCAATTTTGTTTATCTTCTCAAAGAGCCAGCTTTTAGTTTCATTGACCTTTGCTATCATTTCCTTCATTTCTTTTTCATTTATTTCTCATCTGATCTTTATGATTTCTTTCATTCTGCTAACTCTGGGGTTTTTTCTTCTTGTTTCTCTAATTGCTTTAGGTGTAAGATTAGGTTGTTTACTAGAGATGTTTTCTGTTTCTTAAGGTAGGATTGTATTGCTATAAACTTCCCCCTTAGAACTGCTTTTGCTGCATCCCATAGGATTTGGGTTTTCCTGTCTCCATTGTCATTTGTTTCTAGGTATTTTTTGATTTCCTCTTTGATTTCTTCAGTGATCACTTCGTTATTAAGTAGTGTATTGTTTAGCCTCCATGTGTTTGTATTTTTTACAGCTCTTTTCCTGTAATTGATATCTAGTCTCATAGCATTGTAGTCAGAAAAGGTACTTGATACAATTTCAATTTTCTTAAATTTACCAAGGCTTGATTTGTGACCAAAGATATAATCTATCCTGGAGAATGTTCCATGACCACTTGAGAAAAATGTTTATTCTGCTGTTTTTGGATGGAATGTCCTATAAATATCAATTAAGTCCATCTTGTTTAATGTATCATTTAAAGCTTGTGTTTCCATATTTATTTTCATTTTGGATGATATGTCCATTGGTGAAAGTGGGGTGCTAAAGTCCCCTACTATGAATGTGTTACTGTTGATTTCCCCTTTTATGGCTGTTAGTATTTGCCTTATGTATTGATGTGCCCCTATATTGGGTGCGTAAAGATTTACAATTGTTATATCTTCTTCTTGGATAGATCCCTTGATCATTATGTTGTGTCCTTCTTTGTCTCTTCTAATAGTCTTTATTTTATTTTATTTTATATTTTTCATTTTATTTATTTATTTATTTTTGTGGCCTTTCCCGTTGTGGAGCACAGGCTCTGGACGTGCAGGCTCAGCGGCCATGGTTCACGGGCCCAGCCTCTCTGAGGCATGTGGGATCTTCCCGGACCGGGGCACGAACCCGCGTCCCCTGCATCAGCAGTCAGACTCTCAAACACTGTGCCAGTAGGGAAGCCCAAATAGTCTTTATTTTAAAGTCTATTTTGTCTGATATGAGACTTGCTACTCGAGCTTTCTTTTGGTTTCCATTTGCATGGAATATCTTTTTCCATCCCCTCACTTTCAGTCTGTATGTTTCCCTAGGTCTGAAGTGGGTCTCTTGTAGACAGCATATATATGGGTCTTGTTTTTGTATCCATTCAGCCACTCTGTGTCTTTTGGTGGGAGCATTTAATCCATTTACTTTTAAAGTAATTATCAATATGTATGTTCCTATTCCCATTTTCTTAATTGTTTTAGGTTCGTTATTGTAGGTATTTTCCTTCTCTTGTGTTTCTTGCCTAGAGAAGTTCCTTTAGCATTTGTTGTAAAGCTGGTTTGGTGGTGCTGAACTCTCTCAGCTTTTGCTTGTCTGTAAAGGTTGTAATTTCTCCATCAAATCTGAATGAGATCCTTGCTGGGTAGAGTAATCTTGGTTGTAGGTTTTTCTCCTTCATCACTTTAAATATGTCCTGCTGGTCCCTTCTGGCTTGCAGAGTTTCTGCTGAAAGATCAGCTGTTAATCTTATGGGGATTCCCTTGTGTATTATTTGTTATTTTTCCCTTGCTGCTTTAATATGTTTTCTTTGTATTTAATTTTTGACAGTTTGATTAACATGTGTCTTGGCATGTTTCTCCTTGGATTTATCCTGTATGGGACTCTCTGTGCCTCCTTTACTTGATTAACTATTTCCTTTCCCATATTAGGGAAGTTTTCATCTTCAAATATTTTCTCCTTTCACCTTCAAATATTTTCTCAGTCTCTTTCTTTTTCTCTTCTTCTTCTGGGACCCCTAAAATTCGAATGTTGGTGCATTTAATGTTGTCCCAGAGGTCTCTGAGACTGTCCACAGTTGTTTTCATTCTTTTCTCTTTATTCTGCTCTGCAGTAGTTATTTCCACTATTTTGTCTTCCAGGTCAGTTATCTTTTCTTCTGCCTCAGTTATTCTGCTATTGATCCCTTCTAGAGCATTTTTAATTTCATTTATTGTGTTGTTCATTGTTGCTTGTTTCATCTTTAGTTCTTTTAGGTCCTTGTTAAATGTTTCTTGCATTTTCTCTATTCTATTTCCAAGATTTTGGATCATCTTTACTATCATTATTCTGAATTTTTTTCAGGTACTGCCTATTTCCTCTTCATTTGTTAGGTCTGCTGGATTTTTACCTTGCTCCTTCATCTGCTGTGTGTTTTTGTGTCTTCTCATTTTGCTTATCTTACTGTGTTTGGGGTCTCCTCTTTGCAGGCTGCAGGTTCGTCTTTCCCATTGTTTTTGGTGTCTGTCCCCAGTGGTTAAAGTTGGTTCAGTGGGTTGTGTAGGCTTCCTGGTGGAGGGGACTAGTGCCTGTGTTCTGGTGGATGAGGCTGGATCTTGTCTTTCTGGTGGGCACGTCCATGTCTGGTGGTGTGTTTTGGGGTGTCTGTGGCCTTATAATGATTTTAGGCAGCATCTCTGCTAATGGGTCCGGTTGTGTTCCTGTCTTGCTAGTTGTTTGGCATAGGGTGTCCAGCACTGTAGCTTGCTGGTCTTTGAGTGAAGCTGGGTGTTGGTGTAGAGAAGGAGATCTTTGGGAGATTTTCGCCATTTGATATTACATGGAGCTGGGAGTTCTCTTGTGGACCAGTGTCCTGAAGTTGGCTCTCCCTCCTCAGAGGCACAGCACTGACTCCTGGCTGCAGCACCAAGAGCCTTTCATCCATCCACACGGCTCAGCATAAAAGGGAGAAAAAGTAGAAAGAAAGAAAGAAAGAAAGAAAGAAGGAAAGAAAGAAAGGAAGAAAAAGAGGATAAAAGAAAAATACAGGTAAAATAAAATAAAGTTATTAAAATAAAAAAATAGTTATTAAGAAAAAAAATTTTTTAAGTAAGAAAAAGAAAAACGGACGGATAGAACCCTAGGACAAGTGGTGAAAGCAAAGCCATACAGACAGAATCTCATACAGAAGCATACACATACACACTCACAAAAAGAGGAAAAGGGGAAAAAATCATAAATCTTGCTCTCAAAGTCCACCTCCTCAACTTGGGATGATTCGTTGTCTATTCAGGTGTTCCACAGATGCAAGGTACATCAAGTTGACTGTGGAGATACAATCCGCTGCTCCTGAGGCTGCTGGGAGAGATTTCCCTTTCTCTTCTTTGTTCGCACAGCTCCTCGGGTTCAGCTTTGGATTTGGCCCCGCCTCTGCGTGTAGGTCGCCGGAGGGTGTCTGTTCTTCATTCAGACAGGATGGTGTTAAAGGAGCAGCCACTTCAGGGACTCTGGGTCACTCAGGCTGGGTGGAGGGAGGGGCAAGGTGTGCGGGGCGAGCCTGCGGCGGCAGAGGCCGGCAGGACGTTGCACCAGCCTGAGGCACGCAATGCGTTCTCCCAGGGAAGTTTTCCCTGGATCCCGGGACCCTGGCAGTGGCGGGCTGCACAGGCTCCCAGGTGGGCAGTGTGGAGAGTGACTTGTGCTCGCACACAGCCTTCTTGGTGGTGGCAGCAGCAGCCTTAGCGTCTCATGCCCGTCTCTGGGTTCCACGCTGTTATCCGCGGCTCGCACCTGTCTCTGGAGCTCCTTTAAGCAGTGCTCTTAATCCCCTCTCCTCGCGCACCAGGAAACAAAGAGGGAAGAAAAAGTCTCTTGCCTCTTCGGCAGCTCCAGACTTTTCCCGGGACTCCCTCCCGGCTATAGCCGTGGTGCACTAACCCCCTGCAGGGTGTGTTCAAGCCGCCAACCCCAGTCCTCTCCCTGGGATCTGACCGAAACCCAATCCTCAGCTCCCAGCCCTTCCCACCCCAGCGGGTGAGCAGACAAGCCTCTCGGGCTGGTAAGTGCTGGTAGGCACCGATCCTCTGTGCGGGAATCTCTCCACTTTGCCCTCCGCACCCCTGCTGTTGTGCTCTCCTCCGCGGCTCCGAAGCTTCCCCACTCCGCCACCTGCAGTCTCCGTCCGCGAAGGGGCTTCCTAGTGTGTGGAAACCTTTCCTCCTTCATGGTTCCCTCCCACTGGTGCAGGTCCTGTCCCTATTCTTTTGTCTCTGTTTTTTCTTTCGCCCTACCCTGGTACGTGGGGGAGTTTCTTGCCTTTTGGGAGGTCTGAGGTCTTCTGCCAGCGTTCAGTGGGTGTTCTGTAGGAGTTGTTCCACATGTAGATGTATTTCTGATGTATCTGTGGGGAGGAAGGTGATCTCCGCGTCTTACTCTTCCGCCATCTTCCCCCTCTCTCCTCTCTTCCCCCTCTCTCCTCAATTTCATATTTACTTTTTAGGATTTTGTTTTTAAGCCTTTACTCAGAGATGAACCAAGTTCTTGGTCTTAAAACTTCCTGATGCCAGAAAAGAATGGGAAAGAGAGAATATACCTCCCCTTTTTGCAATAGAATTGGAAATGTCAGCAAAAGGTGTTGGTTTGTTTTCTTTGTTCTTTTTATCAGCAAAGCCAGTGTGTTGCTATTGTTTGCTGGCCTGACAGAAAAGGAATCAAAGCTTTCACTGTACAGCCTTCTATTCTTCAGCCAAATGCTGAATCAACAGCCCAGCTTCTGCAACAGTTTGGTTTAATGATCCTAGACAGCTTCTGTTCGTGTCATGTACTGGGTCACAAAAAGGAAAAAGGGAGAACAGAAAGGAGCATGAGAGTGAAGTGAAATGAGCACTTTGAAGGTTATTTGGTCTGGTATCAAATTAGCTCCTCAGGAAGGCAGGACTGGAATTATTAGCTTCCTACTACATATGTTTTTAGTTATTTCATGTGTTGTGGTAAAAATTAATGTTTTGTAAAATCTCTAACCTCATTCAACAGAGTGCATTCAACTATTCTCAACAAATCCTTTTATGATCTTCATAACTCTTTTGGGAATTTTGATTTATTGATTTTTAAAACTGTTAGTGAAGGACTTCCCTGGTGGTGCAGTGGTTACAAATCCTCCTGCCAATGCAGGGGACACGGGTTCGATCTGGGAAGATCCCACATGCCGTGGAGCAACTAAGCCCATGCTCCACAACTACTGAGCCCACGTGCTGCAACTACTGGAGCCTATGTGCCTAGAGCCTGTGCTCCACAACAAGAGAAGCCCCCGCTCACTGCAACTAGAGAGAGAGCCTGTGCACAGCAACAAAGACCCAATGCAGCCAAACAAACAAACAAACAAACAAACAAAACTGTAACTGACTGTACCTAACAAGCACAGTCAAGGTTTTGATGCAAAATCAGATAAGCAGCCTCCAATCCAGAGGTTTGTTAGGGTCTCAGGGTGCCCTCACAGCAGCTCTCACAGTACAAGTTGCTAGAGGGGTTGAGTGACCCCAGGGCTATGAGTTAAAAATTATGACTTTTAATAATGATGGTTGCATTCTGAGCTAGAGGGAGTCAGGCTTTTTTTGGGACATTCAAGTCACCAGACCCTCCCATCTGGTTTGTGGCACTGAATTCCCCATCTTCCAGGAAACTTGCAGTAGAAGAAATGTTCAAGACCACAGTCATGAAAAAAGCAGCAGCAAGGAATGGTTGGCTGCCCTTTTCTACAAAAACCACTCTAATAATCTGAAATTGCATAATTGAAATGCCTCAAGTCAATGAGGACTCTTTTGAGCAACATTAATTAGGGTGTTTTTGTGATCAGTGTTGACTAAGTAGTGAGCTATGTAGGAGTCCTCTTTAACTCCCTTGATGACAGAATGCCTTCTGGTCATTTTTTATGTAAAAGTCCCCTTGACTGAAGTTGGGGGACTGATAAAAAGTGAAGAAAAATGAAAAAAATTAAAGCTGGAGAGAGTAAAAAAAGAGAGAGAGAGATCACTTAAACATGTTTGAAGATAAAACCACCTATCCTTGCTCATCCTTTGTATGGGTCACCACCGTTAACTGCTCATGTATATTCACCTGCTCACTTCTTAAAATATTGGGCGAGTGTTCCCAAAGTTGAACTAGGTTTTCCCCTTTTCCCAAGACATCTTTTACCAAATGGAAGAATAGGTGAATGAGTTAAGGAATGAAATTGAGGGAGGCAAAGGAAAGAGCCAACAGCTTCTAGGACCTGATTTCTTAATCTACCTGATATACCATGTATACTTGGACTCTAGGCACAAGTCAACTGATAATGTGATAAATTAACTCAGACACTAAAATACTGCCATTTTACTGTTAAAAAAGAAAAATATGAAAATTCTCTCTTTACTCCAACCATATGCAGTTTAATTTAAGTTGATTTTGGTTTATTTTGCAGTTTCACTTCCCTCTTGCCATTTATTTGATTTCAATAGAAACAGACTATTTACTTTCCATTTCTTTTATTCTTAATTTAGGCTACAAATGGGCTGTAACTGAGGGAAACTGCAGATGAGGGTAAATCACATTTGCTGTTAATTTGAAATTACAGACCCTTGATCTTTTTGAGGAGGTAATTTATCTATAGGTCAAATTTTAATTTAAAAAATACAGTTTTATAAAATTGATGTTGATAAGAATAAAAAACATAGTCATAGTCATTCTATATTATCCTGAGAAAATGTTCTATAACCAGAGTGTGAAAGAGTTGTACTATTTGTCTTTCCTTCATTTAAAAATCGCTAACATAAATTTTCAGTAGAATTATAACCAGAAGTAACTTCTAAATGAGCAAGGAAGGTGATCATGGCTAGTAGAGCTTGTGTGTTAAATGATGTGTAAGCAGTTTAGAGCATGGACTTTAAAATCCAAGAGACCTTTAAAGGCTTTGTGGCTTTCTGGTGAAAAGACACTGGGAAAGCTAAATAACTTCTCTAAAGTCTTGGGCTCCTTGTCTATAAAATAAGGATAATAATAGCATCTTACTTTACATGGTTGTGATGAAAATTAAATGAGATGATGCATTAAAGTCCTTAGCACAGTACACAAAGTAACTACTCAACAATAGAGGACCCCGGAGGAAGATGGCGGAAGAGTAGACGCGGAGATCACCTTCCTCCCCACAAATACATCAGAAATTCATCTACACGTGGAACAACTCCTACAGAACACCTACTGAACGCTGACAGAAGACCTCAGACCCCCCAAAAGGCAAGAAACTCCCCACATACCTGGGTAGGACAAAAGAAAAAAGAATAAACAGAGACAAAAGGATAGAGACGGGACCTGCACCAGTGGGAGGGAGCCGTGAAGGAGGAAAGGTTTCCACACACTAGAAGCCCCTTGGCAGGCGGAGACTGCAGGTGGCGGAGGGGGAAAGCTTCGGGGAGTAGCGGAGGAGAGCACAGCAACAGGGGTGTGGAGGGCAAAGCGGAGAGATTCTGGCACAGAGGATCGGTGCCCTCAGGCACACACCAGCCCGAGAGGCTTGTCTGCTCGGCCGCCGGGGCGGGCGGGGCTGGGAGCTGAGGCTCGGGTATCGGGTTTCAGTCGGAGCGGAGGGAGAGGACTGGGGCTGGCGGCAGGAAGAGAGCCTAAAGGGGTTAGTGCACCACGGCTAGCCCGGAGGGAGTCCGGGGGAAAAAGTCTGGAGCTGCCGAAGGGTCAAGAGACTTTTTCTTCCCTTTTGTTTCCTGGTGCGCGAGGAGAGGGCATTAAGAGAGCTGCTTAAAGAAGCACCAGAGACGGGCGCGAGCTGCGGCTAAAGGCGCGGACCCCGGAGACGGGCGTGGGATGCTGGGGCTGCTGCTGCCGCCGCCACAAGGCCTGTGTGCGAGCGCAGGTCACAGTCCACCCCGCCTTCCGGGGAGCCTGTGCACCCCGCCACTGCCGGGGTCCCGGGACCCAGGGACGGCTTTCCCGGGAAAGCGCACGGAGCGCCTCGGGCTGGTGCAACGTCACGCTGGCCTCTGCCGCCGCAGGCCCGCCCCACACTGCACGCCCCTCCCTCCCCTCTGCCTGAGTGAGCCAGAGCCCCCGAATCAGCGTCTCCTTTAAACCCGTCCTGTCTGAGCAAAGAACGGACGCCCTCCGGCGACCTATGCGCAGAGGCGGGGCCAGGTCCAAGGCTGAGACCCGGGAGCTGTGAGAGCAGAGTCAGGGAAATCTCTCTGTGCAGCCTCGGAGGCAGCGGATTAAAGCTCCACGGTCCACTTGATGTGCCCTGCGTCTGTGGAGTGCATGAATGGACAGCGAATCATCCCAAATTGAGGAAGTGGACTTTGAGGACAAGATTTAAGACTTTCCCCCCTTTTCCTCTTTTTACAATGAATTATTCCAAATTAAGGAGGTGGACTTAGAGAGCAAGATTTCAGACTTCTCGCCCTTTTCCTCTTTTTACAACGAATTATCCCAAATTGAGGAGGTGGACTTGGAGAGCAAGATTTTCGATTATTTTCCCCCTATTCTCTTTTCGTGAATGTGTATGTGTAATCTTCTGTGTAAGATTCTCTCTGTATAGCTTTGCTTCCACCATATGTCCCAGGGTTCTATCGGTCTGTTATTTTTTTCAATAATTACTTTTTAATTTTAATAACGCTACTATATTTCATACTTTATTCTATTTTACTTTACCTGCTCTTTCTTTTTTTCTTACCTTCCCTTCCTCCCGCCCTCCCTCCGATCCTCCTTTCCTTCTTTGTCTTTCCTCCCTCCCTCCCTCCCTCCTGTCTTTCTTTCTTTCTTTCTTTCCTCGCTCCCTCCCTCCCTCCCTCCCTTCTTCCATTCACTCTTCCTTTTTCTTTCATTCCTTCCTCCCTCCCTCCTTTCTTTCTTTCCTTCTTTCCATCCTTCCTCCCTCCCTCCCTCCTTTCTTTCTTCCTTCCTTCCTTGCTTCCTTTCTTTCCTTCTTCCTTTCTTTCCCTCTCTCTTTCTTTCTTCTACTAATTCTTTCTTTCTACTTTTTCTCCCTTTTATTCTGAGCCGGGTAGATGAAAGGCTCTTGGTGCTGCAGCCAGGAGTCAGTGCTGTGCCTCTGAGGAGGGAGAGCCAACTTCAGGACACGGGTCCATAAGAGACCTCCCAGCTCCACATAATATCAAGCAGCGAAAATCTCTCAGAGATCTCCATCTCAACACCAGCACCCAGCTTCAGTCAACGACCAGCAAGCTACAGTGCTGGTCACCCTATGCCAAGCAACTAGCAAGGCAGGAACACAACCCCACCCATTAGCAGAGAGGCTGCCTAAAAACATAATAAGGCCACAGGCACCCCAAAACACACCACCGAACGTGGACCTGTCCACCAGAAAGACAAGATCAAGCCTCAACCACCAGAACACAGGCACTAGTGCCCCCCCACCAGGAAGCCTACACAACCTACTGAAACAACATAGCCACTGGGGACAGACACCAAAAACAACGGGAACTACGAATCTGGAGCCTGCAAAAAGGAGACCCCAAACACAGTAAGACAAGCAAAATGAGAAGAAAGAAAAACACACAGCAGGTGAAGGAGCAAGATAAAAACCTACCAGACCTAACAAATGAAGAGGTAATAGGCAGTCTACCTGAAAAACAATTCAGAATAATGATAGTAAAGCTGATCCAAGATTCTATTTCCAAGATCCAAAATCTTGGAAATAGAATAGACAAAATGCAAGAAACAGTTAACAAGGACCCAGAAGAACTAAAGATGAATCAAGCATCAATTAACAACACAATAAATGAAATGAAAAATACTCTAGATGGGATCAATAGCAGAATAACTGAGGCAGAAGAACGGATAAGTGAGGTGGAAGATAAAATAGTGGAAATAACTGATGCAGAGCAAAATAAAGAAAAAAGAATGAAAAGAAGAGAGAACAGTCTCAGAGACCTCTGGGACAACATTAAATGCACCAACATTCGAAGTATAGGGGTTCCAGAAGAAGAAGAGAAAAAGAAAGGGACTGAGAAAATATTTGAAGAGATTATAGTTGAAAACTTCCCTAATATGGGAAAGGAAATGGTTAATCAAGTAAAGGAGGCACAGAGAGTGCCATACAGAATAAATCCAAGGAGAAATACACCAAGACACATATTAATCAAACTGTCAAAAATTAAACACAAAGAAATCATATTAAAAGCAGCAAGGGAAAAACAACAAATAACACACAAGGGAATCGCCATCAGGTTAACAGCTGATCTCTCAGCAGAAACTCTACAAGCCAGAAGGGAGTGGCAGGACATAATTAAAGTGATGAAGGAGAGAAACCTGCAACCAAGATTACTCTACCCAGCAAGGATCTCATTCAGATTTGATGGAGAAATTAAAACGTTTACAAACAAGCAAAAGCTGAGAGAGTTCAGCACCACCAAACCAGCTTTACAACAAATGCTAAAGGAACTTCTCTAGGCAAGAAACACAACAGAAGGAATATACCTTCAATAACGAACCCAAAGCAATTAAGGAAATGGGAATAGGAACATACATATCAATAATTACCTTAAATGTAAATGGACTAAATGCTCCCACCAAAAGACACAGAGTGGCTGAATGGATACAAAAACAAGACCCATATATATGCTGTCTACAAGAGACCCACTTCAGACCTAGAGACACATAGAGATTGAAAGTAAGGGGATGGAAAAAGATATTCCATGCAAATGGAAATCAATAGAAAGCTGGAGTAGCAATTCTTATATCAGACAAAATAGACTTTAAAATAAAGACTATTAGAAGAGACAAAGAAGGACACTACATAATGATAAAGGGATCGATCCAAGAAGAAGATATAACAATTGTAAATATTTATGCACCAAACATAGGAGCACCTCAATACATAAGGCAAATACTAACAGCCATAAAAGGGGAAATCAACAGTAACACACTCATAGTAGGGGACTTTAACACCCCACTTTCACCAATGGACAGATCATCCAAAATGAAAATAAATAAGGAAACACAAGCTTTAAATGATACATTAAACAAGATGGACTTAATTGATATTTATAGGACATTCCATCCCAAAACAACAGAATACACATTTTTCTCAAGTGCTCATGGAACATTCTCCAGGATAGATCATATCTTGGGTCACAAATCAAGCCTCGGTAAATTTAAGAAAATTGAAATTGTATCAAGTATCTTTTCCGACCACAATGCTATGAGACTAGATATCAATTACAGGAAAAGATCTGTAAAAAATACAAACACATGGAGGCTAAACAATACACTACTCAATAACGAAGTGATCACTGAAGAAATCAAAGAGGAAATTAAAAAATACCTAGAAACAAATGACAATGGAGACACGACGACCCAAAACCTATGGGATGCAGCAAAAGCAGTTCTAAGGGGGAAGTTTATAGCAATACAATCCCACCGTAAGAGACAGGAAACATCTCGAGTAAACAACCTGACCCTGCACCTAAAGCAATTAGAGAAAGAAGAACAAAAAACCCCCAAAGTTAGCAGAAGGAAAGAAATCATAAAGATCAGATCAGAAATAAATGAAAAAGAAATGAAGGAAACGATAGCAAAGATCAATAAAAGTAAAAGCTGGTTCTTTGAGAAGATAAACAAAATTGACAAACCATTAGCCAGACTCATCAAGAAAAAAAGGGAGAAGACACAAATCAATAGAATTAGAAATGAAAAAGGAGAAGTAACAACTGACACTGCAGAAATACAAAAGATCGTGAGAGATTACTACAAGCAACTCTATGCCAATAAAATGGACAACATGGAAGAAATGGACAAATTCTTAGAAATGCACAACCTGCCAAGACTGAATCAGGAAGAAATAGAAAATATGAATAGACCAATCACAAGCACTGAAATTGAAACTGTGATTAAAAATCTTCCAACAAACAAAAGCCCAGGACCAGATGGCTTTACAGGGGAATTCTATCAAACATTTAGAGAAGAGCTAACACCCATCCTTCTCAAACTCTTCCAAACAATTTCAGAGGAAGGAACACTCCCAAACTCATTCTACGAGACCACCATCACCTTGATACCAAAACCAGGCAAGGATGTCACAAAGAAAGAAAACTAAAGGCCAATATCACTGATGAACATAGATGCAAAAATCTTCAACAAAATACTAGCAAACAGAATCCAACAGCACATTAAAAGGATCATACACCATGATCAAGTGGGGTTTATTCCAGGAATGCAAGGATTCTTCAATATACACAAATCGATCAATGTGATACACCATATTAACAAGTTGAAGGAGAAAAACCATATGATCATCTCAATAGATGCAGAGAAAGCTTTCGACAAAATTCAACACCCATTTATGATAAAAACCCTACAGAAAGTAGGCATAGAGGGATCTTTCCTCAACATAATAAAGGCCATATATGACAAACCCACAGCCAACATTGTCCTCAATGGTGAAAAACTGAAACCATTTCCACTAAGATCAGGAACAAGACAAGGCTGCCCACTCTCACCACTCTTATTCAACCTAGTTTTGGAAGTTTTAGCCACAGCAGTCAGAGAAGAAAAGGAAATAAAAGGAATCCAAATCGGAAAAGAAGAAGTAAAGCTGTCACTGTTTGCAGATGACATGATACTATACATAGAGAATCCTAAAGATGCTACCGAAAAACTACTAGAGCTAATCAATGAATTTGGTAAAGTAGCAGGTTACAAAATTAATGTACAGAAATCTCTGGCATTCCTGTACACTAATGATGAAAAATCTGAAAATGAAATCAAGAAAACACTCCCATTTACCATTGCAACAAAAAGAATAAAATATCTAGGAATAAACCTACCTAAGGAGACAAAAGACCTGTATGCAGAAAATTATAAGACACTGATGAAAGAAATTAAAGATGATACAAATAGATGGAGAGATATACCATGCTCCTGGATTGGAAGAATCAATATTGTCAAAATGACTCTACTACCCAAAGCAATCTACAGATTCAATGTAATCCCTATCAAACTACCACTGGCATTTTTCGCAGAACTAGAACAAAAAAATTCAAAATTTGTTTGGAAAAACAAAAGACCCCGAATAGCCAAAGCAATCTTGAGAACGAAAAACGGAGCTGGAGGAATCAGGCTCCCTGACTTCAGACTATACTACAAAGCTACAGTAATCAAGACAGTGTGGTACTGGCACAAAAACAGAAAGATAGATCAATGAAACAGGATAGAAAGCCCAGGGATAAACCCACGCACATATGGTCAACTTATCTTTGATAAAGGAGGTCGGAATGTACAGTGGAGAAAGGACAGCCTCTTCAATAAGTGGTGCTGGGAAAACTGGACAGGGACATGTAAAAGTGTGAGATTAGATCATTCCCTAACACCATACACAAAAATAAGCTCAAAATGGATTAAAGACCTAAATGTAAGGCCAGAAACTATCAAACTCTTAGAGGAAAACATAGGCAGAACACTCTATGACATAAATCACAGCAAGATCCTTTTGGACCCACCTCCTAGAGAAATGGAAATAAAAACAAAGATAAACAAATGGGACCTAATGAAACTTCAAAGCTTTTGCACAGCAAAGGAAACCATAAACAAGACCAAAAGACAACCCTCAGAATGGGAGAAAATATTTGCAAATGAAGCAACTGACAAAGGATTAATCTCCAAAATTTATAAGCAGCTCATGCAGCTCAATAGCAAAAAAACAAACAACCCAATCCAAAAATGGGCAGAAGACTTAAATAGGCATTTCTCCAAAGAAGATATACAGACTGCCAACAAACACATGAAAGGATGCTCAACATCATTAATCATTAGAGAAATGCAAATCAAAACTACAATGAGATATCATCTTACTCCGGTCAGAATGGCCATCATCAAAAAATCTAGAAACAATAAATGCTGGAGAGGGTGTGGAGAAAAGGGAACACTCTTGCACTGCTGGTGGTAATGTGAATTGGTACAGCCACTATGGAGAACAGTATGGAGGTTCCTTAAAAAACTAAAAATAGAACTACCATATGACCCAGCAATCCCACTACTAGGCATATACCCTGAGAAAACCATAATTCAAAAAGAGACATGTACCAAAATGTTCATTGCAGCTCTATTCACAATAGTCCAGAGCTGGAAACAACCTAAGTGTCCATCATCGGATGAATGGATAAAGAAGATGTGGCACATATATACAATGGAATATTACTCAGCCATAAAAAGAAACGAAACTGAGCTATTTGTAATGAGGTGGATAGACCTAGAGTCTGTCATACAGAGTGAAGTAATTCAGAAAGAGAAAGACAAATACCATATGCTAACACATATATATGGAATTTTTAAAAAATGTCATGAAGAACCTAGGGGTAAAACGGGAATAAAGACACAGACCTACTTGAGAATGGACTTGAGGATATGGGGAGGGGGAAGGGTAAGCTGTGACAAAGCGAAAGAGAGGCATGGACATATATACACTACCAAACGTGAGGTAGATAGATAGTGGGAAGCAGCCTCAGAGCACAGGGAGATCAGCTCGGTGCTTTGTGACCGCCTGGAGGGGTGGGATGGGGAGGGTGGGAGGGAGGGAGATGCATGAGGGAAGGGATGTGGGAACAGATGTATATATATGAGTGATTCACTTTGTTATAAAGCAGAAACTAATAAAAAAAATAAATAGACATAAGATAGGATGATACATGATATGAGATTTCTCTGAAACTGGCACAAAATTAATCAGAATTTTGAATTAACTAGAATATCTTTTCCTTGGTCATTTGAGAGAGTATAGAAAACCCTAAAACAAATTAATAACTTTTTTGGGAATGTGCTAAAAATCATGATTTACTATATTTTGTTTGTTCTATTTGTTCTATTTGAGTGTTTCACTATTATTATTATTCATCAGGGGCACTTTTGCAAAACCTGGTTGCTTTAGAACCAGTTTGGTTGGTGATAGAGATTTAAATTCAGGAATAAAAACTATTTCATTTAATATTTGTAAAAAAATCTCAAATTGTTTAACATATGGATATATAGAAGAAAACAGTTTTCTAATAGTTACATACTTTTCCAGTAATCAATATTGACATGCAGTCACATAGGTTAAAGAAATCCACATTAGTGAAAATATATGTCTCTAAGATTATATAGAAAAAAAAAAGGGGGGGTAAGAAGGACATTAAACGTAATGATCTGGTGAATTTTTAAAGACTTCTTTAATCCAAGCTATCCATATGACTTTTGAAAGATTCTGTTATCAGACCATAAGCCTACAGATGAGACTATATGTTGGAAATTCCTCAGTGTGGAAATGTTAATAACTCTCAGGAAAAGCTTAACTCTCATACTTCTAAATAACTATTACTATATATATTTTCTCTCTGGTGGAAATCAGTGTTTATCATATAGTAATTCTCCTAAAACCACCTGTGACCCCCTTTAGGCATCTTTTCCTCCACCTGCTGATAGTAATAGTAATCACTACACAGTTTGTGTTCTGGTTATGGCAGAACATCTTAAATTTCCTAAGGAATACAGAGGAAGGACCAAAAGAAAATCTAATTTGTCTATTCCATTTGCTCAAAGTGTACCATTTCACCTATAAGTAAAAACAGTCATTGATTACTCTTAGAAAATCCTGGGCTTTGGAACCAGGCAGATGTGGGTTCCAATTCAAATTCTAAGTAGCACTTACTTAATTGGGAGGTTTTGGGCAGGTCCTATAAGCTCTCTGAAACTTGAGGAGTTTCCTCATCTGTAGAAAACAGGTAACAGTATGTTGTAGCACAGGGCAGGGCTTATGGTAAACCCCTGATGCACAGGAATGCCCTCCATTTTTAACTCTCCTCTGACCTTGCATGCTTATCTTCAACTCCTCTATTTTCGACATAGTTATATAAATAAATATGTATCCACAGATTAAAAAAAAATCTCCCCAATTCAGAGCTGGATTTAGCTCATTAGCGATTAGAGGTCCTCAATTTTACACCCATGAAAAAAATCAAGAAAACTCAACAAAATTCTGATTTTCCCCATGATTATTATTTTGATGTTTTTTTATAAAACATTGACTAACAAATCCAAGGTTTATTTTTTTTCTTTTTAAATTTGGCGGGGGTGGGTGTGGGGGCGTGCATCTTTCCTTTGCTCGTGCCCTAAATACTTGTTTAAACTGCCTACTGTGCAATCCAGCACTGCCCCAAATGTTGCATTATTTGTTTTTAGAATTAAGGAGAAAGAAAATAAAAACTACATAAGGAAGAGTGGAAGTTAACACTTTTGGAACATCAGTGGTGCTTACTAAATGACCTATAAAAGTTTCATTTTGCTCTTCTTTCAGGGTTTTTAAATAGTATTAATTTACTCCTATTATGAAAGTTGAAGATTTGGCTCATTTAGACCATCTCCCTCTCCCTTACCCCATTTTTGAGAGTTTATGAGCTTTACTCTTCTATTATATACGTTTATAATATTAAATAATATTTAATAATATTTCTATCATTAGATAGAATATTTTGATTCTTCTCAAAATAACTGTAGTTGATACGTATATTACCTTTATCTCATTGATAAGGAATTAAGATTCAAAGGTTAAGTAGCTACCAAGTGGTAGAATTCAGATTTGAACATTTACAAGATAGAGCAAAGATAAAAGAAAAAATATATGCTCCCAAGTGAGTGAATACACTGTCAGAAGTGAATACAAATAGGAAAAACTGGTACCTTACTTGCTGTAACTAAACTATTGTTACTTCCTAGCACAGCGTATTCTTTCAACTCTCAAAGGCTGTCTGACAGGCAGATCTATAATAGACCCAAAGTAACTATAACATTTTTTGAAATTGGGTGGCTGCAATGACTAGTATATGTGAGTTACTTTTGTATCAGTAAGCTTTTTTCCAAATGGTATTTATTAGTTGCCTTTTATTTTGCTTTACATTGATTTACTATTTATCTTTTGCCAAATCCACAGTATGGATTTAAGAACCAGTAACTTAATAAGCTAACTAGTTGAGCTTGAAATACTACTTCCAATATTAGTTTTATTTTCCTTCATGCTAAGTAGGTGGCTGCCACCTCATTTACAGCTGCTTACAAGAAAAATAAAGTTTCACATGAAATAGCAGTCATATCATCTCTATATGGTCAAAGTCAGCAAGAATTTGAGTAATTAAGTTTTATGTTCTTAGGTGAATATAATATGAATAAGTTATTATCCAATATTAACGAATAGACATCCTTTCCTTCACGTTTCAATGAACTTTGACAAAATTAATGGGAAGTAAAAGCTTCTGTTGCACCTAGTTAACTTTAGAGGATGTTTTCTCACCTTGATTTAGGTATGAGTGAGCCATTGGCATTCTAAGAACTTCTTCGTGGTCAAATCTTGGCTCCTTATTTCTCAAATATTATGCTGTACAGACAAAAAAACTGTATGCATCTAGGTATTTTTTGCATTGTTAACATTCATGTATATGACTTCAGCAAGTAGACTCTCTCTGTGTTCTCTTGTAAGAAGCAAAGAAATAACGACACCTTTTTTGCATGAACTTTTTTTTTTTTTTTGCGGTATGCGGGCCTCTCACTGTTGTGGCCTCTCCCGCTGCGGAGCAAAGGCTCCGGACGCGCAGGCTCAGCGGCATGGCTCATGGGCCCAGCCGCTCCGCGGCATGTGGGATCCTCCCGGACCGGGGCACGAACCCGCATCCCCTGCATCGGCAGGCGGACTCTCAACCACTGCGCCACCAGGGAAGCCGTGCATGAACTATTTTCATGATATATATATTCAAATATGGTTGTCAAGAATGAACACAAACTTCCCCCCTTTTCTGAATAATAGGATAGTCTAAATGTCTCTTTACATTGTCATGGTGAGTCCAAAGAAACTCAAGCACAAGGATAATACATACCAGTTGGAAACCCTGAGATTAGCTACATATGGTGAGGAAACTAACAGTTATTGAGTGGTGAGTAAGCAGGTGTTCCGCATATGTTACTTAACTCTCACTACTGTCTCTCAAGGAGGGTATCAATATCCCTAGTTTACAGATAAGGGAACTGAGGCTCAAAGAGGTGTAAACCTGAAATAAATGGACTGCCAGGTATTTCTCCAGCAAAGACGGGCTTATTTGGGATCAGTAGAGAATTGCAATTCTGGGTCTGCAACCATGCTGAGCCATGTGCAAGGCCTCCACACAGCAAGGGAAGGAGAATGCTTTTATACAGGGAAAAAAGAAGTTAGGAGGGCTATAGTAAACAATGTGTCTGTTAGGGAAACCGCTGTCTGAAACCACCCACTCTGGCCAGGCCCGATAGTAACCATTTGCATGAGTTATCTCCAACAGGAGGTTCTGGCAAAGAACGTGGAACTAACAAGCTACCACCAACCAGAGGAATTCAGGAAAGGTCAAAAGGAGAGAGGAGACTCCAGTCCATACATCCTACCAAACTCCCAGAATCCTCGCTGAAATCCATCTTGACTGAGTGATGCATGTGCCACCAGGAGGGACCCTGAGTCAGAATGATTGGCCAGAGACAACCTGGAAACTAATCCCATCACCATAAAACCCAAGACTGCAAGTCACATGGCAGAGCAGTCCTCCTGGGTTCCTTTACCATCCTGCTCTCCACCCAGGTGCCCCTTCCCAATAGAGTCTCTTGCTTTGTCAGCACGTGTATCTCTTCAGACAATTCATTTCGGAGTGTTGGACAAGAGCCCATCTCAGGCCCTGGAAGGGGTCCCCCTTCCTGCAACATGTCCATGGCTTTTCATTGGCTGAGTCCTTGCCAGGAAAAAAAAAGGACTCTTTCTTCCTCTTGAGCTTGGCTATCATCACAGGGTGAGAGAGCTCCCCCTTCTGGTCTCCCAACTCTATTTAACTGAGGTTTCTGTTTATTATCTTTTACAGAGGATAAGGGGCTTGCCTCAGTTCTTTTCACCACTTTTTATTTCCTTCAAGTGCTGATGGCTAAAAACGTCTGAATGTAATAATTTCACAATGGATTGGAAAACTTGTTCACTTCAAAGCCCTCTATAGAAAAAAATATGTAAGGCTCTAGATTTTTCTCAAATCTGGTAATACTGGAAGTGTTTGGATTAACTAGTAAGAATACTAAACTGGGAAATCCTCATATTAAAATTGAGCAGAAACCTGAGGGGGACTCCTGGGTACAAAAGCCTGTCCATGTCCTCCCTTTCTTGTTTCTAGAAAAAGGCTTTTGTCTCCGAGCCCTTCCCTGAGTTCCAAAGAACAGACCCAAGCAGTTACTAATTAGAGAAGTGAAGGAATGCAGAAACAAAGGAAAATCAGCCAAGCAAGAAAAGTAATGATAGCTTAAACAATAGTTCAGCAATAAAACAGAGTCCTAGTTCCTCCCCAAGGAATATGCATAACAGTCAGATGCATATCTTTGAGTTTTTCTGCAGAAACTAAGACCACCACACAGGTGGAGAATGGTGACTACATGCTGACCACAAGCACATAGACCCCAGACTGGTTGGAACCAGCAGGTCAATGATTAAGACTTCTGAAATGTCACACTGTTACCTCACCACCAACCAACCAGAAGAAAGTCATGCACCCTGCAGCTCTACAACAAATGTTTCCTTTAAAAGCATTTCCCTGAAAACCATTAGGAAGTTTGGGTCTTTTGAGCATTAGCTGCCCATGCTCCTTGCTTGGCACCCTGCAATAAAGGCTGTACTTTCCTTCACCACAACCCAGAGTCAGTAGATTGGCTTTATTGCACAGCAGTGAGTGAACCCAAGTTAAGTTCAGTAACCAGTTTTTGCAAAAATAGCAGTTGAGGTTAATTTTATTAAGAGAGATAGACACAGAAAGTCCTTTTCCTTAATCAGTTAATATTTCAATAATGGTTTCAAATTGTTAAACCACAGAAAAGGTATTTCATTTTTCCTCTTTATCCAACTCTGATAATATGGTCAGAACTAGATAATTTCCTGTAACTGACTGGAAGTATTGGGGAGGAAGAAATTTTCCTCTACCCTTCTAGATTCTTCTGGATGATCTAAGAATTAAATGGACATGAGACAAATTAACAGGAGATCAGAGTTTAATAACATGTATACATGGGAGAGACCTAGGAAAACTGAGTAACCTGTCAAAATGGCTGAAGCCCTTACCTTAAATACCATCCTCAGCTAAAGATAAAAGTAAGTCGAGGATAAGGAGAGTCAGTTAAGAGAGGTTGCAGGAAAAGCACAGTAAACAAGGATGATTTTGTTACAGATTTAAGTCATCGCCTATTCCATTGATAAGAGTTTCTAGAGATTTGGTCACCCTCCTCTTCCAGAGTCAGAGAGGGAGATGCCCTTACAAATGGAGATTTCCCTTACAAATGTAATGTTTCTTACAAAAGTGCAAGTCCTACTTGGTTTTTAGAGCACTTCTAATGTGTGCTGTTTCTCAGAAGATAACCAGCTTAAAATAATTAATATGCCAAGGGACATATTTTAGGGTGGCAAATTCTGCTCTGGAAACTATATACATATATACAGATACATATGTATATATGTCAAGGAATTCTCATGTCAATTTGCCAAATGTTGTCAATAGTTTCAAGTCTATATATTAGTAAGGTATAGAGAAACACAAAAACTAAATATATGTGGTGAGATAAACCTTGAGACAAACTACAGGAGACAAACAAATAACAACCACATAAGAAATTAAAATGAAGTCCACTAGAGATCATACTAAGTGAAGTAAGTCAGAAAGAGAAAGACATATACCATATGATATCACTTATATGTGGAATCTAAAATATTACACAAATGAACTTATCTACGAAACAGAAACAAATTCACAGATATAGAGAACAAACCTGTGGTTGTCAAGGGCGGGGGTGAGGAAGGGATGGATTGGGAGTTTGGGATTAGCAGATGCAAACTATTATATGTAGAATGGATAAACAACAAGGTCCTAGTGTATAGCACAGGGAATTATTTCAATATCCTGTAATAAACCATAATGGAAAAGCATATGAAAAAGAATATATATACACACACACATATAACTAAATCACTTTGAGTACAGCAGAAATTAACACAGCATAGTAAATCAACTATACTTCAATAAAATAAAATTTTCTAAAACAGAACAATAACAAAAAAATGAAGTCCAATAGAAAATGATTCTGTGGGAACCTTAAGCTTGCCAGCTCAACTGGAAAGTATTTTCTAACAGTAAGTGTTGGCACAAGACCTTCTAAGCAGCACCATCCAAGAGAAATTTAACAGGAACCACATATACAATTTTACATTTTCTAGTAGCTACATTTTAAAAAAAGAAACAAGTGGGGGCTTCCCTGGTGGTGCAGTGGTTGAGAGTCTGCCTGCCGATGCAGGGGACACGGGTTCGTGCCCCGGTCCGGGAAGATCCCACATGCCGCGGAGCGGCTGGGCCCGTGAGCCATGGCCGCTGAGTCTGCGCGTCCGGAGCCTGTGCTCCGCAACGGGAGAGGCCACAACAGTGAGAGGCCCGCGTACCGCAAAAAAAAAAAAAAAAAAGAAAAGAAAAGAAACAAGTGAAGTTAATTTTAATAATGTCTTTTATTTAACTGAATATATGTCTAAAATGTTTTTTCAACATGTAATCAATATAAAAATTTTAATGCAATATTTTAGATTCTTTCATATTAAATCTGGTATTTTAACTTTATTTCAAGTATTCAGTAGTATGGGGTTAATGGTTACTATACTTGAAACAGTTCGAATCCTGCTGAATTATGCAGAGTTCTTAGGGATTCATTTAGAATCTGGGCTTTGATGTAATTAGGCAGGTCCATTTGACAACAATAGGGAGCTTGACACGCAGGTGTTTGTCTTACGTCTAAAATCTTAAACCTCTCCTGTCTTGTATACTAACGTATGCCACTGATAAAAGCTATTGATATCTAAAAAGCTGTGAAATGTTGTAAATATATATCACATAATTTGTAAATTTGATATGTGTGCACTATGAAAGTATCAGAAAAGCTAATGCAAACTTGGATTCTGAATAAAAAGATAAATCCAGAAAGAGAAATTTGAGGGTCATGCCTTGTATTTGTCACTCTTTTTAAAAAGGTGGGCAAAGACTAGGGAAAGAAGAGACAAGTCCTCCTACCCTTCCGGACTCTCATGCTTAGTGCTAGTGTTTTTTTTTTTTTTTTTTTTTAACATCTTTATTGGAATATAATTGTTTTACAATGGTGTGTTAGTATCTGCTGTATAAAGTGAATCAGCTATACATGTACATAGTGCTAGTGTTTTGAGAAGGATACTAACATGTGCAAATCAATTAACAGCAACCAGGGGAATTGTGAAAAGGCTTGAAACCACATCCTGTAAGCAACAGTGGAAAGCACTAGGAATATGGCTTCTGAAGACAGAGGCTGTGGCCAGGGTGGTTAAGCAGAGAGATAATCATCAGAGGAGAGTGGGGTAGGTACCAGGATTTGCTGTACTGACAAATACTTAAAAGGGATGTCACAGAAGAGAAATAGGCAAAAAAAAAAAAAAAAAAAAAAACTACTCGTGAAATAGAGGGCAAGTTGGCTGAATACAAAGAAAGTGGTTTCTAAAGCTGCAATGAAAAAAATGCCTTGGAAGGCAGGGAATATCCCTCTTTAATGGAATTTAGGAGGGGTGGGTCAAGGCAGGGGAGGAGGGGAAATTCATGACGCCTAAGGCTCTTCCTAACTCCAAGTATGGATTTTATTTTTCCCAAATATTGAACAGAGAGGTAGTGTGGAGGTTTAATAGTTCACTGGCCTTGATGTTACAAGTCCTGTAGCTAAATCTCGGCTCAACCTTTAGGAGTTAGGTTACCCTGGGTAAGTTTCTTAGACTCTCTCGGTTTGTTTCCTCTATAAAATAAAAATATCCCATATCTACTTCTGAGATTACTGGAAGACTTTTTAAGCTATACATTGCTACATAAACACAAATTTCTGTTTCCCTGGGATAAACCAAAGAAGGCCCCTTAACTCAGACCTCCTATTTCTTTTTCCTTCTCCTCCCTTTATACTGTATTTCAGGTCCTGTTGTAACCAAGCAGTACCCTATGGGGCCTTCCTGGGACAGATTCCCTGCCCCCTCAATTCCTCTGCCTGCCTCTTGTTTGTGAAAAAAAAAACTTTAGCCTCCTAGGCCTTCCCACAGTTTCAAATAATAAATTTAATCAAAGAAGTGAGAAGCTGCAGAAACAAAGGAAAACGGTCAACCAAGACAAAATAATAATAGTTTAGCCATTAAACACAGTCAGGGACCTTTAATTCCTTCTCAAGGGCTATAGATAATATTCTGAGACATATCCTTTAAGCTGTTTTGCAGATACTGAAACCCCCACCAGGTGGAAGAGGTTAACTTACACTGCCTACAAGCATGCAGACCCCAGATGGATTGGAACCAGAAGGTTGATGATGTTGACTCCTGATTACCTCACCACCAAACAATCAGAAGAATGTCCCTGAGCTGATCACACACTCCGAAACCCTCTCCCTCACCCTGCCTTTAAAAACCTTTCCCTGAAAGCCACAGGGGAGTTCAGGTCTTTTGAGCATTAGGGGCCTGCACTCCTTATTTGACACCTACAATAAACACTGCACTTTCCTTCCCCACAACCTGGTGTCAGTACATTGGCTTTACTATGCACGGGAGCCAGCGGGTCCAAGTTTGGTTCCGAAACAGTATTCCCACACCCAGCTATTCCTGGTGCCACCCCTTAGATGTACCTTATCTTACTGATGGAATACAGGAAAGTCTACTGTAAGGATAAATGCAGTCTTTTTCTACCTCAAGGTAGGGCAAAGGGTCAAAACAGTCAGGAAACAAAATCTGTAACAGCCGTTGTCTACATTTTTCATCCTGCAATTGCCATCTCTAAAAACGAGCCAACCAGTGAAAGGACCGCCAAAGAAAATATTATACTATTTCAGGATTGCTCTACTGAGGATTAAACCTCTTACCAGAGACCTTTAACCCTCATTAAAAAAATGAATTCTGATTAAATTTGTTTAAAAAAAAATGAATTCATGCCAGCCACCTACACCACCCATGTTTTGAAGTTTGCAGCAGAATTTTAATGTTTGCACTGTTAAAACAAAAAAAGAACTGGACTAACTTCAAATTATTTTTGAACTGTGGTCTTTAGATTTCAGGTCTGAGAGTGGAGACTGAACTTAATTAAACCCTTACCCACAGGTAACACATACTATCACCTCTTTTCTCTAAGCTGATTCCCCTCCCCCAGCTTCCATATACATTCAGGGAGATAGCATCGAAGGTACAGGTCCTAGAGTGAGATTGCTTGGGTCCACTGCTGTGGAGAGGGGCCTCAATTTATCTGCAAAACAAAGATAGTTCCTACTTCACAGAGTTGAGGATTAACTAAGTAAACCCTTGACACGTGATCAATAAAAGGGAGTTATCAGTACTACTATTCTGGCACTCCCACCAGCAAAAGGCTGTCGGTATTTCCGAAGCTTTGGTCTCCGTGACTGCCCAAACCAACCGATATTTAAACCCTTTTCAGCTGTCTTCTGGGAGTGTAAACAGCAAGTGAAACTGCCTGCTCGCGATCCACCAAACCGGGTATAGACTGCCGCGAGGATACTCCATGGCACTTGAAGTCAAGACTAGGTAAATGCTTTAAAACAAGACCTCAGGGGATTAGGAGTGCAAAACCCGTGCCGCGTGACGACCACTGGCGGGACTCAGCCACACGCTGAGAGGCAGTGCCGCGTGACGACCACTGGCGGGACTCAGCCACACGCTGAGACGCAGGTTCCCTTCCCGCGACGCATGGACTCCAAATGCCACTGCCGGCCTCGACATCCTGCACATGTCTAACTGCATTGAGGAAGGAGGAAGGGCGGACCAGCCAGCGGAGTACCGGGCGGAACGCGGAATTTCACTGAAAGTGGGCGAATAAGACGCGGAGGGCTGGATGTGAGAGGGCGGAGCAGAAAGCGGAAGAATTGAAGTCAGCTGACCGGGTCTTGTGACAGCCTGGGCGGGGGCGACGCAGGCGTATTGGAATGCGGTCGCTCAAAGCCTGTGCGAAGATGGCGGCCTCCAGAGCGAGCTTCTGAGAGGCAGAGGGAGGAGGCGGAGGAGGCGGAGTGGGTGGGGAGGCAGCGCCGCCGCGGCATCAGGACCCCGCGGGAGCGGAGCTACAGGGCCCCCGCGGGGGAAAGGGGAAGTGGCGAGGCGGAGGAGGCCGGAGGGCGCCTCATCCCACTCTGGACGTTGAGCCGGCGGCGGGAGGAGCTCGGGCTGGAGCCTCTTCAGCCTCCCGTGAAGGTAAATCACTACGGGCACCGGACTCTGGAGCTCTGCTTTATCCCCTCGCCACGCCGCGGGGACTTGGGGGACCAACAGCGTGGAGAAGGAGGGGTGGTGTCTGGGCCGCAACTTCCTTCAGTTAAGGAAAGCAGATTACCCTCCCCCCAGACTGCTGGTCTGGTTCCTGTCCTCCTACCCCGCCCGCCCCCCGCGGTTCTGAGTGACAGTCGCCCAGGGCCCTGCCTTGTTCAGCCCCACCCCTCTTTTCGCCTCGTTTTCTCGTTTTCTACCCACCACGGTCCCCCACTCCACTCTGCACATCCTTACCCCACACAACCCTTATTCCTCTCTGGGCTCCGCCCTCGGGATTCCCTTCCAGCTTCCTAGTCTGAGCACTCTTCCCGCTGGAGGCCGGGAACCCTTGTTTCCTTGGGTGGGCGACCCTCCTTCCTCCCACGCCCTGCATAGACTTTATTTGCTTAGCTTTGTTTCGTTTTGTTAGGAACTGGGGAGCACCCGCGTGGTTTCTTCTCCAGTCCCTCGCTTATCCAAAATGAAGTTTTCGTCCACAGCTTTTCCTTTTTGCAAGGTAGCTTATTCACAGGGACCTTTCCTTCTCTGCTGTGATTTTGCCTCTGAATGCGGCCTTTGGAGTGGATGAAATAGGACTTAGACGCTCAGTGAAGAGGCTGTGAAACGCGGATTTGACTTAGTGCACTTAACGAAGAGTGTATTCCCTTAAATTGTCTCCTTACTGTAGGATGTTAAGTTAACCACTCTTGTCTTGAGATTGTTACCTTTATCATTTGCTTAGGGGAGAAAATTAGAAATCTTCCCCAGATGTGGCGATGGTTTCCTGAAGTAATGATTTCTCAGTTCCCCTCTCTGCTTTTCCCTTTGACCCGACCTTGATTTCTCTCAGGGCCTCTACCTGATGCTGTTGCCTCACTGTGAAGGACTTTATACTGTAGGGTTATTTTGAGCGTCTTGGAATATAGTGTCTTGGGTAAATAGTTAAATTTCAGAATATTTCTTCAGGACCTGTCCCGAGGATTGTCTTACTGTGTTTTCTTTCTTGCTTCATGGACCTGGTAGATTTCTAGTTTTGAAAGTACTGTCTGCAGAGTTTAAGGAAATTACTCACGGTCGTCAGGTTTTGTAGTTATGTTACCAGTACTCTGTGAGTTTATGGGAATATGAAACAGAACTTGCCTTTAAAAAAAAAAAAAAAGGAAACTTAGAAAATTATTTGTCAGTAATTGGGTATCCCCAAAAGACTTGATTTCACTATTCTTTAGAAAGTGCTTTATTGTTTGACTTAATTTAGCATATAACATAAGATCGTGTTAACATTTTAAATGTAATGTGAAACAGTTTAAGCAGCTATATCTCAAACTTGGCTTTTGCGATTAATATCACAGTGGAACATAAGTCCATCCTTGTTTAGAAATATTACATTATACTCCTTGTTTGAAAACAGGAAGTAGAACATATTAAGGGAGGAAAAGAGGAGTCAGAAGGTTAAGAGATAGGAATGTAAAGCTGTAGTCCAGTTCATGGAAAATACCACAATTTGTATTCCACTGGGAGGTAATGGATATTCCTGTTTTTCTAAAGTGGCAGTAGTAAATAGTCTAAAATATATGAATGGCATGAGAGGGAAAGTTATGGAATTATGGAAAGCATAAATTCTTATTTGTAAGAATTAACTTTATCCACAAATAAATGGAAGCTGGTTGCTTAGGTGGACCGAAACAATACTGGCTATATTACTGAATTTGTAAAAAGGTTGGTAGTGGAGTCAGGTTCTTGGTAGCTGTTAAATTCTGGGTAAAATAAAATGTTTTAACTAATTAGGCTCCATTCCTCAACCAGTTCTATTTACACAGGTGAATTTGAGGTTTGCTTCGCACATACCTTTCCCCTTTTTCTCCGATTGAAATACTTAAAATTGGTAAAATAGAAGCAAGGCTAAGCAGATAAACTAGCAAAAATTTTGTTGCTACTAATACTGTAGTTTTAGGCCTAAATGTTAACTGTAATACTTATTAGTGGTTAAAGGGGAGTTGTTTTGAAAGAGATCCTTTAAGTCAGTGTATCTCAACTTTATCCAACCCAGTAAAGGCCAACTTTTTATTTCAAATAATTAGTAACAGCCCCTTTACTATCCTGAAATAATAGTTTATAAATAATATAACCACCTTCTGGCTTTGGCCCTGGGACAAAAAGCAGCTTTGCTTCCACTGTTAGAACAAAAAAGAACTGGACTAACTTCAAATTCATGACTTTTTTTTTTTTGAAACCTATTAAAAAGCTGAGGCCACAGAGCAAACCACTGGCCCAGAGTTTAAGGAAAGAGTATGGATGAACTCACATTCACCTTCAGTAGACACAGCTGGACACTGTTAAGAAGCGTTCAGCCAGAATAGCTGACAAGAAAAGGAAGCCTGGGTGCACCTTCTTCCAGTCTCTTTACCTACAAACCTCACCGGGTACTCCTAGAAAAGACTGGGTTGAGATCTGGGGAGTGTCTGCTGTGGTGCTGACCTAAAGGAGGAGAGGAGCAGCAGAAGTTTCTGGAGGGGCAAGAAAACTGTGCTCTGAGTCTTCCCCTCTGTCTCTTCTATGGAACAAAAGCCTTAATCTGTGAAGGGAAGGGCATCTCTGCTAGCAGGCCCTGTTGGTGAGCATTCATTGAGCTGGGGGAAGACAAAAGTAGGGGGAAAGAATCTTCTCTTGGGGGAGGGGCACTGAGCCCAAAACTGCAGCCTGGGGAAACAGGAAGATCACACCCCTGTGATCCAGAGACACAGTGTATGTCTAAGAGTAAACCTTAATCAGAACAACAGAGACTGTACCCCCAACTCACTGCCATCAAGCTAAGAAGCTGTGAATAATAAGCAGCTGCAAAATACTGCAAGGTGAAGAACAAGATTATGCAAAGAGGCTCAGGGCAAAGAATCAAATAGACATTGCTTTAGTAAACCACCCCCCATCATAAGCACAAGCTATTCTTTAGATATTCGAAGGCTGTGGTACACTGAGGATAACTGTAGCAACAGCAAAATCATAAACCCAGCCCAACTCCTCTAACACCCAGCACTAAAGACCTAGCAAAGAAAAGGTGTGCCCATTTCCTGTCACAAAAATTATTTACCTCTATCTCTACTGTCTTATATATGTCCAGCTTTCAACAAAAAATTACAAGTCATACAAAAGGCAAAAAAAATTCCCAAGAGAAAGAGTAATCATCAGAAATACTCTTTGATTAATACAAGTGCTACTATCTGGTAAGGAATTTAAAATGACTATAATTAATATGTTAAAGGTATGAACGAAAAGTGGACAACGTACAAGATCAGGTGGGTAATTTCAGCTGAGAGACAGAAACTATAAGAAAGAATCAAAAGGAAATGTTAGAAGTTTCATTACATAGTAAAGAGCTGCAGAATGCCTTTGGGCTCATCAATAGATTTGACACAACCAGGGAAAGAATCAGTGAACTTGTAGATGTCAGAAATTATCCAACTGAAACACAAAAAAGAGTTCAAAAAAAGAGCAAGATCTTGGGGATAATATCAAACATTTATTATAAATATATGCATAGTTGGAATCTCAGAAGAGAACAGAGCAGAAGAAATATTGAAATATTTGAGGGAATAATAGAAAATTTCCCCAAATTAATATCAGACATTAAACCACAGGTGCAAGAAGCTTAGAGAACACCAAGCAGGATAAATACCTGCCCCTTAAAAAACCCACACAAAACACACCTAGACATAGCAAATTCAAGCTGATGTAAACAAAGGACAAAGAAACTCTTGAAAGTAGCCAAAGAGAAGCATTACAGAGGAACAAAGGTAAGAGTTAACAGCGGAGAAACCATGCAAGCAAGAAGACAGCTGAGTGACAACTTTAAAGTACTGAAAGAAAAAATAGTATCTATATTTTGTCTTCATTTTTTTTATATTTCTTATATAAAAAATGAAGACAAAATATAGATACTCTGAAAAGCCATGAGAATTCAAAGTATAATTTCTCAGTTTATATGATATATTAATTCCTGGAAAATTATGCATATTAAACTGCAAAACGTACTTTGTGATTTGTATTTTAACATAAAACTAAATTCTGGGGTTAACTATAAATAGGCTTTTATCTATGTGAATGACCACTTGGATATTTGAAAGTCACTTGAGGACAATTCTTCAATCTATGGGACTGTCTTATACATTAAGGGTAATCTAGCCCCATCCACTAAATCCTAGTAGTGTTTCTAATCATAGTGTCTCAAGGATCAGTGTTTCCACCCCACCTCCACCCCCACAACCATTACTTTAATTCAGAGTTTTAATCAGTGTTTTCAGCACTTTTTTCTGCTTCAGCAGTGTTCACACATGCTTAGCACATGACAGTCGGTAGCGTCTCTTGTCATATGGTGTGATTCTTAGTTCTGGGAACTCCTTTGAGAATCACTGATTTAGGGGATATCTTTGTAGCAAGTAACTTCAGCCAACATGGTTGTGATCATTTTTGCAAACTTAAGACACAGTTACCTGTGCAAAGTTACATTTAAGTATGGTTCAGTCGATAAAGCCGAGCATAATTTGCTAGTAGTTCTTTTCAGATGCTCTTAAGTTTATTCAGCAGCCTACATATCTGAGTTTTACTTGTACTTTTATGGACTACTTAAGAAGAAGAGTGATCTCTAAAATAAAGTCTGAAATCAGTGGGGTTTTTATAGTTTCAGAACTTAAGTTGCCCTTAGAAGTAGGCCACACTGCTTAAGCAGTGTTCACATATTTAGCACATGCCCATTGGTAATATCTTTTTTGCAGTTGATCAATAAGAATTTGACCTTTTGATGAACAGATTGAAAACAAAATCCCTAAAGCAATCTAAATTATTTTAATGTTCTGATTTTGCCAAGTATAGTTGCGAAACATAATGGAAGGATTGATAAGGTTATGATTGTAGGAGACTTTCTCTAATGTGAAATAAATTCTATACTAATTATATTAAAATTTAAATTCTTTTACTAGTGCTGTGGGGTTTCTCTCTCCCTCAGACTTGTACAGAATGTATTTTGGATGTTTATCAAATCTTAGAGTAGATAAGCCATTTCTCTCCCCAAACTAATAGGACTGGGTTTAATTTTAAAAGTAGAATTTTCCTTTTTTTTTTTTTTTTTAAGATAACTGGTAGATTTGGGAGTGTTCTGTAAACTGTGAAGCACTATGGCAGAGTTAGGAATAATAGGGATTTTTTCGGAAAGAGCCAAACTAGAAGCCTACGTGTTGCTATTTTGTATTGGGTGAAAGAAAGGGAAATTGCAGCCACTTAAACTCTTTGTCTTTTTTTTTTTTTTGCGGTACGCGGGCCTCCCACTGTTGTGGCCTCTCCCGTTGTGGAGCACAGGCTCCAGACGCACAGGCTCAGCGGCCATGGCTCACGGGCCCAGCTGCTCTGCGGCATGTGGGATCCTCCTGGACCGGGGCACGAACCCATGTCCCCTGCATCGGCAGGAGGACTCCCAACCACCGCGCCACCAGGGAAGCCCCACTCTTTGTCTTTTACTAGTATAAAGAGCACAGGGTTTGGGTATTAAGATGCTTACTGTAAAACTTTCTTCAAGTTATATTTGTTATATGCTTAGGAAATTTAGTCCCCCATTATGCGTTTACTATATTGTTAAGAAAAACAAGTTAAAACGTGGCATTTTTTACCATTAGGGTCTATTTAGCATATTAGAGCAAGATTATTAAGTGCCTGTTTGTGAGCTGAAGAACAGTTTATTGAACTAGTACATTTTGTTCTTGCATAAACCAAGTTAGCTTCAAAGATAAAATGAAATAGAAAGTGTGTCTAGAAAGTTTTAAGAATGTGTGCAAACTAAAAATGTGTAAGTGATCAGTACCACTGATTTCACAGAATTGCTTAAGTGAACACATTTCTTAGTTGGTTTTTTGTTTGTTTTTCTCCAGGTGAATATTTTAAGGCATTTTTAAGTTTTGGAAAGGGAAGATTCATAACCATGCATCTTTCCTGGCAAAAACATTATTTTTTTTTTACAACAGATAGAGGTCTATTTTGTGAGAAATAAGAATTATTTCCTCAGATTGAATCTAAAATATGAAGAGATAGGTATCTTTTTCAATATCTGATTTACATTGAAGAGAAAAGGCCAGCAAAATTAACTGCTATGATATGTATGCTTGCTTCTCCCCCCATTGAGATCATACTAAGTGTTTCTTCAGATTTAGGAGTTGCTTTTGAATTTCTCTTGCCCTTTTTTTTTTTTTTTTTGCGGTACGCAGGCCTCTCACTGTTGTGGTCTGACGCATTGCAGGGCACAAGCTCCGGATGCGCAGGCTCAGCAGCCATGGCTTACGGGCCCAGCTGCTCCGCGGCATGTGGGATCTTCCCGGACCGGGGCACGAACCCGTGTCCCCTACATCGGCAGGCGGACTCTCAACCACTGCGCCACCAGGGAAACCCCTCTGTTGCCCTTTTATTTCATGAATATATATTCAGTTTCTAATTGGAGAGGAATGGATTTTTTTTAAAGAGAATGAGGGGATCTTAGATTATTTTGCCCTATGGTGGCAGAAGTATTTGAAAGTTTATTTTAATGTGGCAGACAATTCAGAGGTTTCAATATTGTAACTTCTGGGCAATTATTTGGAGATGTGATTGTCAGCTGAAATTTGGTGTTACCACTGGCTTTCTTACCACATTTATTTCTGGAGTTATCAGGTTCTTCAGCAAGTTAAGAAAGCTAAGATAGGGTGTACTAAAACCTTACTTTGTGATCTATTTTGTAGTTGTTTAAAGATCCCTGTCTGGTGGGTGTCATACACATTACTGATTTGTTGTTTATTTAGAAGGAAATGCTTTTGCCTATACTTGAGTTATATATTAAAACATGAAAATTAAAAATTAAAAAAGAGGGTTACGGTTCATATCAGTTTTCTTTCATACACAGCACATTCTAAGACAGTCTAGTTGTAGCTTTTTAATGTGGGTAAAAATTAATGTTCTGTTAACCATTTATATTTTTTACCTTTTATTTGAAACTGAACTAACCTAGTGATATAATTCACTTAGGTTTTGAATCCAGTTACAAATAAAACTAGGTCTTTAAGAAGCCAGTAATAAGGGATTCTCTCTTCCGTCATTACTAAGGATTAGCCTTTGCCTTAGCAATCGTTCTCCTTCCCCCTGCATTTTCAGTAGGATATAGATGTATGAGGAAGCATTAAGTTAGCATAAATTAGTTTCTATCATGTGAATGTCTACCATATTTTCAGGTGTAGTTTTACAATGTAGCAGAAAAACAGTGTTTCTTTTGTAGGAGAGTTTGGTCAGAAAATAAAGGCAAATGTAGTTTTCCCCCAATTTAAAAGTTTTCACCTATAGCCAAGTTGAAAGAAATTTACATTAGGCACCCATATATTCACCTCTAAGATTTTCACATTAATATCTTGCTATACTTGATTTATCACATCTTATCCATCTTTCTATTCACCTTATTTTTTTATGTATTTCAAGACAACCTCATGTTTTTAATTCATTATTTGAGAGCAGAGTTAATGATGAAAGAGTTCATTCTTTCATTTTATAGACTCAAGCTGGAAAGTTAGTATCTTATCTGCTCTCTGGAAGTTGGCATATTTGTGGAAAAATCATTTCCAGTTGGTCATGCAAAATGTATGCTTTGAAGGCAAGTAGCCTTGATTAAAGCCAATTCCTTCATTCATTCACTGTTGTATTATTTTTCTGAGCATACTCATTCATCCCTGGCTAAATAAGTGCTCTGTTTGAGTTTTTACTTAACACAAGCCATGCACATCATAGACTTAATTTTGCTATGTGTGCAAATTCTTTTGCTTATAGCCTGGCCGTAATCTGCTTGGGTGCTTGTGGTGTTGAGTCCCTTCATTCTGCTTTTTGTTCTTAGTGTCATTTTGATGTAGTCTTCTCTCATTGGACTCTCAAATCCTGCAATTTTTTGTCAAAATCATACCGTCCAAAAGATTGTTCTCATTTTATCCATAAATGATCCTAAATGGATTGTCAGTTTTGCTGCCAGTAATAAATTAAAGAATGTGAGAACATTAAGTGTTGTTTGAAAGCATGAAGGAAGGGAGCTCATTGAAAAAGGTGAATCTAACCAAAATGCCTGTTAACTTGAATTTGACTTTTTAACCCTTAGTACAGTTCTCTCAAAAGAACAAACTGAGAAGTTGCAGAAAAACTCTGTTGGTGGTGTAATATTAGGATATAGAATAAGAAAAAGTAAAGCCAACTTTAGAGTTTAAGTGAAGCAGAGTTACAGGGACTTCCCTGGTGGTGCAGTGGTTAAGAATCTGCCTGCCAATGCAGGGGACATGGGTTCGATCCCTGGTCTGGGTAGATCCCACATGCCGCGGAGCAGCTAAGCCCGTGTGCCACAACTACTGAGCCTGTACTCTAGAGGCCGCGCGTCACAACTACTGAAGCCTGCATGCCCTAGAGCCCGCGTGCTGCAACTACTGAGCCTGCACGCCTAGAGCCCGTGCTCTGCAACAAGAGAAGCCACCGCAGTGAGGAGCCTGCACACCACAATGAAGAGTAGCCTCCGCTTGCCGCAACTAGAGAAAAGCCCCTGTGCAGCAATGAAGACCTAACGCAGCCTAAAATAAATAAAACTAAAAAAAAGTTAGAGATACTTTCAATGTGATTTAGTTACAAAGGGCACGTAAACTTGAGTTTTTCTCATCAAAAAGGTCTTTGAGAATTTGAAGTGGGACAGTCCTGCAGGGAAGGAGATGAAATTTAAGTAGTAATTAGTTTGAACAGATAAATTCTTGCTAATTTGACTAGCACCTTAGCGACTGGCAGGATGGCAAATGCTGATGATACACCTGCTACCAAGATCTCATCCAACAATTTTTACACTTTTTTAGCTGGACAATTTGTCATTTTTTATCAAATATGCCTACAAATGGCTTATGCTATTATGCTTGATGCTAGAAATTCTGCAGATTTTTCATCACTATTAATGGGAATATGGTTGCTTATGAGTTTTTGCCTATAAGCAACAGTTCTAGAACCACTTTTAGAGCTTATTTAAGAACTATACAGAGGAGGTAATTGAATGGGGATTAAATTATTTTTATGGAGTTTTATGGAAACTTTTTTTTCCAACAGTTTCATAAGCTGTAACTTATAGGCATCAAACATAAATTTTAAAACATGAGGTTGGTTTCAGGTAAAGAAGCATTTCTAAGAGCTGAAATTCCAAATGCCTAAGTGCGATATATTTTAAATGTAGTAAATAAGATTGACTTGCAAAATAATAGTATTTTGTAGGAATAAAGTTGAAATAAAGAGAAGCTTATAATTAAGATGATTTTTTAAAATGTCATCTATCATGGTTATCTTGGCTTTTATATTTTTTCTTTTTAAAAACTTTAGGAAATAAATTGTAAAGAATAAAATAATAATAATGATAATACCCTGATGTACTCCATCCAGTTTAAGAAATATGATATATTGGTATAGTTATTTTTGACTGAGCACATTAAAAACTATGAATACTGATTAAATCAATAGAACACTGTTTTTGAAGGTAGAAATTCTATGTGACACATGTTGGTGATATACATTGAATAGTACAAGGGCTGAAGTTAATAAATAAAAGACTTAGGATCAAGTAATTAATAACGACTTTCCCTCCATAATGCCTTAAAAAGTACAGGGGCCTGTAGGTAATCTTGAAAATGAAATAATAATGCTCCAAAGAACTATTGCATATCTGGGGTAGTATATTTAATACTAATAATACTAATAATTATTATGATGGCTAACAAAAATATTAAGTATATTTTTGAGTGCTTATTCTGATCCAGACATCACACTAACTCCTTTATTCAAGTCATCTCACTTAGTCCTCACCATGGCCCTTTGATACAGGTACTGTCATCCCTATTTTATAGATAAACTATGATTCTGAGAAGATAGGAAACTTTTGTTCAAGGTCGTGCAGCCAGTAAATGGAAGTTATCACTAGTCTGTCTTTGACCATAAGTAATATTTTTAAAACTCACCATTTTTATCTTGGTGATAGCTTATTAAAAGTACTTAAGCTGTATCTTACTAACACTAGCTTCTTGTGCTCATCATTAGTTAATGTTTAGTGTGTGCTTTAGCAACTCTAGTTATCTGTGCTACAGGGAGGTATTCCAAGTGGGTCTTCCCAGATTGAATTATCACTTGACCACAGCACTTGGGGGACCCCTAGACTTGCTTTTACTCATTTTCCAATGGTTCTCTTCAAGTTGTTCCAACTCTCACTTTAAATGATATATAGTCAAGCACAGAATATTCTTATTTTTTCTGCATTTTTCTGATATCTGTGCATTACCATTATCCACTAGTGAGTTATCTGGGTGTCTAGAAATATCCTCATGGTCTGAAAGAGTTAATGCAGTTTCCATGCCAATTACCTTCATTAGATGAAATGACTTTATCGCAAAGTGGTTGAGGTTTAATTGAGCATATAAAATAGATTTACCTGAAAATGGAGAGGTTAATATTACACCATTGGGAAGTAGGTCCCAACCTATCTCATTAATCTGGTTGTTTTAAAAGCTCATTGTTTGTTAGAATAGTATTTTTCTGTTGAATTCTCTTTAAAAATTATCCTGAAACCACATATTGGTAGCAGATTTCTGTTGTCATGTATTTGTTTTGAACACTTTGTTTTTTTTAAAAAAATGTAAGCTTATCTATAGATGGAAACATTTAAAATATTTATTTTTACATGGTAGAGTATTTCAGCATTGGCAACATCTTTATTGTTTTATTTCTTTTGCCCTGTGTTAAGTATGGTAATTTGTTTCACTGATTGAAATTGTGAGTTTCAAAGTTTCCAACAAGTACCTAATCATATTTCCAGGTGAAGATAATAATTGGAACTAGTTCTGAATTAATCTAGGAATGTGCTGTCAATGATAAGTCTGTAATTACATGGTCAGAATGAATTTATTTTGATTTTCTAAATTTGAAAGAAGGTATTATAGTTAAGCTTAAGTACATAGAATGTGGAGTTAAGCAGGTTGAGTTCAAAAGCCTGGCCCAATCACTTACCCGTTGTTGTGACCTTAGAGAAGTGGTTTAACTTCTCTAATTCTGTTTTCTTGTCAATAAAATGGGGATCATCATTCCTGTATCTTAGTGTTGTTATGGGGACAGTGAGATACATAAATGGGTGGTAAATGCCCGGTGTCATCATTAACACATGATGAGTACTTAATAAAAGTTGCATAATTTCAGGACATGTCATAATTTTTTGGTTAGGGTCACCTACCCTCCCCAATTTTAGGATAATCTTTACTGAGGATTCAGAATAGAAAAGCGTTATCCTAATTTCCATTTTGAGGCTGTGCAGGCACTAATATTAGCTTTGAGTTATCCCATCATTTCTGGGGTTGACTTGGCTACTAGGTAAGTATTTCCTGCCTTCATTATCTCTTCAGTATATCCTTACCTAAATATAACATGGCTGAAGGTGAGCTTTTCAGGTAGAGGAGTGATTTTCTTCCATAAAGAGCACTTCCATTTTACTAGCCTTAGCCTTTTTTGGATTGTTGTCATTCAGGATTGGATGCAGAATAGCAATATCACTTGTTGCTTCCTAAAACATGAGAGTGTGTGCTGATTTTAGCCATAGGAACTTGTATTGATGTCCAGAGAATCCTTTAATCCTACATTATATTTTTCTGTTAGCATTGTAATCTGCATCAGGATTACAGTATTTTTTTTTTTCTGACAGGCCAGCTAGTGGTATACTTTTTAAATTTTTAAATTTTAATTTTTTGGGACTTCCCTGGTGGCACAGTGGTTAAGAATCTGCCTGCCAGTGCAGGGGACATGGGTTCGATCCCTGGTTCAGGATCCCACACGCCACGGAGCAACCAAGCCCGTGTGCCACAATTACTGAGCCTGAGCTGTAGAGCCTGCAAGCCACAACTACTGAAGCCCACGTGGCCTAGAGCCTGTGCGCTGCAGCTACTGAGCCCGCGTGCCTAGAGCCTGTGCTCCACAACAAGAGAAGCCACCACAATGAGAAGCCTGCGCACCAGAATGAAGAGTAGCTCCTGCTCTCCACAACTAGAGAAAGCCCATGTGCAGCAACAAAGACCCAAGGCAGCCAAAAAAAAAAAAAATTTAATTTTTTGAGGGTAGGAACACTTAACATGAGATCTACCCTCTTAACAGATTTTTAAGTGTACAATACATTATTGTTAACTATAGGCACAGTACTGTACAGCAGACTCTAGAACTTACTCATCTTGCATAACTGAAACTTTATACCCGTTAATTAGCAACTCCCCATTTCCCCCTCACCCAGGTCCCTGGCAACCACCATTCTACCTTCTGCTTCTGTGAGTCGGACGGTTACAGATATCTCGTGTCAGTGGAATGATGCAGTATTTGTCCTTCTGTGACTGGCTTATTTCAGTTAGCATAATGTCCTCAAGTTTCACTGGTGGTGTTGAATATTGCAGGGTGTCCTTTTTTAAGACTGAATAATATTTCATTGTGTGTGTATACCATATTTTCTTTATCCATTCATCTGTTGATGGACATTTAGGTTGTTTACACATCTTGGCTTTTATAAATAATGTTGCAATGAATATGGCCATGCTGTCTCTTAGTGGTCCTAATTTTAGTTCTTTTGGATAAATACTCAGAAGTTTGATTGCTGGATCATACGATAATTCTTTTTTTTTGGCCGTGCATGCGGTTTGCGGAATCCTAGTTCCCTGAGCGGGGATCAAACCCAGGCCCACGGCACTGAAAGCACTGAGTCCTAACCACTGGACCGCCAGGGAAGTCCCTAATCAATTTTTAAATTTCTGAGCAACTTCCATACTGTTTTCCATAGTGCACCATTTTACATTCCCATCAACAGTGTACAAGGGTTCTAGTTTCTGTACATCCTCACCAAAACTTGTTGTCTTTTATTTTTTTGATAATAGCCATCGAACAGGTGTGAGGCAGTATCTTGTAGTTTTGAGTTGCATCTCCGTGATAGTGACATTGAATATCTTTTCATATACCTGTTGGCCATCTGTATGTCTTCTAGTAGTGTAATTTTATATTAATGTGTTTTATCTTCTCTCCCTTTATCCTAACCTTGGAACTCTCTGGAGTCTAGTGTTTTCATCACCCCCGAGTTCATAGGTCTCCAAAAAGTTGTAGATAAGCCTTCTTGATGTAAACTTTAATTCATTCCCCTCCTCAAAAATCCATTTGAGTTACATATTCCCCCAAACCAGTGATACTTATGAGATCATTCTTTAGGGTTTTTTTTTTAATTCTTAAATTTGCTTTGTTATTGTGAGATTCCCCCCCCCCCTTTGATTTATTAGGGATATTTACTCCTGGGTCATGCCATAAGTTCTCTGTGGCTGTCATTTTAAACTCTTATATTATTTTTTCTCTCACTTTCCTTTTAAAGTCCCTTGATAAGGTCAGCCAGTCTTCACTCAAACACATTTTCTTTCTTGTCAGTTTTCTCTAGATAGGCCTTTGGTTTAGTCAGTCATTCTCATGTAAGAAATTGTGGACTCGGAATCCAAACTCCACTCTTCAATGTCAGCCATTTACCTTTTCTGTCCTCCTTTTTCTTACATTTTTCCAATCTTAAGTTACAGTATGTAAGGGGAAAATATCATCTGTAGACTTATAGTTTTTCACTTTTTTGGCACCTTTTCAGACATCCAACCTAAGTTTCTTTTCAGCAATGTCGTTTACTACAAGTAATTCAGGAGGCAGGGATGATGTGTGCTGGGGTAGTAGTTCTTGGTTGGCTGCCTGTGTCATTTCAGATACACAATCCAGAAAAAACAAAACAGCACACCAAATGACAGGACTATATTTAGCTGTCTCCGTGCACACTAGTAGGAAGATGTCATTGACTGTTAAGAGATATTTCCTCTCTGGTAACAATAATGGTTTCTCTAAGCTTGCTGTTACTTGTGGTTCTCTTATTATTCCTCAGAGCATGAATTGATGTTTTTCTGGAAGGTTAGCTAAAACCTTATTTGGGAGTACCTGTTAGAATATCAAGTTTGAAGTGGCCATCAAAATTGCTCATGGGGTTGCTGAATTTCATTCATTCACTCAAATACTCATTGAGCACCTGTTTTGTGTCAGGTACTCTTGCAGGCTCTGGAGAGCCTAGAGAAAATGAGCATAACAGACAAAAATACCTCTCTGGATATTCTAGTAGGATTAGATAAATAATAAATAGACTAAATTGCACTTTAGACTCTGAAAGGTACCCTAGAGAAAATATGAGCAGGAGTTAAGATAGAGAGTGTAGAATGAGGAGGGTAATTACAATTTAAAACAGGATAGTTAGGCTAGGCCTCATTGTAAAGGTGACATTTGGACAGAGTTGAAGGAGCTGAAGGTGTTAGCCATGTAGATATCTAGGGGAAGAGCATTCTACAATACATAGAGTACAGAGGCCCTTGATAATTTGCTGATAGAAGAACAAGAAGAATGAAGAAAGCAATGTCAAAATAGAGGTATCTTTAAAAATGCGTTTGCCTCTGAGATACATATCCAAGAGAAATGAAAACATTCACACAAAGTGATTGTTCATAGCAGCATGATTGATAATAGCCAAAAAGTAGAAACAACACAAATGTCCATCAACTGATGATAAACAAACTGTGTTACATCTATACAATAGAAGGAAACTGATCCATGCCACAACATGGATAAACTTTGAAAATGTTACGCTAAGTGAAAGAAGCCAATCACAAAGACCACATATTGTATGATTCTATTTGTACGGGATTCCAAGATAGGCAAGTGTGTAGTGACAGGAAGTAGATTAGTGGATGCCAGGTGGTGGGAGTGAGGGGGATTGGGGAGTGGCTCCTAGCAGGGTTTCTTTTTGGGGTGATAAAAATACTGTGTTGGTTGTAGAACTCTGTGGACATGCTAAAAACCCATGAATTGTACACTTTTAAAAGGGTGAATTTTATAGTGTGTGAATTGTGTCTCAAAAAGCTGTTATAAAAATGTTTTTGGATGAAAATGGTTTTATTCTAATTATGAAAAGAATACTTGTTGACTAAAAAAAGTTTAGACATATAAAGATGTAAAGAAAGCTAAGTGAACCATACTTCTAACCATTCAGTTTGCATTACTGACCCTTTGGTATATACCTTACAGTATTTTTTAGAGAGCATTTCTAATTATTAAGGGTAGGAAGCAATAGCCAAGTGACACAAGAAATAAATGACCATATTCATTTTTAACTTTTATTCAGTGTGAAGCAAATGATGCAGAATTTTCAAAATTTATTATCAGTCTTTCATTAGTAGCCAGTTTATGCAATTATTGTGTAAAATTAGCTAAATTGAAATTTTTTCATGAGATAAATGGATTCTGGATTTTTAACACCTCAAGGTTATAGTCAACAGACTAATCTTGAAATATTGCACATAACATGGTCCCTCTGCCTGTGGCTGTTGGGAAGTTCAACAATCTTCAGCTGTCCTGTTTAACTAGAGAGTTCACTAACCAAACTGTAACAAACATTTCTGAACACTTAATTTCTGCACTCATCTTGATGTTTGCAACTACACTTTGAGTAGCATTGTTCTAGTATGGAATACCATGTGACTTAAAAATTATTTTCTCAAAGTATAATTCTGTGGGAAAAGGTTAATATTCTGTAAAAACAGGTTAAGTGGTATGAATGACAATCTCAATTTTGTTTAAAAAGTTATTTTTTCTAGATAGAAGAAGGGAAGCTAGAATGATTATCTTTGGATGCTAGGATGAAAGATGCGTTACTTTATGAACATTAAAATTTTTTTATTATGTACTTGAATTACTTTTATAATGAGACTATTAAATTAAACCTTACTTATTTACAATAGGTTCCCTTTAAAGTGACAGTGACAGCAAGATGTCTGACACTTAGCAGCTAAGTGTTTAGCTAAGTGTTTTGTCTAATGGACAAAAACCTATTAGAATTGGTTTGACCCTTGGCAAACATTTGTAGGTGACCATGATATGTTAAGACATTGTTTGGCAATGTGAAATTTAAAGATTCATTTACTTTAACATTTTTTCTATTAGGTTCTCTGCAATCGAGATGTTGATAGAGGGCGATTCTTGTCCTCAAGAAACCCAGTGTAGTGGAAGAGAGCTGTGACAATATGCTGTGCTAAAGACTGTGATAGAGAGGTGAACAGACCATGCCTATCCTTTAAAAACTTATGGTCTTGTAGAAAAATTGATGTCTTAAAATCAGTGCCATATGGCAGGCTATGAAATTATGGTATGGGAGATTCAGGGAAAACTCTTAAGGATAGCACTATTATGAAATTTACCCATATTTTTATCTTTCAGGTTTCAGCACAAAATGAACATAATTAGGGAAAATAAGGATTTAGCATGTTTCTACACAACAAAACATTCATGGAGGGGAAAGTAAGTATTTCTGTTGGTTTTACTTTTCTCTGCCTCTGTAAAGTATTTTAAACATTACTTTTTCAGTGTCTTGAATAGTACTGCACAACTCAATAATGTCATTCAGCCCTTCTCTTCTGAAAAGCATATGTACATATTTTAAATGCAAATGCTACATTTAGAATAAATTATTATTCTTTTTTCTTTTGATATGTCTGGTTTTCTCTGTCTGTCTTGGGAAGGAATTTGGTAGGAATTAAAAGGAATATAAACCAGTTATCCACTGTCTTGAATGCTGTCAATTAATGATGAGGTTATGTAGTAGTGGAGTGTTAACTTCACAACTCTATCACTTAAAGATAAGCCTGTGTTATCAATACATATTCATTTCCATTCGACTCTCAGGGAAAATATGCCAATATTGCAGTTTGTAATCTTTTTTTAAACCTGTAGTGAAATTTAAAAATTGGGTTTGGTCCCTTCCTTGGGAGGGGATGATGACATTTTTCAGTAACTTGCATGGTCAAAGCAAGGTGTACATGCTTATGTATCCTTTTGTAAAATGGATAGTAATTCCTACCCCTCAGACTGATATAAGGATTAAATGAATTGATATGGAGTATGTGAAGGTTTTAAAATTATACCTTAAATACATTGAGTATTCAGTGAATGGCACCTTTTGACCATTACAAAAACATTTAGTCTGTGGTCATTTTGAGTAGTAATAAGTAAAATGAGTGTGCCACACTTTGACAAATAGGTAACCACATTATTCCAGATCAGGCCTCAGATAAAACATGACATGGGTACAAAGCCAATAACTTTAGTTCTTATTCTTTTTTTTTTTTCCTCTGGAGGATGAGGAGAGAGGGTGGGGTAGTTCTTATTCTTAACTTTCCATTTTTTAGGTAATAGTGTTGTAACTTCTTAGAATGGTGCAATATCTGAATTCTGTAGTGTTTCTGGTTTGCATTAAGAAACTGACTATAATTTTGAAAGATTTGAGTGTTTAATTTTGTTTCCTTTTAGTAGCTCAGTTGTATGAGCTACTTAATTGTTATCCCGTGGAATACTTGTCTTGAAATTTTTTTCTTCAGTTAATTTCATTGACCAAAGTTAGAATATTGGCAAATCCAGAATAGTATGAGTCCCTTTAGTTCTTTTAGCCTTAAAAAAAGTTGTATATTTAAATGATTTTATTTTTTCCTCAAGAGTTAAATTGCTCTTATCATCATAATATAGCTTTTGTTTTTTAATACAATTATAGCATACTGTTGAATTAATTTTAAAGAACAAACTTCCAGTAATACTTTTTGCTTCGTGAGCTTATCAGTAAATGTGATCACCTGGAAAAACTTTTAATGTTCTTAGTAATGACTGTGACTTAAAACAATCCTTTTTTTCCTTTCCTTTTTTGTAATTATTTGGAGCAGAACTATTTCTGTGCTCCGAGCACAATTCCTTACCTCCATCATTCACACCTTGAAACTTTTTTGTTTTGTTTTTATAAGAGCTTTATTGATATAATTTACTTAACATAAAACTCACTCTTTTTAAGTGTACAATTCCGTGGTTTTTTTAGTATATTTGTAGAATTGTGAACCATCACCACTATTTATAGAACACTTTCATCAGCCCCAAAAATACTCCTCTAAATATATTAGCAATTCCTCCCCTTTCTCCTCTTCCCTGCATCTGGCACCCACTAATCTGTTTTTTGTCTCTGTATTGCTTATTTAGGACATCACATATAAATGGACTCATCCAATATATGATCTTTTGTGACTATCTTCTTTCACTTAGCATGTTTTCAAGGTTTATCCACGTTGTAGCATGTGTTAGTACTTCATTTCTTTTTATTGCCAAATCTATTGTATGGATATTGCCACATTTTGTTTATCCATTCATCTGTTGATGGACACTTACAGTGTTTCTACTTTTTTACTATTATGAATAGAATAGTGCTACTATAACACATACACGTTTATGGGTGAATCTATATTTCCAGTTCTCTTGGGTATATACCTAGGAGTGGAATTGATGGTATTGGGTTGGCCAGAGTTCATTGGGGTTTTTCCATAACATCTTACCAAACACCCAAATGAACTTTTTGGGCAACCCAGTATATGGAGTTACATAGAATTATATGGTAACTCTATGTTTAACTTTTTGAGGAACAGCCAAACTGTTTTCCAAAGTGGCTGCAGCATTTTATAATCCTCCCATCAATGTATGAGGATTCCAATTTCTCCACATCCTTACCAACACTTGTTATTGTCTTTCTTTTCATTTTAGCCATCCTAGTGCATATGAAGTGGTATCTCATTGTGGTTTTGATTTGCATTTCCCTAATGACTAAGATGTTGAGTATCTTTTCATGTGCTTATTGGCCATTTTTTGTATATTTCATGAACTGTCTATTCAGATCATTTACCCAATTTTTAATTGAGTTGTTCATTTTTCTGTTGTTGAGTTGCATAAGTTCTTTATGTATTATGAATACAACTTCCTTATAGAGGTATGATTTGCAACCCTCCTGTTCAGTCGGTTATCTTTTCACTTTCTTGATGGTATGCTTTGAAGCACAAAGGTTTTAATTTTGATGAAATTTTCATGAATCCAATCTATTTTTTTCTATTGCCATTTGTGCTTTTGGTGTCACATCTAAGAAGCCATTACCTAATCCAAGGTCTCAAAGATTTATTCCTATGTTTTCTTCTAAGAGTTTTATAATTTTGATTTTGGGTTAATTTTTGTGTGCAATGGGAAGTAGGGATCCAGCTTTATTCTTTTGCATGTGGATATCTAGTTATCCCGCACCATTTGTTGAAAAAACTATTCTTTCCCCATTGAACTGTTTTGACAACCTCATCAAAAATCAATTGACCGTAGAAGTTTATTCCTGAATTCTCAGTTCTATTCCATTGATCTATATGCCTTGCCTACTGTTATGACAGAACCATATTGTCTTTTTTTTTTTTTTTTTTTTGGCTGTGCCACACGACTTGCAGGATTTTAGTTCCCCTGACCAGGGATCAGACCTGGGCCCACGGCAGTGAAAGTGCTGAGTCCTAACCACTGGACTGCCAGGGAATTCCCAGAACCATATTGTCTTAATTACTGTAGCTTTGTACTAGGTTTCAAAACTAGAAAGTTTCAGGTTCCAACTTTGTTTATTTTCAAATTATGTTGGCTTTTCTGGGTCTCTTGCATTTCCAAATGAATCTTAGAGTCAGTAGTCAATTTTACAATAAAGGCAACTGGGATTTTGATATGGATTTCATTGAATCTATAGATCAATTAGGGGAGTATCACCACCTTAAGAATGTTAAGTCTTCTGACCCACGAACATGGGATGTCTTAACATTGAAATCTTTTAAAATTTCTTTCAACAGTATTTTGTTGCTTTCAGTGTACACACCTTGAAACTTTTAACTTCTTCTTGAAAGGTACTACATTTTCCAGATAATGAATCATTTCATTAGGTTATATACATTATTATGTGGCACTGAATCTTTTATTATATTACCTATTTTATGTAGCCAATTCTAATCTAAGTTTAAAGTATTTCTCATTGGTCTTATGAAAAAAGTAAATGGTCAATATTAAAAAGTTTCTGTTGTTTCAGAGTTGCTATTTGAACCCTCTCTCTAGCAACATATCTATATGCAACAAATTTTGCGTGTGATTTTGGGGTTTTAGGGCCTCAGTTTTAAGAGATTCCAACTCAACCCCAACATTTTAGAAAATGTTATTGATAGTGACAGTAAAGATGGACAGATATTTTTCTTTATCTTAATATACCTAAATTAAAGATAACCTCTCCAGATATTTCCCTTGGGGATATTCATGTGACCTATTTCATTTTACCTTTGTAATAGTTTTCATATGTTTACATTTCAGCCCCTACTCATGTTTTTAATGATTAAGGTCTCTTCACCCCTTGGCTGGCAAAGTAGGCTTTCTGCTGTGTTTGTCATTTTCCCACTTGTAAAGTACACAGTTAAATTATATCTTTGTCTGGAAGGAGCAGGAAGGGGGAGGAGATTTCAGTGGTAAAAAGCACTTTTCTTTCATGAAAGAACAAAGTTTCCTTTTTGACCTGGCAAGTCATTTCTGATAGGAAGGAAGATGCATACATTTCAGTTAAAGCAGAAATGCAGATTCACTATGGAAAACTTCACAGTAATGTTGAAAATTAGGTACTTATTTTTTTTCTGGATGGAAATTACATGGAAAATCTACCTGTGGACCACTTTAATATTTGCATACATTAATTGTATCAAATGCTCTGAATTTAAAAGTAGCATTTTAGTATCTGAACAGGATTTTAACTGCAGTACATTGGGATATATCATAATCAGTCTACGAAATTCATTGGCAGATGCCCACTACATTCATAGACAGCCTGTGTAATGACTAGATACAGGAAATTGAGAGAAGAGTTGAGGGAAAGGGAAGCTAGTGAATTTCTCATACCTTTCTTATAATGTAGGAATAGAATCCTACAAGAGAAGAGAGACTCTTCTCTTTAGCTTCCTGGCATTTACACATCTCACCAACTCTGATAACTCTAGGAAACCTGGGGTTTTTTTCCCCTGCTTTGTTGATTTTAGCCCTTGACCCTGCCAGCCTCTAAACCTCACATGCGTCCATCCTGAATTCTCTTTGTGTTTTCTTTGTACATCTCTTTGTGCTTATTATCAAGCAGTCTGGTATTTGAATATCTTTCAAGTGCAAATAGGATCACATCTGCTAGGAATTTTATATTTTACACACAGTGCTCTATTAAAAGCTGGTTTTAGGAGCAAAGAGTCTTTCCAACAAATGATACTTGTCTTTTCAACAAATGATACTTGAACACCTGGACATCCACATGCAACAAAATGAATCTAGGCATAGATTCTACATCCTTCACAAAATTAACTCAAAATGGATCACAGACCTAAGTGTGAAATGTAAAATTATAAAACTCCAAGAAGACAACATGGGAGAAAATCTAGATGACCTTGTGTTTGGTGATGACTTTTTAGATACAATACCAAATACATTAGCCATGAAAAAAATGAATTGATAAGTTGGACTGCATTAAAGTTGAAAACTTCTGCTTTGTGAAAGACACTATCAAGAGAATGTAAAGACAAGCTGGGAGAAAATATTTGCAAAAGACATATTTTATAAAGCACTGTTATACAAAGAATCCTTAAAACTCAACAATAAGAAGACAAACAACTCGATTAAAAAATGAGCCAAAGATCTTAACAGAGACCTCACCAAAGAAAATAATCAGGGAATTCCCTGGCGGTCCAGTGGTTAGGACTTCACACTTCCACTGCAGGGAGCACGGGTTTGATCCCTGGTCGGGGAACTAAGATCCCACATGCTGTGCGGCACAGCCAATAAAAAAAAAAGGAAAGACAATATACAGATGGCAAACAATTCAGAGAAATGCATGCAGATGTAGAGATACCACTACACATCTACTGGAATGGCCAAAATCCAGAACACTGACAACTTCAAATGCTCGTGAGGATGTGAAGCAACAGGAACTCTCATTTATTGCTGGTGGAAATACAAAATGGTATAGCCGCTTTGGAAAATAGTTTGGTGGTTTCTTACAACACTCAACGTTCTCTTAACCATATGATCCAGCAGTTACACTCAGTTTACCCAAAGGAGTTGAAAACCTATGTCCACACAGAAACCTGCACACAGATGTTGATAGCAGCTTTATTCATAATTACCGAAACTTGAAAACAACCAAGATGTCTTTCAGTAGGTGAATGAGTAAACTGTAGTACATGCAGACAATGAATATTATTCAGCACTAAAAAAAAGAGCCATCAAGTCATGAAAAGACATGGAGGAAACTTAAATGCATAATAATATTAAGTGAAAGAAGCCAGTCTGAAAACGCTACATGCTATATGATTCCAACTGCAGTATATGACATTTTGGAAAAGGCAAAACTTTGGAGACAGTAAAAAGATCGTGGCTTTCAGGGTTTAGCAGGGAGGAAAGGATGAATAGGCAGAGCTCAGGATTTTTGGGACAGCGAAACTACTCTATGATACTGTAATGGTGGATACATGTCATTATACTTTGGTCCAAACCATAGAATGTAAGGCACCGAGAGTGAACTCTAATGTAAACTGTGGATTTTGTTGGATAATGATGTGTCAGTGTGAGTTCACCAGTTGTAACAAATGTATCACTCTGGTGGGGCTTGTTGATAACGGGGGAGGCTGTGCATGGGTGTGGACAGGGAGTATACTGGGAATCTTTGTACTTTCTGCTTAATATTATTGTGAACCTAAAACTGCTCTAAAAAACTCTGTTTAAAAGAAAGCTCCATCTGAGCTGGAAAAAATATGGACCCTGCATCACAGAAAATAAGTCCTTAAAATACTACATTTTGGGCTTCCCTGGTGGCACAGTGGTTGAGACTCCGCCTGCCGATGCAGGGGACACAGGTTTGTGCCCTGGTCTGGGAAGATCCCACATGCCGCGGAGCGGCTGGGCCCATGAGCCATGGCCACTGGGCCTGCGCGTCCGGAGCCTGTGCTCCACAATGGGAGAGGCCACAACAGTGAGAGGCCAGCATACCGCCAAAAAAAAAAAAAATACTACATTTCATGGAATGCCCTTTAATTAGAAGTGGGACATTTTCTCACTGAGTTATTACCACAGAATGTTTCCTATATATTCCTTTTTTTCTCTTTTCTGAGGAATACAACTTCTAATGTAAATGAGCCCTCTCAGGTGAAACTCATCTTTCAAGTGGAGTTTGACCAGAATGGAGTATCCCGGTAATATGATGAGATGAATGATCAATTAATTTTGTTCTGTATTTTAAATATGAATTCAGCAGTCATGGATACTTGAAACATAACGATACTAATAATAATTAGTTCAGTGACTAGTGGAGTGTTGAACCCTCCCTCCCATTATTCAATCAACAGAATAAGAGCAATAAGAGTAACATTTATTGATTATAAACACTAAGTGACAAGCACTTTACATGGATTATTTAATTCTCACATTATGAGCTAAGTATGCATATTATCCACATCTTTTAGATGTGGAAACTGAAGCTTAGAGAGGTTAAGCAAGTTATCAGAGGATACACAGTAAGTGAACAGTTTAGACAGTATTTGAACCCAGGCAGTGTGACTCCAGAGCTGATGGGCTTAACTGTCAGAGTGCTTACCATTGATCTCTTAACTCTTTGAGAAACCTTGCACTTCAGTTATCCCTAGTTACGTTATCTGATGGACTAAAATTTAGTTCAAGTAACTAGATTCTCAAGCTTTTAATAATAAAAGGGAAAACTCTAGATTCTGTGAGAATCCTAAAGGCTTCTAGAAATTGGTGTCCACATCTTTTTGTTTATTTATTTTATTTTTGGCTGTGTTGGGTCTTTGTTGCTGCACGCAAGCTTTCTCTAGTTGTGGCCAGCAGGGGCTACTCTTTGTTGTGGTGCGTGGGCTTCTCATTGTGGTGGCTTTTCTTGTTGTGGAGCACAGGCTCTAGGCACGCAGGCTTCAGTAGTTGTGGCACACGGGCTTCAGTATTTGTGGCACACGGGGTCAGGAGTGGCTCGTGGGCTTTAGAGCACAGGCTCAGTAGTTGTGGCACACGGGCCGAGTTGCTCCGCAGCATGTGGGATCTTCCCTGACCAGGGCTCAAACCCATGTCCGCTGCATTGGCAGGCAGATTCTTAGCCACTGCTCCACCAGGGAAGCCCCCAGATCTTACTTTTAAATGGTTGAAGCACCTAGGTGTTCAACCTAGGAAAGAATTCGCACTGAAAGTCTGATTGGCAGAAAAATTAGGTATGCTTCATATGAAGCTGAAAGACAGAACTTGGACTGGAGGGTGAAATTTGTGGAGAAGTATATATTGACTTAGAACTAAGGAACAATAGTCAATATCTGCAGTAGTGGAAAACAAATAGAATTACTTTTAGGGAAGGTTAGTTGGTTCTCTCATACTAGTAGTCGTCAACTACTAAAAGTAGCCAGCTTTACTCAGGGTACTATAAGGGTTCGAGCTGTATGTTATGAGGACTAGACAAGGTAACATAAAAGTTGTCTTCCAACTCTGATTAGATGTGTTTGGCTTATTTGAGACCAACTGTTGCATAGACTGTCCACTGAAAGGATTGAGGATCTTAACTTTAAAAGTAACACACAAAGGTTTTATTATCCCAAGAAATTTGAGAACCATTATTTTATAATAAGCACAAGCTTTTTCTATACCTTACAAAAAAGTAATGTTTAATTTTCTCTATTTTGAGAGAACTGAATAATACGAATTTCTGTGCAGAAGGGTATGACATTGTGATGGTGGCCAATATTTTTTTTTTTTTTTTTTTTTTGCGGTATGCGGGCCTCTCACTGTTGTGGCCTCCCCCGTTGCGGAGCACAGGCTCCGGACGCGCAGGCTCCGGACGCGCAGGCTCAGCGGCCATGGCTCACGGGCCCAGCCGCTCCGCGGCATATGGGATCCTCCCAGACCGGGGCACGAACCCGTATCCCCTGCATCGGCAGGCGGACTCTCAACCACTTGCGCCACCAGGGAGGCCCGGTGGCCAATATTTTTGTAATATCTCTTTCTCTTGATACTATTGTACATGCCTAACTGATATAAGCTAGTTAAGAAATTCAAATCCGAAATAAACTTTCATACAATGACTGACAGGTATCTTAGCTCTTACTACTTTGAAGTTTATTTCAGATGTCTGAATTAGTTAACTAAATAACAAAAAAAATGTCTGCCCAGAGGAAACTAGGTCTTTAAGGGACTCTTATTCACTGCCATACCATTCAACCCAGAACACGATGCTCATTTAATATTGGGCCAATCCATGATAATACTTAATATGCAGTATCTGATCTAACGTATTAGTTTTTTCTCTCCCCCCCAAAAAAAATTTGCCATATGGAAAAAAATCATGATATAAAAAGTTGTTTCAAAGAAGAAAGCAAGGGCTTCCCTGAAGGCGCAGTGGTTGAGAGTCCGCCTGCTGATGCAGGGGACGCGGGTTCATGCCCCGGTCCAGGAAGATCCCACATGCCGCGGAGCGGCTGGACCCGTGAGCCATGGCTGCTGAGCCTGCGCATCCGGAGCCTGTGCTCTGCAACGGGAGAGACCACAACAGTGAGAGGCCCGCGTACCACAAAAAAAAAAAAAAAGAAGAAAGCAATATTCATAAGGACTAGAAAGTTTAAGAATGGCATAACATTTTTATTTGCAAGAATTAATACAGGAGTGTGTTTGTTTTCATGTAAGTTAATATACATTTAATCTATTAAAAAATCTGACCATCACTTATCAATATCCAAAACTGGAGTACGTCCCCAGCTTTTGCTTCAGCGGTCTTGCTTTGCTGTCAGATGATCTTTCTTATCTTATCAGCACTATTGTTAGCACATCTTTTGTTCTTATCACCCAGTTCTTTATCACCAATTGCTATGGGAGCAAAATGCCCCAATACAGAAAGCAGTTGTCTCAAATACTTTTTAATTTATTTGAGTATCATTAGTTTCCTGATTCTAAATAACCTTATAGTTAATGGGTAATGTAAATCATTTTTTAATAAGCTATCACATTGGAATAAATCTGTGAGTTAAGAAAATTTAAGGAGTGGAAGAAATGCCTACCCCCTACAGGCATTTAATGATGTGTGTAGCTTTAGTTCCTGAAGAAAAGGAAACAAGTTCAGTAAATATGTTGAATATTATATATTTACTAATGAATATTAATTTCATTAATATTAATAATATTAATTTCATTGGGGCAAAGGTGTTTGCTTTCACATTTCATCATTTCATCATGTGTATGGCATCATCTGTCATATATTTCTCATTTTGTCTACTTTAGTCTTTATTCCTTTTGTAGTTGATTTTATGTAGCTGTATATTTTGTAATAAGAACTTGTTTTTAGTATGATAATTTTTAAGAATGAGCCAACAGATTCATCTCAGACCCATAGAACTTCAAATTAAATTATTATGATTTAAAAATGGCAATTTCATGGACTTCCCTGGTAGTGCAGTGGTTAAGAATCCGCCTGCCAATTCAGGGGACATGGGTTCGAGCCCTGGTTCAGGAAGGTCCCACATGCCACAGAGCAACTAAGCCCATATGCCACAACTACTGAGCCTGTGCTCTAGAGCCCGCGAGCCACAACTACTGAGCCGGCACACCACAACTACTGAGCCCGCGCACCACAACAACTGAAGCCCCCGCGCCTAGAGCCCATGCTCCACAGCAAGAGAAGCCACTGCAATGAGAAGCCCGCACACCACAACGAAGAGGAGTCACTGCTCGCCACCACTAGAGAAAGGCCTTGCGCAGCAATGAAGACCTAATGCAGCCAAAAGAACAAACAAAACCCCCACAACATTGCAAATCAGCTATATTTCAATAAAAATTATTAAAAAAAATAAAAAAATTAAAATGGCAATTTCTCATTGCAGATAGTGAATAAAATGTATTTTCTTCCTAAAGATACAAACTTAGCCTTTTCCTGATGTCACAATGGTTATGAAGAAAAAAATTGGTGTGCTGTTAATTGCTATCTGATTTATATTGTGTTTTAAAAGCAAGAGTAAACTCATGGGTCGTATAGATCTGAATTCATGAATTGGTCTATTTAGCTATTGGATAAACATTGAGCACCTGGCTTTATGCAGTGCTGGGTACTATGCTCGGAGTTAGAGCTTCAAAGATAAGGAAGACATGTACCTCCTTGAATTTATGGAGTATTTGTCTATTCTTTATGACTTAAGACACCAGTGACTTAGTGAAAGTAAAATTTAAGAGAAAAACCTTAAATTGCAGGTGTAACTAACATACCATACATGTGAGCTCATTCAGATTTTAATATCTAAATCTGATCTCCAAGGGGCTTTTTAGATACTCTTTGAAGGTTTAGGGCTGCTTATAAAGGTTTTAAATGACCTAGAAGTATTTGCCCTAACGTTAAAGAGTAGTCCAGCAGTGAGTCTAGAGGAGAGAGTCATGGGGAGCTCTTAGAAGAAAGGAAGGAGAAGAAAGGGGAATGGAAGGGAATTCTCCTGAGAATTTTCTTACAGCTCTCTTCTTAGGAAGGCTTTAGAGCTCTGTGTTTATCTGAAAGATAGCTCTGAGTTTACCAGTCATGAGAGTACTTTGGGCCTAATGGGCACCTCACTCCAGCATCATTTTGCTGCAGGATCTAGATTGTGGTCTCTCCAATATGGTAGCCACTAAACATGCATGGCTATTTAAGTTTAAATAAAATTTAAAATTCAGTTGCTCATTAGCCACATTTCAGGTGCTCAATAGAGCTACCTAATTGGACAGTGTAGATACAGAATGTTTCCATCATTTTGGAAAGTTCTTTTGCATGGCACTAATCAGGATGAAAAAGTTACATGAGAAAAATGTTAGAAATTAGAAGGGGCTTCGTTGTGTGGAGGAGATTAGTATAGAATTGAAAAGGATATTTTCTTAACTAAGATCCTCTAAGATTTTGAATATGACAAAATCAGTTGACATTTGGAACATTTCAGGCATTTAATTCTTATGCTTTTGCTTCCAGAGTAAAATAAATAAGTTCTGTAGTTTTATTTCAGGATTATAAAAATTGGCATGTTTGAAATGAACTCACGTACAAAACAGAAATAGAGTCGAAGATGTAGAAAACAAACATGTTTACCAGGGGTTAAGGGGGGGAGGGTTAAATTGGAAGATTGGGATTGACATATACATGCTACTATATATAAAATAGATAACTAATGAGGACCTACTATATAACACAGGGAATTCTACTCAGTACTCTGTAATGGCCTATATGAGAAAAGAATCTTAAAAAAACGTGGATATATGTGTAACTGATTCACTTTGCTGTATACCTGCAACTAACAACATTGTAAATCAACTATACGCCAATAAAAATTTAAAAAAACAAAAATTGGCATGTTTGACTCTCAAGATGATTCTGAAAGTTAGAATTTGTGAATTCATATTTCTGTCATACATTTGATTTCATTGTGCAATCTTCTGAGGCAAATATTGCTTTAATAAGATTTTTCTTTGTTTTTCTTTGTTCCCATTAATTGATTAAGCCTCTGAAGTTTTGAGACTTTTTATCTGTTTAGATAAATCCTCACCCACTTCACCAGTCCTTCAACTTCTCCCCACTTCAGAAAGCAGCAAATGAATGTTTTTATGTTAAAAGGAAGAGCTCTCATTCTTTAGTTTCCCATTCCACTTTAGACATGAAATTAGGGAGAAAAATTTGTAATATAGCAATATGGTAAAGATTAATACAATCTATCATTTTTCCCCAAAATGGAAATTTCATCATTTTTATTATATAATATAACGATTAGAAGAAATAATAGGGAAATTAAAATGTGAAAGAGAGCTCTCTTGATCTTAATGGGAATACTCCTAGCGTGTGACCCTTGAGTCAGCTAGTGGCTGCTGGATTAAGGTAATGTATGCCTTTTTACCATATTAGTAGTGTAAAACAGAAAAACAGTCTTTTCCATACATATAAAAAAGGCATCTGATTGTGTTTAACATCCTTTTTTTTTTTTTTTTTTTTCTTGCGGTACGCGGGCCTCTCACTGTTGTGGCCTCTCCCGTTGTGGAGCACAGGCTCCGGACGCACAGGCTCAGCGGCCATGGCTCACGGGCCCAGCCGCTTCGCAGCATGTGGGATCTTCCCGGACCGGGGCACGAACCCGTGTCCCCTGCATCAGCAGACGGTCTCTCAACTACTGCGCCACCAGGGAAGCCCTAACATCCATTTTTGATCATTTAAAAATTTCTTATTAAAATACAAATAGATATTTCAATAAATATTATCAATTAATACATTTTTCTAATATTCAACTGTTTTCCTAAAATGACTGTCTTTGGTCATGGTGTATTACTATTTTAATATGCCATTTGATTCATACTGATAGTATTTATTTAAAAATAGATTGGTGTATTTTTTTTCTTTTTTGTAGTGTCTTACCAGATTTTATTATCACTGAAAGAATTGAGAAGCTGTCCTTAGTCTGTTTCCTGGAACAATTTAAGAAACATAGGATTTACCTGTTCCTTTAAGATTTCATCTCCTTGTTTGAGCCTTGGTACTTTTGTGGGGTGTAATTGTTTGCAGCTTTCTTAAATTCTTCTATATAGGGGTTGATTTATTCTTAATTTTGAAATTTATCAGCATAGACTTACACACATCATTTTTTTCTTCTGTGTCTATGGTTATAAATTCTTTTATTGCTAATTTTGTTTTTGTATTTTCTTAGACCTATTTTATTATTTTATTTCCAAAGAGCTAATTCTTCAGTTTTAAATAAATGTTTCTAATTCAGTTTCCACTTTTATCATTATGAATTGCTCTCTTTTCTAAAGGATTACTGATACCCAATGGATTTTCTCCTTCAGATATGTTGCTTTAAGCGAAGGAAGTGAAGTGAAAAGTGAAAATTGCTTGTCTGTGATGTAGCCTTCCTACTTCTATAAAATTTCAGTACTTAAATGTAATATGTAGTTGCTTAAATAGAAATTATTTAGATTCCAGAATAGGAGTGTGACAGACCAGTTGTAGGCCATAGCATTTCCTTCATTTGCACCATGTTCCTGTCGAAAGGATATTTTGAAACAATTAGTGTACAGTGTCTTTTTTTTTTAAATAAAATTTTCCCATTTAGAATCTTTTGACATCCTCTGGCAGTGATTTGTTAACTTCATGTATACTAACAGCACAAGATTGCTTGCATAGGTTTTACTTTTCTACTTAAGGATCTTATTGTTTCACAGTAAAATGAGTGATGGGTGGGTGGGTCTTAGTACCAGTAGCATTTCTGAACATTAAAAATGTGAGAATATAAAACGAAGATATATTTAGTCACATTAATCAGTTAACACATTTCTATTTATTTATTGAAATGTTCCTTTTGTGTTATATGTATTTTGTTATAAAATGCTTCTTTTATTTAAAACTAAACTTAAGTACTTCCTTTTTAGGTATAAGCGTGTCTTTTCAGTTGGAACCCATGCGATTACTACATATAATCCCAATACCTTAGAAGTAACAAATCAGGTAATTATGTTAGAAGCTATTAGGTGTTTGAACTCCATTTGAATTTTAAAAGCCAGGTTAAAACCTGACCCATGACTCCCTGTCTGAAATCAGTACTTTAGGGTAGAAGTGTCAAATCTGAAAAAGATTAATATGCTTATATAATGCTCAGTGCTCAGGACCAAACATAAATAAAGGGGGCATGTGTGTGCTTATTTCTAGGCTCTAAGGGGTATAACATTTTAATATGTTACTATTGATTACAGCAGTCTTTTTAATGTAAAATTTGTAAATTCTTTATAATTTTAAAGGCAGCCTTGTTACTGTAATACAGGCATACATAAGTCACAAGTGCAGTGGTTGGAAAATACTTGTAATGAAAGTAAGGTTACTGTCTATAAAGGCAAGACTAATGTGAATATGGATAAGTAAACATAAATATATTCTAGCTTATTTTAATTCTAAATTAGGTATGTTTTACAGATTCTTCTTTTTATTGCTGTTTTTAACACATTTGTAGGTAATCATAAAATGCTATTCCCCAGTTCTTTTCACATCTATGTATTTTAATTGCTTTGGATTAATGTCATCAATCACTGAAGTTGGAAAACAGATAGGACTTCTTTATTGTCCCTGATGACTGAAAACTTTTAAAAGTTTGTTTTATAGAATTACTGTAAGACAAAACCGTTTCTAGACCTCAGTACTGTTTTGTAAAATTTTCTCATTTAATCAGTGATTGTGAAATCAAAGTAGTAAAAATAAGTGTTGCATTTCCCCATAGTATAGCACAAGTTGAAAGAATTCCTTTCTTTTTGTTAGTGGCCTTATGGAGACATTTGCAGCATCAGCCCTGTTGGAAAAGGACAAGGAACAGAGTTCAACCTCACATTTCGTAAAGGCAGTGGAAAAAAGTCAGAAACATTAAAATTTTCTACAGAGCACAGAACAGAACTTCTTACAGAAGCATTGGTAAGAACCATTTCATGTTAATACACTAAATTTCTCTCTTCTTTTTCTTAATGAAACAGTTAGATTAAACTACAGATATTAATGTTCTGAGTCCCTGTTCCCACTATGCTTATTTTTTTCTTATTGACCCTTAACTCGACACTGTGAAACTTTCACTTTTTTCTTACTGACAGGCTGGTTAATCCTTTATATTTGATAGTTTTTGTCTTTTTAAATACGTTATACAGAACAAAGCAGTTTTACATTTAATTAATCTATCCTGTTTTTCAGTAAAATTTCACACTTTATTGAATATCCTTAAACTAAAACTTTAATAACATTTTTTGTAATAGATTTATTTATTTATTTTGGCTGCATTCGGTCTTTGTTGCTGCGCACAGGTTTTCTCTAGTTGCGGCAAGTGGGGGCTACTCTTCGCTGTGGTGCGGTGGCTTCTCTTGTTGCGAAACACGGGCTCTAGGCGCACAGGCTTCAGTAGTTGTGGCGCGTGGGCTCAGTAGTTGTGGCACACGGGCTTAGTTGCTCCATGGCATGTGGGATCATCCTGGACCAGGGCTCGAACCCGTGTCCCCTGCATTGGCAGGCAGATTCTTAACCACTGCGCCACCAGGGAAGTCCCTAATAACATTTTTTAATATCAGGGTTACCAAGTTGGGATTTTAACTTTGGATAGAAAGTACTGAACTGAAATGTGAGTCTTTCTTACCAATCTGTGGTTATAAACTATGCTTATATCTTCTCTTTCAGAGATTTAGAACTGATTTTTCAGAAGGAAAAATCACAGGAAGGGCAAGTATTTAACATTTATTAATATCTATCTTTATTTTTTCAAATGTTGTGCTTTAGAAATCCTTCCATGAACTGTGTGTTCCCTTTATGGCAAAGTTAAAGGGGAAAAAAATGAAACAACTTTAATGTCTCCTGATAGCATGTGATAGATGAGTGTAATTTAACAGGAAACTCAAATATGAATAATCAGACTTATGACTGTTAATGCTGATAGTTGGGAAAAAATCTTCAGGTAGAACTCAGCATTAAAAACGATGTTTCATTCACGAAGTCTTTATTCAGTATTCTAAACAGCAAGAGAAGCTTCACACTGCTGATAATACTTGTTAGGCCATGCAGTAGTTGTTTGGTGTAGGAGATTCCTATTTCAGAAGTATTAAAGTTTTAAGAATGTTTATGTTTTGAAACTGTCTTATTACATGTTCTTGCACTGGATCTGGCCAGTAATGAAGCTTTGCATGGTGCACTGACAGCTTTCAGGAAATCATGGTTACTCATTAGAATTTAACTTTTCCAGGCCTTCTCTAGTCATGTTACGGCAGCATTTAAACTAAATCAGAGTCTTCTGGGGACGGTAAATGGGTGTTGATACTTTTTTCACTCTCTTGAAAATAGGGGGCACGTGGAGTAATGTGTAAACTCATAGCACTGTCCAGAGCGCTAGCTTCTGGCAGAAGGCAGGATCTGAACTCTCATATGCTGGCAGCACTGTTCCCCTGTTTTTTGTTTTTTGGTTTTTGTTTTTGTTTTACAGTACGCAGGCCTCTCACTGTTGTGGCCTCTCCCATTGCGGAGCGCAGGCTCCGGACGTGCAGGCTCAGCGGCCATGGCTCACGGGCCTAGCCGCTCTGCGGCATGTGGGATCTTCCCGGACCAGGGCACGAACCCATGTCCCCTGAATCGGCAGGCGGACTCTCAACCACTGCGCCACCAGGGAAGCCCCCCTGTTTTTTTTTAAAAGCCCTCGTCCTGTATATAGATGCTCTGTTCTTGTTTTAGTATCCCAAAAGCCTCAATGATCTCAACTCAAGCAATTAACTGGTTGCCCAGGAGCCATTTAAAATAGCTTAATGGCATTTGGTGAGCTGCTTTGTTTCTTATACATGATGAGCCACAATCAGATTTATATAAATCATAATTTGGTGTGCTTATTTTAGTTATTTTATGTTAGTGAGTTATCTGTGTATCTCATCTGTTTGGAAAACAACTGCTTCCAGAAGCATACTTAGAGATTTTGTTTATAAGCTTCCCTTTATATCCATTAACTTCAGCAACTTAATACTTTTCAAAATTTTGTGGTGAAAACAGTATCCCTAGAAGATTGCCTGAAGGACAGCAATTTTATATAAGTTGAATTTGGCCTCAGGCCTCTCATTGCCCCTGGATATACTCTAAATCAAGGTCTCTCAAGACTGTCTTGGCCTCCACAGTTCTGAAGGACAATGATTTGTTTCCCTTGGCAAATCTCTTTACTTGACAGTTGATTATCAGCTGGAGGAATGGAGAATATCCTGTGCGAGTGGACTGTGGGGCATGTAAGCCAGCATAGTTGGGAAAAGCACCACTTTTTGTGGCCTCCCTTCTACCCCCACTTCTGCTGGAAAGGTGTGGCACTGCTCCATCCTGTAGTTCAGAATCAAGGCTCTAAATATATTCTTGGGTTCATGCAAGCCTTTTTGTCTTTCTCCAGAATTCCTTTTATGTAACCATAATGTGCATGATGCCATAGATCAGTAATGCTGAGGGGATTGATGTGGTATGATCCTATGAACCTCATTGCTGGGTTTAATGTTGGGGTGTTAGCGGAGGTGTTTATTATCTAATGCCTTACTCTCTTCTGAACACCTGCAAGAGAATTTCTCTCTTATTTTAGTATTAGAAATAGTTGTACTCTTGAGCAGCAACTGGTTTATTTTTACCTTAAGAATCATGTAACTGACCATGAGTTCCTCTTCATATTGATGTGTAGAAAACTTTATGATCTTTTTGGGTAGACAAGGGAATGTTCATTACACATCTGACATTTTGTTATCCTTATTTTCTCTTTGCCTCATTTTGCCTTTATTTTAAATTATTCTATACACATTTTAGTTAGCAGCCTCAACTAAACATTTTTTTCTTTTTAAGAGTAAAACTGGATAGTAAATGGATGTTAACCATTTTAATTATTTCTGATACTAGGTACTTTAATTTACAAAGGAATGTTCTCTAAATGGAATTTTACTTGCTAATGAGATCAAACTTATAAAGTTAAGTTTCCAATGGTGTGATTAGAAAAGCCTACGGTGTTTAAATTGAATACTGTAACAGCCCTGAAAAGTGACTTAGCTCTTTTCTATATCTAACTTGGTTAAAAGAAGCATAGGGACCTCAGCTCAGTGCTCTGTGATGACCTAGATGGGTGGGATGGGGTGGGGGGGAGATCCAAGTGGGAGAGGATATATGTATAAATATAGCTGATTCACGTCGTTGTACAGCAGAAACTAACACAACATTGTAAAGCAACTCTAATCTAATTTTTAAAAATCCATCAACAAAAGTTGAAATCTTTTCTCCAATAGACCTCTTGAAGAATAACATTTCTAGTTAGGATTTCCCTAAAAAAATTTTTTTATAGATTTGCATAAAGGTGACTTAAAATTGTTTCACAAAATATTGTAACCCAAACCTTTGTTAATTGTAAAAGGACATACTGTCTTCAGTTAGCATGAACGTTCTTAATTGAATAAACATAAACCTCCAAATGGCTAAAATAAAAATGATTTTAACAATTTGGATAGTAGCTCTACATATTTATAATTTTTGATTGTTTCAGCAGTGATTGATAAGTTAAATGTAACTGTTTTATGGTAAACTTAAATATGAATCTAAAAGTATTATTATCTTTCTCTCTAGAGATATAACTGCTATAAGCATCACTGGAGTGATGTAAGAAAACCTGTCATTTTGGAAGTAACACCAGGAGGCTTTGACCAAATTAATCCTGCAACCAACAGAGTCCTCTGTTCCTATGACTATAGAAATATTGAAGGCTTTGTAGATCTCTCTGATTATCAAGGAGGGTTTTGTATACTTTATGGAGGATTTAGTAGATTGGTAAGTAGTGTTTTTAAAAAGCCATTTTAAAAGGGACATGACCATTTGAAGGACAGCAGAGTTAATTTTGAAATTTCCTGAGTCCTCGGGGAGGAAGTATGATATGTATTATGAATGCAGGCTTTGGTATCAAAGAGACCTGAGCTTGAATCCCAATTTGCAGCTCTATAAAATGAGGAGAGTAATAGGTATGTTAATAGGTTTTTTTGTTTTGTTTTGTTTTTTGGATCGAATCAGATAATTTATATAAAATGCTTAGCACAGTGTGTGGCTTAATATTCAATAAATGGTAGTTACAGTTTTACTTTCATTACTATTAATGTCTTACCTGAAGGTTTCTAAGCTTTCTTTGAAAAGGTATTTTAAAATCTTTTTTTTTTATAGTCTTCTTTCCATCGCCCAGCTATTTGTAATCTGAAATCTGAATATTCATTGGAACTTCAAATTTGGAATTCATTGCATGTTTTTGTCTTGAAATTCTGAATTATATGTAAATTTGGGGGTATGGCAGAATGCCGTGTATGTTGGCAGTAGAAGCTGAGCTATAGAAGATGACCATCTTTTTTTATAAGAAACGTCCTGCCTTAATTAAACCCCACATCTCAAAGATGAGCATTAAGAGGGTCCACATGGAGAGGCTCAGCTGAACTTACTCTCAAGAATCCTTTCTCTTGAGAATTTTAATTCCCGTAGCTACCTTAATGTCCTGGGAACACTACTCCAAGATTTAGTGTTCTGTATCTAAATTATCCATCCCTGGGTAACAGCCAGGGCAAGTCTTTTGGATATACAAGAGGCTAGAGGGTAGCAAAAGGGAAGTAAAAAGAATGGTGGGACTTCCCTGGTGGCGTAGTGGTTGAGTCCGCCTGCCGTTGCAGGGGACACGGGTTCGTGCCCTGGTCCAGGAAGATCCCACATGCCACGGAGCGGCTGGCCCGTGAGCCATGGCCGCTGAGCCTGCACGTCTGGAGCCTGTGCTCCTCAACGGGAGAGGCCCCAACAGTGAGAGGCCCGCATACCGCAAAAAAAAAACCCAAAAAACAAAAAATGGTGGATGGGGTGAACAATCTGATTTACAAAATATGTTAACTCTTCAGAGTTACAGGCCTTTAGTCATCCTAGATTTCACTGTTTACCCAGATGATGGGTACCATCCTAGTGTCCCTCATCTAGGAATGTACATGTAGACATTTTGTTACCTCTGAGTCTAGACCCGAAAGGTGAAGGCCCAAAGAGAAAATTAGTTCCTTCTCCCACGCTAAAGCAGCCTAAAGCCTGCTGTCATAGTGCTGTCCAAAGGTTTTTCTCTTCCCTGGGTGGTGGAAATTTATAATGATTAACGCCTTGGTGGAAAACATACCTAATTACAGGAATATGGCCTCACAGACCTTAACAGAATCACAGTAATTCACCAAGCCTTACAATGCATAAGGTAAACATTAAGGATAAGAATTGCCAACATTTTTTATTGCTTGATGGCATCAAACACTTTTAAATTTTAATCATCCACTTTCTAAGCATACTGTCTGCCTTTTAAAAGACACTAGCTAAAATGAGACATTCACTACAAATATGAGACCATGACAGATCCATTCAGCAAACCTTCATCTGGTACCTTCTGCATCCATAGTGACTAGATACGCTGCTGGGAATAAAATCAGGTTTTAAAACATGATCTGATCCAGTGTTTCTCAGCAGGGTAGTTAGTGGCATTCTGGGCAGGACAGGTCTTTCTTGTGTGGGATTCTCCTGCCCTGCCCTTCACGGGATATTAAGCATTTCTGGCCTCCAGGTACCAAATGCAAGTAGCAATATATCCTTAACCTTTGTAATACACTCTGGAGGTTGGTTTATAATATTCATAGGCCAATGACTTGTAAACATTTAAACATTCTTCAAGGTAATCTTGCAAGAAAGTCCACTATATAAAAACAGATGAAGTCAGAGCTACCTTAGTTGAAACTGGGAATCCTGTCCACATAGTACCAATGCCCTGACTGGACTTAGCTGGGGTCCCTGGGGCCTCTTTTGGAAGCCCCAGAGCGCTGTTTTCCACGCGGTGATGAGAACCAGACTCTGAGAAGTTAGGAGATAATTTCCATTCAGTGATTATTTAGCCAGGCTCTCTATCTCAGACTTTGTGATTTTAATTTAATAATAGTATTTCAGCCACAACACACTGCTTATTTACTTCTGATAAGATATACCTTTTTTTGCTAGAAGTGCTCCTTCAGTCACTTTCCTATGAATTGATTTCACTATGGTCACATTTTAGTTATTTCAACCCTGACTTTTTAAATTTCAAAATTTGTGCAGCATTTATTTGCATCAGAACAAAGAGAAGAAATTATCAAAAGTGCAATAGATCATGCTGGGAACTATATAGGTATTTCATTGCGGATCAGAAAAGAACCTTTAGAATTTGAGCAATATTTGAATCTTCGCTTCGGGAAATACAGCACTGATGAATCCATCACATCTTTAGCAGAGTTTGTAGTCCAAAAAATATCACCTAGACATTCGGTAAGCCCATATGTTAAAAGTAAAAATTTGTTCATCTGATTTTGACTTTTTTTTTCAATAATTTTTTAATATGTATCAATTTTGTTTGAAGGAACCTATAAAAAGAATTCTAGCACTTACAGAAACATGTTTAGTGGAACGAGATCCAGCAACCTATAATATTGCAACATTGAAGCCCTTAGGAGAAGTAAGTTTCAGCAATATTAGCTTAAATGAGATTTCTCCCTGTTGATAAATTAGAATAATTTTCTTTCTATTTTAATATTTTTAAATGCCTAAAGAATAGGAAACAGGAATAATCTGTATTTAATTCTTCATTGTATTTACTGATCTTAGAACAATGAATATTGCAAATTTTATTTTCCGAGTATACAATGAAAACTTTTTATTTGGTATTGTGTGAAAATTTGAGACTTTTAAGTGGCCCTTAAAGTCTGATATTATAAAAAAGTTACATCTTTAAATATTGACTTCTGTCAACTAAATGATGTGTAGTTTTTCTAATGAAATAGTGTAAAACTAAACATCTTGCATGGAACTTGTGTTTTATTTTCCTTAGGTATTTGCTTTGGTTTGCGACTCAGAAAACCCACAACTTTTTACCATTGAATTTATAAAAGGCCAAATACGGAAATACTCTTCAACAGAGAGGTATTTTTTTAAATTCATCTAGCTTTCAAGATCCTAGTATGTGCAAGGTGAAGTGCTTCATTAAAGTGCTTCATTACATAAGTTACATTAAAATTACGTAACTTAGGAAAAGACAACTCTATTTTGTTGCATATGTAAAATGTTCTTCATTTAGTTTTCAGGTTTCTAAAGAGTATAAAAATGGTGACTTGATTTTAAATGAAGGGATGAAAAAGTGTATTTCTGAAACTTACACTTTTAAAGTATTTAAAAATAGCACCTTTCACTTTCATTCTTAAATTGGTTGGATAATGGCAGCAAGTTACTTTAATATAAATATACTCAATGAAACTAACACAGCATTGTAAATCAGCTATAATTGTGTGCAGGTTTTGTGTGGATGTAAGTTTTAAACTCCTTTAGGTGAATACAAAGGAATGTAATCACTGGATCATATGTTAAGAGGATGTTGAGTTTTATAAGAACTGCCAAACTGTCTTGCAAAAGTGGCTGTACAGAAACATGTTTAGTGTGCATTCCAACCATTTTGCATTCCAACCAGTAGTGAATGAGAGTTCCTGTTGTTCCACATCCTCATCAGCATTTGGTGGTGTCAGTGTTCCAGATTTTGGCCATTCTAATACTGGTGTTGTGGTATCTTGTTGTTTTAATTTTCCTGATGTCATATGATGTAGAGCACCTTTTCACGTGTTTATTTGCTGTCTGTATATCTTCTTTGGTGAGGTCTCTGTTAAGAACTTTGGATCATTTTTTAATTGGATTGTTTTTCTTATTGTTGAATTTTAAGAGTTCTTTGTATATTTTGGATAATAGTCCTTTATCAGTTATGTCTTTTGTAAATATTTTCTCCCAAACGTGGCTTGTCTTTTCATTCTCTTGATGAAGTTTCTTGAAAAAGTAAAACTGTAGAGACAGAAGGAGATAAATGGTTGCCTTGGGGTGATGGAAGTGTACAAAAACTAGTTTGTGATAATGATTGCACGACTGTACAAATATACTAAAAATTACCAGACTGTACGTTTTAATTGAATGAATTTTGTGATTTATAAGTTAGACCTCAGCAAAACTGTTAAAAATAATCTTAAAATTAAAAAACAAGAGGAAAACGTTAACGATCCATTCCTTTAGTAACTCGTACATGGTATATAACAGCGAAGTGAAGAGCTAGTATTGGAATGTCAGGCCCTCTCCTAATGCCACTGTTCTTTTTAGCTTCCTTTGTACCCAGAGTGCCCCCCTGAGCAGGTAACCTGCTAAAGGGCCTATGCTGCCTTCTAAATCAAAATTTTCTTAAATTATCAATCCTAAAACCTTTTTATTTTTAAACTTGCTTAGAGATTCCTTATTAGCAAGTTTGCTGGATGGAGTAAGAGCCTCTGGTAACAGAGATGTTTGTGTAAAAATGACATCAACTCATAAAGGTCAACGATGGGGGTTACTCAGCATGCCCGTCGATGAAGAGGTAGAGAGCCTTCATCTCAGATTCTTGGCTACACCTCCAAGTAAGTATTGATTTAAATGTAATTGCATCTCCATCCATCTACTTAACAATAATTTAAGAAATATAATGCAGATCTCTAAATCTTTTTGAACTTTTCATCTCCTTACAGATGGCAACTTTGCAGATGCTGTATTCAGGTTCAACGCTAATATTTCATATAGTGGAGTTCTCCATGCAGTAACGCAGGATGTAAGATAAATTGTATCATAATATGTTCATTGTCATTAACTTTTAGTATGGAAACTTTTTTGAACTATTCTTCCTTACCTAGGGTCTCTTCTCAGAAAACAAAGAAAAACTAATCAATAATGCCATAACAGCATTATTGTCCCAAGAGGGGGATGTTGTGGCTTCCAATGCAGAACTTGAGAGTCAGTTCCAGGCTGTGAGGAGGCTTGTGGCTTCCAAAGCTGGTTTTCTAGCCTTTACTCAGCTTCCAAAGTAAGTTGCCTTAATTTTTTTCTTCAGAGAATTTGAACAACTCAAAATAGCAAATAATCAACAATTTACCTCTTTATATCTGAGTAAAACCTGATACCTTTTAATATGGTGATATAGTAGTTTCTGTTTATGAGAAATAAAAAAGGAAGGTGAATGGAAATGATATTTCTGACTTATTTATCCATTCACCCATGATATTACTGACTCTGTTTTAGTGAATTTGAATGGGAAATTATATGCCTTTTAGTTTTAATTAACCTTAAAAAAAATCTTCCCCTTGAAAGAAAAAAAATTATTATGATAACTGATATGTTCCAGAGATGGGATTCAGAATATGTAATTGCTATAGTAATGCAATAGAAACTTAAGATGATTTATGTTATATTTTAATAATAAAATAATAGAATAATGCTCAGGCATTGCTACTATATGCTGTTGTTTTGTTCCACAAGGTTTCGGGAGCGTCTAGGAGTGAAGGTAGTAAAAGCACTCAAGAGGAGCAACAATGGAGTAATCCACGCAGCCGTTGATATGCTCTGTGCCCTCATGTGTGTAAGTACTAGTGTTTTTCTTAAGTAAACTGATTTTGTTTAAGTTGACTGATGGTTTAAACTTCCACAAATCCAGATTTTCATTGTATTAATTAAATTCAGTGTTTCTATATTTCCTAACTTGCTCTCATAGCCATCTACTTATTCAAATAAACATTTGTTTAGCATAAACTAGGCACCATGCTATGTACTAGAAATACAAAGATGTTAAGGCAAAGTTACTTCCTTGAAATTGCTAACAGTCTAGTAAGGTAGGCATATGTATACAATATAAAGTAGTAGGGGCCATGGGATCCGTAAAAAGCAACACTTAATTTTGGTTTTGTGATGAGAAGATAAGATTCTAAGCCAGTCTTTCTGGAAGACATTACCTTGATCTGAATTTTGAAAGGCAGGCAGGTATTTTCTAGCTGTGAGAAGACTTTCCTAGGAAGAAGGAATAGCATGTGCAAAAGCATATTTGGGAAGCAGCAAATAATTGAATATGACTGGATCATAATGTATGTATGGGGGCACATGGGATTAGGAGTTATAGCTAGAGATGTATGCAGAGACAGCCATAAAAAGCCTTTTGTATCAGACAGAGAAGCAAGATTTGTATGCTTTAGTAAGGAACAACTAAAGGATTTTTCAACAGGAGTGAGAACATACCATGTTTGAATTTTAGAAAGCTCATGGATGGTATGTGGAGTGTAGATTAGAGGTCAAGTTAAGAGGTGGGTAGAGCAAATTATCATGTAAGACATGAGATGCTGAGGTAGGATGGGCTAAAGAAGGCACATTTGAAAGCTGTTTGAGAGGTAAAAATCTAACTTGCTGACAGCTTGTTTGGGGGGGAAAAGCAGCTGTTCAATATAACTATCAAGTTTCTGATTTATCTCAATTTTGTGTAGAGTATATGAGACTTTATTCCTTATATTAAGTGTTTTTAGGCAGACTTAGTGGTATACAGTAAACATAAGTAATCACTTGTTTAAAACCTTGCATTTATTCCCCAAAGTGGATTTTATTATCTTTACTACAAATAATTCCATTAAAGAATTAGTGAGGGACTTCCCTGGTGATCCAGTGGTTGACTCCGTGCTCCCAATTCAGGGGATCTGGGGTCGATCCCTGGTCAGGGAACTAGATCCCACACGCCACAACTAAGAGTTAGCATGCCACAGCCAAAGATCCCGCATGCTGCAACTAAGACCTGATGCAGCCAAATAAATAAATTAATTAATATTTAAAAAATAATAATAAAAGATTAGTGGAATAACTAGAACATAAAATAACAGTAGTGTGAAGTAAACACATTGAGACCTCATTAAAAGTTAGGTATTTGCTGTGTATTTTACATGAATTATCTCATTTGAACTTCATAATAGTCGAGTGAGGTAAGTACTGTTATTCCCACTTTATATCTGAGGAAAATGAAACTAAGAGAGTTAAAGTAATTTAACTGTATCTAAGCTTGGTTATAGTCAGTAGCAGAATTAGGATTTGATCTTTACTCTTAACTGTCATGCTGGAATCCTTTTTATGCTCTTAGTTTATTCCAGCAGTCAAAAGAGAATCATCTTGAGACAGGAAGTATTTACTGCTAATTTTAGTACTTAACTTTTAAATGCTAAGTTTTATCATTTCAAATTTATATTACAAAATTGGGGGAGGAAGAATGGATGTCATTTGCTTTTTAAGAAGGAGATCTGTGACTTTTTCTCTCAAAATTACCTTGTGCAGTACTATCTACAGCTACTTGTTAGGCAGATCATCCACGAAGTCTCATCAGACCCAGGAGAAATGATCACTTCTGCCCTCTTATCACGAGATTCCTTTCTGCCTTAAATTTTAAAGGCTGTGGTTTTTAGTTCTTTCAGTGTTCAATGAGTGCTCTTTATAAATGACTTCTGTATGATGCCACTGCTTATGAATTATCACTGTTTTTAATCAATAGCCCATGCATGATGACTATGACTTAAGACAAGAACAGCTAAACAAAGCTTCTCTTCTCTCTTCAAAGAAGTTTCTGGAAAACTTACTGGAGAAATTTAATTCCCATGTGGTAAGTTATAATTAAATTTGTCTTAATGAGAGATACCATACATATTGAAAGGTATGGTGAAAGTACAGCATGGACAGTTTTTTGTTTTGTTTTTAAATTGTGGCCCTCAACTTTTGGTCAGTATTGGTTTAGCTTGGACATTAATAATAAAATAATCTGTTTTAGGACTATATCCATTTATCTGGAAAGGATAAGTTGCAAAGCCTTTAAATTTTTACAGTTATATCACAGATTTTTGCTTTTTTTCTCTCTTTAAAAATGTCATTATGAAATAAGTTGCTTAAAAAAAAAACTAGGCCAAATCTTTGTTCCTCAGTCATTAGTAACAGTTTTGGAGATGGGCAGTATATAACATCTAGAAGGAATATGAACAAATTGTCAGAGTTTTGCAAGTGTTGTCAGAGATTGCTTATCATACAAATACATATTAACCTTAGTTATATATGTTTGAGGAGTCTTGGTTGTTCTCTTGAAATTTGACAGAATTTTAATTATTTTCCCTTTGAGATACAGTAAGCACTGTGGATTTGATACATTAGTAAAACAAGTACTGCTTCCAGTAGTACTCATGTTAAAGAGTACTTTGAAACTCATGTAGGGAAATTAAATGTTTACTTCTAACATACAGAATAACAGAAAGAAACCCATTACTGCTATGTTTTAAGTGAAGCTCTCTGTGCTAAGCCAAGGCAATATGTTACTTTGTTTCAGGATCATGGGACTGGTGCCCTAGTTATTAGTTCACTCTTGGACTTCCTTACTTTTGCCCTCTGTGCTCCATATAGTGAGACAACAGAAGGGCAGCAGTTTGATATGCTCTTGGAGATGGTAGCATCCAATGGAAGAACACTTTTTAAACTCTTTCAGGTGAGAGCTAATACTTTTATCAGATAACAACTAATCTGAGAGAACCACTTTTTAGGTCAGTTTGTTTTTAAAATAGTACATGTATGCTTCTGTGGTAATATAAATAAATATAGCCTAAGTACATTATCATTTTAGGACATTTAATTCCATGAATTTCTTTGTGTTTCACATAGAGCTCTGTTGATAGCCTTTGACCACTATTTGACTCTGTTGCCTATCTTTTCCATCTTAGGAGTAGTGAAAAACTCATTTTTTTCTGTGGTAGACCCAAAGTTCCCTTTTGTAGTTTTTTGTAGTTCCCTACAAAATTTCCAAATAATAAGATGAGCTTTAGCAGGGCTGTTCGTAAGCAATTGAAAATATTTATTTCATGTAATACCATAATATTGATTATGTACGTGTATATATGATATTTATATTTTATATTTATATTATAAATGTTGATTTCTATTATTTTAATACCATAATTATTTGACATCATTCCAGTAAGTAGAATATATATTCAAATAAGTGCCAGCTGTTTTCTACTACTATAAACTCTTTAAGTATGTGTGAAGCTATATTATAAGAATACCTAACATTTTTAAACCAAACTGTGAACTGACTTTGAGATGTAGCCTTTACTAATTTTATGGCTTATACCTTGCATAAAATTGTGTATCCCTCTTAAGAGCAACAGCTAAATATGTTGGGATAAGATTCTTTTATTCTATGATACTTTTTTCTTCCTATTTTGAAGCATCCTTCCATGGCAATTATAAAGGGAGCTGGATTGGTTATGAAGGCAATAATAGAGGTGAGAGAACAATTTTGAAATGTTAAACTTTCTTGAATGTTGATTGGCTATTTTAACTTGGGCTGACAAAATTACCTTTCAGTCGTTTATGGAAAATATGCAGTTTTTCTGGGTAAGAAAAATAATTTTAAATCCTTAGATTAGTTTTAAACTAGTTGCAGAAACAGTCCTCAATAATAAACTAAGAATTTAAAGTTCTTAAGTAAGTGGATTTAGAGCAAATGAATCTTTCTGGTCCTCCATTATTTGTTTGTTTTACTTTAAAAGAAAAGTTAGCATTTTTTCTCTCTTCCTCTTTGTTTTGGGGATGGTGGTGGTGATGGTATTGAAACTTTAGGTACTGAGTTTATATGGAAATCTGTTAATGGAGTTAGTTTGTAGCCAAGTAGTATCAAATAAGTATGGTAACAAAAAGTTCCTCATGTTAACCTGCATATGTAATTAAGCTCTAGAGATCAGGACATAATATTGGTGGACGTGAACTATTGCTTCTCCAGGATAGTTGCTTTAGCTTTATATGTTTTTTGGAAGATGAGATGGGGCTATGAATGTGAACTTACATACTGGATGTTTACAACATCAGTCTAATGGCTTTTGAATTCTTGTATTCTTCTGTTGTCATAGTAATAATTTGGATAAATATAAGAGTGTTTGCTCCTTTTATCAAAAAATTCTGCCATTATAGCTCATAAATATAACAGGTAGCTAAATAATAAGCACAGAATTAGTATACTCATAAGCAGCTATTAAAAAAATTATATATAGACATTAGATTGATTGGAACATGAAAGTTCATTTGCATTTTTAGTGTATACATGCAGTTAAAGGCTAATCTTCCCCCTCCATCTAATGGGTTCTATGCTCAATATTAGCTTCCAAAGCAAGTACCACATCTCTCACTTACAGAGCTTGAAGTAACCAAGGACAGTTAGGACTGTGAGACCATACAAAAGCATCTTCCTGACCTTGATCCACTAATATATTGCCATTCATTCAGAAATATTTAATGAGTGGTAGGTATAACCAGAAAGCCAACTTTGACTTCAGTGCAAGCCACATGTATCAGATTCGTAGCCAGTAACTACAGCCAGTGTCTGTGTAAGGAAGGCTTTATTTATTTACACTGAAATCCTGGCAAGTATCTTAAATTATTGTTTTCTGATTGCAAAAGCAGTATATGATCTTTTAAGAAACAGTGGGTTGTTCAGAAAAAAACAAGAAAGAAATAAATCACCTATATTTTTACCATCCAGAGACAACGGCTATTAGTATTTTGGTAAATTTCCTCTTAGACCATGTTCAAAATTATATATGTACATATACATACTATGTATATTTTATATACATACTACATGTTCATTTGTGTCAAAATGATATATGTATGTATTCATACTGTGTGTATATTTGTATACTTACTGCATATTCAGTTATTCTATTGTACTTTTTTTCAATAACGTGAGCATTTTTACTTTTTGACAGGTTGTCTTAAATATCACACTGCTTGCTTAATTCATAATTCTATGATTACCTTTGATTAATAGTTCTATCTGTCCTACCCTTTTGTCAAAGTGAGTCTAAATAAGCAGAGTGACATCAGAATAGAAAGAACTACCTCAACATCACATCATTCTTTAAAAAAGATAAAGAATTGTATTCACCATGAAAATGAATATATCTTTAATAACAAAAGCAAACCAGGTTTGCAGATGTCTTTGGTAGGAATTGCTGATTTCTGTGAGTCACCTCTCTCCTTCTTTGGCTGATATTATGTATACTAAGGGAATGAACCTAATTTTAATATTAAGCAAAGTATAATTCATAAGATAAATTTATCTGGGAACATCATTCCAAAGGCAAATAACATTTTTTAAGTGACTTATACTACTATTCGCTTATGTTATTTTTGGATAATTGAAGTGGCATTTTTAATTTTTATTATATTGTATACTGAATAATTTTATCTAGAGATGTAAAATTAGTTTTACAAAATCAGGATAGCTTGCTTTAGATTGTTGCTTTAGGGATCATCTTACCCTTTTTCCAAAGGAAGGTGACAAAGAAATTGCTACAAAAATGCAGGAGCTTGCCCTAAGTGAAGGTGCCTTACCTCGACATTTGCATACTGCGATGTTCACAATAAGCTCAGATCAAAGGATGCTTACAAATAGGTAGGTTACATTTAATTTGCTATAAGTTAACTTGCTGTTTAGAGAAGGGGTTCAGATATTATGTAAAACAAACAGAATAAGTCTTTGGATTACACAAATGTTTCATTTTCTTTTGATTCACCTAGTTCTTTTTCTTTCCTTATGGAAGGATTTTACCCAAATGATCATTGTTCCTATCCCTGCATAACTTGGGAGGGAAAAAAAAAAACTGCTTTTTTTCTCCCCACTCTCTGCTCATCAGGCTCTATACGCATAGTCATGGGACTGGAACATGGAAAAGAGTGCCTAGTAGCTTATGGAACTAGAGCCACATGTCCCCAGGGTTTTTCTCCTTGTATTTCCTCCTGACCGTCTTGCATGTAGATGAACCACCTAGTCAATTTTCAAATAACTTTGGTCAGTTAGGTACTCTAAGAATAAAGAAAACTTTAATATCTAACCAGCCTAACCTAAGCCTATCCTAAATCTCTTGTAGTTAAACAATTTTCCCTTTGGCAAGTCTTTTTTTTTATAATAATCCTTCAAATATGAGGAAACACATAAATCTGTTTACTCCAGGCTATATGAATTACAGCCCTTTTAATTTTCTTTATAATTCCTGACATGTGATCCTTTCCTATATCCTTAGCATATCATAATATTACTCATGACTCATATTAGTTAAAAATGTATATATAATAAATGTTTTAATCGTGTTCTTTTTGGCTTTTTGAAATAACATGAATTGCTGACTTAGGCTTACTTTGTTATGGAAATATAAATTTCATTTTTTTATCACCTATGTTCGGTTATTGGATATTGTAGTATGCTGCCCTGCCAGTAGTTTTCTGCTGTTTATACTACTATAAGAAGCTATCTGCATCCCTTACTTGTAAATGTTAGTCACAAAAGTAGTCTTCTGTGTTGCTTGTGAGGATAAAAAGATATAAAAGGAAGGCTATTTCCTTGGTCTACTGACTTATTAGCAATGTTAAGCACCATCTTTCATTACACTAGAAACTATTTGATGTCTAATTCTATTAAAACCCTTCATGTTAGCCCTTTGCTTCTTGTGTTCCTTTTTATAATAATCAATTGCATTCCCTACTATGATCAATCACAATATTGAAAAGCTGTCAAATTATAATAGAAATACTACTTTTCATTTGCATTGCTTTATCTTTTACAAGTTGCTGCTATAAAATGTCATCTCTCTTATCCCTAATTAAAACCTTTTTAGGAATCATTGATATGATACCTACCAAATGCCAGTGAAGGAAATTACAAGTGTCATGACTTCAATATGTTAGCTTCCAAATAGGCATAAGAGTGAACAGTTTTAGTAGTGGTTTTGTGTTTGTGTGTGTGTGTGTGTGTGTGTCAGAACAAAGCACAGTTTGGGTTTTCCTATTGAACTTTTTTCTTCTGGGAATATAACATATATAAATATATAAGCCTGTAGATGGTTATTTGGTTATTCCCCTCACAGGTTTCATGCTCATTCTTATTGCAAATGGCAGTTGAATCCTTATCAAAGCACAGAATGGTCTGTGGTGAATAAAATATATACCCTCTTTGTCAGGAACTTCCAGTCTGGGTAGCAGATATCATCGTTGGGATTAAGATTAATAAATGACTAAGTCATAGCTTCAACGTGGATCTTAGATTTTCACTTTGAAATATGCTTTTAGCTCAAAAGTGCTTTAAGTCTTCGTTCAGACTCCAAAACTGAAAATATTTTCTATCTCTGACCTTGTCAAAAAGTATATATTAGAACATAGTTGAGTTTTGCTCATGTTCAGAATTCCAAAGAATTCCAGAATGCTGTGGTCACTATAGCAGGATTTGTTATACAAACTTAATTATATTATCAAGTCTAATTGTTTCCCTATCTTTAAAAGTGGTAAGAACCTACTTCTTCATGTTCAGGTCCATTGAAAATCAGTGAGTTCATCAAGGAAGTATTTTAGTTTGGAGAAAATACTAAAATGTTAGTAGTATTTGAATTAGCTATCTTATACATCTCTCCAAATTAAAATATTAATTTTTAGTATTTAACATCAGAATGATTTTTAAAACTTTTTATTGGAGTATAGTTGATTTACAGTGTTGTGTTAGATTCAGGTGTACAACAAAGTGAATCAGTTATACATATACATATATCCACTCTTTTAGATTCTTTTCCCATATAGGTTATTACAGAGTGTTGAGTAGATAGAATTTTTTTTTTTTTTTTTTTACTGTAGTCTTATTTCTTATATTTTGTCCTTAAAAATTCCTTTTTGTTCTACCTGAGATAAAGAAGCAAACCTTTCTCATCGTCTGCTTTTTTCAGACAGCTGAGTAGACACTTAGTGGGACTCTGGACAGCTGATAATGTAACTGCGACAAACTTGTTGAAACGCATTTTGGTAAGTCAGTTGAATAACTGGAGAAATGTATATATTCTTGCCCAATAAAATTTCATTGATAAGTTGTTTATACTGTTAAGGGTTTTTTTAGTTTATCTGTTTGTTTTTTATATAAAAGATACTTATCAAAGGAGTTGTCATATAATAAATGCTATGCTTAATAGCTAAATCATAGTATTTATTTGGGTTTCGAAGGCTAGGTTTTGTGTGTGTGTGTGTGCAGTTGTTTTGAAAATGGACTTTATATCTTGTTTTTGATTGTTGTTTTTAGCCACCAGGCTTGCTGGCTTACTTGGACAGCTCAGATCCAGTTCCTGAGAAGGATGCTGATCGGATGCATGTTAGAGATAATGTGAAAATAGCAATGGTAAATATGCTTGTCCTGAGTATCTTTTCAGGATGAAAGAGTACTTTTTTCTGAAACACATGTTAAATAGTAGTATTCTTTTTAAATTATTATTATTAACAGCTTTATTGAGGTAAAATTTACATCCCCCAAATTTTAACCTGTTTTTAGTGTCCAATTCTATAATCATTACAGTTATGCAGTTATCACCACAATCTAATTTTATGAATAATAATAATCTTGTATTTTTTTTCTCTAACTCAGCATATTGGTACATACACGAATGGATTTTTTTTAATTTCAAATGTATAAGGTGATATTTTGCACATAATATGTAATTGATAAATGTTGGTGAAGGTGATAATGTTGGTGATAAATGTTACTGAAAAAAATAATTTATGTAGGGCTTTTTTTCTTTACAGACCTATCTTTATTATTAATGTTGTGCTATCTTTGAGAAAATTACTTAACATCTTTCAAGATATGCTATTATCATAATGTCTTATATGTGTTCTTTTCCTGTCTTCACCCCACTTCTGTCTGCACCCATCTCCCACTTACATCTTTCCATCCCTCTAAAAGGATTCATCTTGAAAACTAGGTAGAAAAGTTTAAGATTTCTTGGACAAAGCGTATAATTTGTTGTAGAAATTTTCACCTTGTTCTTTCACTATTTTTTTTCAGTATTCATTTAATCATGTAAAATAGTGCAACTTGGCTTTAATTAGATTTTTAAAATAAATTTGAAATTATAGGACTGTAATGGAATTCAATGTTATTTTATAGGATCAGTATGGAAAATTTAATAAAGTTCCAGAGTGGCAAAGACTAGCTGGTAAAGCTGCTAAAGAAGTTGAAAAATTTGCCAAAGAAAAAGTGGATCTTGTGTTAATGCATTGGAGGGATAGAATGGGCATTGCACAAAAAGAGGTAAAAATAAAGTCTTCTTCCGAATTTCTAGCACTTCCATATATCCTAGATTACTTAAGTTGTTGCTGTTCACAGAAATGGTACAGATACTTTTGACCGAACACCTGAAGAAATGTCACTTAATTCTGATAATATTTTTATATAAATTTTTCTTAATTCATAGTTTTATGAGTCAGTGGTTAGGATTTTAGTTAGTTAATATAAAATTCCACTCTTTCTTACATAAGTTTCTTCCATAACTTCCAGTTTCCAGACTTTTAAATTCATATGTATCTTTTTCCTTCCTTCTCTGAACTTTGTTTTGTAGCAATACAAATAAAGTTGCCTTTCTTGTTTAGCTTTTTTATTGAAAGCTAGCTAGACAAGTATTTTGAAAATAAGATTCACATTGTTAAAATTAAATTTACTATATGTATTTAAATTTCAGTATTATTAGCTCCTCAAATCAAGATCAGATCTGAAACAGTTTTAGTCTCATTTTTCTGCATGTAGTGTGTGCTACAGAACCTAATCCAGTAATGTTCATCCTTCTATCTAGGATGGAATGTTCAGTGGTTAAGAATGATTTAAGGTTTCATGTAAAAGTTGACTTGATCTCAGTTTTTGTTGACCACACTTATATTCTTTCCCTTTAACCATCTCTTTATTTATGGTAGCTATTTTCTTATTCAAGGAAAGTAATATAAGTAACTTTCTGAAACAAACATGTTTCGTATGAATTTCCAGAAAATCTAAACATAAGGCATCAGGTGCAACAGAACAGAAATATTCTTGTCTTGTGTATCTATCTGAAATTGATACCAAAATTGAGTTCTTTAGAAGTTGAGCATAATGAATTAATGCTAATTTGTATGAGTGACATATGCACTATAAAGAGTAATTAAACAGGCTTTCAGAGGTCTAGGATAGTAAAGAGAATACTGAACTTTGAATTGGTTAACCTACATCTGAGCCTGGTTCTGTCACTTACTACTAACCCATATGGCAAGTTACAGGTTTTCAGAATTTCACTTTCCTCTTTCATAAAATCAGAATTAACAGTACCTCCCTTCCCTGTCCTTTGGGGTTGCTTTGATGTACAAGGAAGTCAGTAATAAAAGCACCTATAATAAAAGACAGTGCATGTCTTGTCATGATAATATTGCTATAGCATTTGAAAATTGAAAGTCTGTAGATATGAAATGAATGATTTTCACAGTTGTTAAAAATTACAAGCTTTTGGCTTCAGGTAGTTAAACCCATTTCTGAAATAACAGTTGTTTCAAGCTGTTGGGTATAATTATACTGAAAATAAGTTTTTGGCGTCAGATTTCATATATAACATTTATCCAGCATACACTTGAACACAAAGCTATTTTAACTAGAAATGTGGATAGCATCTGTTATTTAAAGATAAAAAATTCAGAGGGAAAACAATGTATTTTTAATATCAATAATGTTTTATTGGTCTGTTGGTTTCATTTACATGAGGTGTTATCTAAAATGCTGAGCAATTATTTCTGCCAGGATACTGTTTTCAACATTAATTTCTGTATGAAACAGTGAATAATCTTTGTGACTATTTTATTCCTAGAAATATTAACACCAAAATATCTAATTAATGAACCTGTGCTTTAGCTAAAATCTGAAAATTAACCATTGTCTAGATTAACTGTTTAGTCTTAAACTGAACTGCATTTCTTATATAATCAGAATGTTTAGGGAGTCAGTTCCATTTGTAGCTAATGTTCTTTGTTAGATTAATAATAACCTTTGGCTAATGTATAAAATTGCTTTTTTCTTATTTATGTTATTTTCAGTTTATGGATTTGTTTAGCCAGTTAGAGCTTTTAACCTAAGTCTCTAAATCAGTCAGCTTAGTTTATGGAGAGCTGGTTGTCCTTTTTCTGTATAGTGTTTACATTTTCATAACTCTAGACTCCCAGCTTTTTGTCCTGAAGGCAGAGGAAATTGAAGAAAGTAGTACTTGATTAGAGGTTTTAAGGAAGGGTTTGTCATTAAAACTAAAAATATGAACTATTTATATACCTTCTTCAAGTCACCTAACATTAGTTTTCATGATAGTGCACAGAATTAAAATTCGTAGGGAATATTTCCTTAATTAATCAATATGTTTTACATTTCAAACAGCATTTACTTTTTAAAACTTACTACTTTACCTTTTTTCTTTCTGTGATATCTAGTCTGTTTTCTTGCTTTATTTTATATGATTTGCCACTTCCTTAATGAAGTTACAGACTTTCATGTTTTAATCTATAACTACTTTCTACTTTTTGCTTCTGTCACATTGAGGATTAGAATTTTCATGACTGAAATATCTACACGTTTTACTTGGAGCAAAGATTCTTAACCTCCAGTCCATATATAGACTTCCAAGAAATCTTTGAAATCTTCCCCTCCATTTGTAAACCTTATGTATGTGTCTTTCTCTGGAATAGGACCATAGCTTTCTTTGAATTCTCAAATGGGTTTATGACTGCCTAAAATTTGAGTCATAGAATTCAGAGAAGCAGGTGGGCCTTTTTCTGTCTTAAAGATGATTTATACTGGTGACATCCTTGTGGAATTTGTATAATAGAGATAGCATAGCAGATGTAGGCTCACTCTCTTATTTTTATTTCATTTAAATTTTTTTTTCCTTTTTTACAATTAAATTCAGGACAGAAACAATATGGTGAGTTTAAGTCCCTGCTACATGTGTGAAATGCATTAAACTGCCTGCATGTGGAGTTGTCTTTGATATTCTTTGTCTAGTAAATTAAAGTCTCACTTCACATGTGTCTGAATGTAGATACTTATTTCTTGTCCATTAGCTATTTCAATTTACACTTGCTCCTCTTGGCTTTGGTAGCAATTTAATAACCTATAATCTTTTGTGTTTATTGTTTTGCCATGATTTTTGTATTAACTGCATGTAAATGTTTAAAATAAGTCACCTGTTTTTGACTGTTACAAATTTTATTAGTCATCACTGTAAACTTTAACAAAATTTGGATTTGAAACAATAACTTTAGGCTACATGGAAAATATTTCAGCTACACTATAGAAACATATGCTGGCAAAGTATTATATTGTGATATAATCTAATATTCTGTATTCATATTTTATAGATTTTGTTGCATTAATTTTGTCTCTGCCAAAATTTGATGAAGGAAATGTTTCTCATCACTTACAAAGTGATGATATTCTGACTGAGCTTATTTGGTAGCTCCAGATTGAGCACTATGAAGTTTTTTTCTTTTCCAGAATATAAATCAAAAGCCAGTAGTTCTTCGAAAGAGAAGACAGAGAATAAAAATAGAAGCAAACTGGGATCTCTTCTATTACAGGTAAACTTTAGGCCTCTTTTCCAATTAATTAAATTTGGTATTGCCAAATTTAATTTTTGGACGGTTGTTTTTTTGTTTTTGCCTGAATCTAGTGCTTTATGCCACAGGTATTTTTATGCTCTCAGGGTCAAGAATTATAACTGTTAAGGCTGGTATGATTAGTGATGCTTTCATAAAATTAAGACCTTTTATAGAGTGTTGGTAGTCTGACGAGCCAAAGGTACATTTAGCATTTTATTAAGGCTTAGAGATGGTTACTTTAAAACACTTTATCATGATTAGAAATAACTGTATTATAACGTCTTTCAGCCTTGTTGGAAATAGAGTCTTTAAAGAGTTGGATGATGAAACCATAAGGAGACTTGTGGGAAATGGGTATCCAAGTTAGCTGACCTCATATACTTTTCCAGCCTTTCTAATATGGTAACCCCTCCTCCCCATCTACTGCTCTCACCACCTCCCCAGCACCCTCCACCTCAACACCCTCCCCACACACACAGTCATACACACATAGAAGGACTTTGGAACATGTTGGAGAGTTTGCAAAAACTTTTTTGAGATAACTCAAAATACTCAGTCTGGAAGCTGACCTATTGATTATACCTTGGTTAATAAGGGAAAATATGTGCTTTGGGAACTTCCCACAGTACTTTAAAAGTGTAGTATGTATATAATACAGCCTTAAGAATATGCCTTGGTTTTCTTCCTCTTGTGTTGTCCTCCCTAGAATTCCCTTGGAATTCTGGCATCAGACTTTTTAGGAGGATTGCAGTTTGAAAGTGAATGGGTATAAAGCCCATCCACCCCAGTTCAGACTTGAATTCAAATTTATTATGATAGTTAAATAATTTCATGAATAAAAGGAAGGTATTTTGAAAATATCAATCAGAGCTTGACAGTTTAGCAGTATTTTTTCTTGGGTAGTTTGTAAGGTTCTAATCTAGAATGTTGCTCATCCCACACATTTCATACTCAATTATCCAGAAATTCTTATCCCTAACCTGTAATTTGATATCTGTTTATAATTCTTTTCTGACTGGAATTTATATTAGCAATAAGTATTAAAATTGAAATATCAGTTCCTTGTTTTAAAATCCACACGGATTTGTCTTATAGTTTGGCTTCATTTTCTCCCCCAGCATTTTATAATGAAAACTTTTAAACATATAGAAAAGGTGAAAGAATTTTACAGTGAGCACCTGTATACCTGTGACTAAAATTCTACCATTAACCTTTTACTATACTTACTTTACACAGTAGATTTTATTTTCTTTCTTTACGCTTGCTAAAGTTTATTAATTCCACTGTTTTGTTGCTTATTATAAGTTGTAGTAGGGGAGATTTATAGATTTTTAAAGCTGTTTATTGCTTCCCACTATTTTCTGATTACACGTATATCTAGGTTTGGTCAGGACCATGCCAGGTCAAACTTAATTTGGAATTTCAAAACACGAGAAGAATTGAGAGATTGTCTTGAATCTGAAATGAGAGCATTTAATATTGATAGAGAGCTTGGTAGTGCTAATGTGATCTCCTGGAACCACCATGAATTTGAGGTAAATTTTAATTTTCGTAGTATAGTAGGTTTTTTTGAAGCATGTATTAGTTTTGGAGTTTTTCTTTTTTTTTTAATTTGTAGTTGTTTGACATATATCTTTACCTTTCACTCATAATTTTATGAAGGAAATATTGGAAAACTTTCACTTTGCCTGAGACAAATGAAAAATTAATTTTGTCTAGTACCTCAGCTTTGTATGTGAAAATCATGTAGGAGTCAATAAATTTGATGCATTCTAGATCTGTTCCTTGCTTTTTTTCCCCTTTAAATTCTTTATTGAAACATAGCCTGTTCTTATTTCTTGTAGCTTGTTTAATAGACTTTTTGTGGTAATTTGATTCTGAATGTGGCCATTTTTTTGCTGCTTAATTAAAATACTGATGTGAAGAATGACAAAGTAAGAACAAGAAACATGTTGGTGGTAGATAATCTTGTGTGTGTGTGTAAATTTTTATTATAGGTATAGGTGTAAATTTGAGCATGTTTGTGACCCTGCCGGCTTTGCTGTTGAACCCAACTGCATTTCTTAAACGTGTTAATGATTTGTTTTTGCTCATTCCCACCTCTTTGTGAAAACTTTCTTTACTTTGGTTTTGGGAGTCTGTATTCTCTGGGATTTTCTCCTTCACTGTCCATTCCTCCTCCTTTGCTCATTTTTCCTTATTGCCCCAACTGCTAAATGCTGGTTGGCCCCGAAGGACCAGTTCTTGGGCTTCTTTTCATTTATATTTATTGCCTCAGTGATCTCATCCATTCTCATGGCTTAAATGTTTTTTATTTGCTGATGGCTTCAAGATTTTTATCTCCTGCTTAGACTTTCTTTCCTAGACTTCATACTTTTATCCTATAAATTGGATATCTAATAAGCTTCTAGAACTTAGCTGTAAAACTCTGCTCTGGTTCGTCCCTCAAACCTACTTCACTTGCAGTCTTTCTGATCTTAGATAATGGCTACTCCTTATTTTCTAGTCAAAACCTTTGACATCATCTTTTTTTCTTATGCCCCAAATTCAGTTTGTCAGCAAGTCCTATTCAGTGAACCTTCAAAATTTACCCAGAACCCAGCCCTCTTCTCTCTATGGGATTGTAGCAGTTTCCCTGCTTCCACCATTGCCTTTCTGTAATCTGTTATCAACATAGTAGCAGTGTGATCTTGTTATAATGTAAGTAGATCTTGTCACTTCTCTGCTCCAAGCCCTCTCTGGTGCTCTTATTGCTTCCCAACCCACTTAGTAAAAAGCCTGGGTCTTTTTTTTTTTTTTTTTTTTAAAGAAGATGTTGGGGGTAGGAGTTTATTTATTTATTTATTTATTTATTTTTGCTGTGTTGGGTCTTCGTTTCTGTGCGAGGGCTTTCTCTAGTTGTGGCAAGTGGGGGCCACTCTTCATCGCAGTGCGCGGGCCTCTCACTATCGCAGCCTCTGTTGTTGCGGAGCACAGGCTCCAGATGCGCAGGCTCAGTAGTTGTGGCTCACGGGCCTAGTTGCTCCGCAGCATGTGGGATCCTCCCAGCCCAGGGCTCGAACCCATGTCCCCTGCATTAGCAGGCAGATTCTCAACCACTGCGCCACCAGGGAAGCCCAAGCCTGGGTCTTTAAAATAACTTACAAGACAAGATCTGTACCCCCTAAATCCAACCATTGTTTCTTTGATCTCATCTCCTGATATTCTCACCATTGCTTGTGGCCACACCGGCTTCCCTGAAAACACCAAATTCACGTTCTTAATTCAAGGTCTTTCTACTTGACGTTCCCTCTGCCTAAAATACTCTTTTCTACAGAGAGCCTCATTTTCTTCAGGTCTTTTCCCGAAGGTTGTCATCTGAGTGGGCCTTCCCTGGCCACCCTGTTTAAAAATATAGCCCTCTTCTCTCTCTCTCTCTCTCTCTCTCTCTCTCTCTCTCTCTCTCTCTCTCTCTCTCTCTCACTCACTCACTCTCTCTCACACACACACAAACACACACACACACACATACCTGGCCACTCTGCTTAAAAATATAGCCCTCTACACACACAAACACACAACCTGGCCAGCCTGTTTAAAAATACAGCCCTCTACACACACACACACACACACACACACACACACACCTGGCCACCCTGTTTAAAAAATAGCCCTACACACACACACACACACACACACACACACCTGGCCACCCTGTTTAGAAAATAGTCCTCCACATACACACACACACACACCTGGCCACCCTGTTTAAAAAATAGCCCTCTTCATACACACACACTTACACTCTCTCTCTTTCTCTCCCTCTCTTCCCCCCCTCCTCGCTTTATTTTACTCCATAGCACTTACTGTCATCCAACTATCATATATATTTTACTTTTTTATCTGCTACGTCTGTAAGGACAGAACCTTTTATGTTTGCTTAATGCTATATCCCTGATGATTAGAACAGTGCATGGCACATACCTTATATTCTTAATAAATGGAGTTGAACAAATTAAAACTCAGAATTTATAGGAAAAAAATGAAATGGATATACATATATATTTGATTTTGTATAGTTTATATTTTTAGAAAACAGCTGTTTTAGGCTTTGGAAAAAGAGTTTTGATAATCTAGTCAAGAAATTCCTTTTTACAGCTGCTTGCAAAATCTTTGCTTGAGACAAACCCCAGTTCCCAATCAGGGGCTACTCCCTCACATATCACTTCCAGTGTGTAACCTGGAGTAATTGTACATACAGAGAATGAATACTGTATAAAAATGTACCATAAAATGTAGTTGATGTGTTGGGAGATCAGGGAAGACCTGAAGTGCCTTGTGTGAGTTTGGCAAACTGTGTGTAGTGTGGGATCATTTACTTCTTGCTTGATTGTAGCCAGCCAAGAAGGGAAGGAAGCACATTATCCTTTAATGGTGTTTTTAGTGTTTTCTTCCCTTAAGTCTTCATGGACACCATATAGTCTTGTGGCAGTTTTTATCAGCAAGTTTTACATTCATAAAATTAGTGTGTAATTCTGACTCTTGACATTTAACTAATGAATTACCAGATATTTTAAGAAATGACAAATTTTTTTGTTAAAGGCTGTCTCATCAAGAAAAGAAAAAAACTGAACAGAAAGAATTTAAGAAGTGATTATGTGAAAATTGCCCAAAAAAGTATTGTAAACTAAAATAATGTAATTTGCTTTTATTAATAAAGGTTAAATATGAGTGCTTGGCAGAGGAAATCAAAATAGGCGATTATTACCTGAGATTACTGTTGGAGGAAGATGAGAATGAAGACAGTGGATCAATTAAGAGATCGTAAGCTACTCTTCATATCTTGTTATGTTTGTTTTTACTGTTAGTTTCATGGCTAATTCTATTGTGAACTTTTTTTTTAATCTAGGTATGAATTTTTCAATGAGCTTTATCATCGTTTCCTGCTCACCCCAAAAGTAAATATGAAGTGTTTATGTTTACAAGCCCTTGCTATTGTTTATGGCAGATGTCATGAAGAAATAGGACCTTTTACAGATACAAGATATATCATTGGAATGTTAGAGAGGGTAAGGATATCATTAAAAAATAACTGCTACTTGATAGTGTCATTCGAGTATATGTTAAATTTTCAAAGCTAAATTTAAGTTCTATTTGATCACATTGCTGCCACAACTTTCTACATGAGTTTTTCTGTAATTTACTTTATACTTCTTTAAATAAAAGTTAGATGAACAGGAAAATGACTAATGGGTTAGCGTTTGTCCATGTTGGTTTATTTTTTTCAGTTGCTGCTTTTGAACATCTTTAGCAACCTATTTGCCAATCTTTAATTTAAGTATGGATGAGCTGGACAGCTGTGTAAAAGAAATAGTGACTTGTAGAGTTAAATGTTCTTTTGCAATGGACTTTTGGAAAAATCTTAAATGATGCTAGCACACTAAACTTCAAAGTGTGAAAATAAAACCTGTTAGGACTACAATGATAAAGAAAGGGAACCTTGAGTTAGCACAGTTTTGGGGAGGGGGTTGGTTTTTTTTTAATTTAATAAAGTTTGTCATTTAACATTTCAGCAAGGTGGGAGAAGAACAAACAGATCAGTTCATCCATTATGCAGCTCAAATTTGAGTGTTCCTTACCTGTATACACTTTATTCTTTCATTTGTGTTTACATTCCTCTTACGTTTAACAATTTAAATTTCAGTGAACTGACAGAATCATTTCACCAATTTTTAAAATGGTCATCAGTGCTTGCTATAATTGCCTTAACTGTCAGTCATGCTTTGTGGATTAGAAAACTGGTTCTGAATAAGTTTACAAAACACACCCAGGAAATAACCAGATGAAAACCCTTATTTTTTGCTGTTACAACAGATTTCACTATTGAATTCTAATTCACTCTTATTCCAGTGAACTGAGTACTTGTGGCATAGCATTTGTATTTTAGGCAGTTACATTTTTTCCTTCTTGTGTTCATGATGATGTGATTTATGTGAAACATCACTTATCAATTCTTCAGAATTTTTACTTGGGAGTATCATTTGGGCCATTTCTTTCATTTACTTCAATTTTTATGTACATTCTTAAAGCTATGTATTAATCTGTTTGTGACTTAAAATATCTGCCTTTCTAGGGAAATTAAATAAGGTTTATAAAATTGCAGAGAATGTAAGACATGGAGGAATTGCAATAATTGACAGTTTTCTCTGATTTTCTTTGTTTACAAGATGACTTTTATTTCTTTTTGGCTGTTGGTTGATTTTGTCCAGTGATGGTAATGTCTTAATTTCTGTTTCTATTTACTTCTGACTAAATTCTCATTTATTTCAATAGTGCACAGATAAACTTGAACGAGATAGGTTGATCCTCTTCCTTAACAAGTTGATCCTTAATAAGGTACAGTATTTTGCATAAATATGCTATTATTTCCAAGTTAAGTCACATGTATGTAACAAAGATAAATGATTACAGTTTGACTTAATTATCAAGACATGGTTCTTGTCTTATCTTCTCCTTTTGCTCTCAACTCTTGAAGGGAAAAGTTTTTGCCAAATATTCGTTTTGGTAACCAACACTGATTGGTTAATTTTATTCTCACTTTTAGTGAATAATGCAGATGTTTTTAAATGAAGTAAAATGAGTAAGCCCTAGGGAAATTTAATTTAAATTATAATCTCTTACAAACTTCTAAGAAATTACCAGTTTTTATCTTGCTTACAAAAACAAACTGGAACTTTAAAAAGTTTTTTAATGTACTGGATTCTATTTCTGAGTACAGAATATTTATTAACAAAAAGACATTGGAAAAATGCAGAATAATTGTAGAACCAGAGAGTTTATCCTGGGTGTTATTCCCGCCAGGCTTTAATTTGTTTATTTTTATTTTATTTTGTTTTGCTCAGAATATATTTAAGTAAAAATTCTTTTTATTCTTTTTTAAATTAATTAAATTAATTAATTAATTTTCGGCTGCATTGGGTCTTCATTGCTGCGCATGGGCTTTCTCTATTTGTGGCGAGCGGGGGCTACTCTTCTTTGCAGTGTGCGGGCTTCTCATTGTGGTGGCTTCCCTTTTTGGGGAGCATGGGCTATAGGCGTGCGGGCTTCAGTAGTTGTGGCACGTGGGCTCAGTAGCTGTGGCTCACGGGCTCTAGAGCGCAGGCTCAGTAGTTATGGCGCATGGGCTTAGTTGCTCCGCAGCATGTGGGATCTTCCCGGACAGGGCTTGAACCCGTATCCCCTGCATTGGCAGGCAGATTCTTAACCACTGCACCACCAGGGAAGCCCAAGTAAAAATTATTTATATGATCTCTCTGTAATATAGTTTTGCCTTTTTAATTTTTATCTAAATTTATGCTTCCTTGAACACAAAATCCTGAAAATACTGAGTAATACCAGTTATGTGCCAGTTTTTCCAGAGATTCCAAATATTCTCTTCTTTGAGAGCCTTTTAGGTAGTAATATCTGTTGGAGAGAAAGATTTTAAATTATGTAAACATGTTTCTGTCTTCCAGAAAAATGTTAAGGACCTCATGGATTCAAATGGAATTAGAATCCTTGTGGACTTGCTTACCCTTGCACACCTCCATGTAAACCGAGCTACAGTACCACTGCAAGTATGTATGCTTATCTAGATTTTATAAGTTTAACATTCTTTGAGTACAAATTTAGGATCAAAAGAATCATGCAAATCTGAAAATATGTCAGGGTGTCTGGCCATGAATCTACTTCTCTAATAACTATGATAGTACTAATGCCTGGGAGATTAAGTCACACACACAAAAAGTGAAATAACCAAAATGAACAATGATAATCCAGTTTTATTTTTCTGATGTCTCTTTTGTCTTTTAAAGTAACTGCATCTCTAATGTGACTTATTTTGAGGCAATATGTCCTTTAGGATTTAAACTGAATCCATCAGTTATGTAACTAGAACATTCAGCATTGACATCCACTGAGAGTATACTTTGCCTTGAGGAATCTGGAGGCTTTATTGAAACCAGCCAGTAAGAGGACAGAGCTGCAGGTCTCTACCTAAAGGCCTCTTCTGATACCTAACTTATAGAAGGGATCTATACTTGGCTCATGGGTGTTATTTTTGGTGTTAATGTTAAATTTTTGTCTAATCTCCTTGTTTGAGGAGATGTGTCATGTTTTGGCAGAATTGTGTACAAAAGTGCTATTTGACAATTAGGACATGGCGTATTCTATTATCAGGTACAAATAATAGTAATCATAATGCTTGTATCGTATTAGTGTACCAGGTACTGTTCTGGTACACATAATATATTAACTCTTTAAACCCAACAACAGCCCTCCCATTTTACAGATGAGGAAAGTGAGGAACAGAGAGACTAAGTATGTTGTCCAGGGTCACCTAATAAAGGACAGAGCCAGAGTTAGAACTCAGAAGTCTATGCTTTTAACCACTTTCCTATAGCTCTCTATATGAATCTAACTGAAAGCTGATGGTAATGAGAGTATTTAAAATCATGTTTTAATAAAATATACTAAGTACATAAAAATTCTATCCTAGATTCTTATAAACATTGATATATGAAATTATAAGAATTATCTGTCATGAGGGTAGTAAATTGAAAGTAAGTGTTTAAAAGCACTAAAAACTTTCCTGTTAGCATTTTGACTCTTTGATCTCAGGTATTTATTGAAACTTTTCATTGAAGTGAATTTTTTTCTTTCAAAAGAACTTTAGTATTTTTGAGCATTGTGGTTTTGGTTAATGGTGTATGTTTGATTATGTAGCTATTTGCAGTATTCTTTGCTACTAAAATTTTAGTGTCCTGAGAATTTATTAATGACCATCTGGAATATAGATGTCTTTGAGTTTAGCTTAGATTGCCAAGTGAATTTAGGAAACTGTTTACTTCAAATGCATAATAAGGAAGTAGCATTTTTGGACTATTAGTTTAGGCATCTAATCCTTAACTCTTAAAATCAGGTCACTTAAAATTTTAGATGGATTTCTAAAGAAATATAAACTTAAGAAATTAGTACTGTGTAACTTTTTATGACATATGCCCCCTTAGATTTCCGCCTTGAAAAATAACTAAATCTTTTTAAAACTTAGAGCAATGTAATCGAAGCTGCTCCAGATATGAAAAGAGAGAGTGAAAAGGAATGGTACTTCGGCAATGCAGACAAAGAAAGGAGTGGCCCGTATGGATTTCATGAGGTATGTGTTTGGGAGAAACTTTTCATGGAAGTCTTAGCCATTTTTTATGTTCTCCTGATAGCACATATAGAGACGTGGAATATTTTAAATCTATGATTTGATTTACTGTCATCAGCTCCAAGGACTCTGCCATTCTATTTCCACATAAAGGACGAGATGACTTATATTTCTAGACACACATACACAGAGAATCATGTCTTCAAATCTTACTGTTTAAAAGCTGTTGTTATGACACTTAATTATTAGAGAAATACAAATCAAAACTGCAATGAGGTACCACCTCATACCAGTCAGAATGGCCATCATTAAAAAGTTTACAAATAACATTTTCTAGAGAGGGTGTGGAGAAAAGGGAACACTCCTGCACTGTTGGTGGGAATGTAAGCTGGTACAGCCACTGTGGAAAACAGTGTGGAGGTTCCTCAAAAAAGTAAAAACAGAGTTGCCATATGATCCAGCAATCCCACTCCTGGCATATATCCGGACAAAACTATAATTCAAATAGATATGTGCACCCCTATGTTTATAGCAGCACTATTCACAATAGCCAAGACATGGAAGCAACCTAAATGTCCACCAACAGTTGAATGGATAAAGTAGATGTGGTACATACATACAATGGAATATAACTCAGCCATAAAAAAGAACAAAATAATGCCATTTGCAGCAACATGGATGCAACTAGAGATTATCATACTAAGTGAAGTAAGTCAGAAGGAGAAAGATACCATATGATATCACTTATATGTGGAATCTAAAATATGATATAAATGAACTTATTTATGAAACAGAAACAGATTCACAGACATAGAGAACAGACTTGTAATTGCCAAGGGGGAGGGGGAGTGAGGGGAGGGATGGAGTGGGAGTTTGGGGTTATCAGATGCAAACTAGTATATGTAGAATGGATAAACAAGGTCCTACTGTATAGCACAGGGAACTATATTCAATGTTCTGGGATAAACCATAATGGAAAAGAATATAAAAAGAATGTATACATGTATAACTGAATCACTTTGCTGTATAGCAGAAATTAACGCATTATAAACAACTATACTTCAATTAAAAATAATTACTTTAAAAAATTAAAAATAAAAAGTTATGGAAGTAGCGCTCAGGTTTTTAATGACTTTTGTATAATAATTATGTTAAGCTATAATGCTTCTTTATGGTATGAACAAGTAAGTTTTAATATACATCTTAAATTCATTGAAAATTGCCTATACACTCCAAGGGCAATTTCCATCTTAATTAACATCTGTTGATGTTTGGTCCTGCCAACTTGGCTTCCCAGGCTCAGTCGGAAGTTAGTCAAAGATAGTTTTATAGAAGACCAGCCTTCCACTTATATATAATTTGGTTGCTTTATACTTTACCTATGGTGTTTATTCTTTTCAGTGTTCCTTATGCTCTGCAGTTTGGCCAACTAAATGGTTATTTTCTAATATTAGCAGCCAAATTTGAGTTCCTGAAGGCCTGTCAGCAGAAGTCTTTTGTTTTCTAATAGTGAATTTGCATGTGTAGTTTGTACCTTTTCATTTCAAGTAGTGTACCTTTTCATTTTGTTTGGTCTGCTTGTAATAATGATGCCTTCCATTCATTTAGATGCAAGAATTGTGGACCAAAGGAATGTTAAATGCAAAAACCAGATGCTGGGCTCAAGGCATGGATGGATGGCGACCACTTCAGGCAATACCCCAGCTTAAGTGGTGTCTGTTAGCCAGTGGACAGGCTGTACTAAATGAAACTGACCTTGCTACCCTTATATTGAACATGTTGATCACAATGTGTGGATATTTTCCAAGCAGGTAAAATGTAATTGAACATTTCCGTGGTTAACAAGGACTCTAAAACATCTTGTTCTCCCCATTTGTATGGGTGCTTGCTAAGGCATGGGATTGTTCTAGTGACTTAGAGCAAAGGTTTTCTATTTGTGGCTTTGGGGGAATGCTGCTTTGGATTTTGGAGCTTTTTGAAACAAGATATAAAGAAATAATTTGCAAATTTTATTGATAAAGTAAACTAAAAAGCAACTTTCTCTGGGAAACTTCAAATAATGTTACAAAATTGAGGCTTACTAGCAGCTCTCTAGCAACAGTAACAATTGTCATATTCATTGAATCAGGTATGAAAGTTTTGAAGTGAACACTCTGTAGTTCATAGACCAGTGGTGAGTGCCTAGTGCCTGCTCCTGATCTGTCAGGTTAGCCTCTCCTGGTTTAAGAACATGAGTCTAGGCCCACATTGTGCCCCGCTTGACTAGTGAAGGTGAGACTTTGTTATCCAGTGATAGTCATAATTATAACCCTTGCGTAGAACTTTTCAATCTTTCAGACTTTTCAATCAAAATTTGCATATATATCATCTTGTTTTACTATAGTAAAGATACTTTGTGATGGAATTTAATGAGTAATTGTTAATTTTATAGCATTTGAGGCTTTTATAGTTCCCGTTCTCTTTAAAATTCAGATCAGGCTTAAAAACATACAGTTAGTATTTAGAAGTAATGTAGCACTAAAATTGAGGCTACACTTGGAAAATACTGAGAGTAGTTAAATTAAGGTTTACATTTATTGAAAAAGTTTGATATGCCCTTTGAGGGGAATATCCACTGACAGTGTGTTGGAAAACACCAAGTTTAAATAATAAATAAGAGTCTCTGGCTGTTCTAGGGTACTGTTTTTCAAGGAAATCTTATGGAAGGAAATGAAGTCATATTAAGCAGCCAAATAGATTTAAACCAAAATACCTAATCATGTTTCCAGCTGTATGAGAGCTTAGTCTTCATTAACAAAAATGTAAGGTAACATGCTTCATGCCTAGTAGAATGTCATATGCTCTGAACATAAAAATTTTAATAAATATATTAAATGTTAACCATAAAAAAATGTTTTTCTAGGGATCAAGATAATGCCATCATTCGACCTTTACCTAGAGTGAAAAGGCTGCTGTCAGACAATGCTTGCCTTCCCCATATTATTCAGGTAAGTTACTTTTATGTTATAAACTAGGAACAATATTTTAAGAATCATTTTCCCTTATTTAACTTTATTGTGAACCCGTCTTTGTCTTATTGTAGTCTGTTCCATTTTCAAAAAGCTTGAATTATACTCACCTCACTTACTCCTAATTGAGTTGATATTCTGAATATATTGTGGAGGTTGTGTATCCAAGAGCCTAGACATGGGAAGCTTCCAGGCTCCAGAATTATTCTCAAAAGGTTTTATTTATTTTCTGTTCTTAAAAATCACAACATTGCAATAACTGAAAGGTGACAGTTTGTGGTGCATGTTGATGGTGTTAGGGGTACTGGGAAACACAACAGCATCCCACAGATGTGGACATGGTGGGTTATATCTTAAGAAATAGTTACAGCAGTCTTGTCAGCTTGCCTCAGAGTATTTGAGTCTTCTCAGTTATATGTTTTCATGGATAATAACTAATCCAAAGCATTGAGTTGAAATTATGTAGGATATACTAAGTATCTTTTCTTTCTTTCTTATTGTTATTCTGCTCTTTGGGAATTAAGCTACTTAAACTCCAGATGAGCCCTAAGTCAGGTCGCAGAGATGTCAGGTCACTGTTTCTCTCCTGTCTATAGATTATTCTGTCAAATCTAATTTTTTTATATTAACCACACATGGTGTGGCCTTAAAATATGTCAGTAACTTGTGCCATTTGTATCTCTCAGTTGTACATTGGTGTGAAAAGGGAGAGGAGAGTTACTCAGTATATTTTTACATTCATCAATAGTGAAAGTCACTGGTAATGAAAAAGGCTTCTGAATATGACAGTGCCTTATCAACTTTTAAAAGAATTTTCCCCTACTTCTGTTATTGAAACATACCAGCATTTCAACATTTGTGTGCTTTTCTGTTGTGGGCATTTCTTTTCAGAGGCTTAAATGAAAGCCACTACCACCCTGGCCTATGTGTGTCTGCAGCTGCATATGTGAGGTGGTACAAGGAGAGGAATTTGTTTTCTATCCCGGCCTCTCTCCTGTAGAGAAAGGACCATGCCTAGAAAATCTGTCTCTCCCAAACATTTTCCCAAGACTTATGAAACTGAAAGGAAAGAAGTAAATGCAAGCAGGGTTGAATTTCAGGCCAGGGAGGATTGACTGAAAAACAGATTTTAAGAGATGTGGTCAGTGTAACATGAAACTTTGGGGGGAAGATCTATTTTAATTAACAAAAATTTTTAATAGTAACTGAACAAGTAGGATGATTGAAGAAATTTATTGATAAACCTAACTGCTTTTAACAGTATATGCCTCCCATATTTTTTTGTACTGAGTTCAAAAAAACATTTCTTAGAAACTGTTTTTGTTTTCACTTAATTTTCTATATTCTGGGAGGCCTTATTCTTGCTAAGCACAGTTAGGCAGTTGTAGCGGTTTTTAGGAACATTATCTATCTACATTGCTTGGTACAGATTTCTGTACATCATTTGACTGTAAGAGCAATCACCAGTTTTACCATCTGATACAGCTCCAGAATTTTTGGAGTCATCTAAGATACAGTGAATGAATGTCCTAGGTTTTCTGATATAGTCACAATTTCAAATATTCTGGGTTGTTGCCTGTTAATTCCCGTATTTTTGTTAGAGTGATGTTGAATCTTAAACACAAACACCATTAACACTAGGGAAAATCCTGTGTTATTATATCTCAGGGTTTTTTTGTAAAGTATATCATAGTACTGTTTTACTATGTATAATCTAAATACCTTGTTGAATAGGTAAGACACCAAAAACAGAGAAATTTAAATTACTTACTTAAAAGACATATGGCTATTCAGTCTCATACACTGAATCTAGAACTTTGACCCCTAATCTGAGCTAGTACTTATTCTTGTTATTGTAATTTTTTACGGGTAGCATTTGACTCCAAATTGGGAATTCTTCAGAAGTAAGTGTTTATAGGAAATTGAAATGCTACTTTTATTAAAGGAATTTAGTAAGTTTTATCTTATCAGGTGTTTAGTCATAGCAATATTGTATGCTTTGTTTTTTATTAGCCCAGGTTCATTCCAGTGATCCCAGATAGTTCCTTCAGTATTGCTAGCTCAGATTTCTGTAAACCACATCTCTTGGTACTTTCTGGTAGTGGCACTACTGGTATTTGGTTACCCTCTTGCCTTGTACCTGCGCTTGTAGATCTAATTTTTAGTGGTGTTTCACTGGAAGCTGTTCTCTGTTCAGCTCTTTTGAGTTCTCAGATAGTCTTCAGAGGATGCTTCATTTTAAATCAACTGACCTGAAACTAACCCAAAGGGTAGCTACTTTTTTTTTTCTTCTTTTGTCATTAACAGAGAAGTCCATTCAGGAAGATTCCTGCACAGGAAATAATTTTATCTATAATCATGACAAAGCAGCTTCAGGCATGTTTGCACTTTTTATGAATAAGTTTTGATCAATTCTTTATTAATATTTTACTATCTCTGCATTAAATGCTATAAAATATTTTTCAAATCTGTTTAGAACCTGTTAGACAAGCATACTGAGTCTGATTTTTATTTTGTTACACTACTTATGAGAAACTGTAACCCCAGCACATGAAATGCATAAACCTAAGATGAATGGTGATGTTGCAAGTCTTTTACAGCCCAATAACCAGACATTTTATTTCTTTTTTTTTAGCTACTGCTGACCTTTGACCCTATCCTTGTTGAGAAGGTTGCAGTTTTGTTATACCGTATTATGCAAGATAACCCACAGTTACCTCGACTTTATCTTAGTGGAGTATTTTTCTTTATCATGATGTATACAGGTTCCAATGTGCTTCCTGTTGCTCGGTAAGAGCTCTAGTGATAATCCATTTGAAATTACTTGAATTGTACATGGACAGATTTATTAAATTAATTTTTTATGAGCATATCATTGCATTTATTAAATTTTTCATTATAAGAGCTGTTTATATGTCTAAAAATTTGAAAGTTAGAAGACTAGGGGAGGACTTCCCTGGTGGCGCAGTGGTTAAGAATCCGCCTGCCAATGCAGGGGACACAGGTTCGAGCCCTGGTCCGGGAAGATCCCATATGCCACAGCGCAACTAAGCCCGTGCACCACAACTACTGAGCTTGCGCTCTAGAGCCCACGAGCCACAACTAGTGAGCCCACGTGCCACAGTTACTGAAGCCGTGTGCCTAGAGCCCGTGCTCCGCAACGAAGAGTAGCCCCTGCTCACCACAGCTAGAGAAAGCCTGTGCACAGCAATGAAGACCCAACGCAGCCAAAAATAAATAAATTTAAAAAAAAAAGAATAGGGGAAAAATTATTCAGAATTACACTATTTTACCACATCTAACATAAGAATTGTATCATCATCTAGTATTTTAATCATACAGATTTAATATAACTATATTCATATTATATACAGTTACGTTTTGCTTTTTTCTTAAAATTGAGTAATTTTTTTATATTATTACATAACTGTAATAGGACCATAATTTAAATTTTTTTCTAATTCATTTAAGTTCTTGCCTTAATTAGAAATTAAACTGGGAATATGGATTTACAAGTTGCCTTTTGTGGCTCTTATTTACATATAAAAGATCTGGTCTTAAACAACAAGGTCCTACTGTAGAGCACAGGGCACTATATTCAATATCCTTTGATAAAACGTAATGGAAAAGAATATTTAAAAAAGAATGTCTATATGCGTATGAGTCACTTTGCTGTACAGCAGAGACTGGCACAACATTATAAATCAACTATACTTAAAAAAAAATCTGGTCTTAGAAAACTAAGGTTACTAAATCTAAATCAGTTCCTATACCTGATAAGTAATTTTTTTTTCCTAGATTTTTGAAGTACACACATACCAAACAGGCTTTCAAGTCAGAGGAGGTAAGGCAAATTAATCCTCTGAATACGTGACTTAATACTGGGGAAGCTGTCTTGGCACTAAGGTTTCCTTAGCTGTGAATTTTCCTTCCTTCCTTTCCTTATAAGCACTTGAGGGCAGGTATTGTTTGATTTTTTGCATTCCTTGTGGTACCTTGCACATAGAAAGTCTAAGCTAATATTTTTTAAATGAAAATAAATGTTGCCTATTAGAATTAATAATTAAATTGTAGATATGAATTATAACCCGACATTGCTGTGAATATAGTTTGTTCCCTTAGTGTAAAATTTACATTAGTAATGTTCATAAATAATTCAGTATATACCTGAGTCTCATATAGTCAACTCAGATTCAGTAAGACTTCCACCTTCTTTTTGTTCATATCCCAACATGTTAGAAGTGCTAAGTTTCTTTTTTTGAAACTACTTAATTTTTCAGGTGCTCTCAAGTATTCTTGCCATTTTACTGGGGAGGAAAAATAGGAATCCAAAAAAAAGATAAGACTTATCCAGGTAGCTCTGACAAAATGTAGCTTTATAACTGCATTTTACAGAGATATTTTATTGTAAACACATAACTGAATTGTGTTTGAAATTTTGTTAGGCTTTTCATGGAACATTGATTTTCAAATTTTTATTGAGAGCAGAATAAACCAAAACTAGACCACTGTTTAAGAGACTAACCAAGGAATGTTACACCAGTCTGACAACAGGCATAAGACCAAAACTGCATGTTTTATAGAGCAGCCAGTAAAGCCCTAGAAAGTAATCTGTCTACAGTCTAATAATACTAAAGTGATGCCCATGGAAGTATGATTTCCATAGCTTTATGCAAATAGAAAATGAGAATATAAAGTTTTTTAAAAATTTGCCCCATTGTTACCACCTTAATGTAACATTAGGCACTTTTAATCATTCTTTTTTTTCCCTTTTTTTTGTGAAGTTATGCATATGTAATCTTTTTTTTCAAATTTTATAATATGAGAAACTATATACATCATTTTCCCTAACAATATTTTGAATTACAGCAAAACAATATTTGTTTATAGCAGAACTCTAGATGTAGGAATTATGAAATAATAGTATTCTAAAGAAGAAGCAATTCTTCACCCCAAAGTTTAACAGATAGTCAGTTTATGGCTTTTATTAGTAAAATGCCTGAAAATATTCATCATCTAATTTGTCTTTGCACTAAGTGGTAAAACCATGTCTGGGTTTTTTCCCCCCTGTCTCTCTGTCAGATCCTAGAAGAATAAAACATCCTCAGTTTGCCTAGAAGGAAATAAGAAAAGTATTTATAGTCTTTAGGAATTTTTTCCATCAGGTAAAGAAATGAGTTTAAAATTTTAGCATGATAAGTATGAACATTACCCTGACTTCATTTGGCCAGAATATGGAGTTCTTAGTACAGTTAATTATAATTACTCTGTATAGAAATACTCCATCTAAATTCTAGCCACATTTCATGAGGATAGGCTCTTTAAGATCTCAATTTTTCTGGACTTATTTTTGAAAACAGAAGCAGGTGCAGGTGGGAACTACAGCCAACAGTGTAACACAATAATTGATGTAAATCTTTGCAGAGTCTTCCTTGTGTTGTTCATTACTGTTATACATGGTCAAAGGCTAATTGTGCTAAATAATATTGGCAACACCTGACCCATGAGGAGGTTAAGGCTACTGCAGGGCTAGAGGGGGTAATTCCACCTTGGAGTTCATGCCAAGCCAGTTTATACCAGACACCTTGCACTTCTTATTTTGCCATTTTTCCATCTAAATTTCAAAAGCATAAAAGCAGTATGTTCCAGTTATTCTCCTTTCTTAAAATGTTCTCTAACCCCATTTCATTTATTAGAAAACTGAAAGATAACTTTAGTGTTTCTGATTATGTTTTGTTTTTTTTTAAAGACGAAAGGACAAGATATTTTTCAGAGAAGTATACTTGGGCACATTCTACCAGAAGCAATGGTTTGTTACTTAGAAAATTACGAGCCTGAAAAGTTTTCTGAGATTTTTCTAGGAGAATTTGATACTCCAGAAGCAATCTGGAGCAGTGAAATGAGGTAAATAGCCAGCTGATTGTATTTTATACACAGAATCTTTGCCTCTTCCCATCTGGTTTGATTTCTGTGAAAAGATTTCCTTTCACTAGTTACATAATCTAAAGCTACAGTAGTCATTGGTGCCAAATCAAGTGACTGCTGTTGACAAGGCCCTGAGCTTTTTCCTGTTCTAAAATGATTTGACAAAATTACTGTTACCTTAATAGAGCTTTATGTAAGGGTGGAGCCTATTACCACTGGTGCTTTTAGACAATGAATTAATATGTATGTAAGAGATACATAGGAATAAAATCAAGACACTCCTTCTGGGTATTTGGAAATAGAACTGTACCCCACTAATTAAAAACTATGCCCACATGGAATGGATCAGTCTAGAGATACCCACAATCATTTTAGAATGAGGGCTCCCTAGCCAGCACATATTGACCATAATCTGGAGGTTAGCAGGAGAATGCCATAGGAAAAGCCTGTTTCCACCAAGAAAAAGGAGAGGCCCAGAAGCAGATGTCAGTGTCCAGGCAGGCACTGTCCAGGAAAGACTCGGCAGTTAGTGGTTCCAGTGTCAAGTCTGGCTCTCTGAAGAACCCCTTGGTCTTCTTAGCTGGATGGCAGTTGATCTTCTGAGTCAGTTACTCATTCTTCTTTGGCTGACTCATACTCACAATGCCACCTGCTCGTCATCATTTGGCTTCTCTGATAGGTTGACCTACAGGCTTGGCATATGCTAGCCATCAATTTGAATATATTCTGTATGAATATTCATATAGAAAATTGAAAATTTTCAGTTTGAAAATTGAAATTTCAAATTTCATATTGAAAATATTCATATTTTTCATTGGGAACAAATGTATAGGAATATGAATACATTTATTACAGTTACTCTGTATAATATTTTTCTCCGGAGATTGCTTAGTATGAGTCTCTCATCTAAAAGATGTAACTCTCTGTGTACTGAGCAAATCAATTTTCTGCTTAGCTGAGGGCCAGATCCCAGGTTGTGCTATGTTAACTAAAATAAAGACCAGCTTCTTTGGGGTGATAGCTAACTTGATTCTGTGGCTGTGCCCTCATGCATGCAGATTCCATACTATTTGACTTTCTAATGACTGAATTTTCAATAAGAAGGGCTGATATTGTCAGCCTTTTTCTCTATGGTCTTCTTTATGGATTGTATTACAAATAAGTTTATATCCATGGAGTGTTTTTACATAGTAAGTTTAGAATACTCTGAGTAACATTCTTACAAGCTCTCATTTTAGGCCAATAACTAAGTTATTCTGAAGAAGATCCATGTAATTACCTTGAATGATTACCTATCTTAACCTTTTCTTTAAAATAGAATAAAATAATACCTTCATAATGCTTGGAGACTTTTCTAATTGTAGGCGCCTTATGATAGAGAAGATTGCTGCCCATCTTGCTGATTTCACACCTCGTCTTCAAAGTAACACAAGAGCACTTTATCAATATTGTCCCATCCCAGTTATCAACTACCCACAGCTAGAAAATGAACTATTTTGTAATATTTATTACCTCAAACAACTTTGTGATACACTCCGGTTTCCAGATTGGCCAATTAAAGACCCGGTAAGTCAGCAGATTAATTTTTGCCTTCTTAAACCATAAAAAAAACCTCTAATCACTTCTGGGTATTTCTTCTTTCTGTGATAAGAAGAATAATAGCTTTCTTAAATATTCCTCCTTACTTAAGCATTGTGTAATTCTGAGTGTAGTTCAGTACATTTGGGTAAATCCCAAACTGAAAGACAAGTTTTTTCAGGGAGCGTAAAAGGACTTTACAATCTTGGTCTTTTGTGACAAAAACAAAACAAACTCAGGCCTCCCTGGTGGCGCAAGTGGTTGAGAGTCCGCCTGCCGATGCAGGGGATACGGGTTCGTGCCCCGGTCTGGGAGGATCCCATATGCCGCGGGGCGGCTGGGCCCGTGAGCCATGGCCGCTGAGCCTGCGCGTCCGGAGCCTGCGCGTCCGGAGCCTGTGCTCCACAACGGGGGAGGCCACAACGGTGAGAGGCCCGCATACCGCAAAAAAAAAAAAAAAAAAAAAAAAAAAAAAAACACCTCAATTTCATGTATATAATACAATTACATACTATAATAGCTTGGTGGGAGCTCATCTTTATAGCAGATTCATTAAGATGCTGGATGCTGGAGTTAGGCAGTCTGGGGTTGAGTTTCAGTTTGTCCATTAATGGCTCTGTATGTACATTCAGTGTACCGCTTGACTTCTCTAAGCCTCAGTTATGGTAATAGTACTAGTACTACTAATAGCAACTGTTTCATGTGGTGGTTGGTAAGATTAAGTGAAAATTCACATAAAAAAACACAGCATATTCCTGGCACACACTGGAGGCAGTAAGTGTGATTTGCACATTTGTATAGTAGTATCTACTGTCACAGTGCCCTTGGGACCCATCCAACTTGGGCCCCTGGATACCTAGTGAAAGCCTGGAATAAAGTAGGCCTGGGTGCCCCTGTTGGTCTGTTACTATAGCAGAGGTTTTACCATTAGCCTTACCATCAGAAGACTTAAAAACAATTGCCATTTGTACCATCACGCACTGCCTCTTTACAGTGCAATGACCAAATGAAGGCAGGTAGACACTGCTGCTTGTTCCAGATTCAACATGAGGTAGTAGAAAAAGTGTGGGCTTTTTAGTCAGACCTAGGTTTGAATCCAGCTCCATCACTTATTAACTGGGAAATATGCAGCTGTCTCTCAGAACCTCAATGTTTTCATGTATTACTGAAATTTTATACAAGAATTAAATCTGCAGTCTGTAAAGCACATACCTTCTTGGCACATAGGCATGCAGCAAATATTAGGTCTCTTCTTCTCACCCCTACCCAGACTCCCTTGTGTTCACTATCCCTTATGTTTGTTTGAATACCAGTATACCAGTAATTATGTTTGATCACCTTGAGAAGCATGCCATCATATACTGCTTCCTCTCTTACTACAGTGAATGCTAATTCCAAAGTTTTCCGTACTTTCTGAACGTTTCTTTGACAATTAAAAGTAGAGACGGGGCTTCCCTGGTGGCGCAGTGGTTGAGAGTCCGCCTGCCGATGCAGGGGACACGGGTTCATGCCCCGGTCCGGGAAGATCCCACATGCCGCAAAGCGGCTGGGCCTGTGAGCCATGGCCGCTGAGCCTGCACGTCCAGAGCCTGTGCTCCGCAACGGGAGAGGCCACAACAGTGAGAGGCCCGCGTACTGCAAAAAAAAAATAAATAAATAGAGACAAAAATTGGCAGAGAATTAAAGTATCACTGTAGGGACTTCCCTGGTGGTCCAGCAGTAAAAGAATCTGCCTTACAATGCAGGGGACGCGAGTTCAGTCTCCGGTCAGGGAACTAAGATCCCACATGCCACGGGTCAACTAAGCCCAGGCGCCACAACTACTGAGCTCTCGCGCCTCAAGTAGAGCTCACGTGCTCTGGAACCCGCGCACCACAACTACAGAGCCCATGTGCTCTGGAGCTGCCTGTCACAACTAGAGAAGAGAAAAACCCACACACCACAACTAGAGAGAAGCCTGCGTGCTGCAGCAAAGGATCCCGCATGCCTCAACGAAGATCCTGTGTGCAGCAACTAAGACCCAACACGGCCAAAAATAAATTTTAAAAAAAAGAAATTAAAATAAATAAATAAATAATAAAATATTACTTAAAAAAAAATATAGCCCCATAACAAATACCTTGCTATCTGACCATTCAACAGTGCTAGAAGGTGATTTTGGTTATTTGTATTTTAGAAAGCTGTTAATTGGTTAGCCTAGAAATGTCAGTTGAAATAAATACAGCACAACAATTCTGTAATTTAAAAATTATATTCTGAAATAGTTTTACTTTAATAGATACAAATTTTAACTCTCTGTCTTTAAGGTTAAGCTTCTAAAAGATACCCTTGATGCCTGGAAGAAGGAAGTAGAAAAGAAGCCACCTACAATGTCAATAGATGATGCTTATGAAGTGCTTAATCTCCCTCTAGGACAGGGCCCGTGAGTCATTTTCAGTATCATCTTCCCCCTTCTTTCATGCAGTTTGTGTTATACATGAGGAAGAAATTTGACAACAGTGTGTTTAGGATAGTAAATGACAAACGTATAGGAAAGAATGCAGATGTAATTTATCATCAGTGAAGTTTTATAGTAGAATAGATATGTTAAAGAAAAAGTTTAAAAGACATTTTCTTAAGTATAGACTGAATTTGTTCATTTTTGACAAGGCTGATAGTTAAAATAACTTAGAATTATAGTTTGAAGTGACATTTTGAAAAGTTTAAAATTCTTAGTTCTTCAAAACCCAAATATGGTTTTGTAATTTGAAGTGAATATGGTAACCTTGCATAGGGAATGTTTAGGTTTTATCTTTTATGTGTAAAGATAACACATAGGAATCATCTTACTTAAATCTTACTGGGTTTAATTTGATATCTACTATATGATCATACACAGTAAAAATAAGATTCTTAAAATATCATTTTAGATGATTGTGTAAGTATTTTCTTGCACCTTACTTAATTCATGAAACAGTTTTCCTATTTTGTAGGCACGATGAGAGCAAGATTAGAAAAGCTTACTTCAGACTTGCACAGAAGTACCACCCTGATAAGAATCCAGAAGGGAGGGTATGTACTGCCTTTGGAATTAGGGCTTTGGGGTTGACTTGCTTTTGCTTTATTACTATTTCAGCCAGAGAAAAGATACGCTCATCTTATGTGCCAGTGTCTGCCTCATAATATATGTCCAGTATATGTTTAATTAACCTCTGACCCACCTGCACAAGTTTTCAGCATAAATGGCCTTCTCTCATTTTATCAAAAGGACTACCCTTTGACTAGTAACTTTTGGGTTTTATTCTCTTTCCTTACCCATGTCTGTTTGAGAATTAACTCTAATGGGCAGTCACATGAATAACTGAAAATTAGGATGTGGGTGAACTTAATTCATTTGTAGGTGATGCCATTGCCACCCAGATTGCTTTGGGTAGTTAATTTTTTTCTAATGACATCCAACTTCATATCACTCTTAATGAAAAAGTAGAAAATTTGCTTCAGACTTAAAGTCATTTGCTGCCAGCATTCCCTGATCTTGTCTTTTCCAGTTTCCTACTACAGTGCCAATGGAGATTCATAAAAGATAAAATCAGACAAGGACCAATAAAAACAGTACTCATAGTTTGTTGCTAGAAACTTGGAGTAATTTCCACTGATTCAGGGCTAGTGTTTTTTATTAGAGACAGGCAGTATTCCTTAATAGGAAGACAGCATTGAAAAAATGTCACTTTTATATGTTTAAGGCATTTTTAATCAAAAGCCTGGGACATTTTTTGAGAAATCTAAAGCAATTCAGATTCATCTGGGAAAGAAAACAATGAATATAGGAAGAAATTTTGAAATTAGAATTAAGTTGCTAGACTTAAACTACCAGATACTAAAATACTCTATAAAACTGCAATAGTAAAATAGTATTATACTGTCACAAGGATCAACATATAGATAAGGAACATTATTGTATAATAATTTAAGAGCACAGAGTCAGACCTGGGTGTGCGTCTTAGCTCTGTCAGCAATGGACTTTGTGACTTTAGGCAAGCTATTTAACATCTTAAAGATGAGGTTAATAAGGGTACACACCTCACAAGGCTGTTTTGAGGATTAAGTGAGATAATGTATGTAAAGCATTTAGCACAGTGCCTGCCATAGTGCTCAAAAAACAGTAGTTCTTATCATAACTATTTTTATAACAACTCAGAAACTATCTCTGGAGTGTATGAGTTTAATATGACATATATGGTATAAGCTACTGAAGAAAAATTTTCAGTAAATGGTGCTGAGATCATTGAATAACTATTTGGAAAAATAACTTGTTTCACCTTAAAAGTATACCACCTGTATTACAGTTGGAATGAATTCCTTTATGTAAAAAAACAAAACAAAATAGTAACCAAAGAATTTACTGGCAAAATACAAATCACCTGTGTTCTAAGTTGTAATTAGAGATGTTAACAAAAGTTAATTGTCTTTGGTTACATACAGGATATGTTTGAAAAGGTAAATAAAGCCTATGAATTTTTATGTACCAAATCAGCAAAAATAACAGATGGACCAGATCCAGAGAATATAATTTTAATTCTGAAAACGCAGAGCATCCTCTTCAACCGTCATAAAGAAGGTAAGGCATGTGTTATTCTCAAATTCTGATTTACCCTCCACCTAATTCTACCGTGCTCCTTGTTTCTGCAGCCTATTTCTAATTATTATTGCAAAAGACTCTTAGAATTGCATTTTAGATATAGTAAAAGAGTAGTTTTCTGTAGTTAGACCCAAAATGTTGTTTGTTTTATACCTTCCACTTCTTACCTATGTTTTTCAATAGTTTACATTTCCAACCAGATTTCATTGTTCCGTCCTAAAGTACATTTCTGTTCTCTGGAGGTACTTGGTTAGTTTTTGTCTTTAGCCATTTAGCAGTAAACATATTAAATAAGATCTAAAATGGACCTGGCATTTAAGTATCATTAAATGTCTTTTATAAGACTGTACCTATCCATAAACCTCTGAAGGCTGAAAACACCAAGAGTGCTCTGGTTTTTAAAAAGCAACAGAAACTTTTCAAATGATCATATATATCCCTTCACACCTCATTTCCTGTGGTAGCTTTCAAAACCCTCTGATCCTGTGGGACAGTTTGAAAAATTTATAGATAAAATAGGTGTGATTTTGTAACCGAAAGTGGGATCCAGCTGCTCGCCATTCAAAAGCCAATAAAGAGGCAATGTTGGTGGAGAGGAAAGTTTGCTTTATCTTGGATGCCGGCAACCAAGGGAGTGGGGTGGAGGGAGGGCAGCTGCCTGTTCAAAGGCCGATTCCCCCCACCTCAAACCAGTGGGCAAGAGCTTTTATAGGCTGAGGGAAGGGGCTACATGCAGAAACAGTCCAGTCAGCTCTGACAGTCATCTTAAAGTTGGTCATGTGGTGGTCTGACCAGTGTCATCTTGATTGCTTTAAGTACGGTTAGTCTTCAGTTCCAGGGTTAGTTTGTTCCCATTTCCTTGAGGCCAGTTCTCAGAATTGTGGCAGCTTATGTCATGGCTATAGTCTGGTCATCATGTAGTTAACTTCTTCCACCTGGTAGGAGTTTCAGTATCCATAAGACAGCTCACAGGATATGGCTCAGAATATTATCTGTAGCCTTTGAGGAGGAACTAAAGGTCCTTGACTTTGCTTAATGACTAAACTATTATTTGGTCTCCTTTGACTGTTTGCCTTTGTTTCTGTATTTCCTCACTTCTCTGATTAAACTTATTCTTTGGCTAAAGTTTTTGCACAGGTGGAGGACATGGGGGGCAAGGACCATAGGGTCCTGCTCTGTTTCAGTTTCAGGATACAGGTTATTGGAAATCTCCAGCATGTTTTCAGGGCTATTTGTGGTAGCCCTAACAGTAGCAGCCAGAAAGCTAGGAGCACACTGAGAAGTTTTAAGACTGTTGAGGGTGGGATTTGGGTTCAATATGGCAGGTGTCCATTGGCTTGGGAACTAAACTTGGCTTACACACAAAGTGGGAGACCCATTTGCTCTATAGGATGATGGGAGAAAAGAGAGGACAGTGGGGATCTGAGATAAGCAGGAGTGTTGGGTAATTGAAGACAAGTAGGGTTCCAGTTTAAGTACTGGAGGGGACAGCGTAGGGATTGAGCAGCTTGGTCATTAGAGAACAGTGATTAATTGATTCACTTTTGCATATGAACTCAACAGAAAACATTTGTAAAGCATTTAGTTATATCGCATTTATCACTAATGAGAATGAGTTTACAGAAGTCTTTTTCAAACCATTGGTTGTTTTTTGATGGCTGGTAAATCTATATTAGCCACAAGGTGCAGTTGTAGCTCATCATTGGTATATCATCAAGGTCAGAATGTTTTTTCAGGCTGTCTTCCACTTTTCCCAAAGGGGGTTTATACTCAGTAAGTTGGGATGGGGGTCCTGATCTGATAGAACTTAACATTAATTCACTCTCCTTCTTATGTATGTGTGTGTTAGGACCACTGGGACCAGTTCCAAGAGGCTTTTTTTTTTTTTAAGCCATCTTAGAAGTGAGTTAATTTAAAGCAGATTATTTGTCATCCTCAAAAGGCAAAAAGCTTTATGCTGATTTCAAGTGGGATGACAGAGATACTTATAAAGTCAAAGCCAGTTAATTTACATATTTTTGCCTCGTAGGTTAGTTTTTTTTAAAAAAATGAAAAAAAAGAAAACAGGAATTGAACACCAGTGTATTTCAGATTTCACTTTTAAATTTGCTTATCAAAACACGGAATTAGCCAAATACAGTTAATACATTAACTTTCTATTTTGTATTCATAGTAACAAATTATATTCAGTATTTTCAAACGTTTATTTTATGATAACTGGTAAAATAGAAAAGTACTCTTGTTATTCAGAAAGCAGAATATAAAATATTCACTCTCATTTAAATCAAATGTTTCTATCTCTTTATAAAGAGGTATGGGTCTCTGATGCATTGGCTATGTCTTGCTGTCTGATCAGGTGAAAAGTTATAAATATCACATGGACAACATAGAAAAACAGATATTCTGCAAAGGATCAAAACCACTGTACACAAAGTTCAGTTTTAATCTACCAGAAAATACTCTTTTTCTAGTGGAAACATTTTAGAAAAGTCAACCAAACAAGTTTGCTAGTTGAAAAGATCCAAGGGATTTGTACTTGGTTTAATTTATTTTTATAAACTAGAATTAGGAAACATTTAAGATGTTGCATATTATAGTCTTTTTTTTGGCAACATAATTGAACATAGTGTCAAAATTAACTTAGAACCATGATTATTTCAGATTTACAGCCTTATAAATATGCAGGCTACCCCATGCTAATTAGGACAATAACAATGGAAACTTCAGATGACCTCCTTTTCTCAAAAGAATCACCATTGTTGCCTGCTGCTGCAGAGCTGGCTTTCCATACTGTTAACTGCTCAGCCCTCAATGCTGAAGAGCTCAGAAGGGAGAATGGAATTGAGGTAATATGGAATGACCTTTGTCCTTGTCTTCAAGCTAGTTTAGGCAAACTGTATGTCTCTTAGCAATAAATAATTCACCAAGTACAAATACAGTTGATACAGTTTAATTTATTGCAACAGATAACAATATTCTCTATATTATAATACCAAAATTAAAATAAATGGAGCTTTATTTCATAACGTGAATTGGAGAATATTGGATTCAAAATTGGTGAGCTTAATATTACTTGCAAAATAGCATAGTGGGATGCTTAAAAAAACTTCAGGGTCCTTTGTTTACTTGTTTATTTAACAAATGTTAATTGAGCAAACATTTCTTTGACAAGTTTCTGATACTAAAAGGTTATTAATGTTTTATCCCTACCAGAAAAGGCTTTTCAGACTCCAAGTCAAAATGGAGAGTTAATGGCTGACTTCTTTTTCTGCAGGTGTTACAAGAGGCATTTAGTCGCTGTGTGGCTGTCTTGAATCATTCTAGTAAACCAACTGACATGTCTGTACAGGTAAGACTAAAGCATATGGTTCCAAGAAAGTTACGTTATACTAGTAGTTCAGACTTAAACATCTGTAAGAATCACTTGGAGGGCTCATTAAAACCTGGGTTGCTGAGCTCTGCCTCCCAGGTCCCCTGCCCACAGAGTTTCTGATTCAGTATGTCTGGGGTGGGGCATGAGAATATGCTTTTCTAACAAAATTCCCAAGTGATACTGATGCTGTTGGTCTGTGTGTCACACTTTAAGAACCACACTTTAAGAACAGCAGGCAGCTAAATCATACGTAATCTGTTGGCTTAATTTTTTTTTTACCCAGTTTCAAACATTTGTCATTTTGCCATTTTTGTTTCACTTATCTTCTTTCCCCTTCCTTAATTTCCTTCTCTACCTCCCTCTCCCATCCCTAGTGTTTTCATTGGCTTCTTTTCTGTTGAATTATTTAATAGAAAATCCATCAGGAGTTCATTAAGATCACTGTAGATGCATCTTTTTATGTGGCCTTTTGTTTATGCCAGCAAAATTTAGAATATAAAACAATCGAGTACAGGCTTTTGAGTTTCATCCTTATTTTTAAGTATAGTACATTATTAGAATTCTGGACAAAAGTACTTTATTCCAGAGGTTGGCAAACTTCTTTTTATAAAGGGCCAGAGAGTAAATATTTGAGGCTTTCATGTTATGTACAGTCTGTTGCATATTTTTATTTGTGATTTTTGCAACTCTTTCAAAATGTAAAAACCATTCTTAGCTTTCTGGGCATACAAGAACAGGGTTGACTTGGCCTGTTAGCCTTAGCGGCCATGGTTTACCAACCCTAAATCTATAGGGAATCTTAACCAGAAATACTAATAATTCAATAGAAATATTCTATTTAATTTTGGAGTGTCATATATACCATTAAGCATTATTCACGAATCTCCGCTGATGTGATTTCCACTGTCTTAAATAAGGAATGCACATGTGACTTTTTTTTTTCTCTCTCTTGTGTTGTCTGCAGGTGTGTGGACACATAAGCAAATGCTATAGTGTGGCCGCTCAGTTTGAAGAATGCCGAGAGAAGATCACAGAAATGCCTGGCATCATCAGGGATCTCTGTCGGGTGCTCTATTTTGGCAAGGTAGAGGTCATCTTTACCACTTTCTGGATTCAGTCAGCAGTGGGTTTTTCTTGTCAAGTAGCCAGTCCCCAATTTATTAACTAGTTGTTTTCCTAAAATTATTTTCAAGTAAATTACATTTTTCACTGAAGCCTTGCTTCAGTAAATGGTGGCTTTTGTTCCTGGGCTGGCCCACAAAGAGTAAGACTAGAGTGACATATCTAGAGGGAAGTTGGTCTCATGTGAACATTTGAACAGAGGCAGGGAAGCAAGAGAGAAGACTAGACTAAATCAATCTAATGAAAGTAAAGGACCACGTAAAACCTGAAACTTAAGAGTCGAGTCATTTCCTGGTGGAAAAGCTATAGGGATCTGAGAGCTTGCTGTTTCCTCCCAGTCTAGTACTGCCAAGGGAAGTTGTCTGTGGGTGATGTGATAGGTGGCTGGGAAAGAGAGTGATTTCTTAGGTAACTGGGCAGAGTGACAGTTGTGTTGGAATAGAACAGGACTGGGGTGCTGATCCCAGGCTAAGGTATCTAGAAATAAGGAATCTGATGAAAATAATGTCCTCAACTATATTTACTTGATGTCCTTAGAAGTGTTTAATAAGAAGGCAAACTCTAGTATAAAGAAGTAAATCTGTATACCTGCACTAAAGATATAATTGATACACTTAAGATCACTAGCACGTGCATTGCTATTAATGCCTTATCAGTATTTTTAAAATTTAAAAATACAAGAAGTGAAACAAAGAAAACTGTATTCCCAAGTCTTTGACACTAACTAGCCTCAAAGATAGTAATTCTGACACAAATCAAAACCACAATGAGCTATCACCTCACATTAGTGAGACTGGCTATCACCAAAAAGTCTACAAATAATAAATGCTGGAGAGGATGTGGAAAAAAGAGAACCCTCATACACTGTTCATGGGAATGTAAATTGGTACAGTACAGCCACTATGGAAAACAGCATGGAGTTTCCTTAAAAAAACTGAAAATAGAGCTACCATATGATCCAGCAGTTCCACTCCCGGGTACGTATCTGGAAAAACGAAAACACTAATTTGAAAAGATACATGCACCCAATGTTCATAGCACTATTTACAATAGCCAAGACATGGAAACAGCCCAAGTGCCCATCAACAGACAATTGGCTTAAGATGTGTACACACACACACACACACACACACACACACACACACACACACACACACACACACACACACGCATGCACAACAGAATGTTATTCAGCCATAAAAAAGAATGAAATACTGCCATTTGCAGCAACACGAATGGACCTTGAGAATATTATGCTTAATATAATAAGTCAGAGAAAGACAAACACTGTATATCACTTATATTTGGAATCTAAAAAATAATACAAATGAATGTATATATAAAACAGAAACAGACTCAGACATAGAAAACAAACTTATGGTTACCAAAGAGAAAAGGGAGAGGGAGGTGAGAAGGGACAAATTAGGAGTATGGGATTAACAAATAAAACTACTATTCATAAAATAGGTAGTAAGGATCTACTCTATAGCACAAGGATTTATACCCAGTATTTTGTAGTAACCTTTAATGGAATATAATCTGCAAAAAAATCAAATCTCTATGCTCTACACCTGAAACTAACACAATATTGTAAATCAACTATACTTCAATTTAAAAACTAATTTTCTAAAAATAGTAATTCTGTGTCTTTTCACAGGGTTACTTTTAATTTTAGGCTTTAAAAGATATAGGATTCAGATATAAACGAATTGAAAATATACGAGGAGGTAGACACACAATAAGTTAGCTAGCTTGGCATACATGCACAGCCTGTTTCTCTTGGGAGCTTTTTTTTTAATCCTGTAATTAATTCCATTATTCTTATTCTCAGAGTATTCCACGGGTGGCAGCTCTTGGGGTAGAATGTGTCAGCTCTTTTGCTGTGGATTTCTGGCTACAGACACACCTATTGCAAGCTGGAATTTTGTGGCATCTGCTTGGTTATCTGTTTAATTATGACTACACACTAGAAGAGAGTGGTATTCAGAAAAGTGAAGAAACAAACCAGCAGGTAACCTTAACACTACTTTAACATTGAATTTGAACCCATACCATAGGTGAATGCAAAGCAAAGCCCTAGCTCAAAGCCTCAAAGGCATAAACTGTTTTTCAAGATTATTAAGTTTATTGCTCTTTAGGCCCCAAAACTTTTTTTTTTTTTTTTTTTTGTGTGTGGTACGTGGGCCTCTCACTGTTGTGGTCTCTCCCGTTGCGGAGCACAGGCTCCGGACGCGCAGGCCCAGCGGCCATGGCTCATGGGCCCAGCCACTCCGCGGCATGTGGGATCTTCCCGGACCGGGGCACAGACCCATGTCCCCTGCATCGGCAGGCGGACTCTCAACCACTGCGCCACCAGGGAAGCCCTAAGCCCCAAAACTTTTTGTCTTAACCACTTATCCCGGAAGGATTCAAGGCAAGGGAATTTGCAGTAGCATATTCTGGACATAATCTTTTCTTGATTACTCAGAGTCACCTTTATTTTTGCAAAATTATGGTTGTGTACCACATGGAGATCATAACAGTGCTGTTGGGGCTAGTTCCCCTAAACACTTGAGAACTTACCTGATTTTTACAGATATTGTTTTCTGTCTGTCCCTTCCTGTTCACTGTCATTCATTACTCATATTGTGATATGTGCCTCTAGCGATCAGATCTACCTACCCATCCCTATTCCCCACCCTTCCCCCAATGTGCTTCTTCCAGTTATCTACAAGATACCGTATTAGGTATAAATGAGTACATAGATTCTGATGGTCTTTCATATAAATAAAAGAATAAGCTCTGACGTCAGTGTTGGGGACTTTTTTGTTTCTTTTTAATTGTGCTTTCTGTTCCTTAATATGTTCCATACTGTTTTGATTCCATAAAGGTACTGTTGCCTGTGTAAGATAACAGATCTATTTTAATGTCTTAATTTTTTTGTAACAGGAAGTAGCCAACAATCTTGCCAAACTGAGTGTCCGTGCTCTAAGTCGCCTTGGAGGGTATCTGCCTGAAGAACAAGCAACACCAGAAAATCCAACCATAAGGAAAAGTGTAGCTGGCATGCTGACCCCCTATGTTGCTAGAAAACTTGCTGTAGTTAGTGCTACTGAGGTATGTGCTTCAGAAGTAGCCTGAGTTTTTGATAAATACTGCAAGATTCTTTAGATAGTAGAGGAATATAACAGTGTTGATTGCTCTTGGAAACCTAAAAATTGAAAATGCTCACATGCTTGTTCTCTCAACTGAGAAATTTGGTTTGTTGTTGTGGCTTGATGCTGATGTTATCATATCAGCTCTGCAAGTCCAGTCTCTCTGTAAGGGTAGATTAACTTCATGTTTCTCAGCTGTAGAGGTCCCCATAATTCTTGATAATATTGAATCAGAAAGGAACAGGACAAGAGAGTGAACTTGGAATGGACAGAGGACTGGGAGTCAGGAGACCCAGAGTCTATTTTTAGCTGTTTGTTATAAGCTATAACTTACTTACACTCAGCATTGAAATCCTAAAAGTCAATATATACACACATATACATTCATGACAAAAATAAGTATGCTTGTGGCAGATCACCCAACCTCTTCTGTGAGAATCGTTGAGAAACAATCTAAGCATTAGAGAATTAACCTATAGAAATCCATTAAATAGAATATCTTGAAGCCTCAAATTGTAAAGGTAATATGGGAAGACATTAAAAGATGTTTAGGGCTTCTCTGGTGGCTCAGTGGTTGAGAGTCCACCTGCCGATGCGGGGGACACGGGTTCGTGCCCCGGTCCGGGAGGATCCCACATGCCGCGGAGTGGCTGGGCCCGTGGGCCATGACCACTGACCCTGCGCGTCCGGAGCCTGTGCTCCGCAATGGGAGAGGCCACAACAGTGAGAGGTCCGTGCACCACACACACACACAAAAAAAGTTTAAAGTATTTTAAGTGAAAAGGTTAAATCCCATTTTTGGTATTAAAAAATTGAATGAATGGATGGATCTGTATCAATATGTTAACTAGTTATCCCTGAATTGTAGAATTGTAGGCTATTTTATTTCATTTTCTCTGATGATCATCTAATAGTTTTAGAAGAAAAAAGGCCTCAGTGTTCCAAATGTAAAATATTTTTTAGAATTTATAAGCAGCTTATTTATCTTTTTAATCTAATCTGACTGAGTCTGTTTTTTAGTGCAGGACACTGCCTTTCAGATCCCCTGAGTAAGAGGGAAGAGCTTTAGATGCCAATCTTGATCTTGGTTCTTTTTCTGGGCTTTGTGTTCACCAGTGTGAAGTATTTTGCTGACTGAAAACATTCTTTCCAGAAATACTAACAAGTTGTTGATTAACTACTACAGGAAAGAAAAAAAAATAAGTAACACTTCAAAATTTTGGCCTAGACTCCATCTGGATTTAATAAAATGCTTATTTTAAACTGCCACTTCTCAGAGTTTTAAAATTTTCTTCATGATAAATTTTTTCAGTCATTTTACTTAATTAGTAGTTCATGTTTTGAAAACAAGGGTTGGATGTCTTTTTGTAAGATGGAGGTAATAACCCACTGCTTTCCTCCTAGCACAGAGCTCTGTAAATGTAAAGTGTAAAAAGTTCTTATTAAAACATTTAGGGAATTCCTGGTAGCCCAATGGCTAGGACTCTCCTCTTTCACTGCCGAGGGCCTGGGTTCAATCCCTAGTCAGGGAACTGATATCCCACAAGCCACAAGGCACAGCCAAAAAACAAAAAACATTCAAAGGAGAGTTAAATGTCTATGTGTACACTTAAAATTGAGGAGAGCTAAACAAAGGGAAAGCACCCTGGATGGCTAAGCAGGCATAAGCTATGTCTGCAGAACTACAAGGTTTAGCCAAGAAAATCCGAACTGAGTCTCTGCCCATAAATTTTACTTCCCTTCCTAGGAGTATGCTTCATAAAGACTTAGGTTTTGTTTTCAAATATATGTATGTAAAGGCAGTATGGTATGGTTTTTTTTAAGCTTACATTTACTGAGTTTATAAAATGCTTTAACACAGAATATCATATGTAATTTTCACAAAGCAGAGCAAATGTTAAGAACGTGAAGTCAATACAGACTCAAATTTGAATCCCAGTTTCACCACTTAAGGGTTGTGAGACCTGGGGCAAATAATTTGATCTTTCTCAGTCTTGATTTTTCTCAGCTGCAAAATGGAAAATATTAACATACTTGCTAGAATTATTGAGATCTGTTATACTTAAGGCACCTATTACACTGCTTGGCTTATCATAGACAATTTTAATGAATGGTAATTTCAATATATTTCCTAAATATTATAAAACAGTAATGTTCTTTCTCCTAGATTTTGAAGATGCTTAACAGTAACACAGAGAGCCCATATTTGATATGGAACAATTCTACAAGAGCAGAACTACTTGAATTTCTTGAATCCCAACAAGAAAACATGATTAAAAAAGTATGTTATTGTTTTATAAATTTCTTACTCTAATGGAATCTCTGGAAATACAACTTAGTATTGACGAAACAGAAACCCATTATTTCTCCACTGGGTGTTGATCAAGCCTATAGGTTTTGCTACCTAATATTTGGCCCATTTAATAATAGCATTCTTATTGTATTTAATATACATTACAATTTTTTGTTGTGTTTTTAGTTACCACTTACATATAGCTGTCTTCTATTTTAACCAGTTTTTGTGCCCAGAAGCTCTGTTTTAATTGTTCTCTTCAGCCTCTTTTCCTCAGTAAATTAAAATTGCTTTCTGGTATCAAAATTGAATAATTTCTTCTATCCTGCCACCTTCTAGAGGAGAACCTATTAAGCCATGAAAAAAAAAAAGACAGTAAGTAGAATGGGAGATGAGAAGGCCTGGATAAAACATACATTAGATGGTTGAGTCTTGATGGTTTAGAAGAAGTTGTGTTTTGGGGTTTGGACTTCATTAAAGAGTAACCATCACTGGGTGTCCTGAATTATTCAAAATTTAGTTTTGAATTCATTTCGTGATAGTCACTCAGAGCTCTTCATTGATAGAAGTTTTGAGAATTACAGAGCTAGGGAGAAGAAGTCTCAGATTTCTATATATCATCTATTACTATTTTTTTAACATCATTATTGGAGTATAATTGCTTTACAATGGTGTGTTAGTTTCTGCTTTATAACAAAGTGAGTCAGTTATACATATACATATGTTCCCATATCTCTTCCCTCTTGCGTCTCCCTCCCTCCCACTCTCCCTATCCTACCCCTCTAGGTGGTCACAAAGCACCGAGCTGATGTACCTGTGCAATGCGGCTGCTTCCCACTAGCTATTTATTTTAGGTTTCGTAGTGTATATATGTCCATGCCACTCTCTCACTTTGTCCCTCCCCATATCCTCAAGTCCGTTCTCTAGTAGGTCTCTGTATTTATTCCCATCTTACCCCTAGGTTCTTCATGACACTTTTTTTTTTCATAGATTCCGTATATATGTGTTAGCATACGGTATTTGTCTTTCTTTTTCTGACTTACTTCACTCTGTATGACAGACTCTAGGTCCGTCCACCTCACTACAAATAACTCAATTTCGTTTCTTTTTATGGCTGAGAAATATTCCATTGTATATATGTGCTTCATCTTCTTTATCCATTCATCTGATGATGGACACTTAGGTTGTTTCCGTCTCCGGGCTATTGTAAATAGAGCTGCAGTGAACATTTTGGTACATGACTCTTTTTGAATTATGGTTTTCTCAGGGTGTATGCCCAGTAGTGGGATTGCTGGGTCATATGGTAGTTCTATTTGTAGTTTTTTAAGGAACCTCCATACTGATCTCCATAATGGCTGTACCAATTCACATTCCCACCAGCAGTGCAAGAGTGTTTCCTTTTCTCCACACCCTCTCCAGCATTTACTGTTTCTAGATTTTTTGATGATGGCCATTCTGACTGGTGTGAGATGATATCTCATTGTAGTTTTGATTTGCATTTCTCTTAATGATTAATGATGTTGAGCATTCTTTCATGTGTTTGTTTGCAGTCTGTATATCTTCTTTGAAGAAATGTCTATTTAAGTCTTCTGCCTATTTTGGGATTGGGTTGTTTGTTTTTTTGTTATTGAGCTGCATGAGCTGCTTGTAAATTTTGGAGATTAATCCTTTGTCAGTTGCTTCATTTGCAAATATTTTATCCCATTCTGAGGGTTGTCTTTTGCTCTCCTTTATGGTTTCCTTTGCTGTGCAAAAGCTTTTAAGTTTCATTAGGTCCCATTGTTTATTTTTATTTCCATTTCTCTAGGAGGTGGGTCAAAAAGGATCTTGCTGTAATTTATGTCATAGAGTGTTCTGCCTCTGTTTTCCTCTAAGAGTTTGATAGTTTCTGGCCTTACATTTGGGTCTTTAGTCCATTTTGAGTTTATTTTTGTGTATGGTGTTAGGGAGTGATCTAATCTCATACTTTTACATGTACCTGTCCAGTTTTCCCAGCACCACTTATTGGAGAGGCCATCCTTTCTCCACTGTACATTCCTGCCTCCTTTATCAAAGATAAGTTGACCATATGTGTGTGGATTTACCTCTGGGCTTTCTATCCTGTTCCATTGATCTATCTTTCTGTTTTTGTGCCAGTACCATACTGTCTTGATTACTGTAGCTTTGTAGTATAGTCTGAAGTCAGGGAGCCTGATTCCTCCAGCTCCATTTTTGGTTCCCAAGATTGCTTTGGCTATTCAGGGTCTTTTGTGTTTCCATACAAATTGTGAAGTTTTTTGTTCTAGTTCTGTGAAAAATGCCAGTGGTAGTTTGATAGGGATTTCATTGAATCTGTAGATTGCTTTGGGTAGTAGAGTCATTTTCACAATGTTGATTCTTGCAATCCAAGAACATGGTATATCTCTCCACCTATTTGTATCATCTTTAATTTCCTGCATCAGTGTCATACTTTTCCGCATACAGGTGTTTTGTCTACTTAGGTAGGTTTATTCCTAGATATTTTATTCTTTTTGTTGCAGTGGTAAATGGGAGTGTTTTCTTGATTTCACTTTCAGATTTTTCATCATTAGTGTATAGGAATGCCAGAGGTTTCTGTGCATTAATTTTGTATCCTGCTACTTTACCAAATTTATTGATCAGCTCTAGTAGTTTTCTGGTAGCATCTTTAGGATTTTCTATGTATAGTATCATGTCATCTGCAAACAGTGACAGCTTTACTTCTTTTCTGATTTGGATTCCTTTTATTTCCTTTTCTTCTCTGATTGCTGTGGCTAAAACTTCCAAAACTATGTTGAGTAAGAGTGGTGAGAGTGGACAACCTTGTCTTGTTCCTGATCTTAGTGGAAATGCTTTCTGTTTTTCACAATTGAGGACGATGTTGGCTGTGGTTTTGTTGTATATGACCTTTATTATGTTGAGGAAAGTTCCCTCTATGCCTACTTTCTACAGGGTTTTTATCATAAATGGGTGTTGAATTTTGTCGTAAGCTTTCTCTGCATCTATTGAGTTTGTTAATATGGTGTATCACGTTGACTGATTTGCATATATTGAAGAACCGTTGCATGCCTGGAATAAACCCCACTTGATCATGGTGTATGATCCTTTTAATGTGCTGTTGGATTCTGTTTGCTAGTATTTTGTTGAGGATTTTTGCATCTATGTTCATCAGTGATATTGGCCTTTAGTTTTCTTTCTTTGTGACATCCTTGCCTGGTTTTGGTATCAGGGTGATGATGGCCTCGTAGAATGAGTTTGGGAGTCTTCTCCCTCTGCTATATTCTGGAAGAGTTTGAGAAGGATAGGTGTTAGCTCTTCTCTAAATGTTTGATAGAATTCGCCTGTGAAGCCATCTGGTCCTGGGCTTTTGTTTGTTGGAAGATTTTTAATCACAGTTTCAATTTCAGTGCTTATGATTGGTCTGTTTATATTTTCTATTTTTTCCTGAATCAGTCTTGGCAGGTTGTGCATTTCTAAGAATTTGTCCATTTCTTCCAGGTTGTCCATTTTATTGGCATAGAGTTGCTTGTAGTAATCTCTCATGATCTTTTGTATTTCTGCAGTGTCAGTTGTTATTCCTCCTTTTTCATTTCTAATTCTATTGATTTGAGTCTTCTCCCTTTTTTTCTTGATGAGTCTGGCTAATGGTTTATCAATTTTGTTTATCTTCTCAAAGAACCAGGTTTTGGTTTTATTGATCTTTGCTATCATTTCCTTCATTTCTTTTTCATTTATTTCTGATCTGATCTTTATGATTTCTTTCCTTCTGCTAACTTTGGGGTTTTTTTGTTCTTCTTTCTCTAATTGCTTTAGGTGCAAGGTTAGGTTGTTTATTCGAGATGTTTCCTGTATCTTAAGGTAGGATTGTATTGCTATAAGCTTCCCTATTAGAACTGCTTTTGCTGCATCCCGTAGGTTTTGGGTCGTTGTGTCTCCATTGTCATTTGTATCTAGGTATTTTTTGATTTCCTCTTTGATTTCTTCAGTGATCACTTCGTTATTAAGTAGTGTATTGTTTAGCCTCCATGTGTTTGTATTTTTTACAGCTCTTTTCCTGTAATTGATATCTAGTCTCATAGCATTGTGGTCAGAAAAGGTACTTGATACAATTTCAATTTTCTTAAATTTACCAAGGCTTGATTTGTGACCGATTATATGATCTATCCTGAAAAATGTTCCATGAGCACTTGAGAAAAATGTTTATTCTGTTGTTTTTGGATGGAATGTCCTATAAATATCAATTTAGTCCCTCTTGTTTACTGTATCATTTAAAACTTGTGTTTCCTTATTTATTTTCATTTTGGATGATCTGTCCATTTGTGAAAGTGGGGTGTTAAAGTCCCCTGCTATGAATGTGTTACTGTTGATTTCCCCTTTTATGGCTGTTAGTATTTGCCTTATGTATTGAGGTGCTCCTATGTTTGGTGCATAAATATTTACAATTGTTATACCTTCTTCTTGGATCGATCCCTTGATCATTATGTACTGTCCATCTTTGTCTCTTGTAATAGTCTTTTTTTTCAAGTCTATTTTGTCTGATATGAGAATTGCTACTCCAGCTTTCCTTTGATTTCCATTTGCATGGAATACCTTTTTCCATCCCCTCACTTTCAGTCTGTATGTGTCCCTAGGTCTGAAGTGGGTCTCTTGTAGACAGCATATATATGGGTCTTGTTTTTGTATCCATTCAGCCAGTCTGTGTCTTTTGGTGGGAGCATTTAATCCATTTACATTTAAGGTAATTATCGATATGTATGTTCCTATTCCCATTTTCTTAATTGTTTTTGGTTCGTTATGGTAGGTATTTTCCTTGTCTTGTGTTTCTTGCCTAGAGAAGTTCCTTTAGCATTTGTTGTAAAGCTGGTTTGGTGGTGCTGAACTGTCTCAGCTTGTGCTTGTCTGTAAAGGTTTTAATTTCTCCATGAAATCTGAATGAGATCCTTGCTGAGTAGAGTAATCTTGGTTGTAGGTTTTTCTCCTTCATCACTTTAAATATGTCCTGCTGGTCCCTTCTGGCTTGCAGAGTTTCTCCTGAAAGATCAGCTGTTAACCTTATGGGGATTCCCTTGTGTGTTATTTGTTGTTTTTCCCTTGCTGCTTTTAATATGTTTTCTTTGTATTTAATTTTTGACAGTTTGATTAATATGTGTGTTGGCGTGTTTCTCCTTGGATTTATCCTGTATGGGACTCTCTGTGCTTTCTGGACTTGAGTATCTATTTCCTTTCCCACATTAGGGAAGTTTTCAACTCTAATCTCTTCAAATATTTTCTCCGTCCCTTTCTTTTTCACTTCTTCTTCTGGGACCCCTAAAATTCGAATGTTGGTGCATTTAATGTTGTCCCAGAGGTCTCTGAGACTGTCCTCAGATTTTTTCATTCTTTTTTCTTTATTCTGGTCTGCTGTAGTTATTTCCACTCTTTTATCTTCCAGGTCACTTATCCGTTCTTCTGCCTCAGTTATTCTGCTATTGATCCCTTCTAGAGAATTTTTAGTTTCATTTATTGTGTTGTTCATTGTTGCTTGTTTCCTCTTTAGTTCTTCTAGGTCCTTGTTAAATGTTTCTTGCATTTTCTCTATTCTATTTCCAAGATTTTGGATCATCTTTACTATCATTATTCTGAATTCTTTTTCAGGTAGACTGCCTATTTCCTCTTCATTTGTTAGGTCTGGTGGGTTTTTATCTTGCTCCTTCATCTCCTGTGTAATTTTCTGTCTTCTCATTTTGCTTATCTTACTGTGTTTGGGGTCTCCTTTTTGCAGGCTGCAGGTTTGTCGTTCCCGTTGTTTTTGGTGTCTGTCTCCAGTGGCTAAAGTTGGTTCAGTGTGTTGTATAGGCTTCCTGGTGGAGGAGACTAGTGCCTGTTTTCTGGTGGTTGAGGCTGGATCTTGTCTTTCTGGTGGGCAGGTCCACATCTGGTGGTGTGTTTTGGGGTGTCTGTGGCCTTATTATGATTTTAGGCAGCCTCTCTGCTAATGGGTGGGGTTGTGTTCCTGTCTTGCTAGTTGTTTGGCATAGGGTGCATAGCACTGTAGCTAGCTGGTCATTGAGTGAAGCTGGGTGTTAGTGTTGAGATGAGGTCTCTGGGAGATTTTTGCCATTTGATATTACATGGACTTGGGAGTTCTCTTGTGGACCAGTGTCCTGAAGTTGGCTCTCCCAGCTCAGAGGCACAGCAATGACTCCTGGCTGCAGCAACAAGAGCCTTTCATCCACACGGCTCAGAATAAAAGGGAGAAAAAGTAGAAAGAAAGAGAGAGAGATAGGGAGGGAGGGAGGGAGGGAGAGAGAAAGAGAGAAAAAAGGAAGGAAAGAAAGAAAGAAAAGAAAGAAAGAAAAAGAATAAAATAAAGTAAAATAAAGTTATTAAAATAATAATTATTAAGAAAAAAAATTTTTTATTTAGAAAAAAACAGATGGACAGAACCCTAGGACAAATCGTAAAAGCCAAGCTGTACAGACAGAATCTCACACAGAAGCATACAGATACACACTCACAGAAAGAGGAAAAGGGGGAAAAAATAATCTTGCTCTCAAAGTCTACCTCCTCAATTTGGGATGATTCGTTGTGTATTCAGGTATTCCACAGATGCAGGGTACATCAAGTTGATTGTGGAGATTTAATCCACTGCTCCTGAGGCTGCTGGGAGAGAGTTCCCTTTCTCTTCTTTGTTCGCACAGCTCCCGGGGTTCAGCTTTGGATTTGGCCCCGCCTCTGCATATAGGTCGCTGGAGGGCGTCTGTTCTTCGCTGAAACAGGATGGGGTTAAAGGAGTAGCTGATTCGCGGACTCTGGCTCACTCAGGTGGGGGGCGAGCCTGTGGCGGCAGAGGCCAGCGGGACGTTGCACCAGCCTAAGGCGCCGTGCATTCTCCCGGGGATGTTGTCCCTGGATCCCGGGACCCTGGCAGTGGCGGGCTGCACAGGCTCCTGGGAGGGGAGGTGTGGATAGTGACCTGTGCTCGCACACAGGCTTCTTGTTGGCGGCAGCAGCAGCCTTGGTGTCTCATGCCCGGCTCTGGAGTCCGCGCTGATAGCCACGGCTCGCACCCATCTTTGGAGCTCCTTTAAGCAGCGCTCTTAATCCCCTCACCTCACGCACCAGGAAATACAGAGGGAAGAAAAATTCTCTTGCCTCTTCGGCAGGTCCAGAATTTTTCCCGGACTCCCTCCCGGCCAGCCGTGGTGCACTAACCCCCTGCAGGCTGTGTTCACGCCGCCAACCCCAGTCCTCTCCCTGCGCTCCAACCGAAGCCCGAGCCTCAGCTCCCAGCCCCCGCCCGCCCCGGCGGGTGAGCAGACAAGCCTCTTGGGCTGGTGAGTGCCGGTCGGCACCAATCCTCTGTTTGGGAATCTCTCTGCTTTGCCCTCCGCACCCCTGTTGCTGTGCACTCTTCCGTGGCTCCGAAGCTTACCCGCCCCCGCCACCTGCGGTCTCTGCCTGCGAAGGGGCTTGCTAGTGTGTGGAAACCTTTCCTCCTTCACAGCTCCCTCCCATGGGTGCAGGTCCTGTCCCTATTCTTTTGTCTCTGTTTTTTCTTTTTTCTTTTGCCCTACCCAGGTACGTGGGGAGTTTCTTGCCTTTTGGGATGTCTGAGGTCTTCTGCCAGTGTTCAGTAGCTGTTCTATAGGAGCAGTTCCACATGTAGATGTATTTCTGATGTATCTAGTTTCAAGGTTTCTTAATCATTTCAAGGATACAAATAATCATGAGGCACAAGCAAAGCAGGGAGAGGTCCTGGGTCACCAGTGCAGCTCCTGTAGTGCTTTCTTGCAATCTTCTCTTCACAAAGACAAATCCACGCAAAATGGAATGATAACCCTTGAGCTCACAGATGCAGACAAGGGGTCTTTGAAAGCGATTCTAAGGCAGCTTCGCATGGAGCAGCATAAGTTGGGATCCTGTAAAGTGTTGTCTCCCTGAGTCACCAGGGAAACCACAGACTTAATCCTGTCACCCTCAAAGACCTGCATTGGGATGACCTCCACATCTTTGGCATGTTTGACAGCCTGCTAGTGTTGGAGGGTCTCCTGCAGAGGTGGGGGTGGCTGTGCCTCACCGTGGTGACCTCATCTATTCTTTTACCAGGAGAGAACATCATTCTCTCTTTGTTTAGCCCTTTACAACTTACTATACACTTTTATGTATTATTTTAGTCCAACCTAAATTTTGAGTGATTTCCACCTAAGTCTTCTGGTGGCTATTTTTTTCCCATTCCTCTTTCCTATCTTTTTCCTTGTCCTTAAATGGAAATTGTTCTTGATTTGTCAACCCCTCTACTATTACCTTGCTTTTTTATTCAGAGACCCTGTTTTCCAGCACTTTTTACTTAATGTATTACTTTTTAAAACCAGTCCAAATGTGTTCGTTTCTTAGCTCTATCACCCTATATCTGACTGGGCCAAATGTTTGCTGAGCGGAGAGAGAAGAGCCACTTGTCATACTTGCTTATGAACACTTCATTGGCTGACCTCAGTGATCTTTTGAGATTTTAAAATGAGTTACAATATTGATCTTTGGATTAAGAAATAACATAATTCTATGCCTTTTCCAGAGTCCATATTACTGATTACAAACATTAAAATTGCATTGAGTGCTGTGATGTGTATCCCACCACATTTTTCCCTCTGGAAAATGAATGGATCTTTCAAGTTATTTATCTGCTAATTTATTAAACTGAATATGGATAGATTAATAAATCAGACACTAATGATTCCAATTTACCTCTAACAATCTGTTTTCTTTTTTAAAAAGGGTGACTGTGACAAAACCTATGGATCAGAATTTGTCTACAGTGATCATGCCAAAGAACTTATTGTAGGGGAGATTTTTGTTAGGGTCTATAATGAAGTCCCTACTTTCCCACTCGAGGTAAGCTCTCTACTTTTAATTTTGTCTGACACCTTTGATCATTTGTTATTGAAAGCTACTAGTTTATTCACACTGTATACATTGAAATAATACCTGTTTTTTTGCCAAATGCTTTATACTAACTTGAGTATGTGATGGGGTGACCATTGATAACTTATGATCCTCTTTATTTTGAATGTTAAAGAATTTAATTTTGTGGGTTCATGAATAAGAATTTATTCCTTTCCCAGCTGTTCCTGATATTTTATGCATAATGCTACCCCACTGTATCATGTATATATGCCTTCAGCTTTAATGTTCTCTCATGGAAGTGTAAGGCCATTTACATACTCATTCCATCATGTTGAATATCAGACCACCAGACTCTGTGGTCTGTCCGTCTCTGGCCCATTTTTAGAAGAAAATAAGAAAATAGATGTGGAAAGCAAAGCGAAGTTTTAGAAGATGACTGGGGTCACACCAGGTCATCTCTTGTGATGATCCCAAATCACTTCTGGAAGCAAATGATCTTCTTTTCTTTCCGTAGTGCTTGGAAATCATGTAGGAAATTTTTGTTGTAGTTTTTTTTGGAGGGGTGGCAAAGAGAATTTGTTGGTTGATTGCTTTGTAAGGAAGAAAGAAGTGAGGCTGTTTCTCTAAAACAAAGAGTTTGCTCTTGGAAAAAAAAGAATTTACTAAACTATAACATTTACTATTTATCACAGAATAATATCTATAAATAGCTGCTAAGCAGAATGAGTTCAGTGATTTGTGAAATGTCTTTGAAAACTGTCCTTTGAATTTATAATCTAAATATATATAATTTTAAATATAAAACTATAACCAAATTGTAGAAGTTACATATCATACTATCAATACCTTGGTAAAGGGAAGACATACTCGTCTCAGAATTATTATACTGAGGTACTGATGGGAGTATATCAAATCTCTAATGGATTTAGACAAAAATGTTAAACACTTCCTAATGCAATTGGGTTTTGTCCCCTTTCTCCCCCTCTCCCCACTTAATCCATAGGTATATTCATGTGTATGTATAATTTAATCACTTTCATGGCTTGAAGTATTTTGTTGTTGTTTTTTTCTGCTGTGGAGTCTTTGTTATAGGTTATTTCTAAGGGCACACTCGTTTTTAAATATTTTTCCACTCAACTTAGGTTCCAAAAGCATTTGCTGCAAGTCTCTTGGATTATATAGGCTCCCAGGCCCAGTACCTCCACACATTCATGGCTATCACTCATTCTGCAAAAGTGGAGTCAGAGCAACATGGAGACCGCTTGCCAAGAGTGGAAATGGCTTTGGAGGCTCTGAGAAATGTTATAAAATATAATCCAGGTGTGTGACTATACCCTTGATGAATAAGATCCATACAATGGAAGAGCCCAAAAATTCCAGTTCTCAGTTTTACCAGGGAAATGCAGGAAAAATTGTACTTGGTTATAATGTTATACTGTGTATAACATTAAGAGGAATTGACCCTATAATATTTTTACCTCTAAATAATAGGGTGGAAAGAGAGGTCAGGTCACCATGCTTAGAATAATTCGTATCTCTAAGAGCATATGACTTTCAATGAGTTGAAAAGGCAGAGTAGCTTGCTAGTGTAAAATATCACATTGATGACATAAATTGACATACCAAGTATCAATATAAGGGCTTAAATTAGATTTATTTATTAGGTGATCTCATTTTTGTGTCTTCTGGTCCCTAACACAATGCCATGTTTTTGAAAAACTGCCTGAAGTTTTTGGTGTATAAAAACTGAAATAATAAAGTGAGAATTGTCATTCTTAAAACATCTTTAAGAAGGACATTTCCAAGAACATTATCACTCTTGCTTGACTTCAGGGAGATGGATGGGTGAAAATCCAAAAGCTTCTTCCAATTCTAATTTTGATAACAAGTATAGAATATAAAACCTAAAACGATATATATTCAGTTTAAGTTACATGAAGACCTCAAATCTTTTTTATTAACACTTAATATTATTTTTCATGTACTTCTTTGCTCTTTTCACTATGTATTACAGTAATACATTATTCAAATAAAATAACCAACAATATTTAAATGTTTAAGAAAATAAATCATTCCCATGGTATATATACATGGGGATGTTTTTAAAGGCAGTATTATAAAATCGGAAGAAAACTTCGTTCCTTATTGTTTGGAGTTGACATATTAGGTACAAAGGAATTGCAGTAAAGCTGGCTATTGATTTCGCACTTACTTGTTTATAATGTAGTTCTCAAGTGGCAGGGTTCTAACTCAGTCTTAATTAAAAGCCAGATGATGTCACACTCTCCCCGGATGTAATTAGGCTGACAAGGGTAGCTCTACAGTCTTAAGGTAAAGAGTGAAAAAACCACCTTACACTTAATTTTTGAGTTGTGTTTGGATTGTGTGTTTGATAAATTTCTTGTTTTTAGCCTGTGGGTTAACTAGGGGTGGGGATGGAAATGAAGACAAAACAAACCTAAGATAGTCTAATATCATTTAACTTCTTAAGATTTACTGCTGCTTAGTGATACTTCACTCACTTTGTGTCACAAACGTTAAGAAAAGTTTACCAGAGACTTATAATTGACAGTAAACAAAAATGTTTATCAGTTTCCTAAAGGTGGATAATTTAGAACATCTCTTGGAAATAAAAATTAAACGTTTTATTTTTACTTCCTAGGCTCTGAAAGTGAATGCATTGGGCACTTTAAGTTAATATTTTCTCTTCTTCGCGTCCATGGAGCTGGTCAAGTGCAGCAGTTGGCTTTAGAGGTAAAAGAATTTTGTACTAAAGCATGTTGTCTTTCCTACAACTTACTATACATGGTTTGATCCTTGATTAATCATCATCTAAAGTTGAATGGAAGTTTGCATGTGGTTTTTTTCATTTTGCCTATTAAGCCAAGTGAATATGTTTTTAAAATTTGAATTAATATGCTCATTTTGAAGAGCAAGTATTGTACAGTGTTCAAGGTACTTTCCCTCTGTGGTCATCGTCTGTCATGCATTAGAACTTGGGATGCATTTTTACAGTGTCATGTGGCGTGAGTTAAAGAATGGGCTTTACTTGGGAAGCTTGGAAGCCACAGATCAACAAGTAAAGGAGGCAGGATTTCCCATATCTCTCAGTGTCCCCACAGAGAGACATGTTGAGACCAGGGCACTGTGCTGGCTGCACACTGTGGGTTTGTGTTCCCTCCCCCTAAGTTGCTCTCCCTTCTTATGGTCTGGTACAAAAGCAGCCTTACCAGTGAGGGTGACAGACAGACACCTGGTATGTTATGCTGTTCACAGGAGCTGTCTAGGAGAGGCAGCTGCCCAGAACCTGTGGGCCTTGAGGGTCCAGAAGTGGTTGGAGGCCCCTCCTTCAGGAGAATGAAATCATTGGTCCCATAGGAAGCTGTTTGGGTGGAGCCTTTTCCTCTGGGAGAAGCAGGAAGACCCTGGTCACAGGGGGCTCCTTGTCCAGGCAACCCAGAGTGAGCTCCCAGGGTCTTTTTTCAGATGATCCTGCCTATTATAACACACACGATTTATTATAAAGAACACCAAATTCAACACTGCGGTAACAGGATAATGAGTACTTTATGAATGATTAAGTGTTCTTAGATTGCATTTTGGTTTAAAAAAGATGTTTAATAAAATAATAAATGTTAAATTGTTCAAAAATCTTAACAAGCATGTTCTTTAAATTGAAAAACATGCTTCTCCACTTAATTCCTTCAAGTATCTTGTAACTCTTCAAATAAGCATTATTAAATCTGGGATATTTTGCTTTGAGATGCTGACCACATAGTTCAAGTTAAGTGACATTGATCTTTAGATCAATGTATATAATAAGTTAGACTTAAACGGTCATCCTCTTTGAAAGAAAAACATGCCTGTTTCTTTATAATGGAAAGATAGACCTAATCTGTTGTGCTGGGCACTAAAGACATTTACTTTCTCCCTCTAAAAGGAAAAGTCCCAGTAGTAAAGAAGATTATCTTCCTAATCACTTGCCACCCCAAATCTACAATTGGAAAGCACTACAGTGTACACCATAGTTCTAGAGCATGAACTGGTATAGAACTGAAGGCTTCTTATAAGCCTCAAGATTGTGAATGGGTACTAAAATATTTGTTTAGATCATTATATTTAATTCTTACCTCTAAATTAATAGAAAGCTAATGTATATAATATATGCATTAGTATTAACATTTTTTATTCTCAAAAGAACAGAATAATAAGGCCAATCTTTTAAAATTAAACCCTTGCCTAAAAATTAAATATTTTGTCCTCCAAACATTTTTCTCACTTTGGTAAAGCCTTTAAGTTTATTTAGGTCTGACTAATTTGACTTAATTTGTTTAGGTCCAAAATTATTTCCAGAACTCTTAACATCCTATTGATTAATTTTCAGGTTGTGAATATAGTGACGTCTAACCAAGACTGTGTCAACAATATTGCTGAATCAATGGTTTTGTCCAATTTATTGGCTCTTCTACATTCTTTACCATCAAGTACGTATATTCACTGGAATTTTCGAAACAACAGTACAGTCAACCCATTGAGGGGAGCAGTTACACAGATGATACAAAACCTCTGACACAGTGTTATCCGTGTTTTGTTTTGGAATATTTTAAGTGGTATTCTTTATATTAGATACGTCTTTCTAATTATATTTTTACATAAGTTAATTATTTTGCATTTCTCATATCAAAAGTTGAAAGAGGTAAGAGAGATCCAAAAGCAAAAGGAAAATAATCTAGGATTTTCAATTAGTTGAGTATAAGCTACACATGAGTAATTGAGAATTGACTAATATTCCATGGTTTATTAAAAAAAAACACACACACAGTTGATCTTGGACGATAGGAAAAAATGCTTAATGCTTAATGCTTGTGTTAGCTTAAAGTTCAATCCTGCATTATTTGTCCTTTACTGATTTGATGCTGATAGTGACTGTTACCACCAAATGATATCAATTTTTTAAAATACACCAACCTGATTTCTTGAATACAGCCTGAAATAATATAGACTCCTTACAAACTGTACAGTCATCTAGCATAAGTGCTAGGATCAACCTTGAGATTGCTTTTCAAAGGCAGTTGGCGATACTAAGTCCAACTTTGCCACTTAACCGTCAGCAGACATTGCTCAGTTGGCTTTGCTAGCCGCTTGGAAGTCATGTTAATCTTGACTTCACACCTGTTCACCTCCTTGAGAGCAGCAACCTGTCGCATTCGTTTTATGCCCCAGTGCTTTGCACGTGTTAGGTTCAGTGAATTGAGTGGAGTTCAGTTTCCATTGGATATTTTTGTTTTCTTTAACAAACAACGTTTGAAATAGCTCTTTAAAATGACAACTTTTAAAAGTCATTCGCAGATTATTTTTATCATCCCTACAACCTTAGTTGGTTTTTCTTTTCTATTAGTTTTTAACAGCTTTACAAGGCTTCAAACAATGCAAAATTAAACTGATTGATGAAGTGAAGAATGTTACAGAAGTCATAACTTGAAAGTTATTTTACATTCATATCGGATTTATATAGTCCAGTCATTATTTTAATCTTACCGGTAAAATAGCTGACATCTAGATATCTCAGCCTACTCTGCTATCATTTATATATATATATATATATATTTTTTTTTTTTTTTTTTTTTTTTTTTTTTTTTTGCGGTATGCGGGCCTCTCACTGTTGTGGCCTCTCCCATTGCGGAGTACAGGCTTCGGACGCACAGGCTCAGCGGCCATGGCTCACAGGCCCAGCCGCTCCGCGGCATGTGGGATCCTCCCAGACTGGGGCACGAACCCATGTCCCCTGCATCGGCAGGCGGACTCTCAACCACTGCACCACCAGGGAGGTCCTCATTTATATTTTAGACTAAATTATCTTTAACTGTTTGCTAAGGGCCATTAAAAACATAAAATGTTAACTTCCTCTATCCCCTCCAAAGACTTGTTTTCCTTGGAAACTATGGTTAGAACAGTGGTAGGTTTTCAATGAAATACTGTTGCTTCTCTTAAAAATCTCCTTTTGAGGGGCCTCCCTGGTGGCGCAGTGGTTGAGAGTCCGCCTGCCGATGCAGGGGATACGGGTTCGTGCCCCGATCTGGGAGGATCCCATATGCCGCGGAGCGGCTGGGCCCGTGAGCCGTGGCCGCTGGGCCTGCGCGTCCGGAGCCTGTGCTCCGCAACGGGAGAGGCCACAACAGTGAGAGGCCCGCATACCGCAAAAAGGAAAAAAAAAAAAAAAAAAAAAATCTCCTTTTGAGTGTTTTTTCTCCTGCCTGTTAACTTAGCTCAGTCTGGCTACCATCCTTTGTTGTTTTAGTCTCAGCCTGATACTTGGCAGCCTTCACCCTCTTTGCCAACTCTTTACTCCTTTGGTCACCTGTCTGTTGTTGCCATTTTGACTTTAGAAAAGTCCAGTAGCCGAGTCTACTTCAATGACAAGGGTGAGAAGCGCACAGACTATGTGCAGAAGGATGCTATTGTGTCTTAGATCGGAACAGTGTGTTGCAACTGATACTTCCTACTCATTTCTCTAAGATACTAGCACCACATAAAAATTGTAGATCCCTGAATAGAGTGTTCTCAGGGTGTCAGGAGGTGAGAAGATTTTGTTTGCACAGTGAACGGTGAGGTAGCAAGACAGTATGGCATAGTGGTTATGAGTGTGGATTTTGGAAGTCAGACTTCTATAAACCTCTATATACCTCAGTGGTATAGTGAGCTATACCTCTCACTAGCTATGAATCCATGGGTTGGTCAAACTGGGTCTCAGCTTCCTCACTCATGGATGCCACAATTCCTGTCTTACTGGTTATTGTGAAGATGTAAGTATAATACCCTGTGTAGAACACCTAGTTCAGTGCCTGGCACTGGTGCCCAGTAAATGTAAGCTAATGTGATGATACATTCCTTGAAATGTCTTTTACTTTGCAGGTCGTCAGCTTGTTCTGGAAACTCTTTATGCTTTGACATCAAGTACAAAACTAATCAAAGAAGCAATGGCAAAAGGTAATGTATGGAGTGCTTTCTCATCCAGTCATGTTCAGTAATGGTGAAGCTTATTTTGAGCTGCTTTGTATAGTCTGATAAACTAGAAGAATGCTTTGGAAGGCTTACAGTTTAAAAAAAAAATTGCATTGAGTTGAAACAAGGTTGAAAATGAATTCTACTATGATTCTATGATTAGAAAAGTCTTTTTTTTTTTATTTAGAGTATAAACACTAATTCTTTCTTTCCTTCACAGGAGCTTTGATTTATTTACTAGACATGTTCTGCAATTCAACACATCCACAGGTTCGAGCCCAGACAGCAGAACTTTTTGCTAAAATGACAGCAGATAAACTAATAGGTCCAAAGGTGAGCACAAAATGGGTTCTTAGAAAGAAATTATTAAAGCTCTGTAAGTTTGATAACAGATTTCATGAGGGTTACCAAAGTCTGGGATGGTGAGGAAATAACTTAATGTGAAAGTTGGAAGATTGAAATACCTGAAATTATTCCTATATATTACTAGTTAGAGAAAAATTATAGTCGGCGAAGCCTGCACTATAATTGAGAAGTCTTAAGAGAGTATTTGAATTATGGTGATAAAACTGTTCATCTCCCTTGAAGAAAGAACAAAAGTATATTTAAGTTATGACAGACGATATGTTAGGTTAGACTTTCACACTTCGAGGATTGGCCTATGGAGGTAGCTTGTGAAGGAGGTACACCCCACGCCCTTATTAGTTAAAGCCATATAGCACGTGAGTGTAACGGCACCTTTGCTTCCCCTCTCTGCAAGGAGATCTCTCATTAAGAATCTGGAGCTAACAAGATGATCTCTGGAACCATGGTCCAATTTGCAGAGCAGGAACCTTTTAGAACAGCACTGCTAAATAGGATTGCATCCAGACACAGGTGTAATCAAAGTCCCCTTCTTCTGTTATTAAATCCGTTTCACATGAAGTAATGCTCACTGAAGCCAGCCCAGATATGAAATGAAGCCTCCTGAGCCCCCACTTCCAGAGTGTTAGGTTTTACTTTACATTAGTAAAACACGCTAGATTCAGTTGTTTTTTTTCCTTGTCTGATCTGAGAATCTGTCACAGGACCTGGAACAGTTTTACTTTGGGAATATGGTTGATAGTCTGTCATCAACAGGGTTGATGGGATAAGGGCGATTGCATTTGGATACCTATAGCAAGGGTCCATAAAATCATGAACATTGATTTTTTTAAAAAAAATTTTGGCCACACCATGCACAGCATTTGGGATCTTAGTTCCCCGACCAGGGCTCTAACCCTCGCCCTCTGCATTGGAAGGCAGAATCTTAACCACTGGACCACCGGGGAAGTCCATGAATATAGATATTTAATATTGAGTCTTCTTAAAGCTAGAGTTGGGTAGCACATAATTATAATGTCTAATATTACATGTTTTAAATCATGTTTTAGAGATTTAAAATAAATATGTACTAGAATTGATTTTTGAGCTCTTCAGTAATTTTTTGACCTTTGAAATACATGAGGGACAAATTTTACCAAGGTGAATATATTTACACTTAAATTTTCTGTATAGGAAAAATACAAGTGTCAGCTCCTTAATTGAATGATTTGCAGCAAGAGATTCTAGAACTGGGGTCAGTAAACTTATTTTCCTTTTTGGTAACAGCTTTATTGAGATATAATTGACATGCCATACAAGTCACGCATATGAAGTATACAATTCATTGGTTTGGGCAACAACAATCAATTTTAGAAACATTTTCATCAACCCAGGAAAAAAACCCATTCCCTTTAGCAGTCACTTCCCATTCACCTTCCCCTTAGCACCTGGCAACCACTAACCTACTTTCTGTCTCTATAGATTTGCCTATTCTGAGCATTTCATGTAAATGGAATCATAATATGTGTCTTCTGTTTCTGGCTTCTGTCACTTAGCATAATGTTTTCAAGATTCCTCCATGTTGTAGCATGTGTCAGTACTTCCTTCCTTTTTATTGCCAAATAATATTCTGTTGTATACATATACCACGTTTTGTTTTTCCATTTATCATTTGAAAATGGACATGTGGATTATTGCTACTTTTTGGCTATTCTGAGTGATGCTACTGTGAACACGTGTACAAGTTTTTGTATGGATATGTATTTTATTTCTCTGAGAGTAGAATTTCTGGATCATATGGTAACACTATTTTTAACTTTTCAAGGAATTATCAGACTGTTTTCCACAGTGGCCGCACCATTTTACATTCCCACCAGTGATGCGTGAGGATTCTGATTTCTCCACCTCTTCTCTGACACTTGTTATATTGGGTGGGCCAAAAGGTTTGTTCAGTTTTTTCCATAAGATGGCTGTAGTAGCACTTAGCTGTCTTTAACTTCATTCAAAACAATTTTGTTAGATTGAATGTGACAGCTGTCATATCAGCATGCATTTAAAAAAAGACTTAATCAATATTCTTTAATTTTTGTGTAGCCATTTTAATATTGAAGATGGAAGAAAAAGCAACATTTTTGGCATATTATGCTTTACTATTTCTAGAAAGGTAAAAATGCAACTGAAACGCACAAAAAGATTTTTACAGTGTATGGAGAAGGTGCTGTGACTGCTGGAACATGTCAAAAATGGCTTGCGAAGTTTTATGCTGGAGATTTCTTGCTGGACGATGATCCACGGTCAGGTAGACCAGTTGAAGTTGATAGCGATCAAATTGAAACAATAATTGAGAACAATCAATGTTATACCACGCAGGAGATAGCCGACATACTCAAAATATCCAAATCAAACACTGAAAATCATTTACACCAGCTTGGTTATGTGAATTGCTTTGATGCTTGGATTCCACATTAAGTTAAGCAAAAAAAGCCTTCTTGACCATATTTTCGCATGCAATTCTCTATTGAAACGTAATGAAAATGTTTCGCTTTTAAAACAAATTGTGACGGGCAACAAAAAGTGGATACTGTACAACAGTGTGGAATGGAAGAGATTGTGGGGCAAGCGAAATGAACCACCACCAACCACACCAAAGGCTGGTCTTCATCCAAAGAAGGTGATGTTGTGTATATGGTGGGAGTGGAAGGGAGTTCTCTATTATGAGCTCCTTCCAGAAAACCAAACAATTAAATCCAACAAGTACTGCTCCCAATTAGACCAGCTGAAAGCAGCACTCCATGAAAAGCATCCAGAGTTAGTCAACAGAAAACACATAATCTTCCATCAGGATAACGTAAGACCGCATGTGTCTTTGACGACCAGGCAAAACTGTTACAGCTTGGCTGGGAAGTTCTGATTTATCTGCCATATGCACCAGACATCGCACCTTAGATTTCCATTTATTTCAGTCTTTACAAAGTTCTCTTAATGGAAAAAAATTCATTTCCCTGGAAGACTGAAAAAGGTACCTCGAACAGTTTTTTGCTCAAAAAGATAAGTTTTGGGAAGATGGAATTATGAAGTTGCCTGAAAAATGGCAGAAGATAGTGGAATAAAAGGGTGAATACGTTGTTTGATAAAGTTCTTGGTGAAAATGAAAAATATGTCTTTTATTTTTACTTAAAAAACCGAAGGCACTATTTGGCCCACCCAATATATCTTTGTTGAGTATAGTCATCCTAGTGGGTGTGAAGTGTTATCTCAGGGTTTTGGTTTGCATTTTCCTGGTGCCTAATGATGTTGAATGTCTTTTCATGTGCTTAAGTGGCCATTTGTACATCTCTTTTAGAGAAATGTCTGTTCACATCCTTTGCTCATTTTTTAATTGGGTTGTCTTTTTACTATTGAGTTGTAATTGTTCTTTATATATTTTGGATACCAGTCCCTTATCAGATATATGATTTGCAAATATTTTCTCCCATTTTGTGGATGTCTTTCCACTTCACTGATGGTGTCTTTTTTAAATTTTGATGAAGTCCATACTATCTTTGTTGTTGTAGTTTGTGCTTTTAATGTCATATATAAGAAGCCATTATCTAATCCAAGGTTACAAAGATCTATGCCTGTATTTTTTCCCAAGAGTTTTATAGTTTTAACTCTTGTATTTATGTCTTAGATCCATTTGACCAAGGAAAGTGACACACATCCTGTTTTGTGGATGCTTTCTATCATGTAACTAACACTGTTTCCTTTAGTTCATTGGCTGCTAGGAATTCAGCGCTAAATTTGTAATATACTGCTTGCAATTTTACAGAGCTTTTGATGTTTCATTTGTGTACTGACATCCTATTAGTCTCATTCATTCAAGTATCTGCTTGTGCCAGGGGCTGAAAATACAGCAACAGCAAGACAGACTTGGCCAGGGAAGTTTTCTGTAAGATGAGATTTGAACACAGACTTGAATGACACAAAGGAGGGAAAACTATGTGAGGACCTGAGGGAAAAACTTATCTTTCCAACTTTCATTTTCCCTTTGTCCTTATGCCTCAGACTAATTTTCAGTTTGTGTGTATGTGTGTGCTGGATATATTTTTTTAAGCTGTTTTTTGAATCCTTTCTGGGAAAAGGCACAGTATAATGTAAAAAATAGTATAGCAAAACAAATGCACTAAAAAATACTTGTACGACACAAAGGTAGCATGAGAAAAAATTGTGAGGGTGTGGGGTGTGGGAAGGGGGTGCAGGGATAGGGCAGCTAAGGGCCTTCTGGGAAGAGGGAACAGCATGTTCAGGGCAGGATCTGGCAGGGTGGTGTGCTCTGGGAACTTCACACACCACTGGTGCTGAATTTCTTAATGTTTCTTAAATTTGAGGAGGAGAGAGGGAATGAACCTGGATTGGTAAGTAGTAGCAGGTCCTAGTGAGTCTTGTTACCTTTGCATAAACCAAGGTTTATCTGTTCTCTCAGTCCAGAATTTTTGGATGATAGTTGTGGCCCATATCAGCCATAACACAAATTACAGCAACATTCTATCTTAGAGAAATGTAAAGCAGACCAAATATTGAGATGTTTCCAATAGGTCTTTTTTCTTTCTCAAACCTGCTCATCTAGGTTCGAATTACATTGATGAAATTTCTCCCGAGCGTTTTTATGGATGCCATGAGAGACAACCCTGAAGCTGCCGTCCATATTTTTGAAGGAACTCATGAAAATCCTGAGTTAATTTGGAATGACAGCTCCAGAGATAAAGTGTCCATGACAGTTAGAGAAATGGTGCTCGAGTAAGTCAAGAGACACACAGTAACTTAGGGCCTTCAGGTGGGGTCACTGGGCAGGCAGGCATGCCTCACGTTGTCTGTCACCTCTCTAAGGCTTACTCTACATGCATGAAAGTGTGTCTTGTGACTGAAGTTTGATGTCCTTTCCCCCTTTTTTTTCCCAAGGCACTTTAAAAATCAGCAAGACAACCCCGATGTAAACTGGAAGGTAAAGTAAACTTTTATTCAGAGGAAGGAATTTTACATTTTACTGTAAATTTTTGTTGTTTTTTTAAATTCCTGATGAGTGAGTTTAATGCCAACCTTTTAGATACTTTGTCATTAAGAAACTTAGGTCTTCCCCTGGAAAATAAGGTTTTAAACATAAAAGTAGGAATACTCACTTTCAGAGTAAGTAACTTAATCAAAGGACTTTTTCTGAATTTTGTTAAGAGAAAATAAAACTTACAATAATTTTTTTTTTTTTTTTTTTTTTGGTGGTACGTGGGCCTCTCACTGTTGTGGCCTCTCCCGTTGCGGAGCACAGGCTCCGGACGCGCAGGCTCAGCGGCCATGGCTCACGGGCCCAGCTGCTCCGCGGCATGTGGGATCCTCCCGGACCGGGGCATGAACCCGCGTCCCCTGCATCAGCAGGCAGACTCTCAACCACTGCACCACCAGGGAAGCCCAAAACTTACAATAATTTTGATTTGATTATATTAATGACTATTTAAGGACTAGTTAATTTCATAACAATTTCTTTAATAGGGTTTTTATTTCTTGCTTAATGTACAACTAATGATTAGTAAGTGACTTGACTATTCTTTCTCTATTTAAAGTTGCCTGAAGATTTTGCTGTGGTGTTTGCAGAAGCAGAAGGTGAACTTGCTGTTGGAGGAGTTTTCTTGAGAATCTTTATTGCACAGCCAACTTGGGTTCTAAGAAAGCCTAGAGAATTTCTTATTGCACTACTAGAAAAGTTAACTGAGCTCCTGGAGAAGAACAATCCTCATGTAAGCTTTAGCTGTCAGCCAGTCATTTCATATAGTGTGCTAAACATGTTGATAGTGTTTCTGTTAAAACACCATCCTCACTGACCATACATTAAGAATTGGCTACCTCTTTCAATGTAGCAACCACCCTTAAATTCACATATGCCTTGTCAAAAGTGAAACTTCTTGGTAAAAGTTGGAAGTGTGTATATTGAGAGGATTCTACTTCTAACAATTATAGTAGCTCTGAAAGGTTTCTGCCATCCCATTTCCAGTGATTGTATGGTTTTAAGGAGAAACCTAAATGTGCAGTGTAGAAACCTAAATGGAAGTGTGTCCTGCTAGGGCATGTTCTTCACTTAGCTTGCCATAGATGGCAGGAATGACCCTACTTAAAAAAATTGACAGGGGAGTCTTAACTACATAGGTGAACCCTGTACCTATGCTCAAAGCCAAAGGCTAGCAGGAAAGCAGGAGTGAGTAGGAAAGTAGGCTTGGTGTGGCTTGGCAAGTCATAAACCCTGATGTAATATAAGGTTTTGTTATTTGAACTCGTATATTGAAAATAATTGAGGTACATAATTAATTAAACAAGCTGGCTATAGAGGTGATTAAGAGCCCGATCTGTGTTGTTAGGTGGTCCTGGACCCCAGTACCAGCCCCACCACTGACGAGCTCTGTGGCCTGGAGTAATGCCTCCTGATTCTGCCTCAGTTACCTCATAGAAAGGTAACAGCATCTGCCCCTAAGGCTGAAGTTTTCATGAGTTTTGATAAATGTGGAGTACTTAATATAATGTTGAGTACTTAGAAATCATTAGTTACTATCATTAGCTTTGCAAGACTTTAAAAAATATTAACATTATGTCAGATATTTACATATATCTCTCTCTATAGTCACATTTTCTCTTTACTAGGATTTTTACTACATACATAGTTTGCTTAAAAAATGAAATCCTCAGAAAGGAGAAACTTGGAAACAGAAAAACGTATAACATTTTCCTTCTATATTGCTTTCTTTTTCGGTGCATCCCAGCTTCCATGTTTATTTAAGACATGTTATGTAATGGATATATATGTTTGCATATAATGGTATAAGCTACAGGTCTTTGCAATCCATTTTCCACAATAGAAAGTGCATTATGGCAGCCAGACATGTTAATTAGTAGGATTTTTAATAGAACTGGGGAAAACATTTTCGCTAGTTCTTCATTCTCCTGAATTATTGATGTTCTCTGATATTGGCATTTCTATAACATTATCTGAAAATTTCTAGTAATATCTTTTGAGAGGTGATCTCTTAATAGACATCTCTTTTATCTGCAGTAGAAATGAGATGTGGAATAGAAATGCCCAGAGAAAGGCTGCTTAGATTAATGTATCACATTCTTAAAGTCCTTTAAATTCATGCCTTTGTCAAGATGGGGAGGTTTGTTGTTCTTTTAGGATTGAGGGATCACTCTTCAAGTATCAGCACTTAGAACTTGTGGAGCCTTAGTAACACCAAATAATTACCAAGGATGTTTAGGACTTCATCAGTATTTTACAGTTTGCTTGTTTGTTTGTTTTATACCCTCCAGGGAGAAACTCTGGAAACTTTGACAATGGCAACAGTATGCCTCTTCAATGCACAGCCTCAGCTGGCTGATCAGGTCCCACCATTGGGCCATCTTCTCAAAGTTATCCAGGCGATGAATCATAGGAACAATGCCATTCCTAAGTGTGCCATTCGAGTTATTCATGCCCTGTCTGAAAACGAGGTATTGATGAATCCATTTAGTAGCTTAGAGCTCTAGAATTTATCTGTGCTCCCTCTTCCTGACTAATGTCCGTTGACATATAAATCCCCTTCCTACCATGTGCTTTAATCCATACGAGCCTCATGGTATTGTAACAATTCTGAAACTGGTTTAAATGATCTGATTAAGAGGAGACTGAATTTGACTTAGTTCATTATTAAACTTGAGCTGATGGGACTTCCCTGGTGGTCCAGTGGTTAAGACTTGGCGCTTCCACTGCAGGGAACATGGGTTCAATTCCTGGTCGGGGAACTAAGGGATTTTTGGCGTGGTGCGGCCCAAAAAAAAAAAAAAAAAAAAAAAAACTTGAACTGAATTTAGGTTTTTCATATATTATTGTGGTATTTACCTTGTTACATAAAATATTGCTAGTCTACAAGTAACCTTCTCTTTTTGGGCCCTTAGCTGTGTGTTCGAGCCATGGCATCTTTGGAGACCATTGGCCCACTGATAAATGGAATGAAAAAGAGACCAGATACTGTTGGTCTAGCCTGTGAAGCAATTAACCGAATGTTTCAGAAGGAGCAGAGTGAATTAGTAGCACAAGTAAGTGACTTTCTAGATTTCTATTTTAGGGAAGGCAACATAACAGACAAACAGATTTTCACTTACTTAGCACTGATTTTGGTTTCCCTGGCTTGGCAGAGAGGTAACTTGTGAATTTTTGCATGCACAATTTTATATTTTATACACACACACACACACACACACACACACACACACAGCCACACACAGCCACATGTATATATACACACAGAAAAGGTGGGCCAGCTATCCAAAATCCTACCAGTGTCAAAGTACTTTTGTGATGTCTGAATTTTAAATTTTGGTTATTTACTAAGCATTTATCCTTAACTTGCTTTGTAAAATTTATTTTATCCTTTTTGGAAAGATTCATTCTGTTTATTCATTCCTTTATTTCTTTTAAGTCATGTTCAGAAAACATGCCAAGGTTTTTGTAGTCCTTTTCAAAGAGACTACCCATCTAATGAAAAGAAGACTTAGTGGGTACCAATGTAGCAGACATCAAGGGAACAAAAAAACATATAATAAATTTAGAAGCCATTGAGAAAGTGATCTTTCTAAAATACAACTCTTAAAAGTGTAACTCATTCTTCACTTAAAAATCCTTCAATGGGGGGCTTCCCTGGTGGCGCAGTGGTTGAGAGTCCGCCTGCCGATGCAGGGGACACGGGTTCGTGCCCCGGGCTGGGAGAATCCCACATGCCACGGAGCGGCTGGGCCCGTGAAGCCATGGCCGCTGGGCCTGCACATCCGGAGCCTGTGCTCCGCAACGGGAGAGTCCACAACAGTGAGAGGCCCACGTACCACAAAAAAAAAAAAAAAAAAAATCCTTCATTGATTTCCCATTACTTGCCAGATGACAAAGTGACATTTGACATCCTTAGCCTGAATACAAGGCCCTGCATCCTTATTATCTGGCCCTCCTATTTCCCAGCCCCTTTTCCTCTCACGTCTCTCCCCATCCACCCCCACTTCTATCCCTGTTCCTTGTTCAGGCAGGTTAGAAGTACTGAGTACATTTCAAGGAGATAATTGGATGCTCTGAGGTTCAAACTTATAATTGGCTAGGAGAGTTGTTGTATTGGAAAGAACATGAGTTAGTTCTACCACTTGATGGCTCTGTGACCTCAGGCATGATATTTACCCTTACAGTACTCAGAATCCTCATCTGTAAAATAAAGTTATGACTTCTCACAGGGTTGTTCCAAGAATAATATCTGTAAAAAAGAGGTAGACTTACTTAGTTACTTCCACCTATTTCCTTTGAATTTCAGAGTGGGCAGTGAAAATTGTGTGGTAGCAGAGTATTACTTAGCTTTTGTTAGGCTGATAGAAAATGTATGGTGAATGCAAAGGTTGATGTTTTAAGAAAATGTGAAAAAAAACTAATATACTGCCAATATTGTTGCCCATCAGTATATGTCCTTAGAGGAAGCAGACCAGTATACTTGCTGAAGCTCAGGTTCTGTACTTTATAGGTCCAGACACAGATTCCATTACTGTCTAGCTCTGTGACTGTCAACATGTTTCACCCTCCATGCGTCGATTTTTCCATCGGCAATATTATAGTTGTGCCTACATCATTAGGTGTTGGGAGGATTAAGTAAAATAATCAGCGTATAGCATTTAGAATAGTTGATGGAACAGAATAAAATCTCATTAAGTAAAAATGTCATTATTATTAGATATCCTCACCCCCAAAATTCTGCATCTGGCATTAAAATAAAATAAAGCAGAGTGTCCTCTTCCAGATATGGTTCTGGGGGTGAAATTATTTCCTCAGTGGATGGCTTACATTATTTAAAGTGTATATATTTGTGTGTGTCTATATACATATATATATATATATATATATACACACACAGACACATATATATATACACACACGTACACACATATGTATACTTAATATTCTCTTCTAGGCCCTGAAAGCAGATTTGGTCCCATACCTCTTAAAATTACTTGAAGGCATTGGCCTTGAAAATCTGGACAGCCCAGCAGCCACAAAGGCTCAGATTGTTAAAGCTCTCAAGGCAATGACTCGAAGCCTGCAGCATGGAGAACAGGTGAGTCTACACAGAGGTAACTTTGATCTGCCGATTACAAGGCATTTTCAAAGCCAGGTGTCTTGGCCATTGGAGATCTGTGCAGCTCAGCTCAGGTTCCACCTACAGGTGTGGTTCTTGACCGTAACTGGAGCAGATCCCAAGACCAGGAATGGACTAGCACAGCTGCCTCATAAAACACAAACTATATACTCAGATAGTCACCGGGAGGATTCTTTCTCTGGATAGTGGTAGCATGTTGCACATTCTTCAGCATAGAAGAATACTCAGCATTTAGTTGCTGGTTAAGATTAACTTTCCGTTCTAGGAGTTACTGTGGAATAGTGATAACCGCATTCATTAACCATCCCATAATACCATTTTAAAAGATACAGAACATCATTTTAGTTTCATCTCCTTCCGTTATTAGCACTTTCAAAGTGTTGGCTTCCTTTTTGTTGTAACTTAGATTCTATTAATGTGTTTCAGCCGCATGCATGTGCTGAGTTCAAAACAGTTCAGTAATTTAATTTTCCTCATTGGTTTTATTCTTAATGTTGCTTCTGAGAAGTTCCTCATTCAGTATTATTATATAGCCCTATCTAGTAACGCTCTCTTTTTTTAAGTTGAGGTGAAATTTACATAACATAAAATTAACCATTTTAAATTGAACAATTTACTGGTATTTAGTGCATTAACAATGTTATGTAACCACCACTTTATCTAGTTCCCAAAACTCTGTGCCAATTAAGTAGTTATTTTCCATTTCTTCTTTCCCTCAGCTTCTGGCAGTCACCACTCTGTTTTCTAGGAATTCACCAATTCTGGACATTTCACATAAATGGAATCATACAATATATGACCTTCTGTGTCTGGCTTCTGTCACTTAGCATGTTTTCAAGGTTAATCTGCATTATAGTGTGTTTCAACACTTCATTCCTTTTTAAGGCTGAATAATGTTCCATTGTGTGTATATGCCACGATTTGTTTACCCATTCATCTGTTCACAGATGTTTGGACTATTTCTACCTACTAATGTTCTTCTGTAGGTTTAAATTGACTTAAAAGCTCTCCTTTAGTGAATCCACTGCGTTTGTATGTTCCAACTAAAGAAACATTTTTTATGCTGTTGTCCCTCCTAGCAGTATTATCATTTGAACTATTTTAAGGTGATAATAAAGAAGAGAGACAGCACGTGCTGCTGCAGTCGTTAACTATATGTTGAATAAAGTTACCTGTGGGTGTTCTGAATGCCAAGCAAAGGCACTCCTGTGTACCACGCACCGGCAATTGTCCTCCCCTCCGGATTCCTGTTGATGAGAATTAGCAGAGCAACTTTGACACCCACCTTCCACTCCCAGGGGGAGGAAAGAATTATGATAGTCTCCAAAATAGGAACTTTAGCACCTTCACAACTAATCACTTCCACCATTGCTTCTCTCCAAGGCTGGGACAAAGAGTCTTTTGGACTCACACAGTCACCATGTATATCTCTACTTTAATGCTTACCACTAAGTTATCTGGCATTGTCTGTCTCCCCTGCTAAACTGTAGGCACTTCAGGGACAGAGAAAGTCTTTCTCATCTTTGTGTCCACTGTGCATCCCACATATGAGGTGCTCAATAAATATTTGATCTGAACTTTGATATGCGAAAGATATCCTCTACATTGGAATTTACTAAACTTTTTTTTATCTATGTCACAGAAAGAAACATGTCTTCCATCTTAGTCCAATACACATTTACACACATGTTATTTATACTCGTGTGTATATATATCACAGAACAATTTTGCCCATTTTACATGTGATACTCTGATGCTTTCTATATTAATCTCTTTTATTTTCTCAAGCATGTTGATCACAACTGTCTTAATAGATTTCTTAAACTTCTAACAGGTCACATCCATAGTTTGAAAAAGTGCTTTAAACTGTAGCTTGAGGGACTTCCCTGGAGGTCCAGCAGTTAAGACTCCGCACTCCCAATGCAGGGGGCCCGGATTTGATCCCTGGTCAGAGAACCCAAATGCCGCAACTAAGAGCCTGAATGCCACAATGAAGATCCCACATGTCGCAACTAAGACCCGGTGCAGCCAAATAAATAAATAGATGTTAAAAAAAAGAAAAGAAAAGTTGTAGCTTGAGTTTTGCAGTAGCTCCTCCCCAAACCCCTTCCTCAGGAATACTTCATGAACCCACACCACACTGTCAGCCAGTTGTTACTGTCACAAGAACATCTTCATGCCCAAATTACATACAGGTCAGTAAGTTCAAACAGTAGAGTCCAAGTTTAGAGGGAAGACTGATTTAGGGACTTCTTTGCGTCTGGCTTAATGAGATGTGCCTGGTGTAGAGTGTCTGATGAATGTGAGGAGGTCTTGGTTCATCTTTGATTCTTTCCTCAGCTGGCCTCTTCCTTTCGTTTTGGAAGTTTGCCTTTTCTCTTTAATTTCATCTACCAACATCTAACACTTAGTTTGTTTAAGTTCAAAGAGTTTGTTTTACTTCCCTAGGTGAATGAAATCCTGTCTCGTTCTTCAGTCTGGAGTGCCTTCAAAGATCAGAAACATGACTTGTTTATTTCTGAGTCACAACCAGCAGGATACCTCACAGGTAAACCACACCCAATTCTCTTCCCTAAGACACATGGCAGAAGCCGCTTGGACCTTTCTTTTGCCCTGTCTAGACTAAAAATGGCATTTAGAGGGTTTTCCTAGGTTCCTAGCTACCTGTCTTGGAGATGCTGTGGGCATGCAGTGGATCTCTGGTTCTAGCCCAGACAGCATGTGAACTGCTGTGGTGTTGAATGTGTGCTGACTGCAACGCGGACTCTGCTTAGTTTTGATCCAGTAAATCCATGGTGTCATATGTTGTATTTGGAGTATGGCTGTATTAAAATGTTTATCCTGAACATGTAAAAAAAGAGTAGAGAAATATCTACTCAGAAATATCAGTATCAGAAACATGATAGCATCGTTTCATTCTGTCAGAATACTAGGTTGAAGTTCCAGATGTGCATACTCACATGTGAAATATTTTTTCTTCCAAGTTACCAGTGATTAATCTGAAGTTTTACTAAATATTTAGGGTTTATCTTTTCATGGGAGGAAATACGTGGGTATCATAAAGGAAAGGATGTTTTATTGCCTAGAGATGAGAAGCTAATACACTTCAGAAGCTTGGGACATTTGTCCATTTGACAGACTTATTTTAGCATAGTAATTTTGGAATACTTGTTTTCATATTGGTTTCTGTTTAAAAAGAAAGTCACAGAATTCTGTTGCTAAATGCTGAAAATGAAATATAGTCTTTGGTATAAAAGTTTTTAGTTTGAAATTAACCTTAGGAATATTAAGTGGTTCTTGCAGTCTGCCTGAAATTATAGTATTTTTAAAATGTCAGCCTGCGTCCTCCTCTAACCAGAGATGATGTAGGTAAATTGAGAGAAAAAATTAATTACCCAGCGTTTCTCACACCAGTGTAACTGTTTTAATAATCCTGATCGCTAGTATAGCAATTTATAAGTCCTGAAGACCAAATCTTGAATATTCAGAAGTGAGGACTTTGAAGAAAGTTTTACATGGTTTTAATTTTAGACGTGGTTGTGACATTACTGTTTTTTCCTCCACTGTGACTTCTTTAATATTAATCCACTAAAATTTATAATCAGACTTCTAGAATTTATGAACATGTGGTGCATGTGTGTACATTAAGAGTAGAGTGCCGTGGGTTTCCCTTCTACCTTTCCCATCCCCTGCCCTATGATTTCTATGGAGAGAAATACCTAGAATATGGTCTTAGTCTCTTCCATATCTCTTTCAAATTCGGGGTAAAGCTGTAGCTTCTAAGTAGGAGTATGTTCTTATAGACACACTAAAAACTTTACCTCTTTAGACTCTTTTCCCAAAAAGTTTACACAACACCACCTTTTCATGGTATTATATTCATTACTTTGTATGTAAGAATGGTATGATTGGAAAATTTGCCATATTTTTTCTAGCTGAGAGTAAACTTATTTAAAATTTGACCTTGAAGAATAGGAAGATGTAGATTACAAGCAGGGACAGGAAGGCCTCTTCTAATTCTTTTTGTTCTTGAGTGTACTTCACATTCATTACATTCACTGACTTGACTGGATGGAATAAAAGACTGCAGGTGATCCTTGACGTACTAACAGCTGTGGATCAAAAGGTCTGTCGTTAGAATACAGAAGAGAGAAGGATTTATCTTCAGAGACCTAGAGTTTTTTAGAAATCACTTGGTCCTCACCCCCACCCAGATTCCCTAATAACTATAGGAAAAGTTCAGGGAGCCAAAAGGTTTCTGTCTGTGCCTTTCCTTTTACTTGGATCCCTGGAGTGGCTTCTGAATGAGTTATGAGAAGCAGCTTTGGGCTGCTGAAGGTTAGGGAAATTAAAAGGCTGGGGTTTATAAATTTCTTCACATCCTTGGTCTGGCTCAAGGGGCAGCAAGTTCCATATAAAGCCATCGAGGGGTAGGTGGTATAAATCCTAGCCTGGAAAGGGCCTGGAGTTTTACTGTGGCCATTCTGAAGGTCATTGTTGAAGCCCAAGGGCACATCAGTTGATGTAGGACAATCTGGACTAGCTCTGAGCTGTGTTGGCCCCCACATTGTCCAGTTCTTAGCACATCATCAGTCTGGGATGTTCTTTTGTTGTGAAAGTACTACCGGTTGAACCGATGTATATTTATTGCTTGGATTGCCAAATGTTTTCTATTTTGTGTTTGAGCTTTTCCGTTGAATTGTGTGTCATTCTTTGATAAAAGGGGCTAGTACTTCTAATAATGATAAAATCCCATTATGTGGAACTCCATGGAATGTATACAGTGTTGTGTTGAATTGGAATTTTAAATTTACCCCACCCTGCGTTCAGGCTTGAGAAGATTCAGTTGTACCAGCCTCTGTCTAATCAATTTGCAAATGAAATAAGGTGCTGTGAGAAAATAAGTCGTCACCAGCCTTTTCTTCCGATAAGTCGATTTTGTTTAAGAGATGGGGACAGATAAAGGAAAGTTAATTACTACTTCAAAATAAGATGGGAATGACTAATCACATTTATAATTTTCTTCTTCTTGGCTGCTGAGCAAATGTCACTCAGTCACATGTTCAGGATTTGGGGTAAAAATTAAAATGTCCTAGGCAGGATTACTCAGTGTTGATAAATTGAGATGAGACTGACCCTCTAGCCTGGCATATTGTTTTGTTTTATGATAAATGTTCATCTAAAAGTGCCTCAATGGGACTTTACCCATGGTGCAGTCAAGCTGTAACTGCTCATTGTGCAGGGCCTTGGGTTACTTAGCCATTTATTTTGTTTTAGAAGAGCTTGGTGCTAACAAGCTCAAAGCCCTATAAAAATAATTTCAGCAGTGAAAATCCTCAGATTTCCTCACCTAGAAAATCAATAGAGAAAGAAGGAACAATAGGGAAAGAAAGAGAAGTGGGCCAAGGCAAAGATGCTTTTAGGAGCTAGAATTGGAGATGAAGAACTTTGTACTATATACTTATTTACTTCTATTTAATTAGAGGCATGTGAAATAGTTAACTTGTTTTCCTAAGGTCATCAAAGGGAGCAAGGGTGCATTTCTTGGGCCTCTCATCAAACTGGTCCATTAGTTCTTTGCAGAGTTGGATTTTATTACCTTTTGGTTTTCTTTTTACACGTGTCCAAGACTATACAATGGGAGCCATGTTAGGAAAGATTCCCTAAGGTAAGTGTCAGTTTATTGTAGGACATTGCTGCTAAGACAGGGCTTCTTTTTTTCCCCCCCACTGAGAATCCATGTTCATTTTCACCAAAGGCAATGCTCCTTCCACTACTCCATCATGGCAGCCAATTCCATTCTGTGGGATTCTTGGTTTTCACATCCCTCTTAAGTCCAGCTGCCTTACACAGTGTGCCATGTGCCCCGTTTCTGGCAGCCCCTACTCTTTCCTGCCATGTTTCTCTGGAGAATACAGTGTCGTATCCTAGCAGACTGTAGCTTCCAGCCCCTAGAAACCAGACATGTCTGGAAGAGGCCAGGGGTGTGAGGGAGAGAGCATCTCAGACTTCATTTAGAGAAATACCAGGAATTGACTTGTCTTTCCTAAAGAGGCAAATGGTGGGGATAGAATTTGGTCTCTTCTGGATAATCCTTCTAGGCCCATCACTCACAATTTAGATTTTAGCCCAGAGGTTCCCAAACTTTCTCAGTTCACAGTGCCTTACTATCCTAGTCATTTTTTTTTTCTTTATCTACCCCTAGGCCAAAAGAAATGCTTAATGATTAAGTTTATTAAGTAGTTATATCTAAACGACTTGCGAGTAGTTGTTTGTATGGTATCCAACAGATGTCACTTGTCTCTCAAATTTAAAATAGCCCGTGGTGTCCCATGTGAATTTTCCCCGGGGTGCCTCAGCATGTAGTCTGAAAACCACATCCTTAGTCCTTTCTCTATATGTAGCATTCATGATTTGGTCTCATAATCTATTCAGTTGATGTGAACTAAGTTGAGCCCACATCAGAAGTGCTCAGGAACTGTACTAATCTGGAGTGTTTAGGGGTTTATTCTTAAGGGTTGCATCCTTGGCGTGTTCCGTAGCAGTCTTGCTGCTGCCTGAAGTTCAGAGTGGCAGGTTGGTGGGAAGTGATGTAACCGTGTGGCGCTATTGCTCTGAACCGCTGTCAGGGGGTATGGTCTCTTTCCTGAGCAGTCTGTGGAAGGCCTGGTGTCCTGATTGGTGGAAAGCAGGGGTTGATAGATGCAGGCCCACCTTGCCTTAAAAAAGGGAAAATCCTTTTTCTAGGTTTTCTAAGTTCCCGGGCACTCCAGGTGGCAAGCGGCACCTCACGTGAACTGAGTTGTCTCTGGCCGCCGTGTAACCACGTGCTGCATACACAGTGTCTGCTTTCTTCACGTCCTCAGTACAAATGCTCATGAGGTTAAAAAGATGAATCTGAATTGTCCCCCTTTTGTCCTGCTTCAGTCCCTGTTATACCTTAGCCTTCATCAAATTGCTCTGCTGTTTGCACTTCCTTATGACTTCCCTTGCTGCTTATGTTTCTTTTTTCCCCTCAGGTGTCTCTCCTTCCCTTCTAACTGGCAGCAGTCCCCTTCACCTCAGGAGCGGGCTTTAGATCCGCTCTGCCAGGCAGCTTGCTAACTTCTGTGTAGCTCTCTGAAGCAGGTAGAGAACCATTTTGCTAAATGCATGCCGCTTCCACTGCCTTTCTAGTCCTAACCCTTCAATGTTCTTAGCTGTTTGCCTTGTTTCCTATGATCTCAGCTAAAAGTATTGTTCAATATGCAGTAGCATGCTACAGTATGGTGTCTCTTGCAAGTACTCTGTACAGTTGTGCAGTGATTCTGAGCTGTAATTAAATGTCTCTTCAGTTCATGATAAACTAGAGGGCTAAAGCCATTATATGCTCATAGGCCACATCTTCATAAATGCTGGCATAGATAATGGCACTTTTGTGCACTAGAGATTGTTAGAATCAAGACACAAAACTAAAATATTGATACCTTTTCCATAGCACTCTTATTTTTACCTATGAGCGATGTCCAGAGCTTGCGTTTTCTTTCTCAGAGACCTTGGTGTAGCAACCCTTGTTCATTTGGTGTTACTTGTTATAGTAGCATTTCTTTGCACCAAATGAAAATAGGTTATCTCGAATGTGGATAGAAGTGTTTTTTTGTTGGGAATTCATCACGTATGACTTTCGAATGGACTGACCCAAGTACAGAGTTTCTTTCCTCTGTTCCCATTTTTTCTCATTTGACATTAGCTATATCCTTCAGCGTCCAGGATTTTTTGAAAGATTGAACTTCCCAGATGTGAGAAGGGAAATTTTTTCCATATTTCCACACCAGTGTTACTGTCCAGCATAAGTTTTGAAATGATTTTTAACTTTGTCATATAGTAAAGGCAAACTATGAAAATGGTGCTGTGTAGCTGTTTTAAAGGTTTCGTTGTACGCTTAGGTAATCCTAATAGATTGTATCAGTTCCTTGTGATGGGGCGCTTGACCTGGTTCTGACACTTTTATAAAGGTCAGTGTTCTCACATGACTCTGCTCTTTAGAAGGTGTGTATTTTCCTTTCTCTCTTGCAGGACCTGGAGTTGCTGGCTACCTTACTGCAGGGACATCGTCATCAGTCATGTCTAACCTGCCGCCTCCCGTAGACCATGAGGCAGGTGACCTTGGCTATCAGACTTGAAACTTTCTTGAGAGACAGTAAACACTGAAAGGCCAGTGCCCCATCCACATTCCTCCAGCTGATACGTTGAAGAAAACTCTTAACTGCCTTTCTCCTGGTTTCATGACAGTGTTATTCCTTTTTCTATAGGTATATTTTTATTTAGGAAAAAAGTCAGTGATTCTAATTGTATCACGTTATAATAAAGCACTCTGTGGATCAACCTAAGCAGGTACACAAGAATTTTTTTTCTTGATGTATGTAAGCACATTTTGTTCCTTTATATCTGTTTACAAGACTGTGAATCAAAAAGACAAAAGTTTCTTCCTAGTTTTTATAATGTTTTTTTGAACTAGTGTGACCGTGGGGTTGAACTGCAGTCTACAGAAATTGGGAAATCCTAAGTCACCCCTAAGAAGGGCATTTCCCTCTCCTGCATCGAGTCTGTGTGGCTGTTCTCCTACCGTCGAACACTATTAGGTTTTGTCCTTGCACCTGTTCGCTGGTATCCTCTCCTCAATTATTAACCTTCTGAGAGCTCACAGCATACGTCGGTATGTATAACTGGCTTTACCAAATTGAATGAAAAAGGAGTTGTGCAAAAAAATTTAAAAATGGATGTCAAGATGTTATGTAAGAGATTAGTGTAATTGTGAAATGTTCTATACATTATCAAATATATAAAGCTTTCTATATTGAATGTACATTATACAGATCATTCTTATGTGTACATAAAATTTTAAAAATAAAGGGAATTGACTGCTTTGTTAATGAGATATATTTGTTCTCGTTTCATTTTTCCCTTTGAAGACCTTGTATATCTTTATTTCTAAGACAGATTTAGTAGTAGTAGCAGTAAACAGAGTTTGCCTCACATTTCTCGTATCTCATACAGCTACATTGACATATATGTTCATTCCTAAATCCCTTCATTAGTATTTCAACCACATCTAAATTTCAAGACACAGATAGCATCTCATTTATTTTCCATACAATATTCAGGAATGGGTCAGGCTGTTAATAAATAGTTTAATGCATGTGACACATTAATTCCAATATTTTTAAGAGGAAAGAAATTTAAAGAGTGAGAGGAGATTTCACATAACACAGATTTCAGCACCAAGGTCTTCTAGTGTGATCACAGACTACAGGAAACAGACTACAGGAAAATATAAACATGTAAAATATATACAAACACTTCTTAAAGAATAAGGAAATATCCAACCCTCCAAGTTGCCTTTGAAAGCAAGAACCAAGTTTATTCCACAGTTGATGTGTAAGAAGAGCTGGAATGGACACTTATTCATATCATAAATTGTTAATTCAGACTTTTCCATCAGATTTTTCCATCTCTCAAAGATTATGGAGTAATGCACCCATGTAAGTATTTTAACATATACCTAGGTTTTTAGTTTCTAAGAGGCAATACTTAGTCATAAAAATATGTTCACTAAAAGAGATCCTAACAGCTAATTTAGGAGTAGGTGTTTTAGAAGAGCATAAATCAATACAAAAATATATTTTCTTTAAATACTAAAATAATGTAAATATTGTGAATATTTACAGTAAGGCCCATTTAAATAAATCTGCAAGTCACTGATGTTTGAATACCAATAACAGTTCATCTTTTTTTTTATATTTGAATTTTATTTATTTTTTATACAGCAGGTTCTTCTTATCCCTTTTATACATATTGGTGTATATATGTCAGTCCCAATCTCCCATTTCATTACACCACCGCCAGCTCATCTTTATTGAACATTATGCCAAGCATTTTATAAAGTGTCATATGTGCATAACTTCCATTAATCCTCAGCAAACCTATGGGCTTGTTGCTGATATAATTCCCATCTTCCAGGTGAAGAACATGAGGTTCAGAGAGGCAAAGCAACTTACCGAAAGTCACACAACTAGTAAGTAACAGAGTAAGAAATTAAAACTACTTTTACTTGCCACCATAGTCTGTTTTCTGAGCCACTATCCTGAGATAGCGATAATCTCAAATAGGTGTATGTGACTAGGAAGACTGAGTTTCTTTGTTTTTCTTTTTTTTTTTTTAATATTTGAGTTTTGTTTTTTTTTTCTTTTGGCCACACCTCATGGCATGTGGAACTTGCCCGACCAGGGATCAAACCCATGCCCCATGCAGTGGAAGCACAGAGTCTTAACCACTGGACCACCAGGGAAGCCCCTGTTTTTCATTTTTTAACATTTTTTATTGTAAACTAAAACAGGTATAGAAAATCTCACTGAACAAATTAGTTTAATGAATCACCCTTGACCTCCCAGGCAGGTCAAGAACTTTGCCAGCCTCTCCAGAAGCCCCAACATGTGCCCCCATCAGAATCATAGCCCCTCCCTTCAAAAGTGACCACTTGTCCAACACGTCCTTGTGTGACTTCGTAGTTCATCTCCCACATGTACATCGCTAGACACCAGAGTTTGGGCTTGCTTTTTTTCTTTTTTAAATGTGTCTTTGAGTCTCTTTCAATCTGGCTGCCCCTCCATCCCTTTCTTTTCCCCACCACTTGTCTGTCAAAGTCCCTGCGGCCATTTGACCTGTTGGTTTTCCTACAGTTGGAAGTTGCTGATCACACAGTCCTGGTGCAATTCAGCTTGGTCCTCTGTCCTCTTTTGGAGTGGAGGTTTTATCTGAGATTTATGCGTGGGGAAATTTGCCTTGAGAGAGAAAAGAGACAGCATGAGCAGGGTAACAGGAAAGTAAGTATAGGATATCTGGAGGGGTGGGGTGGTATGGTGTGGGTGGCATATAGGGGTCCAGAGAGAACCGAACCTGAGGCCTAGGGAGGGGCCAGTTGGGCAGTGTCCTGAGTGCCAAGCTGAGGCATCGGCATGCAGGCCCAGATGTGGTTCAGGAATGAGCGCTGTGTTTTAAAATAGCAGTGGGCTGTGATCAATTTGGTGTGTTTGTTGGTGGGGGAGGGTGGTGAGAGGTGGCAAAACTGAAAGACACTAGTAACACACAGCCCATCTAAGGAGCAATGCAGGGGATGAACGCGGGAAACGGGCAAGAGACCACTCTTGGAACTCATATGTAAGCCCGAGGATTGTCACTAGATAATCAGCTCCAGAACCCTTTTCAGTCCAGAAATTCTGTGATCCCTTTCCTAATGCATATTGTCCATTATGTGATGAAATGTCTAAATGACTAAACTTTACTAGGATTTGGGGAAGAGCAATTTGCAAAAAGTATTGCAGATAAACTCAGTCTGTTTCTGGCAAACTGTTGACTAGAAATTTAACTACCTGCTTGGAATGCTCAGCCCCCTATATGGTATAAGCACTTCCCTTTTAGTGGCCAGAGGGGCTGTGAGCAAGGAATGCAAAGGCTCCCTTGCATTTGTTCCCTTATCTATAAAATAATGATCATTCTTAACTGGTCCTTCCCAGGGCTGTTGTGAGGATTAAATATGGCTGTGAGAGGGCGTTGGGAACTGTGAGGCCTAAGAAGAGTGACAATAATGGTGAGCTGTTGTATCAATAGCAATTTTTCTCATTATCTTCATACTTGGGATCAGGAATAGGGGAAAACAAATTCCAAGGACACTTTAGGTCAACATAAAGTGATTTGTAATTTTTTGTTAGTTTTTAAAATAGTCATGTTGTTACATAATTGCTAACTAAAAAGTCATTATCTTGGCTCCAAAATCAGAGATGCCATAATCTTTGGTCAGCAAAACCATCTGTTTCCTACACACTAAAACATCTTTTCCCTTAAGCTGCTGCCTGTTTACCATCAGATAAGGTCCAAGAGGCAAGGCCCAGAGAATGACTTAAATTTACTTCCAAATTGAGGACGCTTAACTACTGAGTTGAGTGAAGAGTTCTGTACTAAAACTAAAACACAGACTGTTTACACAGTCAAATGAGTCTCACTATAAAATGAAATGTAGAATTCAGAGTTTGGAGTTGGTGGATTAGAAAAAGCTAGAGAATACAGAATTCCTTGGAAAGCTGCTTTCTAGCAGGCAGGAATGCCTGGACAACAGCAACCAGCCTCCAGTTTCCATTCCCCTATGAAAAGACCAGGGCTAAAACCTTGACCTGCAAAGGTCTGGTGGGTGGGTGCAGAGGGATGGCAGCTGTGCCCAATGGAGAGCAGCCTCTGCTTGGCTCCACTGGGACCTTCTGGGGGAAGAGCAGTCGCAGTGTGCTAAATGCTCCCATGCTCAGGAAGATAGGATCAAGTCTGGATTTCCATGTGAAGTTGGCTTTTAAAATACGGGCAACCCATTCAAAGGTTTTAAAACCAAGTGGGCCATACAAAAAGTACCTGCAGATTAGATTTGACCCAAGGGTGTTCAGTCCTCTTGAAATGAGATCGAAAATAGGAGTTACACGGAGTTGGATGAATGTGCTTTCTGTCTAAAGAGTTAATTAAGTCAGTTGTATTTTTAAATGACTGAACTGCTGTTGCAGTATGGGGTAGCTTCACCATCAGGTGCACTCCCGCTGCTTTCATGAAGAGAGGGAAGAGGACAAGACTTCAGCAAAGCTGTCATTATGGACTGAATATTTTTCCCCCGCCCCCACAAACTCATATGTTGAATCCCTAACCCACAATGTCTTTGGAAGTGAGGGCTTTGGCAGGTGATTAGGGTTAGATGAGGTCATGAGGGTGCAGCCCTCATGATGGGGTTAGTGCCCTTATAAGAAGAGACACCAGAGAGCTTGCTCGCTCTCTCCTTGTGTGCACAGAAAAAAGTCATGAGGGCATACAGTGAGATGGCAGCTGCTTATAAGCCAACAAGAGAGGCCTCAGATGAAGCCTACCTTGCCAGAACCTTGATCTCAGACTCCCTAGCCTCCAGAACTGTGAGAAATAAATGTCTGTTGTTTAAGCCACCCAGTCTGGTATTTTTTTATGGCAGCCTGAGCTGACTGATACACTGGTGCTGGCTGGAGGACCAGTAGCAGAAGGGAGAGGAGAGTTTGCTCATAGATTAGCAGGACAAGGGCTGATCAGAACCAGAGCCAACTGAGCATTGGTTGCACTTGGTATAAATTCAGCTTCAGTACCTTTGTAAAGAACTGATAGCCTGTCCGGAAGTTGGGAAGGCAAACCTCCAAGGCTGGTCTACAGCACACACTGAAGTTTGGAATGGGCGCTGCGTTAGAAGTAGGTAACTGGTTGGCTCCTGGGACCAAGTGTGTGTTTCCTGTTTTGTTGATTTTTTAATGTGTTAAATTTTGAGATCCAGATTATATCAGAATCACTACTGGATGCCCAAGGACCTAGGTGTTCATCCTAAGTAGTCCATCCTCATTCACATCAACCCCAAGTGGTTGTGTGGACTTTGGGTTGAATTCTGTGTCTCCCTGTGGTCTTGTGTCACCCAGTCTGTTTACTTGAGAGCAAGAGAGAGGCAGCAATTTTTCCTGGAACCAGCATAGGCCCTGGAGTTGGGGCCATCCAGGCTGCGGTTCTGGCCCTCACTGTGTGACCTCTCATCTTCAAATGGGGCTCATTAACACCTCCCTCTGTTCTGTAGATCAGAGATAATCAACATAAACACCTAACACATCCTAGACAGTGCCAGCCTCCTAGACGGTGAGGTGGTGAAGGGGGAGAAAACACTGCCTTAACAGGTAGAATCTGCCCTGCTTGGGATTCTGATCTTGGGCATAGATTTCTTCTCTAAAATGCCTAGGTTGGTCTGGTCAGGTAATATTTCACTGTTAAGTATCTCATAAAAGATAATATAAGCCGGGACTTCCCTGGTGGCCCAGTGGTTAAGACTCTGCGCTCCCAATGCAGGGGGCCCGGTTTCGATCCCTGGTCAGGGAACTATATCCCACATGCATGCTGCAACTAAGTGTTCTCATGCCACAACTAAGCAACTGGCGAGCCACAACTAAGACCTGGTGCAACCAAATAAATAAAGATAAATATTAAATAAAATTTTAAAAAGAAAACAAAAAAGATAAGCAGTCTATGCAAAAATGTATAAAGGCACATATTTTATGTAAGAGAACTCAGTCCCTCTCTAACCCCAGTGCTAGATGACTTCTAAGTATTTTGATACTGTTGTCTCTCAAGTAACTGGACTTATCATGAAACAGACTCTTTCTATCCTCCACCATAGTGGGAACATCCAGGACTCTATCCTGCTCATCAGCACTTTCCTAATGCTAGTGTTTACTGCATATGTTGTTTAATATATCATCTAGCATTTAGAGCAAAGAACTTCACATCTGGACCATCCATAACTTCCAAATTCAGGGAGTAAAAGGTGAGGCTGGGTTACTGTGGGCTCCAGAGCCCCACGAATACAGGATGTAGGGTGGCCGGTTTAAAAAGTTTGTTTTTCCATATGGCTTACAAAAGAAATATAAGTACATTTCCATCATTTTACAAAGCCTCAGCTTAGGGAAATGAATTTGTAAGAGCAGATAAAGGCCACAGAACTGTTAATGGAAAGTCTCAGTTATACATACAACGAATTAATGTTTATGCCTATATATTTTTAAAGATTTATTAGTTATTTTATTTATTTTTGGCTGCATCGGGTCAGTTGCAGCATGCAGAATCTTTCATTGTGGCGCATGGGCTTCTTTCTAGTTGTGGCACATGGGTTTTCTCTCTCTAGTTGCGGTGTGTGGGTTCCAGGGCGCGAGGGCTCTGTAGTTTGCATCATGCAGGCTCTCTAGTTGAGGCGTGAGAGCTCAGTAGTTGTGACGCCTGGCCTTAGTTGCCCCATGGCATGTTCCCTGACCAGGGATCGAACCTGTGTCCCCTGCATTGGAAGGTGGATTCTTTATCACTGGACCACCAAGGAAGTCCCAAATGCCTATATTTTTCAACACTGAAAAGGTATATGGCTTTCATAACAAGGTTATGTGATTACTGTGTATAAATTTTTGACAATTTTCAGTTACTCTCCAATGACATATAATAAAATTCAATATCTGTGAGGGAATATTTGCCTCATTCCCTGGCCCCTGTCAAGTGTGGCAATGTCTGTGAACAGGAGAAGAGGAACCCCATGTCCTCAATCTCTTTATTTCAGGGAAAGGCTTATGAAGTTGTGTGGCTTGAGTCCTTGAAGAAATGAGTCATTTATCTTCAGAAAAAAAGGTCATATGGAAGTAATTCTACAAATATTTGGTTGTGCATAAATTTAGATACTTAAGCTCAAACCCCACCCTTACACGCTAATATTGTACAGGACTGCAAACAGCCCCTTGTATACATCTGTTTGGTGTCCCAGCATTCCAAGACAGGAAATGGAGCATATCCTCTGGCTTTAAATGCAAGAATTGGCCAGAGACAATCTTGTTAGCTCTAAAACAAGCAAGATGAGTTCAGGGTATTTATGCACCTCTTGAGTTTAGAGCAGAAAACTTTATCATTTGCTCCAGGCAGGAGTGTAGAAGCATGGAAGAGGCCAAAACGGGGAAAAGAAGGCAATTTGGAGAAAACAGAGAAGGAAGAAGAAAACATTGGAAAAGAAAGCTGTTATTAGTTAATACCCTCAGAGATAAACATTGCATCCACAATACAGCAGGATGCCACTTTAAAAAATACTTTTATTCAGAGAATTAAAACCAGGTCTTGTATATTTTTAAAAATTAAAATAGCAGAAATGAAAAACCATGAGAGACAAAGTTGACATTGAGAGATAAAGTTGAGGAAATTTCCTTAAGAAGCAGAGTAAAAAGATGGAGATAGAAAAACAGGAATAAAAGTTAAGCAAGAGGCCCAGCCCAGGAGGCCCATTATCCAAAAAACCTAGATCCAGAAAGAGATACTAGTTTTTTAAAGTAGATGTTATGGACTGAATTTTTGTCCCCCCCCCAACCAAATTCTTATGTTGAAATCCTTATCTTCAAGATGATGGAATTAGGGTGGAGCCCGCATGAATAGGATTAGTGCTGTTATAAAAGGGACCCCAGAGAGCTCTTTCAAGCTTTTTCTGCCAAGTGAAAACATAGTGAGAATACAGCATTTGGAAACCAGAAACAGCCCTCAACAGATGCTGAATCTGTCCGTGCCTTGATCTTCGACTTCCAGCTTACATAACTGTGAGAAATAAGGTATGTTTAAGCTACTCAGTATATGGTATTTTGTTATAGCAGCCCGAGCTAACTAAAATGAGCAGAGAACAAAATCAAAAAGTCAAACTTTCCCAGTGCCTAGCCAAATAGATGAAAATAAACTCTGACACATTCATGTCATTGTGAAATTTTACAATATGGAAACAAGAAGTTCCTATAAGCTTCCAGGGTGTGGCAGGAGAAGGGGAGAACATTTCTCAGAAAGGAACAAGAATCAGAATAGCCTGGATTTCTCAATAACACTGAATGTTAGAAGACAAGGAGGTGATGCCTTCAAAAGCCTAAAGGAAAATGATTTCCCAGCCTAGGATTCTAGATCCAGCCACACTACCAATTAAATGAAGGGGGGGAAATTATGACATTTCCAATTACACAGGGTCTCAGATTTACCTCCCATGCATGTTTTGTAAGAAGCTCCTGAAGAATGTTTTCCACCAAAGTTGGGTAACCAAGAAAGCAAGGTGGGATTTTCCAAATGGTGGTGAAAAGAGATCCTAAAGTAAGGCAACAGCTTGCAACTGACTTAGAGCATGACCAGACTGGAAAAGGCCAGAGCAGACCAGAGGCTCAGGGAACAAATTCTTCAAGAAGATGAAACTGATAGACAACCTACGTGTTTGAACATTGTAAGAGGAAGGAGGTTGATGTACCTGAGGAAAAGTTCAGAAGAGTCGGACAGCAAAATAACATTGTACATATGACCTGTAAGATTCTGACTGGTACTTACATAATTATAATGCCACCATGATTATATTGGGAGAATGGAAATGCAGGAAGGATGTGTGAGGGAGTGTAAGTTTGGTAGGGGAGAAGATGAAAGACAACTAAATAATGGCTAAACTAGAAAAAAATCAAGGATTAGCAATATACCAAACTATATATGAATAATAGTATTTTATCCAGATCAAATTCCCCAAGTGTGGTCATTATTTATGGATAAATGACATGATGTCTGCAACTAACTTGTCAAATAGCACCGAGAGAGGGAGAGAGAGAGGGAGAGAAAGAAAGGAATGTGGATCTAGATAAGGATATTTAGATGTTCATTTTACTCTTCCTGCAACTTTTCTGAAGGTTTGAAATTTTTCAAAATAAAAACTGGGAGATGAGTAGTAGCATACTTGCATTATTTAGAAGTAGATAGCCATGTTTATCAATTAGCTTAAAAGTTTTAAAGCGTTTGCCTACGGGAATGGGAGGTTAGCATGTTGGAAGGGTGGGAAGGAGGAACCACTGATGTTTTCATGACTAGCTTTGAACAGTGATTTGACTGTTGAACTCAGACATGTACACCTTTGATTAAAAATAAAAACTAAATTAACAAATCAATACATATTAAAGGGAAATTAAAAATCAGTAAAACCAAAACTTTTAAAAAGCAGCTTTTTAGGCTTCCCTGGTGGCGCAGTGGTTGAGAGTCCACCTGCCGATGCAGGGGACATGGGTTAGTGCCCCGGTCCGGGAAGATCCCACATGCCGCGGAGCGACTGGGCCCATGAGCCATGGCCGCTGAGCCTGCGCTTCCGGAGCCTGTGCTCCACAACGAGAGAGGCCCGTGTACCGCAAAAAAAAAAAAAAAAAGCAGCTTTTTATGGAAAGCATGGAAAGATATCCCATGCTCTTAGACTGGAAGAATTAATATTGTTAAAATGGCCATACTACCCAAAGCAATTTACAGATTTAATGCAATCTCTATCAAATTACCCAGGACATTTTTCACAGAACTAGAACAAATAATCCTAAAATTATATGGAACCATGAAAGACCCAGAATTGCCAAGGCAATCCTGAGGAAAACAAACAAAGCTGAAGGCAAAACACTCTCAGACTTCAGACAGTTACAAAGCTACAGTAATCAAAACAATGTGGTATTGGCATAAAAACAGACATATGGATCAATGGAACAGACTAGAGAGCCCCAGAAATAAACCCACACACCTACTGTCAATCAATCTTAGACAAAGGAGACAAGACCGTACAATAGAGAAAAGACAGTCTCTTCAGCAAGTTGTATTGGGAAAGCTGGACAGCCTCATGTAAATCAATGAAGCTAGAACACTCCCTCACATCATACAAAAAAATAAACTCAAATGGCTTATGACATGTCACCATAAAACTCCTAGAAAGACTTAAATATACGACATGTCACCATAAAACTCATAGGCAAAACATTCTCTGACATAAATTGTACAAATGTTTTCTTAGGTCAGTCTCCTAAGGCAATAGAAATAAAAGCAAAAATAAACAAATGGAACTTAATCAAAGTTATAAGCTTTTGAACAGCAAAGGAAACCATAAACAAAATGAAAAGACAACCTACGAACTGGGAGAAAATATTTGCAAATGATGCATCCGACAAGGGATTAATTTCCAAAATATAAAAACAGCTCATACAACTCAATATCAAAGAAACAAATGACCGAATCAAGAAATAGGCAGAAGACCTAAATAGACATTTCTCCAAAGAAGACATACAGGTGGCCAACAGACACTTGAAAATATGCTCCACATAGATAATTATTAGAGAATTGCAAATCAAAACTACAATGAGATACCACCTCACACTGGTCAGAATGGCCATCATCAAAAAGTCTATAAACAATACATGCTGGAGAGGGTGTGGAGAAAATGGAACCCTCTTGCACTGTTGGTGGGAAGGTAAATTGGTGCAGCCACTGTGGAGAATTGTATGGAGATTCCTTAAAAAACTAAAAAATGGAGCTACCATACAATATGGCAGTCCCACTCCTAGGCATATATCTGGAGAAAACTCTAATTTGAAATGATACATGCACCCCAATGTTCATAGCAACACTATTTACAATAGCCAAGACATAGAAGCAACCTAAATGTCCATCTACAGATGAATGGACAAAGCAGATGTGGTACATATCTACACCTACAATGGCATACTACTCAGCCATAGAAAAGAATGAAATAATGCCATTTGCAGCAACACGGCTGGACCTAGAGATTATCACACTAAGTGAAGTAAGTCAGAGAAAGACAAATATCATATGATATCACTTATATATGGAATCTAAAATATGATAGGGACTTCCCTAGTGGTCCAGTGGTTATGACTTTGCCTTCCAATGCAGGGGATGTGGGTTCAATCCCTGGTCAGGGAGCTAAGATCCCACATGCCTCACAGCCAAAAAAAAAAAAAAAATCCCAAAAACATAAAACAGAAGCAGTATTGTAAGAAATTCAATAAAGACTTTAAAAATGGTTCACATCAAAAAAATCTTAAAATAAATAAATATGATACAAATGAACTTATTTACAAATAAAAATATCACATATATGGAATCTAAAATATGATACAAATGAACTTATTTGCAAAACAGAAATAGACTCACAGACATAGAAAACAAACTTAGGGTTACTTAGGGGGAAAGGGGCAGGGGAGGAATAAATTAGAAATTTGGTATTAACTTATACACACTACTATCTATAAAATAGATAATCAACAAGGACCTACTGTAAAGCACAGGGGACTATATTCAATATCTTATAATAAACTTTAATGGAAAAGAATATGAAAATAGTATATATATATGTATAACTAACTGAATCACTTTGCTGTACAGCAGAAACTAACACAACATTGTAAATCAACTAAACTTCAATTTTTAAAAAACGTAAAACAGATTTTGTACATTCAAACAGTGTGGGAAATACAACAGAAAAAATATTATCCACAACAACTAAAGGAACAAAATATTTAGGAATAACTAACATGAAATGTGCAAGATTTCTATGAAGACTAGCCCTCTACTGAGGGACATAGAGGAATTATGGAACAGGTAAACATGTCTTATTCCTGTGGAGGATGATTCAATATTATAGAGGTGTCAGTTGTCACTAAAGTAAACTCAATGCAATCTCAGTCAAAATCTCAACAAAATTATATTATGGCTCACTTGTGAGAATACTATAGAACTACAAGAAAGAAATTAGATAGCGAATTGCTCAACCAGATTTTAAAATATATTAAAAAGCTACAGAAAATTAAAACTGTGTAACTGTGTGGCATAGGCACTGTAAACAAAAGGTCAACAGAAGCAAACAAACTATCAGTCCAAGCACATGATAGAGAGCGTGTGGTAAAGATGGCCTTTCCACTAGACATGGGGGTGGGGGTGAGAGAGGAGAAATGGATTAATCAAGCAATTGGCTAGCCCTCGTATAGATACCCCCACATATAATAAAGGATCCACAGAGTGGCCCTACCTCATTTACTTACATGCACGTATATCCCAGCTACATCAAACGTTTAAAGTGAAAAATAAAACATAAAACCCATTAAATAAAAGAGTGAACCTTCAATCCTAGCCAGTTGCCACAACAAGCCATGAGCATCTTCCTTGATTTCATCCTCTTTCTCACCACGTCGCTTTCAATTAACTGAGTTTTGTTTTTTCTACACCTTAAATATCTCTAGGGTCTATCTCCAGTCTGTCTCCCCATTGTGAAGCCCTCCAACAAGTTGCCTTGGTTCAGGGCAACAGGATCCTACCTGGTGTCTGACTTCTAACATGGTCTGAGTCCAGTACATTTTTCATGGAGCAACAGTTCTAAAACCAAGTATGACCTTTTTGATCCCATGTTCAATGCCCTTCCGTGACTCCTCACTGTCAGGACCAAGTCCAGTGGCTCGTCTTTGGCCCTGCAGCCCTTCATACTCCAGCCCCTTCTCTCTCTGGCATCATCTCTCCTACTATCTCTGTATCATTCCAAAAATAGTGAACTTCTCAGTTTCTAGAGCTTGCCAGACTTTTCCCTTCAAACCTTCCCATATACTGTTCCACCCAGAACATTTCTCCCACACCTCTTGTTCTTAAGGTCTGAGAACCTCCAGTGACCCCCTGATATCATGGACTCCACTAATGAAATCATTGTATTTACTTGACCATCTCCCCATAAGAAGTAAGTTTTGTGTGTGCCAGGATCATGTCTGTCTTGTCCATCTAAGATCCCCCAGAATTTAGTATTATATCTAGAACATAACAGGCATTCAATAAGTAGTTGGTGAATGAATTGAACTGTGCTTGTATAAATCCATTTTTCACAATTAAAAAAAAAACAAATTCACATGGTGTAAAATTGATGGTAACAGCAAACAGCAACTTTTACCAATTGACATTAACAGAGCCCCGGGCTGGGTCTGAGCCAGTGCTGCATGGGCTGTTTACAAAATTACAAATTCCTGTTCCAGGGCAGTCTCTTCTGACATCTAGGTATTGGGTTGGCCAAAAAGGTTTCTTTGGTTTTTTCCATAAGATGTTACAGAAAAAAACCAAACGAACGTTTTGGCCGACCCAATATTTTCAACAATGCCAGCTGTTCAGAATCTGATCCCCTGAGGCTTGGGGCTGGGACTAGAGGTCCCAAATGAGGAGAAATCTCACCTGTGATCCTCTTTTGCTTCCTGCTTCTAGGTCCTTCAGCTGAATTTGCTTCAAACTCATCTTGTGCACTGTCCTCAACTTTCTACAGTGGAAATGGGATCTTAGAAATTCTAAAAATATTTTCCATCGTTTTCCACGTTAAGTACCAGTTTATTTTCTCAAGATTGTGTGATTGATGAAAACCTGGCATTTTCTTTTAGAAATGGGTGGGAGTTTTAGGTTAAGGGAGTTGTCAGCTTGCTGAAAGACCTCCTGAGGGCAAGGACAACATAGGTCTGCGGGCAAGTGCATCCCCACGGGCACTCAGGAAGGACTGGGGGAATTGCCCGGGACCAGGGTGTTCTCCGCCTCGGCTCTAAAGTTAACCTGGTGTTCTCTCAATTCCAGCTGGTCTAATGTCGTGTTGCTTCATCTAGATATAAATACAAAGTCCTTTTGATTTAATACTTTAAAGAATCATGAGCAGCAACACTGAATAGGAAGGAACTAAGTCCCTCAACACTCATGCTCCACTTGGAGCAAATGACAAAGCTTCTGTGACTGGTGGCTTCTGCCTCTTTTCTTCTGGATGGATTTTCAAACTTTGTCAGCAAAAGAGAGGTTAAACAGAACAAATAAAATCATTAACTAAGTACGTGAGGGTCACAACCTATTATGCGCTTGCCTGTCAAAAATTATTTACTCCTTTGGGATTTGGTCCAGCTGTCTTGATGGGTTGGCAGGAGACTTCTTGCAAAGAGGTTTCAAATGGATTTGGAATTTAAATCTAACTTCAAGCAAAGCGGTCAGAGAGACTGCCAGGGTCCATAGGTATGGGTGGGTCTGGCCTGAGGTCACCTGTGAGAGCTGGCTGTGAATTGGAGGCTTGTGGGCTCTCAGTACTCGGAGAAGGGAGCCTGCCCTTCCTTGTAGGCACTGAACATCCACACCTGATGAGTGGGCCGTCCCTCCAGCTGCATTCATGGCTTAGTCCCTGAGTAGTAGAAAGTTTGTTTGGAATCTTGGAGACAGATAATAGGAGTTTGTGATGGACTAAATGGAATGAAATGCAGCAAGTAATCCATTTGGGGGTGATCTCCCCTCAAGCCAAAAACCTCATCATAAACAATTTGCAGAGGATGCGTTGGGAGAGAATAATTGATGATCACAGCTTGAATTTTATAAAAAGTATTGTCTCCATTTCCCATGACAAGATCATCATTAATTTCCACCAAGCGGGGAGGACTCTGCTCACAAATCAACTGTGTGACCTCAAGAGACTGAGTTTACACCCTTCTATTTCCGTGTATTAGAGCCAAGCGTTTTTCCTACTTGGAAACCCTAACTGCCCTGAACAAACAGCAATTTTCCCTCACATGATCTTCAAGAATGGTTTACCACAGGACCCTTGGTAAACTAGAGATGCTTAGCAGTTCCTGTCATGATGAGTTTTGTTTTGTTTTTTTGTTTTTTTCGAAATACAGGAAATGCACTGGAGTTAACTTTTTCCTGCACCAGACAAAAGCATAGAAGATATAAAAACACTACCTTCCCTTAGCTACAGTAGTAAACAGTGGTTTGGGCTGCTCAGCATCTGTTCTCCGTATCTAATACCTCAAGGCCTTTCCTGTACTGAGTGTGATTGGTGGGTCTCAGGAACCTCCTGGCCAGGACAGTAGCCACTGGCCACGTGTGACTACTGAGCACTTGAAATATATCTGAGAAACTAAATTTTTAATTTAATTTTAATTAATTTCTTCAAGTTTAAAAACTGATGCTCAATTCAGTTTTTGAAAACTTATAAATGTGTTTGGAACAATTCAAGATCTTCTTTTTCAACTATAAATTTTATGAAACCCACAGACAGTTAACTTTTTACAGTTCAAATATTTCCATTGAAAAGTTAGCTTCCAAATTGAGATGTGTTGTAAATGTAAAATATACTCTGGATTTTGGGAGGGAAAGCGCAAAATATCTTACTGGTAATTTTTTATATTGATTACGTGTTGAAATGATATTTGGATATATTAGGCTAAATAAAATATATTGTTAAAATTAGTTTCTCACGTTTCTTTGTACTTCTTTAAAAGTGGCACTAGACAATTTAAAATCACACATGTGGCAGGCACTATATTTCTCTTTTCTCTCCCTGTTCCAGGACAGGCCCCAGTGGCCTGTGAGCTGAGCTTGGCCAACCAGCTGCTCCTCAGAGCTTGATCGGGTGAGGCAGCGGGCAAGGCGCAGACTGAGGGGTGGGGGAGGTCAAGGGAGGTCAGCCCTGCTTGTTGGTCACTCTCCCTCCCTGTGTCCTTTCCTAGTGAGACTCTCCAGGCTTTCTTGGTCTTCTGCTTCCATGCCCACCTAGCAGATTCCCTTTAGCACACGTTAGCCAGTCTCTTCCCAGGGTTTTCAGTCAGACACCCTAAAACAGATCTGACCAGGATTTGCAGGGAGTGAGTCTCTAGGCCCTCATTTCTCCAGAATCCCTGGTGCATCAGTTACCACTGAAGTCACCATCACCAGCACTGGATTGGGGCTGGGCTGGGGCAGCTCAAACTCCTCAGGCGATTCTGATGCTCAGCCAGGATTGAGAAGCATGGCTTTAGAACATCTTCTTTTAAGCATCTGCATGGCCAGTGAGTAAACAGGAGCTTGCGCTACCATACTTCCGATGGAAAGGAAAGCAAAGTTCCTGGGATCCCTGCACTCTGGCGGTCAACAGATGTTTAGTGAGGACTTATTAAGCACTCCCTGGGCATTGTTCTAGACACTGTGTAGCAATGAGACAAAAACACAAGTATACTTCTTATTGGGAAATGGGAGGATAATAAGCCAAATAAAAAGGAAAGATACATAGTATGTTACAAGATGGACATTCTCAGGAGAAAGCCAAACCAGGGAAGGGGGTAAGGAGTGTGTGCATGTGTGTGTGTATGTGTGTGTGTGTGTGTGTTAGAAGGGCAGAGACATTTAGATAGGGTGATCACAGAGGGGACACCTAGAATGTTACATTTACAGGAAGGGAGCAAGCCTTGAGAAGGTGGAGTTGGGCCACCCCCAACTTGTGAGGCTGAAGGCTGCTCAAGGCTTCTGGACTTTGGAAGCTGTTGCCCGCAAGGAGCAGTGGTCCTGAGGGGGAGGGAAGGGGGTGTCAGAGTCTGTGTGAGGACATGATGAGACCCCTGCCTTAATGATATTCTCTACTTCGCATAACTTGATGTGCCATTTTGAAACTTGAATTCACTTTTGTCGTTTTAAGGGATCACAAGAGAATTTACATAGCTTCTAGACCAGATACCGTTTGTGGCCAGATGGGTGCCCTACTTCACCCAAAATATTCCTTGCTAAGAAGGGACTTCAGGGGCCTCCCTGGTGGCGCAAGTGGTTGAGAGTCCGCCTGCCGATGCAGGGGATACGGGTTCGTGCCCCAGTCTGGGAGGATCCCATATGCCGCGGAGCGGCTGGGCCCGTGAGCCATGGCCGCTGAGCCTGCGCGTCCGGAGCCTGCGCGTCCGTAGCCTGTGCTCCGCAACGGGGGAGGCCACAACAGTGAGAGGCCCGCATACCGCAAAAAAAAAAAAAAAAATGAAGGGACTTCAGGGCTTCCCTGGTGATGCAGTGGTTAAGAATCCACCTGCCCATGCAGGGGACACGGGTTCAAGCCCTGGTCCAGGAAGATCCCACATGCTGCGGAGCAACTAAACCCGTGAACCACAACTACTGAGCCTGCACTCTACAGCCTGTGAGCTACAACTCCTGAGCCCGCATGCCACAACTACTGAAGCCTGCATGCCTAGAGCCCATGCTTCGCAACAAGAGAAGCCACCAAAAGGAGAAGCCCATGCACCGCAACGAAGAGTAGCCCCCACTCGCTGCAACTAGACAGAGCCCGTGCACAGCAACAAAGACCCAACTCAGCCAAAAATAAATAAATACATAAGATTTATAAAAAAAAAAAAAAGGAGGGATCTCAACCTCTCACTGGAGGCTGCATGTTTTCAGCCAGCTGACCAGGAGCTGGGGTCTTCTTTGTTCCCTAGCCAGCAGCACCCACTTGACTACCAGAGTACCTCTAATCCTGGCCTGCACATGGGGGATGCGGACTTGAGGCTCACGTCTGTCTGTCTATCCAGGTGGAATGGGCCTGTGTGCCTAGGGACAGGTAGCCTGTTAACAGTTGGGTTTTGATCTGTTTTTCATGCATGCGAGTAATCAAAGTTAAAACTAGAGTAGCCTAATTTCCTGGGAGTAGGTGGAGAGCCTTCCCCTGTACAGAGTGAGGAAGGTTTGGAATCAATAGTCCAGGTCTGTTGGGATAAGTGAGAAAACACAGGAGTGTTCTTTTTGCACATTTGTTTTTCATGAGTGCCCTATTTTAACAGGAAACAATATATATCATTTCTAATTTTTAAAAAAATCTGGGGTATCCGAGGAACAGCAGAAGGCTGGTGTGGCTGGTATGCAGTAAGGAAAAACCAGTAGAAACGGAAGTCACAGAGGCCAGGGCAGGGGGGCGAGGAGGCATCTGCACCCTCCACTTTCACTTGTTTAAAAGAGTGAAACAAGACTTTCCACCGGCTGGTAACAACCATCGACGCAGCGGGAAAAGGAGCTTCTGGCCACATGCCATTCTCCACCTGTCAGGCGGGCCCCAGAGAGGCACTGCTCAGGACAATCACCCTTTGTTTCCTCACATATTTGGGGGTGAAGATAAAGCAGATAAATGCCCTTGTTTCACAGAGCTTATCGCAACCACACTCTTACACTAGAATGTTTGTGGCTTTTCTTCATGATAATCACATAATCACAATGAGAAAGAGATAACAAAAAAAGAAATAAAATTATTGTGTCAGGATCATAAACCCTGAATGCTCTTTGCCCTGGATTAAGTGAGGACACTTCCCAGAATATTGTTTATTTGGAAAATTCTAACAATCACTGAATGTGGTTTTGTTTTTCTTAGTTACTCTGACTTCCCTCTGTACCTCGAGCTGATCACAGCGCTCTGGCTGCTTTCCACATCAAGAAAATTTTAAAAAGTAAACATGCATTCTCTGAATTGTGAAAATACTCATTAAACGCCTATTTCATCAACTGATCTGTCCAAACTGCTGTGTGCCCCCCATTGCTGGGGCACTAATATCCCTTTTCAGCCCCAGCGTTTCTCCAGTTACCCGTAACCCACTCTGAGTCTGTTGTCCAACCACTGTGCTCATGGGCTGGTGCTCAGGCTTCTGCTCTGTTCTGTTTGCAGACCTATAAGTAAATGATTTGCCCTCTCGCCAACTGCAAATCAGGGACAAGGAGAGCATCCATGCACATGAATTCATTCATTCATACTTTTTTTTGAGTGCATACCAGCCAGACATGGTTCCAGTACACAAAATAAGTGGACTCTAGTGAGAAGACAGACCATAAATAAGTAGATATGTCAAGTGATAAGTGCTGTGAAAAGAATGGCAGGTAAAGAGGCTGGAGAGTGACAGCAGGTGGTGCTAGTCCAGAACAAGTGCTCAGGAAAGGACCTTTCGACAAGGTGACTTTGGAGCAGCCATCTGGTAATCTCAGGGTAGGTCTTCCCAGGCAGAGAAAAGAGTGAGAGCCAAGACTCCGAGGCCCAGCTGTGGTGGTCTGGTCTGCTGGAAGCACAGTCCAGAGGCTGTTTGGAGGGAGGCAGGTGGATGAGCGCAGAGAGGTACTGGGGACAAGCTCAGGTGGATCCTTGTCGGCCAAGGTGAGGGTTAGGGTTTTATTCCTAGTGAGATGGAAAGCCACTGCAGCATTTTGAGAGGTTCAGGCTGGCTGCTATGAGAACAGATTTGAAGCCCAGTTAGAAGACTACCACAGTAATCCAGGCAAAGGGAGAGTGGGGAAATAGGTGCAACAGACAAACATTTGTTCCAAGTGCTAACAGGAGGCCCACTGCTTGGCCTGCACCCCTTCCACTCTGCTTCTTGGGGAGGGATCATCAGGCGCCCGGGAAAAAGAGAGGTCTGGCTGAGGCTACCTGGCTTGACTGAAATCAAGCGCTTGTTCATAGCAGTCATTTTCTTAAATACATTTCATTTTATAATATCCTTTATTTAAGAACTTTACTAATTTAAATCCTTCAGAAGCCTGGGTGAGAAAGTGCCTTCTTCTGAATTTCCCAGCAACTGTTGTAGCTTAATTCAAGAAAAACAGGAGACGTATTTGTCTGCAAGCTTTATGCAGCCTATCTATTGAATCACCCACATGCTACTATTGGTCTTTGCTGCTGTCACCCACTTTAATTTTCTTCGACAAAATGCACGCATGCCTATGACATGTAAGTAGACCAGAGTTGTGGGAAGAGCTGGAGTGATGTGGACCCGGGGGAAGGCTTGTAAACAGGTTGATGAGGAAATCAGCTCCTCCGTGATCAGCTGAAATTTCTCTTGTGTGTTCTTAAAAGGTTAGACCGTCAACTCCCAGAGATCCTTAACTGGCTGCTTCCTTGGATAAGCACTGCCACACCTTCTGTGACTGCTTATGTGTAGAGCTTTATGGTGACTTCCTGTCGCGCAGCCAGCCACAGCCCCGCCTCTCCTGCTGCTGCCCACACTGCAAATCTTGGGTAAAGCCCTGACTGGTGAGCTCTCCCCTTCTTCTTGCCTTCCCACGTGGGGTCACCCTGAAGGGCTACTTCTCATTTTACAGCTGTGTGGGTTCAAATTCCTGGCAAACCTGGCTGACTGTCCTGGGTGGACTACTCAGAGTGACCCACAGTGACAGCCTGAGGAGACCCCAGAAATGGCCCTGCCACTCCCATGTTTACAGTCCTTCGCTCACTGTGACTGAGGCATAGTTCCCTTGATCTTACTTTATCCTTTGGAGACTGGAATTTTCCGTTTCAACAAATTTTACTACTCTTTTTTAACATGATTTTATCTGAATAACTTAAAGGTAGGTGAGAGAGGTGAATATGGATCACATGAGGGGATGGGTGAGGATGAGACAGACATAGATAAAAACAGATCAACTGAAATGAATCAACCACCAACATAGCCAGTTTTTCTCAAAGAGGAAAAAATTATCACAAAATTACAACTACCAGATATAACTTTTAATTCTAATTGTTCAGAAACAATCCTGATTTCTCCTAAATCACAGCTTTTAAAACTAGTAATAAGGTTGACCAGCTTGGGTTATAAGATTTTATCCACTTTAAATAAGGATGCCTTATAAAGTACTTTATTGTGGTTCACAAGTATCAAAGTGCTTCTATATGGCTTCAGTGGTTCCCACACAAGCCCTCAGTAGATAAGGGTCCTCTAGGTTTAAAAGTTAATCCCAACGTACAAAAAGAAATACGAGGTGCAGCGAGGTTAAGGCTCAAAGGCAAATGTTTACAAAGCCCACATGACATGGGTTTCGTAAATGTCTGGCCCTAACCCCACTCCAAGATGACATTTAAATAATGATTGAAATAATCTCTATGCATCAATAAATTCATGTGATGTGTATGCTTTCTAATAAAACAGTTTTAAAGCTTTCCAAACTCAAAATACTTTCATTTGAAAATTTAAAAAAATTGCCAGTAACTATTCCAATTCCACAAACTAAAAATGCAACAAGAAACAGGTAAAATTCATTTAAATAATATATTTTATTTAACTCAATATATCCAAAATATTACCATTTCAGCATGTAATCAATATTAAAAAAGTAATTAATTAAAAAATTAATGAGACATTTAATTTTTTTTTCATACTGAGTCTTCAAAATCTGGTATATATTGTATACTTTCTTAATTTGGATGTTAAATTTTCATTCAAAATACTTGCTCTGTATTTAGATTTCATAAAATTTACATTTGCAAAAGACAATTCACATACCCAAGTTATTCCAAGTGTACTTAAAAGTTTTCCAGTAACTGAGTTGAGAATTTATATTTGGATTAATTAAAATATAAAAAAATCAAAAATTCAGTTCTTCAGTTATGCTGACCACAGTTCAGGTGCTCAAGACTTACAACATGGCCCGGGCTGCAGTCCTCAGCAGCGCTGACCTAAAGTCTCCAAGGATGTTGGCTTAGGGTGTTGATATTAACAGAATGGTGTTCAGAGAACATTGTCTTTAATCTCCTCTCAAAACTGCATAACTTTCTTGTAGGTTAAACTATCCACTGTTAGAATCAACATTTTATACATAATTAAAATTTTTCTTAATTATATTTTCTCATAAGATGCCATGTCTTCTAGTAACAATCAGATTTTATGTATAAATGCTTCCTGTTGAATTATGAAGAGGCTTATAGCAATACAAACTCTAAAATGACCCAATCAGTCATCCATCTTTCTCCAGTGCAAACATTACCACAAAGTGTTAAACCAGCCCCTAAAACCAATGTTAAAAAGGGGATTCCCACAATATTTTTTACAAAGTAGTGATTAAATATTCCTTGAATATTTATTTAAGTGGAACAATTCCTGAAAGTAAAGAAGTGAAAATATTTTTACGCTATGCTTTAGTTCTCCAATTTATTTCATGATTTCTTTACAAGAGGAGCGTTTAAAAAATAAATGCTATACACTTGGGTGTTACACTGAATGACAACAGCTATGAAATTTCCTTTTTCACTGAAACCCTTGAAATTATAAGATTTTTAGTGTGACCCTTGAAATGACAAAACCCATTGATTAAAACAGATGCTCAAATCTTTACCAAAGTGAGTGATTAATCCTGTGCTTAAACTGCTGCAAAAGCTGAATGAGATACAAATGCTGCAGCCGATGAATTCTACACCTTGGCTCTCAGCCTTCTGGCTTGGTCCCACAGCTCCATTTTTGCGACTGCTGAGAGGTGAACTTCATCGGGCCCATCTGCTAAGCGCAATGTTCGCGTTAGGGCATACCTGCAAAAACACAAAGAGCAGGGATGGCAGGACTTATCAAAGAGGAACCTGATGCTTTAGCATCAGTCACTCTGATTCTAAGCCAAGATTATTAGTGTTTGAAATCTCGCCAAGGCAGTGATAAGAAAAATTGCACAGGGAAAATCAAGGAAAGTCAGCCCAAGGGCTTGTGAAATGCCATTTTCAAGTCCTCACCTTGGGAGTGGAATCTTAAATGGCAGTGGGCTTAATCTCAGTCTTGGTTTGCTGTAGGTACTAGTATTTGCTAGAACTAGGAGATGTCTTAGGTAATCCACAGGCCATGAAGAATATATAACATTTATATACTATAAATATATAGTACTATATATTGAGTTCTTTCTTATTAAAAATTGATGGGGGATAAACTGATGGGGCACTAGACTCTTATCTCCAGTGTGAGAGAGAAGGTGGCACCATGCCCGGTGATGATGGGCAGTGGAGAGTATTCCTTCTTGATCCCAGCAAGCACATGTGGACATGAGATGGTGGCTGGCATGCACTGCTGCAGTCTGGCCACGGCCTCCGGGTGTGGGTGGTAAAGTGTCCTCAGTGCACACCTAAGCCTTGCTCTGCTCCCCTCCTCTCCTTCCTGTTCCAGGGTGAACCCCCATGAGTTATCTACAGCTCAGGAACCCTCAGTGCATCTTCTCAGTGTAAAAGTGAACATGATTGAGTGAAATGACAATTATAATCATAAACTATCTATTGGTACTGAGCTCTATAGTAAAATACCTATATTGCCTCAGTTAGCCTTCAATTTTGCTTTAAAGTAAGTTAGTTATCTTTATTTTCTTCATAAACAGTTAGTATCAAGCCATCTGTAGATTTTTAACTCCAAGCCCATCAAATGTAGACGGTGATTAAATGACATCTACTCACATGTTAGCCAGAGGGTATTCATGGGAAACGCCGGCACCTCCACACACTTGGATGGCCTGGTCAATAATTTTGCAGACGGCCCGAGGGGCAGCCACTTTAATCATTGCAATCTACATAAACAAGATATAAAAAGAATGTTCCTTTCTTAGACAATACACAATGTGATAGAATTTGATGTAGTCTGTATTTTCTTTGTGAAAATAAACAAGGGAACTTTCCCGCATACACACACCACTGAAACATGATCTTTGATGAAAGCCAACAAAGATCCACTAATGCAGCTAACGGACATATTTCAGTCAACACAGACCTTCAAAGGAAAGAGATACCTCTTCCAAATCACATTTTATTAACTTATTTATTACTTGCATTGTCTTGTTTCTGAAAGGATTTCAGGCAACTGATAAGTGACATTCATCACCTTAGAGATCATGAAGAGTTAAAAAGTCTTTGATAATCAGTTTTCCCTTGGCAATTTCATTGCTTTTATAATTAAATGATCATGTTCTTATTCCAAATAAGGCCAGAAACATAAGAAGGTGGGGAAAAGAGGTGTCTTCTATGAAACATTTCTATGTGGCAGCACAGTGCTCTGCATTCTGTATCAACTTGGTCAGTCTTCACTAGAACCCTAGGCCATAGGCAGACAGGTCAGATACTTTGTCCAAGGTCAAGAGGTTAGCAGAAATTAACATACCAGGTACAATTCCAAGTCAGTATAAAGTTTGGTATTTCTCTACTTTCTCTGCCTTCTGTTACTGCATCTCCAGAAAGCTGAAGATATTCTGCATCCTGAAAATCATTCCCTAAAGCAGCTCAGTGAAAGGAAAACTAGCAAGGGTGATTGTATAAATGTATAAATTATACATTTATAAATTTTAAACTGAAATCACATGGAAGCTTCCGATATTCTGAGTGCCCTCAAGCCACCATGAAACCTGGAATGCCCAACGAGTGGGACAAAATTCTTGGAGAAGGCTTGGCAGATGGTGGTCCAAGGGGCCTCACCTCCTTCTTAGCACCAGAGCTGCCCAGAGTATCAATGCTGTGGGCAGCTTTCAAGGTCAACAAGCGGATCTCCTCAATGGCAATGCGGCTTTCAGCGATCCAGTGAGCCACCACCTCCTGCAGGGGAGCAAAGGGCAGCAGAAAAAGGAGATAAGCTGGTGTGTGAGTTCCACGTGTAACACAGACTGGTAGTTTGGTGAAAACATCATCTACGCCAAGGACTGTTCTCAAGCCTTACTCTATATGTTTTTATTTTTATTATATATTTTAAATTTATTTATTTATTTATTTTATCTTTGGCTGCGTTGGGTCTTAGTTGCTGCATGTGGGCTTTCTCTAGTTGCGGTGAGTGGGGGCTACTCTTCGTTGTGGTGCGTGGGCTTCTCATTGTGGTGGCCTCTCTTGTTGCAGAGCACAGGCTCTAGGCATGCGGGCTTCAGTAGTTGTGGCATGCGGGCTCAGTATTTGTGGCGCACGGGATTAGTTGCTCCATGACATGTGAGGTCTTCCCAGACCAGGGCTTGAACCCATGTTCCCTGCGTTGGCAGGCAGGTTCTTAACCACTGCGCCACTGGGGAAGTCCTCTATATATTTTTAAATGGAAGAGTTAATTTGTTTGAAATAACCAGCCAGCCACTTACCCATGGAATGCTGCAGGTAACATTGGTGGATTTTAGAAAAAAACTTTATTTGCTCAGAAAAATAATTTATTTTGGATATCCTGGTGTCTAAAGTTAAGATGGTCTAACTGAGCAATTGTCTTATTGCCAAGACACTCCTTACTGGCCTTTCTGAATGCTAACTGCACAGTACCATTGAAACTTGGTTAAATGTAAGGTGGTGGACCTGCTTATAGACAATCTAGATAATTCCTAAGATAATTTCAGTGTGAGAATGGTCCAGCATCCTTTGTTGTGTTATTACTATTATTTATTTAGTAAACATGAACTTTTTCTTTGGTGAAGAGTTCTATGAATTTTAACACATGTATATACTGGTATAACCACAATCAAGATACAGAACAGTTTCATCTCCCCCCAAAAACTCCCTCATGCTGCCCCTTTTTAGCCCTACTTCTGCCCTCTAGCAACCACTGAATGGTTCTCAGTTATTATACTGTTGCCTTTTCCAGAATGTCATATAAATGGAATCATTTAGCATGTATTCTTTAGAGGCCGGTTTCCTTCACTCAGCATAATTCCTTTGAATTTCATCCGAATTGTTCTGTGTATCAACTGTCCATTCCTCTTTATCACTGAGTAGTATTCCATTGTAGGGATGTACCACAATTTGTTTTTCCATTCACCTGTTGAAGGACAGTTGGGTTGTTTCCAGTTTTTGGTGAATTATTAACAGAGCTTCTGTAAATATCTGTATATGGGTTTCTGTGTGAACATACCTTTTTATTTTTTAAAGCAAATACCAGGAGTGGAATTGTTAGGTCATGTGATAAATACTTATAAGAAGCCATCAAAGTTTTCCAGAGTGACTGTACTATTCTGCCTCCCCACCAGCAGTATATGAGTTCCAGTTACTCTCCAAACCATCAGCACTTGCTATTGTCAATATTTTTAAATTTTAGCCATGTTAACAATGTGCAGAGATATCTTATGGTGGTTTTAATTTGCATTTCCCTAATTGCTGATGATATTGGTCACCTCTTGATATGTTTATTTGCCATTTATATATTCTGTTTGGTGACAAGTCTGTTCAAGTCATTTGCCCATTTTTTAATTGGGCTTAGAGAGCTGGGCTTAGAGTTCATTATTCAGTCATTTGTTAGATAGGCAATTTGCAAACACTTTCTCCCAGTCCATAGCTTTTTTCATTCTCTTAATAGTGACTTTCATAGTACCAAAATGTTCAATTTTAATGAAGTACAATTTGTCAATTTTTTTCCCTTATGTGTCATGTTTTTGGTGCATGTCTAAGAACATTTTGCCTAATACCAGGTCAGGAGACTTTTATCTTCGTGATATTTTCACCTATATAAAAAAGTCAATTGACCCATGGTTTTATGAGTCTATTTCTAGACCTGCTATTCTGTTCCAAAGACCTACGTGTCTCTCCTTATACCACACTGTCTTGATTGTCGTAGCTTATGGTAAGTCTTCAATCAGATACTGTGATTCCTCCAATTTTACTCTTCTTTTTCAAACTGTTTTATTATTTTAGTTTCTCTGCATTTCCATATAAATTTTAGGATCAACTTGCTTATGTCTACAAAAATGTTCTGCTGGGATTCTGATTGGAATTACATTAAACCTATAGATCAATTTGAGAATAGCTGACATCTTTACTATGTTAGCCTTCCAATCCATGAACACAGTATTTCTTTGTATTTATTTAGGCTTCTTTTGGTTTATTTTACACTTTTATAATTTTTAGCATGTAGATTCTATACATGTTTTATTAGATTTGTATTTATTTCCTTTCTTAGTCTATTGTAAATGGTATTTTAAAAATTTCAGCTTCCAATTGTTCACTGCTAGTATACAGAAATAAAATTAATTTTATGTGTTGATTCAATCCTATGACTTTGCTAAACTCACTTATTATTAGTTCTAGGAGGATTGTTTTGTTTAGTTTGGTAGATTTCTAAGGATTTTCTACACAATCATGTTGTCTGCAAAGAGGGGCAGTTTTATTTATTTTTTTCCCCAACTATGCACTTTATTTCTTTTTCTTGTCTCACCACAATGGCTAAGACTTCCTCTATGATGATAAAGAGCAGTGGTGATGGGACTTCCCTGGTGGCACAGTGTTTAAGAATCTGCCTGCCAATGCAGGGGACATGGGTTCAGGCCCTAGTCTGGGAAGATCCCACATGATGCCGAGCAACCAAGCCCGTGTGCCAAAACTACTGAGCTTATGCTCTAGAGCCTGTGAGCTACAACTACTGAGCCCATGTGCTGCCACTACTGAAGCTTGTGCACCTAGAGCCCATGCTCTGCAACAAGAGAAGCCACCGCAATGAGAAGTCCGTGCACTGCAATGAAGAGTAGCCCCCGCTCGCCCCAACCAGAGAAAGCCTGCGTGCAGCAATGAAGACCCAACACAGCTAAAAATAAATAAATAAAAAATTTAAAAGTGTTAAAAAAAAAAAAAGAGCAATGGTGAGAGTAAACATCCTTGCTTTTTTCCCAATCTTGGGAATGAAAACATTCAGTTTTTCATTATTAAGTACGATGTTGGCTGTAGAATTTTTAGATGCTCCATATCAGGTTAAATAAATTCCTTTCTATCTCTAGTATGCTGAGAGTTTTATCATGAATAGATGCTGAATTTTGTCAAGTGCCTTTTTCTATCAATCGATATGATCATGTGGCTTTTCTTTTCTAGGCTGTTAATATGGCACATTACAGTGAGTAATTTTCTTAATGATTGATATTTGAATATGAATCAGCCTTGCATTCCTGGGATAAACCTCACTTGGTTGTTCTTTTTACATATTGCTGGATTACATTTGCTAGGTTTTTGCATCTATACTGGTCTGTAGTTTGTTCTTGTCTGGTTTTGGATTAGTGTAATTCTGGTCTCATAAATGAGTTGGCAAGTGCTTGCTCCTCTTCATTTTTCTGGAAGAGATTGTGTGGAATTTGTGTTATTTCTTCTTTAACTGTTTAGCAGAATTTACCAGTGATACCATTTGGGCCTGAAGATTTCTTTTCTCAGGATATTTTAAACTGTGTATTCAGCTTCTTTAATAGTTGTAGAACCATTCAGGTTATCTATTTCACATTCAGTGAGTTTTGGTATTTTGTGGCTTTTGAGGAATTGATCCATTTCATCTAAGTTGCTAAATTTATGTGCTCTGCATACATGCCTGAGTGTGTGTTTCCTAAGCCCCAGATCTAGAGTGGAGCAGACTCTACCTCAGATTCAGTACCAGTCCCTATTCTCCAGTTCAGGTTTTCCCAGAGAGCTCCACATTGTGGTTTATAGAATACTTGCACAAATTATGAAATTGGTATTTCCAAAGACTTCTATATCCAGGAAGGTGGAATAGATGTACTTTTCCCTATTCCTCCTGCAAAGTACAACTAAAATCTTGGGCATCATCCATAGGACAAAAACAAGAAGACTCTGAAAGGTAGAGAGAAGAAGCCAGACTGGCCAGGGACTTTGGGAACAGAAGAACAACATGGTAGTAAGTTCCCTCCGTTTCCTCTTTGTCTCATATATCCCAGACTTGGAGCTGAAGAAGCCAGCAACCTGGAAATACCAATGAGCACAGACAAAAATCAAACGAAAAACAGCCTCAACAAATACTGTCTTTAGCTGAAGGATTGGGAAGGGGCAGCTAGAAAGACAGAAAACTTAGAGAATAACCATTCTACCCAAGCCAATACTAAAGAAAAAAGCACTGGCCCCACTCCTATTCATGCCAGCACAGACTTCCACCTTTGTGAGTGCTGAGATGAGGTACCTCAACACCCTTGCCAGGGTGGTATCAGACAGAGAGTGTCAAGTAAGGAGCGACAACAGGAACAAGTTCCCTCCCCTCTATGATGTCATTGGGGACCACCCAGTGATGAGAATGCACCCCTTTTCTCAGCTATCAGTGGAGACTGAGCAGGAAGCTGGACTTCTACCTACCTCTGCCTGGCAGTAATGAGGTGCAACCCCTTCCTCTAACAGAGCAGTGTCAGAGAAACCCAGCTAAAATAGAAAGTTTAAATAAGATCCAGAATCTCATAACATAATATGAAAATGTCTAGGTTTTAACAAAAAATTATTTGTCATGCCAAAACCCAGGAAATCTCAAAATTTATGATGATGACAACACTGAGATAACAGAAATGTTATAATTTCTGACAAAGATTTTAAAGCAACTATGATAAAAAATGCTTCAATCAGTAAATAGAAACACAAGTGAAACAAATGAGAAAACAGAAAGCCTCAGCAAAGGAACTTAAGTCTTAGTAATGAAATTACTAAGAAGAAATAAAGAAGAAAAAAATGGATATTTTGTAACTGAAAAATATAACCATTTAAATAAAAAGCTCAGTGGATGGGCTCAACAGCAGAATGGAGGGGACAAAGGAACAAATCAGTGAACTGGAAGACAGGACAATAGCAATTGCCCAATCTGAACTACAGAGAGAAAATAGACCAAAAAATTTTTTTAAAGAATAGCATTAAAGACACTTCCGGGTAAGATGGCAGAAGAGTAAGACGCGGAGATCACCTTCCTCCCCACAGATACACCAGAAATACAGCTACACGTAGAACAACTCCTACAGAACACCTACTGAACGCTGGCAGAAGACCCCAGACCTACCAAAAGGCAAGAAACTCCCCACATACCTGGGTAGGGCAAAGCGGAGAGATTCCCGCACAGAGGAGCGGTGCCGAGCGGCACTCACCAGCCTGAGAGGCTTGTCTGCTCCCCCGCCGGGGCGGGCGGCGCTGGAGCTGAGGCTCGGGCTTCGGTCAGAGCGCAGCGAGAGGACTGGGGCTGGCGGCGAGAACTCAGCCTGAAGGGGGCTAATGTGCCACAGCTAGCTGGGAGGGAGTCCGGGAAAACTCTGGAGCTGCCGAAGAGGCAGGAGACTTTTTCTTCCCTCTTGGTTTCCTGGTGCGCGAGGAGAGGGGATTAAGAGCGCCGCGTAAAGGAGCTCCAGAGACGGGCGTGGGACGCTGGGGCTGCTGCTGCCGCCACCAAGAAGCCTGTGTGCGAGCGCAGGTCACTGCCCACACCGCCCTTCCGGGAGCCTGTGCAGCCCGCCACTGCCAGGGTCCCGGGATCCAGGGGCGGCTTCCCTGGGAGAACGCACGGCGCGCCTCGGGCTGATGCAACGTCACGCCGACCTCTGCCGCTGCAGGCTCGCCCCGCAATCCGTGCCCCTCCCTCCCGCCGGGCCTGAGTGAGCCAGAGCCCCCGAAGAGGCTGCTCCTTTAACCCTGTCCTGTCGGAGCGAAGAACAGACGCCCTCCGGCGACCTACACGCAGAGGCGGGGCCAAATCCAAAGCTGAGACCCAGGAGCTGTGAGAACAAAGAAGAGAAAGGGAAACCTCTCCCAGCAGCCTCAGAAGCAGCGGATTAAAGCTCCACAATCAACTTCATGTACCCTGCATCTGTGGAATACATGAATAGACAACAAATCATCCCAAATTGAGGAGCCAGGAGTCAGTGCTGTGCCTCTGAGGTGGGAGAGCGAACTTCAGGACACTGGTCCACAAGAGACCTCCCAGCTCCACATAATATCAAACGGCGAAAATCTTCCAGAGATCTCCATCTCAACACCAGCACCCAGCTTCACTCAACGACCAGCAAGCTACAGTGCTGGACACCCTAGGCCAAACAACTAGCAAGACAGGAACACAACGCCACCCATTAGCAGAGAGGTGGCCTAAAATCATAAAAAGTCCGCAGACACCCCAAAACACACCACCAGACGTGGACCTGCCCACCAGAAAGACAAGATCCAGCCTCATCCACCAGAACACAGGCAGTAGTCCCCTCCACCAAGAAGCCTACACAACCCACTAAACCAACCTTAGCCACTGGGGACAGACACCAAAAACAACGGGAACTACGAACCTGCAGCCTGCAAAAAGGAGACCCCAAACACAGTAACATAAGCAAAATGAGAAGACAGAAAAACACACAGCAGGAGAAGGAGCAAGATAAAAACCCACCAGACCTAACAAATGAAGAGGTAATAGGCAGTCTATCTGAAAAAGAATTCAGAATAATGATGGTAAAGATGATCCAAAATCTTGGAAATAGAATAGACAAAATGCAAGAAACAGTTAACAAGGACCTAGAAGAACTAAAGATGAATCAAGCATCGATTAAAAACACAATAAATGAAATAAAAAATATTCTAGATGGGATCAATAGCAGAATAACTGAGGCAGAAGAACGGATAAGTGAGGTGGAAGATAAAATAGTGGAAATAACTGCTGCACAGCAAAATAAAGAAAAAAGAATGAAAAGAACAGAGGACAGTCTCAGAGACCTCTGGGAGAACATTAAAGGCACCAACATTCGAATTATAGGGGTTCCAGAAGAAGAAGAGAAAAAGAAAGGGACTGAGAAAATATTTGAAGAGATTATAGTTGAAAACTTCCCTAATATGGGAAAGGAAATAGTTAATCAAGTCCAGGAGGCACAGAGAGTCCCATACAGAATAAATCCAAGGAGAAATACACCAAGACACATATTAATCAAACTGTCAAAAATTAAACACAAAGAAATCATATTAAAAGCAGCAAGGCAAAAACAACAAATAACACACAAGGGAATCCCCATCAGGATAACAGCTGATCTCTCAGCAGAAACTCTACAAGCCAGAAGGGAGTGGCAGGACATAATTAAAGTGATGAAGGAGAAAAACCTGCAACCAAGATTACTCTACCCAGCAAGGATCTCATTCAGATTTGATGGAGAAATTAAAACGTTTACAGACAAGCAAAAGCTGAGAGAGTTCAGCACCACCAAACCAGCTTTACAACAAATGCTAAAGGAACTTCTCTAGGCAAGAAACACAACAGAAGGAAAAGAACTACAATAACGAACCCAAAACAAATAAGAAAATGGGAATAGGAACATACATATCAATAATTACCTTAAATGTAAATGGACTAAATGCTCCCACCAAAAGACACAGACTGGCTGAATGGATACAAAAACAAGACCCATATATATGCTGTCTACAAGAGACCCACTTCAGACCTAGAGACACATACAGACTGAAAGTAAGGGGATGGAAAAAGATATTCCATGCAAATGGAAACCAAAAGAAAGCTGGAGTAGCAATTCTCATATCAGACAAAATAGACTTTAAAATAAAGACTACTAGGAGAGACAAAGAAGGACACTACATAATGATCAAGGGATCGATCCAAGAAGAAGATATAACAATTGTAAATATTTATGCACCAAACATAGGAGCACCCCAATACATAAGGGAAATATTAACAGCCATAAAAGGAGAAATCGACAGTAACACACTCATAGTAGGGGACTTTAACATCCCACTTTCACCAATGGACAGGTCATCCAAAATGAAAATAAATAAGGAAACACAAGCTTTAAATGATACATTAAACAAGATGGACTTAATTGATATTTATAGGACATTCCATCCAAAAACAACAGAATACACATTTTTCTCAAGTGCTCATGGAACATTCTCCAGGATAGATCATATCTTGGGTCACAAATCAAGCCTTGGTAAATTTAAGAAAATTGAAATTGTATCAAGTATCTTTTCTGACCACAGTGCTATGAGACTAGATATCAATTACAGGAAAAGAGCTGTAAAACATACAAACACATGGAGGCTAAACAATACACTACTTAATAACGAAGTGATCACTGAAGAAATCAAAGAGGAAATTAAAAAATACCTAGAAACAAATGACAATGGAGACACGACGACCCAAAACCTATGGGATGCAGCAAAAGCAGTTCTAAGAGGGAAGTTTATGGCAATACAATCCCACCTTAAGAAACAGGAAACATCTCGAATAAACAACCTAACAAAAAAAAAAAAAAAAAAAAAAGAATAGCATTAAAATAAACAAATTAATTAATTAAAAATTTAAAAAAAGAGGATCTCAAGGAAAATTGAAAAATATACTGATGGGATTAATATGAAAATACAATACATAAAAATTTGTGGAATACAGGTAAAGCAGTGTTGAGAGGAAAATTTACAGCACTAAACACATAGATTAGAAAAGAGGAAATGTCTCACATCAATACTCCTTGCTACCGCACCAAGAACCTAGAAAAAAAGAGCAAAATAAGTCTGAAGAAAGCAAAAGAAAGGATATGATAAATAGCAGAAATCAATAAAATTGAAAACAAAACAAAAAAATAGAGAAAATCAATGAAACAAAGATCTTGTTAATGTTAAGTCATATCAATTATTATATTGTATAATTTTATAAATTAATATATATTCTTTGAAAAGACCAGTAAAATTGAAGACCTCTAACAAGACAGACAAAGGAAAAGGAAGGCACAAATAACTAATTTCAGTAATGAAACAGGGTATCACTGAAGACCCTGCAGACATCAATAGGATAACAGGAGAATATTATGAACAACTCTAAACACATAAAATTGACAGCTTAGACAAAATGGATCACTTCCTCAAAAAATACAAACCACCACAATTTATTCAATATAAAATAGATAATGTGAATAACCCTATAACTATTAAGGAAACTGAACTGTAAATTAAAAACAACCCCCAGGGCTTCCCTGGTGGCACAGTGGTTGACAGTCCACCTGCTGATGCAGGGGACACGGGTTCGTGCCCTGGTCCGGGAAGATCCCACATGCCGCGGAGCAGCTGGGCCCGTGAGCCATGGCCGCTGAGCCTGCGTGTCCGGAGCCTGTGCTCCGCAACGGGAGAGGCCACAACAGTGAGAGGCCCGCGTACCGAAAAAAAAAAAAAAAAAAAAAAAACAACCCCCAGACCAAATCTCCAGGCCCAAATAGTTTCATTGGAGAACTCTACCAAATGTCTAAAGAAGAATTAACATAAATCTAGACAATCTGGTTTTCTTTAATTAACAATAATCTTTTGATGTTCAGACTACCTGCCCTTTGTTGCAAAACTCCTATATATCCTGGCTCCCTCCTAGGAACAGTTCTCTCAGGGTTACTTGAGATGCTGCCTCTCAGGCTTGAAGTCCTAAAAATTTCTACCAAGTAAAACATAACTCTTGGGACTTCCCTGGTGGGCCAGTGGGTTAGACTCTGTGCTCCCTATGCAGGGGGCCCATGATCAATCCCTGGTTGGGGAACTAGATCCCGCATGCTTGCAGCAACTAAGAGTGCACATGCCACAACTAAGAAGTCTGCGTGCTTCAACTAAGAACCCATGTGCCACAACTAAGAGAGTCCACATGTTGCAACTAAAGATCACGCATGCCGCAAATAAGACCTGGAGCAGCCAAAATAAAAAATAAATAGTAAATTTAAAAAGCAATAAAACTTTCAAAAAATAAAAATAATTATACATAATGACAAAGTAGGGTTTATTCTAAGGATGAAAAGCTAGTTTAGTATTGAAAATCCATCAATGTACTCCACTGTATTAACAAGCTGAAAAAAAATCACATGGTCATACAAATTAATGTAGAAAAATCATTTGACAAAATTCAACGTTCATTCATGATAAAAACTCTCAGAAAACTAGTTATAGAGGGGAATTCAACTTAACAAAGAACATCTACAAAAAAACTACAGCCAACATTATGCATAATGTTCTCCTAAGAAACTGGATCACTCATACACAGCTGGTGAGAATGAAAAATGGCATAGTCATTCTGGAAGACAGTTTGGTGGTTTCTTAAAAAAGTAAACATGCAACTACTGTATGACCCAGCAACTGCGTTTTTAGGCACTTATACCAGAGAAATAAAGACTTAAGTTGATGCTAAAACCTATACTTGAATGTTTATAGCAGCTTTATTTGTAACAGCTCAAAACTGAAAAGAACCCAAATATCCCTCAACAGGTGAATAGTTAAACTGTGATAATCCACACCAAGGAATACTACTCAGCAATAAAAAGAAGCCAGCTACTGATACATATAACCTGGATGAATCTCCAAAAACTTATGCTGAATGAAAAAAACCAACCCCCAAAGTTTAAATACTGTGTAATTTCTTTTCTGAAATGACAAAATTATAAAGATAAAGAACAGATTAGTGGTTGCCAGGAGTTAAGGAGGAAGGAGTGGTGAGAGTGAAGTGTGTGCAGCTATAAAAGGACAACATGGGGGCTCTTTGTGGTAATGGAAATGCTCTGTATCTTGACTGTATTGATGACAATATCTTGGTTCTGATAATGTATTATAGTTTGATAAGATGTTGCAATTGTGGGAAACTGGGTCAAAGGTACAAGGTTTCTCTGTATAATTTTTTTCTTTTTTTTGAATTTTATTTTATTTATTTTTTTATACAGCACGTTCTTATTAGTCATCCATTTTATACATATCAGTGTATACATGTCAATCACAATCACCCAATACATCAACCCCCACACCCACCCCCCCACCGCTTTCCCCCCTTGGTGTCCATACGTTTGTGCTCTACGTCTGTGTCTCAATTTCTGCCCTGAAAACTGGTTCATCTGTACCATTTTTCTAGGTTCCATATATATGTGTTAATATACGATATTTGTTTTTCTCTTTCTGATTTACTTCACTCTGTATGACAGTCTCTAGATCCATTCACATCTCAACAAATGACCCAATTTCATTCCTTTTTATGGCTGAGTAATACTCTATTGTATATATGTACAACATCTTCTTTATCCATTCATCTGTCGATGGGCATTTAGGTTGTTTCCATGACCTGGCTATTGTAAATAGTGCTGCAATGAACATTGGGGTGCATGTGTCTTTTTGAATTATGGTTTTCTCTGGGTATATGCCCAGCAGTGGGATTGCTGAATCATACGGTAATTTTATTTTTAGTTTTTTAAGGAACCTCCATACTGTTCTCCATAGTGGCTGTATCAATTTACATTCCTACCAACAGGGCCAGAGGGTTCCCTTTTCTCCACACCCTCTCCAACATTTGCTGCTTGTAGATTTTCTGATGATGCCCATTCTAACTGGTGTGAGGTGATACCACATTGTAGTTTTGATTTGCATTTCTCTAATAATTAGTGATGTTGAGCAGCTTTTCATGTGCTTCTTCGCCATCTGTATGTCTTCTTTGGAGAAAAGTCTATTTAGGTCTTCTGCCCATTTTTGGATGGGGTTGTTTGGTTTTTTGAAACTGAGTTGCACGAGCTGCTTCTAAAATTGCAGGTTAATCCTTTGTGAGTTGCTTCATTTCCAAATATTTTCTCCCATTCTGAGGGTTGTCTTTTCATCTTGTCTATGACTTCCTTTGCTGTGCAAAAGTTTGTAAGTTTCATTAAGTGCCATTTGTATATTTTTGTTTTTATTTCCAGTTCTCTAGAAGGTGGGTCGAAAAGGATCTTGCTGTGATTTATATCATAGAGTGTTCTACCTATGTTTTTCTCTAAGAGTTTGATAGTGTCTGGCCTTATATTTAGGTCTTTAATCCATTTTGAGTTTATTTTTGTGTATGGTATTAGGGAGTGTCCTAATTTCATTCTTTTACATGTAGCTGTCCAGTTTTCCCAGCACCACTTATTGAAGAGGCTGTCTTTTCTCCATTGCATATTCTTGTATCCTTTATCAAAGATAAGGTGACCATATGTGCATGGGTTTAGCTCTGGGCGTTGGATCCTGTTCCATTGATCTATATTTCTGTTTTTGTGCCAGTACCATACTGTCTTGATTGCTGTAGCTTTGTAGTATAATCTGAAGTCAGGGAGCCAGATTCCTCCAGCTCTGTTTTTCTTTCTCAAGATTGCTTTGGCTATTCAGGGGTCTTTTGTGTTTCCATACAAATTGTGAAATTTTTTGTTCTAGTTCTCTGAAAAATGCCAGTGGTAGTTTGATAGGGATTGCACTGAATCTGTAAATTGCTTTGGGTAGTAGAGTCATTTTCACAATGCTGATTCTTCCAATCCAAGAACATGGTATATCTCTCCATCTATTTGTATCATCTTTAATTTCTTTCATTAGTGTCATAATTTTCTGCATATAGGTCTTTTGTCTACTTAGGTAGGTTTATTCCTAGGTATTTTATTCTTTATGTTGCAGTGGTAAATGGGAGGGTTTCCTTAATTCACTTTCAGATTTTTCATCATTAGTGTATAGGAATGCAAGAGATTTCTGTGCATTAATTTTGTATCCTGCTACTTTACCACATTCATTGATTAGCTCTACTAGTTTTCTGGTAACACCTTTAGGATTCTCTATGTATAGCATCATGTCATCTGCAAACAGTGACAGTTTTACTTCTTCTTTTCCGATTTGGATTCCTTTTATTTCTTTTTCTTCTCTGATTGCTGAGGCTAAAACTTCCAAAACAATGTTGAATAATAGTGGTGAGAGTGGGCAACCTTGTCCTGTTCCTGATCTTAGTGGAAATGGTTTCAGTTTTTCACCATTGAGGATGATGTTGGCTGTAGGTTTGTCATATATGGACTTTATTATGTTGAGGTAAGTTGTCTCTATGCCTACTTCCTGGAGTGTTTTTATCATAAATTGGTGTTGAATTTTTTCAAAAGCTTTTTCTGCATCTATTGAGATGATCATATGGCTTTTCTTCTTCAATTTGTTAATATGGTATATCACATTGATTGATTTGCATATATTGAAGAATCCTTGCATTCCTGGGATAAACCCCACTTGAGCATGGTGTATAATCCTTTTAATGTGCTGTTGGATTCTGTTTGCTATTATTTTGTTGAGGATTATTGCATCTATGTTCATCAGTGATATTGGTTTTCTTTTTTTGTGACATCTTTGTCTGGTTTTGGTATCAGGGTGATGGTGGCCTCGTAGAAAGAGTTTGGGAGTGTTTCTCCCTCTACTATAGTTTGGAAGAGTTTGAGAAGGAAAGGTGTTAGCTCTTCCCTAAATGTTTGATAGAATTCACCTCTGAATCCATCTGGTCCTGAGCTTTTGTTTGTTGGAATATTTTTAATCACAGTTTCAATTTCAGTGCTTGTGATTGGTCCGTTTATATTTTCTGTTTCTTCCTGGTTCAGTCTCAGAATGTTTTGCTTTTCTAAGAATTTTTCCATTTCTTCCAGGTTGTCCATTTTTTGGCATAGAGCTGCTTGTAGTAATCGCTTATGATCCTTTGTATCTCTGCAGTGTCAGTAGTTACTTCTCTTTTTTCATTTCTAATTCTATTGATTTGAGTCCTCTCCCTCTTTTTCTTGATGAGGCTGGCTGACGGTTTATCAATTTTGTTTATCTTCTCAAAGAACCAGCTTTGAGTTTTATTGATCTTTGTTATTGTTTCCTTCATTTCTTTTTCATTTATTTCTGATCTGATATTTATGATTTCTTTCCTCCTCCTAACTTTGGGGTTTTTTTGTTCTTCTTTCTCTAATTGCTTTAGGTGTAAGGTTAGGTTGTTTGAGATGTTTCTTATTTTTTAAGGTAGGATTGTATTTCTATAAACTTCCCTCTTAGAACTGCTTTTGCTCCATCACATAGGTTTTGGGTCATATGTTTTCATTTTCATTTGTTTCTAGGTATTTTTTGATTTCCTGTCTGATTTTTTCAGTGATCTCCTGGTTATTAAGTAGTGTATTGTTTAGCCTCCATGTGTTTGTGTTTTTCACAGCTTTTTTTTCCTGTAATTGATATGTAGTCTCATAGCGTTGTAGTAGGAAAAGATACTTGATACGATTTCAATTTTCTTAAATTTACTGAGGTTTGATTTGTGACCCAAGATATGATCCATCCTGCAGAAAATTCCATGAGAACCTGAGAAGAAAGTGTATTCTGTTATTTTTGGATGGAATGTCCTATAAATATCAATTAAGTCCATCTTGTTGAATGTGTTACTCTCAATTTCCCCTTTTATGGCTGTTAGTATTTGCCTTATGTATTGCGGTGCTCCTATGCCGGGTGCACAAATATTTACAATTGTTATATCTTCTTCTTGGATTGATCCCTTGACCATTATGTAGTGTCCTTCTTTGTCTCTTGTAATAGTCTTTATTTTAAAGTCTATTTTGTCTGATATGAGAACTGCTACTCCAACTTTCTGTTGATTTTCATTTGCATGGAATACCTTTTCCATCCCCTCACTTTCAGTCTGTATGTGTCCCTAGGTCTGAAGTGGGTCTCTTGTCTATGGGTTTTGTTTTGGTATCCTTTGTATCCTTTCAGCCAGTGTAGGTCTTTTGGTTGGAGCATTTACTCCATTTACATTTAAAGTAATTATCAATATGTATGTTCCTATTACCATTTTCTTAATTGTTTTGGGTTTATTATTGTAGGTCTTTTCCTTCTCTTGTGTTTCCTGCCTAGAGAAGTTCCTTTAGCATTTGTTGTAAAGCTGGTTTGGTGGTGCTGAATTCTGTTAGCTTTTGCTCGTCAGTAAAGGTTTTAGTTTCTCCGGCGAATCTGAATGAGATCCTTGCTGGGTAATCTTGGTTGTAGGTTTTTCCCTTTCATCACTTTAAATATGTATTGCCACTCCTTCCTGGTTTGCAGAGTTTCTGCTGAAAGATCAGCTGTTAACCTTATGGGGATTCCCTTGTATGTTATTTGTTGTTCTTCCCTTGCTGCTTTTAATATTTTTTCTTTTTATTTAATTTTTGATAATTTGGTTAATATGTATCTTGCCATGTTTCTCCTTGGATTTATCCTGTATGGGACTTTTTGCCTTTCCTGGACTTGATTAACTATTTCCTTTCCCATATTAGTGAAGTTTTCAACTATAATCTCTTCAAATATTTTCTCAGTCCCTTTCTTTTTCTCTTCTTCTTCTGGAACCCCTGTAATTCTAATTTTGGTGCATTTAATGTTGTCCCAGAGGTCTCTGAGACTGTCCTCAATTATTTTCATTCTTTTTTCTTTATTCTGCTCTGCAGTAGTTATTTCCACTATATTATCTTCCAGGTCACTCTTCCGTTCTTCTGCCTCAGTTTTTCTGCCATTGATTCCTTCTAGAGAATTTTAAATTTCATTTATTGTGTTGTTCATCATTGTCTGTTTGCTCTTTAGTTCTTGTAGTTCCTTGTTAAATGTTTCCTGTATTTTCTCCATTCCATTTCCAAGATTTTGGATCATCTTTACTATCATTATTCTGAATTCTTTTTCAGGTAGACTGCCTATTTCCTCTTCATTTGTTTGGTCTGGTGGGTTTTTATCTTGCTCCTTCTTCTGCTGTGTATTTCTCTGTCTTCTCATTTTGCTTCACTTACTGTGTTTGGGGTCTCCTTTTCACAGGCTGCAGGTTCGTAGTTCCTGTTGTTTTTGCTGTCTGCCCCCAGTGGCGAAGGTTGGTTCAGTGGGTTGTGTCAGCCTCCTGGTGGAGGGGACTACAGCCTGTGTTCTGGTGGATGAGGGTGGATCTTGTCTTTCTGGTGGGCAGGTCTGCCTCTGGTGGTGTGTTTTGGGGTGTCTGTGTTCTTATCATGATTTTAGGCAGCCTCTCTGCTAATTGGTAGGGTTGTGTTCCTGTCTTGCTAGTTGTTTGGCATAGAGTGTCCAACACTGTAGCTTGCTGAGTGGAGCTGCATCTTGGCGTCGAGATGGAGATCTCTGGGAGATTTTCGCCATATGATATGACATGGAGCTGGGAGTTCTCTGGTGGACCAATGTCCTGAACTCGACTCTCCTACCTCATAGGCACAGGCCTGTCTCCCGGCTGGAGCACCAAGATCCTGTCATCCACATGGCTCAGAATAAAAGGGAGAAAAAAGGAAAGGAAGAAAGAAAAATAAATTAAAAAATAAAATTAATAAAATAAAAAATAATTATTGAAAATAAAAAAAAATTAAGTTGTTAAAAAAAAAAGAAAGAAGAGAGCAACCTAACCAAAAAACAAATCCACCAATGATAACAAGCACTAAAAACTATACAGAAAAAAACAAACAAACAAAAAAACCCAACCCGGACAGATAGAACCCTAGGACAAATGGTAAAAGCAAAGCTATACAGACAAAATCACACACAGAAACATATATATACACACTCCTAAAAACAGAAAAAGGAAAAAAAGTATATATCATTGCTCCCAAAGTCCACCACCTCAATTTTGGGATGATTTGTTATCTATTCAGGTATTCCAGAGATATAGGGTACATCAAGTTGATTGTGGAGATTTAATCCACTGCTCTTGAGGCTGCTGGGAGAGATTTCCCTTTCTCTTCTTTGCACAGCTCCTAGGGTTCAGCTTTGTATTTGGCCCCGCCTCTGCATGTAGGTCACCTGAGGGCTTCTGTTCTTCGCTCAGACAGGATGGGGTTAAAGGCACAGCTGATTAGGGAGCTCTGGCTCACTCAGGCCGGGGGAGGGAGGGGTACAGAATGCAGGGTGAGCCTGTGGCGGCAGAGACTGGTGTGACGCTGCAACAGCCTGAGATGCACCATGTGTTCTCCTGGGATGTTGTCCCTGGATCACGGGACCCTGGCAGTGGCAGGCTGCACAGGCTCCCGGGAGGGGAGGTGTGGATAGTGACCTGTGCTTGCTCACAAGCTTCTTGGTGGCTGCAGCAGCAGCCTTAGCGTCTCATGCCCATCCCTGGCGTCTGCGCTGATGCACACCTTTCTGGAGCTCATTTAGTCGGCACTCTTAATCTCCTCTCCTCGTGCACTGCCAAACAAAGAGGCAAGAAAAAGTCTCTTGCCTCTTCGGCAGCTCGAGACTTTTTACTGGACGCCCTCCTGGCTAGCTGTGGCACACTGGCCCCTTCAGGCTGTGTTCACGCAGTCAACCCCAGTCCTCTCCCCAGGACCTGACCTCCGAAGCCCGAGCCTCAGCTCCCAGCCCCCACCCGCCCTGGCGGGTGAGCAGACAAGCCTCTAGGGCTGGTGAGCGCTGGTCGGCACTGATCCTCCGTGTGGTAATCTCTCCGCTTTGCCCTCCGCACCCCTGTTGCTGCGCTCTCCTCTGCAGCTCCGAAGCTTTCCCCCCCGCGCCACCTGCAGTCTCCGCCCATGAAGGGCCTTCCTAGTGTGTGGAAACCTTTCCTCCTTCACAGCTCCCTCCCACTGGTGCAGGTCTCGTCCCTATTCTTTTGTCTCTGTTTTTTCTTTTTTCTTTTGCCCCACCCAGGTACGTGGGGAGTTTTTGGCCTTTTGGGAGGTCTGAGGTCTTCTGCCAGCATTTAGTAGGTATTCTCTAGGGGTTGTTCCACATGTAGATGTATTTCTGATGTATTTGTGGGGAGGAAGGTGATCTCCATGTCTTACTCTTCTGCCATTTTGAAGCTCCTCCTAGGCAATCTTGAAAAGAGAAAAGTGTAAGAAGTGACAGTTGATGCCATGAGCAATTCTTTAGCTCCTACTCCAGCAACATTGTGGAGTTGTATCCATGGCCTCAAACATTCACATCTTCTTACTTCTTCCAACAGTGCCCATCTAACAGCTGAACCCTGGCTCTCAAAGTTAACTAAAGGGGTTCTTCCACAAATTATTCCTAGGTATGTGCCATAAAGCAGGCTGTCATTTTTCCATAAGAACAATGTTACAACTAAATCATAGATATGCTGAATAATGTTTCAAAAAAAAAAGCAAACATGGCCTATAGGAATTCAAGGTAAAAAATATACTGCAAAATTTTTATGACTCTCACAAATGTACTTTACAAGGGGTTGTAAAGTACATTTGTGACAATCTTATAAAATGTACTAAAATATACATGTCCAGCAAACATGTCTAGCGAGGTTCTCTAGAATACAATTTTATTACTACAAGTTTGACCTAACACTACATGTTAGCAATCATAAGTATTAAATATTTAATAATAATTTTTCTTGCCTCCTTAAAATTTAGAAGGGCTTTTGGGGAGATGATTTGGATATCTCATTTCTCTTAAAAAAGTTTTCTATTTCAGCTTAAAAGCTCTCTTCAACATTTCTTGTAAGCAAGGAAGTCTGAAATGATAGCGTCTTTTCCTCTTTTTTTTTTTTTTAATATATTTATTTATTTATTTATTTTTGGCTGCTTTGGGTCTTCATTGCTGCGTGTGGGTTTTTCTCTAGTTGCGGCGAGAGGGGGCTACTCTTCATTGTAGCGCACAGGCTTCTCATTGCAGTGGCTTTTCTTGTTTTAGAGCACAGGCTCTAGGTATGCAGGCTTCAGTAGTTGTGGCTCACAGGCTCAGTAGCTGTGGCTCGTGGGCTCTAGAATGCAGGCTCAGTAGTTGTGGCGCACAGGCTTAGTTGCTCCATGGCATGTGGGATCTTCCCGGACCAGGGTTCGAACCTATGTCCCCTGCATTGGCATGCAGATTCTTAACCACTGCTCTACCAGGGAGGTACTGTCTCTTTTTCTCTTGATCAATATTGTCTAATTTGGATTATAGTGCCCGGATGTAAGGATGTAACTATATTGTTTACTGTACTTTGTAAACAACAGACTCAGTAGTACATAATTAAGAGAGGAGAATTCAAAATATCTTGAACATCCCACCAAATGCTGATCCCATTTCTACTCGCATTTCTCCATTGTCAGGAAGCTCACTTCTTTTTAAAGCAGTCCATTCCATTTTTATATCTCTCTTATTTCACTGAGTTTTAGGCTATTTTCCTATATCTCTCCACTTATCTGTTCTAATTCCTTCCAGAAAGTCAAAGGACAAGGCTTCCTTCCTCCTTACAACAGCCCTCTCATGTCCACAGAGAGGGCTACTGTACGAGGTTCTCTATAGAGAACGAGAGTCTGGGAAAGTTGAAGGAATTGTCCACACTCTGTGTGCTGAGGTGTTGAAGCACTTAAAGAGTTATTTAATCTTTCACAAAGATAACTACCTCTGGTCAGACTATATTTAAATTCAGACATAAATATGTTTTGTGGAAAACATATTTTCTCCTTGTTTATTCAGAGGAAATCTCTTGCTGACCAAGTAATGCTGTTTTGGTTCAAGGTTAGTGTAATGCATTGGGCTACAATAAATTCAAATAAGTAATTATCCTTACATGTGAATACAGTTTCTTCTTAAACGCCACCCTTTGTTTTGCCCGTTCACACATAATCTGCAAAGCACGTTCAGCCAAACCTATTGTTCTCATACAGTGGTGGATTCTGCCAGGTCCAAGGCGGCCTTGGGCAATTTCAAATCCCCTACCTTCACCTGTGAGAAAGAAAGGATAACATGACCACAGCCTATTTCTTTTGTTATTTACACAAATCCTGAGAAACGTATGAACTGCCCTCAATAAAAATGGCATTCCAGTAGGAAAAAAGTCAGCTCTGTAATAAGGTTCACTATACCTTTATGGAACTTTGATTTCTATGTATTTTAAACCACCATCATCAAAAACTTGGATCAAATTTAAGAATGTCTTCTGAGTACCTACTCTGCATAAGTTGTTTTGTTAGAGCTGCAATGGTTACAAAAGTAGATAAGACACAGACCTGAGTTTAGAACCTAGAAGACGGGCAAGGATGCTAGGGATAAGGGATATGGAGAGGGACAAGAAAGGCAAAGGAGGGAGACGCTGTCTTTTCATCATGGTAACCTTAGGGCCTGGCAGGATCAGGGGCTTTTTGAGTGGATGAGATGAGGAACACAAGAACCTTCCTGAAAGAGGTGGCATCAGAGGTGTTCCCTGAAGGTTGAGTAGGATTCCAACAGGCAAGAGGATGGAGTCATTCCAGGTATACAGTGTTCACAAAGTTATTTATGCTTCTAATGTGTATATGACTTGAATTCATAAAGTCCTGAGGTTTCAGTAAAACAAGTAGAGGCTTGAAGATCACGTTTTAGGAAAAAGTCTGTTGCTCTGAATTGTATAATTTTTATATTTAGCTGTGTTTTCAACTGATGTGCTACCACATCAAATACTTAAATAAAACCTTATTATTCCATGTAAGAAAATCCATGAAAGGAAAAAAATTTCCTTTACAAATGGAGTAAATAAGAGGGGAAAGTATCTAAATTATGGTATACTTCGTATCTTTTCCAGATTTAGACCTGAAAATATTTTAAAACAAATTAATAGAGAATCATTTTTCCAAACTTATCTCACCTAGTATTAAATTGGTGGCAGGAACTCGCACTTGATTAAAATGGATCTCAAAATGTCCTCCATGGAAATTATCTACAAAATAGAGAATAAAATTTTAAAAAGCAAAATGAATTGACCAAAAAACAGTCACAGATAATTAATCTACTGAAATATAGTTATTCAAAGATAGTGGAATTTAAAGGCCTTATATGTCATACATTCCTAGGTAGACCAGAGCCCTGAACCCCCAGCACTGTGTAGCTCAGAAAACTTATCAACTGTTTTAGAAATTTTAAGAGATTTTAGATATCATTTCATCAAGAGGTTTCTGAACTCATTCTCTGAAGTTGTAGAGCTATGAAAAAGGAAGACGGCTCCACAGCTCCGATCAAACTAATTTATTATTGTTTTGTTATTGCTTCTTCTTTGAAAATTTTTATATATGGGCTTCCAAAGAAAATTTTACTTGGAAAAAAAAAGTTCCACTGGTTCAAAAATTGAAAGTGAATAATGTAATTTAAATTTCTGATTTGACCATTGTGGAAACCAATGCCTGATGATGTGAAGAACCTGCTTGAAGGGACAGAGCAGGTTCAGCATTTAGAGACAAAGCTGAGGCTGGGCCTTCAGGTATGTTTGCTCCCAGTCTAGGCTTGTTCACTGTGTGTTTGCCTCTTGAAAATGCTGGCATGTGACTGAGATTGGGAACACATTCACATTTTGTCTTTACATCATCCCTCCTCCCTGCCAAATTCTGCAGATAATCTCATGCTAACTCCACACCCTTTCCCAGTCAGAAGAGACATTAATAATCAATTATGTCCACACTGTTTCTTTTGGCCTTGGCACAGCGAGTTGGAGAGATGCTGGTGAAATTATCATACTGAAATTTCAAACATAGGCTCTACAGTGGAGGGTATTTGTAGCCAACAAACATTATAAACTCATTTTGGTGGTCTTTCAGGCTTTTGCTCTGCAACCCAACAACTTCCCACGCACAGTTTGCTCCAGTGAGCTTGTTCATCCCCATGCTGCCAACACACGTTTCTTTTCTTTATAATTCAATCCTTTTTTTTAAAGTTAATTTTTATTGGAGTATAGTTGCTTTACAATGTTGTATTCATTTCTAGTGTACAGCAAAATTAATCAGCTACACATATCCCCTCTTTTTTGGATTTCCTTGCCACTTAGGTTACCACGTGCATTAAGCAGAGTTCCCTGGGCTACACAATATGTTCTCATTAGTTGTCTATTTTATACATAGTATCAATAGTATATATGTGTCAATCCCAATCTCCCAATTCCTCCCCCCTCCCCCCTCCCTTGGTATCCATACATTTGTTCTCTATGTCTGTGTCTCCATTTCTGTTTTGCAAATAAGATCATCTATACCATTTTTCTAGATTCCACATATACGCATTAATATACAATATTTGTTTTTCTGACTTACTTCACTCTGTATGACACTCTCTAGGTCCATCCACATCTCTACAAATGACCCAATTTCATTCCTTTTAATGGCTGAGTAATATTCCATTGTATATATGTACCACATCTTTTTTATCCATTCATCTGTTTCTTTTTTTTTTTTTTTTTTTTTGCGGTACACGGGCCTCTCACTGTTGTGGCCTCTCCCGTTGCAGAGCACAGGCTCCGGATGCGCAGGCTCAGCGGCCATGGCTCACGGGCCCAGCCGCTCCATGGCATGTGGGATCTTCCCAGACCGGGGCACGAACCTGTGTCCCCTGCATCGGCAGGCAGATTCTCAACCACTGCGCCACCAGGGGAGCCCTATCCATTCATCTGTTGATGGACATTTAGGCTGCTTCCATGTCCTGGCTATTGTAAATAGTGCTGCAATGAACACTGGGGTGCATGTGTCTTTTTGAATCATGGTTTTCTCAGAGTATATGACCAGGAGTGGGATTGCTGTGTCACATGGTAGTTGTAGTTTTAGATTTTTAAGCAACCTCCATACTGTTCTCCATAGTGGCTGTACCAATTTACATTCCCACCGACAGTGCAGGAGGGGCTCCCTTTGCTCCACACCCTCTCCAGCATTTACCGTTTGTAGATATTTTGATGGTGGCCAATCTGACCAGTGTGAGGTGATACCTCATTGTAGTTTTGATTTGCATTTCTCTAATAATCAGTGTTGTTGAGCATCTTTTCATGTTTGCCAACACACTTAACCTGTGGGTGCATTCTCCAGCTGCAGCCTATAGAAAGTGATGATGCCAAATGTTCCATAAAACTGAAAGTCTTATATCTACTACTTGAATATTTTCATTAGCCACTTTCAACAATAAACAGAAAGCCAGGGTCACCACAAACCTGAAGTTCAGTAAACTTTTTCATAACATTTATCACCGGCTGACAGCTATATAACTTCTTATTTACATGTTTGTATTTATTCTCTGTCTCCTTCCCCCAGCATGTAAGCTCCACAAGGGCAGAGATCTTGGTCTACTGTGTTCACTAATGTATTCTAAGTACCTGGAACCATGCTCAGCACTCAACAAATACTTGCTGGGTGAGCAACCTGATTGGCAAGGAAACAGTGAACATGAGCCTGAGCAAAAGTATCCTTGCTTCTTAGAAATTCCACCCAAGGACAGAAGGAAGGAAAAATTTTGCATTCAAATCAGTCAAAACCCATTGCTTATTAATAGCTCTTGAGGTTGATTGACTAAGAAAGCTAAACTTGAAAACAAAAATGAATGTTACTATGGGTTACCTAGATTTAATTTTCCAGGTGTATTTCATTAATCTATTCTCCTGGATGATGAAGAGAAGACTGGCAGACAGAGTCGTTATTCCTTGAATACCAGTCTGCCCTTTCCCCAAAGCAGACAAAACGTGGTAGAATGCTGCACCACCTCTCTTTTTATTTGTTCTATTCTGAACTCCACTCGTATTTTTATTAAGCGTCAAAAAATTTCTAAGAACCCATCTTGTGCATTAAAATACTATCTGGGGACTTCCCTGGTGGTCCAGTGGTTAAGAATCCACCTTCCAATGCAAGGGACGTGGGTTTGATCCCTGGTCAGGGAACTAAGATCCCACATGCTGCGGGGCAACTAAGCCCACGTGCCGCAACTACTAAGCCCGTGCTCTCTAGAGCCTGTGCACCATGACTAGAGAGACTGCCCGCTACAACGAAAGATCCCACATGCCGCAATGAAGATCCTGTGTGCCACAACTAAGACCTGATGCAGCCAAATAAATAAATAAATAATTTTAAAAAAATGCTATCTAGTCCCTTCAGTGTTACTGCATATTCTAGTCTTCCTGCTTGCAAATACACGGACAGGTTGATTGAGTACTTACCCAGGTAGCCAAAAACAGACAAGGGCCTTATTACTTCTACTCCAGGTGTGTTGATGGGAACAAGAATCATGCTGTGTTGTTTGTGTCTGGTCAAAAGAAAAACAGATGTTAGGAAAAGTGTGCTAAGTGGAAAAATAAAACAGATGTTAGGCAGAGTCTCAACTGTCATCTTTTCATTGTTGTTATCATGTAATTATGTAAGCAATGATGTTTGGAATGGGAACTGTGTAAAAAACATACATTAAGTACATTCAGATGCAGGCTGTGATCTGGAACAATGATGATTTTAAAAGATGTGAAAGTTATTTAACTGAGGCTTCTCATTGCTCAAAGTGGTAACTGGCAACTGATATTCAATACATTAAACATTTCAAGACTATTGCCTTGGATCTAAATGTCTAACTTACAAACAGTTTTGAAAAATTTTATATATCTTGTAATCTGATCCAAACAGCTTTGAGGATTCAGCAACACTTTTAATACAGGAAATTCCACAGTGAAGAATGTACAGTGACACTCCCTAAAATGTTTTCTAAATATATCTTTTAGCAAAATAATTGTGAAATACAAACATGTGACATTTAATGTCATAATATATTTTATATTATTATGATTTGTGAGCCCAAATGGTGCGTTTTAAGTAAATTAAGTGGATACAAAGACCTACACTTATTCCTCATAGATTTCTCAATCACTATTGTTTTATTACCTGGTTACAGAGTTATTGTTACTTTTTCCCATAACAATTGCAATTTTGCACTTTGGATTCCCAGCTCCTAAAACCAGAGAGAAAATTAGAACAATACATCATAAAAAGAAATTTTTAGCCTGACATTCCACTGTAAAAGTTCTAATCTTTCTAAATTTACCTCTGGGAAAACAAACAAACAAACATACAGGAAGAAAACCCTTAATTCATTAAAAAAATAATGCTATGTACAAAACTGTATATCACCCAAGAAAAATCACTAGCCAAGGCCAAGAATGGACTTCTCAATGACAGCTGTGGCACGAAAATAGCCAGAAGTCAAAGAAGCCGTGAGGATCTTCCCTGGTGGCACAGTGGTTGAGAGTCCGCCTGCCAATGCAGGGAGCCCGGGTTCGTGCTCCGGTCTGGGAGGATTCCACATGCCGCGGAGAGGCTGGGCCCGTGGGCCGTGGCCGCTGGGCCTGCGCGTCCGGAGCCTGTGCTCCGCAACGGGAGAGGCCACAACAGTGAGAGAGAGGCCCGCATACCGCAAAAAAAAAAAAAAAAAAAAAAGAAGCCATGAAGAACTGCAGCCCTTAAGACAAAATGACAGCTCTCCCATTCATACCATTTCAGACATCAGCATGCTAGAAAGGTTGTGAACTTCTTCTAGCATATTTCCTCCTGTTTAGATCCCATATTTTCTGACATATGGACAAGAAGTACTAAAACTCATGATATTTACTCCCCAACCAGTGACTGAGAAAGACCTAATTTCCCCAGCCATGGGGCTGGGTGAGGGTGAGTCTGTTGGAGGATTTCAGTACCTATCCCAGATTACATCATTTACCCTAGTTATGCTATGGAGTAGCTGAAGATGGTTTACTTGGAGCTGTCCACATATATGAGGCTCTGATTCCACCTTCAGTAAGCCTGTTTTCATTCATTGATTTATTAAGGGTTAAAATTTGAAAATATAAAGCTATTCTCATTTTAATGTAAACTTTTATTTAACTAAAATTTAAGGTCTATGGCAATTCCCCAAAGGGGCCTTCTTGCAAAAAGTAAGTTTCATTTTCACCAGCCTAAGCACCTAGTCCCTCAGGGAAACTACCATTTAACTGGTGTTCTAATTATAAGACTGCAAGCAACTGGATCAGATTAAGCTAAACACATAACTTCTTATAAAAAGTAGTTTTAGGAGATGTGAAATCATATGAAGATTAAATGTGAAATGTTAGGAATTATGTCAAATAGTAGAATAACACCATAAAATCCCAGGATTTAAAGGACAAACTCTATGGGACATATTAAAGGCCACTGCAAGGATGTAATCAGTGAGATCCAGATGTGGGAAATCTACAAGACACATAATCCAGTTTCTTCAACAATTAAATTGCAGTAAAAAGGAAAAAAGAGGGATAGGGAAAAAAGGAAGGGAGCTTACAGATAAAAAGAGATGAAAAGAGACTTAAAAAGAGTCATCAACCAACAGGAATTTTTAGACCTTATTTGGATCCTAATTCAATTAAACAAACTAAAAAGCATTAATCACAATTATGAAACATTAGAAATTTGAATATGTAATGATAGGTAATGATATTAAGTAATTTTAGGTGTGCTAATGGTTTTGTGGTTACATTTTTAAAAGCACCCGTATTGAGATACACACTGAAATGTTTGTGAAAGAACTAATGTGATGTCTGGGATTTATTTCAAAATAATATGGGGAGAGGAGGGAATGAGAGTAGGATGAAGCAAGGTTGGCCATGAGTTGGAAACTGCTGAGTTGTAAAACTATTCAGAGTATTCCTGGGAGACCTAAATATGTAGCAAAGATATAAAGGAGAAACATGGGTGGTACACTGAAATGTCTGCAAATAGGTCATATAATAGTGAACATGAGGAGTAAAGGAGGGTAGGGCCCAGAGGAAAGAGATGCCTTAACTCTATAGATTGAGGGGATTGGGAAAAGGACATAGTGAAGAAGCAGTGCTAGAAGAAAGATGATTAGTTGGGAAACAGAGACCAAGGCAAGCAGAGGTAAAGAAAGAGAAGAGAGGGTAAAAATGAATAGAAAAACTAGAGAAAAGGGGTCTACTTTAAACATTGGCACTTACATCTGAAATTTTGAAACTCCTTACAATTGAATCTTTGGCTCTATAGAAGAAATGGATGAAACAGAATGCACAACTACAGCTCTTGCAGTGTTTTCAGTCTATATGAGGAGATACTAAATAAACAGAGAAAACTATAGAGTAGAAACAATCTAATATTTCCTAGAGTTTAGAGCGGAAACTGAATTGATAGCTTTTCTAAAACCAACTTGGAGAGATTCAAGATAGCAGAAATATGTGTTTATCTCCCATTGCTCCTGAGATCCCATTGAAATAAAAACATAAAAGTATAATGAAGGCATAACCATAACAGAAAAGGAAGTAAAGAATGTGAGGCAACAGGATTAGGGGTGTTGGTGGCCACCAACAAATGAGAGCTTTCAATAAATATCTGGGGAACAGATAGAGGCAAGTTGACCAATGAAATGTACAGAGAAGTCAGAGCCTAGCAAATGATGTAAGGAACTGCAAAGGGAGAGGGTTCTGACTCTGGAGTCAGAAGTTATGACTGAGAAGTGAGGCTACCAAAGGGGGATTAATCCAGTATTTATAGTTGGGCAAATGTAACAGGTGGCATAAAGTCATTCTGAGACCTGGGGCCCTGTAGCCTGAAAGCTAGCTTCCCATCAGCAGACTCTAAAGTGAGTCCCAGCCCAGCTCCACCAAAAGTTTCCTTGCAGAACTGCTACTCAGGAGAGAAAAATGGCTGGAAAAGAGCTGTTAAAACAAAGGAAACCTCAACCAGCTACTCTTCCTTTTTTCTTAAGTATGAATAGAAAAACAAGGATCTGTAGTATGTGAAGAGTCTGCAGCATTAAAGAGAATGACAGGCCCAAATAAAGAAACTGTAAAAACTGATTGGAATCGGAAGACTAAAGACTCCAGGAGAGAGGTCTCCAGAAAAGAAAGAACTCAATAGAATTAAAGTTACAATTTAAAGGTGTGTGTGTGTGTGTGTGTGTGTGTGTGTGTGTGTGTGCGCGCGCACGCGCATGTGTGTGTATGGATAAGGGGAAGGAGATATAAAAGCAAATAATGAAATGAAAGAAAAATGGCAATTAGAAACTGCAGGAAAATAATTTGTAAATGTACAAGTGAACCATGGTCTAAATATAAAAGAAACTACAGTATGGCATGAATTTAAATAATACATAGATTGTAAAACTATTTTAACTGATGTTGATGCTTAGAAACACTCTCCTTACACTGGCCAAGGTGATATTATATTGAATCAGTTAGAGAAGGACATGAAACCTATCTAATACACTACTCAGACCAGCATTGAACAATATTAGCATAGTCCTATAAGGTAAGTGTTGGTTTTCAAAGTGTAGAGTCATTCTGTGTTCAACAATGATTATAGTTGTAAGAAATAAATGTTAGTAATTCTGACAATGTAAAAGTAGAAGCTGTGGCTGACATAAGGTAAAATATGGAAGGGAAGAATAAAAGGTAGAGAAAGGGGTAGGTGCACTCATGTATCTTTAGGTTATAAAGAGGACCTTGAAGAGGTTCTGTGGAATGGGGATGCAGAGGAGAAATTTAGAGATATCGTCTAAAGTGTAAAAAGTAATCAATCAAAAAATTGAAATAATAAATGTCTACATTACAAAAGGGCAGAGAGTTATAATACATATGAGTGAAACTGTTCTTAATCAAATTGGGGAATCGATAAGTAGTGTCTAGAATGAATAAACTGGGAGAGAGAAAAAAACATTTTACCTAAAATTATAGCAGAAACCAGAGAACTAAAATCAGAAAACCAGAGTCTTCTCTAGGGTATGGTATTGTTGTGTGAAGGGATGGGAAACAGTATGCTCTTAAATATTTTCAGATTTGTTACCATTTCTAATTGAATAACAATAACTACTACTACTTTTTAAAAAAAATTTTAAAAAACAGCCTATTATCTTGTGAATAAATCTGTAGATCCTAATTTGGAGAAGGAAACTGAGAGACCTGCTGAATAAACTGCAATATATTTTTTCTCTTTCCTAATTTCCCTTTAATCTGAACGTTTTATCTTTGGACTGTGGAGGCCATTTCCTGCATATAGTGTGGCACTTCCCCACTTCTAAGTGATAATACATAACTCCAGAAATCCTACATGTACACCTCTGCCTTATGAAATGCCTAAAATGATAAAAACACTAAAAATAGATTTCATCTGGGAAAAGGAGGGGAAGGGAGGGAGGCAGTGTGCCTAAAATGGATGATTCTGTTCATCCCCAGGCTGGTAGTGGAATAAGGAAACACCTTAAACTGATTTAGAGCTTGAATCACAAGACTGCTTTCTCCATGGCCAAAGCCAAAGGAATTGTCAGAACTTGCAATCATATATACATATACGATTTTATCTAATGACTAGAAAGGAAGGGAAGGAAGCCTTTTAACTAACTGGAGCAGAACATTTAAAAAAAACAGCATTAAATTGGCATTTGATGCAACACTGTAATCACATAATAAATATGTTAAGCAAAATTGTCTCCTATTTTTTCCCAAATATATGACTTATTGCCTTATCCTGGGGCTAAGACAAATATGACATATTATATATAAGATAAAGGGCAAGACTATTTTCTCCACCCTTCTGTGCTTTTGCATCATTATCTTATTACCAGTTGCTTCAAAGAAAATTCAATAGAAAGTTTTTATATTGAAAATAAATAAATCTGCTTTTTGTTAAAGGAAAAACGTAAGCATCTTCACAAATACAACAGAAATTTAATGTTGCCCAAGTAGAACACTTTACAATGCCTTGAAAAGTCTGTGGTATGTGTATTGATATTAGATAACAAAGACCTTTAATTCAGGTTAAACATACTTATTGTATACCAACCAATAATAAATGGCAGTTATAGGATTTCTAGAATTTTGTATATAATATATATATTATATATATATATATTATATATATATATATATATATATATATATATAATTTTAGAGCAGTTTTAGGTTCATAGCAAAATTGAGGGGAAGGTACAGAGATTTCCCATATCCCCCTTCCCACCTCCATACATAGCTTCCCCCATTATCAATACTGCTCACCAGAGTGGTACATTTTTTACAAGTGATGAACCTACATTGACCATCATAACCACCCAAAGTTCATAGTTTACATTATAGTTCATTCTTTTTTTTTTAAATGATAACATTTTATTATAGAAAAAACATCCCAAATATAGGATTTTGTATACACTGGTAGGTGAACAAGTGCAACTTTAAAAGTAAATACAAAGTAAAGAGGCAAAACTACAAGCATTTTGCCTTTAAGAGAAAACATAACGTTCTCCTGCAGCGGTGAACCCACGCAGAGCACTAATGTGGCTCCATCTCCCATAAAGGCATCAGGTTGCTTTCTGAACTATGCCCAGTTTATCAATTTCAAAATGATGGCAAGAAGGGAGTTCCCTGGTGACCTAGTGGTTAGGATTTTGGGCTTTCACTGCCAGTGGCCCGGGTTCAATCCCTGGTCGGGGAACTGAGATCCCTCAAATTGCACAGTGCAGCCAAAAAAACAAAAACAAAACAAAACAGAAAAAACATGATGGCAAGAACTGGCATTGAATAAATCTCTAAGACTGATTCTTAACTTTCTATTGACTGTTACTTTATAAAGTTTCCCATCACACTTTGAGCATTTAAAGCCTGCACTCTGATTGTTTTTACTTACAGAAGGACCCATTGGAACACTATGCATCTTTCCTGGGCTTATTCCACAGTATTTTCATAGACCTGTATACACATTACTGATCATTCTTGATGTTGTACATTCTATGGGTTAGGGCAAAGGTATAATGACATGAACCCATCATTATACATCTCACTGTCCTAAAAATCCTCTGTGCTCCAGCTACTCATCCCTCCCCACCCCCAACCCTGGCAACGACTGATCTTCTTACTGTCTCCAGAGAGTTCTGTCTTTTCCAGAATGTCATATAGTTGGAATCATAGCCTTTTCACTTAATAATAGGCATTTAAAGTTTCTCCATGTCTTTTCATGGCTTGGTAGCTCCTTTCTTTTTGCACTGGATAATATTCCATTATACAGATGTTCTTCTTTTAAATGGCCATCTCTCCTTCTTGCCTCTTCTTCTGGAACTCCAAGTACACATAGTTTAGACCTTTTGATATCGTCCCACAGTTTCCTGAGACTGTTCATTTCTTTCCATCTTTTCTTCAAATTGGATAATTCCTAATGGTCTGTCTTCAAGTTCATTAACTCTTTCCTCTGTCATCTCCATTATGTTTTTAAGCCCATTCAGTGAATTTTTTTCAGATATTTTACTTTTCAATTCTAATATTTCCAGTTAGTTCTTTTTCATGTTTTCTATTTATCTTCTGATATTTTCTTTTCCTTTTTCTTAACCTCACTGAGCAAATTTATAGTAGCTGTCTTAAGTCCTTGCCTGATAATTCCAACATCTGAGTCACTTGGAGGGTTGGGCTTTCCCCTTGAAAGTGGATCATGTTTTCCTGGTTCTTCATTTGATGAGTAATTTTAGATTGTATTCTGGACATTGTGATTCCTTTGCTTTGAAGACTCTAGATTCTGTTCTATCTCTCTGAAAAGCATTAATGTTTTTGTTTTATAGGGCAGTTAACTTAAGTAGAGTCAAACTTCAGAGTCTGTCTCAATTAAGGTGAATGGGAGGTCACATTTCAGTTTAGCTCTTTTTATTTAGCTGCAAGGTGCTTTGTGTCTGCCCTGTGAATCACTTTGGTTCACGAGTAAGCCAGAGACTTGGGCAAAGTTTACACATGAAACAGATCTCACTTTTTCCAGGTTTCTCCTTTCCTGAAATCCCACCCTATTCTATCATTTTCTGGGAGTGATGGCTGCCCCAGACACTGTCCTCTGGTTCCTTAGGACACAAACCCGAGTTATCTAGAGAAGCTTCAGCATTCTTGCACCACATTGTGTACTTAGGCCAAAGCCCCCCCTTTTTTTTTGGCCACATTAGGTCTTCGTGTGCTGTCCGTGGGCTTTCTCTAGTTGCGGCAAGTGGGGTCTACTCTTCATTGCGGTGTGTGGGCTTCTCTTTGCGGTGGCTTCTCTTGTTGCAGAGCATGGGCTCTAGGTGCATGGGATTCAGTAGTTGTGGCTCGTGGGCTCTAGAGCGGAGGCTCAGTAGTTGTGGTGCATGGGCTTAGTTGCTCCACGGCATGTGGGATCTTCCCAGACCAGGGCTTGAACCCGTGTTTCCTGCACTGGCAGGCAGATTCTTAACCACTGCACCATCAGGGAAGTCCCTAGGCTAAAGCCTTAAAATGAGACCTAGCACCTATCTCGTCTTCCAAATTCTGACTCCGCTACAAAATCAGCCTGTCTTTGGTCACTCCCCAGACCCTTCAGGTAGTTATTTTTTGTAGCTTTTTATTTGTTACCTGTGAGAAGGTGAATTTTAAGCACTTTTTCCATCACACTAGACATGGCGCTCCCCTAGAGTTCTCTCCTTTAAACTTTGCCAAAACCAGGTCTTCACTTATCCAGTGTGATGGTTTCTTACATCATGTACCTATCATTAGTGTCAGTTGAAGTTTTAGAAATGCAATGATCTATATACACTACCAAACGTAAAACAGATAGCTAGTGGGAAGAAGCCACATAGCACAGGGAGATCAGCTCTGTGCTTTGTGACCATCTAGAGGGGTGGGATAGGGAGGGTGGAAGGGAAGGAGACACAAGAGGAAAGAGATATGGGGATATATGTGTATGTATAACTGATTCACTTTGTTATAAAGCAGAAACTAACACATCATTGTAAAGTAATTATACTCCAATAAAGATGTTAAAAAAAAAGAAATGCAATGTTCACCTCAAAATATGATTTAGGAAGCAGAATTAGGAATCTTAGAAGCTCTAAAATTTTTAAACCAACAAAACCAAGACCTAACAATTCTATTCCCCTCAATTATTCTGTATTGTGAATTACACATGTAAAGTAAAATATAGTTAAGATTAAAATGCACAGATAACTAATGAGAACCTACTGTATAGCACAGGGAACTCTACTCAATGCTCTGTGTGACCTAAATGGGCAGGAAATCCAAAAAAGAGGGTATACATGTATACGTATAGCTGATTCACTTTGTTGTACAGTAGAAACTAACACAATATTGTAAGGCAACTATACTCCAATAAAATTTTTAAAAATATGTGTCAATTCCCACTTTAAAAAATTTATCCAACAGCGTTTCACTTGTGTGAAATGATATACATATATAAGAGGTATTGGAAAACAAATTATTGGACTAATAAAGAAATTGATATTCAGGGCAAAAAGAAAAAAATATTAAAATGCAATTGTTTTAAAACCAATGCTCTAATTTGGGTTTCTCCAAATTTAATGGAATCTACTTTTCAATCAGTTCTGAAAGAACTTTTTATAAGAAGGATGTTTCAGCTGCTACATCTTCCAGATTTTAATGAGAAAAGATTTCCCCATTCACATATTTCAAAATTAAGTTTTAAAAATCTAAGGTGTTATACTCTTGATGTTGAGCCCACTTGACTATCCTCCTTTATTGAACCATGTCTGACTTTCCAAATTGTGTTTATTTTTACAACAGTGAGTCCTTCTGATTTTTATAGGTGCTAATACATAGAAAATGAATTCCACAAATCTGAGGATCAACCTGAAGAACATCAGGATGATTCAAATGGTAAATGATAATACTTAAATTACACTGTGCATCTTAACTGAAATTTCTTATCTGAAAACACTGGGCTGGGGGAATTTTTTTACCCTTGATTCATCCTGGCTCTGCAATAATATGTAATCATGCTTTGATTCTTAGCTAGAAATTATTGAGAAAATAGTCTTTTCCAGAAAGGCTTACTTTTAATTTTTCAACTGGATATTTTTCTACTTGGGGTTTTTGAGCTTTTACTCGTAGGAAGACTTGAGGCCCTTAGGCTGAAGAGTCAGTCCACTTGCCCCATATAACACATTATCTCCTTGGTGGGTGTACTTCTGAAGATCAGATTAGGACATAATGGTATGACTTGGGGTTCATTTTCATTACAGATCTTTTCTTTGTCTACTTTCTATCCTGGTAATCAAGAACATTTTGGGTAAATCTTTTAAGGTTTCATGGATTTTAATTCTAGATAAACAGAAGCTGAATCCTTCAAAAGTAAAATCTTGTCTACAATTCCCTCAAACCCTAACCAAAAGCCATCCTTTTCCAATTCTATATTTCTCTCTAATATTTCCCAATAGTATTTCTTGTCTTGCTCTTTCTATCATAAAAAAATGTTGCCACAGCTTTATGTAAGTGTCCAACAGATTTCAGATATCAGGTAAATTTTGAAGAAACTCAAGAAACAAGGCAAATAATTCTTTAATTCTGCTTTGCTCAATCTAATATGAAAAACAATTCAGATTCTAAAAAGATAAAACTTCTAAATTGGCTCTCCTTTTGGGGGTCATTAAGTAGAGGAAGTAAGGGTGAATGTATAAGCTGTAAATTTTGAAATATTTTGATTTAACCTTGATGTTTCAGAAAATGGGAAAACTCTCTCACAAATATATCATCTTAGCTACAAGCATAATTTGGCAGGTGCAGCAACAGAAATGTCCTTCTTCTAAAGGGAGTTTTTGCTCTCATGTTATTTTAGTTAATGAACAGGATACCAAATGTCATAAATTAAATATATTAAAGGAAATCTGAATAGACCAGAAAACAACTAAATATATCTGCTGTGTCACAGGACTTCATGAATGAAAACAGATGGCATAGATAAGATAATTTTGTTTTTAATCCAGACTCTGTGGTATTTCAAAACTGTTCAAGTGCCAGGATTAAGTCAGGCTGAAAAGGACATTTTACTGATATTTGCTGATGAGTTTTAATTTCACAGGCTCTTACAACCACATGGTTATCAAACAAAATCATTCTCTAACACAAGGAAAGATGACAGGTGGAGAAAAACATGACTATTGGGTATGGATATGGCCTGTAACAATAAAAAAAGTGATATAAACAATAATATAATATGAAGTGCAGTTAGCCATGTACAAAGTCTCAAGGTTATTTCTTCTACCAACATTGAACGTCTGAGGTGAAATACTTAAACTTCATTTGGTCTTAGCATTAATATTACTACTTAGCTTTAATTCAAATACAAATAAAAAACCAATATGAGTTAAGTAACATTTTACAATGAAATTTCCACTTGTTAAAAAAAGAAAAAGTTTATCATTCGGTTAAGAAAAAAAACAATCTCATGTGTGCCCTTGGAATATGTGCTATTATTAATAGGGGAAACAACTTTTGAAATTCACTTACTCTACTGCTAGGAAGGTTTATATTTAATAAGTATTCAATAAATGTTACATGCTGTCACTATTACAAAATACCGTTGGATCAAAATCAGGTCCAAATAGATCAGAATTGAAAATTTAAAAAAAATTTAAATAATCAAGACATTAAAGGGCTTCCCTGGTGGCGTAGTGGTTAAGAATCCGCCTGCCAATGCATGGGACACGGGTTCAAACCCTGGTCCTGGAAGATCCCACATGCTGCGGAACAACAGATCTTGTGCTCCACAACTACTGAGCCTGTGCTCTAAGGCCCGCAAGCCACAACTACTGAAGCCCACAAGCCTAGAGCCCGTGTGCCATAAAAAGAGAAGCCACCACAGTGAGAAGCCCGCGCACAGCAACGAAGACCCAATGCAACCAAAAATAAATAAATAAATTTATTTATTTATTTTAAAAAGACATTTAAAAATCTAGAAGAAAAAACAATTTAGTATCTATGAAATCTCTGGATGGGAAAGAAATTTTAAGCCTCAAAAATAAATGTGGGGGGCCTCCCTGGTGGCGCAGTGGTTAAGAGTCCGCCTGCCGATGCAGGGGATACGGGTTCGTGCCCCGGTCTGGGAGGATCCCATATGCCGTGGAGCGGCTGGGCCCGTGAGCCATGGCCACTGGGCCTGCGCGTCCGGAGCCCGTGCTCCGCAACGGGAGAGGCCACAACAGTGAGAGGCCCGCATACCGCAAAAAGAAAAAAAATAAAATAAAATAAATAAATAAATAAATAAATAAATAAATGTGGGAATTCCCTGGCAGTCCAGTGGTTAGGACTCTGAGCTCTCACTGACAAGGCCCCAGCTTCAATCCCTGCATGCAGCCAAAAAAGAAAAAAAAAAGAAATCAAAGGAAAAAGATTGACTGGTTTACCTGTATAAAATTATTGTACAGTAAGAAACAAAATTAAAGCAAAAAAACAATTTAGGGAAAATATCTCACATATAGCTGCAAGGGCAGGGGAAGAGTACTGAATCTGTTACAAGTCATTTAAGACAGCAAGATGGTAGTGGAATAACACATTCAACTGGCAACGTTCTAGGGAAATAGACAGTTCCATATATTATTGGTGAAAGTGCAAAGTAATACCATCCCTCTGTAGTACAATTTGGCAATATCCATCAAAATTACAGATTTGTTTATCCTTTGATCCACCAATTCAACTTCTAGGATTTATCCTACAGATATAGCTGCTTCTGAATGAACTGACAGATGTAGATTATTACCTGTAGTAGTATTGTTTATACTTGCAAAGAATTGGGCATAAATCAATATCCATCAATAGGAGACTATTAAATGGTATGTCCACATAATGGAACGCTTCTAAAAAGAATAAGGAAGTTTCTATGAACTTAATTGTAAGAACTCTAAGATTATTCTACAGAATGCTATATTTAGTGTAATAAGAAAAGGGACAGTTATACATGGTTAGTCCCATTCTTCAACATCCCTCAGTAAGATTAGATTAAGTGCAGTTTCCTACCATATCTACAAAGATGCTCTCTATAACATTATTTGTAATAGCAAAACACTGGAAACATTCAAAAAGTCCTATAGTAGTTGAATGGTAAGTCAAATTATGATAATCCACATAAAATATTATTTGGCTATGAAAAAATGTCATTTATAGTGAGTTTGAATAACATGATAGTGCTTAAGCAAAAATGCTAAATAAAAAACTCATATACAATATGAATTCAGTATGTAGTATGGACACTAAAGAGTAATCATAAGATTATTAATTTATATCTCAATATCGAAGACATTTTCAGTGAAAATGTAAAATATAGTTTAGTCAGATTGCTTCCCAAGCACCTAATACTGAGAAAAATGGCACTACAAGAGGAAGATGAGAAATGGGTGTGGAGAGAAAGACTCTATAGGAACAAGGGACATTGCTATGTTAGGACCGGTGAGAAAGGGTGAGAGACAATTTATGGTGAGAAGCCAGTTGGAATCAACTTATGGTGGAAGGCAAGTGGAAGAGAGGTACAAAAAAAAAAAAGGCGCTAAAGAAGCATCAAGTAAATACTCTGAAAAGTTGCCTAAGGTAAGTGATGCCTTTCCCTATCCTCCAAGCTTTATGATTGACTTTCAAATGTTGTCAAGTGTTCCCTATTAACACCTCTTCTAGTTCTGTTGAGGAGGAAAATACAGGAAAAGGTCAGTCAGTGAGCTAGTTTCACCATGTTTCATACACAGGTGTGACTCACTATATACTACCAGAGGAAGTTTGATCCTGAGATCCTTTATGCCCCAAGGGCTGGGTATGTGTTTGAGTTAGCAAAAATAATGACTGAATTGAAAAGATGTGAAGATTATAGCTTTATAACTGATTTACAAGAAGGGAATCCTATTTACAAGAAAGTATGTGGTTGAAAGTACATGGGGGAGGAAATGAAGGAAAAGGACGGATACTTTTAAATATCTATAAATATGTATCAAAATTCTATAATAGATGACATCATGGAATTATACATATGCATAAGGGATAGTATGAAAAAGTAGAAATCATCTAAGACTAAAGATCTGGATCTAAAATTCCAGCTGCATTGCTAAATTTATAAGTCTGTGGAAGATAAGTTACTTAAGCACTGATTGATTGGTTGATTGATTGATTGATTCATTCATTCATAAATTTAATTAGCCATTAAAGAACTACAGCATCAAGGGCAAGTAAAATGGGACAATAATCAGAAGGGAAAGTAGAATTATTTATTAATTCAAAGTATTTATTGAGTATCTACTACATGCCCGGCACTATTCTATATATTTATATATGAACAAATTATACAAAAGTCCCTAATCTGATGAAGCTTATATTCTAATATAGGGTGAGATACATTAGACACCAAACAGAATATAAATGATATGGTAAATTAGCACATGAAAAGTGCTATGGTAAGGTTGATTGGGAGTATAGGCAGGTGAAGGGTATTTCGTTTATTTATTTAATTTTTGCCCTCTGTTTTATTGAGATATAATTGACATACAGCTCTGTATAAGTTTGACTTACATACATCATGAAATGATTATCACAATAAGTTTGGTGAACATCCATCATCTCACACAGATACAAAATGAAATAGAAAAATATTTTCTTCCTTGTGATGAGAACTCTTAGGGTTTACTCTCTTAACACCTTCCATATATAACACACAACAGTGTTAATTCTAGTTATTATGTTGTACATTACATCCCTACTACTTATGTATCTTACAACTGGAAGTTTGTACCTTTTTTGACCACCTTCATCCAATTCCCTTCCACTTCCACCTGCCTCTTGCAACCACATATCTGATCTCTTTTTTTATGTTTGTTTGTTTGTGAAGTACAATTGACCTACAACACTATGTTAGTTCCTGTTACATGACACAGTGACTGGATATTTCTAAACATTTTAAACTGACCACTATGATAAATCTAGTTATGATATGTCAACATACAAAGATATTACTTACTTATTGGCTATATTGCTCACACTATACATTTCATCCCCATGACTCATTTATTTTGCAACTGGAAGTTTGTAATCCTTTTTTTTTTTTTGAAAAGTTGATGCACGCTATGGAATAATGTATTAAATGTATACATATCAACGAAGATGTATTTTTTTATACATTTATTTATTTTTGGCTGCATTGGGTCTTCGGGCAAGCAGGGGCTACTCTTCGTTGTGGTGCCCACGGGCTTCTCATTGCTGTGGCTTCTCTCGTTGTGGAGCTCTAGAGCACAGGCTCAGTAGTTATGGCATGTGGGCTTAGTTGCTTCGAGGCATGTGGGATCTTCCCTGACCAGGGCTTGAACCCGTGTCTCCTGCATTGGCAGGCAGATTCTTAACCACTGCACCACCAAGGAAGCCCTGTAATCTCTTTTTAAGAGTTTGTAATCTCTTAATCTCCCTTACCTATTTCTTTCCTCCCCCATCCCCCTCCCACCTGGCAACCATCAGTTTGTTCTCTGTATCTATAACTCTGTTTCTGTTTTGTTATGTTTGTTCATTTGTTTTGTTTGTGAAGGGTATTTTAAATAGAATAATCAGGGGTTGCCTCAGTGAGGTGGTGGTGATTGGACAATACTGGAAAGACATGAGGGAGTGAGCCTTGCAAGTCTTGAAAGGAAGCACATTCCAGGCAGATAGAAGAGCCAGTACAAAAGGAATGTGAAGGAATGTGCCTAGAACATTTCAAAACTGCAAGGAGGTTGGTGTGGCAGAATAAGCAAAGGGGAAGAGAAGGAAATAAGTCAGAGAGGCAATGAGGGATGGAGGGTAGGCCATTCTAAGAATTTAGTGGAACGTTGTTCGTTTGCTTCCTCCTGCCCCCAAAATACATAAGATAAAGAAGAATAAGAGGTAAGAGAAGGCAAAAGACCAGAGAGTCTAGAGAGGGCAGGGATAAGTTTAAGAGCAGTATCCCTCAGCAAGCAGCAAGAGATCAGAGTAATGATCAGCCATGGTAAGGAGAAAAGATGCCTCTTTTGGAAGAATTGTGCTAGAGTCTGCTAAGAAAGGCTGATATGCTCATCTCTTAGCAACTTTGCGCTCAGTGACTTCACATTGGTAGCTGAAATTGGCCATGGTGGGAGTGTTTACACCATGGAAAATGTCTAACACTACAAATCCAGGCACTTTTTTCTTTTTCTTTTTTCAATTTGGAAGTGTTTTGTTTTATTTATTTAACATCTTTATTGGAGTATAATTGCTTTACAATGGTGTGTTAGTTTCTGCTGTATAACAAAGTGAATCACTTATACATATACATATATCCCCATATTCCTTCCCTCTTGCATCTCCCTCCCATCCTCCCTATCCCACCCCTCAAGGTGGTCACAAAACACCGAGCTGATCTTCCTGTGCTATGTGGCTGCTTCTCACTAGCTATCTATTTTACATTTGGTCAGGCACTTTTTTCTTGGTGAGATGGATTAGCTGCATGCAAATAACTCTTCTCAAAGACTGGTGGATAACAAGTAGGAGAAGTTGGCTGTACCCCCAGACACATAATGTGGGAAGATGAAGGCCCCAGTGCTCTAGAGTTTATTTTCTGTTAATCAACAGGAAAGTAAGATCAATTGCTTGTAGAAAAAATGGCATTGGTCTGAAATAACTTCTGAAGGGGGAGACTGAGCCTAGAGAAAGTAAATAAGGGAACTGTTATGCAAATGTGAGGAGAGTCAAGGCCAAGGGTTAAATCTGCATACATTTCTCTTCCTTCTCTAACTTTCATTTGTTTGGAAGTAGGGGGAGGGGGACATAGCCAGAGATAGCCTTTCCAGACAGAAGGATTTTGAAAGTTTGTAGCTGGTCATTGAAGAAGATTACAGGAAGGCACAAGAATTTAAAGTCGTGGGGAAAGGCATACTCTGGGGTCAAGGACAGATAAGGAGTACAGTGAGGCCAAGGGGAGTCTCATAGTTTAAGCAAAATACAAAATGATGTGATATAAAAATTTTAGTTCTACTATAAATGCCTAATGATTACTTAGAATTTAGTTTTTGATACTTTAGTCTTCACAAAGATAACTTTCTAGGTTACAATCATTTTTGTTTTCTTTCCTAGACAAAATAATTTTAGAGAGTATTTGTCTAGATGCTACCTACAAGTAAATCTTTGTTAGCTGCCTTGAGGCACTCTGGTGAATTCTTTTGGTTTGGCAGTCAGTACCTCAGCTGCAGGCACATTCCTGTTCCCTTTGGCTAAGTGGAAACTTTGAAAGGTCTGTAATTTTTGAAATGAGATTGAATTCCTTCAAGTTTGTAACCTAGGACACTTAAGAACTTGGATTTGAGTTCACAGGATGGTTATACATAAAATAAAAGATCAAGTGCTCACAAGGTTAAATTTCCTGAAAGCCTTACTGGATGTAAGACAAAGGCGGGGTATAAAACGAAAATAAAAGTATTCTGATTTAGAGAGGTCATTCTATCTTACTCTCTGCAATCAAGGCTGCTCTTGTCTGCTGACAGAAACAGGTTGGTTTTTTCTTTCTTTTTTCATTTAGACTTGTATATGATTTTCTTTTAAGCCCAAAGGTTTGGTATATTTATGTATGTAGAGGGAGTCTTGATGCATAAATGTTTACATGTGCAAAAAAGAGCTATTTGATAACAGTTATACATGTTAACCTTAAAACAAAAATATGAATATAGCAAGAAGAAAATATTATTTTAATACCATTACTTGCCTATAAAACTTTGTTAATAATGTTTTGCTATATCATTTTTTCCTGCTTTGTTTTATTGTTAATTTTTTTATTCTTATGATAATTACAAAGGCATTTAAATGTGTTTCTATGTTTCTGCCAGAAGGATCACTTCTGCAAATAGTTTCCATTCCTACTCTTATTTATTCATATTTTTAGTATGATTAATTCTTTTAAAATATCTTTCCTTAATATCTTATACTGTTTGGCCATATTACACCTTATCACCAGGTTCAAGATTTGTGTGATAAAAGAGAAGGAAAGAACAAAGTTCCTACCATATTAATAATTAACATATAAGAAAACGAAGACTAGAGTAGTCTTCCAGATCGGAACTTTTCAAATAACTTTAAGGATAAAGGGAGACAGAAGGGCTAAGGAAAAAGCATAACAACTCAGCACTATAATAAAAACACTGAAAGTTATTATTATATATATTTTAAAACTTGTGAATTCTGTGCAAGCTTATCTTAATACTACAGGGTGTTAATAGCCAGTACAGTAGAATAACTTAATGAAGAGACATGAGATTCCTGGAGTATCATCTTTCCATTCTAGAGTAATAGCTTTATACCTATTGGTAAAACCTTTAGTTTGACAAATATCTGCTGGGCACCTAGAGTGTGCCAGGCACTCTCTTTGGGTATTAATTATAAACATAAATCCAACAGGTCATAGTCTTAGGGAACTTAGAGCACAGAGGGAAAAGGTAGTCTGAGAAACATGTCTTCCATAGGATGGGGTCAGTTCTCTGAGAGATATGCAGATACAGTTATTGGATTGGGAAAGTCTTCTGGAGAGGTGACATCTAAGTTAACTGGGTAGGAACTGGCCCTTCAAGGGAACGGCAGGAAATAGTCCATCAGATAAAAGAACAGAATGAGTAATGATGTAGACATGTGCTGCAACATGGTGTGTGCCAGAAAATCGCTGGCAAGTCAGTATTGTTACTGTCTACCATGCAGGGTGCACAGTAGAGGGATGTAGCAGGAACCATGGGTAGGACAACATTATGGAAGGAGCCTTGGGTATCATGGTAAGGAGCTTAGATTGTATCTTTCAGATGAAGGGATGTGTCTTTCAGGTGAGGAGCTAATAAGCAGCAGTGATGGATTGACATTTTAGAAAGAGAGCACTCTGATGGCAGTAAGAAAAATGTTTTGACAAGGAGGTGGTAAGGAGGAATAAGAACAGTAGGATGCCAGTTGGGAAGATATTGTAATAGGCCAGGTAATAATGATGGTCGAATTGTGTGGATGTGTCAAGGAGCACAGATTAAAAGAGACAGATTTGAGACCTATTTGGGAGGTAAAATCAGAATTTAGGGGCTGACTGGAAATCAGGGATGAAGATAAGAGATAAATCAAGGATGGTACAGGCTGAAGGCTTAGGTGACTAGTGGAACAACAGTGCTACCAAATAGTAGTTTACAATCAGCATATGGTGACAGGTTTTGGAGGGAAGCTAACTAGAGGAGACTTTGTTTTATAAAAGCCAACCAGGGGCTTCCCTGGTGGCGCAGTGGTTGAGAGTCCGCCTGCCGATGCAGGGGACATGGGTTCGTGCCCCGGTCCGGGAAGATCCCACATGCCGCGGAGCGGCTGGGCCCGTGAGCCATGACCGCTGAGCCTGCGCGTCCGGAGCCTGTGCTCCACAGCGGGAGAGGCCACAGCAGTGAGAGGCCCGCATACTGCAAAAAAAAAAAAAAAAAAAAAAAAAAGCCAACCAGTAAAACTAAGTAAAATGCTGAGATAATATATTTAACTTATTTTAAAATAAATTCATAAATAAATAAAAATAATATTTATTTTAAATAAAATTATTTTAATTTTAAAATTTAATTTATTGTCAATATACTGTGTAAGAATCACAAAGTTGTATATGTAAAGTTACAGGGTTTAATGATTAATAAAATTCCCCAGGGTATTATTATCTTCCCTCTGTAAATCCCAGCTCCTGTACACAAACTTGTAAAAACAAGGGATGAAAAACTACTCTTGGGGATATATTCCAGCGTGGCTTCCATTAAAGAGTTTCAAAGAGTGCCAGATTCAGGTTCACATATGCAATGGCAACAATCTATTCTCTAGTAAAAGAATAAAACATATGCTAGATCAAAAGCGTTTCCACTTAAGCAATATCAAAATAAATATCCTGTATTCTTTTTGCCATTTAGATTGGAGCCATGGCTTTGGAACACAACCAGTCAACAGATTACTATTATGAGGAAAATGAAATGAATGACACTCATGACTATAGTCAGTATGAAGTGATCTGTATAAAAGAAGAGGTCAGAAAATTTGCAGAAGTTTTCCTGCCTGCCTTCTTCACAATAGCTTTCATCATTGGACTTGCAGGCAATTCCATAATAGTGGTGATTTATGCCCATTACAAAAAGCGGCGAACCAAAACAGATGTGTACATCCTGAATTTGGCAGTGGCAGACTTACTCCTTCTATTCACTCTGCCATTTTGGGCAGTTAATGCAGTTCATGGGTGGGTTTTAGGGAAAATCATGTGCAAAGTCACTTCAGCCTTGTACACTGTCAACTTTGTCTCTGGAATGCAGTTTCTGGCTTGTATCAGCATAGACAGATATTGGGCAGTAACGAAAGCCCCCAGTCAATTGGGAGTGCAAAAACAATGCCGGCTCATCTGTTTCTGTGTCTGGATGGTTGCCATCTTGCTGAGTATACCTCAGCTGGTTTTTTATACAGTAAATCACAAGGCTAGGTGCATTCCCATCTTTCCATACCACCTAGGAACATCAATGAAAGCATCAATTCAAATGCTGGAAATCTGCGTTGGATTTGTAATACCCTTTCTTATTATGGCAGTGTGCTACTTCATAACGGCAAAGACAATCATCAAGATGCCAAACATTACAAAATCTCGGCCCCTCAAAGTTCTGCTCACAGTGGTCATAGTTTTCCTTGTCACTCAGCTGCCTTATAACATTGTCAAGTTCTGCCAAGCCATAGATATCATCTACTCCCTGATCACCAACTGCGACATGAGCAAACGTATGGATGTTGCCATCCAAATCACAGAGAGCATTGCACTCTTTCACAGCTGCCTCAACCCGGTCCTGTATGTTTTTATGGGAAACTCTTTTAAAAACTACATCATGAAAGTTGCCAAGAAATATGGGTCCTGGAGAAGACAAAGACAAAATGTGGAGGAGATTCCTTTCGATTCTGAAGATGCTACAGAGCCAACCAGTACTTTCAGCATTTAAATATAAAACTGCTGTGTCTCTTGCTTCGATACACATGAATGAGGCTTCTCCCTCAGACCAAACATCTGCATCTTTCTGAAATTCAAATTTCAAACACTGTGGTGGCAACTTATAACAAAGAAGAGGTTAGGGTGGGGAAGGGGAGTGGGGTAGAAGCCAAGAAAAAGAGGAAACAAAAAATAAATGCATAAAACATGGAAATTAAAATTAACAATATAGGAAAATAGTAGTAACAATCATACATAAGAAAAACACTATAAGTTAGGTAATCTAAAACAGATTATTAAAGAAATTTAAATTACGGGGCATTTATAATTATTTTCAATTATCTAAATTTTAATATAAGAACAATTTCCCTGCATAATTTTAGTACTTGAATAACTATGTAGCAAAATTCAATGTCTTTTTCTTGTTTCTTAATTTGTAAGAGATTTCATAAAACTCCAGAAAGAATAACAATTGGCAATAAAAAACAAAAACAAAAACATAAAAAGCTTTTCTGGCTATTGTAATATATTACTGGTAAGTTTCTAAACATGTAATTTGCTTTTATGATGTCAACTTTCTTTAGTAATAAGCTGGTTATCCTGTTAGATTTATCATTTATACTCTAGAAGCAATCCTCAGACAATCACATTTATCTAGGTTTCAATTTTTATAACTGCCTAAAGGGCTCATCCATTTACGTGAGTCCATTACTGAGGGTTGACTAAATAATATATTTTTCTATGTCTAAAGACTCTTATTTTTCACTTAAATACTTGTATTTTTAAACAATGAAAATATGTAGCACAATATATTATTTTTAATAATATGGACTGCTTATCTCTTTAAAAACAATTATATATAAATTATTATAGTCCATGTAATATGCCCCTATTAAAATTTAAGTTTGATAGAAATGACAATGGTCAAAAATAGTGTGCACTAATATAAATTTTTTCTCTTACAAACTGTAAAAAAAGACGTTTTCTGCTCTTAAATAAACATTGCCCAATCAAGACATTGTTTTAAAATTACTTTTCTTTTTATCAACTATTTCTAAATTGGAAAATGCTTTCAAAGGCAGAATTTAAAGAACGGTGGTCATGAAGTGAGTAACTATGTATTTTATTATTCTAGCACAGCATCTGGCACGAAGAATCAATAGAATACTCACCAGTGCACCACCATTTCTTGCCATTAATTACATAGCTATCTCCATCTTGCTGGATGTTACATTCAATATTTGTGGCATCACTTGAAGCTACATCGGGCTCTATAAATAAGCAAAGGCTGAATTTACAGGCAGGCAGCCACCATTAGTTTACAAAAGACAGTTAAAGAAATGTGAACTCTTTGAGGACAGAGGCATCTTTGTCTTTTTCATCTTCCTACCCTTCCCTCATTCCCCCTGGTTCTCCTACAACCTATACATAGTAGGTATTCAATAAATGTGCATTGGAAGAATGAATGGATAAATGAAGTATTTAGAACAACTCAGATAGATCAACTATACGAACTGTGTTCTTGGCATCCTCAGTGATATATGACTTGGGATACAACTCAATCTTTTCTCCAATCATCAAACGTGCATTAAAAATATCATTCTTTACTTCCCACAATGAAAATCTGTACTACATATTTGCAAGCCAGATTTCCCCAACATAGGTTTAGTATCTTAAGCAACTTCTTTTTTCTCTTTTTTTTAAAATTAATTTTTATTGGAATATAGTTGATTTACAATGTCGTGTTAGTTTCTGCTGTACAGAAAAGTGAATCATATATCCACTCTTTTTTAGATTCTTTTCCCATATAGGTCATTACAGAGTATTGAGTAGAGTTCCCTGTGCTATACAGTAGGTTCTCAGCAGTTATCTGTTTTATATATAGTAGTGTGTATATGTTAATCCCAATCTCCCAATTTATCTCCCCACTCCCCTGCTTTCCCCCTTGGTAACCATAAATTTGTTTTTGACGTCTGTGACTCTATTTCTGTAGTATCTTAAACAACTTCTAACTGTGCCTTGCAAATTCCATCAGGAATGCTTTCACCAATCTATTTATTTTGCATTCTATAAAGCTTGCTCAACACTTAATGTCTTCAGAAAGTTTTCCATAGGACACTTTTACAAGACTGCTTTACTGCGCTGCATTTTAGAACTTATAGGCTAGCTCTCAATCTGCACTTGTTAATGTGCTGCTCTTTTGAATGGATCCTTAAGATATTTTATGTGTTCTCTTTCTAAAACTAGAGACCCTCTTTCTTTAGAAAAGTAGGTGTGTACTCTACTTATTTTGTAATTAATTAGAGCTTTGTAGACACAGCATACAGCAGGTGTTCAATAACGGCCTCTTACTGGTTTAAATGGAGATCAGTTTTGCTATTATAAATGTATGCCATGTTATAGAAGGACAATAAAATCTGGCCAAAATCATGGCCAGATGAAATTGAGTTTAATTCTATACTCAAATATGAAACAATGATTTTGTCCTTTGAAGAGTTCTTAATTACTGTTTCTTATGTACAAATGTACCAAAACCCATTTTTATTAACATGCTCCTAGTTTAATTACCCTACCTGATTATAATTTGAGCTATATGACCAACACTGGTGAAAATTCTATTTTTCTGGGTTTATGGCAGAGTTGAGTAGTTTTTAAGTGTCAATATAAAATTATCACGAAGATCAATATTTCATACACTAGGGTAAAAAAGATCTTAAACACCCACAGATGGCAATTTTAGATGCAAGTCAAAAGGTTATAAAACTAGGTTTACTCTGCTGCTAATGCCTAAAGCAGGCTACCAGAAAACATCATCTGGTGTCCTCCCAAAGGGGAGGACAATTTTATTCTGCACATTTAAAAATGCCAAAAATTAAAATTGGGCTCACAACAAACATGTTCACTTTTCTGGTCAAAGGCAAATTTGCCTGAAACACAGAGCCACATCCCACTTTTCTTCAGTTCCTCCATAATAACCGGAAAGAGTGGCTCCACGATGGGAGAATGTGACTGATTTGCTCTTACCTGTCATACAGAAGCAAGAGGCAATGCTCCCTTGAAGAAGAGGCTCAAGCCACTGCTGCTTCTGTTTCTCACTTCCATATAGGTGAAGCACCTCCATGTTCCCTGTGTCTACATGTAATAAGGAAAAGCACTTGTTTTGCATTTAAAAATTTATCAATGTGAAATCCAAACTTTATATAGATAACAGACATGAACATTTTTACAGCAAATATTTACTAACAAAAATATTTTCAAACATACAGATGAGATTGGGTGCATTCAGGGTGGCATGGCCATAGACTAAACATAATAGTAAATACAATTTACAAGGAAGGTATGCCATAAGTAGTTACAAGTACATGGCATTTGGTGCATATTTATTCAACTTGTTCTGAATCACAGACACTTGTCTACTTCATCCCAATGAAGCATGGCTCTAATGAGTTTTAACTCAATTAGGACTGAGGAAAATAATTTACTGGCCTAACCTTTGCCTGCTATCTTGCAAATATACTCTGCTTGGAGTGACTGCAATGCTCTTAGAGAACAATTAACATTACTTATTACTGAGACTCCTGTTCCTCAAACACACCCTGTGCTTTTTAACTTCCACATGCTTGCTTGGGCCAGGCCTTCTCTCTGGTGAAATTCTACCTGTCACTCCTAAGTAAACTTCTGCCTCTGAGCCATCTCCGTTGTGAAGACTCTCCAGCTACCCAATCAGAAATATCTCCTTACTTTGACCTCACAGTAATTATTGTCTTTTTACCGCTAACACTGCTCTTACTTTGGTGATCCCATACCACCTAGAAAAGTACTATGTAATATCTCAAGGATGCTAAACACGGAATCCCTGCCCTGGATAGAAAATGACAATAGATAATTTCAAAGACCCTCTCCAGCCCTCAGAGGGCACTGTGTAATACATGATACACTGCAGCATCACTCTCAGGTGAAAAAGAATGCTTCACGTCTGCTGTGGAGCAAAATGCTCTAGATGTCTTTCTCTGATTTTCATTCCCATCAAATTTCTAAAAATACTCTCTAAAACCTTTCTCTTGAATGCTGATCACTTATAAGATTTTGAGGAAGAATTTTTCAATATCATCTCTTACAATGATATTAAGGACAGCTATTGAAATGCCTATGAAAATTGAGCTAAGTCTAAGTTAAGTCTCTCAAAACATGTTTGTACTCTGTTCAGGCACTCCTAACAGGGCCCAAGTTATATTAAAATGCACACAATTCCTAGTAGATTAACACAAGCTTAAAATTCTTTTCAACTGAGGGAGAAAATGAGTCTTGAATTATAATTAATGAAGTTCATTGTTTTCTTTGCTTGTTTTAAATCCAGTGTTTCTTGTAGTTCAAATGAGGTAAATATTGAATAAAAACTTTCCAAAAATTAGTTTATTCTGAGAATGTGACAAACCAAAGTTATCATTTATAGGTTCGTTAAAAAAAAAAAGCTTAGATAAATTACTTGTACAAAAAGAAAAAATTTCCCCCAAATTAGCCTCAAGGCCCCCAAATTTTCTAGTAATGGCTTTAGAATTAAAATGACTATTTTCAACATTCCAATATACAATATTGTATGACTTATTGATGGGCAAAAAAACCAAAACAAAACAAAACAAAAGGCAAATCAGAAGACTACATATGTGTCCCATAATATTTTATAACTATTTGGGAAATAATTTGGGTATCTTGAGTAGAAATTCATCTCATACACACTTAAGAAAACTCTTAAGTATTTAATCTACATCAATTATATTCCCTTCTTTATCTGCTTTGTATAAAGCAAAACACAATGCTTTAAAACACAATAGCCCAAAGGCCTTCATGAAGATATCTCCACTACAAAGAGAAAATGCTTAGTTTTCTACCTATGGTTTTATACATCTTGTTTGCTGAGGACAGTTGTTTATCATACTTTGGTCAAAGAAAATGTATTTCCCTTGCCAAGTTTAAAATTTCAGCAGTTTGGTGTATCATATTATAACCGATAGACCAATGAAATTTTAATACTAGAAAAAGGTCTATGACCATCTAGTGAAAAGTTCATAGGTCAAATGGAAAAATAGCGGCAGAGCTGCATCTGCAATGGATGCCTTCTATAGCATTATTTTTCATATTATGACCCATTAGTTTGTCATAAAATTAATTCAATGAAATATGACTAGCATTCTCTGAGAAATGAAAATAGATCAAAATAGAATACATTAGACTAGACTCAGTGGAAAATATATGAATTCATGTAGTAAGGGAAACTTGTTTCATGAAGCCTTTTTTCAGTAACATATGTCTCTTCCCTCCTCATTTCCATAAATCAATCCATGAACACACATATACAGCTTCATACACTACATATTGGGTCACAATATAAAATATATTTCTTACTATGAGTGGCAATAAAAAAAGTTTTAAGCAAAAGACTATCAGTTCTCTTTCCATAAAATTATGCTACCTATGTAGCATGATATAATAGCTACACATAATGAGATAAAATCTTCAGAAACTCTGTGAATAGATTTATTTACTTTTACAGTAGCCTCATTATTGGATTAAAATGTAGTCATCAGTAACTAGACAAATCAGTGTTTTGAAGAGAGAAAGCAATATCTGGGACAAGTTCAACCATTATCAGAGGTTTATGGACTATCTTAATAATTCCCAAGAAATGAGAGTCAAAGTCCAGTGTGGAAACACTTCGAGAAGCAACTAGATTGTGTTTTCTCTGACATCCAACATACCTCTTTTGGGCACTTCCCTGCTTCATTAACTCTTTTTGGGAGGCTTCAGTACCAGGGCCATACAATAAGCACAAAAGGCAAAACAGAGGCCTAACTTGTGCAGGGACACTATAGGATATTATACAATTATCCTTCTACTACAAATCAAATGCCAGTCCTTGACTGGAAGCATCAAAAATAACCACAGTAACTTGGGGGAAAAAAGACTAAAGACATATCAAGGGTCTACCTTAGACCTACTGAGTCAGAATCTCCAGGGATGAAGCCTGTGAATCAGGATTTTTTAAAAGCTTCTTAGGGGGTTCCTTCTGCAAATTGGGTTTGAAAACACCTTCTAAAGACTACATTCCTGGTTTACTCCTTCCATACTAACTTTTTATTTTTATTTATTTATTTTTTGCGGTACGCGGGCCTCTCACTGCTGTGGCCTCTCCCGCCGCGGAGCACAGGCTCCGGACACGCAGGCTCAGCGGCCAAGGCCCACGGGCCCAGCCACTCCGCGGCACGTGGGATCCTCCCGGACCGGGGCAGGAACCCGCGTCCCCTGCATCGGCAGGTGGACTCCCAACCACTTGCGCCACCAGGGAAGCTCCCCATATTACCTTTTTAAAGGAAAGTTGGCCTCCTTCCCTCATCCTTCCAATTTTTCATGCCAAAGTCCTTGAAGGCATCCTTGACTCCCCCATTAATACCTCATAACCAATCAGGAGATCCTCTTGGCTCTGCCCTCAAAATATATTTAGAATCTTTCCACTTGGGCTTCCCTGGTGGAGCAGTGGTTGAGAGTCCGCCTGCCGATGCAGGGGTCACAGGTTCGTGCCCAGGTCCGGGAAGATCCCGCATGCTGTGAAGCGGCTGGGTCCGTGAGCCATGGCCGCTGGGCCTGCGTGTCCAGAGCCTGTGCTCCGCAACAGGAGAGGCCACAACAGTGACAAGCCCGTGTACCGCAAAAAAAAAAAAAAAAGTCAATATAGAATCTTTCCACTTCTCACTCTTTCTACTGCTACTCCCTTGAACAAATCCCCATCATCTCTCACCAAGACCATCACAAGACTCCCTGCTTACTTCCTTCCATAGCAGCCACAGGGATCCTTTTAAAACTGAAGTGACATCTTGTCACTCCTCTGCTCAAATCCCCATTTCACTGAAAGTATAAGCAATCACCTGCCCTATAAACCCCAACATACAAGGCCCTTTCCTCTCTGATATCTTTTGCTGTTCTTTCCCAGCCACACTGACCTCCTTGGCTATTCTTGAAATACACCAGTCACACTCTTGCTTTAGGGCCTTTGCATTTTATGTTCTCTATGCTATGAAAACTCTTCCCCTAGATATCAGCATGATTAACTCTCTCACCTTCTTTAAGTCTTTACTGAATGTCATTTTCAGGGCTATTCTGAGCCTTCCATCTTAAATTGTTATACACATTATCTGTCCCTCAGCATTCCAGAGCTCCCCTACCTTGCTGTTTTTTTTCCCCAAAGCACTTTTCATCCTCAAACTTACTATATAATTACTTATTTAATCTAGCTATTGTTTATTTTTGTCTCTCTCTATTAGAATGCCAGCTCCATGAGGCAGGAATCTTTGTGTATTTTATTTCATGATAGTTCCTAAAATAGTGCTTGGCATATAGTAGGCAATTGATAAATAATTGGTGAGTAAATGGAGAGATAGTGAGGCTAACCAAAAGATTTAAAACTCTATCCATTCTAACTAACCATAGATATGTTTAATACCCAGTTAGAAAGCTGGAAACCTTATATGCCCAATCCCTTTGGTGGTGACTTCTATTCACTAATACTTTTAATGTAATGATGTTTAATAAAAGAATAACCCAATGAGAACTTTAGGTCCATTTTTTAAAATATTTAAATAAAAGTAACTGAAAGTAAAATTATAGACAAATTTATAAATCAATGACTTTGTGTAGAAAAACTTCCTTGTCATAAAATAGAGAAATTTTAAACACTGCTCAAAATATCTGAGAAAAGTTCTGTTTTTAAATAATGTTGTAACCTGGTGCTTGGCAGTTAAAGACATCTGGAGCAAAAAAGCATTTTCCTGTTTCTTCAGCAATCAAGGCATAGTCTACTTGGCTGAGACCGCTTACAGCTGGCAAAAACAAGTTCCAGAGGCCTTCTGCTTTGGCCATTTCCTGTCAAGGTGATGAATATGCCACAGTTATCATAATTTATCATGACCTAAAATTATTTATTTTTAAAAGATACTGGTATTTATGCCTTTTGAACTTATGAAATTATTTATTTCATTGTATCCTACAATGCAAGTAGTTATTAATTCATTATAAATCAACAATTTCTTAACTGTTAAGCTTCCTTAGATTTGGCTGAAAAACTAAATTTGCTTACTTGAGTACTTCTTATTGAATCACAGCGATTCTAAAATCTCCTACATCTGAGCATAATTATGCCAAATATACTATTTTGTCCATTTCAATTCCTAACATGTGTTAAAATTTGAAAACATGAAATTTGGATTAAGCCCATGTGGGAAAAATACCCTGCCTCAACTTCAGTCTCAAGTGAGTAGTGCTGATTGTATTTTTAATTTGAACAGCTGTTAAGAGGCTATCTTCAGCACATACCATACACAACACACTATGTAACCTAATTTGTATATTACAGATTCTATTTTTAACTTTATTTTTAAAAAGTTATAATTGATATAATTATCCTCTACATATATAACAACAGAAGCAACAGCAAACTAAGGTCTCAAAAAATGCCTGTATATAAATTCTCCACTTTTACGGTTCTCTTATTTTTCTTACCTTGAGTTTATCAATCACTAAAGGTTTTTTCCACTTGTCTACTGAATTTTCATTTTGAACATAGAACTCAATTACCTCCTTAAAGTAAAAAAGGAAAAAAAGTTCATTAGTTAAAGTTAGAAAAGTAAATAATGCCATAAACTGCTAATATCCAAAGTAAACATGTTTGGGTGAAGAAGCTTTTTCAGCTGCTACTGAATCAGTAAAATTTCTTTCTAAAACCAGACACAGAAGTATAAAAAATTCTAGATGTTTGCTCCTCACAAAATTATGTTGCCTCTGTATTAGAGGATTAACTTTCAAAATACTATACCAAGATTTGAGTGTTCCATTTTCAGCAATGTGGCACACTAGATGGTCATAGAATCCCCTCCCAGGATAATACAACTAAAAATGCTGGGTAAAATATTAAAAATAATTTAAAAAATACATGTAGTAATGATACATAGCTGTGCTGGAAAGCAAATAAGGAAATTCCTCAGAGGCCAGGAGTACAAAAGCCTGAATCTTCCGGTGTGAGTGAGCACTGGAACCAACTTTGTCTGGGGGATGTAGGCTGATCTATGTTCGCCTGGGCCCTAGTTTGCAGTGGGCCACGTAGGCAGGGGTCAGGAGGCGAAACCAAATGCCCCAAACAAGGCAAGAGGGAGGATCAGAGCTCACTACTTCCCTCCACCAAAGCCAGGATGCCTGATCAGCAAAACCTAACTGGAAAAAAATAGAAAACAAAACCAAAAACCCACCACTCAGTGGTAGACCAAGGGAATAAAGGTCATTCACAGGACGTAAGAGAAAAAAGAAACATTTCTAACCTGAGCCTGTCTTCACCCAAGTTTGAGATTTTAATTCACAGACCTATGGGGCCCTAAAATTTTGAGTCAAAAATTAAGTTTACAGTGTTCCTGGGGACAATGCTTGAAAGCACCTGGCAGAAGCAAAAGCAAATTCACTCTGGAGGAAGAGCTTTTATAAAAAGTCTTAACTAATCCCTGCAGATAAAATTCCATTCCAAAGAACATGAGTTCAGAATGAAAAAATACTAAACACTCAAGGTAACAAGCCACCATTAGCAAGAATTAACAAAAACAATAGTTCAACAAAACAGAATCACACCTGCAAAGGCCACAGATAGAATAGTGATCAAACACAGAATATAAAGTATTTGTGTCCAGTAGATTTCAAGAATAAAGGAAGGAATTAAAAGGATGACAAAGGACTATCAAACTTGGCCAGACAAATTTGAAAAAGAACTGAATGCAACTTGAAGCAAAGAAAAACCATAGTAATTAAACTTAAAAATTCAATGGCAGTGGTTCTCAAACTTTGGTGGCATCAGAATCACTTGGTAGAACACAAGAGCCCAGGTCCTATCCTACTTCAGTGAGTCTACTTCTGTATTCCTACTTCTGTAATCTTAACTAGCTCTCTAGGCAATTCTGACACAATCCAAATAATGAGACCCACTGCTCTATGCAAGGTTGAAAAGTAGATTAGATACAGCCAAATAATAATAATAATAAATTGAAAGAAGGATCTGAAGAAATTATTTCTTTCTTGAATGAAGCACAGAAATTCAATAGAAGGAAAATACGAGTGGTTAAAAGATATGATGATACAGAGAAAATCATTACTTCCCTTTTCTCAGGCAAAAAAAGGAAAATAAAAGGGGAAAAAAAGGTAAAAGTTTATTAGCAGATTCTCACTAAAGGAGCTTGATCCAAGAAGAAACATCTGAGTTGTAAGAAGGAATAGTAAATAAGGTGATAAATACATGGGTAAATGGACATTTAAAAACTAGCCACATAAAAAACAATAACAATAATCTCTCATTTGTGCAACTAAATCAAGATGAACTAAAATATTGGACTATAAGGGCCTTCTCCAATATTTTGCTATTAAAGCATCTCTGTACTTATTTTCTACACATAGGCTAGTAGAATTACTGAATTAAAGGCTATGAACATTGGCCAAAACTCCAAATTACAAAATTATTTTCTAAAATTGTTCCACCAATTTACAGTCATATGTTAAAATGTTCCTCTTATTGAAGCATGGCTAGTCTAGAATACAGTTATATTTAGTTAAAACTTCAAGAAGACAAAAGATGGCTCTTTCACAGGCACCAGGATGAATAGCACTTGTCATTCTGTCAGGAAGTCAGTTAAGTTGGAAGAATTCCTGTTTAGGGTTGTTTATTATTTCCATCCCTCACATTACTATGGAAAGAGTCAATGCAATTGTGTTTGATAAGATATATGTAATGTAATACATGTACAAATTCCCCATCTGTGACTACCTCTCTATGACACTACAGTTCTGAGAAATTAAATTATGCCATTTATATAATTTTTTAAAAATTTGTATTATTTAATACTTCCTGTTCTAAAGTCTATAGATTTGGAGATTTCCAAATCTATTTGTGGTATGGTAGGAGTCAGAATTAAAATAAAATATCTCATTACAAAGAAGCTTTCTTTAATTCTTTAAGTATGAAAAAGAGTTTACTGATGAAAAAAGAAAGCAGAAAATATGCTTGGTGCCTGATCAATTCTCCCCAAATATCTCCTTTAACATCTAACTTTCTCATTCACTGATTGAGATACTGCTTTGTATTATGTTGGTTCAGAATCTTAAATCTGAGCCTACAAATAATTTTGCAATATAATATGTTTTTTACTTTAAACTTAAGTCCGTTAGAAAAAAAGAAGCAACAGTTCCTCCCTAGTATATTATTAAACTCAGTAGGAAAATATGACTAATGTTATCATTATGTTAAAAGTGTGTTCTCAGATATGTCATGTTGCGAGTTCCTGTTTTACATGCTATTTTATTAGGACTCCTCATCCATTTTAAATAGCAAGAATTGCCCTTTTTTTAAAATTTCTTTTTTCTTCCTGTTTTCTTAAGACATAATTGACATACAGCACTGTATATGTTTAAGGTATATGGCATAATAATTTGACTTACATACATCATGAATGATTATCACAACAAGTTTAGTGAACATACATCATCTCATATACATACAAAATTAAAGAAATAGAAAACATTTTTTCTTGTGATGAGAACTCATATTTCATATATAACATACAGCAGTGTTAATTATATTTATCATGTATATTACATCCCTAGTATAACTGAAAGTTTACACCTTTTGACTACCTTCAACCAATTTCCCCTCCTCCCCCGAGGAAGAATTGCCTTTTAACATTTAAATGGATGATGGGTTCTGATGTTCTTACTTTATGATATTCAAGGCGTTTCAAAAGGTCATTAGAATAGCATAAACGGACCTTATTTTTTCCCATTATAGAAAATTGGAAAAATACGTAAAGTATTAAGAAAAAGTCATCAAGAGTCTTACTAGCTAAAGATATGTACTATCAAGATGTTAGTGTATTATATGATACAATCTTATTTTCTAGATATGACTGTTTTAGTTTTTATAAATGTAGTTATAGTCATATTGGCTTCCCTGGTGGCACAGTGGTTGAGAGTCCGCCTGCCCATGTAGGGAACACGGGTTCGTGCCCCCGTCCAGGAAGATTCTACATGCCGCGGAGCGGCTAGGCCCGTGAGCCATGGCCGCTGAGCCTGCGCGTCCGGAGCCTGTGCTCTGCAACGGGAGAGGCCACAACAGTGAGAGACCCGCGTAACGCAAAAACAAAAAAAAAACTAGAGTGCTTTTTTTATTTATCATAAAGCATTTTCCTTTATTGCGAATTCTTTGTAAATATTTTAGTAGCTGCATGATATGAAGTTCAGCAGATGTATCACAGTCCAATTTGTAACACCTCTTCTGTGCTACATGCTTCCCTGGATCGCTCATTTACATTTATGAATGAAAGAACATGGCTACTTGGTTTCCTCTCCCAATTTGAGTCTCCTTTGAATAAATCAGTAAGGCTGATGGGAAAGCTGGGGTCTACACCAAACACACCATTGGGAAAAAAAAAAATGGAGGAGCACCAACAGTCATTGGAAACCCTGGCTTCTTTGAAACACATCATATGCTTTTTTAGAGTACTCTGGCAGCCTTTTGTCTGGGGCAAACACCATTGCTACCCAGGAGTGTTAGAAACCAACTCAAGCAGCCCACCTATTACAGGTTAATTCTTTTTTTTTTTTTTTTTTGCGGTACGCTGGCCTCTCACTGCTGTGGCCTCTCCCGCTGCGGAGCACAGGCTCCGGATGCGCAGGCCCAGTGGCCACGGCCCACGGGCCCAGGCGCTCCACGGCATGTGGGATCCTCCCGGACTGGGGCACGAACCCGCGTCCCCTGCATCGGCAAGCAGACTCCCAACCACTGCGCCACCAGGGAAGCCCCAAGCCCCCAGGTTAATTCTTAAATCAAACATCTTGATTTCTCGTCCTCTTCTCACTCTTGCTCTCCACAACGGGCAATCACAGGGGACTCCATTGTAAAAAAAAAGTGGTTACCACCTGAGTTACAGTCCTCTCTTAGAAATTCTTCTGAGATGTGTTTAGGTTTTTTCTTTGGTATGACCCACTCTGCTTCCCAAATCCTTTTCCATTCTCTTTTCAAAACCTTTAGTCCTGTGATGTGTACTTCTCCTGTTTTTGTGCTTTTACCAATTCCATTTAAAAAAAAATTACTTTATTGTTAATTCAAGAGGATTTTATTTGTGTGAGGGGAGGTAAATGCTGATTTCAGTCTGCCATCTTGAACTCAAAGTGTTGCATTTTCTTTTTAACACCAAAAGTTCAGAATTTTATTTTAAAAAATATTTTAATTTTATACTGGAGTATAGTTGATTTACAATGTTGTGTCAGTTTCAGGTGTACAGCAAAGTGATTCAGTTATACATATATATATATATATATTCTTTTTCAGATTCCTTTCCCATATTGGTTATTACAGAGTATTGAGTAGAGTTCCATGTGCTATAAATATGTCCTTGTCCTTGTTGATAATCTATTTTATATATAGTATATTTTATATATATAAATCTTTATAATAATTTTTATCTTTTCTTCACAGCATTTATCATCTCTTACTTAATGTCTTTCTTTCATGCTAAAGTATAAGCTCTGTAGAAGCATAAGCCCTGTCTTCTTGTTCTTCCTTTTACTTTCAATGGCTTAACCCATTATTAGGTACCTAATAATTATTTGTTAACTGAATGAATGAATGTGTCACATAACTTGTCTACTCTCAGTGAATTTACTGAAACTTAACACCTTAAAATAGTAGCTTGTGGGGGGAGTGATGGTAGTATCTGTGAACAGCTTGAAATGATATACAAATTTTTCTGGGTATGCCTCTCTTATTTAGCCTACAGTTCTCAATTTTCAAAGGGGCCCATTAAAGAAAAAAAAAGCTGAAAGTCACTGCCTTAGGAAAAGACCCACAAAGTAGCATTTAACTCTAAAATATTTAAAGATCTCAACTTTGTAAACCGCTAATTCCCTCTGACTTAATTTTAATTCCACAGATTTATCTGTGGCATTCCCTTGGCATATCTTAGAAGCTTGGAATTTCTCAGGATCAGGTTCTGTAGCAGTTCAGTGCTAAGGTGAGGAGGGGCATCTAGGTAAGGATTGACTGCAAAGAAATGATACCATGGTACTCCTAGAAGCAGAGATAACAGAAGTAATTCTTCAATAGTCTTGGAGCACAAATACATTCTGTTTGTTTATAGAATACTTACCTTTTCAGCTGGGAGGATGTGTTGTTTCATGAACTGCTTCACCCTAGTAAGAATTTCTTGGCCTGTCCTAGTCTGTACAAATAATTGTCTGGTAGTATCAGTCTGTGGAAGTGCAGTACTGAAAGTTCTTTATTAAAAAAAAAAGTTACAAAGATGTGCAAAACCATTATTATAGATTTCTGAATAGAATGTAAAGTCTTCCCCCAGTTTCCCAAAAACATCTCTCAGAAGAAGTTTCCATATTTTGGAGTTTTTTGTCTTTCATGTTATGGAAGGAATGCAGAATCACTTTATTTTGAACATTAAACTTTAGTGCTTAAAGCACTTTTTGGAGAAAACAAGCCTGGCATGACCTCAATCAATGGGAGTTTAAAATCTTTATTGAAGCCACATATCAGAATCTCTAAACAAGAAGGCAAAGAAATAGAATACAAATTTAATAATTACTCTTAGTATATGCCTCACAAATACAACTGCTGGATATCATTATAAACAAGACTTTTAAAGATCATTATGAAGAGCAGCATCATCATTTGTTATGTTGTGGAGATTACAAATATTCATGTATGAGATGAATTGTAAAACACAACTGTCCTAATGATATGCCATGGATATTTGTGGCTTGGGCAGAATTTCCAGGGACAGCATCATCCGTGCATTCAGTAAGTGCTATATATCACACTTTTTTTTTGTTTGTTTGTTTTAAATTTTGCTTTATATTGGAGGATAGTTGATTTACAACATTTACAATGTTTCAGGTATACCACAAAGTGATTCAGTTATACATATACATATAGCTATTCTTTTTCAGATTCTTTTCCCATATAGGTTATTACAAAGTATTGAGTAGAGTTCCCTGTGTTATATGGTAGGTCCTTGTTGATTATCTATTTTATATATAGTAGTGTGTATATGTTAACCTCAACCCCCTAATTTATTTCTCCCCTCCATCACACCTGTTAGATGGGAGTGTGTTTGGAAGAAGTGTATTAGATGTCTCAAAAGTGCTCCACTAATGGAGATATGAATTTCAAAGACTCTTATGAAATGTCTAAATACAGTTTCATGCAATGTCATGGTGGAAGAGAGCAACATTTCTAAACTTAATAAATCATCTTATATAATACATAACTTTAAACAGGTATATGTAAGTAACTTAAACATTAGAAGGAAACATTTGAGAATTTTATCAATATCTTAAAGATTTATACATTCAAATTGGCAAAAAAAACCTTTTAATCATTAAATGGGTACTTTCTTTAAATCTGAGGTCAATTTATTTTCAAGCATAAAAGAGATTTACTAAAAAAAATTGACCATGATTGGCAGCAGCAATTCTGGTGTTGTAAGCAATAAAAACAATCCCTATCCCCCTAAAGTTTATGACCTTCACATACAGGCTTCACATAAAGGCTGTAATTTGAGTTAGCCACAGAATCTATATTTTGCTTACCTTTTTGAGAGTTGTAATCCAGTTTCTGCTAGAGGTTGCACAATGTTGGCAAACTGAAAGCTACTTTCAGATGCATTATTTCCCAGAAGATATCTACTATATACTCCCTATAAGTAAATTAATACAAAGTGATTAAAATTCATGGAAAACTATTCTTCAACTATCCAGTCTTTCCAGTTTCCCAGCTATGTGAATCACTAAACTTACAAGGTACTAAGATATAAATCAGACTATCAGTTCTATTAATTTACATGCAGGCATAATTATACCACTCCAAATTAAAGAATTACACTTGTATCATTTGGTTAACATACTCTCATCATAACAGAATTATAACTGGAAGTCAAACCAAACTTTAAAATGAGTTTAGCAGTTACTAAAGATACCAAATTGGTAAGTTATATCACCTCTAAAGATCATTGCTCTCCCTTCACAGTGGAGAAAAAAAAAATCTAAAGAAACCGAAATAAAATTCAAAACTATAAAACCAAAGAGAAGGCAATGAGAGACTTCTAAAAGTATTTTATCTCATTTTTTTGGACCCCTAATTTAGGTGAAACTATTTTCCTTTGAACAGTGTTAGTTGAATGCTCATCTGTTTTTCTTTCTTAATTCTCCATGTTCTGTGTTTCCAACATAATATCCTCTCCTATTCCCTGTCCCAAACACAATCAACTGAATTTCATTAGTTTTTTTCTTTATATAATTCTTTGTACAATAAAACACTGTAGCAGTCTTTCCATCATTTCCAATTTCACATTTCTAGTTAGAATGGAATGTTTATGATCATCTCTAAGGCTACTAACTACCTAGTTTATGACATACATATTAATTTCAATCATAAACCACGTCAAGCTTTTATTTGAAATGAAAATACATTTTAAATTCAAAGCCTATCTGTTATCTCACTTTGGAAATTGACAGATATAGAAACATACCATAAACGCTATTTTGAGAAATGCATCTAATCAACATGATTAACTAATATGATTAATATGATTCTAAACTACAGGATGAGATGTAAGACAACTATTTCCTAGACATTTCAGTTATTGGAGGACAGCATGAACTGTGAGGACAGGGAAAAATAACCATAATTTTTGTTAATCCTTCTTTTCCCATCCTTTTTTGTTTCTAAAATCTCTTATTTACTTGTTCTTCCTCCAAGCCCTAACCCCTTGCCAGAGATGAAGAATCTCAATTTCTTAAATAAACTAAGACTCAAAGTATAAGGGAGCTGAGTTAGTATAATGAAGAATGCATTTGTCTAAACTGTAAATTTACAAAACTGAATTTATGTTCAGTTTTCTCTCAAAATTTATCACATAACTATCACGTTATTAGAAAATGGACAATTAATTAATTATGTGTTTGAGTGAGCTTATCTACTCACTCAAACACATAATTAAGAGGCTTCTGTATGCTAGGTACTGTGCTGGCTTTGGGAAATACAATGATAATTCCTTCATCATCAGCCCTAACAGGGTTTTATAATCTGAATCAGATATCATATAAGGAGTTTAACTCTTTCTTATATTGGATATTCAGGAAATAGCCAATTATCACATGCTTTTTCTCTTTTTGTTATTATGTCTTTCTCTCTCCCTTCTTCCATCTTTTTGGTTTATTATACCAAAAAGTGATACCACATTTTGCTACTCAAATTTTTCCCTTGCCAAATTCCTATTCTGTAAACTCTGGATTTATGTTTTATCCATGTCTGGTATTTGTTATTATGGAAACTAAATTGATCTAAAGATAAGAATTTAAGGGAACACCCTGGTGGTCCAGTGGTTAGGACTCTGTGCTTTCAGTGCCGGGGCCCAGGTTCAATCCTTGGTAGGGGAACTAAGATCCCACAAGCAGAGCCATGATGTGGCCCAAAAGAAAAAAAAAACAAAAAAAAACAAAAAAAGGAATATAAAACCCCCAAAGTCCAAAAATATTGTCAACAGTCCATAAATAAGTAATGGTGAAACACATGTTAAAAAATTAATTACCTGTGCTATTCCAGCAATTTTAAAATATGAAAGGGCAAGAAAAAAATTCCAGTTAGGAAGATTAGAATTAATTCCCCTGCAGCGGCAATATATTGAAATTAGTTCTTCCATTGATGGTACCCCTATAAAAACAGTACATACTATAAACATTAATAAGAATGTCATGGTGAATATTTTAAAATGTCATATTGCATATAAATATAAAACTGAACATAAAATTAATCCATATAACAAAACATTAATCATTTAACAAAACATTATATCTATATAATTATAATATTATAATTAAAATAATAACTATAATATTATCTTATAATAATATATTATTACTTATATTATAGTATAAATTATATTATACAATATAAATAATATATTATATTATTATTTATATTAATTATATATAATAATAAAATATATTATAATTAAAACATTATGATCCATATAATTATAATCCATATAACAAAACATGCTCTAAATGTTGATTTCCAAAAGAACATTATATACAAATGATTATAATTTGTAACAAATTACTAGAAGTGGAATGATACATTCAAAAAAATTGATAGAATAAAATGATTTAAACATTTCAAGAAACAAAAGCTATTTATCTAAGATTGCAATATAATCCTTTTATTAATTATGAAGAAAAATAAATATAATTTTATATTAATAGCAATTTAGGCAACATTATGTTTTCATACCTATGTTTTCTTGCAAATGAGGACTTTGACTTAACAATGGAATGGTCCTTGGCCAAAAGTAGAACACAGAGAGATGAGCTAAGTCTGACAGAGGATGACCAATGGTTGAAAGCTCCCAATCTAGTATAGCTACAACTCGAGACTGTAATTAAAAATAAAAAGGTTTTAATATATTAAATCCAAAACAACTAAAATAAGGAGATGAATGAAATAGAATATATTAAAAATCGTATTTTCCATCAAAAGCAAATGTAAAGCTGTAGTTTGCAGTCTTTACACACAGTGGCACATTTCATTTATCAAATAGAGCCAAGTCCCCTGTTTCCATTGCTGGCCAACAGCTCTGCATTTTACTTTACACAGCCTAACGTGTCTACTAATGAACAGAGGCAAAAGCAGTTGAAAAGTTTCAACTGAGAGTAACTATAGTAAAGAAGAAATTCTAACAATTACTTATAATTTAAGAATCTATGCTCTGGTAATGAATCTTACAACATAACAAATATTACACTCTTATGACAATAGTAATTTTTTAAAGTAAGTTATTTCATGCAGTAGATATAAAACTGTAATTGTTATAAAAGATGCTGTTTGTTTTATGAATACAAAATCCACCATTATATAGCAACATGATAAAAGAGTTGTGTAATTTGTAATCAATAACACGGAAAGCTTTCCTCATTCTATTTTGTAACAATATGTATCAAGGGACTATATAGCTTTATGTTAAGAACACAGGACATTCAACTGCAAATACAAGGGGAAAAGGCAATTTGTAAAACAATATGCATAGTATGATCCTATTTGTTTAAATAAAAAGGGTACAAATGAATATGCAAAGTTGAAAGAATATATACCAAACTGATAGCAATGGCTATGGTTACTTCAAGGGACTGAGGCAGGAGGGATGGGATATGGGAGGAGACACTCCATTGGAGGGTTCTGTACGGGAGGAGTGACATGATAGGATTTGTATTTTAAGGTCACTCTAGCTGCTATGTTTTGAATAGACTGTAGGGGAGGCAATGAGGAGGCTGCAGCAATAATCTAGACAAGGTTATCTAAGCCAGATAAAACAGCAAAGCTCACTTAAGCAATGCAAGTTACTGGGTTTCATGCCTTTATGTAACTTTGTGTGTGTGTGCTTGCACTCCCTTGCTTCTCTCACACACTTGAACACATTATTGTAGCTTTAAGGAAAAATGTGGTCTTTGGAATCACAGACCTGTATTCAAGTCCTAGCTCCACCATTTACTGGCTGTGTAATTCTGGACAAGCTAGTTAACCTTTCTGATTCTCAATTTTTGCAGCCATAACATACACCTTTTGCATAGATTTAGTGTGAAGATGAAATAAGAGCAGGTAACATGTCCATTGTGTTTACCAGTGTCTAGCTGCGAAGTACCTGACATACAGTAGGTGGCCAAAATGTATTTATTCAATGAATAAGTACAGAGCCTGGCACATAGCAGGCAATAAAAAAATTATCATTATGACTATGGGAAGATCACTACTTCCTCTATGATTTGACTTCATAAGACTTTTTATGGTTGTGGTTATATTGAATTATAAGTTACTATATTAGCTAGATTTGTTAAATTTGCTTAAAAAAGGGATTGGACACATTTTTCTCTATACCATTCTGTTTGTTTCTGTGCTCTTGACGTCCAAAGAAAAGAAGATGATATACTTAATTATGCTATAAATGTTTACCTTTTTTTAATTGAAAATTGGGAATTTTCTCTGGAGTTAAATTTCAAGAAATTTGAAACATTTTAAAAGTAAGTACCCACAAAGTTATAAAACAATAGCCAGTGAGAAAAACTGATGGTTCATCAAGTTATCAATTAGTATAAATTAATTAGCAATGGTTTATTAGAATCCTGTCTATTCCTGTTTGTATACAGAGCTATAGAAAGTGTAGCATAACTTCTAGTGGATGAGGTGAACATTTACTAATTCATTTTGCTGCTAAAGAACTTAAAATGATTTCTGAGAGTTTTTCTGAAACCTCAGCACAACCGAAGCTTTTCATTTTGTTGATTATCTTCTACATTGAGTTTTATTTTCTAGTATGCTTTTTGCCGTATTGAATTTTGTAAAATTTTTTATTTATTTTTGGCTGTGTTGGGTCTTCACTCTGCACGCGGCCTTTCTCCAGTTGTGGTGAGCAGGGGCTACTCTTCATTGCAGTGCACGGGCTTCTCATCGCAGTGGCTTCTCTTGTTGTGGAGCACGGGCTCTAGGCACACAGGCTTCAGTAGTTGTGGCATGCGGGCTCAGTAGTTGTGGCACGCAGGCCCTAGAGCACACGGGCTTTAGTAGTTGTGGTGCACAGGCTCAGTAGTTGTGGCTCACGGGCTCTAGAGTGCAGGCTCAGTAATTGTGGTGCACGGGCTTAGTTGCTCCGTGGCACGTGGATCTTCCTGGACCAGGGATCGAACCCATGTCCCCTGCATTGGCAGGCGGAGACTTAACCACTGCTCCACCAGGGAAGTCCCTTGAATTTTATTAATATGTATGTATATTACCTTTTCAAAACAAAAGAAACACATGCAATACAGTAGGACTGACAATAGATGAAGGAGGTAGGAAAAAAGATAATAATTTTTAATAAAGTGATAAAGCTAAGAGTAGGTTATTACATAAAATTAAATGTCACAGGTCATATTGATATATAGTTTTTAGTGTTGACAGCAGAATTTGCTCTGAGTTTTCTACGGACAAAATAAAGTATGAAGCATAATCAGTCACAATGTTTATAGTGCATGTAGATTAAAAACAAACCAGCTGCACTTGGGTTGCTTCCAAGTGCCCATCAACAGATGATTGGGTTAGAGGACGTGGTATATACACAATGGAATATTACTCAGCCATAATAAAGAATGAAATATTGCCATTTGCAGCAACATGGATGGACCTAGAGAATATTATGCTTAGTGAAATAAGTCAGACAGAGAAAGACAAATACTATATGATATCATTTACATGTGGAATCTAAAATATAATACAAATGAATGCATAGGCAAAACAGAAACAGACTCACATATAGAAAACAAACTTGTGGTTACAAAGGTGAAAGGGGAGGGGAGAGGGACAAATTAGGGGTATGGGATTAACAGACACAAACTACTATATATAAAACAGATAAGCAACATGGATATATTGTATTGCACAGGGAATTATACCCATTATCTTATAATAACCTATAATGGAGTATAATCTGCAAAAACCCTGAATGACAATGCTTTACACCTGAAACTGAAACTAACATTATATTACAAATCAACTGTACTTCAAAACAAAGCAAAAAAACTCAGCTGCTCAAGAGTGACAATTTTCATGGAGAGATCAGTCAAGACAGCAGAGTAGAAAGACCATGAGTTCACCTCCTCTCATGAGCACACCAAAATAACAACTATAAGCAGAATAACCATCAATGAAAAAGACCAGAACCTACCAGAAAAGATCTTCTACAATTAAAAACATAAAGAAGGAACCACAATGGGGTGGGTAGGACAGGTGGACTCACAATATAGTCAAGTCCCATAACCCCAGATGTATGACCCACAAACTGGAGAATAATTACACTGCAGAGGTTTTCCCACAGGAGTGAGAGGTCTGAGCCCCACATTGGGCTCCCCATTCTGGGGGTCCTGCAGCAGGAAGACAAGCCCCCAGTGCATTTGGTTTTGAAGGCTAGTGGTGCTTAATTTTGGGAGTCCCAGAGGATTGGGGGAAACAGAGACTTCACTCTTAAAGGGTGCACAAAAAATCTCACACACTCCAGGACCCAAAATAAAAGCCATGATTTGATAGGAGCCTGGGACACACCTACCTATTGCTCTTAGAGAGTCTCCCAGAGAGGCAGGGGGCAACTGCAGCTCACTCTGGGGCCACAGACACTAGTGGAAGCCATTCTTGGGAGCTCCTTCTACCATGTGGACATTGGTCTTGGCAGACACCATTGTGGAATCCTCCCTCTGGCTTATTACCCCCAGGACCCAGCCCTGCCCTGGTCCAACAGCCTGTAGTCGCCAGTGCTGGGGTGCCTCAAGCCAAGTAACTAACTGGGCAAGGACACAGACCCACCCATCAGCAGACAGGCTGCCTTAAGACCCCCTAAGCCCACAGCTGCCTCTGGACATGGCCCTGCCTACCAGAGGGCCCAGGACCTAACTCCAGCCACCAGTGGGCGGGGACCAGATGTAAGAAAACCACAATCTGGCAGCCTGCAGACACAGCCCACCTACCAACAGGCCAGAGACCCTGCCCTGGGACAAGCCGGGCCCCAGCCCTGCTCACTAGCAGGCTAATTCAAGCTTCTTGACACCCCAGACCCTGTGTCAGAAACCCAGCCCCCACCAGCAGCAATCTGATACCATCTCTGGAATCCCTGGACCCTGCAACCAACTCCAGGACCTTCTCTGCCTGCCAGTAGTCCGGAAATAACCCCAGGACCTGGCTTCACCCACGAGGAAGGTGGGCAACAACCCTGGAGTCTTCTGGACCCTGACTCTGCCAACCAGTGAGCCAGCACTAGCCTGGGGCCCCCTGGGCTAGTTCTTCAGTCTGTGACCTCGTGACCCAGCCCCACCAACCAGCAGCCAGCAGCCTCCACATAAGGCAGAGCCTAGCAACCAACTGGACTGGGGGTTAACCAAACCTACCAGACTGCCCGCATACTCAACTGGCCACAAGAGAAGGTCCCAGGTAGCCCTCATAGGGGGAACACCTAGAGCATATAGCTTGGGAGATGAGAAAGAAGTGCACTGCTGGGATGCATAGGGCATCTACTACAGGAGGTCACTTCTCTAAGTGTGACTAACTAACTTAGCAGATACATAAAAATACAAACAGCAACTTAGGCAAAATGAGGTGACAGAAGAACATGCTCCAGATGAAGAAATAAGACAAAACACCAGACAAAGAACTAAGTGAAGTGGAGACAGGAAATCTACTTAAGAAAGAGTTCAGGGTAGTGATGGTAAAGATGATGAAAAAACCCAGGAGAAGAATGGATGCACAGAGTGAGAAGTTAGAAGTTCTTAACAAAGAGTCAAAAAATATGCAGAACAACTGAACAGAGATGAAGAATACAATAAATGACATGAAAAAATATGCTAGAAGTAATCAATGGTAGACTAAATGATACAGAGGAATGGATCAGTGAGCTGGAAGACAGAGTAGTGGAAATCACTGATGTGGAACAGAAAAAAGAAAAAATAAGGAAAAGAAATGAGGACAGTTTAAGAGACCTCTGGGACAACATCAAGCACAATAACATTTGCATTATAGAGGTCCTACAAGGAGAAGAGAGAGAGAAAGGGGATGAGAACATATTTGAAGACATAACAGCTAAAAACTTCCCTAACCTGGGAATGGCAATAGACATCCAAGTCCCATAAGTGTAGAGTCCCATAAAGGACTAACCCAAAGAGGAACATGCCAAGACACATTTTAATTAAAATGGCAAAAAGCAAAGATAAAGAGAGACTATTAAAAGCAACAAGGGAAAAGCAAAAAATAACATATAAGGGAACTCCTATAAGGTTATCAGCTGACTTTTCAGCAGAAACTCTACAGGCCATAAGGGAGTGGTACAATACATTTAAAGTGGTGAAAGGAGGGCTTCCCTAGTGGTGCAGTGGTTAAGAATCCACCTGCCAATGCAGGGGACACAGGTTCGAGACCTGGTCTGGGAAGATCCAACATGCCATGAAGCATCTAAGCCTGTGCACCACAGCTACTGAGCCTGCACTCTAGAGCCTATGAGCCACAACTACTGAGCCCGCAGGCCACAACTACTGAAGTCCATGCGCCTAGAGCCTGTGCTCTGCAACAAGAGAAGCCACCGAAATGAGAAGCCCACACACCACAACAAAGAGTAACTTCCACCCGCCACAACTAGAGAAAGCCAGTGCGCAGCAAAGAAGACCCAACACAGCCAAAAATAAATAAATTTTTTAAAAAAAGAATAAAGTGATGAAAGGGAAACCCTACAACCAGGAATACTCTACCCAGCAAGGCTCTTATTCAGATTTGATGAAGAGATCAAAAGTTTTACAGACAGACAAAAGCTAAAAGAGTTCAGCATCACCAAACTAGGTTTACAAGAAATGTTAAAGAAACTTCTCTAAGCAAAAAAGAAAAGGCCATAACTTGACACAAGAAAATTATGAAATGAAAAATTTCATTGGTAAAGGCAAACATAAGTAAAGGTAGGAAATTATCCATGCACAAAACTAGTAGGAAGATTAAAAGACAAAAGTAGTAAAATCATTAATATCAACAATAAGCAGGTAAGGAATACACAACCAATTAGATGTAAAATATGATACCAAAAAGAGTAATCATGAGAGGAAGAGAGTACAAATGCAGGGTTGTTAAAATGCATTTGAAATTAAGCAGTTAGCAACTTAAAACAATCATATATATATATATATATATATATATATATATATATATGTATGTATGTATACCCACCTACCTCATCATAACCACAAACCAAAAATCTATAATAGATATACATACAAAAAAGAGAAAGGAATCCAAACATAACTCTAAAGATACTCATCACATCGCATGACAAGAGAAAAAAAGAAGGGGATAAAAAAGACCCACAAAACAATTAACAAAATGGCAATAAGAACTTACATCTCAGTAATTACCTCAAATGTAAGTGAAATAAATGCTCCAATCAAAAGACACAGAGTGGCTGAATGGATACAAAAACAAGACCTGTATAGTTGCTGCCTACAAGAAACTCACTTGAGATCTAAAGACACAAAAAGACTAAAGTGAGGGGATGGAAAAAGGTATTCCATGCAAATGGAAATCAAAAGAAAGCTGGGGTAGCAAAAGTTATATCAGACAAAATAGACTTTAAAACAAAGACTGTTACAAGAGACAAAGACACTACACATAATGATCAAGGGATCAATCCAAGAAGAATATATAACAATTATAGATACATATGCACCCAACATAGGAGCACTTAAATACATAAAGTGACTATTAACAGACATAAATGGAGATATCGACAGTAACATAATACTAGTGGGGGACTTTAACACCACACTTACATTAATGGACAGATCATCCAGACAGAAAATCAATAAGCCTTAAACGACACATTAGAACAGATGGACTTAGTTGATATATATAGAATATTCTATCTGAAAGCAGTGGAATACATATTCTTTTCAAGTGCACATGGACCATTCTCCAGGATAGAACACATGCTAGGCCACAAAACAATCCTCAGTAAATTTAAGAAAACTGAAATCATATGAAGCATCTTTTCCGACCACAACACTATGAGACTAGAAATTAACTACTAGAAAAAAACTGCAAAAAACACAAGAGGCTAAACAATATGCTACTAAACAACAAATGGAACACTGAGGAAGTCAAAAAGGAAATAACAACTTACCTAAAGACAAATGAAAATGAAAACATGAAGATCCAAAATTTATGAGATGCAGCAAAAGCAGTTCTAAGAGGGAAGCTTATAGTGATACAAGCTTACCTCAGAAAAAAGAAAAATCTCAAATAAACAACTTAAACTTACACCTAAAGGAACTAGAAAAAGAAGAACAAACAAAACCCAAAGTCAGTAGGAGAAAATAAATCGTAAAGATCAGAGCAGAAATAAATGAAATAGAGACTAAAAATCAATAGAAAAGATAAATGAAACTAAAAGCTGGTTCTCTAAGAAGATAAGCAACACTGATAAAACCTTAGTCAGACTTATCAAGAAAAAAAGGGAGAGGGATCAAATCAATAAAATCAGAAATGAAAAAGGAGAAGTTACAACTGACATCACAGAAATATAAAGAATCATGAGAGACTACAATGAACAACAATATGTCAATAAAATCAACAACCTCGAAGAAACAGACAAATTTTTAGAAAGATACAATCTTCCCAGACTGAACCAGGAAGAAATAGAAAATATGAACAGATCAATTACCAGTAATGAAATTGAATCAGTAATTTAAAAACTCCCAAGAAACAGAAGTCCAGGACCAGATGGCTTCATGGGTGAATTCTACCAAACATTTACAGAAGAGTTAATCCCTATCCTTTTTAAACCATTCCAAAAAATTGCAGAGGAAGTAACACTTCTGAACCCATTCTATGAGGCAAGCATCACCCTGATATCAAAACCAGACAAAGATATGACAAAAAAAGAAAATTACAGGCCAATATCATTAATGAACATAGATGCAAAAATCCTCAACCAAATACTAGCAAACCAAATACAACAACACATTAAAAGGATCATACACCATGATTAAGTGGGATTTACCTCAGGGATGGAAGGACTTTTCAATATCTGCAAATTAATCAATGTGATATACCACATTAATAAACTGAAGAATAAAAATCATATGATCATCTCAATAGATGCAGGAAAAGCTTTTGACAAAATTCAACATCCATTTATGATATTTTTCTTAAGAAAGTGGGCATAGATTAGGGAACATACCTCAACATAATGAAGGTCATTCATGACAAACCCACAGTTAACATCATACTCAACAGTGAAAAGCTGAAAGGATTTCCTCTAAGATCAGGTACAAGACAGGGATGCCGACTCTTGCCATTTTTATTCAATATAGTATTGGAAGTCCTAATCACAGCAGTCAGACAAGAAAAAGAAATAAAAGGAATCCAGATTTGAAAGGAAAAAGTAAAACTGTCAACTCTTTGTAGATCACATGGTACTATACATAGAAAATCCTAAAGACACCACCAGAAAACTACTAGAGCTCATCAATGAATTTGGTAAAGTTGTAGGATACAAAATTAATGTACAGAAATCTGTTGCATTTCTATACACTAACAATGAACTATCAGAAAAAGAAGTTAAGGAAATAATCCCATTTACCGTTGCATCAAAAAGAACAAAATACCTAGGAATAAACCTACCTAAGGAGGTAAAAGGCCTGCAGTTGGAAAACTATAAGACTCTGACAAAAGAAAATGAAGATGACACAAACAGATGGAAAGATATACCGTGTTCTTGGACTGGAAGAATTAATATTCTTAAAATGGCCATACTACCCAAGGCAATCTACAGGTTCAATGCAATCCCTATCAAAATACCAATGGCATTTTTCACAGAACTAGAACAAATAATTCTTAAATTTAGATGGAGGGAATTCCCTGGAGATCCAAGGGTTAGGACTCTGTGCTTTCACTGCCAAGGGCCTGAGTTCAATCCCTGGTAGGGGAACTAAGATCCCACGAGCTGTGCAGTGCAGCCAAAAAACAATTAAATTTTTATGGAAACACAAAAGGTCCCGAATAGCCAAAACAATCTTGAGAAAGAACAGAAGTGGAAGAATCATGCTCCCTGACTTCAGACTATACTACAAAGCTACAGTCATTAACACAGTATGGTATTGGCACAAAAACAGACAAAAAGATGAATGGAATATAACAGAGAATATAGAAATAAATCCATGCACTTATGGTCAATTAATCTATGACAAAGGAGGCAAGAATATATAATGGAGAAGACAGTCTGTTCAAAAACTGATGCTGAGAAAACTGGACAGCTACATGTAAAAGCATGAAATAAGAACATTTTCTCACCCTACATACAAAAATAAATTCAAAATGGATTAAAGACCTAAATGTAAGACTAGAAACAAAACTCCTAGAGGAAAACAGACCACACTCTTTGATATAAATTGTAGCCATATGTTTTTAGATTTATCTCCTAAAGCAACGGAAATAAAAGCAAAAATAAACACATGGGGCCTAATTAAACTTAAAAGCTTTTGCACAGCAAAGGAAACCATCAACAAAATAAGAAGACAATCTACTGAATGGGAGAAAATATTTGCAAATGATATGACCAATAAGGGGTTAATATCCCAAATATATAAACACTCATACAACTCAATATTTTTTTTAAAAACTGATTAAAAAATGGGCATAAGACCTGAATAGACTTTTTTCCGAAGAGGAAATGCAGATGGCCAACAGGCACATGAAAAGATGTTCAACATCGCTAATCATTAGGGAAATGAAATCAAAACCACAATGAGATATCACCTCACACCTGTCACAATGGCCATCATCAAAAAGAACACAAATAGCAAATGCTAGTCAGGATGTGGAGAAAAGGGAACCCTCATACAATGTTGGTGGGAATGTGAATTCATGCAGCCACTATGCAAAACAGTATGGAGATTTTGCAAAAAACTAAAACTAGAACTATAATATGACTCAGCAATTCCACTCCTGGGTATATATCTGAAGAAAACAAAAACACTAATTTGAAAAGTTACATGTATCCAGTGTTCATACCAGCATTATTTACAGTAGTCAAGATATGGAAGCAACCTAAGTGTCCATCAACAGATGAATGGATATAGAAGACATGATATATATATATATATACACACACACACACACACAATGGAATGCTACTCAGGCATAAAAAAGAAGGAAATTTTGCCATTTGCAACAACGTGCATGGACTTGGATGGTATTATGTTAAGTGAAATAAGTTGGACAGAGAAAGACAAATGCTACATGATATCACTTATATGTGGAATGTAAAAAATAAACTAGTGAATATAACAAAAAAGAAACAGACTTATAGATTTAGAGAACAAACTAATGGTTACCAATGGGGAAAGGGAAGGAGGGAAGGGTAATTTAGAGGTAGGGGATTAAGAGGTACAAACTATTATGTATAAAATAAGCTATAAGGACACAGAGAATATAGCCAATATTTTATAATAACTATAAATGGAGTATAACCTTTAAAAATTGTGAATCACTATACTGTACACCTGTAACTTACATAATACTATATATCAACTATACTTTAATTTTTTAAAAGTAACAATTTTTCTTGGCAATGGCTTAAGAAAAATGTGCCCCATCAGTCTGCATGAAGGAAACATTGTGTAGTGGACTGAAATGTCTTCAACAACATCAAGAGAATTTCCAGGGGTATGTAATCCCTAGAAAGCAGCTTGTGCTGAAAAGTGATTAAAAGGACAAAAACGAATCAAGTCTAAATGTGAGAGTGGGAGTCTAGATGTAAAAGGCAACTTGATAGTTCAAGAAGAATAGAGAAGATTTGAAAAAGCCATTTAAAAAAATGTCACAGAGATGAAGTTACAACCTAGATGAAAATATGCAGCATTATGCAGCATAGATATGTCCCAGACCCCATTAACGTGACTTTACGACTTCTGTAGCAAAAATACAATGAACCAAGATCAGGGTTGGAGATTATATATAAAGTCAAGAGGTGAGAAGATTCTGCAATAATAATATAAGGTCAGGAAACTTTATAACTCTTACATTACTTGCACACACATTCACAGTCAAAAAATTATTAATTCATTGATAATAAAGAAGGTAGTTCTTGAAATGATTGATCATGCCCACCTGGGCCAGGCAAGGTGAGAAGTCAAATGAAGTCAAAAGTTGACCAGTTCCAACAGAGATGAGAAGCAGTACAGTGTGGAAGGAATCATATGGAATTGGAAGTCAGTAGGTCTGAGTTCAAAACCTGGCTTTATGACCAAAGAGCATATTAAGGGTATTTAAAAACATCTGAAAAGTAAAAAGATTGGAAAAAAACCCCAATCCCCATGGCTTTTCTAGCAATAAAATTAAGTTTTATAATTAAGCTTTTCTCTAAATACACTGACATCTTAGAAATAGTGGGGGAATTAAAAAGAAAAATCCATTAAAAAGACAAGTTTTGTTTTGCATAACAAATTTTTTTTCCATAAGACAACATATAAAAGGCTGCAAGGCAGATGACTTCAGAAGAAACAGTGCCCTTATATTTATCGTAAATACATCTGACTACTAATTAATGAATGCAGATAAAATATCTATGGGTTTATTAAATATATTTATTTTTCAAGTTGAAATGGTAATATGTACATTAAATTCCAAAATCTTAAACATTTCTCTGCCAGATAGGTAAGATTTATATTTGGAAAATTAACGATATTTTTCAGGAAAACTGGATTTCTTTTAAACATTGCAGTAAGCATTTTTTACTACTGAAACACTTGCTCAAACATGCTTCAAATACCTTACATATCAGTAACTAGAAAATAACTAGGGATTGTGAAATTGAGTGATATATTTTAGTTTGGTTATTCCCTTTAGTAATTCTTTACTGGTTTACCACACACATTCTTAGATGGTTTATCATTTAAAATTGTTTTTGTTTTCTTTCTTAATTGTTGTGTTTTCTGACAACAAAAATAAAATATGCTGCTGTTTGGGGGAAAAAAAACAATAAAACCTCAAACCTTAAACAATACAGAAATGTACAACTTATAAATCTCCTATAATTTCATTCCCTATAAGTACTGTTTAGGTTTTAGTACATATCTACTGAAAGTAAAGATTTACTTTTACCCTAATTTTTTCTAAAGAATAGAGCTTGATAGGCAATCTTGGAAAAGCAGAATATAAAAACAGAGGGGAAAAGAATGGAAAAGAAGAGAACTGAAATAAGTTGAGCACCAGCTGTGCCAGGTACCAGCTAGTTGCTCCATATCAATTACCTCATTTTAGCTCCTTGGGAACCCTGAATTTTTTTTTTCCCAATCCAAAAGGCACACAAGTCACACAATGTCAATTTCCTGGCTTTGATAATATACTCTAGTTGTGTGAGATCTCTTTGGGGAATCTGGATGATGGATGCACAGGCCCCTCTACAATTTTTACAACTTCTTGTGAGTCTTTAATGATTTCAAAATAAAACGTTACAATAAAAACTGAGGCACAGTAAGGGGTTAAGGTCATACTGGTAGAGAATAAAAATTAAGCATAAATAAATGAGATGGAAATAGTACCTTAGTGATTAAAGTCAATTATTTTAACATAGATTCATTCAGAAACGTGTAACCACCTGCAGAAATGAATAAGATGCATTTACTGCTTTATAGGAGCTCTTAGTCTAGAAGGTCCCCACTTATTGAGCATCTACCATATAGACTCTAGAAACAAAGGTAAGAAAAAAATTAATTAAAGGTATAATTCTTACCCTCAAAGGAAAAATAAAAAGCTTTCAATCATATCCCTAGGAATATATACAGTGGAGCACATACATATACACATCCAGGGACTGATTTTCCAATTTTTGAAGTGCCTTCATGAAAAAACAAACGTAGTCTAATTTCCTAATTATTTATGAAATTTAAAAAATGAGATGGAACTATTGACTAGAATTAAATTCTAAAGTTTCATAGCTTTTAATGCCAGTCCACAGTGGGAATGTTTTCCTTCTTTGACTACTCTCTTAATTTTACTGTATGATATACTTTAGCATTTGGGTATATATTGTTCTCTGCTGTTACCCGAGTATCTTTTCTCTCCATCTGTATTTTGAGCTCGTCAAGAGCTGTTTTTCCTTCTAACCCCATGTTTCAGAGCACACAGTTTGTAATAAATAAATGCCAGTTGACTTGTACTTTGTCAACTCTATGTTACTTCCATAAAAAATTAGCTACACATATTTATATGAGACAGAAATTGATTAACTTTGATTTAACTAATAATTAAGGGATTACTGGGTATAAAGTAGAAGACATTTTACTAGCTACTATATAACCCTAAAACATAAAAGATAATGATATATGTAACAAATTAGCATTGCCTCCACAGAACTTAAGTTAGATGATTCCTGTTTGGCAACTTTAATCCTATAAGAAACGGTTTTCTAACATGAGATTAAATATAAAAAGGGAATAACTATTTGGAACTTACCTGCTGTTACTTTCAGCATATTTAATATTTAATTTCAGCATATTTAAACATCTTGGTAGACAACACATTACTAAGGAGATTTAGGTCTGAATTTTTCCTTCCTTGCTTACGTAATGAATGTAAAAGTACTGTAGTTATATTGATAGAACACATAAAGAACGCTGACTTATTCAAAGATAGGCTCCAAAAATATTAATGAACCAAATGAAATAGATAAAATATAGACCAGATCCTGCTGTTTTAAGGTATATGCTTTTCTAATTTTTCCAGGTTATAAATTAGCAATCTTTAATTTTCCTATTCTATATTTAACAGTCATAATTCAGAATTCATCCATGCCATTAACAAAAAGTTACATACGCACACATATGTATAATTACATATACATAATTTAAATACCCAAACTGACTTTTCTATGAAAAATTTTCTGTCTTGATGGTGAATGTGCTCGTATGTCTTTATATTATATTTGAACTTTCAATTGATATAGCAGTACTTTGAATTATGACAGCAATGCAATTTATAATGTTATTTTCCTCCTGTCCTCTTCCTGTATGAAAAGAACATGAAACCCAGAAGCTTAGCACATGAATTTAGAATAGCTCTTCCTGCCCTAAAACATCTTAGCATTCTGAGAAAACTAATGAACCCAGAAAATTTTCTCCTAAGAAGGAAGATTCAGGGAACTGTAAATCATTCACATCAATATCAGAATGCTAAGGGCCAAATAAATGTCTTGTCCAAAGGCATACAGGTAAAGAGAGGAGAACTGAAGTACTTTCTTCATTCCCACCACACTCCTCCAATCCCAGGCCTCACTATGCTCAGTGGAGGAGGGTTATAGCTCTGATTTGTTTGTACTCTTTATAAAGATTACACTGTGTACATTTACACAGGGCAAGGTTACATTAACCTCATACAAATTCTTTTGAAGCCTCAAAAGAGTCTTTTGGAATTCTGTCCTCTCTGAGCTTATAATAATCAAATTAAAAATTCTTTATCAGATATGGAAAAAAATGAAAATGAACCAGAAGAAAGAGCAAGAACGTGGATAAGCTAAATATATTTAGTAGCTGAAAAATTTCTTTGAAGAAAACAGCAACATGCATGTAAATTCCCAAATACTTTTAAAGTAGTAAATTAGATGATTAGACCCAGCCTTTTAAGGTGGGCAGATACCTATGCCAGAATATCTGCAGGACTTATTTCTAAAAGTTGTGAGTGATAAAGTTAGTTTTGAATATAGGGGAAGAATGGGGATGGAGTGGGCTCCTTCAGTGCTCTGGGGGAACATCTACTTAGTACGTGTGTCCCAAATCAGACATACTCAATTTTTAATAAACAGGGCTTCCAATACCTCTTTAGGGTGGAAAACTATGTTATCTAGTTTGAAATCTCCATGAATCAAATTTTCTTCATTGTCATTATCTGGCAAGTTTTTCATTAGCCAGTCAGATAGTTGGTTCATGGCAGGGATGTCCTGATGAGCTGCAGCTTGATATTGCTTTGTCCAGGTTGATACCTAAAGATATATAAATTTTAAAAAAATGACAGAGCTGAAAGTGGAATATAAGATTCAGCAATTCTAAAATTAAAACAAAATTCAATTATATCAAATTTTGTTTTAGTGTTAAATGCTCAGGACAAATGCCGTGATACTCATATTAGCCTAAAACACTCATATCAGCCTGAAAACTTCAACATTTAAGTTTCTCTTCCATCTAGTTCCATTTTACTTACCTAGACTTTTATCAGGAAAAAAAATACTGGCCTAGGAATCAAGAGACGTGGGTTCTAGTCTTTATTCAGCAACTATTTTGTGGAAGGAGAAAAAAAAAAAGAACACACACAAACACACATACGTACATACCAAAAAAAATAGACATAGAAAATTTCTGGAAGGGTCACAAGAAACAAGTAATCCCTGAAAACTGTAATATGGGGACTAGAAGAAGAAGGGAGATTTTTATTTTTCATTTTAATCCCCTTTCTTATTACCCATAGAATTTTCTAAAGAATCTTCAAAAATATATTACAGATATGAAAAATGCAAAGATTTTTTTATTGTTCTTAGAATTGAATGCAAATAAGACAACCTATTCTCAAAGTTCTCCATCAACTGAAATAATATTATTATTCTACTTATATCTCTCTCCCCACTTTCTAAGGTATCTCTGTTCAATTTAGTACAGTAAAGATCTTCATCTTTGGAGTCACAGAAGGTTGGGTTTAAATTATGTCTAAGCCACTTATTTGTATATTACTTAATACCTGCAAGCCTCAGTTTCCTCATCTGCAAAATGGGGGTAGTAATAGCTATGTATTAGGGTTCTTACAAAGATTAAAAAACACTAGGTCTAACAACTCACCTAGCATGGGTGCTGGCACATAACGAGTATTCCCTAAACCTTAGTTCCCATTTCTCTCCCTTCTGCCCCCTCAAAAAGACATATGTACAAAGGGAAACAGCCCCATACATATCTGGTCTTGCTGTTCCTTTCATTTGAAATGCTCACCATCTCTTCCCTATTGCTCTAGATTTTATCCTTCCTTAAATACACAGTACAAGACATATCTTTCCCGGGAAGCTTTCCCCAACCTAAGCAAGGGCATACTGATATCTCCTCTGAATGGAACAGTTTTCATGATGAGTACCAAACAATTTACTACAAGATTACATACTCTTTTACACCATTTTCAAGTCTCATGTAAATGAGATTCAGGTATAGATGTCTCAAAAATGACCATAAGTTCCTTTAGGGGAAGAACTTAATTCTATTTTCCTGATATTTAACACAGTATTCAGCACATATTAAACATACATTCATGCTTAATAAATATCTGTTAAACTAATTTAAAAAGGGAAAATTGTATAGAAAATATATTGGTAAATTAAATGAAGTGATAGAAACAGCTTTAAATCTGCATTTATGTACATGCTGTTACAGAAGCTTTTGCTGAACAAAATCTGATATAAAAATATAAAATTATTTTATGTTTAAAACAAGTCAATCTGACAGCTGATATAAAAAGTTATAGCCAAGTTTTAGAAAAGTATAAAATAATAGGTTTTTATTTTAACTAATATTATTTCCAACAACTTGAGAAAAGGAGCTGTTTGTGTGGATGCATTACCTGTCTTTTGCAGTACCCAGCACCTCTACCATATCCTTCCAGCTGCAGTGACTGTATATTCAAGGAATGTAACTGAGCCAAGGTTTCTATCATGGCCACGTATATGGCTGAGCGTTCTGCTGGGCTAACTCCAGGAATTGTGAAATCACGAAAGATTCGGCCCTATGGAAGCAATTACAACAGATAATATAAAACAAGATAAATCTTTTCATACCAATTATTTGCTGTGTCATCATCCCCTGTTGCCTACAAAAAAGATCAGGATACAGTTTTACAACGAAAACCAATTCTTTGTAGACTGCTCTAGAAAAACTGTCATTTGTGAAACATGTTTAACATAAGAGTGTACATGCCAAAGGGAAAATACAAGGATACACCAAGATGAACTTAAAGGACAAAAACTAATCTAAAGTAACATCTTACCAAAAAAAAAACAAACTTAAAACAATTTGGATTTATTTTTAATGGATTGATGTCCTATTTGGAGTAGTTTTTTCCCCTATTTGGACGGTTTAGTTATTGCCACTACATATAGCTCTTTACTGACACCTAGAGGAAGACTAAGCCAATACACCCTAATTACTAAATTTTTTCCTAGTTTACTTCAATCCGCTCAAACGGTGTGTGCTCAAAATAAAATGAAAGTTTAATACAACACAGGGAATAGAGCCAGTATTTTATAATAACTGTAAGTGCAGTATAACCTTTAAAAATTGTGAATCACTATGTAATACACCTGTAACTTATATAATATTGTGCATCAACTATATCTTAATAAAAAAATTAAAAAAACAAAAACAAAAACAAAAACAAAACAAAACTTCCATAGAGAACCAATCTTGCTGACACCTTGGTTTCAAACTTCTAGCCTCCAGAACAGAGAGAATAAATTTCTGTTGTTTTAAGAAAAAGAAAAAAGTTTAAGCCCTTGCAAAGCAAACTAATTACCTGCAATGTAGACTAATATACTATCATTTATTAACATCTAATTTCACAATTAAAAATAAAAGCAACAAAAAGTACAATTAAGTGTTAATTTACCTGTACATGTTCCATCACATAAAATTCTGTTCCAATGACACAAGCATCACTGCAGTACAATAAAGGTTTGGGAACGGGGAATCCAATTGAAAACAAAGTTTTCTGGACTTTAAATTCTCTATCAATCTAAATAGGATGATAGATAATTAAAAATCAGAAATACAGAAATTTAATAATTACTTGTGAGCTAACATTAAGGATAGAAATTAATTTTAAACCAGTATCAACAAATAAGCCAGAGGATAATAATTTCCTTAGTATTTTCCTTAAAAGTCTTAGTGTGAAAGATTGGTTCAAGATGGTGGAGTAGAAGGACGTGCTCTCACTCCCTCTTACAAGAACACCAGAATCACAACTAACTGCTGAACAATCATTGACAGGAAGACACTGGAACTCACCAAAAAAGATACCCCACATCCAAAGACAAAGGAGAAGCCACAGTGAGACGGTAGGAGGGGCGTAATCACGATAAATTCAAATCCCATAACTGCTGGGTGGGTGACTCACAAACTGGAGAACACTTATACCACAGAAGTCTACCCACTGGAGTGAAGGTTCTGAGCCCCACGTCAGGCTTCCCAATCTGGGGGTCTGGCAATGGGAGGAGGAATTCCTAGAGAATCAGACTTTGAAGGCTAGTGGGATTTGATTGCAGGACTTCAATAGGACTGGGGGAAACAGAGACTCCACTCTTGGAGGGCACACACAATGTAGAGTCCTCATTGGGACGCAGGGGAAGGAGCTGTGACCACATAGGAGACTGAATCAGACCAGCCTGCTAGTGCTGGAGAGTCTCCTGCAGAGGTGGGGGGTGCCTGTGTGTTACTGGAAACAGAAGTTCTGGGAGGTACCCTTTGGCGTGAGCACTCCCAGAGTCTGCAATTAGCCCCACCAAAGAGCCTGGGTAGGTTCCAGTGTTGGGTCACCTCAGGCCAAACAACCAATAGGGAGGGAACCCAGTCCCATCCATCATCAGACAAGTGGATTAAAGTTTTACTGAGCTTTGCCCACCAGAGCAACACCCAGCTCTACCCACCACCAGTCCCTCCAATCAGGAAACTTGCACAAGCCTCTTAGATAGCCTCATCCACCAGATGGCAGACAGAAGAAGCAAGAGGAATTACAATCCTGCAGCCTGTAGAACAAAAACCACATTCACAGAAAGATAGACAAGATGAAAAGGCAGAGGGCTATGTACCAGATGAAGGAACAAGATAAAACCCCAGAAAAACAACTAAATGAAGTGGAGATAGGCAACCTGCCGGAAAAAGAATTCAGAATAACGATAGTGAAGATGATCCAGGACCTTGGAAAAAGAATGGAGGCAAAGATTGAGAAATTGCAAGAAATGTTTAACAAAGATCTAGAAGAATAAAAGAACAAACAATAACTGAAATGAAAAATACACTAGAAGGAATCAATAGCAGAATAACTCAGACAGAAGAACGGATAAGTGACCTGGAAGACAGAATGGAGGAATTCACTGCTGTGGAACAGAATAAAGAAAAAAGAATGAAAAGAAATGAAGACAGCCTAAGAGACATCTGAGACAACATTAAACGCAACAACATTCGCATTATAGGGGTCCCAGAAGGAGAAGAGAGAGAGAAAGCACTAGAGAAAATATTTGAAGAGATTATAGTCAAAAACCTCCCTAACATGGGAAGGAAATAGCCATCCAAGTCCAGGAAGTGCAGAGAGTCACATAGAGGATAAACCCAAGGAGAAACACGCCAAGACACATAGTAATCAAATTGGCAAAAATTAAAGACAAAGAAAAATTATTGAAAGCAGCAAGGGAGAAATGACAAACAACACATAAGGGAACTCCCATAAGGTTAACAGCTGATTTCTCAGCAGAAACTCTACAAGCCAGAAGGGACTGGCATAATATACTTTAAGTGATGAAAGGGGAGAATGTACAACCAAGATTACTCTACCTGGCAAGGATCTCATCCAGATTCTATAGAGAAATCAAAAGCTTTACAGACAAGCAAAAGCTAAGAGAATTCTGCACCACCAAACCAGCTCTAAAACAAATGCTAAGGGAACTTCTCTAAGTGGGACACACAAGAGAAGAAAAGGACCTACAAAAACAAACCCAAAACAGCTAAGAAAATGGTAATATGAACATACATATCGATAATTACCTTAAACATGAATGGATTAAATGCTCCAACCAAAAGACACAGGCTTGATGAATGGATACAAAAATAAGACCCACATATATGCTGTGAACAAGAGACCCACTTCAGACCTAGGGACACATACAGACTGAAAGTGAGGGGATGGGAAAAGATATTCCATGCAAATGGAAATCAAAAGAAAGCTGGAGTAACAATACTCATATCAGATAAAATAGACTTTAAAATAAAGAATGTTACAAGAGACAAGGAAGGACACTACATAATGATCAAGGGATCAATCCAAGAAGAAGATATAACAATTATAAATATATATGCACCCAACATAGGAGCACCTCAATACATAAGGCAACTGCTAACATCTCTAAAAGAGGAAATTGACAGTAACAAAATAATAATGGGGAACTTTAGCACCTCACACCAATGGACAGATCATCCAAACAGAAAATTAATAAGGAAACACAAGCTTTAAATGACACAATAGATCAGATAGATTTAATTGATATTTATAGGACATTCCATCCAAAAATGCAGATTACAATTTCTTCTCAAGTGCACATGGAACATTCACCAGGATAGATCACATCCTGGGTCACAAATCCAGCCTCAGTAAGTTTTAAAAAATTGAAATCATATCAAGCATCTTTTCTGACCACAATGCTATGAGATTAGAAATCAATTACAGGGAGAAAAATGTAAAAAGCACAAACACATGGAGGCTAAACAATACGTTACTAAATAACCAAGAGACCACTGAGGAAATCAAAGAGGAAATCAAAAAATACCTAGAGACAAATGACAATGAAAACATGACGATCCAAACCTATGGGATGCAGCAAAAGCAGTTCTAAGAGGGAAGTTTATAGCAGTAGAAGCCTACCTCAAGAAACAAGAAAAATCTCAAATAAACAATCTAACCTTACACCTAAAGGTACTAGAGAAAGAAGAACAAACAAAACCCAAAGTTAGCTGAAGGAAAGAAATCATAAAGATCAGAGCAGAAATAAATGAAATAGAAACAAAGAAAACAATAGCAAAGATCAATAAAACTAAAAGCTCATTCTTTGAGAAGATAAACAAAATTGATAAACCATTAGCCAGACTCATCAAGAAAAAGAGGGAGAGGACTCAAATCAATAAAATTAGAAATGAAAAAAGGAGAATTTACAACAGACACCACAGAAATACTAAGAGACTACTACATCCTAAGAGACTACTACAAGCAACTCTATGCCAATAAAATGGACCACCTGGAAGAAATGGACAAATTCTTAGAAAGGTATAACCATCCAAGACTGAACCAGGAAGGAATAGAAAATAAGAGCAGACCAGTCACAAGTAATGACAATGAAACTGTGATTAAAAATCTTCCAACAGACTTCCGGGGAAGATGGCAGAAGAGTAAGACGCGGAGATCACCTTCCTCCCCACAGATACACCAGCAATACATCTACACGTGGAACAACTCCTACAGAACACCTACTGAACGCTGGCAGAAGACCTCAGACTTCCCAAAAGGCAAGAAACTCCCCACGTACCTGGGTAGGGCAAGAGAAAAAAGAATAAACAGAGACAAAAGGATAGGGACGGGACCTGCACCAGTGGGAGGGAGCTGTGAAGGAGGAAAGGTTTCCACACACTGGGAAGCCCCTTCGCGGGCAGAGACTGTGGGTGGCGGAGGCGGAAAGCTTCGGAGCCGCGGAGGAGAGTGCAGCGACAGGGGTGCGGAGGGCAGAGCGGAGAGATTCCCGCACAGAGGATCGGTGCCGACCGGCACTCACCAGCCCGAGAGGCTTGTCTGCTCACCCGCCGGGGCAGGCCGGGGCTGGGAGCTGAGGCTCGGGCTTCGGTCGGAGCGCAGGGAGAGGACTGGGGTTGGTGGCGTGAACACAGCCTGCAGGGGGTTAGTGCACCACAGCTAGCCGGGAGGGAGTACGGGGAAAAGTCTGGAGCTGCCGAAGAGGCAAGAGACATTTTCTTCCCTCTTTGTTTCCTGCTGCTTGAGGAGAGGGGATTAAGAGCGCTGCTTAAAGGAGCTCCAGAGAGAGGCGTGAGCCGCGGCTAAAAGCGTGGACCCCAGAGACGGGCATGAGACGCTAAGGCTGCTGCTGCCGCCACCAGGAAGCCTGTGTGCGAGCACAGGTCACTATCCACACCCTCCTTCCGGGGAGCCTGTGCAGCCCACCACTGCCAGGTTCCCGGGATCCAGGGACAACTTCTCTGGGAGAATGCACGGCGCGCCTCAGGCTGGTGCAACATCACGCCAGCCTCTGCTGCCGCAGGCTCGCCCCGCACTCCATACCCCTCGGTCCCCCCGGCCTGAGTGGGCCAGAGTCCCCGAAGCAACTATTCCTTTAACCCTGTCCTGTCTGAGCAAAGAGCTCCAGCGACCTACACGCAGAAGTGGAGCCAAATCCAAAGCTGAGCCCCGGGAGCTGTGAGAACAAAGAAGTGAAAGGGAAATCGCTTCCAGCAGCCTCAGAAGCAGCAGATTAAAGCTCCACAATCAACTTCATGTACCCTGCATCTGTGGAATACCTGAATAGACAAGGAATCATCCCAAATTGAGCAGGTGGACTTGGAGAGCAAGATTTATGATTTTTTCCCCTTTTCCTCTTTTGGTGAGTGTGTATGTGTATGCTTCTATGTGAGATTTTGTCTGTATAGGTTTGCTTCCACCATTTGTCTTAAGGTTCTATCCGTTTTTTAATTTAATTTTTTTCTTAATAATTATTTTTTATTTTAATAACTTTATTTTATCTTACTTTATTTTATTTTACTTTATCTTTCTTTCTTTCCTTCCTCCCTCCCTCCCTCCCTTCCTTCCTTCTTTCCTTCCTTCCTTCCCTCCTTTAGACAACGAATCATCCCAAATTGAGGAGGTGGACTTTGAGAGCAAGATTTATGATTTTTTCCCCTTTTCCTCTTTTTCTGAGTGTGTACGTGTATACTCCTGTGTGAGATTTTGTCTGTATAGCTTTACACCCACCATTTGTCCTAGGGTTCTATCCATCCTTTTATTCTTTTCTTAATAATTATTATTTTTTATAACGTTATTTTCTTTTCTTTAATTTATTTTACTTTATCTTCTTTCCTTCTTTCTTTTTTCCTTCCTTCCCTCCTTTCCTTCCTCCCTCCCTCCCTCTCTCTCTCTTTCTTTCTTTTTCTTTCTTTGTTTTCTTTCTTTCTTTCTTTCGACTTTTACTAATTCTTTCTTTCTATTTTTTCTCCCTTTTATTCTGAGCCGTGTGGATGAAAGGCTCTTGGTGCTGCAGCCAGGAGTCAGTGCTGTGCCTCTGAGGTGGGAGAGAAAATTTCAGGACACTGGTCCACAAGAGACCTCCCAGCTCCACATAATATAAAATGGCGAAAATCTCCCAGAGATCTCCATCTCAACACCAGCACCCAGCTTCACTCAACGACCAGCAAGCTACAGTGCTGGACACCCTAGGCCAAACAACTAGCAAGACAGGAACACAACACCTTCCATTAGCTGAGAGGCTGCCTAAAATCATAATAAGTCCACAGACACCCCAAAACACACCACCAGATGTGGATCTGCCCACAAGAAAGACAAGATCTAGCCTCATCCACCAGAACACAGGCACTAGTCCCCTCCACCAGGAAGCCTACACAGCCCACTGAACCAACTTTAGCCACTGGGGACAGACACCAAAAACAACGGGAAATACGAACCTGCAGCCTGCAAAAGGGAGAAAAAAAACACAGTAATACAAGCAAAATGAGAAGAAAAACACACAGCAGATGAGGAGCAAGAAAAAAACCCATCAGAACTAACAAATGAAGAGGAAATAGGCAGTCTACCTGAAAAAGAATTCAGAATAATGATAGTAAAGATGATCCAAAATCTTGGAAATAGAATAGAGAAAATGCAAGAAACATTTAACAAGGACATAGAAGAACTAAAGATGAAACAAGGAATGATGAACAACACAATAAATGAAATAAAAAATACTCTAGATGGGATCAATAGCAGAATAACTGAGGCAGAAGAACGGATAAGTGACCTGGAAGATAAACTAGTGGAAATAACTACTGCAGAGAAGAATAAAGAAGAAAGAATGAAAAGAACTGAGGACAGTCTCAGAGACCTCTGGGACAACATCAAATGCACCAACATTCAAATTATAGGGGTCCCAGAAGAAGAAGAGAAAAAGAAAAGGACTGAGAACATATTTGAAGAGATTATAGTTGAAAACTTCCCTAATATGGGAAAGGAAATAGTTAATCAAGTCCAGGAAGCACAGAGAGTCCCATTCAGCATAAATCCAAGGAGAAATATGCCAAGACACATATTAATCAAACTGTCAAAAATTAAATACAAAGAAAAAATATTAAAAGCAGCAAGGGAAAAACAACAAATAACACACAAGGGAATCCCCATAAGGTTAACAGCTGATGTTTCAGCAGAAACTCTGCAAGCCAGAAAGGACTGGCAGGACATATTTAAAATGATGAAGGAGAAAAACCTGCAAACAAGATTACTCTACCCAGCAAGGATCTCATTCAGATTTGATGGAAAAATTAAAACCTTTACAGACAAGCAAAAGCTGAGAGAGTACAGCACCACCAAACCAGCTTTACAACAAATGCTAAAGGAACTTCTCTAGGCAAGAAACACAACAGAAGGAAAAGACCTACAATAACGAACCCAAAACAATTAAGAAAATGGGAATAGGAACATACATATTGATAATTACCTTAAATGTAAATGGACTAAATGCTCCCACCAAAGGACACACATTGACTGAATGGATACAAAAACAAGACCCATGTATATGCTGTCTACAAGAGACCCACTTCAGACCTAGAGACACATACAAACTGAAAGTAAGGGAATGGAAAAAGATATTCCATGCAAATGGAAATCAAAAGAAAGCTGGAGTAGCAATTCTCATATCAGACAAAATAGACTTTAAAATTAAGACTATTAGAAGAGACAAAGAAGGACACTACATAATGATCAAGGGATTGATCCGAGAAGAAGATATAACAATTGTAAATATTTATGCACCCAACATAGGAGCACCTCAATACATAAGGCAAATACTAACAGCCATAAAGGGGAAATCAACAGTAACACATTCATAGTAGGGGACTTTAACACCCCACTTTCACCAATGGACAGATCATCCAAAATGAAAATAAATAAGGAAACACAAGCTTTAAATGATACATTAAACAAGATGGACTTAATTGACATTTATAGGACATTCCATCCAAAAACAACAGAATACACATTTTTCTCAAGTGCTCATGGAACATTCTCCAGGATAGATCATATCTTGGGTCACACATCAAGCCTTGGTAAATTTAAGAAAATTGAAATTGTATCAAGTACCTTTTCCAACCACAGCGCTATGAGACTAGATATCAATTAAAGGAAAAGATCTGTAAAAAATACAAACACATGGAGGCTAAACAATACACTACTCAATAACGAAGTGATTGCTGAAGAAATCAAAGAGGAAATTAAAAAATACCTAGAAACAAATGACAATGGAGACACAACAACCCAAAACCTATGGGATGCAGCAAAAGCAGTTCTAAGAGGGAACTTTATAGCAATACAATCCTACCTTAAGAAAAGGAAACATCTCGAATAAACAACCTAACCTTGCACCTAAAGCAATTAGAGAAAGAAGAACAAAAAACCCCCAAAGTTAGCAGAAGGAAAAAAATCATAAAAATCAGATCAGAAATAAATGAAAAAGAAATGAAGGAAACGATAGCAAAGATCAATAAAACTAAAAGCTGGTTCTTTGAGAAGATAAACAAAATTGATAAACCATTAGCCAGACTCATGAAGAAAAAAGGGGAGAAGACTCAAATCAATAGAATTAGAAATGAAAAAGGAGAGGTAACAACTGACACCGCAGAAATACAAAGGATCATGAGAGATTACTACAAGCATCTCTATGCCAATAAAATGGACAATCTGGAAGAAATGGACAAATTCTTAGAAATGCACAACCTGCCAAGACTGAATCAGAAATAAATAGAAAATACGAACAGACCAATCACAAGCACTGAAATTGAAACTGTGATTAAAAATCTTCCAACAAATAAAAGCCCAGGATCAGATGGCTTCACAGGCAAATTCTGTCAAACATTTAGAGAAGACCTAACACCTATCCTTCTCAAACTCTTCAAAAATACAGCAGAGGGAGGAATACTCCCAAACTCATTCTACGAGGCCACCATCACCTTGATACCAAAACCAGACAAGGATGTCACAAAGAAAGAAAACTGCAGGCCAGTATCACTGATGAACACAGATGCAAAAATCCTCAACAAAATACTAGCAAACAGAATCCAACAGCACATTAAAAGTATCATACACCAAGTGGGGTTTATTCCAGGAATGCAAGGATTCTTCAGTATATGCAAATCAATCAATGTGATATACCATATTAACAAATTGAAGGAGAAAAACCATATGATCATCTCAATAGATGCAGTAAAAGCTTTTGACAAAATTCAACACCCATTTATGAAAAAAACTCTCCAGAAAATGGGCATAGAAGGAAACTACCTCAACATAATAAAGGCCATATATGACAAACCCACAGCAAACATCAATGGTGAGAAACTGAAAGCATTTCCTCTAAGATGAGGAAGAAGACAAGGATGTCCACTCTCACCACTATTATTCAATATAGTTTTGGAAGTCCTAGCCATGGCAACCAGAGAAGAAAAAGAACTAAAAGGAATACAAATTGGTAAAGAAGAAGCTAAACTGTCACTGTTTGCAGATGACATGATACTATACATAGCGAATCCTAAAGATGCCACCAGAAAACTACTAGAGGTAATCAATGAATTTGGTAAAGTTGCAAGACACAAAATTAATGCACAGAAATCTCTTGCATTCCTATACACTAATGATGAAAAATCTGAAAGAGAAATTAAGGAAATACTCCCATTTACCACTGCAACAAAAAGAATAAAATACCTAGGAATAAACCTACCTAGGGAGACAAAAAACCCTTAGGCAGAAAACTATAAGACACTTGTGAAAGAAATTAAAGATGATATCAACAGATGGAGAGATATACCATGTTCTTGGATTGGAAGAATCAACATTGTGAAAATGACTATACTACCCAAAGCAATCTACAGATTCAGTGCAATCCCTATCAAATTACCAATGGCATTTTATGCAGGGCTAGAACAAAAAAAATCTTAAAATTTGTATGGAGACACAAAAGACCCCAATAGCCAAAGCAGTCTTGAGGGAAAGAAACAGAGCTGGAAGAATCAGGCTCCCTGACTTCAGACTATACTACAAAGCTACAGTAGTGAACACAATATGGTACTGGCACAAAAACAGAAATATAGATCAATGGACTAGGATAGAAATCCCAGAGATAAACCCACGCACCTATGGTCAACTAATCTAAGACAAAGGAGGCAAGAACATACTATGGAGAAAAGACCATCTCTTCAATAAGTGGTGCTGGTAAAACTGGACAGCTACTTGTAAAAGAATGAAATTAGAACACTCCCTAACACCATACACAAAAATAAACTCAAAATGGATTAGAGACCTAAATGTAAGACCAGCCACTATAAAACTCTTAGAGGAAAACATAGGAAGAACACTCTTTGACATAAATAACAGCAAGATCTTTTTGGATCCACCTCCTAGAGTAATGGAAATAAAAACAAAAATAAACAAATGGGACCTAATGAAACTTAAAAACTTTTGCAAAGCAAAGGAAACTACAAACAAGATGAAAAGACAACCCTCAGAATGGGAGAAAACATTTGCAAGTGAATCAATGGACAAAGGATTAATCTCCAAAATATATAAACAGTACATGCAGCTCAATATTAAAAAAACAAACAACCCAATCAAAAAATGGGCAGAAGACCTAAATAGACATTTCTCCAAAGAGGACATACAGATGGCCAAGACGCACATGAAAAGCTGCTCAACATCACTAATTATTAGAGAAATGCAAATCAAAACTACAATGAGGTATCACCTCACACCAGTAAGAATGGGTATCATCAAAAAATCTACAAACAACAAATGCTGGAGAGGGTGTGAAGAAAAGGGAACCCTCTTGCACTGTTTGTGGGAATGTAAATTGATACAGCCACTATGAAGAACAGTATGGAGGTTCCTTAAAAAACTAAAAATAGAATTACCATATGACCCAGGAATCCTACTACTGGGCATATACCTGGAGAAAACTATAATTCAAAAAGACACATGCACCCTAATATTCATTGCTGTGGTATTTACAATAGCCAGGTCATGGAAGCAACCTAAATGCCCATTGACGGACAAATGGATAAAGAAGATGTGGTACATATATGCAATGGAATATTACTCAGCCATAGAAAGGAATGAAATTGGGTCATTTGTAGAGATGTGGATGAATCTGGAGACTGTCATACAGAGTGAAGTAAGTCAGAAAGAGAAAAACAAATATCGTATATTAACGCATATATGTGGAACTTAGAAAAATGGTACAGATGAACCGGTTTGCAGGGCAGAAATAGAGACACAGATGTAGAGAACAAATGTATGGACACCAAGGGGGGAAAACAGCGGGGAGTGGGGGTGCTGGTGTGATGAATTGGGAGATTGGGATTGATATGTATACACTGATGTGTATAAAATGGATGACTAATAAAAACCTTCTGTATAAAAGAATAAAATAAAATTCAAAAAAAATAATTGCTTTAACAAAATAAAGTCATCTTAGTGGGATTATTACAATTATAAATTAGGCCAGCACTAAAAATTGGTCATTTAATTAGGCTAAAAGGATAGGCATGTGCATGGGGCTTATTCCTAACTCTGATAATATGAAGGTGACATTTCCAGACCACAATATTTCACATGTATCATCATAAAAACATCCCTTTTTTTTCTTACCAGTTCCCTGCTTGCTGGCTCACTCTTGCTTTCGCTCCCCAACCCCCCAACCCCCCAACTCCAGTTTCCCATGGGGGCTCTCTATTCCAACACTCTGGGCACAGTCAACTACAGAGCGCTGGGGAAGGCCAGTGGGTGCTGGTAGAAAGGAAACACACCCACTCCTTCGGGAGATCAATGGAGGAACTTGTTTCCAAGGCAGGGGTGTGGGGATCCTTCCTGGTACCCAGGGCTGCCATGGAGCTCAAGATAACTACTGGGTAAGAAGGCAATGAGAAGCAAGCTGGTACTGAAGCAGGAGTCCAAATAAAAGAGAAGAAAAGGGCTTCCTTAACCAGGACAGATATACAGGCTTATCACTCAGGACCCAGGGACACAGCTTACTGCAGAACTCTGATGCCAACTCATCTGCCTGCAAAGTCCATTTCCCCAGACTCAGGCAGTGGTGGCTGACCACTTCTAAGGAGAAGAAACCATGAAGCTCACTTTCACAACAGGGATAAAGCAGGTACTGCTGCAATAACTACAGCAGGGAAGTGACTAAACCCATAACCAAGGTGAGAGCAGCCAGTGGTGCCAATGGCTCTAGAAAGAAGTGTTTATAACCACCTGGTGCTGGGAAAGGGGGGTGGAGTAGAGTGGTGGAGGCTGGTCATAAAGTGGATGGCAGTGTGGGAACACTGCTTTTATCCAATGCAGATTTGGAAAAAGTGAAGGAAGTTGAAACAAAAGTACTCCAGATCCTTGGGTGGAAAGCATTATGTTATGTTCTGATGTCTTCCAGACATCTAGGTCGTTATCAAGAGGAGACAAACCCAGCTATTTATTGGGGCATAAATCTCTCCCTACAAGTGGGGATTTTCCTTCAGCCATGCAGTGTTGAGGCTTAATAAAAGTTACTAAACTTCTTCTATCTTAAGCATCCAAGTCACTTCATTCTCTGGGAATATGATACAGGACCAAGAAGGTCAAAATCTGCGTTTTCCATTACTGTGATATTAAACCCCCCTTCAATGGCCCATCTCTAGTCATCTGGGCCTGGGAAGCACCTGTTATACATGATTATAATAATATTCAAAATATGCATCATGCTTTTAATGTTCTCTTCTCTAAAAATCCATAGATAATATCTGTTTTTCTGAAAACAGAGTCAGTTTTCAACAAAAATCTTTTATAATTCTCACTGTCAATTTAGAAAATAATACAAAAATGATTATTTAAATATTTATTTTTATCACCAAAAGATCAGGGAATTGTCATATCAAATATATTAAAGTATTCAGTGAGTATATATTGTTATAAGATATAATAATGTGCTTTTTTTTCTTTTTTTTTTTTTTTTGCGATATGCGGGCCTCTCACTGTTGTGGCCTCTCCCGTTGCGGAGCACAGGCTCCGGACACGCAGGCTCAGCGGCCATGGCTCACGGGCCCAGCCGCTCCGCGGCATGTGGGATCTTCCCAGATCGAGGCATGAACCCGTGTCCCCTGCATCGGCAGGCGGACTCTCAACCGCTACGCCACCAGGGAAGCCCTAATAATGTGCTTTTTAAAACATAATTTAACCAAAGTACAAAATATCTATAAATGAGTAGCACTGAAAATATCTACTGGGTGACTGTGTTTCTAGCTAATTGTATAGGAAGGAATCAAATCCATAAGAGGACTGGATATTGCTCAGGATTAACAGCCGAAACACAGCCTCAGATTTCAAACTCAAATCCTTAATAAAAACTAAAAGGGGGGATACAATTAAAGTGAAATTTTCATCTAAGAAATAAAATGCATTTTCTATATTTAATAATTGTGATTATTTTTAAAAGCAATTTAAATTGTTTTGTGTGTATAAAATGCATTTATTAGTCAACAAGGAATTTATCATTGCGTTTGTATACCATACCTTATGTGCTTTAGGAAGAAGTGAGCCAGGTGGTTTTTTTCTGAGTACATATGCTTGAAAGCCCTTCTGGAGATAAAAGGTTGGATTGGACTGTCCTGATCTAGATAAGAGTAGAGAAAAGGTCAATAACAAAGATATATTTTTCCTTTTCCCCAAATCCTGCTGAAATTTCAAAAGAAAACACAAAATGAAAATGAACCCATTTCAATGGGGGAATGCCAAGAGGGGTGCTATCAGCAGCTAAGAACATGAGCTTTTGGATGATATACAGCAGATGGTAACACAGTGGCAGCTGGAGAATCTACAACCTACACAGGTAGAGGAGACCACACTTCCTACCTGCAAATCATGAGTTTTATCAGAAGTGCACCTAGAACAATGTCTAGATCTAAGCAAAGAAAGGCTGGGAGAAGAGATTGTAGGTGATCAGTCAGAAAATTAATTAAAGGATGCTGGAACAGCTGGATTGGTATTCCAACATCTGTCATTGGAGAGAGAACTCCAAGTACAGCTCTCTAAAGAGGGAATTCTGATAAGCAAGGTCCTAGAGTGGATATCTGGGCCAGGAAGTGCAACAGTGCCCCAGGTGACTCACAGACACCAGGGCACTGGCTTTCTCTGCCCTGTGAACAGAAATTCTCATGTGAACTAAGGAAATACACTCCAGCTACCAAAATTATTCAATCTATATCTTCATTTACACAGCTTTTAAATAATTCAACTGCATGAAAGAGAGGCCCTAAACTAAAAAAAAAAGACGAATTAATCCCTGAGGTAACAGGTAATAGGGGAAAGTTAAAAACATTTTTTTTCCTGAAGTTTCTCCCTAGGCCTCCACCTCCATCTGCAAAGAACAAGAGTAGTCCAGATTGAATGCAGCAGTCCGTCCAGTGTCTACTTCTAACTCTGATAAGCCAGACCCATCCTCCCCAGCAATCATCTTGGCACCATCTAATCCTGTGTGGGGGGTGCCTTTTAGCATAGGAAAGTGGAGATCATTGCCACAATGGTCAGGAAATGGGACCACTTCAAGCTGTGTTGTCTGTCTTGACATGGGACAAATTATTTGTGATGCTCCAAAGAGTCAAGGTGCAATGAACCTTACAAAGACATTTTTTAATGCCAAATGTCTGATTGGATGCATTTTTGATAATGCAGTCATATATGAAGCACTGGCGTTTTATGATGGTAAATGACCCAGGTGAAATATAAAAGGAAAACTAAAAGCTTCTTATTGAAGATACAGCTGCCATATGATCTAGCAATTTCACTTCTAGGTATATATCCAAGAGAACTGTCACTCATTCTATGGGACACACCCTATACCTTATCAATAACAACAACTCAAGCACTGCATTATCCTATTTTTTAAGCATTTCTATGTCTGATCATAATTTCCTTTCTTTCATTCCCACTAGTACCTCCATTCCAGTGCCATCTTAGGCACTACAACATTCAGGGCAAAAGAGGCTCCAGTAGGCAAGAACAGTCTCTAAAAGAGCCATAGGTTCTGGTTACTGGAAGCAGAAGCCACCAAACCAGGGTGTGCATGGAAACAGTAGAAAGGAATGCAAGAGAATCTGGGCAAAGTATCAATAATATCTACTAAAATAACTACTCTTGCTTCAAATTCATGACTATGAACCTCAAAGTGAACGCTGCCAGCAATCATAATATACTTCCTTGGCCTGTTCATTCTCCCATGCTCTTGGATGACTATTTCACAATTCCTACTCTTTCTTCAAACCTCCAACACTTTTCCCACCATCTTCACTCTCAGCTGATTACCTAGTTTCCTATTTCACAGAGAAAATAGGAGCAATCAGGTGAGAACTTCCACAAGCTTACACTACCATATCTACTGCACAGAAGCACCTGTACTCATATACTCTTCTTCCCTATAGAGTCTGTAGAAGAATGTCTACATTCCTATCTAAGGACAATCCCTTCTCTTGTGAATTAGATCCCATCCTACTCTTGTCTACTCAAGGACTTTGTTCTAGCCCTCTCTCCTACACAAATTTTTCTGTCTGTTCTGGATCACTGCCATCAGCATATAAACATTCTGCCTTTTTTTTTTTAAAGACTTCTCTTGACCCCACTTCCCCCTCTATGTAAGACATTTATTTCCACCTTTGTAGAAAAATTCAAGAGTTGTTTATATTCCTTGCTCCAATTCCTCTCCTCCTATTTTCTCTTGAACCCATTTCAATCAAGCTTTCATTCCTATCTTTCCACTGAAATTACTTTTTCAAGGTCAATAATACTGCTATGGTATCAGACCATGGTTCTCCCCATCTCTCTGGCCACTCCTTTTGAGACTCCTTTGTAGGTTCCCCCTTAATTCTTCAACTTCTTATGTTGGGATGCCTGGGAATAAGTTCATAGACCTTCTGTATCTTCACGTAGACTCATCATCTAGGTAAGATCTCATGGCTTTAAATACCCTCTCTATCTCAATGACTCCCAAATGTAAATGTCTAGTTTAGATCTCTGCCCTGACCTCTGGACCCATATATCTGCCTGCTTACTATACATATCCACTCCAAAAGACATCTTGAAAGTTAACATTGCAAAACTGAGTTCCTGATATTTCCCTTCCAGTCTGATTGTCTACAGTCATCTCTACTTCATTTCATGATAACTCCATCCTTCCAGTTGCCAAGACAAAAATGGAACACTATTTGTCTCCTTTTCTTTTGCTTTCATACCCCACACCTGATCAGTCAGTAAATTCTTCAAAATAAATCCAGAATATGAGCACTTTGCACCTATCCTACACTACTACCCTGGTCCATACCACTAACTGCTCTGTGCCGGGTCATTGCAATACACTCCAAACTGGTCTCCTTGTATTTGCCTCCTTCAGTCAACACAATAGGCAAAGAGATTCTGTTTAAAAAGACAAATCACTTCCCTCCTCTGCCCCCAAATCCCTAATCTCTCACCATTTCGACTAACGTAAAGGCCAACGTCCTCATAACAGCCAACAGAATTCCTGTTGCCCTTGCTTACACAACTCCAGGCACATTGGCTTGTAGTCTCTCCACCCACTGGAGAGCTCTTGCTCTTGCTGTTCCCTCTGTCTGGAATACTCTTTCCCCAGATAGCTACATGGCTCACATCCCCATCTCTCTTTGCTGAATTCCATCTTCTCACTGAGGCCTTTCTTCTCCCTCCTCCTAAACATTTCCTATTCTCCTTTGTTTCTCTCCATGATACATATCACCTTTTTCTACACTGTAATATTTAGAAGTGATTTTATTTATCATCTCTCTTCTCCAAATAGAATGGAAGTTCCAAAAAGGCAAGATTTTTTTGTCTGTTATAGCCCCAGTGGTTGGAGCAGTGCCAGGCATGTATTATGCACATAGCTGGAAATCATAAGTTTTGTTCTATCAAGTTATACAATGCCTTCATTATTGTTTAAATCTAAATATTTTTATTTCTAATATGATTTAATTTTTTCAAATTCTAAAAATAAATTTTGCATAGTTTAAAAATATATACAAAATTTGTAAAGCATAAAGAATAACACAACAAACACCAGTGTTCTCACTACCCAGTTTAAGAAAGAAAAAAGTTACTGTATCTCTGAAGCTCTCTTTGTGTTCCTCCCTTCATTTTTTAATTTTTTGGCTGTGCAGGGCTGCTTGAGGGATCTTAGTTCCCCCACCAGGGATTGACCCTGGGCCACTGCAGTGAAAGCGCTGAGTCCTAACCACTGGACCACCAGGGAATTCCCTGTCCCTTCAGAGTAACTACTGTCTTGATTTTTAAATATATCATTACCTTGAAGTTTATCTCTTTAAACAATATACTGCTTATTTGTCCAGTTTTTGATTGTGTTGTTGTGTATAGCTGCAGCTGAATCATGTTCACTGCTGTATGGTGTTCCATCACATGAATATACTACAATTTATTCATCCATTCTACTATTGATGAACATCGTGTTTTATTCCTGTATTTTTGCTATTACAAACAGTGCAATGAACATTTTTGTAGATTATCTCCTGATACCATGGTACAAGAATTCCTCAGGAGTATAAAACTAGGAATAGAATTGCTTTTCATGGGGCTTTGTCTTCCTATCTTCATCTTTACAAGACTGTGCCAAATTGTTCTCCAAGGTAGTTATACTAATTCACACCCTCACCAATAGTGGATGAGTCCCTGTTATCTCATATCCTGCTTGATATTGTCAGATTAAAAAAAAAGTGAATGTGATGGTGTGAAATGGTATCTTGTCATTTTAATTTGCATTTCCCCAATTATCATAGTGTAATGAGGTTAAGTATGTTCAAGTCTTTTGCCCATTTTTCTGTTGGGCTATTGTAGTTCTTTATATGTTCTGGATATTAATCTTTTATCCATTATATACACTGAAAATATTTTCTTTTGTTCTTTCACTTTAAGGATTCTTTCACTAAAAAATTATCAATCATTTCTTTCATGGTTTGTGCTTTTGTCTTTTTAAAGATTTTATTCTCTACTCCAAAGTCATAAAGATCTTCTCCTATATGTCTTCCAAATGTTTATAGTTTTGCCTTTACCATTCAAGTCTGTAGTCCACCTGGAACTGTGTGAGGCAGAGTAAGGGACAGGGCTACTTTCAATTTTTTCATACAGATAATAATTATTGCTGTATAATTTACTGAAAAATCTTTTCTCCCTCCAACCCCACACAGAGATTCTCTGTGCCAGCACTGTCATATGTCAAAGTTCTATAAACATGTGGGTCTTTTTGTGGACTCTATTTTATTGATCTGTTTGTCTATTCTGTGCTAATAATATGCCATCTTAATTCAAATTTCCCACTTTGTTCTTCTTCAGGAGTGTTTTTGCTTATTCTTAGCCCTTTGCTCTTGTACATAAAATTTAGGAGTAATTTTTCAAGTTAGGGAAAAAATTAAGATTTTGATCGTCATTGCACTGAATCTATAGATCAGTTGGGAAAAAAGAGAAATGTACAATTCTGAATTCTCCTATTCGTGAACATGGCACCTCTCAATTCATTTAGTTCTTTTTAAGGTCCTAATACAGTTTTATAATTTCATTTACAAAGGTCTTGCACATACTTTATTCGATTAATATTTGAGAAATTTATATTTCTGTTGCTCTTATTAATTTTATCTTTCTGAAAATTATAATTTTACATTTTTGTTGCTAAAGTCAAGAAATGCAATTGATTTTCGCATACTGAACTTTGATAAACTCCATTATTTTCTGTAGATTATTGGCTCTTTAATCTGTATTTCAATTAGTTTCTAAAATGTATTTATTAGCTATCTTCTCTTGATTTCTAAACTTTTGGCATTTATATTCTGATTTTTTTTTTTTTTAAGAATGACGCTTTAGAATTTCTGAAACTTCCTTTGTGGCCTAACATGTCTTCAATTTTCATAAACTTTTTCATGTGTCTTGGAAATAAATGTGTATTCTCTGTGGAGATAGTTCCACACATATATATTATTTACACCACAACTAGTTCCATTTATCAAGCACAATTCTGGTTTATTTAACATTCAACTTAATTCAGAATTAACTCTCAGTTAGATAATTCTCCAACAACTCTAGGAGAGAAATATTACTATCCCCATTTTGCCAAAGGAGGATTCAATGCTCAAAAGAGTTAAATAAGTTGTTCAGATTCCCATAGCAAGTTTGAACTTTGAGCTGTTAGTTTGTTTATAACACAAGGCTTCTAGGCTAGAAACCTCAGCCATATTTTATTCCACCTTCTCCTTCATCCTACAATATCTATTATGACATGGTGCCTTTTATTTTTATTTTTTGTTGTTTTTAGTTTGGCAGCGGCACAGCATGGCCCCGGGCAGTGAAAGCGCGAGTCCTAACCACTGGACCACCAGGGAATTCCCACAGGGTGCCTTTTAATTCCACACCCCCAAACCTTCTCTGATCCATCTCCTTTCCACTATTTTTAATTTCTCTAAAATCAGTAGTCAAGGAATATAAATGTCAGTGATAAATGCCACTGGTATACAGTTCTGTTACAGTGTTAAGCCATTTCACCTGTATTACTTCATTTAATTATCAGGATCAAGCAGAACAGGCAGATATTTATTACAGATTATGAAACTAGTTCTCAGAGAGTTCATGTACCATAGTATTTAAATTCCCAGTCAGTAAGTGGCACGTCTAGTTTTCTGGAAGCCAGGACTGCTTCTATAGCTCTGTTTATCAAAATACTATTTTTAGAATAAAGTCTATTTGAAAATTATTTTCTGTTATACAACATCAGACTAGAGCCAGATTCACTGTGGGGAACAGTGCTCTCAGAACGGTCATCCAGTTCTATACCCCTACTTCAGAAAGAACTAAAGCCCAAAGTGGTGCTATGATTTGTTAAATGGAAGATCTAGGGTAAGAATTCGGATCCCCCAACTGGTACCATTAACTCAGCCTCCAAGAATATGCCAATGTGAACGGAATTACATCCGCTTCTCAGAAAAAAAGGTTATAGGACAAACGTTGAACGAAGGCCTCTTTATATCCCACAGACCTTCCAACCTTAATTGCTTCAATGAATATAGTTAACAATGATTCCTTCTTGTAGTTGGAATCGTGAATGTTATCGTGCTTCCATCACTGCCCTTGAATTGGAAATACTCAGAATGTAATGCAAGGGACCGGTGACGGCAGCTCTCGCCTGCAGAGTGCGTCACTGCAGAAAAAGAAACAGGATGGGGGAAATTGGGAACACACCCAAGGCCAGAGGAAGAAAAACACAAGGCACAGATCTGTTTTTGCTAGCGGAGAAGGCTGGCGTCGGTACCTGTATTGGGCAACGGTCAGCTTGGCCTCGGGCTCGGCCCCAAAGCCGGGCAAGTGCTGGTGTAGGTAGGCCTCCAGAGACTTGCAGTCGAACTTGTGCTGGGGCAGCACTTCGGCCGTCTCGGGCTCGCGGGAGGCACCGGTCTCCATGATCAGTGCTGCCGCCTCAGACCACAGAGTCAGAGAAACCACAAGTCTCCACGGCTCGGATACCTCTGGTAGGGGAGCACCGTTCCACAGCCTGGGGCGAGTCCGAGATGCCCGCGCGGAGGCGGGCCCGCGGCTCCAGCCAATCACACCCCCACACACCCAGGTGCCGCTGCTGGGCAGCACTGGCCCAGGATTTGGGCTGTGTTAGGAAATGCCAGAAGGGCCTAGTGTGTTCGGATTTAAAATTTTCAGTCAGCCTCAGAGTTGGGGGGTCTCAATTCTAAAGAAAGCAAAACCACTTTAGTCACTACGGGTAAATACGAACGCCGAAGCCTCCTCCGCCTCCAAATTTAATGCACCGGCAGGCGGAAGACCTATAGGGTCCGGTTCAGAAAAGGGCCCGTCAGGACCTCGAGCCCGGGAATAAAAGATCCTGGGGATTCTCCTTGCCGCCCGGTTGGAAAGGCAACATCGCAGGCCGCCGGCTCTGGACAATGATGACCCGGGCCCTGCTTCGGCCCGGGCGAAGAGGGAAACTGAAAGGGCTGGTTTTTCCTTGAGGGGGAACGATGACTGCAACGCACCGGAAGCGGCGCGCTGAGAGGCTCGCGGGAGCGGTGGAGACGGTCAGTCCGGGAGGCGCTGGGAGGGCTTCCTCAGGGTTGTGGGCTAGGAAGGCCGCCGCAAGGTGCCTCCTCACATACCCCTCGCGGACCCAGCAGGCCAGCAGCGTGGGGCGGCGGCGACGTCGACGGCCGGGGCTGGGAGCGCTGGCGGCCGGGGTCCCAGCCATGGCCGAGTCTGTGGAGCGGCTGCAGCGGCGGGTCGAGGAGCTGGAGCGGGAACTGGCCCAGGAGAGAAGTCGCCGGGCCCTGGGGGGCGGCGATGGAGGGGGCGGTCGGGCCCGCATCGAGAAGATGAGCCCCGAGGTGGTGGATTCCAACCCCTACAGGTGACCTGCGTGGCGGGTCGGGGCGGGGAGGGGGGCGAGGTCACCGTCTCCAGGTGGTCAGGAGTGAGGCGCTCCCTGCTGCTGTCCAGCTCACAAGGCCTAGCACCTCCCTTTTCTTGTTCTGGGGTCCTGTTGCCAAACGGGCAAGACCAAGTCTTAGTACTGGTGAAACGTGTTCTTCCTCTTTTTAAAAAACCCAACTGAATCAGCCATATGGTGCTGCTCCAGTGCTTGCTGAGGACACGTATCCAGTTAACTACCGCCCCTGCCTCTATTAGTCTTCCTCGCTCTGCGTAAAACTGAGAGTAAAAACTTTCAGAAGACACCAGATGTAAAACCCGCTAAGCATAAACTTGGGAGCTTCATAAAGTCTTCTCAGTGTTTCTTAAATTGGGGGCATTGTGGAGAGAGCTGGATTAGCTCTAAAACCATTGGACTTCCCCAGGCCTGTCTGCTCCTCTCCTTTCTTTTCCTAAGATTTGTTAATTCAGCGGGCGTGCACTGTCACTTTTCCTCTTCACCACAGCCCTAGGAGATTACTACTATTATTTTATCCCCATTTTATGAGAAAAATGAGGCTTAGAGAGCTGCTGTGACCTGCCGCAGGTCATAGAGCTATAACAGTAGCTAAAAAGGCCTGGACTGGCATTAGGTTTGTCTTACTCCAAAGTTCACATGGAACTGTCTCCCCAGTAAAAATAAGTAAGCCATTAAGTAGTGTGGCTAAAAACTGGATAGTTTTAGAGTAGGTGAAACAGGAAAGATATTATTGTTGCTCTTTCTCTTCAAAGAGCAGGAGAGTTTGGGGCTTCCCTGGTGGCGCAGTGGTTGAGAGGCTGCCTGCCGATGCAGGGGACACGGGTTCGTGCCCCAGTCCGGGAAGATCCCACATGCCTCGGAGCGGCTAGGCCCGTGAGACATGGCCGCTGAGCCTGCGCGTCCAGAGCCTGTGCTCTGCAACAGGAGAGGCCACAACAGTGAGAGGCCCGCGTACCGCAAAAAAAAAAAAAATGAAAAGAGCAGGAGAGTTTGGATTTTAAAGAAGGGTTTTATTTATGACATATAAAGCCTCAGTGGAAGTCTTAGGGTGCATGTTTTTTGTTTGTTTGTTTTACAACCTAAAATGCAGACCAGTATTTGGCACAAAGATGTTAATTACAATTTTATTTGTAATAGAAAAACCTGACCAAAATTATAATTGTTCCATAATTACAAAAGAGTTCATTTTAACCCAAATTAAGTGAAATCATGCCAGATTCTTGCTTTTCTCTTATTTATCTTACTATGTTTAAAAAAAATTTTTTTTCTTTCAGTTTTGAGATATAATTGACAGGGTGCATATATTTTACTTGACACATATGAGGGGTCCAAAATTTTTAGAGGTTGAATAAGCATGAATTGACATCTCTAATTAGAATGAGTGGAAACTATTCCATTTGGCATTCTTAAACATTTTTCAATTTTACAAATGAAAATTTTGAAATATTCCCTCCAAGAAAAGCAAAGGAATGTGGATCATATATTTATTTTTTAAAATAAATTTATTTATTTATGGCTGCGTTGGGTCTTTGTTGCTGTGCGCGGGCTTTCTCTAGTTGAGTGGGGACTACTCTTCGTTGCAGTGCGCGGGCTTCTTATTGCTGTGATGGCTTCTCTTGTTGTGGAGCACAAGCTCTAGGTGTGTGGGCTTCAGTAGTTGTGGCACGTGGGCCTCAGTAGTTGTGGCTCACGGGCTCTAGAGCGCAGGCTCAGTAGTTGTGGTGCACGGGCTTAGTTGCTCTGTGGCATGTGGGATCTTCCCAGACCAGGGCTCAAACCCATGTCCCCTGCATTGGCAGGCGGATTCTTAACCACTGCGTCACTAGAGAAGTCCGATCATATATTTATAACCATCTTTCAGACATCATTTTAATGTGAGATGATTCCTTGACATTGTAATGACCACAAACCTAACATTCAGAACTCAAATTTAAACATTTAGTATTTTCTATATTATTTGCACCATTTGTCTTTATTAAAACTGCTACTTAGGAGATGGCAGTTGTCACCCAAAGCTCTGCACTAGTACATGGAAATTTGATGAAGGTCAGCCTTAAGTTTTTGAATTGTTGTTCATTCAGCAAATATTTAGTGAGCACCTTTTCATCTCCAGCTGGATAATGTTATCTACCACTTATTATTATGCATAGACACTGGGAATACAAAGTAGACATGGTCATTTCCCTCCAGAGGTTACCGGATGAGTGTGAGATAGATAGAAAAGTAAACATGGGATTGCAATATGAGTGGTAAGAAATATGATAAAGTATTGATACATGGTTATCAGAAAAAATATAGGAGAGGGATTTGTAGGTCTCCTACATCATTTTAATTGCATCAAGTGATACAATAGAAATATAATATAAAGCCCCTGACCCTCAAAGACCTTTTGCTTTAGTTTGGGAGATTCAGTGGTTGTAGAATAATGATCAACACAAGTAACTGTAAAATTGTGTGGTATGTAATATAATTAGAAGCATGTTGACTAAATGAAGAGGTGAGCAGAAGCTTTGAAATTAGAAAACCTGGTTTTAAATACTGGCTCAAAAACTGAGCTCTGAATAATTGTTTGCCATTTAGCTAATCTTGGGCAAGTTAATTAACCTGAATCTTTTCCCCCATTCATAAAAGGAGGTTGCATTCTTCTCAGCATTATATATAAAGATTAAAGAGAGCATCAAGGTAAAGATGGCAGATTGATCACAGGCATATATTATCACTGTCTACCCAATCCCACTAAAATGAAAGTAAAGGAGTTTTTAAAAAGGAATAAACCTCCACTGAAAAAAGAGGGTTTCTATAAGTAATTGGGGGATGGGTGAGCCCCTGTACTTAAAAGATTATAGTTAGACAGTTTTAGAATCTAGAAAAGGGATGGATGACTGATAACTGATGTAAAGGATCCAAAGAAATTGGCTCTAAATGCTGCAACCCAGTTTATACCACAGAATTCCCCAAAAGCTCAAGAATAGGCATAGTATTTCTAGAAGGGCTTAAGGTAGGGCTAAGAAAGATATGGCTGAAAATCTGTTGAAGAAACAACCCAGGTTCACTACTTCACTTTGGGTAGCTGGGCAAATGCCTCTTCTCTATCAGGAGAGAAGACTAGAGATTTACTCATTGGAGAGTAAAATAGAGGATTTACATTAATAATTGAAGCAAGTCTTCATACCTGAAGAAAGGGGATTAACTAAATGTTTACATACTGAATGCTAGGACTTCCAACCTTTTTCTTCCATTTAACACCCCCAAACTTACAGGCATAAAGACTTTTCAGGCTGGAAATTGAAAGATTCTTCTCTAGGGAATCTGAGAGCACCAAGAAGAGAGACTGAAAGACATTGACATTGTGGGTTTCTCAACTAAACAACCCAGCCAGATCACCCTACAGTGAAGCCCAAAGTCAAACAAGCAATGCCCACATCCCTGCCTTTATTAGTGTCTGGCTCTTAAATATGAGCAGAATAAAGGATGAGAGAAGCTCCTAATGTGAAAGAAGGAAAATAAAATTAGTTACTTGAATAGACTTTGTAAGGGGAACACAACCCAAATATTATTATTAGTATCTTCAGAAAGGAAAGATGTTGTATAAATGAAACAGGACAAGTTACTACAAAAAGAAATCATTCAGATAACTGAAAAGAATTCTTGCAAATGGAGAATGATAACAAAAGTGAAAATGTCAATAGAAGATTTGGAAAATAATGTTGAAAGAAATCCAGAGAACAGAGCAGAAAACTAAAATTGTGGACAATAGAAGAAAGAAATTAAGAGCAGAGGACTAGTCCAAGAGGTCCAACTTCCAAATAATAGAAGTTTCACAAAGTCCAGGAAAAACAAACCAACCAAACAAGGACATCATCACATTATTCAAGGAAATTTCCCAGAACTGAAAAAACATGTTTCCTATTTGAAAGAGTCCAACAAGTACTCAGCACAATTGATGAGAATAGATTCAACTCTAAGGGACATCGTGAGATTTCAGAAGCTAGAAGACACCTTAGAAATTTTGAAGGAAAATGTTTCTAACATAGAATTCTATACCAAGTTAAACTATCGACTAAGTGTGTGTGTGTGTAGGTGTAGCTTTCAACGATTATATACCCTTTAATTTGTCAATTTTATAATACTTCTAAAAATAGAATTTTGATAAAACATTTTGATAAAACATTTTTAAGAAGTTTGGTAAATAACATTTTCAGACATACACGTTCTCAAAATTTACCTTCCTTGTACCCTTTACAAAGCTATGAGAAGATGTTCTTCCAACCATAGCAAGAGAATAAATTAAGAAATAATCTACAGCAGAGGCTCTCAAACTTTAGTGTGCATCACAATTACTTGGGGAGCTTGTTAAAACACAGATTGTTTAGGCCCCACATCCAAAGTTTGATTTGCTTTGTGATTATAGGGTGGGGACTCAAGAAATGATATTTCTAGCAAATTCCATAGGCCACTGACCCATAGGCCACACTTTAGAACCATTGAGCTCTAAGGTACCAGAAGCAGGAGATTAATACAGGATGAAGAAATGAAGAGAATTTGTAATGTGATGAAGAGAGAATGCAGGATGGGAGCTGTATGTGCAGTAAATGTGCACATGGGGACATGTCAGAAGATTCTAGTATATCTTTAAGAAGAAATTGCTAGAACACCTAATGTATATGACTATCTAGAGCAATTTTAGACAACTGGGGTTGAATTTGTGAAAATACATAGAAAAGTAAACATAAGAACAAACACAATTATTAATTTCAAGGGTGGGGATCATACAGGAAAGGGTAAATTCTAATATACTACATTGTCCAGTTGTGAACAGTATTAACATCTAACCAAAATGACCATATAACAATATCAAGAGGCTGGTGAGATGGGAAATATTTGTGTTTAATGATAAAGAGTGAAATCTTCAGATAGTACCTAAACCTGAAAATCAAGAAATAAGTGTTAGCATGTTATTTAGAGGTATCCTGGTAACAGAGTTAAAAATGAGTGAGGAGAGGAAAATGGGGGTGCAGGCCAGAACACTGCTGAGTTTCCTAACAAGCCTAATAGAACTATTTGACTCTTAATGTGTAAACTAATGGGGATTGTATATGGGGATGTGTATATAATGTGTATATATGGGGATGTGTATATAATGGGGATGTGTATAGTTTTAAAGTATATGTATTTAAAAAAACCTAAAATACTGAAGAAGATAACAGACTAGCAGTAACTAGGTAAATACCTCTTAGAGTCCTTGGTATAAGAGGTGCTTACTGAAAGTAGACATTATCCATTGTGGGCAGAGGCAACAAGTGAATAGAATTCCATCCATGAGATTATTCTGATGTTAAACATTAAGTCTGAGTTAAACATTAAATATTTACATATACTAATAAGCATGGGAAAATGTTGAAATTTCACTTTGACCCATTCTCTGGAAACAACATTTGAGTCAATAGGTCTCAATCTTGACTGCACATTAGAATGTATGAGGAACTTTTAAAAAATCTTGTTGCACAGGCTACATCTTGGAGGGAGGGTATTCAGGCATCAGTGCTGAAGTGATTTAGTTTCATCTGGTAAAAATTAGCTGAAAGATTTCTCTCTCTCTCACACACTCACTGTTTCTTCTCTCACAGTTTATTTTCTGTGATGATGTATGTTTACCTATATCACTATTAATTAAAAGATTGTAAGCCTTAAAATATTTCTTTCCTTTGTTTTAAGCCGCCTGATGGCATTGAAACGAATGGGAATTGTAAGTGACTATGAGGTAAGATAAATCCTTCCAAGTTTTTGAAGATGATTTCAGTAAATGAAAATAACTTTCGATGACATTTCCGATGAAGAATTTTTATTTATTTATTTGTTTGTTTGTTTGTTTGTTTGTTTACTTTTGGCTGCATTAGGTCTTTGTTGCTGCGCACAGGCTTGCTCTAGTTGCGGTGAGCTGGGGCTACTCTTTGTTGCAGTGTGCAGGCTTCTCACTGTGGTGGTTTCTCTTGTTACAGAGCACGGGCTCTAGGTGTGCCGGCTTCAGTAGTTGTGGCTCGCGGGCTCTAGAGCTCAGGCTCAGTAGTTGTGGCGCATGGGCTTAGTTGCTCCGTGGCATGTGGGATCTTCCCAGACCAGGACTTGAACCCATGCCCCCTGCATTGGCAGGCAGATTCTTAACCACTGTGCCACCAGGGAAGCCCCGGTGGAGAATTATTAACCAACACACATATAATTTTGCATTTTACAGAAAATCCGTACCTTTGCTGTAGCAATAGTAGGTGTTGGTGGAGTTGGCAGTGTGACTGCTGAAATGCTGACAAGATGTGGCATTGGTAAGGTAAAAACATCTCTCTTTGTCTATCATTTAGGGAACCCAATCACTTCTGGAGTAAATCAGGTACAAATTAGAATTTCTTTTCTCCTTACTAATGGCTTATTGATTTGTGGTGTATTTATTTATTTATTAAAAAAATTTTTTCTATCCCAGGTTTTTTTTTTTTTTTTAATTGGGGTATAGTTGCTTTATAATGTTGTGTTAGTTTCTGGTGTCAACGAAGTGAATCAGTATATGTATACATATATCCCCTCCCTCTTGCACCTCCCTCCCACCCCCTTACCGCCCCCGCCGGCATCGCCCCGCATCCCACCCATCTAGGTCACCACAGAGCACCGAGCTGAGCTCCCAGTGCTATACAGCAGGTTCCTACTAGCAGTTTTCCACATGGTAGTGTATATAGGTCAATCCCAATCTGCCTATTCATCCCACCTCCCTAAACCCCCCACGGTGTCCGCATGTCTGTTCTCTATTTCTGTCTCTATTCCTGCCCTGTAAATAGGTTCATCTGTACCATTTTTCTAGATGCCACATTTATGCATTAGTATACAATATTTGTTTTTCTCTTTCTTCACTCTGTATGACAGACCCTAGGTCCATGATGTGTGGTGTATTTATTCAGGTTGTTTTTTCTACCCCAGTTTGTGGGGTTAAGACATAAACCCACCCAAAAGGAAGCTAATATTATTACTAATTAAACAAGGACCACCTGATTTTGTTCAGGACCTTTTTTGTTTGGATTTAAGTGTTTTAGACATACAAGTTTAGGAAAGAAGGCTGTTAAATTGATAAAGTGTGTAGTGAAACACTGAAACATCCAAAATATTTTTTTAAACACAGTTTTTATACAAGACAAACTAGAAGGCATATACCTTTCTTACTCTTGAATTTGAAATGGTGAATGCTCCAGATTTTTTTTAACCCATACATTTCTTTTTTTTTTTTTTTCTAAGATTTTTTTTTGGGGCTGTACTGCGTGGCTTGCAGGATCTTAGTTCCCCGACCAGGGATTGAACACCCAGGGCCATGGCAGTGAAAGTGCTGAGTCCTAACCACTGGACTGCCAGGGAAGTCCCATACTTTTTTCTAAAATTGATTTGATTGGGTAGAAAGGAGAAGTTAACTTTGTACCAGAAATCAGCCTACCAATCTTAGATTTATAAAGCCAGAGTCCATGATGTTAGATAGATAGTGGTTGAATACATAAGTTTTCCACAATTGTATATCATTTTGCTAAACTTTGTGGAAAAATGTTTGCTTTATCAATGCTTTTTAATATGTTGGTCCCCTCCATGCCCCAAATTCTTAAAAGAAAGTGGTTTCAAAGTTGGCACTTATTTATCAATATAGAAAAGACAACACCAAAATACTAAAAATGTTTAACATTTTAAAGCCTTTCAAGAAGTTTATAAAAGCTAGCCAATAATTGCTTATACCTGACATACATGCCTTGGCTGATTGATCAAGGGTGGTAGAGATCATGGAGATTTGCTGGTCGCAGGTTTGAGTGTGCACTAGAATCACTTGGAAGGCTTATTAAAACAGATTGCCAGACTCTACCCCAGTGGTTTTGATTCTATAGGTTTCAGGTGGACCTAAGAATGTGCATTTCTAACAAGTTCCCAGGTGGTTCTGATGATGTTGTTCTGGGGACTATGCTTTAAGAACAGCATCACCTGGGGGCCTCCCTGGTGGCGCAGTGGTTGAGAGTCCGCCTGCCGATTCAGGGGACACGGGTTCGTGCCCCGATCCCGGAGGATCCCACATGCCGCGGAGCGGCTGGGCCCGCGAGCCATGGCCGCGGGGCCTGTGTGTCCGGAGCCTGTGCTCCGCAACGGGAGAGGCCACAGCAGTGAGAGGCCCGCGTACAGCAAAAAAAAAAAAAAGAACAGCATCACCTGGGAGCTTGTTATAATTGAAGATTCCCAGGCCCCACCCAAGACATGCTGAATCAGAATCTATATTTTAACAAGAACTCCGGGTGATTCGTAGGCATATTAATGTTGAGGAAGTACTCCAGTATTTCTAACAAGCTTCAGGTGATGCTGATGGGGTTATCCCAGGCCACATTTTGAGTAGCAAGGGTCTAGAACAGTTAGCAAATATTGCTGTAATTAAAATCACCTTGGATGTTTAAAAAAATTCTTATGTTCAGACTGCACCACATACTAGGTTAATCAGAACCTCTGGGGATGAGACCTACACATTTGTATTTTTTAAATACAGTGGTTCCAGTGTCAACTCAAGTTTGTAAGCTAAGGATCTACATAGGTAATTTTCAGAACTCTTTCTTCAGTATGTCAAACAGAGAAACAAGAAGCTGTTTCATGGGGTTAAGTAGGGAAGCGGAGGATTGGAGATCCAGAGCCCACTTCTTATCCCTGAAAGTTCTGGAATTCCTGGGGCACACTGAATCACCAGATCTAGATCAACTGCCTTATTTTTACAGATGAGGATACAGTCCTAAACAGTGAAAGTGACTTACCCAGAAGCAGAGCTAATTAGTGACACGGTTACTACTCACATCTCCTGTCCCCAAATTTAGGATTTCCTACAACTTACTCATAAACCAGCTATGAGGCCGATACTCAAATTTAAAACTTGGCCTGACCTAATAAATATTGTTGACTGAGCTTAAATAAACCAAATTTTGGAGACTCTAGGTAGGGTTAGAAAGTTTCATAGAGAGTATAAGTGATATCTTTTCTAGCAAGATACTGAGAGTTACCTACGTGTTGTTTTTATGGGCTGGGTAAACTTTTTTTAGTTTCTGTATTGAGAAGAAGAAAATCCCATTTTTGTTTTTATTGTTAGATTTAGGATGCTGAGAATTATATTACAAAGTCACAGATTTTAGATAAAGAAGGAGGGACTTCAGGAACTGTATGTCATTTTTACACTGCTTTGAATTATTCCATAGGTCTAGAGGCTCAGTTTTTTGTTTTTTGGGGTTTTTTTGGTTCTTTTTTCCTTCACTTTGGATAAATTGCATTGCTCTGCTTTCAAGTTCATTGATCCTCTTTTTCCCCTGCAACGTCTAATCTACTCTTAGTCTCATCCAATAAAAATTTAATTTTAGATAATTAAAAAAGAAAAAGGGACTGTGGATATACTTGGGATCAACCTGTTCTTACTGATAAGAAATGGACCTTTCGGCCATTTTAAAGTTGTGTGAGTGTGTTTGACAAATGCTGTCATGCCTAAATATATAGCAGGAAACAACAATTAACTGATTGGTTAATAATTCTGTTTGGAATAATGTTTTAGCTATGGCATGAGTATATATAGTGCCTTATTCATGAAAGGAATTGTGTTATACTATGGTTTTAAGTTACAGCATTTGTTTTTATCTTATTTAAAAATTTCATTTATCTAATGGGTTCTTGGTTTTTAGCCAAACATTGGAATGAAGTAGGATTTTGGCACAGTTTGTAAAACTTGCAATGAAATGGAATGAACATTAATTTTTGAGCTAATCATTTAGAGAGGCAGTACAGCGTTGTGTTTAGGGTACAGATGCTGGATTGAGAATGCCTGAATTTGAATCCCATTTTTACTACATATTAGCTGAGTGGCTTTTGGGCATGTACCCTAGTTGTCTTATTTCTAAAATGAGGATAAGAGAACCTATATATTGTATGGTCACGAAATGAGTTAATATTGGCACCTAGTATTTCAGAATTAGTTAATATTATTACTGTCAAACAGTTAAACCCATCAGGTAGAAAGCTGACTTGTTTGTTATTTTTAGTTTGTTTTTTTGGTATGTTTTTCATCAGAATACCACTATTTTCATTTTAGTTGCTACTCTTTGACTATGACAAGGTGGAACTGGCCAATATGAATAGACTTTTCTTCCAACCTCATCAAGCAGGATTAAGTAAAGTTCAAGCAGCAGAACATACTTTGAGGTAAATGGAATATCAGTTGAAGGCAGTGAAATTGGTGAAATCTTCCTGTGTGTATTTGGTATGAGTTAAACTAACATATAAATGCACCTGAATTTTCCTTTATAAAAATGCAGGTTTCACGTATACAAAAAGAATTTTCTTACCTCTTTGATCTGGGGTGGCAGCCTCCTTTTTGATAGTAAATATTTTATGCTTTGAGGGCCATATGGTTTCTGTCAAAACTGCTCAACTATGCAGTTGTAGTAGCTGTAGGCAATATATCAATAAAAGTGAATGAGCACGACTGCTCCAATAAAAACTTTATTTATGGACTCTGAAATTTAAATTTCATATAAAATTTCATGTCATAAAATATTGTTCTTCTTTTGACTTTTTTCTTTTCTTGCAGCCATTTAAAAATGTAGAAACTATTCTTAGCTTACAGAACTTACAAAAAAAAGGTGGCAGGGTGGTAGTCAGATTTGGCCCAAGAGCCAGAGTTTGCCAACCCTTACTCTAGGATGTTTCTTTGTGGTCCTAAACATATTTGTACTGAATTGAATAAGAAACAAAGAAGCTCTTCTGTCAGGCTGAACTGTAGCTAACAGAGGTAATAAAGGCTTAATTCCCAGCACGTAGATTGTGGGAATATTTTTGTAATCCTTCTGACAGTCTACATGTTTTGAACCTGGTCCTTGAAGTGGGACAAAAGAGGTAGAAGAGGACTTTGGATTTTCTTTGAATGGCTTGAATTCCATTTCTCTAATGTCTGTTAAATAATTTTTAGCTCTTTTAGTTCTTTATCTTGCTTTCTCTTACTGTTTTACTAGTAGTTTTTATAATCATTCCATTTTTCCCTCTTAGGAACATTAATCCTGATGTTCTTTTTGAAGTACACAACTACAATGTAACCACAGTAGAAAACTTTGAACATTTCATGAATAGAATAAGGTAAAATTTTATTTATGAATATTTTGCACAATGTCCAGCTCATTTTAAGTATTAGAAAATCTGTCAATGATTAATTAATTCACTGAGTTGGTGGGTTGATACATATTTTGTTTTTAAAATAGTTTTAAAATTTTTTGTGTAATTTTTATGTATTGGGAGCTCAGCAAAAAGCATATATTGTCCAAAAACCTATAGTAACAACAAAATAAAAAACAAATCTAAAAAAGCCTGTTATTATGATATAACAAGGGGCCTCAATTATAAGTTCTGTGTTATAGATTATACTTCTATCTGAAAGTGGTTTTCTGCAGACTAACACCATTGAAATATTCAATTGTATTCAGTTAACTTTATTACATTTACATGTGTAGTGAAACATGAGTAGAAGTCTGTGAAAGCTAATAGGGAAATGGTAACTTTTGTGAACAGATTTTATACTTCTCGCACCCTTGTACATCTTGTATAAGAAATACTGTAATATCATTGATATTATGTTCGTAATAGTGAATACTCAATGTATACTGGGTCTTTAATATTAAATGCTATGTTATAATTATACTCAAACATTTACTGAAAGACTAAATGTATTGACTGAACAAATAATGTCTAATTAGAGTGTATTTTGTGTTCTGATTTTTTTCAAACAAAATTTATTTTCTTTGCCTAGTAATGGTGGATTAGAAGAAGGAAAACCTGTTGACCTAGTTCTTAGCTGTGTGGACAATTTTGAAGCTCGAATGACAATAAATACAGTGAGTATTCCTATTGTATAGTGTGTTATATTCATGGATTTATCTATTTTCCTGTATATTCTATCAGTATATATTCTGCATTCTGAAAATAGTTCTGCATTTAAACCCTTTGATAATGTGTTTTATTTGTTTTTAATGTTCTCTCATCCTGTTTTTGAAATTTATTCTAATGTGACCTGTCTAGCCTTGTTGGTGTGACATATATTTCAGTATCCTACTGTCTCTTATGCCAATAGAGCAAACTAAAACAGCAGATAATTCTGATGTACAATTTTTTAAATGAATGAATATCTTATAATACTGTCTTATTCTTGGTCGGCATTGGTTTTTACCTTTGTTGATTTATTTTAAGTAAATGTATAAATGTGTATAAATTGCCTACACATGAGTTCTCAAAAATAAAACTGAATTCTTTTTCTTTTGAATTACTGTGTTTTCAACTTTGCAAATGACATTTTTCATTTTTTTGTTGCTGAAATTATTTTAGAAAAATGAAGTTTTACATTATTCTAATAAGAAATCCAATAAACTATGGTTCAGTTTAATTAGATATTTATATTGACTGCTTACCTGAATGCTATCAGTTTCTTTTTTAAGGAGAGTGGCAATTGCTAAGGAATTCCATTATTTACAACTTTCTTCTTTGTTTCTGAAAATTAATTTTAAAAAACCCTTTGTAATTCATTTAGTTAAACTCCAGTTTTTCATGAAAAGAACTTATGGTAAATTACTTCTTGCTTCTTTATGTTCTTCCTTGTGTTTTTACCTATTTCTATTAAGGCTTGTAATGAGCTTGGACAAACATGGATGGAGTCTGGGGTCAGTGAAAATGCAGTTTCAGGGCATATACAGCTCATAATTCCTGGAGAATCTGCTTGTTTTGCGGTATGCATGATTCATTTTGGGTTATTATTTTTCACTGTTAAGTACTGGAGTTCCTAGGGGCGTTGAAAATGTTTACAATTCAAAGAAAAACCAAACTTTGAATGAATTTGATGGAATATTAGTTGGAATCACTTATACTTTTTTCCCTTTCTTTTGAAGTATATTTTCTTTTATTCTTTTTCATGTAGTGTGCTCCACCGCTTGTAGTTGCTGCAAATATTGATGAGAAGACTCTGAAACGAGAAGGTGTTTGTGCAGCCAGTCTTCCTACCACTATGGGAGTGGTTGCTGGGATCTTGGTACAAAATGTGTTAAAGTGAGTGAAGGATAATTTTTCTGAATAGTCTTGTTTGCTTTTGACAAACATTTCAAATATTGGAATGACTAGCTAAGTATTTAATTTGTTTTTTTAGTTTAGTTTTAAATACACATATTTTAAATTTTTATATATGTATATTATGTGTATACTTTTATATATAAATATATTTAATTTAAATATATATTAATTAATATTACATATATCAACACACACATATATGTGTTACTCTCCATTTGGAATAGTTCTTGTTAAATGGTACAGTGGTACTGGTATATTTATTTATGAAGCATTAACCAAATGATTTAAATTTCTGCACATCTGGCCAAAGGGTGAAGACCCATAAACACGCTCACTTCCACTATCTTGGTTTAACATTTCTAAAAATAATATGAATGTGATTAAACATTAACTAGGGTAATATCTCTGCTATCCGTAAACAGATACCCAGCAACCACACCATCTAAACTATAACTAATAAAGACAAACGTTTCTTTGAAGCTAAAATTAATGTCATAGAGTTTTTGAACCAACTCATACTTTATGAAAAGCAGAACTGCTTTAGTTGTGCCCTAACTCAGGCCATTTTTTTCCCTCACTTTACAATGTTAATAAGCTTAGTTATGTTTCTTAAGCATCCAATATAATAAGAACAAATTGCAACATGATACAGGGAGGCACTCTAATATCATTTATCAGCCATCAGCAAAGAAATACCAGCATACATAAGAACTCTCAAGGCAACTGTCTAGGGCTGTTTCAGATGAGACAAATAGCCTGTCAAATTTCAGTAGGTCTTAATCTAAACACAACATTTTACAGTATGTTATGAAGAAGGGAAAAAAAAAATCATGGCTACAAAGTATTCTCTTACCAATGTGTCATATCTAGCCAGCCCTCTATTGATGGACATTTAGGCTACTTACAGATTTTTTTGCTATTATTAACAGTGCTGCAAAAAGCATCTTGCATATATCTTTGTAGAGTAGGTTTTTGTACATTGTGAATTTTTAGAAGTGCAATTTGAATTTCTAAGTTTATGCAATACTTATTTTGACAGATATTACTAAATTTCTCCTTCAAAAGGATGGTACATTTCCATGACAGTGTGGGAGTACCTGGTTTGTCCACACCTTTGGTAACATTGGGTATCATCAACCTTTTTTTTTTTTAAGTGTAGTTAATTTACAATGTTGTGTTAGTTTCAAGTGTACAGCAAAGTGATATATATTCTTTTTCAGATTCTTTTGCATTATAGGTTATTACAAGATACTGAGTATAGTTACCTGTGCTATACATTAGGTCCTTGTTGTTAACCTATTTTATATACAGTAGTGTGTATATCCCAAACTCCTAACTTATCCTCCTCCCTCCTCGCCCCCCTCCCACTATCCCCTTTGTTTTCTATGTCTGAGTCTGTTTATGTTTTGTAAATAAGTTCATTTGTATCAATTTTTTAGATTCCACATATAAGTGATATCATATAATATTTGTCTTTCTCTGTCTGACTTACTTCACTTAGTCCGATAATCTCTAGGTCCATCCATGTTGCTGCAAATGGCATTATTTCATTCTTTTTTATGGCTGAGTAATATTCCATTGTATATATATACCACATCTTTATCCATTCATCTGCTGATGGACAAAGTTGCTTCCATGTCTTGGCTATTGTAAATAGTGCTGCTGTGAACATTGGGGTGCATGTATCTTTTTTTTTTTTTTTTTTTTTGAGGTATGTGGGCCTCTTACTGTTGTGGCCTCTCCCGTTGCGGAGCACAGGCTCCGGACGCGCAGGCTCAACGGCCATGGCTCACGGGCCCAGCTGCTCCGCGGCATGTGGGATCTTCCCGGACCGGAGCACGAACCCGTGTCCCCTGCATTGGCAGGCGGACTCTCAACCACTGTGCCACCAGGGAAGCCCGCATGTATCTTTTTGAATTAGTTTTCTCTGGACAGATGCCCAGGAGTGGGATTGCTGCATCATATGATAACTCTATTTTTAGTTTTTTAAAGAACTTCTGTTATGCATAGTGGCTGCACCAATATACCTTCTCACCAACAATGTAGGAGGGGTCCTTTTTCTCCACACCCTTTCCAGCAACTATTATTTGTAGACCTTTTGATGAAGGCCATTCTGACCAGTGTGACGTGATACCTCATTGTAGTTTTGATTTGCATTTCTCTAATGATTAATGATATTGAGCATTTTTTCATGTGCTTATTGGCCATCTGCATGTCTTCTTTGGAGAAATGTCTGTTTAGGTCTTCTGCCCATTTTTTGATTGGGTTGTTTGTTTTTTTTGATATTGAGCTATATGAGCTGTTTGTATATTTGGAAATTAATCCCTTGTTGGTAGCATTGTTTGCAAATATTTTCTCCCAGTCCGTAGGTTGTTTTTTAATGTTTTTTATGGTTTCCTTCACTGTGCAAAAGCTTTTAAGTTTAATTAGGTCCCATTTGTTTATTTTTGTTTTTATTTCCATCACTCTAGGAGACAGATCCAAAAACATATTTCTGTGATTTATGTCAAAGAGTGTTCTGCTTATGTTTTCCTCTAGGAGTTTTATAGTACCCAGTTTTACATTTAGGTCTTTAATCCATTTTGAGTTTATTTTTGTATATGGTGTTAGAGTCATCAAACTCTTTTATCTTTGTCAATTTGTTAGGTGAAAAATGGGTATCTCATTTTAATTTCCAGTTGTGAAAAGGGTTGAGCACTTAACATTTTTCTGTGAATTGTCTTCTCACATCCTTTGCTCAGTTTTTTTCTTTCCTTGTTGTATATTAAGAACATGCATTTGCAGATTTTTTTCCTTTTGTTGTTTATCTTTTGTACATGATTTTTCAGCTTTTCTATAAGCTTCTAAAAGGAATCAGATTTGACTGGAAGGGAGCACAGGGAGCTTTATGGCATACTAGAAATGCACTGTACAGTCTGCCCACCATTTCCTTGGGTTCTGCATTTTTGGATTCAACCAACTGTGGATCGAAAATATTAAAAAAAAAAAAAATTCTGGAAAGTTCCAAAAGCAAAACTTGAATTTGCCATAAGCTTCCAACTATTTATATAACATCTGCATTGTATTTACAACTATTTACATAGCATTTACATTGTATTAGGTATTATAAGTAATCTAGAGATGATTTAAAATATATGGGAGGATGTGCACAGTTTATATGATACAGTTTATATACTATACTACTTTATATAAGGGGCTTAATTTTGGTACCCTGTGGGTGGGGGGTGTTCTGGAACCAGTCCCCCATAGATACTGAGTGCCAACTATATTTTGATCTGGTAGTGAATAATACATGGGTGAATACTTCTGTAACATTTTATTGAGATTTAATACAAATTTAAGATTGTAAACTTTGCAGCAAGTTATATATAAAAAACTTTTAAAAATTAGATTTAGTACCATATCTCAGAGATTTTTAAGATACACTTCTGCCACATTTTAACTTCTGTAAAATTAATATGCTTCTTAGAGTTGTTGACATGTCATAGTTTAATTGGCAGCCTTTTATCTTTATTACACGTTCAAAAAATAATAGTGCATTCTATGGTTGATGAAATGGAGTAGCCTTTCTTCACTGCATTCATTCAACAAAATCTACTATAAGCCAGGCCCTGTAAACAAGATAAGAAATTTGTTTTCTGGGTTGCTTGTTACAAAAATCATTACCTTCTTCAAGGTGATTTTTTAAAAAGTCAGTTACTTTTTTCTAATACTTTTATGGTTTTATTTCTTTAGTTAAGTCTACTTTGATTTGTTTTTCTAGGTTTCTGTTAAATTTTGGTACTGTTAGTTTTTACCTCGGATACAATGCAATGCAGGATTTTTTCCCTACTATGTCCATGAAGCCAAATCCTCAGTGTGATGACAGAAATTGTAGGAAGCAACAGGAAGAATATAAGGTATATGTCAATGTGTCACAATGCATGAGAGGTCATATTGCATAGGACAATAACTTAAAAAAGAAGAAACAATTATTTAGATTTGGAATACAAGGTAAATGGATTCTGGATTTTTAAAGGTTTAATTTATTCACCGTGCTTTAACATGAAAATTCTGTTCAAAGTCCTTTCTTGCTTTTGGTAAGATAAAAAACCTGTCTGAATTCATTAAAAAAAATTTTTTTTTAATTTTAATTTTTTTAAACTAAAATATACTTGATGTATTGATACAATATTATGTTAGTTTCAGGTGTACCACATAGTGATTTGACATTTGCATACATTATGAAATAAGCACCATGATAAGTCCAGTTATCATCTGTCCCCATACAAAGTTATTACAATATTATTGACCATATTCCTTATGCTGTAAATTTTATCTCCATGACTTATTTGTTATATAATTATAGGTTTATGCCTCTTTATCCCCTTCACCTGTTTCACTCCCCACCTCCCCTATGACAACATCATTTGTTTTCTGTATCTGTGAGTCTCTTTTTATTTTGTTTTTAGATCCCACATTTAAGTGAGATTATATGGTATTTGTCTTTGTCTGACTTATTTCATTTAGCATAATACCTTCTAGTTCCATCCATGTTGTCACAAATAGTAAAGATTCTTTTTATGGCTGAATAATATTCCATTGTATATATGTACCACATTTTCTTTATCCATTTATCTGTTGATGGACATTTAGGTTGCTTCCATGTCTTGGCTGTTGTAAATAGTGCTGCAGTGAACATTGGAGTGCATATATCTTTTGAGTTAGTGCTTTTGTTTTCTTAAAAAAAATACCCAGGGCTTCCCTGGTGGCACAGTGGTTGAGAGTCTGCCTGCCGATGCAGTGGACGCGGGTTCGTTCCCCGGTCCGGGAAGATCCCACATGCAGCGGAGCAGCTAAGCCCGTGAGCCATGGCCGCTGAGCCTGTGCGTCTGGAGCCTGTGCTCTGCAACGGGAGAGGCCACAACAGTGAGAGGCCCGTGTACCGCAAAAAAAAAAAAAAAACTCAGAAGTGAAATTGCTGGATCATATGGTAGTTGCATTTTTAATTTTTTGAGGCACCTCCATACTGTTTTCTTTAGTGGCTGCAACAATTTACAATCCCAGCAACAGTGCACAAGGTTTCCCTTTTCTCCATATCCTCGCCAACACTTGTTATTTGTTGTCTTTTTGATAATAGTCATTCTGACAGGTGTTACCTCATTTTGGTTTTGATTTGCATTTCCCTGATGATTAGTGATATGTGTCTGTTGACTATCTGTATGGTCTTCCTTAGAAAAAAGCCTATCTGAATTCTTGGTTCTGATCAATTCTGACTGATGCTTCAGAGAACTGAAAATGAGTAAAAACACTGATACTGTTTGATTTCTACAGAAAAAGGTAGCAGCACTGCCCACACAGGAGGTTGTTCAAGAAGAGGAAGAAATAATACATGACGACAATGAGTGGGGTAAGAATTGTTTCATAAATTGAAATGGCAGCATAAAACAATCTTTTATGGGAGGGAAACTGATTATAATTAAGATATACAAGTTTTGAATGATTATTGCTCATTAAGTTCCTTAAAAACTGTTTTAAGATCAAGTTTAACCTTACAGGTATTGAGTTGGTATCTGAGGTTTCAGAAGAGGAACTGAAAAATTCTTCAGGTCCAATTCCTGACTTACCTGAAGGAATTACGGTGGCATATACAGTTCCCCAAAAGGTACATCTAAAATCTGTTTACCATAAGTAAATATAAGAGAAAATGTCTATTTATTTTCTTTAATCTTCAACCTATTTTATAATGCCAATGCAGTATTTCCTATTTTAGGTGTTTTACATTATAGGCATTAAGATTTGTGAGAGAGAGAGGTATTCAGTGTTAATATGGAAATACAGGCACAGCACAGTTTAAACTGTTTGAAAACATAGATGTAGAATAGTTTTGCTCGCTCATTGGTGGATCAAGTGAAATAGATTTTGATTAAGTGACAATACCATTTTTTTTGTATATTGATAAGTTTTAGCCACAATATCATTTAAAAATACCACTTCTGTAGAGATCTCAAGAACATTGAAATTACTGCCTTGCAAATCAAAAGACTGGTGGGGAAAATAAAGGATTTTGTCTCTCCTAAAAATTAGAAGGCATACTTATTAAAGAAAGTTTACTTTGTAAACTTGTTGAACATGGTTAATTAAGGCTTACTGATTATATGTTCCTAAGCATTAAGAAGTTTAATTGGTTATTTTTTCACCATGTTTCCCTCATTTGTGGATAGCAAGAAGATTCTGTACCTGAAGTAACAGTAGAAGATTCTGGTGAAAGCTTGGAAGACCTCATGGCCAAGATGAAGAACATGTAAATAATGGACTGGCCTGTATTTTATTTCCTGTGTCTAAACCTGTTCCCTAGCAATTAAAAAGAAAATCATTTAAAACTGAGAAAACTTAGGGCAACATCAGTTGATGTATAATCTTCACTGAATTGTTACACTGTTTAAAAATACTGTGACTATTGCTTGTTACTCCCCACCCCCCTTCAACTAAATCAGAAACTCTCCTAAAACTCATGTTTCATTCTAGTAAGAAAACTTCAAAGGATTATTGCAGGCAGTTATAAATCTTATTTAAAACTTAGCCATTGAACTGTTTTGGCCTTTTGGGAGGGGTGGGAAGAAAGGACCAATTTGATTTGCCTGAGGCCATGGACAACAGAATAGTGTGTGGTCAAATATAGGGAAAGGACAAGAGGTACAACCTATTGATTAGAGCCAGCAGGCATCTACTCATTGTGTTTGGAATTGCTCTCTTCAGGAAAACTGCCCACTACTACTAACTTGAGCAACAGTGAATTTCAAATAGTAAACCTATGAAATAAAAACATCCTTTCAAATGTTTCCTGATGAAACACAAGCTGAAATACAGTCATTGGAAAAGTTTGTAAACCTCTGAATTATATATTCAAAACAAGACAGAGGCAAATAAGAGGAAGCTTTCTTCGTGGATAGACAGATAAAGATATTTTCAGGATGTACAAATTATATTTCTGCACTGTTTAAGAAAAAGCATATCATCTTTGGAACATATATCTGAGTCAGTGTGCTTTATTGAGGAGCAAAATATAAATTTAGGCTAAGATCATCTAAATTATACCCATCATATGGGCTACCTTCTAATACTTTATTTTATTTAAATTTGATTCCGTGGGTAATTAGATATTGGCAAAGGTTTGTCCTGGATAACGGACAATAAAAGAGGTCTAAATTGCCTCTGCAATGACTGACATGTATTTCTTCACAGGGAAGAGTATCATTTTACCTGATCGTGACCACTAAATCGTAATTTGATAAACTGGTTTTCTCTGGATTTTGCATACAAATAATGAAGGCTTAGAGCACCTTGTTTGAAATAAATTCCTAATGGCTTGGAGACTAATAAAGACACATGAATGTGTAACCATTATCTGTAGGCTGGTACTATGCTAGTCTCCTATTTTGATGACTTTTTTGCTCTGAAAAGATATAAATGTCTAAATTCTATCTCTAGGAGGAAAATGTCATTAAAAATTAAAAGTGCATTTCCCACTTGTAAAGTAAAATTCTAAAAATAATTTCAGAAAGCCCCAAATATCAAATATGTTTAATATATTAGCTTTGAGATTTTAGCATACTGTGATTCTTATGTTTAGAGTGATGTCAGGAAAGTATGGGGATAGTTTTTCTAGCCTTGAAACATATTTACGTTGCCTTAGTAGGTCATTTGTTGTTTAAAATTTTAGTGTAGTCATCTGTAAAATAACTTTTCTAGTTCCTAGAGATGCTTTGAATTTCAAAAAAGAAATGCAGTCTTTCTAAGTCCCATTCCTTTGGTATACTAATTTGGTACCTCTGGTACACTAATTTGGTAAGGCTTTTACTTATAAGTTTATATAGTTTGATAAATAGCTAGAACCTACTATCTTTTTTAAAAAAAAATTTTTATTGGAGTATAGTTGATTTACAATATGTGTGTGTTTCAGGTGTACACAAATTGAAACAGTTATACATATACATATTAGAACCTGCTATCTTCTAAAGACCTTTTTTCTGTTCTTAACTTGGCACTGTACCCTGCTGGTGTCTTATACTGTACCAAACCTTATCTAATTTTTTTTGTCTTATATCTTCCATTAAAGTTATTATTTTAGCAGAAAAAATCTGGTAACAAGTATCTTTTGTAACCTAGAGAGCTCTCTTGACAATCTGTATGCTGTGAAAACTTGTGTATGTAGGCAGCTATGAAAAATTAATCATCACTGGATTTTACATTACTAAATAAACCCATAGTGCTTGACCAGATTTATAACACTATTGTTTCTAGTGTGAAAGATGGAAACACTCCAAAAATTGCCTCAGCACAAAGGCTCTAAATTACAGTAAAACAAACAATATGTTCAACTTTAATCCCTTTTTAATTGTTAGTGGGAAGTTAATTTGTGGTACTACTCAAATGTTTTATGTAAATAGTAAAAAAAAAAATAATGTAGTATGGGTTTCTTTATGTAAAATTACTCCCTGAATACCTATAAATACACTGACCAACCCAAAAAGGTAATAAATATTTAACAATCTATTAATGAAGCTTTGACCACCCCATCACATGTTTTTTTAATATTTTTCTTTCTGAAAGTATTAATGAATGAAAATTAATTATAACTACCATAGTTTGGAGCCTACCAATTCCAATTTATAAATGTCTGAAAGCTACATTTTTCATTGTGAAAGGTGTATATTAATGTGCACATAATTATCCTATTTGAGTACCTCAAAGAAATGAATGTCTCAGCTATTTTTATCTTTTTAAGTAGGCATTCTACATGAAAACATTTGAGTTGATAGTATAATTAGTAAGATCAAAATATAGTCCTTGTTTTTAAAATATAGTCTTAAAAATTATATTTAAACTTAAACCTTTTGAAGTAGTCATCATCCCCCAACAAACTTACCATAAAGTCACTTTGAATAATATGTTTTCACTTTTTGTATATTTTTCAAGTCCAAATTTTATAGGAACAAAGAAAAAAATGCATATTATTCTTTTGCTAGTTTTTCCTTTTTCCAGGGTTCTTCTAAAATATTAATCTCAAATTATTTCCTAAAGTTTAAGGCATTTATATTTAATATATTACTTACAGTGTGTTAAATTTCTTATACCACTAAATAATCAAATTTTAAACTCTAAAAGATTAATTCTAAAATCAATGTCTGGTATATTTGAATTCAGTTACTTTGTGCCTTTCACAGCTGGTGTATTTGTGAATTCAATTACTTTGTGCCTTTCACAGCTGGCCATAACCAGAAAGATGTGTTTTGGTTATATTTATCTTCTTTTTTCCCTCTTGAATTTCTCCCAGAAGGGGGAAGAATGATGCTCATTTTGTAAGGTCCTACCTCATTTCTTTTAAGTCACCACTCTAGTGCCTTAGAATTAGACCACTGTTTGTTTCTCAAACATATGTGCATAAGAATCTGGGGAGAGGCTGTCTGAATTAATTAGCTCCCATGTGGCGCTGATGATCCTGGTTCACAGACCACCTTGAGTAGCCAAGCCTTAGAGAACATTAACCAAAATCCTACGGAGTCACTGAAGCTCAAGTTCAGGAAACTACTCAGTGAATACTGACAACATTCTAGTCTTTTTTGTAATGTTCAACATTTTTCTTAATTATATAAATATAATCCTCTTGTATTATAAAAAAATACACATTTTTCATTTTCACCAAGAACTTTATTGAACGTATTCACCCTTTTGTTCCACTACCTTCTCCCGTTTTTCAGGCAACTTCATAATTCCATCTTCCCAAAACTTTTTATGTTTTTGAGGAAAGAACTGTTCCAGGTGCCTTCTACAGTCTTCCAGGGAATTGAAATTTTTTTCCATTATGAGAATTTTTTAAAGACTGAAATAAATGGAAATCCGAAGGTGCAATGTCTGGCGAATACGGTGGATGAATCAGAACTTCCAAGCCAAGCTATAACAGTTTTTGCCTGGTCATCAAAGAAACATGCAGTCTTGCGTTATTCTCATGGAAGATAATGTGTTTTCTGTTGACTAATTCTGGACGCTTTTGATGGAGTGCTGCTTTCAGCTGGTCTAACTGGGAGTAGTACTTGTTGGAATTAATTGTTTCGTTTTCTGGAAGGAGCTCATAATAGAGAACTCCCTTCCAATCCCACCATGTACACAACATCACCTTCTTTGGATAAAGATTGGCCTTTGGTTTGGTTGGTGGTGGTTCATTACACTTGCCCCACAATCTCTTCCATTCCACGTTATTGTACAGTATCCACTTTTCATCGCCTGTCACAATTTGTTTTAAAAATGGAACGTTTTCGGGCTTCCCTGGTGGCGCAGTGGTTGAGAGTCTGCCTGCCGATGCAGGGGACACGGGTTCGTGTCCCGGTCCGGGAAGATCCCACATGCCGCGGAGCGGCTGGGCCTTTGAGCCATGGCCACTCAGCCTGCGCGTCCGGAGCCTGTGCTCCGCAACGGGAGAGGCCACAGCAGTGAGAGGCCCGCGTACCGCAAAAAAAAAAAAAAAAAAAAAAAAAGGAACGTTTTCATTATGTTTAAGTAGAGAATCACATGCGAAAATATGGTCAAGAAGGTTTTTTTCACTTAACTTATGTGGCACCTAAACATCAAAGCAATTAACATAACCAAGCTGGTGCAAATGATTTTCAGTGCTTGATTTGGATATTTTGAGTATATTGGCTATCTCCTGCGTGGTATAATGTGATTGATTGTTCTCAGTTAATGTCTCGATTTGATCCCTATCAACTTCAACTGGTCTACCCAACCGTGGAGCATAGTCCACTGACAAATCTCCAGCATGAAACTTTGCAAATTACTTTGACACGTTCAAACAGTCACAGCATCTTCTCCATACACTGCACAAGTCCTTTTTGCGTTTTGGTTGTGTTTTTACCTTTCTTGAAATAATAAAGCATAATATGCTGAAAATGTTGCTTTTTTTCTTCCATCTTCAATATTAAAATGGCTACACAAAAATTAACCAATTTTGATAAATCTTTTTTAAAATGCATACTGATATGATAGCTGTCACATACAATCTAACAACGTTGTTACAAATGAAGTTAAAGACCACTAAGTGCTATTAGATCCATCTTACGGAAAAAAACGAATGAAACTTTTGGCCAACCCAATATAAACTGGAGTGGGAAAAAACTTGAAATTCCACTTTTATTCTAAAACAGTGAAATATGGTTATTACATCTTTCACCTTTACAATTAATACATGTTGGAATCTTACAAGTATTAAAGTTGAAGATTTTATTTATATATAAATACATAAATGGTACAAAACATTATCCCAAATTGGCAATATTTATAAAATCTATAAAAATATTTAATCTTCAGTATAAAATGGCCAACTAATTTGAGTCCAAGATAAATGAAGACATAGATTTAGGCCATTTAAGAAAGAAGGTCATGTCCATATTTTGGGAAAGGTCAAAGAATGCCAAAGAGCTTGACCTGTTACTGCATTAATGACTTCAGATTGTGCAGGTACATTCTACACAGTAAAAACAATATACAGTGTAGACAGCACAGAAAGCAGAGGGCTTGGCCCAATCTGCTGAATGAAAAGGTAGAATAAAAAAGATGTAGCAGAGATTCCTATTACTAGTTCATTTTACAGAAAACAATTCATACTTTTCGTCAACATTATCCCTTTACTCCTTGAAACTTTTCTTTGAGGTAGAGAACTGGGCCAGACTGCTGCTGAAAAGCAAGATGAGGAATGATGAGGCTAAAGTAACGAGAGGAGAAGAATCACGGAATTCTTGAACCGCTTGTCTTAGCTGCTTTGACAGCTCTCGTAGAACAGAGACCAGTCTACTCTCCATGATCAACTCTTCGTGTCATCTTAGGATTCTAATGTTTCTACATCCTTGGTTCCCACACAATAGGAAAATTAATTCTTTTAAAGAACTAAAATAAAAACAATCATGACTCAAACTTCAATGTAGTCCAATACAATTTCATACAAATATCAGTTAAATCACACAAAATAAGTTTTCTTAAAAACTATTTTTATAAGTTTTAAATTCTAATGTTCCAAATGTTTCTTAATTATTTTATCCTAAGTTGCATTTGCAATGAATTGCAGTTGCTGGTATTACCTTTGTCCTTGATGAAGGAAAACATTAGGAGAATGGGTTGTTTTTAAGCTAACCGTATCTCCACTTGATGAATGTCGGGAAGGAGCTTTTCCACCCAAAAGAGACGTTTCTGCTTCTTTTATTTCCATTGCCCTTCTGTATAGTTCAGCAGCTTTTTCGAAATCCCCTTCTTCATAGCTTTGAGACAAAAAAAATTCTCAAAATGAGAATATAACCTTTTAACAATTCTAGATGATCTTATAGGATACAGAAAAACAAGTTGTTAATAATTGCTCTTTTTCTCCAGTGCATTCATTCAGGCAGACCAATAAAACAGAATACCCAAACTCTTCTCCTTTCTGTCTTGTGCTGTTAAGTGTCTCATAGGGGCACCATTAAGACTATGTTGTAATGGATGCAGTGAAACTGCTAAGGGAATTTAGTATCCTGAGATAAACATAACGCAAAAATCAACACGTACTTAATGGTAAATCAGCTGTGAGGACAGCAAATTGCCCAGATTACCCTAGAGCCAGTTAGCTGCAAATGTAAACTGTCCTTCTCTATTTGCTGTGATATACTCCTCTACAAAATAGATCATGTCACCTTCATTCCACTCTGGATATTACTTCAGTATCTCTTGAAGTATATAGATCAACCCAAAACAACCCCTCCCACTACAATAAAAAGCATATCAGCAATAAATATTTTGTGGTGCTCTATGATGAGTCAAAGATGTTTTAAAAGGGATTTTGGCTGCATGAGGAAAGTGAAAAATTCTTACCTAAGCACAGCTAAATTTTTTAATGTTTCTCCAACTCGAGGATGCATCCGACCCAGGCTGTCCTCATATATCTTTAATGCTCTTTCATATAACGGCAAGGCCTCAATGTGTTTTTTCTTATTAAAAAAGAAACAATGCTCACTTGAACACACTGCATTTCTGAAATTACTATTAAGGTATTCTAGACTAAGCTACTTGGGTAAGCACTTTAAAAAAGTTAGTATCCTCCTACAAGATGTGGATAAACAGATTAATTTAGGAATAATAATGGGAGAAGCAGTATAATAAAAAGTCAGAAACTTCAGTTTTAGACTCGGCTTGGTAACCAATGACATTAATCCAATTATATAAGCACAAACCTGTTTTTGCCCACAGGGTACCATACCTGTTTTTCACTCATCACAGGCAAATGATAGAGCTTAAGAACAATATTAGATATAGAGATGTAGGGAGTCTCCAGAATTTAAAAAAAACTAAGCACAATGAACTAAACACTCAGTGTTTTACACTAAGAGGAGGGGACAAATATAACTTCAATAATTTCTCAAGTATTAAAGGGAACATTAGTAGATAACCTTAAATGTCCTTTAATTATTTTTACTGCGCCATATCTAATACATGTTTACCTATATTTCATATGGTAAAACCATTCACTTATAAAGAATTACAGTGTGGGAACTTACCATTTGGCTATAAAGAACAGCTAAGTTCACCAAGGCAGTAGCTACACTAGGGTGCTTTGGGCCAAAGGATTTCTGCCGGATTTCAACAGCCAGCTCATACAAAGGTACAGCTTTGTCAAGTTTCCCCTAAAAAACAAAAGTGAAATCTAACAAAAATATTAAAGCAATAAATACTTTCTGATCAGAGCTTGTTCCATAAATACAATTTTATATTAAAAAGTAATTTTGAGGAAAAAAGTTCAGAAGCATTTCCTCCCAGTTTAATGGTTAAGTTTATAGATAACTGACATCTAATAGAACATGTAAGTACAGCTACATTGAATATGAAAACATTTTCTTTGATAACTCAGAAAGTCCTTTAGGATCATCCATTATTACTATTTCTGATGAAGTAAAAAGTATGTTGCTACTATATATAATTTAGAGATAGCATCAAAAAAAAAAAACTTGTTTTCCACCAAATCCTTTCCAGATTATTCTTTCTTTTTTACTTGAAAGTTAGGCAGAAATAGCAACTATGGATCCTTCATACTAAAACATCAACTTCACTACCAGGAGGACCAGCAAGGGTCCCACAAACAAAGTCTAAATACAGTCTAACTCTGTAACTGTGCTAAATGAAAGCAGACTTCTCTGCTTCTCTTTCTTCTCTTTTTTTTTTTTTTTTTTTTTTTTTTTTTGAGAACAGCTATAAACACTCCAAATATCACTCAGGCTAGAACCCTATGGTAAAGAATGGTTACATTTAATTGCAAGCAAAGAAAAGAAAGAATGAAATTAAAATGGTCATTTAACCAGCTACAAGAGACTCCTCCTTCAGCCCTAACAATTGGGTGATTTGATATGTTTCTGGTAGCTTAACATAGCAAACCTAATCCTGGTTGAATTTTAGAACTTCTGAAATGTAATAGAAGAATAAGTTCTAATTAGAGTGCTGACAAATGCATTTGTATTTAGAATGTATTTTTAAAAACCAAACCAGTTAAGTCTGAAATAATATTTTTATTTATTTTTTTAAATTAATTTTTATTGGAGTATAGTTGCTTTACAATGTTGTGTTAGTTTCTGCTGTACAGCAAAGTGAATCAGTTATACATATACATATATCCCCTCTTTTTTAGACTTCCTTCCCATTTAGGTCACCACAGATCACTCAGTAGGGTTCCCTATGCTAAACAGTAGGTTCTCATTAGTTACCTATTTTATACATAGTAGTGTATATATGTCAATCCCAATCTCCCAATTTGTCCCACCTTCCCCTTCCCCCCTTGGTAACCATAAGTTTATTCTCTACATCTGTGCCTCTATTTCTGCTTTGCCAGTAAGTTCATCTGTACCATTTTTCTAGATTCCCCATAAAAGCGGTATAATACGATATTTGTTTTTCTCTTTCCAACTTACTTCACTCTGTATGACAATCTCTAGGTCCATCCACATCTCTACAAATGGCACTATTTCATTCTTTTTTATGGCTGAGTAATATTCCATTGTATATATGTACCACATCTTTTTTACCCATTCCTCTGTTGATGGGCATTTAGGTTGCTTCTGTGTCCTGGCTATTGTAAATAGTGCTGCAATGAACATCGGGGTGCATGCCTCCTTTTGAATTATGGTTTGCTCTGGAGATATGCCCAGGAGTGGGATTGCTGGGTCATATGGTAGTTGTCTTTTTAGTTTTTTAAGGAACCTCCATACTGTTCTCCATAGAGGCTGTATCAATTTACATTCTCACCAACAGTGCAAGAGGGTTCCCTTTTCTCCACACCCTCTCCAGCATTTGTTGTTTGTAGATTCTTTGATGATGGCCATTCTGACCTGTGTGAGGTGATGCCTCATTGTAGTTGTGATATGCATTTCTGTAATAATTAGTGATGTTGAGCATCTTTTCATGTGCTTGTTGGCCATCTGTATGGCTTCTTTGGAGAAATGTCTATTTAGGTCTTCTGTCCATTTTTTGATTGGGTTGTTTGTTTTTTTGTTATTGAGCTGCATGAGCTATCTGTATATTTTGGAGATTAATCCCTTGTCACTTGCTTTGTTTGCAAATATTTTCTTCCATTCTGAGGGTTGTCTTTTTGTTTTTTTATGGTTTCCTTTGCTGTGCAAAAGCTTTTAAGTTTAACCAGGTCCAATTTGCTTATTTTTGTTTTTATTTTCATTAATCTAGGAGGTGGGTCATAAAAGATCTTGCTGCGATTTACGTCAAAGAATGTTCTGACTATGTTTTCCTCTAAGAGTTCTATAGTGTCTGGCCTTACATTTAGGTCTTTAATCCATTTTGAGTTTCTTTTTGTGTATGGTGTAAGGGAGTGTTCTAATTTCATTCTTTTACATGTAGCTGTCCAGTTTTCCCAGCACCACTTATTGAAGAGGCTGTCTTTTCTCCATTGTATATTCTTGCCTCCTTTGTCATAGATTAGGTGACCGTAGGTGTGTAGGTTTATCTCTGGGTTTTCTATTCTGTTCCATTGATCTATATTTCTGTTTTTGTGGCAGTATCATACTGTCCCGATTACTGTAGCTGAAGTCAGGGAGCCTGATTTCTCCAGCTCTGGTTTTCTTTCTCAAGATTGCTTTGGTTATTCAGGGTCCTTTGTGTCTCCATACAAATTGTAAAATTTTTTATTCTAATTCTGTGAAAAATGCCATTGGTAATTTGATAGGGATTGCATTGAATCTGTAGATTGCTTTGGGTAGTACAGTCATTTTCACAGTATTGATTCTTCCCATCCAAGTACATGGTATATCTCTCCATCTGTTTGTGTCATCTTTGATGAAATAATATTTTTAAATGTTCTACTCAGCTACTTGTTAAAAAATTAAGTCACTATGATTTAAAAGCTCATAGAAATAATCTATCCATCAGAAGATAAATTATTTTGCTAATAACAATTATGGCTTAATTGGCATATTATAAAACACATGTAGGCATGCCAAGGATTACTTACCATTTTCTTATACAAGACTGCAAGATGCTTCACTGTATAAGCCAAAGAAGGGTGATCAGGAGCTAATGCTCGTCTCCGAATGTCTAAGGCTCTTTCATACAGTTCTTCTGCTTTATCATACTGTTTCTTTTCATTGCATAGAGCCGCCAGATTATTCAAAGACTGGGCACAGTCAGGGTGATCTGGTCCTAGAACTCGCTCCCTCATCTCCAAGGAACGCTTCAGAAACTGGTCAGCTGTTCTATGAACGAAAGCCACAAATGGTTTAAACAATTTATTCTCTAGAAGTGAGAATCCCTAGCCATAGTTAGGTGGAGAACTGAAGCACTTTTATTCTTAAATCCAAGATAGTTAAAATAAAGGATTCAGCTCAAAATCCTCTCCCCCTCTTTCTCACCCCCTCATCTCTTCCTGCCCTTTTCCAAAAACTAAAAATGCTTTCCTGATAGTGTGAAAGCCTAAAGTATCTGGACAATTGTCTCAATTCTCCACTTCACTTCTAAAAGACAAACCCATAAATAGTTTCCAAAACAAATTTTTTATATCTTTAAAAATTACTAGGCCAAACTCAAAACATTTTGGTATTCTTTCTTTCTCCCTTTGTAGTACTAATTAATTTTTAATAAAAGAACCCTTTGTGAAGTGGGCTAAATATTTGTTGTGTACTTCTGGTATCCAAAGTGTCAAATTTGTTATATTTTTCTGACATAAAAAGAAGTCCAAAAACACCTCTTTGTCATAAATATTAATGCCTTTGTGAGTCTTTATGCTCAAATAAACTGAAGAATAAAACTAGCAGCCATCTACATTCTTTAGTCCCAAGTCTGTTCTTATATGAGATCTTATGTACAATATCTACACAAACTCACTTTTCATAAACATATAAAACATACTAGGAAAGCTAGAGAATAACTTTTTAGTTACTAAAGAAACAATGTGAAAGGAAACAGTAAAGAAAATGTCATGGTCCTTGTTAAGTGTGGCCATGTTTATAACATATCATACATGAAATTTGGCATGGTTTCTATCAATTTTTTTCTAGCTTAGCTTGATAGAAATGTAAAACAGCTTTGTATCTAAGAGACAAAATTGATACCTGTTTTCATTATTAACACCATGGTACTCACTCCAGGTTGTTCTGAAGATAGTAGAGCACACCCAGTTCATTGAGGGTCCGAGCATTGTCAGGTGTATCCTTACCTAACGTGAGCTCTTCTAACTGTAGGGCCCGTCTACGTAAAAGGGCAAATCCATACTGCAGCAAACACAAGAAATTCACAACAATCACCAAGTAAGTGCTATCTTTGATTCTGAAGCAATATACTAAGGTTCTGAAAAAATCCTTTCTCCTTTTTTTCCCTTTAAAGTAGATTACAATTACCTTAAGTATCATACTGAATTAATCTAATGATTTATGAAAATATATATACTTCCATGTAGCATCACATTCTTAAATTCATTAAAAAACTATTTTGTGAAAATAATTATGAGATTATTTTAGCAAAATGAACTGAATCCCAAAGTGCTTCAAGAAGATTAGGAAACAGAATTAACATGTATATATTTATTAACCCTATTACTAAACATTTAAATATCGGGTACTTAAAACTGCACATAGCACTTGTAACTAGAAGACAAATAAGTCCTGGAGCTCAAATGTACAGCATAGCGAATGTAAGCAAAAATACTGTATTAAAATCATCAGACTTGCTAAGAGACTAGATCTTAATTATTCCCACCACAAAAAAGAAATGATAATTATGTGATGTGATAGAGGTGTTAGCTAATGCTATGGTAATAATCATATTACAATATATAAATTCATCAGATATGCATATTGTACATCTTAAATTTACACAATGTTAGATGTCAAATATATTTCAATTTAAAAAATTGCACATAGCATTTTAAGTTAAAACAAACAAATATGCTGTATTTAGATTTTATTAGCAGCTTAGAAAAATGAAAAATTTTTTGCACTCAAGGGCAATAATTTCTTGGCATTTGAATCTAACATAAAATGTTTACTAAGTTTCTTTTATTCTGTTTTCCAACCCTTTAAAGAATTGAAACAGCTTTTAAGTCCATCTTCTAAAATCTTAATTAACTTTAAATTAACTGAATAGTTCTACTTTAAAAAAAAAAATTCCCCAGATTTATTGAGATATAATTGACATATAACATTGTGTAAGTTTAAAGTGTAAAACATGATGATATGTATGTAGTGTAAAACGATTATCACAATACATAGTTCCATTTTTTTTTTTTTTTTTTTTTTTTTTTTTTTGCTGTACGCGGGCCTCTCACTGCTGTGGCCTCTCCTGTTGCGGAGCACAGGCTCCGGACACACAGGCTCCGCGGCCATGGCTCGCGGGACCAGCCGCTCCGCGGCATGTGGGATCTTCCGGGATCGGGGCACGAACCCGTGTCCCCTGCATCGGCAGGCGGACTCTCAACCACTGCGCCACCAGGGAAGCCCCATAGTTCCATTTTTTAAAAGTCTACTAATTTGTACTTCTCAGTGATACTAATATTTAAACATGTATTATAAATAAGAAAATGTTAATCAGTACTTCCGTAGAAGTCACTTTAAAATCTAAAGTTCTTAAATATGTGAGGTTTATGCATCTACATTATGATATTCAGAGATGTTCTTTTCCTTTTTGTTCAAAACACAACACAAAAGAAATCTGCATTACCAAGTTGCCTTTTCTCCTTGTAGCTTTCTGACGAATTTTAAAAGATTTTTTTCTAAAATGTTCAGCTTGTTCATATCTTAAAAAAAAAAAAAAAAGTCAAATGAAAGAAACATATGTCCAAAGTGTCATACTTCAGTGAAATGAAACCACCAGTGTAAAGTTTTTTTGGCTAATTAAATACAGCATTATTTCTAGAAGTGATAGTCATATGGAATTTAAAATCTTTAACAAAAACTTTCATAAAACAAAATCTAACAAAACAAATCTAGTCCCCTAAGTAGCTGACATTTAACTGTTTTTAACTGATTAAACTCATTTTGAATCTCTAAAGGGTGATCTAACTAAATGAAAATCCAAAACTTTAGTTTGCTATATCAGCTTCCACACAGGTTAATTTTTTGTCAAATAGAAATGTGAAAATCACACAAAATCTGTGTGAAACAATACTTCTGGTTAAAAGAAAAAATTCCAATATGTATCACTTCTGATTGAGCAAAACAAATGATTTCAGATAGAGGAAGAGATATCATTCGGAGGGCTTATTATACTAGGGATCAGCAAACTTCTTCTGTAAAGGGCTAGATAGTAAACATTTTAGGCTTTGTGGGTCCCATGGTCTCTGTTGCAACTACAAAACTGCTGTTGAAGCATGGAAACAACCACAGACAATATGTAAATGAAAAAAATGTGGCTGTGTTACACTACAACTCTACGTCCCAAACAGGGGACCTTCTGGACTTGGCATGTGGGCAACAGTTTGCTGCCCCCTGTATTAGTAGTACACTCAATATTAGAGTTAGCGAAGAAGCCTGGTTTCAAACCTAACTATATGACTCCAAAGCCCATGCTCTATCCTTTGCACATCTTGAAATAGAGATGAATCTTGTAGTTCTAATTTTTTGTTCACCCCCCAGACCAAGAATAATATTTGAACATGGTGGATTCAAAAGAATATAGGATAAGGAAAATATGGGATATGGAAAAATACACAGCCACGAAACAAAGCCTCCCACATAAGTACATTAAGAACTGTAACTCCCTGTCATAAAACCAGAGAATTACCAATTGAAATCTTACTTATTTTGTTTCTGGTACAAAGTTGCAAGTGCTTCAAGTTCGCGAGCAATATGTGGATGGTCCGCACCATAGGCATTTTCTGAGATTTCCAATGCCTGTTTATATAGTTGTTCAGCATTGCCAAACTTCTTCCACTGCACATACACACTCGCTAGTTGGTGGAGGGACTGAGCTACTTGTGGGTGATCTGGATCTAAAGCTGTTTCTCGAATTTCTAGAGACCTCTGCAAAGGCACCACAGCCTGGGGGAAGAAAAAGGTTAAAGGCCAATTAAAGTGAGTGAAATGCTGTAAGATCTGATTAGCACAACAAATAAAAGCTGCATTAACTCCTAGGAAGGAGAGAAGAGTAAACATGAAAACCCACACAGTCTCTAACTCCCTGTTGAAGTTACCTGACTGAGAAGGCCTAGATCCTTGAGAAATCGCCCCAGGGTTTCATAAAGGTCAGCTAAGCAAATCATGCTCTCCTCGCCTTCACAGTTTTTCTCATACTGCTTCAATGAATCAAAGTATTCTGCTGCCATCGCGCTTTTGTCTTTGCCAACAAACTGCCAGTAACTCAGCAACTCAGCAAAGTGTCCTCTGTTGCAACAAACAACAGTAATTTAATGAAAAAGAAACTTTAAACCCCACTATTGAGTGAAGATGCCACAATTCGTATCAAGCTATTGATAGTTTATTAGTAGGCTAGTCCAGTGTAGTGAAGTAAGGGTGTAGACTGGGACTGCCATCTGAGTCCACAGCAGCCTAGCTGTGTGCTCTCTTACACCTCATCATCCTCATCTGCAGAAGGGGCACACCCGACACCACCTGCCTCAGGTGTTACTGTAAGGAGATTATGGCCTGTAGCAAGTACTCCATAGTGTTGGCTGCTACCATTAATATCATTATGGTTACTCACCAATGGAAACCTATCATAATCCTGTTTAGACATTTCATGATATGCAGTCAGCTGCTGAGTTCACCCAAAAATATTTTTAAATGATAGAAATCAGAACAGAAGAAATTAATGAAACACAGGCAAACTGTCAGAATATCTGCTTTGTATTTTCATCAAGGAATTGAATGATAAAAGTAAGCTTATTCATCTATTGATGGTATTAAGTAGGATGGGAGAGCTGGTAGACTAAAAGGATGAATCTGATTTCAAATGAAATCATGAAAAACTGGGATGGAGATCAGAATAATCTATAAGGTGCAACAAAGAAATTTGAGAGAGTTCTCTAAAGCAAAACAAATTATGCCTCTAAATTATGAGAAGTGAGTAAATTTCCAGGTGAGACAGAAAAACCCCCTCGTAGGGCTTAGAGGTCAGCAGGTTGTCTCATAAAAATGTGGTTCTGCCGGAGGCAAATTCAAACACACCAGGAGAGACAATAAGACATTTATGAAGGACTTCCCTGGTGGTCCAGTGGTTAAGACTCAGTGCTTCCACCGCAGGGGGCAAGGGTTCAATCCCTAGTTGGGGAAACAAGATCCCACATGCCATAGGGCACAGCCAAAAAGACAAAATAAAAACTTAAAAAAAAAAGACATTTATGAAAAAGGGTAATCCTTTCTTTAAATTCTGACACCAGTCAGATTCTCTGTAGAGCCCAGAGTCTGTTTTGAAGACTATACTTTGAAATATTTGAATACCCTGAGAGGCAGACGTCATTAACTGCCTCTCTGGGTGGTCTGGATTTAAACCTGCTTCAGTGAAAGATTAAGATACAAAGCTATCTCAAGAGTATTCCAGGTCTGATTTTATGAAAAACTGCAATACTCTATCTTTCTTGTTTACGTCTTGGAAAAAGTAGATGTCTTGGCAATTTGCAAACGGTATTAAAATTTCTCCCACACTGTTTTATACTTCAGTTACCACTGAAACTGGACTAACTTTTAAATGAAGAATGCCATTTTTCTTTGTTACACTGAAGAACTGTTTAAATCTGTTTTTCCTGGGAAAAGGTGTCCTACAAATAAGTTTCTTACCTTTTATACAGGTTTTGAGACACAAAGAGGTTAAGAAGGCAATCGTGCAGCTTCTGTTTACTTCCCTGCTGCTGGAATAGCCAAGGCAGTTCATCTGCACTCCTCCAAGTCACTCGGTCCTGACTATTAGAAGAGACGGGACAACATTCAATAATACATTGCTACAATGAGATCACTTCAAAAGGCTACAGACAAATGCTAAAGGAGGAGAGAGACATTTGAGATATATCCCTGACTCTGAGTATAAACTAATGCTGAGAAAACTAGGTCAAAATCAGAAACTCGACCAATCTAACTATGAAAATAAAGTGGTCAGGACCACTGACCAAACTAAAGTTTATTTTCCTAAAATTGAACTATTAAAAAAAATCAATAGACCCAAATATACACACACAGATATAAACAGACACACACATATTTTTAAACTACTTAAACTATTTAACTAGAATAAAATAAAAATAATAAAATGATCCTTCATTGATATCACTTAAGTTTAAATCTTCAGCATAATATTAAAAGACTGACTTACATAAACATCTTTTGTTCTTTTGGCATTAACAGAATAGGAGAGGACTTAACCTTTTAAAATAATAAGGAAATTTTTATACATTAAGTTACGCAAGAAAGAGAAATAAGTACACGGAGGTAGAGCGTGTTGCAGAAGCTACAGAAAAACAACATGGACATTTACAATACCTTAGCTGCATGGTGAAATGGTTGGTTAGCTTTTGCCTATATGAAGAAATAATGGTGGGACCTTCCATGTACTCTAGTCTCACTGTTTCCCAAGCCTATGGACAAAAAGAAAAAACATTAGTCTATTTTCTGTAAGTCACTGTACAATCTAACAATGAATTTGTAAAAAGAAATTTACAATTATTTCAATTTTATAGTTGTATAATAGAAAGAGCATTAGAATACTTTAAAATTTGGTATATATTTATGTGATAAACTGACATGAGAATTCCTGTAAGAACTCAAAATATAATTCAATTCAAACTTCTGGTGAATACATTAAAAATCTGAAATGTGTTTTGCAAAAGTACTAAAAAGAGCAAATTATATTTAAGTGATATACAATAAAGGAGAAAGATAAGCCTGTGAAATTACAAACATTCCACACCTGCATATATAACACAGCATACTCAAATGAAAGACTTCATTTATATTTGTTTACATGTATAAATCAACCATGGCATTGCAGATGATAAGAATTATATTGGTATTTCTGTGGTATTTGTTGTGATTTCCCCTCTTTCAGTTCTTGTTTTGTTTATTTGGGTCTTCTCTCTTTTCTTCTTGGTGACTCTGGCCAGAGGTTTGCCAATGTTTTAAACTTACTTACTTACTTACTTACTTACTTACTTACTTATTTATATTTTTGGCTGCATGGGTGTTCGTTGCTGCACGCGGGCTTTCTCTAGTTGTGGTGAGTGGGGGCTACTCTTCGTGGCGGTGTGTGGGCTTCTCACTGCGGTGGCTTCTCTTGTTGTGGAGCACGGGTTCTAGGTACACAGGCTTCAGTAGTTGTGGCATGTGGGCTCAGTAGTTGTGGCTCACGGGCTCTAGAGTGCAGGCTCAGTCACTGTGGCACAGGGGCTTAGTTGCTCTGCGGCACGTGGGATCTCCCCGCACCAGGGCTTAAATCTGTGTCCCCTGCATTGGCAGGTGGATTCTTAACCACTGTGCCACCAGGGAAGTCCCGAGGTTTGTCAATTTTGTTTACCCTTTCAAAGAACCAGTTCTTGGTATTATTGATTTTTTTCTATTGTTTTTTAAATCTCTATTTTATTTATTTCCTCTCTGATCTTTATTATCTCCTTCCTTCTGCTGACTTTAGGTTTTGTTTGTTCTATTTCTAATTCTTTTAGGTGGTGGGTTAGGTTGTTTATTTGAGATTTTTCTTATCTCTATGAACTTCCCTCTAAGAACTGCTTTTGCTGCATCCCATAGATTTGGTATGGTTGTGTTTTCATTGTCATTTGCCTCAAGGTATTTTTAAATTTCTTCATTGATTTCATCATTGACCCACTGGTTTTTCAGTAGTATGTTGCTTAGTCTCCATGTAATTGTTTTTTTTTTTTCTCATTTCTTTTTCTGTGGTTGATTTCTAGTTTCATGACATTGTGGTCAGAAAAGATGCTTGAAATAATTTCTATACTTTTATTTATTTTTTTTTTTTTTTTTTTTTTTTTTTTTTTGAGGGTCACAGTCATTTATTTTCACATTTTTTTTCCTCATTACATTGGGTTAGGAAAAAAGAAGTCATGAGTGTATAGAATTGTGCTAGTCCATTGTCTGTCCTTTGAATCAAACTGGGATTCAGGTTCCAGCTGTAAGTTCTCAATCTGACTCAGTGTCAGAGAGTTGACCACTGTTGCTGGGGGCCAGGGTGTAGGGAGAAAAATGCAGGAAACAGGCATGGACTTGACTGTGGAAGGTTCATGTTCCAGGGCTCCCATCTGGGTACCTGAGGATCCTCTATGTAGATTATGTGGGGGAGCCCACAGCAGCTCCTCAAAGCAGTCAGGGATGGCACACGCAGGGGGCTGGTACTCAGGTGGTGGGACATCAGCCACTTCTGAGAAGTCCTTGTTCTCCCCTCTGTGTTCTAGGATCCTGTGAAGGGCCTCTCCATAAGGACATGGCAAGGGTTCACTCCTTGGTCTCTGGTTGGCTTCATGAATGGTCCAGTATAAGTCCTGCATGTTTATTAGCATCTGGAGACATTTTCTCCTGCTCTTATTTATGCCCCTTTGCTTGAGATGCCTGGCAATTATTCTTGATGCTAAGTGATAATTCTTCTTTAACTCTTCACCTTCAAGGAGTTCCCATTCTTGTAGGAAACTCCTAATCTCATGGTTGCTCCAAGGTTTAACACACTGGTCTGAGGGCGGTTCTTCTCCCTGGGTTTCTTTTACCTTCTCTACTTCCTGGAGGTGTCTAGTACTTTCAGCCTGAAATGTCACTTTCTCCATTTTTATTCTGAGTTTTCTCTGCAGCCTCAGGGCCTAATCCAGGAGCTGAAGAGAGCTGGCACTTACTCTGCTTTGCTGGAATTCAGGAGATTATGTGGTCTCCTGAAATGTGTCTGCTCCTCTCTGCTTCTGGCAGTCTCTCAATTTCTATACTTTTAAATTTGTTGAGACTTGTTTTGTGCCCTAATATGTGGTCAATCCTAGAGAATGTTCCATGTGCACTTGAAAAGAATGTGTATTCTGCTTTATTTGGGCTGTAATGTCTTGAAAATATCAATTAAGTCTAACTGTTCTGTTGAATCATTTAGAATATCTGTTGCCTTATTGATTTTCTGTCTCAAAGATCTGTCCATTGATGTGAGTAGGGTGTTAAAATCTCCTACCATTATTGTATTCTCATCAGTTTCTCCTGTTATGTCTGTTAGTATTTATTTTATGTATTTGGGTGCTCCTATATTGGGTGCATATATGTTGATGAGTGTAATATCCTCTCCTTGTATTGATCCTTATATCATTATATAGTGTCCTTCTTTATCTTTCTTTATAGCCTTTGTTTTAAAGTCTATTTTGTCTGATATGAGTATTGCAACCTCACTTTCTTGTTATTTCCATTTGCATGAAATATCTTTTTCCATCCTCTCACTTTCAATCTATGTGTGTCCTTTGCCCTAAAATGGGTCTCATGTAGGCAGCATATTGTCAGCTCTTGTTTTTTTCTCCAATCTGCCACTGTGTCTTTTGACTGGAGCATCTAGTCCATTGACAGCTGAGGTAATTATTGATAGATATGTATTTATTGCCATTTTAAACCTTGTTTTCCCATTGATTTTATATTTCTTCTTTGTCTCTTTCTTTTTCTTTTTGTTTTTCCTTTCATGGTTTGATGGTTTTCTTTTGTATTATGCTTACATTCTCTTCTTTTTGGTTTTTGTGAATCTATTGTATGTTTTTGATTTATAGTTACCCTGTTTTTCAAGTACGTTAACCCCTTCCTATATCTACTTGCCTTAGACTGGTAGTTACATAGGCTCAAACACATTCTAGAAAAAAATCTACATTTTCTTATGCTCTTCTCCCACATTTTATGATTCTGATGTCCTCTTTTACATCTTCATGTTTGTCCTTTTGCTGTTCATTGTGGTTCATGTGTGATTCTGTGAATCATCACTCTCACAGAAATTGTTTTTTTTAATCTGTGTACTGGCTTTTTTAAGTGATTTACTTTCCAATTGTGGTTTTCTCTTCCCTAGATTCTTACTTCTTTTCTATTCAGATAAGATCTTTCAATATTTCCTTTAGTATAGGTTTAGTTTTTGCTTGTCTGAAAAATTCTTTCTCTCTCCTTCTATTGTAAATGATAATCTTGGTGGGTGGAATTTCCTAGGTTGCAGGTTTTTCCCTTTCAGAACTTTGAATATATCTTGTCACTCCCTTCTGGCTTGCAACACTCTTGTAGAGAAATCAGCTGATAGCCTTATGGGGGTTCCCTTGTAATCAACTCTTTGTTTTAGTCTTGCTGCCCTTAGAATCCTCTCTTTATGTTTAACTTTTGCCATTTTTATTATAATATGTCTTGGTGTAGGTCTGTTTGGGTTTATCTTGTTTGGGACCCTCTGTGCTTCCTGAACCTGGATATCTCTTTCCTTCTTTAGGTTTGGGAAGTTTTCAGCCATAATTTCTTCAATCCCCTTTTCTCTTTCTTCTACTTCTGGGATCCCTATTATGCATAGATTGGCACACTTTATATTATCCCATAGGTTTCTTATATTGCTTTCATTTTTTTTTTCATTTGGCTTTCTGTCTGCTGTTCTGATAGGGTGATTTCCATTATTCTATCTTCCAGATCACTTATTCATTCTTCTGCATTATTCATTCTGCTATTCATTGTCTTTAGCTCAGTTTTCATTTCAGCAAGTGAATTTTCTAATTTTTCTTGGCTCTTCCCTATAGTTTCTAGTTCCTTTTTACAGTAGTCTGTATTTCTATCAATAGTCCTTCTTAATTCCTTCAGTATTTTCATTATCTCCTTTTTGAACTCAGTGTCTATTAGACTGAAGAGGTCTGTTTCATTGTTTGTTCTTTCAGAGGAATTCTCTTGATCTTTTAATTAGGAGTGGTTCCTCTGATTCATTTTACTTATATTTCTCTTGCCCTATGAGTTTAGGAGAAACAATTATATACTGTGGTCTTGGAGGGCTATTTTTACATGGCAGCATCCCTGGGTAGGCTGTGTGGGTTTAATATTTTTTGTTGCAAGGCCGTAAGAGAATACTATGAACAATTCATGCCAACAAATTCAACAACCTAGAAGAAATGGACAACTTTCTAGAAACATACAGCCCATTAAAACTGAATCAAGAAGAAATAGGTAACTTGAACAGACTGGTAACTAGAAGTGAAATAGAATCTTTAATTTAAAAACTCCCTACAAACAAAAGTCCAGGGTCAGATGGCTTCACAGGGGAATTCTACTGAATGTACAAGGAAGAACTTATACCTATCCTTCTCAAACTCTTCTAAAAGACTGAAGAGGAAGGAACACTCCCAAAGACACTCTGTGAAGCCACCATCACCCTGATATGAAAACCAGACAAAGACACTACTAAAAAAGAAAATTACAGGTCAATATCTTTGATGAATATAGATGCAAAAATTCTCAACAAAATATTAACAAACTGAATCCAACAACACATAAAAAAGATCATATACCACAATCAAGTTGGATTCATCCCAGGGTCACAAGGATGGTTCAACATACGCAAATCAATCAATATGATACACCACATCAACAAAAGAAAAGACAAACATCACATGATCATCTCAATAGATGCAGAAAAAGCATTTGAGAAAATTCAATATCGAATCATGATAAAAACTCTTACCAAAGTGGGTATAGAGGGAACATATTTCAACATAATAAAAGCTATTTATGACAAACCAACAGCCAATATAATACTCAATGGTGAAAAGACAAAAGCTCTCCCGCTAAAACCTGAAAGACAAGGATGACCACTCTCACCACTTCTCTTCAACATACTATTGGAAGTCCTAGCCACAGAAGTCAGACAAGAAAAAAAGTAAAAGGTATTTAAATTGGTAGGGTAGAGTTAAAATTGTCATTATATGCAGATGACATGATACTACATATAGAAAACCTTAAAGACTCCACACAAAAACTACTAGAACTGATGAACAAATTCAGTCAGGTAGCAGGATACAAGATTAACATACAGAAATCCATTGCATTTCTTTACACTAATAATGAAACATCAGAAAGGGAATGTAAAAAAAAACCCAAAACAATCCCTTTTAAAATCACATCCAAAAAAATAAAATATGGAGGAATAAACCTGACCCAAGAAGTGAAAGACTTTTATGCTGAGAACTACAAAACATTAATAAAGGAAACTGAAGATGATTCAAAGAAATGGAAAGATATCCCATGCTCTTGGATTGGAAGAATTAATATTGTTAAAATGGCCATATTACCAAAAGCAATCTACAGATTTAATGTGATCCTAATCAAATTACCCATGACATTTTTCAAAGAACTAGAACAAGTAATCCTAAAATGTATATGGAACCATAAAAGACCCAGAATTGCCAAAGCAATCCTTAGGAAAAAGAACAAACCCTCCCAGACATCAGACAATACTACAAAGCTATAGCAATCAAAAGCATGGTATTGGCACAAAAACAGACATATGAATCATTGGAACAGAATAGAGAGCCCAGAAATAAACCCAGACACCCACTGTCAATTAATCTTCAACAAAGGAGGCAAGAACATACAATGGGGAAAAGACAGTCTCTTCAGCAAGTGGTGTTGTAGAAGTTGGACAGCCACAATGTAAGTCAGTGACGTTAGAACACACCCTCACACCATACACAAAAATAAACTCACAATGGCTTAAAGATTTAAATATAAAAGACATGATACCATAAAACTCCTGGAAGAGAACATAGGCAAGACATTCTCTGACATAAATCGTACCAATGTTTTCTTAGGTCAGTCTCCCAAGGCAATAGAAATAAAAGCAAAAATAAACAAACAAGACCTAATCAAACCTACAAGCTTCTGTACAGAAAAGAAAACCATAAAAAACCCAAAAAGACAACCTATAGACTGGGAGAAAATATTTGCCAATGATGTGACCAACAAGGGCTTAATTTCCAAAATATACAAACAGCTCATACAACTCAATAACAAAAAAACAGAATCAAAAAATGGGTGGAAGACCTAAATAGACATTTCTCCAAAGAAGACATACAGATAGCCAATAGGCACATGAAATTATCTCATCATCGTTAATTATGAGAGAAATGCAAATCAATCTACAATGAGGTACCACCTCACACGAGTCAGATGGCCATCATTAAAAAGTCTACAAATAAGAAATGCTGGAGGGGGTGTGGAGAAAAGGAAACCCTCCTACACTGTTGGTGAGAATGTAAGTTGGTGCAGCTACTATAGAAAACAGTATGGAGATTCCTTAAAAAACTAAAAATAGAATTATCATATGATCCAGCAATCTCACTCCTAGGAATATTTCTAGACAAAACTATAATTCAAAAAGATATATGTACCCCTATGTTCACAATAGCACTATTTACAATAGCCAAGACATGGAAAAAATCTAAATGTCCATTGACAGATGGACATTCATGAAAAAGAATGAAATAATGCCATTTGCAGCATGGATGGACCTAGTGATTATCATACTAAGTGAAGTAAGTCAGAGAGAGAAAGACAAATACTGTATGTGGAATCTAAAATATGACAAAAATGAACATATCTGTGAAACAGAAACAGATTCACAGACACAGAAAACAGATTTGTGGCTTCCAAGGGGAAGGGGGGTGGGGGAGGGAAGGATCGGGAGTTTGGTATTAGCAGATGCAAACTAGTATATGGGAAAAAAAAGTTATATTAGTCATTTTTTACTATGTGCTAGACATCATGTCTAGGACCTCACCAGGATCAATTAATTATTCACCACCTCAATTAATTATCTTTACAACCCCTGAGGTAAGCTGCAAACATCTGCCCAAGGCTCAGAGAACTTGCCCAAGGTTACATTAAGCTGTGAAGAGCTGGGCTGTGAACTGAAGCAGAGTGACTTACAGAGCCAAGTTCTTAAAACATATATAATATACCAGCAATTCAATGAAATATAAAATTGAAAAAACTACCTTTTAAAGTAATAGCCATTTCACAAAGGTACTTACTTCATAAGAATAATATTAGCCAAATTTTGTATCTAACCTAAAATCACTGGAAAAAATTTTTGTAATGCCAAATTTGAGATTTCAACTTTGTCTTATAATTGAAATATTTCAAATGATGTGGTATTATATAGCATAATACATATGCGATGATATGTGGACATTTCAATAAGTGAAAAAACCTTATTAAGATAACATTTACCTGTAGATGTTGAAACTTGAGCAAACCACAACCATAAGTCAACAAACACATTTTGTGTAAACTGTGAATAAGGGAGGTCAAGACAGCCCAGGATAGCTCAGGATAGAGTTCCATCAATTCTGATTCACTCACACCATTGTGACTAACATTTACAAGGCAGAGAATCTAGGGAGAAAAAAGAATTAACAATGATTATAAAGCACTTCTATTAGTAACTAACAGCCATTAAAATTTCCACAATTCTTTTAAACTTATTAACTTATTTGAATTTATCATTCAAGTGATTTAATAAACCAAGAAACAGATTTCTTAAAATAAAACACACTTTCCAAAAGGCGCTAATAAGATAGTGTACATATAAAGTCTAGCACACCAAAGATAACACACATACAGAAAAAGTTTAGTGAAAATTAAAACTGTAGGAAATGTATTATTAAAACTAATGACAGAGTCCTGATTCTGGGAAGATGGTGGAAGAAAACAGTCCTCCTACTACAAATGCCTGTTAATGTCAGATAACATGTAACAAAACATTTCCAAAAGCACAACTGAACCTGCAGAAAAAAAAGGGAAATCCCCCAAGTATCCCAAATAAATAGGAAACTGAAAGTTAGAGGGCTAAGTGCTGGAGCTGCTGTCCCTGGGTGAAGTGGGGAGAGAGGATAAGCAGCACTCCCGTAACTTAGCTTGGGTTTTCACACCCACAGTCGGGATGGAAGGGGAGCCTTTAAGCTCTGTGAAGCAAGGAGCTGGAACTATGATAGAATGCTTGCCAACACAGGGACCTTTCAAAGGCTGTCCCCTTAGTGACGGAGTGCCTGAGGGAAACAGCCAACAGACAGAAGACTGTGGGCTTAGAGGCAGAATGAAAAGTCAAACCCAGGGGAACCCCCAACCTGAGAAATTGACATAAAAATGGATCCAGGTTAAAACTATAAGAGTTCTGCAAGGTTGCTAGTAAATTTCCAAAAATTAAATTGAATAACCAGAAACAAACAATTTTAAAATGTTATTTTAACTATAGAGCCCTTAGAAACAAATTTTAACAAAAGATGTTTAAGACTTTTATGGGGAAGAAGATAAAATGTTATTGATAATCATCATTCAAGAAGATGACTAAATAAATGGAGAGCTATTTGGCTTTCCATGAAGGAGAAGACTTACATGATAATTTCCCCCAACTTAGCCTCTAAATCCAATGCAACTACAATTAAAATTGCATATTGAGTTTCCATAGCACTTGCTGAGCCAATTCTAAAAATACATGTGGGAAATGAGCCAAGACAACTGTGGAAAATATTAAGAGGGGGTTTGCCTAACCAAATATCAAAGCTTACTTTAAAGTTCTAATAGTTAAGACAGTGGTATTGACAAGGAATAGTAAATTGGAACAGAACAGCCTAGAAAAAGACTCTTGTTTATATATGAGCTTGATACTTGACAGATGGCATTCCAAATCAGTAGAAAAGATGTATTAAGTGAAATGAACAATTAACTAGCTGTATTTTAAAAGAATTCCCTGCCATGGCCCAGGTTCAATCCCTGGTCGGGGAATTAAGATCCCGCAAATCGCGTAGCCAAAAAAAAAAAAAGAAGTAGATTCCTTCCTCACACAATAAATAAAAATATACCATATGAGTTAAGGACTCACACATGAAGAACAAAATTATAAAATATTTTGAAGGGAAAAAAATATAAGAATACTTCTATGATAGCAAAGGATTAAAAAAAATAAGATACAACAGGCATAAGCCATGAAAGAAACTGTTGATAAATCTGACTTCATTAAAATAAAACTTTGTATAATGACACCATAAAGTTAAAAGACAAAAACAGGAAAAAGACACTGATTTGCAAACTCTATAACAAAGGATTTGTATTCAATATGTAGAACATTTAAAAACTCCTAACAGATCAACAAGAAAAAGTCAACGCCATTGAAAAATGGGTAAAGGAACTGAACAAGCAATTCACCTAAGAGGAAACAAGAATAACCAAGAAGCATGAAAAGATGAAAAATCTCCATGATAATCAGGAAAATGCAAATTCCCTGAGATATCACTTCTGGCCACAGCACACTATGGTAGTGGGTATAGTATATTCTCAAAACATATTTAGCATTACAAGGATTTATTGTTTACTTCAATTCACACACAAATACAAACAAGGCAAAATAATCTTCCCTTTATAAGTTTATTACACTTTACCTGTTTCATTAGTTCTTTATCCATATCATTTGTCATGGACTCCTGGATAGATCGAAGAACAAGTCTATATAATGAAACAGTATCTTGACACTGGAAACACTGAAGAAGGATTTTATCTAAATTGCTTGCTCTCCCAGCACTGTTGGAATTGAGAACAGATTTAATTTCTTACAGTCTGCCAACATCTGTGAAAAATTTGGGGTAAATAAAAACAGTGCTCTATTTTACCTCTATGTTTTGTACTGTTTAACTGATAACAACAGGAATTAAATAAAACATGACACAGGAAAACATTAGTTTTATGGGGCTGCTAGAGTCATCACAGTTATTTTAATGTATTACCATTTAATTCAATTCAATAAACATATGCTGGGACTTAACTATGTGTCAAGTAACTACTATACATTATGAAACATAAAAATGAGTAAGACATGGTTCTTATCACCTAGAGGCATGCCGCCTACATACAGGAAGCAGGAAAATAATTATAAATAAGTATTATTAGTTAGCCATGCAAATTAAATTTTAAAAAATAGAACCAGAATTTGGAAAACATCAGGCTAAAGAAAATCAGTAAATGGGGTTTGTTTTAAAATATTACACAATATTTACCGGTAGTTTCTTTTTTAAATACATAGATATGCAAAGAACAGGGAAAAAACAAAAAAAATGGTTCCACAGTCCCTCTTAAAAGAGATAATTTCAATAACTATTATGAAATGCATGACTCTTGAACTGTACTTATGCAAGCCACTGATGTTCACAGATGTACCGCCACAACTCTGGGGACAGCGAAAATATCAAATATCATGGATAATTCAAAGTTTCAGAGGATTTTTTTCATTTCAAATTTGGTGCTTCAGGTGAGAATGTGGAATTAGGAGACAAGAGTACTAGATTTAGTGTCTAGAATATGAGTTGTGCTAGGATTACAACCTACTGTGATGAATACCAAAACAAGTGTTGATCTTTTTTACCTCTGGTTGCGAACAGACAAAGCAGGTGAGGCTGTACTGAAGAAGTAAAAGTAGTAAAACTCTCTACTGCTTATCTAAAGGCAAATTATGAATGGATTTCTAAAATAGAACACCAATTGTAAGATGAAAGGTTTATCAGGATGTGGGAACAGAGACAATTAAAACTTCCTACCTACATACCTACCTACTGATAGTGAAAGACACCTGAAATAACATTTTTATGCCTTAGTTGTCTCCTCACTTTCTCAAAGCTAGAGGCCTCAAGGAGGCGACAATGAGCACTCCTGGGTGGGCCCCAAATTGAGGTCAAAGATGGCCTTCTTTTGCAACCTCCAGTCAGGAGAAGGTTATTGTGATGAAAACCAGACAGATATACCCAACAAGTTCTGATATTCAAGGACTAGCAGCAATCTTCAGTCATAGGTCACATTCTCACGGTAGTTAGTATCACTGTTAGAATAAACAAAATCTTAGTGGCCCAAGATTGTCATAATGATCAGTTTTCAGTTTCACACAGTGAAGAAGCATTCTGCAGCAAACACAAACATGCTGAAGATGACATAAAATAACCACCACTTACCATGCAATCATTTTGCCGAAAAGAGTGACATAAAGGGCATTGCAGGTTGTAGCAGAACGACAGTGTCGTTCTAGCTTCTTCTCCTGCACCAGTTTACCAAAAAACAAAACAGAAACACAAAACCACCCTGGAATTAAGTGGTCTTTACAACCAAGCCATCAACAAATATCCCTGCAGAAATAACACGGTTCCTGCCACCTCATCAGCGGCATCACTGCCTTGTGGTACTGGACCACAGATGCTGTCAACATGCAAATGCTTTTTTTGCTTTTAAAATACTGCTTAATATAATATAGTAAACCTTAAGACCAAAGTCTTTTTTATTGCTTCTTCTATATCTGTTATTAGTTTAAGAGTAAATGCATTTAAGAAAGTAATTATTACTAAGTTCCAATTTTCCTTAGAACCATATAGAGTACTATATTGAATTTTAAGTCTCATATAAGGTATTTTTATAAGGAAAGCTATAGAGAGTAATAGAAAGCAGCAAAATTAAAAATACTTACCTGCTCTTTACTCAGTTTAATGTCTACAGAGTGGCATTCTGCGATTATAATAGATTTTGCATCTTTCGGATTTAAAGGGTCAAGATGAAGTGTAGGCCACAACCTTTTATTTAAAGAAAAGAAAAATGAAATTCTCTTTTAATAATACAACAAAGCTGTAATCTACCCACAAGACAAGTCAAAGTCCATTACAAGAATTAAATTTTTATACTGCCTTCATAAAATAAAATTAATCTCTGTTAATCATATTAATAGTATTTCATTTTTTAGCAATTAATCACAACAAACACTGTTATAAACAGCTTATACACGAAGTGTATAACATTTCCAGTTCTATGTTCTATACCATCAGTAAAACAACACAGGTATTAGTGCCTGTGAGGAATAGTGTCAGACAGTCTTCGTCCACAAGTTACTTGTAATCCAATTAGAATTTACACCCTACAACATCCATTCTCAATGGGGTGGTGAAAATTGTTTGTTGGGGAGGGGAAATCTTACTCTCTTTATGCATAAAGCACAAATATACACACATATCTGTTTATATTCATGAATCGATATATGATGTATGTATGGTATTAACACTTCTTGGCAGGTGATTAGGAAGAAAATCACTAAAGGGCTCCTAGGGTGGGGAGGCAAAAATAGGTCAAGAAACACTGCCTTACAGAACTCAACCACTGCATCCCTTTTTGAGGACTGTTAAGGTGAGCTTGCATTTCAGGACCACAGGTCTCTGGTCTATTTTTCCTAGCCCAGCCTTCCCCATTTTCCTCACCCATAAATTTAACTGCCTACTAGACACCACCAATTGGAGCTACAATCGGCAACTCAAACAAACCATGTCCAAAGACAAAAGTCATGACCTTTGCTCCACAAACCTGCCCATCCTTTGTGTTTCCCATCTCAGTTCATGGAACCACAGTTTACTTAATTTCTCAAGCCAGAAACCTGGGAGCTATCCTAGCTTTCTTTCTCACATCTCTGATCTAACCTCCCACCAAATCCTATAGATTGCATCCTTTTCTTGAATTAGTCCACTTCTCCCCATCCTCACTGACATCATATGAAAAATATGACATATCAAAAACCTTTCTTTGTTTATACTTTAAAAGTTTCATGTAATCTGAAAGAATTAAATTTAGCACTTACCTCCATGCTGGAGGGCATGTTTCCACGTTCACAGAAACAATTACTCTTACATTCACTGGCAGTGGATCTATCAGCCATTTCATGTGCTTTTCAACTTGCTTAAAAATATAAAAACAAAATTCCATCTATTAATTCAAAATATTTCAAAAGCAACCCAATAACAGCTCCCCAAGTAAAATGAAATTCTCATTAAATTTCTCATTATTATTAAGGATAAAAGCTTATTTTTTGGATGATTTATCTCAGAATATTAGAAGAACAAGTGGCAAAACACTACTATCACTGATCTGAATTCTGGGCATGTAAGGAAATGTCAAGGCCCTAAAACCATGTCAAAATGAACAATATTTGCTAGTTGTGAAAATACAGTTGGTCCTTCCCAATAAGATAGTAGCATCTACTGGCATATATATATATATATATATATATATTTATCCACATGCTTCCTCTCTAGAAATTAAGCAGAAATAAAAGAAACAACATCAACATTTTCTTCTCACAAACATATGATTTAAATGTTTGCTATAGTCACTACTACTATTTTTGTCTCTTTCTGAGTATATCAATAGGTTAAAAAGTGAAAACATACCTGAATTTGATCTATAGAATCAATAATGATGATGATGCTGCCTTGATGACGGGCAGAGAGTTTTTCCAGCCAATGTGGAAATTCTTCCAGAAGCTTAGCAGGATCCAATGTCAGAGCAGATACTGACCAAGAATGCTGCATCAACTACAAGGTGAGAACACACGCAAATTAAAGTAGCTACACTGTATCACACCTGGTAAGAAATATTTCTGTCTGCATTTTAAACCAAAATTGTCACCAAAAGGACCCAACTGCATTGAGTATAATTTTTAACCTTATGCAAAACCATAACAAATGTGTAATACTGAAAATTGGTTTATCATCAGGTACTCAGGCCTGACAACTTCTGAATCTAAATAAAAATTCTGATAACTCCAAAAGACAGTGTATTTTTCTACCTTTAGAGTCAGTCGTTTAATAATCAAGGAAGACTCTGAGCTGGTTGACATGGGCCTCCCCACAAAATGAGAAAGAATTAGTGTGTTAGGGGAATTCTTCTGTTGTAACTGGATCCTGAAAGAAAAAGACCTTTTATAAGACTGATGAAGCTCCTTTACGGTCAACAAAAAAAGAATTCACAATGCATTAAGCATCAAATGCTACCTGTTAGTAATTACATGGTCAGTCAATTTTGAATTAATATGGGAAATTTCCATTTTTACACCACTTTTAGATTCTTTTAAATAAACCATTAAAAATTATAGCTTCATTTTAATTACAAATTGGTGTTACTAACGTAAACCAAAACACTATACATTTGAGGTTAAAGTATTAGTAAAATGAGCATTAACCTTTAATTACAAGTATGTTATTAAAGGAAAAAGGAAGTTTCTTTGTTAAGTACAAAAATAGTATTTCCAAATATAACTCTGAATAAAAAGGGCAATAAAAAGGAAACAACATACACTAACTCCTCAATGTAAATAATAACTATGAGTGAAAGGAAATGGTCTTACCACTTGTTTTTCAATAATATGATGAACTAAAATAAAACTAAGAGTTTATTAGCTTATATGAACCTTAGTCCATAATTTGAAGAACTAGTTTGCATTCATAGTAAAGATTATCCTTTATTTTGATATTCTTTATGATTTATTCTACTCTAGTCAGTCTTTGTCTTGTTTCAAATATTTAAAATCCCAATGAAACTTTTAAGATGAAGCCAGTAATTGAAAATAAAGGTACATGCCTCTATAATTCACCTAACTCCATGCCACAGTGACCACTCCCTTAGCTCTGACCTACATAATTTATGTAAACAATCACAAATGCTCACATTTCCTATTCCTTTCTCATTCTGTATCTTCTCTCTAACTTTCAAATTGTATATATCTCAGGGCATGAGTCTGTTATATTACTCCTTTTGCTTTTTTAATGTTCAGCACAGGCCCTGAAGCAAGGTAGACATTCAATAATTCATATTGTTGAACAAATTCAGTAATTCAAATGATGACAACGATAACAATTTAATTGCACTCAATCATACCACTTTGATAAAAGAAGGGACTTTCCAGAGCCTGGTCCTCCAGATACAAGAAGGGGTGGAATTGGTGCTGGTGCTGCCACTAGATCATTAAGGCGTTGGTAATACTAGAAATAAAAATGAATTTGAATTGTGAAGAGCATGCCTCTTAGAATACTAAATAGAGTCAATTTCTGATTATCCTCTGAAATCAGTGGAGAAAAGCCACATGAAAAAATGAAATCTACTTTTAATCAATAGCACCCTCATAATTGCTTATTTTTATGGCTGGTCAAATATGTCCAAAGTAGTAAACTAAGAATGGGCCCCAATTTCTCCTACCATAGTATTAATGGATGAGGGGCAACCTTTCAGATCCCCATGGGGCTTTGCTCCATTCAGATGTCCTGCAGAATGCTGCAGGGAGACTACTGCATTACCCCAAGTTCCTGAACCATGGAAAGTACCACAGGTGGCCTTGAGGGCACCAGCAGGCATCGTACATCTCCTGGTCAGAAGAACACCTGTCCTGGAGACCATCTCAGTTTCCAGAGAAACAAGAGAGGGTCTTGTCTGGGGCCTTGGAGTCTCCCAACATGCTACTGAGAACCAAGCTAGGCCACCTGAGATCTTTCTGAAACTGCATGTGTTCCATGCAAAGTCCGAGAACTCCTATTTCCTAGGCTTTCCCCAGATAGGAAAACCTCATTCAGAGCTGAAAAGGACATGCTCAGAAAACTGAAATATCTCAGTCGTTATAAAGGAGTTTCCAAAGTCATCTTGGGGGTTAGGATGTTTATTAAGTGTACCAGTGGTCTAAATGATAGCTGATGAGGAATCAAAAGAATGTGTAATAAATAAGTAGTTTATGTGAGCTTTAGGGTAAAAGAAATTTCCAGCAACTACAATAAATAATGACTTGGTATAGTTTTTCAATCAATTTTTCTGTTTGTCATATCATATTCTGCAGGAATTCAAATATTTCTCATAGAAATGATACTTCTCAAGAAGAAAAGGGCTTAATTGATTTACGACCTTGTAAATCCTAACAATTTAGTTCATGGTCCCAACTAAAGCCCATTTATAGACCCATGTTTCCCACATTAAGACCCCTTGCCATAGAAGAAAGCATAGGATTTGGAGCCAGAAGACCTAGGTTAAAATCTCACATCTGCAATCTACACCCTGTATGCTCTTAGGCAAACTATAATCTGGACCTTAGGTTCTTCATTTATATAATAAAATAGTGATAGCAATGCCTGTCTTATAAAATGACAACAATTTAACATTTACCATATGCCAGGTACCGTGCCAAGTGCTTTATGTGCATGACCTGATTTAGTCCCCCAAACAACCGTGTGAGATAGGTGTTATTAGTTATCCTCATTTTACAGACAAGAAAGTCAAAGTTTAGAGCTAAGTAACTTGATCAAAATCCATAGTGAGGAAATGGTGGAACCAGGACATAAACACTGACAGTCTAAATTATGAAAGTCATTAAAAATCCTATAAAAATACAGCTGTTAGTGACAACTACTGTAATATTCTTTAAGATATTAGTTCTTATATTAATTTTTAAATATTATTAAGTATTTTTGAACTTGAATGCAGATTCTTTGTGCACTTCTAGTTTTGTTTATTTGCTTAGATATTTAAGCATGCTGAAGGACTGACCTGCCTACTGCATTAACTACTCTGCTTTGTTTTCTGAATGTTTGATATTTTGATTCCTCCAAGAATTGGAACAATAGAGAGCCTTACTATTTTTATCAAGTTTCCTAGTTATCCTAAACTTGGTCTGGTGAATTGCAGATGGTAGCATAATAAACATGTAGTTGATAAATCCTAATCTGTAACTAAACATGGTTGATATTCGTAAGTATATTTGAATCTCACACATCTTTCATATGATACAAACCTAAGCACATGTCTCAACATGGATAATTAAGCCATGAGGGCAGATACTAACACAATCCTTAACCTTGACTATAATTAGGTGAAACCACAGTTATGATACAGCCTTTAAGCAGCAACTGATCTTTGTTGGAACAATACTCCAAATGCTTACTTTCTCGAATCCCAACTCATGGGCTGAATTTGAAGCCTGCTGAAAAGCTTCCATTTGCTCTTGTTCATCATGTATGTCCCACAGAACATCACCAAAATCATCTTCTTCTGGAATAGAATCTTCACTGCCCAAATCCTTAGCTTCCAGGTCTGTATTTTCAAAGCCCAGGATGTCCTGAACACCAAGAGCAAGCACACAGAAGCAAACAACGGAAGTAAAGACCTTGTACAGTACTGTCAGCACACAGGCCTAAGGTGGCCCTCACCTACCTCGGAGGGCAAGCCCAAACCTATGGCCTTTGTATGGTACCTCCAGGGATCAATTTATAACTATAAAAATAAGCAATAGTTTAAAAATAAAGAAAAGAAGTAAAGAAATATTAAAATAATAAAAACAAACATCACTCTCATTCATTAAAAATAAAGTTAGAGGGAATCTGGTTTCTGAAAAATGTTACACAATATCTTTGGTTATACCTGGCTGGTGAACAATTTTAAAGACCGTGCTAATGCCTAAGAAATATGCTGCTTTACATTTTTACAAGCATTTAATTACTAAGATGGGGTTTCTTGATATCAAATATCTCTGCTATAATGTCTAGTCTTTATATTAATCACTGAAAATATGTTGTCCTACAAATGGTAAAGTTGGTCAACATGTCCATTTTCACTTACTGCCATTTACTCTGTTCAATTCATCTTATTTTGGGACTCACTTTTTCTGTGATAACAAATCTGCATACTTGTAACACAAGTTAATTTTAAAAAGTAATTTAATCCCTTACTTCTCAAATAGGGTCCCTGGTACCCTGAGGGAGGGGCCAGCAGGTAAGGATAAACACAAGCTAAACATCTGGTGCCCGTTTTACTTGAAGATAGGGAATTCTTTTTCTTTTTCTTATCATTATTAGAATTTTTGCTGATACATAATTTTAAATGATTTTTAATATTAAAAAAGACAGGTAAACATCAAGCAGAATATATAATTCACATAAAGTTTCAAGATAATACTGAGACATCATAGAAACTTTCAGTTTGAGACACCTCTGTGATCCATGATCTCAGACACCTAGAGGTGTGTTTTCACCCCTCTCTACTGCTAGGGGGATAATGTGGTAGAAAAATTCAAGACAGATTTTTCTAATATACAAAAACTCAAGGTGCACACAGAACCTAAGGAGACTCTCTGTTGAATAGGATGAACATTATCCCTCATATACTTCCTTTTTACCTACCACTTTTGTAATCCATTTTATACTTAATGGATATTAAAACATCAAATCGTTTGTGAGACAACTGAGAGATACAGATACATGGTACTGGGAATAACACAATAATACCACCAGATGGACTCTTGCCAGAAAAGAGGGCACTTTACCCCGGTATTGTTTTCAAAAAAAACAAACAAGTGCTTTTCTCTGGAAAACCCAATTTTATAGAAATCACTCTTAAGATATTTGAGAAGAAATCTTACAGGGAATGCACATTTACCTGTTTAATAATCTTTTCTACATAAATATAGGTTTTACAGACTCCTTCTGCAGGATCTCCTGAGTGATCAATGATCTGGAGGGAAAAAAAGAAGTTTAACAACAAGAAAAAAACAAGACTAACAGGAGGAGGGGGCGGTAAACACTTTTATTAGAGTGCTTATATGTTAGGAACTGTTCTAAGTACTTTGCGTATATTAGCTCATTTACCCTCACAACCCTAGGAGGGAGGCACTGTTATTCCCTCCATTTCATAGAAGAGGAAACTGAGGCAAGTTAAAAAACTTGTCTAAGGTCACACAAGGGATTTAGTGTGAACAATGTTGCAAATAAAACAAAAAGTATGCTTTCTTTTTTGCTTATGTGTCCATCTGAGAAAGTGACTGGAGTTGGTGATACCAAAACTCTGTCCAGGACCTGGTGTCACCACTGAAAGTCCACTTTGGTCTGGATGATGCACACACCTGCTCATTTTGACATGTGACAGCAGGAACCTGTTAAGGAACCAGATAGGTGGGATGGTGTGTGCTGGGGCCTTGGTAGCAGCATCTGCGCTCCCATGGTGCGTAGTGAGGCCATGGAGCCTCTGTCCCTGCCAGCACTTGGATGCAAACAGAAGTAAATTTTATCATGTGGAGCAGACAGTGTGGAAAATATTCCTAAGTTTGGCTTGATTCCTTTCAGCTCACAGCCTTGGGGGAAATAGTTTTTGTTTTTTTCTTCTTGCCCTATAACCTGAACACGTAGGTTCATATAAAAACCCTCCCTGAATAGTGCTTGCTTTCTGCCTGTTTGTTTCGGAAGGGTAACCAGGGTAACCTGAGGAAACATGGAAGGGTTCGGGTCCCAGGCTGTAGTGGTCAGAGGGAACCAACCTTTCATTCGTGGGAGACAATGGGGCCCCCTCTGCTTTCCCCTGTGGGCTGGGGCCTGGCACACAGTAGGTGCTCAGCAAATCTGTGGGTTACTTATGGAATGATCCAGAGGAGTGGTGGGGGGAGGAGCCATGTGCCAAGGCTGAGGGCAGCTCCACGACCTTCACTTGGGGGACAGGTCGGGGAGCCGGTACAGAGGACAAGGCAACCCACCCCCACTGTCACTCTCAGTTCCTCCCCTGCTTGGCTGGGGGGCTTGGCCCACGGTGAAAGGAATGGTCTTTTTTCAGGAAAATTCCAATGGCTGAACTCTCACACTTCTGCTTCAGGTAAGAACTTGTGGATACCTTGCTAATCAATTCACCTTTTTGGGTATGAACATTCCAAAGCTGGGAAAAGCCCAACACCAGCCTTTATTGTTTTAATCACTCTGCTGAGTGTCCCTTCTCTTGATGTCCTGAATAAAGGTCATTTTTTTTTTTGTAAACACACAGACACACATATACACATATACACACGTACACATGTGTACACACATGTATGCATGCCTACACACTGACCCACACACGAGTTAAACAGCTACTTTAATTTCATCTTATGTATTTCTGTACCATTCAATACACATAACCTTCAAAATCCATCTTTATGCCAATAAAGCAAAGAAGTTTATCCTACATTTAAATTTATAATCATAGTAGAGAGATCTTATTTGACTCATATATAAAAAAATTCATCCTCTAGTATACTAATTTTTAAAAGCAATATTTATAGAATAGAAAAAAGATAAAGATTAATATCTTTCGTTGTGGTACCTAGTGAACTAGGTACTAAAATAATTCAAACAAAGAATGAAATGGCTCTGGAGATTAACTGTAATAAAAATGTACTCTTGTCTTAGACTCTTCACTATGTTATGCTGGCCTCAAGAAAAATGCCTGTATTAATATTTGGTCTTATTTTCTGGCTAGGCATAGAGAAACAGAAACTCCGTCAAAATCCTAGAGTTGTTTTTGATTGTATTCTTAACACTAACTATAAACATTTACCAAGTTATCTCAGCATGCAGTAATGCAAAGCCTGTAATCTCTATTCTAAAATATATCCCACCATGCATCTAGGGATGATCAAATCCTTCTACTCATCAACAGTTTTTGGCTTTTCCCAATGCTTGCAGGAAAGGCTACCATGAAAAGGCTCCTCCTTACACTAATCGTTGGTCAATAATAGATAGAAGGACTCTGTGCTTGGGAAAAAAGCACAGTAGAGATTCTGATTTATCCACTTACAGATTATACACTTTTTAGGCACATATCGCTGTTGATGCCTCTCTTTCTCTCATAGTCCACAACTAATCTGTTAGGAAATCTATTGGCTCTGTCAAAATTTATCCAGAATCCTACTGCTTTTTATCACATCCTCTACCACCACCCTGGTCTAAGCCACCAGCATCTCTCACTTGGATGACGGCAACAGCTCTCCACCTCTGCCCTATCCCACTACCTTCCCTCCAAACCACAGTCAATTCTCAACACAGCAGCCCAGGAGAGTCTTGTCAGAATAGCATTTCTTCCTCTTTGGTTAAATCCTTCAACGGCTCCCCACCTCACTCTAAGTAAAAAAAACAAGGTTCTTCAGCGTCGGCCCCCATGGCTGCTCCTACTCACGTCCCCTCACTTGCTCTGCTCCAGCCCCACTGGCTTCCTTCCTCTCCCCAAACACGCCAGCACCTCTCTCTGCCAAGCATGTTCTTAAAAACAACCTATGAATTTTACCTTGGCTTTGTTGGTCTTGTTCAGGTTAGAAACTTGATCAATCAGGTGCTGGACAGAGTCAGAACTGACTTTCCCATCCTCCAAACGATGATAAATTAATCGTGGTTTGCCTTCAGTGTTTTTCAGAAAAGCTTCTTCACAGTCTTCCAATAACAGGCTAGATTGGAAATCAGTATTTCTTGTGCTATACTGCACTGTGGCAGCACACAGTTAGTCAATTAACTAACCTAAGTGCCAAGAAGGGGGATTTACTACAATGACAAGTGGCCAGAAAAGGCCCAGCTGCAGAATAAGTGAAACTTTCCAAAAATGGATGTTTTTTTTTTTTTTTTTTGCGGTACGTGGGTCTCTCACTGCCGCGGCCTCTCCCATTGCGGAGCACAGGCTCCGGACGCGCAGGGTCAGCGGCTATGGCTCTGTGGCCCAGCCGCCCCGCGGCATGTGGGATCCTCCCGGACCGGGGCACGAACCCGCGTCCCCTGCATCGGCAGGCGGACTCACAACCACTGCGCCACCAGGGAAGTCCCAAAAATGGATGTTTTTATAGCTCTGTTCTAGCTTAGTGTCAATATTAAAGTATAATATATTCACTAGCAGACAATGAGAGTAGGTACAATAAATTAAATTTTAAAGCATACATAATTTTTTTTTTTTTTTTTGCAGTACGTGGGCCTCTCACTGTTGTGGCCTCTCCCGTTGTTGAGCACAGGCTCCGGACGCGCAGGCCCAGCGGCCATGGCTCACGGGCCCAGCGGCTGTGCGGCATGTGGGATCTTCCCGGACCGGGGCATGAACCCGCGTCCCCTGCATCGGCAGGCAGACTCTCAACCACTGCACCACCAGGGAAGCCCAGCATACATAATTTTAATTTTTTTAAATCTAATTTAAAAAAACACTTCTCAAAAATACTGTTAAACATTGCTCAAAATAATGGTCCATACTCATGAGACTTTGCAAATAAATGGAAAACCTAATTCTATTCACAATTATATAATTTCAAGTTAAAACACAAATATCATCAGCCTCAAGATTTCAAGATTTTTCTCTTCTCTAGTCCTTTAGCCTTTACTCATTCAGTAAATGATCTGAATCCTTATACCCCAGATACACTGTAAGAAAGATCCAGAGGCAGATGGGGAAGGTTAGATAGCTATTAAAATCTTGACTGTGGTAAAGGTTAAAAAAAAAATCCTAACTATGCTCAATGTACCGTAACTACAGTCTGTACTATTCCTATTTAAATTCCAGAAAAATCTTCAAATAACCTACTAGTGTTTTCTACACCACAAGGAAAACTAAACAATTCCCATTTCTAAAAAGCATTAAATGAAAGTTTGTCTAGAAAGGCAAATTAGTGTGTGTATACAGGGGAAAGCCATTATATGATTCAGAATTTGCATAAAAAACTAAAATACCGGCCCCAATACGAAACAGAAAAAAAAAAGCAAAAAGAAGAAAACAGAAAAAACAAAATGGTTTTAAGGATTAAAGAATTAACAAGAGAAAAACAACAAGTGACATATACTATCACCTAAGATAAAATACTACCTAGATATTAAAGAATAAAACAGGATATATTCTTAATATAAAAACAAAACAGGAAAATAAAAGAGGGAAGGGGAGGTAAAGGACTCCAACTAAAGGAAATCAAGTTGAAGGAATCCTTAAACTTATTTTGGGAAAAGGTTCCTTGACCACATAGCTCCCTGGCCACCTGGCCTCTGGGTAGAGTCTTAAGGATCAATGATAGGTTATATTGCAGGGACTCTCATAAAGCTTAGGGCTCCAAACACTTCCAAACACAGTTAAAGTCAGAGTTGGTCCTCAATAAAAAGAGAAAAAAGCTTTGGAAAGATTAAATCCAATCAGATAGAAAATATAGAAAGAAAAATTAATTTATTTAACCTATCTTATTTTGTCTTCTATCTATATATCTAACTGGTAACAAAAAAAAGCTTCATTTGCAGACTAGATTCATTGGTGTGATTATATTTCACATTATAAGAAAACTGCTCACTTTACTGGATTTAAGTAGTTAGCTCCTCAGAGAATTAAAAATATGATTTAACACCTATGCAAGTGTTCAAGTGCCTCTCAATCTGTATCTGAAGAAAGAAAATAATGAAGGTTAATGCTGATTATTGAAATCGGGGTCACCACCTTCTTCTGTAAAGGGTCAGCTAGTAAACATTTTGGGCTTTGCAGGCCATACAGCCTCTGCTGAAATACTCAACTCTGCTGTTGTAGTGTGAAAGCAGCTGTAGACAATACATAAATGAATGAACATACCTGTGCTCCAATAAAACTTTATTTATAAAAACAGGTGGCTGACTGGATATGACCTGAGGGCCATAGGTTGCTGACCTCTGATTAAAATGATCTTTACATTAATGATGTTAAACTTATAACCTATTAACAAGCCTAACAGTGTGAAACTTTAAATTTATTTTATTCACGTATTAAAAGTCATAGAATTTATTGAATTTCATGGATTGTTTTTGATTATAAGAATGCAATTAGAACTTATCTTTCAAGTTCATCTGGTAATCTCAATTCTATTTATGAGTTTAACTTCTATAATAAATTATAGAATTTTCAGCTTACCTTGGTAAGGTTAAATGAATGAATAAGATAACTAATGAACTCTTCTCAATTTCCCATTTTCTTACAGTGAGGTACTGATTTTCAATATCAATTGGAAAATACACAGCATGGAAAAAATATCCCATTGTCTCACACATTCTTTTAAGTTTAGGTGAACAGTCCTAAAAACAAATTAAAACATAAGAAAGCACAGCTTATTTAACTAAAGATCTAGTCAGCTTCATACTACTTAAAATCAAAAAGGTTATGTTGGATATTCTCTGATTTAAAACTTTAAAAAATATATGATCACACCTTAAAGAAAATCTTTAAGAGAAAAGGCAAGTTTCTCTATAAAATAAAAATAGTAATAGCTTAGCAACTTTCCTGTTTCCTAGCCCAGAAAATGATTTATCTCATGATAAACCTAAAACAACAGGAGTAAAGTATTAGGCTATTTTGCTTTGGTAGTTATTTATTTTGATTATTATTATTACCAATGACTTCTGTTTATTGTTATAGGGTGAAAAATGTAAATCCATAGATTTATATAGTAAAAAGTGTCCGCCGTGGTATATTAGAACACTAAAGCAAACAGATATAAAAATATGTTGGTCTATAACAAATCAAGGTACTTAGTATGATGATGATTATTATGCAATAAATTAGTAATTCCCTCAACATGTGTTTGGGAACAGCCTATACTCAGTGAGTAGAAGCTTTGGTTTTCAAAATACTTTGTCTTTTTACCAAAATTGAGTATTATCAAAAAGGAAAGCTAAATGAACTTATTAATCAACAATCTGGACGATGTTAATATAGCAGGTATAGCATGTGACATGCATATTTATTTAAAATTCAGTTAGAACAGTAGTTGGTAAACTTTTCTGTAAAGGGCCAGATGGCAAATTAATAACAGCTTAAGAACTTGGCTGTTTTGGCAAAGGTTTTTGTGGTCCATTTAGTTTCCATCATAATTTATTCTGCCACTAGTGAGAAGCAACCTGAGACAATACATTGCGCGTGGCTGTGTTCCAATATAACTTTATTTATAGACACCAAAATTTGAATTTCATATAATTTTCATGTCAAAATATTATTCTTCTTTTGATTTTTTTCAACCGTTTAAAACTGTAAAAACCAATCTTAGCTCTAGGTCATACACAGACAGACTGCAGGCCAGATTTGGCCCACAGGCTGTAGTTTGCTGACCCCTGCCTTAGATTAACCCCAATGGCTGCCTTGAAAAATTTAAAACCATGACAAGGATTAAATTTTGACATAATCTGAAACAGATTCAAGAATAGAGCTGGCAGGTATTAACTATAGCAGACACCATCAGTAAGGGCTGTAAACACTGTGGAGAACGTGTAAGGAAGCATTCAAAAGCATAAAGTTCCAAGGCCTTAATTTGAATATACTGATAATACTGAGTAAGACGTTTTCTTAAGAAAAGCCCAAGATGCTTCCTACTCTTTAAGACATAATCTAGTGGGTAGTAAACTACTTGGTTCAGGCAATCAGTAGTATCATAACCAGGACACAACATTAACTTTATTTTAAATCAATGAATACAGAATTTATAAATGCCCTCACCTTAAGGAAAAGATCCATTTCGGGCTGGGTTTCATCTGTATAAATGAGGTAACATCTGACAGTGTTACTCCACAGAGAATGTGAAAACAAGGGGGTAACTTGTAATAAACTAGCTACAGCAATATCCCAGTCATCTGAAAATAAAATTTCTCATAAGTTCCCGAAAAATAATTACTAGAAAATATTTGACAACATGATTCCCCAAAAGTCTGAAAGAAAACAACAGGCATCATCGGATCTCACTTGTAATACCGACAAAGCTTCTAGAATAAGATATTAGAAGGCACTCAGTTCTCTAACCTCAAATTCTATCCTGGGGCTTAAAGCAATCAATGTCACCAGTGGTCTTTGCTGGGGTACCCGTGGCTCCAGTCAAATGTCAGGGAACTAGGCAACATGGGCTGTTCAGTTAGTTTGCTACTTGAGGAGAGCCTACATTCCCAGTTTTATCTACTAATTATTCTTGAAATACATTGAGTGAAAAAGAAAGTTCAAGAACAGTACAAAACAAAAAATAACCAAAAGATAGTTAGTGAGAATGAATATTTTAAGACATATTTGACTAATTCAAAATGCATAATTAAAAAAATAATTTTCATTTTGCTAATAGGTAAATAATTTCAGGGTTTTTAAAAAAATTTATGTATTCATTTATTTATCTTTGGCTGCATTGGGTCTTGGCTGCTACACAAGGCTCTCTCTAGTTGCAGCGAGCAGGGGCCACTCCTTGTTGTGGTGTACGGGCTTCTCATTGCAGTGGCCTGTTTCTGTCGTGGAGCACGGGCTCCAGGCGCGTGGGCCTCAGTAGTTGTAGCACGTGGGCTCAGTAGTTGTGGCTCGCGGGCTCTAGAGCACAGGCTCAGCAGCCATGGCTTTAGTTGCTCCACAGCAGGTGGGATCCTCCCGGACCAGGGCTTAACCCCTTGTCCCCTGCATTGGCAGGTGGACTCCCAACCACTGTGCCACCAGGGAAGTCCCTATATTTCAAAGTTTTAAGAAAAGAGTGGAGCTACTTATAACATTTCAGATCTGAGGTGGTATTGAAATTCGGAACAGATCTTAAGAGCTGTTTTGGATACCAATTATATAAAAGATAATGAATAAGAATACTATATTATATAACTGAAGTTTTGTACTCTACTCCACAACTTCTCTAACCTCCAACACCATCAAAGATGCAGAGGGAAAGACTAAACACTACTGTTTTTCAGCTAATCTACATTAGGCTCTCACCGCTCAACTAAAATATCTGAGAACTCAGACCAGAAATTCAGTTATTAGAACCTATTGGCCAGTCTGGCTGGGAGGCACCATCTGATCCTGATGTGAATTATGTAACTTCATCATTCCTGGTCAGTGACAAGCACCAGTACATGATGGTTTGACAGTGGAAGACACCCAGAACACAAGTCTCATGCTCTGCTGATGGCAGTCTTCCCAGCATAAGATTATAGTACACGAACAGTCACTACCATTAACCAAGGTAATTGGCAAATGGCGTGTGTTACCTCTGTTGACGTTAGCAAAGGGTCCTTCTATATCTATAGAACTATGGGCAAACTCAGGGCCCCGGAAAGACTGCTGAAGCTGAATCATACTCCCTATGGAGGGCTCACTTCCCAAGGCTCCACCAGTCCAATACTCGCACTGGGGTCCAGCAGCTGTAAAAGCAAGAGATTTCATCTGATGAAAACCAAATTATATTGGAATTTCAAAACCTTATCATATATATTCAATGGATTTCTAATGCAAAAAATACTACAATATTATAAATACAACAGATATTCAAACTTTGATTTTGAAATCAAAACAATGATTTTGAAAGTACTTTGCCACCAACTTCTGGCAAGTTCTAAGGTGGTGGTTAACAGAATTCTGGTTATCACCTCAAACTTACACAGGGGATTAAAAAGAGAAAGATGAGAATAAATTAGGAATACAATAACCAAAAGAATTATAATAACAGAGAGGAGTTAAAAACACCCCCCAACAAAAAAATTCTAAAAACATTCCTAACTATATGATTTAGGTATCAGTGTAAAATGTGAAGGAAAGAATTTCAAAGGAAGACTATTACTGGCACACCAGTAATTCATATTGATTCATATTGGTAATTCATTAGGATGTAAGCTAAGGATGTAAAGAGCACATTTTCTTTACTTCTCAGAGCAAAAAAATTAATGATTGAATCAACAGGTACTTATGAACACGTTGTGTTTTTTTTTAATAAATAATAATTCATGGCATCCTTGACTAAACATAAGTAAACTGGTATTTGGGCTAAATCTCTGGCAAAACTGAGATTATTATTTGTGGGTGACAAATAGTGAGTGACATTCCCTCAAGCATTCCTTCTTCATGTTTATATCGAAATAGGAAGAAAGACCTACGAGGAAATATTAACTCGTTTTTATTAACTTGCTAAGAGAATTAGAATATAATAGTTTTGAAACCCTGTACATTTTAACATATGTCAATACTGAAATAATCACTAGGACTAATGTCATTAAGAATCACTTCACTTTTTTTTCTCAAAAGTTAGTAATAAAAGTCCCAGGATGCTAGTCAAATTCCAATGGTACTAAAATGAAAATTAAAAGGGAATTATCAGTTGCCATATTTCACTCTAAAATACATCAGTTTGTAAGAATATAATTATATTTTTAATAAATGGGAGAGTGACTGCAGTTTTCCACTGCATTTAAAATAGAATATTTCCCAAAATCAATCACACTTCATTATTATTTCCTTGGAACACAGTGGAACCTTTCAGTCTATGATTCCAGGTTTTTCTTTATTTCTAGAAAAAACACTTTCTATGTTTAATTGTAAAACAAGAACTTTAAAAGTATTTCACAAAACTGCATTGGAAATCACTCAATGAAATATTATGCAGATATTCTTATAGTTGTAAAGAATATATCAATTATGTGGAAAAATAATGTGACAGAGACTACTAACTGTCCTCCATTCTCCCCTTCTTCCTTCAGTGACACAACCCCAAGCTTTATGTGGATACATGGCTCTCCCGCTAATGATTACACTTTCCCATCTTCCTAGGTAGAGTTCTGGCCAATGGGGTTTGAGTAGGAGTAATCTGTATATCTTTCAGATTGTGCTTTCAAGGAAAGTAAGGTATTCCCTCCCTCCCCCTGGCTAAATTGTAGATGTGATGTTGGGACTTAGAGGGGCTTAGATCAGAGAGAGAAAAGCTATGGGTTAAGGTTGGTAGAACAATAAGACAGAAGGAACCTCAGCCTCTACATCATGGACTTCATAGAAAAGAGCTGTCATAACAACTGAGAAAGAGAAAGTGCAACTCTATTTGTAACAGCAATTACTTATAAGTAAAAGGATTCAAAGTTGGCTCTATAATCATTATACCTATATTGAAATCTCAAAATATTATAAATAGGAAATAAATTTACCAGTAACATCTGTACAGTTGTCATCTGAATCAGACTCTCCAGGATCAAATACATGGATCCCTTGAACCTGTAGCCTCTGAAGTTTACTCTCCAGCTCTCGCTTGGCCCTCAATAAATCCTGAATTTCATTTTCCTTGGTTTCCCTAAAAATCTTTAAAAGAAGGATTTTAATTTTGAAACCCTTTTCCATAATCAAAAATTGTACCATCAACTTTTAAGGGAAAATTCTTTCTTTCATAAAATCAATATTCATTTGGTCCTTGATCTCCCCTTTTGTAGGATGAATAATCTGAGTACCTCTACATCACTGTTTTGTAACTGGAACCCACTGGAATTCCAGCAGGATGTGTGGAGCTGCCTTGTGTGCTCCCTGATGTTTAGCAAATTTGCCCCCTCCCATTTAATGCCAGTAATGCTTACCCATAGAAAACATCCCCAAACATTCTAAATGCTTTCCCCTAATAGAAACACTTTCCTTTCCCACCCACCCCCCACAAATCCCTATTAAAATGTTCACTTTCATACCTTTTCTTTGAAACTACCTTAAGTTTACCTCGTCCAACTCAAAAATGTAAAAAGTGCTTTAGTTTAGTTCTTATAACTTTCATGGCTCCTACATCATTTACTTCTGTTTATTCATCACAGTATTATATGAACTTTTAAAATATACTGTTTTTATTCCATATCACTTTGGGGATAAAGATATATGAAATTTACCTTAAATTGCCTCTTAACTTTATCTCTGTCATGTTCAAATGTAGCTGCTCTCTCCATTGCTTGATATTTTGCTTCTAAAGCACTTTCCTTTTCCCGAAGTATCTTCTGGTAAGTTTTCTGAAGTGCCTGGAATAATTTACCTTGTTATTTCTAACAAAAATAGCATGCCTCCCAAATTTTACATTATCTTATATACATATTAAATATCTTAGAATTTTAACAATCTACTTACTTTTTCACCAGTTATCAAGAAATGCATATTGCCATTCTATTCAAACACATAATGGAAAAAAAATGCAAATATGCTTGAATTATAAATGAAGATATTTGACATTAAGCTTTCAATAGAAATTAATGCTTTTTCTTTGAAATACTGCACTAGCTCTTAATCTTCACTACACCTCAGCTTTCCCATCTTTAAGAGAACAAAAAGTACAACTTGTAGGGCTTAACCTGAAGAATAATTACTTCTGTGAGACTGTGCACTCCTTGGCTCCATGTCTTACTCCTCTTGCTAGCCCCAAGCACTAGCAGTGCCTGATATACGGCAGGCTTCCAGTAAATGTCTGACTGAATGGATTAAATAAATACAGAAGGTTTTTAAAAAATGTCTAGATATGTGAGAAAGGAATCAAAAGGGTTACATAAGGAATCAGGATTGGTAACAGGAATAACCTGGGACTGTGACATTTGTCAACACTTAGTGCACTCTACCCTGGTTGGTCTGGCTTTCTTTTCTACCTCCACCTCAGTCTTTTGCAATATGCAGTGAATCCAAGACAATGGCTTGGATGCATGAAATCAGATATCTGAAATGCATAAGTCCATTTCATATATACAAGTGCATTAAGACTGCCCAATAGGAAAATCTGTAAGACAACAGATAAAATTACTTATGTCTTCCCAGATAACAGTGCTAATTATACAACAGCTAATGGGGGTGGGGTAGGGGTGGAGAGGGATTGACTAGAAGGACTAGTCTAGAAGGAAGAAGGCTTCTTCCTTCTAGAAAAACCAGGTCTGAGGTATTTATTCTATTCCTCCTGTAATGAGCTCAGGAACACTTGGGCTGTCCAGAAGTCTCTTCCATAGTAAAGAAAAATAGAGTAAACAAACTACAACCCTCAGAGGGGCCCCAAACTGATGACACAAAATCTCACGCCTTTGCTCACAAAAAAATAACTTTCCTAATAATCAGTTAAAATAGATCTATTATAGGAAGGGCATGTAATAATTGTTTTTCGAGTAATTTAATCAAGTGGATTAAGGAAATTTGACTATACCTAGGGAACGTTTTCAACCACAGCAGTTAAGGTGGTGAAAACCAGGGGCTGCCAGAAAAATTCACTTCAAGATCACTGAAATCCAACAGCTATGGAACTTCATAAAGAAACGAAAATAGGGGCTTCCTGGTGGCGCAGTGGTTAAGAATCCACCTGCCGGGCTTCCCTGGTGGCGCAGTGGTTGACAGTCCGCCTGCCAATGCAGGGAACACGGGTTCGTGCCCTGGTCCGAGAGGATCCCACATGCCGCGGAGCGGCTGGGCCCATGAGCCATGGCCGCTGGGCCTGCGCGTCCGGAGCCTGTGCTCCGCAACGGGAGAGGCCGCAACAGTGAGAGGCCTGCGTACTGCAAAAAAAAAAAAAAAAAAAAAAGAATCCACCTGCCAATGCAGGGGACACGGGTTCAAGCCCTGGTCCAGGAAGATCCCACCTGCTGCGGAACAACTAAGCCCGTGTGCCATAACTACTGAAGCCCGCGTGCCTAGAGCCCGTGCTTCACAACAAGAGCAGCCACGGCAGTTAGAAGCCTGCCCACGGTGATGAACAGTAGCCCCCACCCTCGCCCCAACTAGAGAAAGCCCGCCCGCAGCAAGGAAGACCCAACGTAGCCAAAAAAAACAAGAATAAATAAGTTAAAAAATATATTTTAAAAAAGAATAAAAATACATTTTAAAAAAATAAAAAATAAAATAAACGGAGACAGAAGCCCCACCTCCGAGGTATGTAAATTTGTGTGGGGGGGGTGGAGGGGTGGGAGGGCGAGGCGTGGTTAAAAACTCCTAGGAAGGGTTTGATGAGTTGCCTCAACAGATGCCACCAAAGTCTTTTGTGTATATGTGTGCCCCGTGTGGACCTACTTCTCTGGAGATTAGCATTTGTTGCTTCAGGACACTTTCAGGCTAATTGCTTCAAGGCATCTGAATGAATGGACCAGAAATAGAAAAGGGGGGGGCGGTTAGTTAAGGAATCACTTTAGACCCAAGACAGTATGTCCCCTCAAATTAAAATGCAGAGCAGTCAGGCGTACAGGGTCCAGCTGGCAGTGCGGCCAAGAGGCTGCGAGGCGGTGGGCAGGCGGCCCCGGGGCTCAGTTTCCCGGGTGTCGCGGCCGTCCCCGGTGAGCGCCTGGGCCCGGCGTTACCTGCAGCTCTGCCCGCAGCCGCTTGTTCTCCGTGTCCAGCTTGGCCTCGCGGCGGCCCATGGATAACAACTCCTGGTTCTTGCTGACCCGGAATATCTCGTACTCCTTCTTCAGCCGCTCGTACTCGGCCGCCGCGTACTCCAGCTCGGGCACCGACGAGCCAGTGGACTTGAAGCTGGCCCCCAGCAGCCCGCCGCCGCCCGCCCCGCGGGGCAGCGAACCCGGCCCGGCCCCCGCCGCCGCCCCCGCGCCCCGGCGGAACGAGCTGCGCAGCAGGCGGGCCTTGGGCTTCACCTCCACCGGGATCTCGCAGGCCTCGCCGCCGCCCGCCCCGTACGTGTCCTCGATCACCTCCCCGCCGGCGGGGCTCACGAGCGACGAGGCAGTCCCCATGGCGCCGGCGGCCGCCGCTCCTTGCCACCAGGTTACCAGGAGGGGGCGGGACCAGACGAGTGGGAGGGACCAGACGAGTGGGATGAGGCGGGGCAGCAGGAAGGGGCGGGGCGAACCCATCGAGAAGGGGAGGGCCAGTGGGCGGACGAGAGGGATGGGGCGGGGCAGCCGGGTAGTACGGCGCAGGGCAGGGTGGCTAGGCGGGGCCAGAGGAGCGGAACGGATGGGGCGGGGCAGCAGGGCTGGGCTGGGAGTGAGAGCGGAGCGCGCAGGGCGGAGTGAGCAGCGTGGCGGTCGCGCAATTCCACCCCTGCGCTATGTCAGAGCCTACGGACAAGGTGAAGTATTGACTTTTTGCAACAAGAACACTGCAGAGAGCGCTTCACAGGAATATGGAGCATCTCACAAAGTAAAGGAAAGGATAGACTATGACAGTATTTGAGGGATATCATGAAAAATGGAGAGAGATGGGAAAACAGTTTTAAACTTTTAAGTCAAGAAAGTGTGGGGTTGGCGTCTTCTCTCTTATGCTATCTTGTGTTCTTGCCCCTCCGCCGGGTTTCTAACCTCTCCAGGTTTGGAGCCCTGGAAGGAGGACAGGAGAGGGGAGGGAAAGGCTTTATTTGATTGACACTGCTGTGAACTGGATGTTTGTGCTCTTTGGACTTGGCAAACTGTTAAAACTGGCCCTTCTCAGAGATAGTTTTGTAAGTTCTTCAAAGACTCTCTCCCCCTCATAACTGGAAATCTTTAATCTTCAGTTTTCTTGACCTGGGCTGGTGCAGCTATATTCCAGCTGGTACTCACTGCTTCCCCAGCTGTAAGGAATTCAGAGATACTTTCAGGATCCTGTCCGCTGATGTTTATTCCTCCCTACAGGGTCCCACTTTGACAGACCCAACATAATTCATGCTAGTTCACTTGCTGGTGGGTTCCATATCTGATCTACAGGTGTTACAGGTCAGGTTTCCTGGGAAACAGATTCTGAAATAGAGATAACCATGCAAGATGTTTATTTGGGAGTGTCCTTGGGATCAACTCCTGTAGAAAGGAAGGGAAAGAAGCAAAATTGGTCAGCGGGAGAAGCTGAGCTTTGCTGCAGCCTCAACAGAGGCCTTAGCCAATCTACAGGGAGTTCTGATCCTGGCATAGCTCTGAAGAGTTGTTCTAAATTGGGGTGGGGGGCTGGGACTTTGTACTCCCATACCAGACAGTCATCAGCTTTCTTCAGCCAAAGCAATCCCCTAGGAGACTGACAGTTGAGGACTCTCTGCTGGCATCACTTCTAGTGGCTGGAGGAACAAGTCTTTCAGGCATCACAACATCTACCACAACAGGAAACACATTTTCACCTCAAAGAACCCTGGGAATGCAGGCCAGTTCTCACTCCCTCCATCAAAGTAGCTAGTCATCCTTTCTTTTACCCTTTAAGTTTTCTTCAGGAGGGAATCAGATAACAGGCCACTGTGTTCTTCAAACTCCAAGAGATACATATTAACTTCTTCAAATAGTCTCCTGAGATAAGGGGAAACATTCCCACCGTCAAGTATCTCAAGAACTCCTCTCTTTTAAAGTCCTTTCTGATCGTCAGCTTCTAATACTTGTACCCTCAATGTGGATCAGTGGTTCAGGGAATCATTCACTAGGTTTCTGCCACCTCCTTTGAAAAATTCTGCATCTTAGTCTTATATGTCCTTTGGAATGTGCCTCAGCTGGAGACTTCCACTATTATGCTTGCATACTAAAATAAAAAACCATCACTTATTCCCTCCAAACCAATAGCAAACTACAGTAACTTCCCATAATTTGTGGAGTAAATTCAGATTCTGCAGCCTAGGACCAGTGCCCTGGAACAATGACCCTCCTTTCCTCACCTCTGATTTATCCAGTAACATCCCTCTACCCACGTTCTTCCACTCTAGTTGGGCTGATTTTCTTCTTGTCCTCATACCAATGTAGTTTCTATTTCCTTTCAGTACTCTGCCAACCCTCATTTCTTTCAAAGTCTAGCTTCTTTCTCTAAGAAACTTTCCCTGGATAATCATACCTTTCAAGGGTTTATCATATCAATATTTTCAATTCAGTAATCTTTGCCTTTGTGCAAAATACTGTACTTAACTTTTCCTGACCTTGTTCTCCATTAATTGTGTCCCCATTCTATTCATCTTGGTTTTTGGTAGTTGTTATTGTTATGATGCCATTTGTTGCTTAGATTCATCACGAGCAATCATATTGAACTCCTGCTGAGAATATAATGTAGTGCAAATGACTGATGACCCGAAGAGATGTCAGATGTGGCTGGGGTTCTCAAAAAGCATAGGAGTTGTCACTGCCTTCCCTAATAACCTTTACATAGTTTTGCAGATGCCCCCGCAAAACAAATCCAGGTTTGCTGAGACCATGGAGACTCCTTTCTATATAGTGATTACTGGCTGTCTTTCTCATCAAGGACAATATGTATAAATTCAGCACACATACTGACCTTGGATAACTGTTGGTTAATGCCTAATGACATAACTGAGTGAGTGAGCCCAGAGGTGACCAGTTATAGGGTGCTAGCAGATACTCAGTGTTGTTGGTTTCCAACATATTTCTTAATCCTAAACTTATCACAGAATTTGTTCCAGTTTCCAACCTCATAATTTGTTTCCCTTCTTTATGCTGAGTTTAACCCACAAACATCATTCTTCATTTTGAAAGGATAATTTTGAATACAGAACTACGGTGAGGAATGAAGTCTCTGGCAGGCAGCTTATGGCCCATTAAAGATGGCTACAAAATTTTTAATACTCTATCCATTGAAAGGTGAGGTTTATGATGAGGATAGGCTACATAATTTGTGGGACCCAGTGCAAAATGAAAATGTAGTGCCCTTTGTTCAAAAATTATAAAGAATTTCAAGACAGCAATAAACCAAGCATGGACTCCTTTTGAGTTCAGGTTTCTATGCAGGTGCACTTGAGGTTTTTCAAAGGGTCACACACCCATGACTCCAGCCTGTTTATGACTCCTCCCCTTGAGTCTGGTTGAGCTCTGGAACTTTTTTGACCAGTAGACTATGGCAGAAATGACTCTGTTCCACTTTCTGTGTCTTGGAACACTCTCTCTGGGAGCCTTGAGCTGCCATGTAAGGAGACCTACTACTCCAGCCAAGGTTGCCAGACTGGAGGTGTGTAGGCATTCCAGGCAACAGTCCCAGTTGGCCCAGCCTTCCAGCCAAGGCATGTGAAGTGAAGCCATCTTGGACTCTTCAGGCCAAACTATTTGCTCGTTGGGTACCACTAAGTGACTTTAATCAGCACCACAGGAGAGCAGAAGAATCATCCAGCCGACCTCTGCCCAAATCTTGACCCACAAAATCATGAAATGTAATAAAATTGTTAGTTTAAGCCAATGAATTTGTTAGTAATTTCTTTTCACACCTGGAACAGAAAAATTTCCCCACATTTGGTCAGGTAGCTTGTAAAATTAATTAATAAACAATGCTGCCGCCTTTAAAAAAGTGTAATTTGTAGAATAAATATCATTTGTGTAGGTTAGTGTATGTTTGGTCTCCAGACTGTGACTCTCAAATCGCTTGGGACATTTGTTAAAAATTGAGATCCACTGAGTTTTAATTTGTGAGACTGGAGCTTGCAAATTTTCATGTTTAGTTAGCTTCCAAGTGATACTTACATACTTTAAGATCTCAGAACCACTGAGTTTGCATGAAAATTGTGGCTAGTGGCTAGGGATGATCTAATTCATTCCTACGCAAAGTGTGGTCCACCTTACAAATGTCCAGCATCACCTTAACAGATGTCCCAAGTAATTCTGACAGGGGGCAGGATTTGGCCATCATCATGTTTTAAAAGTGACTCAGAGGATTTTAATCATTAGTCAAGGAGAAAACCAGTGGTTTCATCCTCTGCTGACTCATTATTGCCAACATGGGTGCAATCCCCCTTGGTAACCATTTTGGCATTTATGTGTATGCATCCAGGTTCCTGTTTAAGCTTTCTTTCCTTTTATCACAGTTCATCATAGTGAGTGCACATGTGATTTTGACCATATTGATAGTATTGTGCTTCAATTTTGGAGATGGACATGGCATCACAAATGGCTGAAATGTCCCCAAGAAATGTATCGCCTTGGGATAAATGACTATCTAATTGGATATGCAAAGAGTAATAGTCTTTGAAGAGAAAGGAATTTTACAGAGGGAAGGGATTCTAATTCTCATTAAAATTGCCAACCTTGTCTGAGCCCGTTTAGTCCTGCTCAGTTCTACCACCTGAACTGATCCCTAAATTCCCTTGCTACAAAGTCTATAGTGACTGATTTCAGGAATTGATTAACAATGGGGAACGTCTAATCTGATTAAGCATCTGTGATTTAACATTTCTACCATTAGGGGACAGTATAACTCAGGAAAAAATTTGGTTGGTAATTTGTATATAAAAAACAATCATTTTTCTCATATGAAATAAAGATTGTAAAGAATTCAGTCCAGGTATTATTGTTTTCAGTAGTGATCATCTGCATTGCCTTACTTAGTTCCCATCACAAGTAATCACATGACTCTGGAGATTAGTTATGAAATAGACAAGAGTAAGGGTTTGCAAACTTTTTCTATTTTGTGGGCCATATGGTCTCTGTCTCAGTTGCTCAACTCTGCCATTATAGCACAAAACAGCCATACACAATATATAAATGAATGGGCATGTCTGCATTCCTATTAAACTTTATTTACAGAAACAGATGGCAGGGTTTGCTTTAGCTTAAGGGCTGTAGTTTGCTGACCCCTGTACTAGAGGGGTAGTTTTCAAACCTGTATAATTTTCAGAAGTATGTGGGGAGCTTGTTAAAAATTTAGAGTCCTGGACCGCACATCAAATCTACTGAATCAAAATATCTGTGGATGGGGCCCAGGCATCTGAATGTTTTAAAGTTCCCACATGATTCTGAAGTAAATTCTTATTTAGCAACCATTAGGCCAAAATAAAGTTCCCCTTTTAGGGAACTATAAGGTCCTTCTTGACATATTGTAATATTTTCAGTATCCGAGTAACTATCCATGCTACAAAAGATATAAACGTAGAGCTTAGGCTCAGATTATCTCTGTAGGTACTTTCGAAGCACATCAATGAAGGTCTCATTCCCATATAAATGTTTGTATTAAGTGACTGGTTTGGGGGTTGTTTTGTACCACAGCACATCCCAGCCTGTCCTGACTGATAGAGGGCCATACTGAATTACTTTGAACTGGGAAGGGGAAGAGATTGAAGACATGGAAAAAGGGGAAGGAAGAATGTAGAGAGATGGTGGAATGTTGTATAGTACTTCCCCAAAATGTCCCAAATCTTCAATAAACTTCCACTCTCACAAAAAACTTGCTGTGATTGGATTTTTGAATTTTTGATTTTTTTTTTTTTTTTTTTTTTTTTTTTGCAGTAATTGGTGAAGGCGAGGGGTTTAATGCCTAGGTGAGTACAAGGGTGAAACAAAGGCAACACACACAGATGCAGTGGAAGGCAAGTTGGATAAGAATATTTTAAATATGGAGTATCCATTCCTCATGAAGTATGTTCTCTAAAGATAGGGTTGCCCTGGGCCATTTTGCCTTGGACTAAGGAAATGTATGGGTATATAGAAGGCCATGCATTGAAAAGAGCTCCAGTGGGTCTTGTTAAGAATATGCTATCAAAGATATTTACTTGTGGTTCTAAAGCATACTGCACATTTTGGACATTTGTTTAATAAATAAAATAGACCTATTTTTCTGGGGCAGAAGCAGCCTCTGAGATGCAAGAAGCCATTTATTTCTTGCTTGCTGAGGCATGTCCCTTTGTTTCTGAAGTTCAGGACTGTTCTCCCCACTCCTCCCATCCCTACTCACATTCAGCTGTAGAGTTGAATGTAACCTTAATTTCTTTTACGGAACCACCCATCCCAAATCTGGTACCCAATGTCCACTTCAGACTGTCGTTAGTAACATCACTTCTTACCCACACTTATGACCCACATGGCAGGAAGCAGTCAAGGAGCCAGATTTAACCAGCTCCTACAGAGAAGAAATGTAGTCTTCTTCACTACTGTATAAAATTGAGAAAGGATATGCCTTTTCTGACTTAAATCAGACACTGGGGAGTCAGCTGAGATCTGTTGTTGCAAGAAAGAACTATATTTCTTCATAAGAAATATATGGATAGTATTTAGTATTTGAACCATATTTTCTCAAGAAACAATGTTAGACAAGGTGGTATTGTTTCAGCTCAGCACACAGAATACTATTTATGCTTAGTGCAGAATAAAAACAACTCAAATACCATTGTATTTTGTATTCTCTGGAACCATGCTCTCAGCATATTAACTCGGATTTTCTAGGAATACATCTATCCTCAGGTTAGGAAATCTTAGATATCACCCCTGTTCATGTTTGTGGCCTGTTAAACACTATGAAGAGGACACCTACAGAAGGAAATGATAAAGAGTAGCATAGAAATAAATGAAACGGAGAATAGGAAAACAATAGAAAAGATCAACAAAACTGTTGTTTTTTTGAAAACATAAACATAACTGATAAAACTTTAGTTGGGCTAAGAAAAAAAGGAAAGAAGACTCAAAGAAAACATAGAGGAAAAGCTCCTTGACATTGGTCTTGGCAGCAGAAGCAAAAATAAATGAGTGGGTTACATCAAGTTAAAATGCTTCTGTAGAGCAACAACAAAAAACAATCAACAAAATGAAAGGTGAACTATAGAATGGGAGAAAATATTTTTAAACCATATATCTGATAAAGGGTTAATATCCAAAATGTATAAAGAACTCATACAACTCAATGGCAAAAATTAAATAATCCAATTTAAAAATGGGCAAAGGACCTGAACAGACATTTTTCTGAAGAAGACATACAAATGACCAACAGGTACATGGAAAGGTATTCAACATCACTAATCATTAGGGAAATACAAATCAAAACCTCAATGAGATACCACCTTACACCTATGAGAATTGCTATTATCAAAAAGGCAAAAGATGGTTGTTGGTGAAGGTATGAAGAAAAGGGAACAATTATGCCCCACTGTTGGTGGGACTATAAATCAATACAACCATTATAGAAAACACTATGGAGCTTCCTCAAAAAATTAAAAATGGAACAATTATATGATCCAGCAATCCCACTTCTGGGTATATATCCAAAGGAAATTAAATCACTATCTCAAAGAGATACGTGCACCCTATATTCACTGCAGCATTATTCACAATAGCCACGACATGGGAACAACTTAAATGTCCATTGATGGATGAATGTATAAAGAAACTGTGGTATACATACACAATGGAGTATTATTCAGCCCTAAGAAAGAAGGAAATTTTGCAATTTGCAATAATGTGTATGAACCTGGAGGGCATTATGCTAAGTGAAATAAGCCAGACACAGAAAGACACTTTTAGATTTCACTTGTATGTGGAATCTAAAAAAGTTGAATTTGTAGAAGCAGAGGGTAGAATAGTGATTACCAGAGGTGGGGGAGGTAGAGAAAATGGAGAGATGTTGGTCAAAATATCAATTATAATATAAATAAGTTCTGGGGATCTAATGTATAGCATGATGACTGTAGTTAAAATATTGTATACTTGAAGTTTGCTAATAGAGTAGATCTTAAATGTTCTCACCACACACAAAAGAATGGTAACATATGAGCTGATGGATGTGTAAACTAACCATATTGTGGTAATCACTTCACTATATATATATATATAATTATCACTTTGTATACCTTAAATTTACGCAATGCTATTTTCAATCATATCTCAGTAAAGCTGGGGAAAAATGTGACTCCACTACATACCCATCCAAATAACTAAAATAAAATGAAAAAGACAGACAATTTTAAGTGTCTGCAAGGACAAGGATTTGGAGCAACTGTAACTTTTCTACTCTGAGGGAGTGTAGATTGACACGAGCACTTTGGAAAATTGTTGCCTAGTATCTCTTAAAGCTGCATATCCCAGCTATTCTGGTCCTAGGCACAAACCTTGCAGAGATACATACATATGTTTGCCATAAGACATGTACCAGAATGTGAAAGGTAGTATCATAACTATCCAAGTTCTCATCAACAGTAAAGTGGATGAATATGTGGTGGTATAGTCACAGAGGAATACTACACAATAATGAAAATGAATAAATTACTTCAACAGGCAACAATATAATTACATTTCACAAATGTAGAGTGAAATAAGCAGACACAAAAGAGTTCATGTTTCATGATGTCATTCATAGCATGTTCCAAAGCAGACAAAAATAATTTATGATGATAGAGGTCAGAGTAGTAGTTTCTTTGTGTGTGAGAGAGAGCCTGGGCCTTCTAGGGTGCCATACGTTCTACTCTTTGATCTGGGAGGTAGTAACATGAGTTGTTCACTTTATAAAAATTAACTGAGATTTAAACTTATGATTTTTGCATTTTTCTGAATGTCTACTATATTTTAATAAAGGAAATTTATGCTTAAAAAATTAAAAAGTATTGTTCACTTTTTCTTTAGAGGATTTTAGATTTTGATGCCATCTTTTTCATCTCTGTGCAGTTTTAGAGCCACAACAATATTGCTCAGAATGTTGGAACTATGTTTTCACCATAGAACATTCTCCAGCATTCGTCCTTTCCAGTTAATTCCTGAGATTTTCCAAAGCTCTGGTGTAGTGGAAGGGGAAAAAAGGAGGCACTGAAACACACCAGGGTTTTAATCTCAGCTCTGCTATTTTCTAGCAGTGTGATTTTTGGCAAGTCACTTTACCTTTGCCTTTTTTCTGCAAGTCTTTTTTTTTTCCTTAACAGTAAAATGGAGTTGTCAATAGGTGCGTCATAGACCGGCTGTAAGAATTATATTTGATATCACAGGGCGACTGAGCTTTATCTCACATGATCCCTTCTCAGTCGATGGTAACTCCTTGTTCCCTCACCTCCCACCCCACCCTACCCACTTGCATCTGGGAACTAAGTAGAACCAATTTCCTGAATAAGTTAAAAGGTTGACGTTCAGATGGAAGTAGGTCTGACATTATACGCATCATTAATAAAAGTCAATGAACATATAGCTCTCACTTCCATGTAGTTCACTTATAGGGAAACCTCACCTATGGGAAATTCCACCCAAAAGCCACAAATGGAAAAGGAGAAAAGTGATGTCTGTAAAAGTCCTTGTACTTTCCATGGCCAACATTCACCTAATTCACAGGAGAGGATCTGAGGTTGCCATGAAGGTCCGATGCACTATTATGTTAGATATTGGCTCCCAAATTTACAGTGGATTACAGAGCAGGAGCACTGCAGTAGTGAAAACAGGAGCTATGGTCTGAAGTCAAGGAGGAAGCAGGGAAACTGTAAAAATTAGGAGAATTTTTTTTAAAGGGGGTAGTGTAGAATTTTTAAAAAAGGAGTTTAGCATTCCTGTTGTCCCTTTGAACATTGTAAGATAGTATAATAATCTATGTCAATAATAATTATTCCTTAATTGTCAATAAAAGTATATATTTTATTTTTAGTTGTTTTAAGTATATTGGAAAGTATGTAATACTTTTTTAATTTCTATTTTTTAAAAAGTAGGTAATATGTAATATGTAAGTAGTTATTTCCTTAAAAAAGATGTTGGTGGCCCTTCATCAAGAAATTTAAGTTATCTTGAAATTTCAGTGTATAGAATAACTGTGGATGTCAGTTACTTCCACATGCTTCTGTGTGTGTGTGTGTGTGTGTACATACACACATATAATTAATTCTTTTAAAAGATTTTGCTATAAAGATAATATATTCATGTAAAAATATCCTCTTTGAACTCTACATTGGGAGATTTACCCAGTTACTAAAAGAATAAAAATTCTTAATTCTAATATGGTTTCACAGAACATTGCTGCAGTGAGGTCTCAGAGGATAAAACCACATCTATCCAATACTATTTCCTTGGATTATGAACAAACATCCTTTGAGTAAATTATATCCTTCTTTACCTTAAGAAATAAAATATCAGGCATCTCATCATCTCCTAAAGAGTAATTTTTGTCACTCTTTTCTCCACATTAAATTATCTTGAATGTTTCAACTTCTTAGAGTAAATTGGCTTCCCCAGAACTATCTATGTTTCTGAAATTACTTTTCTTTCCTTAGAAGTAATTTCTATATATGATTGAACTCTGTGGCAAAGTTCCTGTCCTGGGTAATTTTTCATTAGTAACTTCGTGGACTTAAATGCAATACTTACAGAAGCCACATATAAATTGACAATATTTATTGTCAATACTCATGAATTAATTTTTTATTTTTTCCTCCTCTTTTAAAAACTTTTTTCCTCAAAATAAATCAAAGACTTAGATCCAACAGATTCTGGAGTTCTACTTCCATTTAAAAGGAAAAAAATTATATCTTACCTTCATTTAGATTCAAGTATTTAAAAATATTATTCCATCTCTCCATATTTGCTTGCTAGTTATACATTTATGTATTAATCTTTTCATGGTTGCTATAAACATTTCAACATGTATCCGTGGTTTATTAGAGTTTATTATGAATTAGAACTTTTAGCATTTCTCATATGATGCAAGAATTTAAAACTTAAACTCTATATACTCTCCTTAACTGTTGTGCTTTTGTTGTCAGGCATTTTATTCACATATATATTTAAAATCCTATAAGATGCAATTCTTTTTATATAGTTGATGCTTATTCATATTTATGCCCTTTTTACCCTTTCTGTTGCTCTTCATTCCTTGCTGCATTCTCCTGCTTCCATCTAGGGTCACTTGAAAATTCCCTTAGTAATCTTCTTTTAGGAAAAGTCTGCTGGTGACAAACACTCTCCATTTCTGTTTGTGTTAAAACATCTTTATCTCACTTTCTTTTTAGAAGGATGTTTTTGCTGAATATAGAATTCTAGACTGGCAGGTTTGTTTAATTTTAAATGTGTCATTCCACTGATTCTAGCTTTCATTAGTATGTTTCACATTCAGCTATAAGTCTTATTACTGAGACCTTGAAGATAGCGTCCCCCCTTCCCCTGCCTTGCATGCCTGCTTTTTGATCCTCTCTTTATCTTTCATTTTCAGCAGTTTGACTATGATTTTTGCATCCTGGTTGGGATTTTAGTTTCTTGAGCTGAAGGCTTGATATCATAGGTTGATAAGTTTTACAAATCCTAGCCAATCTCTTTGACTCAAATAATGTTTTTGCCCAAATCTCTCTCTTCCTATTCTGGTTCTTTCATTAAATGTGTGTTTGACATTTTCACTTTACCTTATATGTCTCTTATCTGTTTTCTACATTTTCTATTATTTTATTCTCATACTTCAGTCTGGATGTTTTATACTAACTATCTTCAATTTCACTAATCCTCACTTATACTGACTTTAATCTGCCTTTGGAATCATCTATTTAATTCTCATATTTATTCATTTAGCTGTATTTGTTTATTTATACTAGAATTTTAGTTTAATTCCTTGAAAAGAGTTCAGTCCTTTCATAAAATTCTCCATATTGTCATCTATTTTCTTTTTTTAGTTATTCTACTATTTTTTAATTTTTATTTTTTATATATTTTTAATTGAAGGATAGTTGATTTACAATGTTGTGTTAATTTCTGCTGTACAGCAGAGTGATTCAGTTATACACACGCACACACACATACACATACATTTTTTTCTATATTCTTTTCCATTATGGTTTATCACAGGATATTGAATATAGTTCCCTGTGCTATATGGTAGGACCTTGTTGTTTATCCATTCTATATATAATAGTTTGCATCTGCTAACCCCTAACTCCCAATCCATCCCTTCCCTGCCTCCCCTCCCCCATATCAACACAAGTCTGTTCTCTAGGTCTGTGAGTCTGTTTCTGTTTCATAGATAAATTATTTTGTGTCATATTTTAGATTCCACATATAAGTGATATCATATGGTATTTGTCTTTCTCTTTCTGACTTACTTCACTTAGTATGATAATCTCTAGGTCCATCCATGTTGTTGCAAATGGCATTATTTCACTCTTTTTCATAACTGAGTAACATTCCATTGTGTATATATACCACATCTTCTTTTTCCGTTCATCTGTCAGTGGACATTTAGGTTGTTTCTGTGTCTTCGCTATTGTAAACAGGGCGCAATGAACATAGAAATGCATGTATCTCTTTGAATTATAGTTTTGTCTGGATATATGCCCAAGAGTGGGATTGCTGGATCATATGGTAACTCTATTTTTAGTTGTTTTTTTTTTTAGGAACCTCCATACTGTTTTCCATAGTGGCTGCACCAGTTTACGTCCCACCAACAGTGTAGGAGGGTTCCCTTTTCTCCACACCCAATCCAGCATTGGTTATTTATAGACTTTTTGATGATGGCCATTCTGACTGGTGTGAGGTGGCACCTCATTGTAGTTTTGATTTACATTTCTATAATAATTAGCAATTTTGAGCATCTTTTCAAGTGCCTCTTGGCCATCTGTATGTCTTCTTTTTTTTTATTGGAGTATAATTGCTCTACAATGTTGTGTTAGTTTCTGCTATACAATGAAGTGAATCAGCTATATGTATACCTATATCCCCTCCCTCTTGGACCTCCCTCCCACCCCCCCATCCCACCCATCTAGGTTGTCACAGAGCACCGAGTTGAACTCCCTGTGCTATACAGCAGGTTCCCACTAGCCATCCATTTTACACATGGTAGTATATCTATGTCAAACCAAATCTCCCAATTCATCCCACCCTCCCCTTCCCCCTCTGTGTCCACATGTCCATTCTGTATGTCTACATCTCTATGGAGAAATGTCTATCTAAGTCTTCTGCCCATTTATTGATTGGGTTGGTTGTTTTTTGTTATTGAGTTGTATGAGCTGTTTGTATGTTTTGGAAATTAAACCCTTGTCAGTCTCATCATTTGCAAATGTTTTCTCCCAGTCTGTAATTTGTCTTTTCACTTTGTTTATGGTTTCTTTCAACTGTAGAAAAGCTTCTAACTTTGATTAGGTCCCATTTGTTTATTATTGCTTTTATTTCTATTGCCTTGGAAGACTGACCTAAGAAGGTATTGCTACAATTTATGTCAGAGAATATTTTGCCTATGTTCTTTTCTAGGAGTTTTATGGTGTCCTTCCTGTCTTATATTTAAGTCTTTAAGCCATTTCGAGTTTATTTTTGTGTATGGCATGAGGATGTGTTCTAGCTTCATTGATTTACATGCATTTTCCAACTTTCCCAATATCACTTGCTAAAGAGAATTTTTCTACATTGTATATTCTTGCCTCCTTTGTCAAAGATTAATTGACAGTAGGTGTGTGGGTTTATTTAAGCACTCTCTATTCTGTTCCATTGATCCACATGTCTGTTTTTGTGCCAATACCATGCTGTTTTGATTACTGCAGCTTTGTAGTATTGTCTGAATCTGGGAGGGTTATGCCTCCTGCTTTGTTGTTTTTCCTCAGGATTGTTTTGACAATTCTGGGTCTTTATGGTTCCATATAAATTTTAGAATTATTTGTTCTAGTTCTGTGAAAAGTGTCCTGGGTAAGTTGATAGGGATTGCATTAAATCTGTAGATTGCTTTGGGTAATATGGCCATTTTAACAATATTAATTCTTCCAATCCAAGAGTATGAGATAGCTTTCCATTTCTTTGGATCACCTTCAGTTTCCTTAATTAATATTTTATAGTTCTCAGCATATAAATCTTTCACCTCATTGGTCAGGTTTATTCCTACATATATTTTTTTCTGGATGTGATTTTTAAAGGGATTGTTTTACTGTATAGAACAGGGAATTCTACTCAATACTCTATATAGGAATAGATTCTTAAAAAGAGTGGCTATATGTATATATATAACTGATTCACTTTGCTGTACAGCAGAAACTAACACATTTTAAATCAACTCTACTCCAATAAAAATTAATTTAAAATATGATAAATGGTATAGGATTTTTTAAAGATTTTTTTTACATTCCTTTTCTGATATTTCATTGTTAGTGTAAAGAAATGCAACAAATTTCTGTATCTAATCTTGTATCCTCCTACTTTGCTGAATTCTTTTATCAGTTCTAGTAGTTTTTGTGTGGAGTCTTTAGGGTTTTCTATATAGAGTATCAGGTCATCTGCACATAATGACACATTTACCTCTTCCCTTCCAGTTTGGACACCTTTTATTTCTTTGTCTTGTCTGATTGCTGTGGCTAGGACTCCAATACTATGTTGAATAGAAGTGGTGAGAGTGTGCATCCTTGTCTTGTTCCAGATTTTAGCGGGAAGACTTTCAGCTTTTCACCATTGAGTATTATATTGGCTGTGGGTGTCATCTATTTTCTTGAATGTATCTTCCAGAAATCTCACTACACCAAAAGATTGCAGTAGAAAACAAATCTGCTGAAAGATGACTGCTGCACTGGCCTATTGAATCTTATCTCTACAGGAAGGAAAAATAAGCACAAGATATAAAGGTTAAAAGTCATGAGAATTATATGTAGCAAAAGAGAGGGTGATCTGCATTGATGACATAAAATGGTGATAGAATTTAAATGCTGAATAGGACTTTGGTGATAATGTCAGGTAAGTCCACCATAGTGCCTAGTGTCTTGCACCTAATGAACACTCAGTAAGTCTATATTATGAGTGCATTCTCTAGATTGAATCAAGCCCAGAAGATGACCTGCCCAAGAAACACAATACAAACATACCTAACATGGAGCTCAACTCAGGAGAATGTCACACAGAGTTGTCATCTCTACAAAGTATCTTCCATTGACACGTCATTTTCCTTTGTTTATTAGACTTTTTATTATAAAAACTGTAAAACATATATAAAGTAAATAGAATGATTTACACAAAGTAGATGGAATACTGAATCCTTATGTACATATCAACAAAGTTCAAAATTGTTCAACATTCTAATTATTATTTCATGTAATTATTGTTTCATCTATTCCTTTATCCACTCTGCAACCCTCAATTTATAATTTTTTTGAGGTAGAATTTATGAACATTGAAAAAACAAATCATAACTGTGCAATGTTGGCATGTGGATCTACTCATGTAACTGTTCTCTTATGGACTGAATTATGTCCCCTAAAGTTCATAACTTTAAGCCCTAACCCCCACTGTGCCTGTATTTGGAGATAGGGCATATAATGAGGTTAAGTGAGGTCATTAGGATGGGTCCTTAATCTGATAGGACTGCTGTCCTTATAAGAAGAGGAAGAGACACCAGAGATCTCTCTCTGCACCCAGAGAGGGCCACGTGAGCACACAGCGAGATAGTGGCCACCTACAAGCCAAGGGAAGAGGCTTCAGAATGAAACTAAACCTGCCAGCACCTTGATCTTGAATTTTCAGTCCCTAGAATTGTGAGAAATAAATTTCTGTTGTTTAAGCCTCCCAGTCTGTGGTGTTTTCTTGAGACCAATACACATATCTTACCATGATAGAGAACATTTTAACCTACCCAGAAAATTCCCTCCTGTCTCTTTCCAAGACTGTCCCTATTTGCTCTTCTTCTCATTCTTGAGACAACATTTTTTACTTTACCTTATATTTGTTTTTTTAATTGAAGTATAGTTAATTTACAATGTTGTGTTAGTTTCAGGTGTACAGCAAAGTGATTATATATAAAATATTCTTTTTCAGATTCTTTTCTATTATATATCATTGTAAGATATTGAATACAGTTCCCTATGCTATATAGTAGGTCCTTGTAGTTTATCTATTTTATATATAGTAGTGTGTATATGTTAATCCCAAACTCCTAATTTATCATTCCCCCAGCTCCTGCTATCCCCTTTGGTAACCATAAGTTTGTTTTCTATGTCTGTGAGTCTATTTGTTTTGTAAGTAAGTTCATTTATATCAGTTTTTAAGATTCCACATATAAGTGATAGCATATGATATTTGTCTTTCTGTCTTCACTTAATATGATAATCTGTAGGTCCATCCATGTTGCTGCAAAGGGCATTATTTCACTCTTTTCTATGGCTGATTAATGTCCCATTGTGTATATATACCATGCCTTCTTTATCCATTCATTCATCTGTCATTGGAGGTTTACTTGCTTCCATGTCTTGGCTATTGTAAATAGTGCTGCAATGAACATTAGGGTGCATGTATCTTTTCAAATTAGAGTTTTCTCTGAATATACGCCCAAGATTGGAATTGCAGTATCACATGGTAACACCTTATATTTGTTTTACCTGTTTAAGAAATTCCTATATGTGAAATGACTCAGTATGTTGTCTTTGTGTTTCTTTTGCTCAGTATTATATCAGTGAGGCTCATCGATGTTGTTGTATGAAACTAGTTAATTCCTTTTCATTGTTCAGTAGGATTCCGTTGCATGAACACATCACAATTTATCTGTTCCCATAGTGATGTACACTTGAGTTGACTTCAGTTTTTGGCTGTTGTGACTAGAGCTGCTATTTACATTCTTGTACAAGCCTTTTTATGGACATAAGTTTTGATTTCTCTCAGATAAATGCTTAGGAGTAGAATTGCCGGGTCAAAGAATATGTGTATGTTTAATTTCATAAGAAACCACCATTAAAACCTTTACTGACAAACAAAAGCTAAGAGAAGTCAGCACCACCAAGCCAGCTTTACAACAAATGCTAACGGAACTTCTCTAGGCAGGAAACACAAGAGAAGGAAAAGACCTACAATAACAAACCAAAAACAAGTAAGATAATGGTAATAGGAACATACATATCGATAATTACCTTAAATGTAAATGGATTAAATGCTCCAACCAAAAGACACAGACAGGCTGAATGGATACAAAAACAGGACCCATATATATGCTGTCTACAAGAGACTCATTTCACACCTAGGGAAACATACAGACTGAAAGTGAGAGGATAGAAGAAGATATTCCATAAAAATGGAAATCGAAAGAAAGCTGGAGTAGCAAATCTCATATCGGACAAAATAGTCTTTAAAATAGACTATTACAAGAGACAAAGAAGAACACTACATAATGATCAAGGGTTCAATCCAAGAAGATGATATAACAATTATAAATATTTATGCACCCAACATAGGAGCACCTCAATATATAAGGCAAATGGTAACAGCTATAAAAGGGGAAATCGACAGTAACAATTATAGTAGGGGACTTTAATACCCCACTTTCACCAATGGCCAGATCATCCAGAATGAAAATAAATAAGGAAACATGAGATATAAATGACATATTCAACAAGATGGACTTAATTGATATTTATAGGACATTCCATCCAAAAAAAAAATACACTTTCTTCACAAGTGCTCATGAAATATTCACCAGGATAGCTCATATCTTGGGTCACAAATCAAGCCTTGGTAAATTTAAGAAAATTGAAATTGTATCACGCATCTTTTCCAACCACAATGCTATGAGACTAGATATCAATTAGAGGGAAAAAAACTGTAAAAAATACAAACAGATGGAGACTAAAAAATACACTACTTAATATCCAAGAGATCACTCAAGAAATCAAAGAGGAAATCAAAATATACCTAGAGACAAATGACAATGAAAACACAACAACCTAAAACCTATGGGATGCAGCAAAAGCAGTTCTAAGAGGAAAATTTTTAGCAATACAATCCTACCTTAAGAAACAAGAAAAATCTCAAATAAATAACCTAACCTTACACCTATAGGAATTAGAGAAAGAAGAACAAAAAAGCCCCCAAGGTTAGCAGAAGGAAAAAAATCATAAAGATCAGATCAGAAATAAATGAAAAAATTGAAGGAAACGATAGCAAAGATCAATAAAACTAAAAGCTGGTTCTTTGAGAAGATAAACAATATTGATAAACCATTAGGCAGACTCATCACAAAAAAGGAGACGACTGAAATCAACAGAATTAGAAAGGAAAAAGGAGAAGTAACAACTGACACTGCAGAAATACAGAGGATCATGAGAGATTACTACAAGCAACTATATGCCAGTAAAATGGACAACCTGGAAGAAATGGACAAATTCTTAGAAATGCACAACCTGCCAAGACTGAATCAGGAAGAAATAGAAAATATAAACAGACCAATCACAATCACTGAAACTGAAACTGTGATTAAAAATCCTCCAACAAACAAAAGTCAAGGACCAGATGGCTTCACAGGCGAATTCTGTTAAACATTTCGAGAAGAGCTAAAACCTATCCTTCTCAAACTCTTCCAAAATATAACAGAGGAAGGAACACTCCCAAACTCATTCTATGAGGCCACCATTACCCTGATACTAAAACCAAACAAAAATGTCACAAGAAAAGAAAAATACAGACCAGTAACACTGATGAACATAGATGCAAAAATCCTCAACAAAATACTAGCAAACAGAATCCAACAGTACATTAAGAGGATCATGCACCCTGATCAAGTGGGGTTTGTCTCAGGAATGCAAGGATTCTTCAATATATGGAAATCAATGTGATAAACCATATTAACAGATTGAAGGACCAAAACCATATGATCATCTCAATAGATGCAGAAAAAGTTTTCAACATAATTCAACACCGATTAATGATAAAAACCCTCCAAAAAGTAGGCATAGAGGGAACTTACCTCAACATAATAAAATCCATATATGACAAACACACAGCAACATCGTTCTCAATGGTGAGAAACTGTAACCAGTTCCACTAAGATCAGGAACAAGACAAGGTTGCTCACTCTCACCACTATTATTCAACATAGTTTTGGAAGCTTTAGCCACAGCAATAGGAGAAGAAAAAGAAATAAAAGGAATCCGAATCATAAAAGAAGTAAAGCTGTCACTGTTTGCAGGTGACATGATCCTATACACAGAGAATCCTAAAGATGCTACCAGAAAACTACTAGAGCTAATCAATGAGTTTGGTAAAGTAGCAGGATACAAAATTAATGCCCAGAAATCTCTTGCATTCCTATACACTAATGATGAAAAATCTGAAAGAGAAATTAAGAAAACACTCCCATTTACCATTGCAACAAAAAGAATAAAATATCTAGGAATAAACCTACCTAGGGAGACAAATGATGTGTATGCAGAAAATTATAAAACACTGATGAAAGAAATTAAAGATGATACAAATAGATGGAGAGATGTACCATGTTCTTGGATTGGAAGAATCAACATTGTGAAAATGACTCTACTGCTCAAGGCAATCTACAGATTCAATGCAATCCCTATCAAACTACCACTGGCATTCTTCACAGAACTAGAACAAAAAATTTCACAATTTGTATGGAAACACAAAAGAGCCCCAACATCCAAAGCAATCTTGAGAAAGAAAAACGCAGCTGGAGGAATCAGTCTCCCTGACTTCAGGCTATACTATAAAGCTACAATAATCAAGACAGTATGGTACTGGCACAAAAACAGAAATACAGATCAATGGAACAGGATAGAAAGCCCAGAGATAAACCCATGCACATATGGTCCTTTGTTAAAGGAGGCAAGAATATACAATGGAGAAAAGACAGCCTCCTCAAAAAATGGTGCTGGGAAAACTGGACAACTACATGTAAAAGTATGAAATTAGAACACTCCCTAACACCATACACACAAAAAAAACCTCAAAGTGGATTAAAGACCTAAATGTAAGGCTAGACACTATCATACTCTTAGAGGAAAACCTAGGCAGAACACTCTGACATAAATCACAGCAAGATCTTTTTTGACCCACCTCCTAGAGAAATGGAAATAAAAACAAAAATAAACAAATGGGACCTAATGAAACTTAAAAGCTTTTGCACAGCAAAGGAAACCATAAACAAGACAAAAAGACAGCCCTCAGAATGGGAGAAAGTATTTGCAAATGAAGCAAGTGACAAAGGATTAATCTCCAAAATTTACAAGCAGCTCATGCAGGTCAATATCAAAAAAACAAACAACCCAATCCAAATAAGGGTAGAAGACCTAAAAAGACATTTCTTCAAAGAAGATATACACATTGCCAACAGACACATGAAAGAGTGCTCAACATCATTAATCATTAGAGAAATGCAAATCATTACTACAATGAGATATCATCTCACTCCAGTCAGAATGGCCATCATCAAAAAATCTACAAACAATAAATGCTGGAGGGGGTGTGGAGAAAAGGGAACCCTCTTGCACTGTTGACGGGAATGTAAATTGATACAGCCACTATGGATAACAGTATGGAGGTTCCTTAAAATACTAAAAATAGAACTACCATACCACCTAGCAACCCCACTGCTGGCCATATACCCTGAGAAAACCATAACTGAAAAAGAGTCATGTACCAAAATGTTCATTGCAGCTCTATTTACAATAGCCAGGACATGGAAGCAACCGAAGTGTCCATCAACAGATGAATGGATAAACAAGATGTGGCACATATATACAATGGAATATTACTCAGCCATAAAACGAAATGAAATTGAGTTATTTGTAGTCACGTGGATGGATCGAGAGTCTGTCATACAGAGTGAAGTAAGTCAGAAAGAGAAAAACAATTACCATATGCTAACAAATATATATGGAATCTAAGAAAAAAAATGGTCATGAAGAGCGTAGGGACAAGATGGGAATAAAGACACAGACATACTAGAGGATGGACTTGAGGATTTGGGGAGGGGGAAGGGTAAGCTGTGACAAAGTGAGAGACTGGCATGGGCACATATACACTACCAAACATAAAATAGATAGCTAGTGGGAAGCAGCCGCATAGCACAGGGAGATCAGCTTGGTGGTTTGTGACCACCTTCTTGGGGGGATAGGGAGGGTGGGAGGGAGGGAGATGCAAGAGGGAAGAAATATGGGAACATATGTATATATATAACTGATTCACTTTGTTATAAAACAGAAACTAACATACCATTGTAAGGCAATTATACTCCAATAATTGTGTTAAAAATAGTGGACTCCAACATTTAATTTTTTTATTTATATAGCACTAGTCCCCCCATCACTCACTCCTCTAAATCACTGCCAGCATCATGGCCTAGTTACCTGGTCCTTGGGATGGCTCTGCTCACATGTGCCTCACCAGCTCTGTGCCCTCCAGTCCCGTCATGAAAACCTCCTTATGATACGAGATTCTGAGAAGTAAGTGGTGGCAGCACTGGCCTGTGGTCTGTGGTGTATCACTTGGATTTCAGTCCTGGAGGAAGAAGTTAAGCAGCTATAGCCTATCATCCTTTATCTCATGCAACCAGGAGGACACTCCTGGGAGATAAAGAAAACAAGTGACCCAATATAATCTCTTTATGAACATGCTGATAATCGGCCTCCTGGTAAATAAACTAGATGAGACTGACTAGCAAGAGACACCCCATTTATGGAACACTTTTAGCCAAAGCGACCCTGGATTGGGATTGCTTATGGAAGACTAATTTAGAGTCTTTGAGTTATGCATCATTGCTCCCTGGAGGATTCCATTTAAGTCATAATGATCTGGGTAAAAATAGACATGATTCATAACTTACAGTCTCCCTGTTGTGTAAGGTAACCCACACATCTCTTTGCCATGGGCTAAAGAGTACAAGTCTGTTGTAGGAAGACAGGACCTGGGGAACCACACTCCAGATCCTGGACTCCTTCCTGCTTCACCTGTGCCTCTTAATTACATGTATCCTTAAAATGATTAGTGAAACTTGAAAGTAACAGAGAAACTCACACTAACCAAGAGAGTTGTTGGCATGGTCCAGCCATGCCTTTTCAGTGAACAAAGTATTATTGAACCCTAAAAACAAGGGACTAGAACCTCTTAATGATGTGTGTCAAATTCATTGGATTTTTAATTCACTAAGTAATAGCCATGTTCTAGAATCTAACTCAGATGTTTCTCTGGCTATCATAACTTTATTCTCTCTAAAAATGTAGAGGTAAAATGAGCACTAAACTTCCTTTAGAAAATAGGGGTTCTGGCCCTAGCTCTGCTGTAAATGGACTGTGTGACCTTGGACAGAACCCTCAACCTCTCTGAACCTCAATTTTATCATCTGCACAATGGGGAGGGTGCTCATACTACCTCCCACATGGAGTTGCCATGAGAATCAAATGAAAGATGTAGGAAAATGCTAAATAAACTGTACAAAATACAGTCATATTTCTACTAGAGCAATCAATTTAAAGAAGCAATACTCTCTCTCCAGTGCTTCTCCAGTACTATTTCTTCCAGTACTTTTACTAATACTGGCCTAAATATGTAGTAAAAAAGTCTGAATTCTCTTACTTATACTTACGGATCCCTGATTCATCTCTGTTTCTAAAAAATATTTTATTAAAGTATATTTTCCATGAATTGAAACACATAGATCTTAAATATACAGTTCAGTCAAGTTTGACAAATGCATACACCTATGTAACCCATACTTCTATCAAGTTATAGAACATTTCCAACACCCATAAAGATCCCATGTACCCCTTTCTAGTCCATCACACCCTTAAGAAACACCATTGCTCTGATTTCTACTGCAGTGTATTAGTTTTGCCTGTTCTAGAACTTCATACTTTCTTGTGCTTGGCTTCTTTCATTCAGGATAATGTTTTTGAAAGTTAGACACATTGTTGTGGATATAAGTAGCACATTCTTTTATATTTTTCTGTATAGGATTCCATTGTATGAATATAACATAATTTATTTATCCATGCTCCTGTCAATGGCCATTGGGCTGTTTCTAGTTTTTAGCTATCAAGATGGGCTAAGGACAGTTTGCTGCCTAGAGAAGTTCCTGTAGCATTTGTTGTAAAGCTGGTTTGGTGCTGAATTCTCTTAGTTTTTGCTTGTCTGTAAAGGTTTTAAGTTCTCTGTTGAATCTGAATGAAATCCTTGCTGGGTAGAGTAATCTTGGTTGTAGGTCTTTCCCTTTCATCACTTTAAACATGTCCTGCCACTCTCTTCTGTTTTGCTGAGTTTCTACTGAAAGATCAGCTGTTAACCTTATGGTGATTCCCTTCTATGTTATTTGTTGCTTTTCCCTTGCTGCTTTTAATAATTTTTCTCTGCATTTAATTTTTGATAGTTTGATTAATATGTGTCTTGGCATGTTTCTCCTTGGATTTATCCTGTATGGGACTCTCTGTGCTTCCCGGACTTGACTGACTATTTCCTTTCCCATATTAGGGAAGTTTTCAACTATAATCTCTTCAGATATTTTCTCAGTCCCTTTCTTTTCCTCTTCTTCTTCTGGGACCCCTATAATTCAAATGTTGGTGCACTTAATGTTGTCCCAGAGGTCTCTGAGACTGTCCTCAATTCTTTTCATTCTTTTTTCTTTATTCTGCTCTGCAGTAGTTATTTCCACTATTTTATCTTCCGGGTCTCTTTATCTGTTCTTCTGCCTCAGTTATTCTGCTCTTGATTCCTTCTAGAGAATTTTAAATTTCATTTATTGTGTTGTTCATCGTTGTTTGTTTGTTCTTTAGTTCTTCTAGGTCCTTGTTAAACGTTTCTTGTATTTTCTCTATTCTATTTCCAAGATTTTGGATCATCTTTACTATCATTATCCTGAATTCTTTTTCAGGTAGACTGCCTATTTCCCCTTCAGTTGTTTTGTCTGGTGTGTTTTTACTTTGCTCCTTCATCTGCTGTGTATTTCTCTGTCTTCTCTTTTTGCTTAACTTACTGTGTTTGGGGTCTCCTTTTCACAGGCTGCAGGTTCATTGTTCCTGTTGTTTTTGTTGTCTGCCTCCAGGGGGTTGGTTGGATCAGTGGGTTGTTTATGCTTCCTGGTGGAGGAGACTGGTGCCTGTGTTCTGGTGGGTGAGTCTTGATATTATCTTTCTGGTGGGCAGGACCATGTCTGGTGGTGTGTTTTGGGGTCTCTGTGACCTTATTATGATTTTAGGCAGCCTCTCTGCTAATGGGTGGGGTTGTGTTCCTGTCTTGCTAGTTTTTTGGCATGGGGTGTCCAACACTGGAGCTTGCTGGTCATTGAGTGGAGCTGGGTCTTAGCGTTGAGATGGAGATCTCCGCGAGAGCTCTTGCCAACTGATATTATGTGGGACCAGGAGGTCTCTGGTGGTCCAATGTCCTGATATGGGCTCTCCCATCTCAGAGGCTCAGGCCTGATACCTAGCCGGAGCAACAAGACCCTGTCAACCACACAGTTGCTTTTGGAAGCCGAGAAATGCCTCTGCAAGTTGAAGGTCCAGGAAAGCTGGTGGTGTACTTCCAGTCCAAGACCCAAGCCTGAAGGCCTGGAGAAATATGCTGCAAGCACACTTCCAGGGCAAAGAGCAGGGTCTGTAGTACCTTTTGTTTTCCTTTGTGCTCTGTCTAGTTTTATTTGCTCATAGGTTGCTGTGGGCAGAGGCCTTGCACCAATGCTTCAGTCCAGAATTCCTAGTGAGAAATGGTTCTTCCCCAAAGCCTTTTAAAATTTATTTTTAAATTTACATTCAGTACAATTCTCTCTTTTTGGTGTACAGTTGTGTGAGTTTTTAAATTTTTTAATATATCCTCTGTTACAGATTTTTTTAATTGAAATATAGTTGATGTATAATATTGTATAGGGTCAAGTGTACAGCAAAGTGATTCAGTTATATATATATTTCTTTCACGTTATTTTCCATTATTGGATACTAGAAGATATCGAATATTTTTCCCTGTGTTATATAGTAAATCCTTGTTGCTCATCTATTTTATGTATAGTAGTTTGTGTCTCTTAATCCCATACTCCTAATTTAGCCCTCCCTCTTCCTTTTCTTCTTCTTCTTTTTTTTTTGCAGTATGCGGGCCTCTCGTTGTGGAGCCCAGGCTCCGGACGTGCAGGCTCAGCGGCCATGGCTCACAGGCCCAGCCACTCCGCGGCACGTGGGATCTTCCCTGACCGGGGCACGAACCCGTGTCCCCTGCATCGGCAGGTGGACTCTCAACCACTGCGCCACCAGGGAAGCCCCCTTTTCTTCTTTTTTCTTCTTTTTTTATACAGCAGGTTCTTATTAGTTATCCATTTTATACATATTAGTGTATATATGTCAATCCTGATCTCCCAATTCATCCCACCACCACCACCCACCACTTTCCCCCTTGGTGTCCATACATTTGTTCTCTACATCTATGTCTCTATTTCTTCCTTGCAACCCGTTTCATCTGTACCATTTTTCTAGATTCCACATATGTGCGTTATTATATATTTGTTTTTCTCTTTCTGACTTACTTCACTTTGTTTGACTGTCTCTAGGTCCATCTACGTCTCTATGAATGACCCAGTTTTGTTCCTTTTTCTGGCTGAGTAATATTCCATTGTATATATGCACCACATCTTCTTTATCCATTCATCTGTTGATGGACATTTTGGTTGCTTGAATGTCCTGCTTATTGTAAATAGTGCTGCGTGAACATTGGGGTGCATGTGTCTTTTTGAATTATGGTTTTCTCTGGGTATATGCCCAGTAGTGGGATTGCTGGATCATATGGTAGTTCTATTTTTAGTTTTTTAAGGAACCTCCATACTGTTCTCCATAGTGGCTGTATAATTTACATTCCCACCAACAGTGCAGGAGGGTTCCCTTTTCTCCACACCTTTCCCAGCATTTGCTGTTTGTAGATTAAGAATGAACTCTGCACTAGCCTTTTCTTGGCAAGGCTACACGTCTCCAGTCTGAGGTTTCCTTGCTATCCCTTCTGATTTCCCTGGAGTTTTAGAAAAACTCCTTAGCCCCTCAGGTGAGCCAATCCTGGCACTGTCCAGTCTCAACACCAGCTATACCACCTCTAATCTGGAGCAGGTGCCAGGATGGTTCTTTCTCTTGCTCCCACCCCCTTTTCCTGCCTTTACTAATTTTCTCCCCAGACACATCATCCATCCCCCTCCATCAGGTATCTTTGGCTCTGTTTCCTTCTTTCTCATTCCTTCCCTTAGACCGTGATACAGATCATGTCATCCCCTTGATTAACCCTCCAACAAATTCTGCTTTCATGGGGTGCATTCCTTCAACACATCAGAGGCCTTGGGCATCATTGGTCATTGGTCATCTATCAGGAGTGCTCTGCCCACATCTTGGCATGCCCAACCCTGTCTGGACATTAAGGTCTCCCACCACATGTTTTCTTCTCAAGCAGATCTTCCTGACCACTCTACCTCCCCATCCTTCATCACTTCACCCATTAAAATTTTTTTCTTCAAAGCTTTATTAATCTCTGATTATCTTGTTCATTATTTTGTTTTCTTTATTATTTGCCATCTCCCCTCACCTAAGTCTCCATGAGAGCAAGGGCCTTATCTACTAAAAGATGACATTTGTCTTGGGTTTATAAGAAAATGAATTAAACTTCAGAGAAAGGTCCAGGTAGTGTGTCCCTGTTTCCTCAGAACAGTCCAGGTTATTTCCATGTCATTATTAATAGCACTCACTTTCATTCTCAAAAGTGTGCCAGTGGGATGGTGAGAATACCTTTCTCTGGGTCTCTTGTCATTGGTGCTAAGCACTAAGAATTATCTTTTTGTGGTTTTATTTTTTTATTGAAGTATAGTTGATTTACAATGTTAGTTTCAGGTGGACAGCAAAGTGATTCAAATTCACATATTTATATATAAATATATATATATATATATATATTCTTTTCCCTTATACGTTATTACATAATATTGAGTATAGTTCCCTGTGCTATACAGTAGGTTCTTGTTGGTTATCTATTTTATGTGTAACAGTGTGCTTATGTTAATCCCAAACTCCTAATTTTTCCCTTCCCCCTTTCCCCCTTAGTAACCATACGTTTGTTATGTCTGTGAGTCTATTTCTGTTTTGTATATAAGTTCATTTGTATTTTATTTATTTATTTTTTAGATTCCACATGTAAGTGATACCATATGATATTTGTCTTTGTCTGGCTTACTTCACTTAGTATGATTATCTCTATGTCCATTCATATTGCTGAAAATGGCATTATTTCATTATTTTTTATGGCAGAGTAATATTCCATTGTATAAATATACTACATCTATTTATACATTGTATAAATATACTACATTTTTAATCTATTCATCTGTCGATGGACATTTAGGTTGTTTCCATGTCTTGGCTATTGTAAATAGTGCTGCAGTGAACTTTGGGGTGCATCTATCTTTTTGGATATATACCCAGGAATGGGATTGCTTGGTCATATGGTAGCTCTAGTTTTAGTTTTTTAAAGAACCTCATACTGTTCTCCATAGTGGCTGCACCAATTTACATTCCCACCAACAGTGCAGGAGGGTTCCCTTTCTCCACACCCTCCCCAGCATTTACTGTTTGTAGAATTTTTAATGATGGCCATTCTGACCTGTGTGAGGAATTATCTTTTTGTGATCAGCACTCTTTGTAACCAAACTTCCCTGACACAAGGAAGGCTTCAGCCTCAACATAGATTTGATTTAAAGCAGGGAATGGATGTGGGGTAAACATACAAACTGTAAATGTCAGCTCCCTCAGTTAATATAAAATTATTTCTCTGCTATAAAAGTACATTTGACTATCTTTAATAATTTCAGAGTATCCTGGCATATGGATGCCTGCTAATTTATCTAACTAATCCCTTATTAATAAATATTTCAATTCTTTTCAGTTTTTTCGTTAACAATGTTGTGACAATGAACATTCATATATATTTGTTTTTGTATACTGGTGGAAATTTTCATCAGGTTAAATTTCTACATATGAAATCGCTGGATCAAGAGATCTGCATGTTTACAAAGCTGATGGTTATTGTCTAAAGCCATTTGAAACAGGAAATTAATATAATGATCACCTTCCACTAAAGCAAGCATGTGTTTCAGTTTCCATTTGGGGGTAATACACTTATATTTTACACATACATACAAATCTGCCCTCTATGAGGAAAAATGTTTAGATATTCAAACTATATAATTATCTTTTGCATTCCCAGCTTTCACTTTAATGATCTCTAATGCATGCATATGGAGTGAATTCATGGATCATTAACAGTGATACACATTTTGTGTTTATTTTAGGCTATGTAATGGTCACAGATGGATCCCTAATTTACCCATTTCTCCCTTTTTTTAGATAACAGTCCCAATGTCTACAAACTCAAGGAGATAGTTATATGCTAAACTCTGAAATAAAGTCAGTCTTTGTGATTTTAGTGTGGGCACACTAAAACCACATCATATTAGAGCTGTAAGGGATCTTATAGATCTGTAACTGGAGTGCCCCAATTCATAATTTGGGATGCAAATAAGGCGCCACTCAGGTGGGGGCGCAAAGTTGAATGTGGGAGCTCTCGCATGCCCAGTGAACAGGAAATACAGTGACCTTTGCTGGGAGCCCCTTCCTCTAATAGGCCAGGGCTCTCCTGGTCATTTCTGTTTCAAATTCTGGAGTCCCAACTGAGACTGGGGACCCTGCTGTTCCACAGAGGTTGGTGGCTCTAGGAGAAGCCGCTAGTGTAGCTTGCTTTGGCCACTGCTCTTCTTTAAGGGGCCAAAGAGAAGGTCCCAGCCCTCAGGAGTAAGTTCAGCCAGTGGTGGGCTTCAAGCAAACCTGGCTTGGATCCCATCATTATAGCTCCTCACTCACATGGCCACTTCCCCAGGAATCAAGCCTGCTCCCTGATTCTGGGTTGTGTCTTGTCCCACTGTGCACTACACTTTGAACTCCTAAGTTGGTGCAGAAGCTGGGCTGGTGGTCCTATCTTTTCTCCTTGGTGGTGAGTTTACCTAGGGTTCTCGTGGCCCTTCCCTGACTCTATGAATAGCTCAGGGCAATCCCCAGTTTGCCCTGACTAGTTTTAATTTTCGAGAAAAAGTGTAAGCGTCTTGATCCCCTCGTGCCCTCATCCCCTAGGAGTGTCTTGGGCTCCAAATACAAATTTGGTTACTCCCTGACAGTGGTCTTCATGCCCCACATATCAGTATTTTTTTTTTCTCTCTCTCTCTCAGATATTAAATTCCATTTTACCCATCTATTCTACTGGAGATCACTTAAGTCTAGTCCCCTCATTTTAAAAGTGAGGAAACTGAGGCACAGAGGGAAGAGAAGTTACTTACCCATGTCACACACCTGGTCACAATAGACCAGAGACAAGAATTCTTTTCTTCTAAATCGTAATTCAGAGCTCTGTTGTTTCCACTAAGATGTTTCTGTTTTGTGAGTTTTCTCAGATGAATTTTGAAATGCTAGCCATTTTCTTTCTACATTCTTGACCACATTCCAAGCTGCCCAGCTGAAAAATGTTCAGACATGCTGGGTACGTTTTTATTTACCTAGTAGTGATTTCCAGAGTCAAAACCAAACCGCTCATTAAAATCAGTTGCTGTTTCAGAAAACTCACATCATTGTCCCCCTTCATTAGGACAGAATAATCAAGAGCTAGCCCTGAGCACATTCATTGTCCTAGAATGTGCTTTGATGCTTCTCTGTGACCCAATGAATCTAGAAAAATCTTTATGCTGCAGCCCAGCATTTGCTGCATGTTTCCCTTTCCATAGCTCCTCTTGACTCTCCTTTGGGTCAAATCTTTTCAAGGAGTTTCATCTAATTCATCTGATTCTGTTTCATCCTAAACATTTGTCACTTGATGGACGGCTGAAGGAAGCAACCGGAAAGTGGTTTGGAGAGGTAATAAATACGTGTGAAAAGCAATCTCAAGTTTTGGTTGTTGACCCCAAGGGCTGGATTCCTTACCTGTGGCATGGAGTCCTGAGCGTTCACCCATTCCTCAGGCTGACTGCTGGCTTTGGGTGGGACGTGTAGACAGGTCATGGGTCGGGGAAGAGAAGGGTAGGAGTGTTCACATTTACAGGTCCTTCTCCTCAGGAATTCTATTTCACAAAGCCCAGAGTTTTGCTGAGTATTGGCAGAATACGTGGAGTTGACTTGCCTAACATTGGGTCAGACTGCCAGGCAGCATTAGTCAGGACACCATTCTACAAAGACAGCCTCCAGAACTTTCTGAAAAATACCTTTGAAAGAATCATGTTTCCATCTTGATTTATCTTTATGCATTAAAATGCAGTGAAGACTTAACTCTCTAGGTTTGCAACCATAAATTTTACTAAAATGTCACAGTTACACTCTGTCATCCACGTTGGCTCATATCTCTAGAAGAGAAGTTCTCAGCCCTGGTAGCACATTGAATCAGCTGGTGGACTTTTAGAAATTTCCAATGCCCTGGCCACTACTCAGAGGAATTAAATCAGACCCTCTTGGGGTGGGACCTAGGTATCAGTACTTTTAAAAACCCTCTGGTGATTCTGCTGTGTAGTTTAGGTTGAGAACCACTGCCTAAAAATTGCTCACTACAGGCAACAATTAGCCTAAAGTACAAACTCTAAGCTTTGTGAGGGCAGAAACTGGTCTGTTTACTCTCACTCATCCCCAACACCTCTAATACCTCCTGGCCCATAGTTGGTACTTAATAAATATTTACTAAGTGAATGAATACATGTTTATTTTGAACTTCATAAAGATGTATATAAAGAAATGCTCTTCCTTTTGCCTGGGGATAATGTTACACATCTGTAATCATGGCACTAGATCAGGGTTAGAGGCTTCTAATTACCCTGAATTCTTAAATTACAGGATCCTGGAAGGCTTATGGCCCTCAGGGAGAAGCCTGGCTGGCCAGAGCTGTGGGGACTTTTAGGGAGGATCAGCACAGTGGCTATTTACCAACTGGAATGAAAGCATTTTGATATTTTAACCATAGGTCCTTCTGTACTCATGTATAAGCAGGCCACAGTGGTTTGGGCTTTTCCTTCTACTGTTGCCAGAGATTTCTAGTCTAAAAGGCTGTGTATGATCTGGTGTTGTCCTCTCTCTGACTTCACTTTCTATCATTCCCCAGACCCTCTCCCTGCACTCCAACCACACTGGCCTTCTCTGTGGTTCTTGAACACTGTCAAGCTCCTTCTTGCCTCAGTGTCCTTGCACTTGTTGTTTAGTCTGCTGGACCATTCACCTGATGGAGGCATGCAAAGTCATGGTGCAAAGGGCTTGGATACAAAGAGAGGCATGACAGCAATCAGTTTGGCAAGAAACCTACCACGTGGCCCCTTTAGGTCGATACTAAATCTCTCAGATAAAATGCTCAGCACCTCAGTTTTCCTCTCTCTCTCTCTCTCTCTCTCTCTCTCTCTCTCTCTCAGTGTGTGCTCAAAAACATTTTTGTTGCCTGCTAGAATCTGAATATTAACTATTTTCTTTATGTTTCTGCAATAAATCTCCAAATTGTCTCTTCCTTCGCTTTCTACTCCATACTCCCTGGCCATCCCCTTCCCCAGATTAATGCTTTATAATACTGGCTAAGGAGATGCTTCATATGGAAATACAAAGGAGAAATGCACATTTATATGGTTTAAGATACTATCCCAATTATACTTACAATAGTTACTCACACTAGGCTCAAGCAAAGGGCTGAGTACTTTCTACATATTGTCCCATTTAATCTTCACAAGAGATTTTCTCCTCTTACATGTGAGAAAACTGAGACCTTAAATGGTTGAAGAAACTGCTCTAGAAATCCTTCCTAGTTAAATGGTAGAGCAGGATTTTAACTCAGAGCTGCCAAACTCTATAGCCCATGCTCTTAAGCCTTGCACTCTCTCTGCCTCTCTGTAAGATCGTCATCTGTAAGGTCCCCTTTATAAAGCTCCAAAATTCCTTGATGCTACCTATTTGTCTGAAGCTTGTTTACTGCTCTAAGGGATATGCACTAGCTGCAAACTGCCTGGCTAAAACTTCAAAGAAAATAGTAAAAAGAAGCATGACATAGAGAGTGATTGTAATGGCAAATCACAGAAGAATATTAGGGAAGTCTCCATACAGAAGGCTTTTTTCTAATCCAGAGAAATGGCAATGACATTTCATCATGGAGCATGGCCTAGTGGAATGGGCTGCCAGGCCGAAATGTACTTGAATATTTTATCTTCATGTTGGGCACATAAGCAAGGGTACATATTATATGCACGACTATTTTTCTTTGGGTTAAGGCAGTAAATTTCTCTTGGTATATGGTATCCAGTTAAGCTTCTGAAAAAACTCTAATTTCCTAGTCCTAAATTCAACATGGCTGAAAAATATGTTTCTTCACAGCTTCTATCATTTCTACTTAATCCTAAATTATTAATAGTTTCAATTTATTCCTAAGAAGTTACTATTTTACTTTCTAATTATTCAAGGGGAAGAGTTGAGTGAAAAAAAATGTTAGCACTTGTATTTATTTTCTTGTTCCACACTGTTAAAAAACAATGCTAAAATGTGGTCCCTGGGCCAGCAGCCTGCACATCATCGGGGAAACTTGTTTGAAATGCAAATTCTTGGGCCACCACCCAGACCATATGTGTGTCTCCTAGAGACTTTATGGTTTAAACTGTTGTATTTAGGTTTATAATTCATCTCATGTTAATATTTTTCCATGTACTTATCCAGTTGTACCAGCATCCTTTATTAAAAAGACTTTCCTTCTCCCAGTTGAATTGCCTTAGCTCTTTTGTTCCAATCAATTGACTGTAAATATGCGGTCCATTTCTGGGCTTTCTAATCTGTTCTACTAATCTATTTATCCTTCACCAATCCCACACTGTCATGATTATGGTACCTTTATAATAAGTCTTGAAATCACGTAGGATGAGTCTCCAACATTGGTTTTTTTTTTTTTTTTTTTGGCTCCATTTACTTAGGCCTTCTATAATTTCTCTCAGCAATGTTTTGCATATAGGGTTTTGGTGTATATGACTTGCATTTCGTTTGTTAAAATATGTGTGTCTGTGTGTGTGTGTGTGCAAGTGTGTGTGTGTTTATGCCCTTCTGTTAACAATATTTTTTTAACATTTTTATTGGAGTATAATTGCTTTACAATGGTGTGTTAGTTTCTGCTTTACAACAAAGTGAATCAGTTATACATATACATATATCCCCATATCTCCTCCCTCTTGCATCTCCCTCCCTCCGACCCTTCCTATCCCACCCTTCTAGCTGGTCACAAAGTACCGAGCTGATCTCCCTGTGCTATGTGACTGCTTCCTACTAGCTATCTATTTTAGATTTGATAGTGTATATATGTCCATATATACACTACCACTCTCTCAATTTGTCCCAGCTTACCCTTCCCCCTCCCCGTGTCCTCAAGTCCATTCTCTAGTAGGTCTGCGTCTTTATTCCCATTTTGCCCCTAGGTTCTTCATGAACTTTTTTTTTTTTTTAGATTCCATTTTAGCATACGGTATTTGTTTTTCTCTTTCTGACTTACTTCACTCTGTATGACAGACTCTAGGTCCATCCACCTCCCTACAAACAACTCAACTTCGTTTCTTTTTATGGCTGAGTAATACTGCATTGTATATATGTGCCACATCTTCTTTATCCATTCATCTGTTGATGGACACTCTGCTTGATTCCATCTTCTGGCTATTGTAAATAGAGCTGCAATGAACATTGTGGTACATGACTCTTTTTGAATTATGGTTTTTCTCAGGGTATATGCCCAGCAGTGGGATTGCTGGGTCCTATGGTAGTTCTACTATTAGTTTCTTAAGGAACCTCCATACTGTTCTCCATAGTGGCTGTATCAATTTACATTCCCACCAACAGTGCAACAGTGTTCCCTTTTCTCCACACCCTCTCCAGCATTTATTGTTTCTAGATTTCTTGATGATGGCCATTCTGACTGGTGTGAGATGATATCTCATTGTAGTTTTGATTGGCATTTTTCTACTGATTAACATTCTTTCATGTGTTTGTTGGCAGTCTGTATATCTTCTTTGGAGAAATGTCTATTTAGATCTTCTGCCCATTTTTGGATTGGGTTGTTTGTTTTTTTGTTATTGAGCTGCATGAGCTGCTTGTTAATTTTGAAGATTAATCCTTTGTCAGTTGCTTCATTTGCAAATATTTTCTCCCATTCTGAGGGTTGTCTTTTGGTCTTGTTTATGGGTTCCATTGCTGTACAAAAGCTTTGAAGTTTCATTAGGTCCCATTTCTTTATTTTTGTTTTTACTTCCATTTCTCTAGGACGTGGATCAAAAAGGATCTTGCTGTGATTTATGTCATAGAGTGTCCTGTCTATGTTTTCCTCTAAGAGTTTAATAGTTTCTGGCCTTACATTGAGGTCTTTAATCCATTTTGAGCTTATTTTTGTGTATGGTGTTAGGGAGTGATCTAATCTCATACTTTTACATGTACCTGTCCAGTTTTCCCAGCACCACTTTTGAAGAGGCTGTCCTTTCTCCACTGTACATTCCTGCCTCCTTTATCAAAGATAAGGTGACCATATGTGGGTGGGTTTATCTCTGGGCTTTGTATCCTGTTCCGTTGATCTATATTTCTCTTTTTGTGCCAGTACCATAATGTCTTGATTACTGTAGCTTTGTAATATAGTCTGAGGTCAGGGAGCCTGATTCCTCCAGCTCCGTTTTTCGTTCTCAAGATTGCTTTGGCTATTTGGGGTCTTTTGTGTTTCCATACAAATTGTGAAAAAAAAATTTTCTAGTTTTGTGAAAAATGCCAGTGGTAGTTTGATAGAGATTGCATTGAATCTGTAGATTGCTTTGGGTAGTAGAGTCATTTTCACAATGTTGATTCTTCCAATCCAAGAACATGGTACATCTCTCCATCTATTTGTATCATCTTTAATTTCTTTCATCAGTGTCTTATAATTTTCTGCATACAGGTCTTTTGTCTCCTTAGGTAGGTTTATTCCTAGATATTTTATTCTTTTTGTTGCAATGGTAAATGGGAGTGTTTTCTTCACTTTCAGATTTTTCACCATTAGTGTATAGGAATGCCAGAGATTTCTGTGCATTAATTTTGTATCCTGCAACTTTACCAAATTCATTGATTAGCTCTAGTAGTTTTCTGGTAGCATCTTTAGGATTCTCTATGTATAGTATCATGTCATCTGCAAACAGTGACAGCTTTACTTCTTCTTTTCCCATTTGGATTCCTTTTATTTCCTTTTCTTCTCTGATTGCTGTGGCTAAAACTTCCAAAACAATGTTGAATAAGAGTGGTGAGAGTGGGCAACCTTGTCTTGTTCCTGATCTTAGTGGAAATGGTTTCAGTTTTTCACCATTGAGGACGATGCTGGCTGTGGGTTTGTCATATATGGCCTTTATTATGTTGAGGAAAGTTCCCTCTATGCCTACTTTCTGCAGGGTTTTTATCATAAATGGGTGTTGAATTTTGTCAAAAGCTTTCTCTGCATCTATTGAGATGATCATATGGTTTTTCTCCTTCAGTTTGTTAATATGGTGTATCACGTTGATTGATTTGCGTATATTGAAGAATCCTTGCATTCCTGGAATAAACCCCACTTGATCATGGTGTATGATCCTTTTAATGTGCTGTTGGATTCTGTTTGCTAGTATTTTGTTGAGGATTTTTGCATCTATGCTCATCAGTTATATTGGCCTGTAGGTTTTTTTCTTTGTGACATCCTTGTCTGGTTTTGGTATCAGGGTGATGGTGGTCTCATAGAATTCGTTTGGGAATGTTCCTCCCTCTGCTATATTTTGGAAGAGTTTGAGAAGGATAGGTGTTAGCTCTTCTCTAAATGTTTGATGGAATTCGCCTGTGAAGCCATCTGGTCCTGGGCTTTTGTTTGCTGGAAGATTTTTAATCACAGTTTCAATTTCAGTGCTTGTGATTGGTCTGTTCATATTTTCTATTTCTTCCTGATTCAGTCTTGGCAGGCTGTGCATTTCTAAGAATTTGTCCATTTCTTCCAGGTTGTCCATTTTATTGGCATAGAGTTGCTTGTAGTAATCTCTCATGATCTTTGGTATTTCTCTAGTGTCCGTTTTTGGTTTTTTTTTTTTTTTTTTTTTGGCGGTACACGGGCCTCTCACTGCTGTGGACTCTCCCGTTGCAGAGCACAGGCTCCGGACATGCAGGCTCAGCGGCCATGGCTCACGGGCCCAGCCACTCCGTGGCATGTGGGCTCCTCCCGGACCGGGGCACGAACCCGTGTCCCCGGCATCGGCAGGCGGACTCTCAACCACTGAGCCACCAGGGAAGCCCTAGTGTCAGTTTTTACTTCTCCTTTTTCATTTCTAATTCTATTGACTTCAGTCTTCTCCCTTTTTTTCTTGATGAGTCTGGCTAATGGTTTATCAATTTTGTTTATCTTCTCAAAGAACCAGCTTTTAGTTTTAGTGATCTTTGCTATCATTTCCTTCATCTCTTTGTTGTATTTCTGATCTGATAATTATGATTCCTTTCCTTCTGCTAACTTTGGGATTTTTTTGTTCTTCTTTCTCTAATTGCTTTAGGCGCAAGATTAGGTTGTTTATTCGAGGTGTTTCCTATTTCTTAAGGTAGGGTTGTATTGCTATAAACTTCCCTCTTAGAACTGCTTTTGCTGCATCCCATAGGTTTTGGGTCGTCTCATCTCCATTGTCATTTGTTTCTAGGTATTTTTTTATTTTCTCTTTGATTTCTACAGTGATCACTTCGTTATTAAGTAGTGTATTGTTTAGCCTGCATGTGTTTGTATTTTTTACAGATCTTTTCCTGTAATTGATATCTAGTCTCATAGCATTGTGGTCAGAAAAGATACTTGATACACTTACAATTTTCTTAAATTTACCAAGGCCTGATTTGTGACCCAAGATATGATCTATCCTGAAGAATGTTCCATGAGCGCTTGAGAAAAATGTGTATTCTGTTGTTTTTGGATGGAATGTCCTATACATATCAATTAAGTCCATCTTGTTTAATGTATCATTTAAAGCTTGTGTTTCCTTATTTATTTTCATTTTGGATGATCTGTCCATTGGTGAAAGTGGGGTGTTAAGTCCCCTACTATGAATGTGTTACTGTTGATTTCCCCTTTTATGGCTGTTACTATTTGCCTTATGTATTGAGGTGCTCCTATGTTGGGTGCATACATATTTACAATTGTTATATCTTCATCTTGGATCGATCCCTTGATCATTATGTAGTGTCCTACTTTGTCTCTTCTAGTAGTCTTTATTTTAAAGTCTATTTTGTCTGATATGAGAATTGCTACTCCAGCTTTCTTTTGGTTTCCATTTGCATGGAATATCTTATTCCATCCCCTTACTTTCAGTCTGTATGTGTCTATAGGTCTGAAGTGGGTCTCTTCTAGTCAGCATATGTATGGGTCTTGTTTTTGTATCCATTCAGCCAGTCTGTGTCTTTTGGTGGGAACATTAAATCCATTTACATTTAAGGTAATTATCGATATGTATATTCCTATTCCCATTTTTTCATTGTTCTGGGTTTGTTATTATAGGTATTTTCCTTCTGTTGTGTTTCTTGCCTAGATCAGTTCCTTTAGCATTTGTTGTAAAGCTGGTTTTGTGGTGCTGAACTCTCTCAGCTTTTGCTTCTCTGTAAAGATTTTAATTTCTCCATGAAATCTGAATGAGATCCTTGCTGGGTAGAGTAATCATGGTTGTAGGTATTTCTCCTTCATCACTTTAAATATGTCCTGCCAGTCCCTTCTGGCTTGCAGTGTTTCTGCTGAAAGATCAGCTGTTAACCTTATGGGGATTCCCTTGTGTGTTATTTGTTGTTTTTCCCTTGCTGCTTTTTATACGTTCTCTTTGTATTTAATTTTTGACAGTTTGATTAATATGTGACTTGGCGTATTTCTCCTTGGATTTATCCTATATGGGACTCTCTGTCCTTCCTGGACTTGATTAACTATTTCCTTTCCCATATTAGGGAAGTCTTCAACTATAATCTCTTCAAATATTTTCTCAGTCCCTTTCTTTTTCTCTTCTTCTTCTGGAACCCTTATAATTCGAATGTTGGTGCATTTAATGTTGTCCCAGAGGTCTCTGAGAGTGTACTCAGTTCTTTTCATTCTTTTTTCTTTATTCTGCTCTGCAGTAGTTATTTCCACTCTTTTATCTTCCAGGTCACTTATCCGTTCTTCTGCCTCAGTTATTCTGCTCTTGATCCCTTCTAGAGTATTTTTACTTTCATTTATTGTGTTGTTCATCGTCACTTATTTCACCTTTAGTTCTTCAAGGTCCTTGTTAGATGTTTCTTGCATTTTCTCTATTATATTTCCAAGATTTTGGATCATCTTTATTGTCATTATTCTGAATTATTTTTCCGGTAGACTGCCTATTTGCTCTTCATTTGTTAGGTCTGGTGGGTTTTTATCTTGCTCCTTCATCTGCTGTGTGTTTTTCTCTCTTCTCATTTAGCTTATCTTACTGTGTTTGGGGTCTCCTTTTTGCAGACTGCAGGTTTGTAGTTCCCGTTGTTTTGGTGTCTGTCCCCAGTGGCTAAATTTGGTTCAGTGGGTTCTGTAGGTTTCCTGGTGGAGGGGACTAGTGCCTGTGTTCTGGTGGATGAGGCTCGATCTTGTCTTTCTGGTGGACAGGTCCACGTCTGGTGGTGTGTTTTGGGGTGTCTGTGGACTTATTGTGATTTTAGGCAGCCTCTCTGCTAATGGGTGGGGTTGTGTTCCTGTATTGTTAGTTGTTTGCATAGGGTGTCCAGCACTGTAGCTTGCTGGTCATTGAGTGGAGCTGGGTTTTGATGTTGAGATGGAGATCTCTGGGAGATTTTCACCATTTGATATTATGTGGAGCTGGGAAGTTTCTTGTGAACCGGTGCCCCGAAGTTGGCTCTCCCACCTCAGAGGCCCAGCACTGATTCCTGGCTGCAGCACCAAGAGCCTTTCATCCACATGGCTCAGAATACAACAGAGAAAAAGTAGAAAGAAAAGTGATACATGAAAATAAAATAAAGTAAGGTAAAATAAAATAAAGTTATTAAAATACAAAAAATAATTATTGAGAAAAAAATTTTTTAAGTTAAAAAAAAAAAAGGACGGATAGAAACCTAGGACAAATGGTGAAAGCAAAGCTATGCAGACAAAATCTCACACAGAAGCATACACCTACACACTGACAAAAAGAGGAAAGGGGGAAAAAATCATAAATCTTGCTCTCAAAGTCCACCTCCTCAATTTGGGATGATTCGTTGTCTATTCAGGTATTCCACAGATGCAGGGTTCATCAAGTTGATTGTGGAGATTTATTCCACTGCTCCTGAGGCTGCTGGGAGGGATTTCCCTTTCTCCTCTTTGTTCGCACAGCTCCCGGGGTTCAGCTTTGGATTTGTCCCTGCCTCTGCGTGTAGGTCGCCGGAGGGCCTCTGTTCTTCGCTCAGACAGGACAGCGTTAAGGGAGCCACTGATTCGGGGGCTCTGGCTCACTCAGGCCCGGGGGTGGGATGGGTACGGATGCGGGGCGAGCCTGCGGTGGCAGAGGCCGACATGACGTTTTACCAGCCTGAGGCGTGCTGTGCATTCTCCCAGGGAAACCGTCCCTGGATCCCGGGACCCTCGCAGTTGCGGGCTGCACAGGCTCCTCAGAAGGGAGGTGTGGAGAGTGACCTGTGCTCGCACACAGGCTTCTTGATGGCGGTAGCTGCAGCCTTAACGTCTCATGCCCGTCTCTGGGGTGCGCACCATTAGCCGCGGCTCGCGCCTGTCTCTGGAGCTCCTTTAAGCAGCGCTCTTAATCCCCTCTCCTCGCGCACCAGGAAACAAAGAGGGAAGAAAAAGTCTCTTGCCTCTTCGGCAGGTCCAGACTCTTCCCTGGACTCCCTCCCGGTTAGCCGTGGTGCACACACCCCTTCAGGCTGTGTTCACGCCGCCAACACCAGTCCTCTCTCTGCGCTCTGACCGAAGCCTGAGCCTTAGCTCCCAGCCCCCGTCCACCCCGGTGGGTGAGCAAACAAGCCTCTCGGGCTGGTGAGTGCTGGTTGGCACCAATCCTCTGTGCGGGAATCTCTCCACTTTGCCCTGCCCCTGTTGCTGAGCTCTCCTCCGGGTCTCCGAAGCTCCCCCTCTCCGCCACCCGCAGTCTCCGCCTGCGAAGGTGCTTCTAGTGTGTGGAAACCTTTCCTCCTTCATGGTTTCCTCCCACTGGTGCAGGTCCCGTCCCTATTCTTTTGTCTCTGTTTATTCTTTTCTCTTTTGCCCTACCCAGGTACGTGGGGAGTTTCTTGACTTTTGGGAGGTCTGAGGTCTCCTGCCAGCGTTCAGTAGGTGTTCTGTAGGAGGTGTTCCACGTGTAGATGTATTTCTGATGTGTCTGTGGGGAAGAAGGTGATCTCCACGTCTTACTCTTCCACCATATTCCCCCTCTCCCCTGCATATGTCCTATTTTATTTATCTATTCATTTATCATTGGAATGGATACTTGGGTTTCTTCCACTTTTTGGCTATTGTGAATAATGCTGCTATGAGCATGGATGTACAAATATCTGTTTGAATCCCTGCTCTCAATGCTTTTGGGTATATACTTTATTTATTTATTTATTTATTTTTATTTATTTTTTTGTGGTACGCGGGCCTCTCACTGTTGTGGCCTCTCCTGTTGCGGAGCACAGGCTCCGGATGCACAGGCTCAGTGGCCATGGCTCATGGGCCCAGCCGCTCCGCAGCATGTGGGATCTTCCCAGACTGGGGCACGAACCCATGTCCCCTGCCTCAGCAGGCAGACTCTCAACCACTGCGCCACCAGGGAAGCCCTGGGTATATACTTTAAATGGTATTTTTAAGACTATCTTCCAAATGTTTATTTCTAAAATATAGAAATACAATTGATTTTTGTATACTGATCTTGTTTTCTTTCTGTGACTTTATTAATTCATGTATTAGTTCTACCAGTTTTTTAGTGGATTATTTAAAACATTTCTTTCATATAGTCTGTTGACTGTGAATAAAGGCAGTTTTACTTCTTCCTTCTAAACTTCATGCTTTTTACTTATTTTCTTGCTTTAATGCATGACTAAGACCTTAAGGACAATGTTTAGTAAAAGTTCCGAGAGCAGACATCTTTACCTTGCTCCCAATCTTGGGGTGGAAGTGTTCAGTATTTCACTATTAGGGATAATATTAGTTACACATTTTTGTTGACAGCTTTTATTGGATGGGGGAAACTCATTTCTATTCATGCTTTGACAAGAGTTTTTCTAAACAACTTTACTGAAATATAGTTGGTATGAAAAACCCCACGTTTAATGTATAAAATTTGATGAATTTGAACATATGCATACACTTGTGAAACCACAATCAAGGCAATAAACATATCTATCACCTCCAAAAGTTATCGTGCACATACACTGAATTTTTTTGAATGCCTTTTCTGTGCCTATTGAAAAAAATCTCTAGCAAAAGGCAATGAATTTTATGGACCAACAATGATTCAATTCCTGAAGTAAGGTGAAAGGCCCAATTTCTTTGTGCATTTTCCTGCCTGAACAACAGTAAGATTTTATAAACTAATAAAGGAGAGAAAATGGTCGTTGGGGTGGCAACCAGCAGTCATGGTTATAAGAAGCTGTCTGAACTCAATTTTTGAAGTGTATATTAGCAGAAAATTAATAGAATGTCCTGCCAAATTTGATGTCTTGTTTCACCTACCCATCCTGCTCATGGCAGTCTAACTTGTCTTCTTAAATACAGATCTGACCATGCTACAGCTTTGCTCAAAATTTTTTGCTGGCTACCTATCACTACAAAACAAGTTCTGGGGCTTCCCTGGTGGAACAGTGGATAAGAATGCACCTTCTAATGCAGTGATATGGGTTCGAGCCCTAAGCCGGGAAGATCCCACATGCTGCGGAGCAACTAAGCCTGTGCCCCACAACTACTGAGTCTGCACTCTAGAGCCTGTGAGCCACAACTACTGAACCCATGTGCTGCAACTACTAAAGTCTGCATGCCTAGAGCCCGTGCTCCACAACAAGAGAAGCCACCATAATGAGAAGACTGCGCACTTCAATGAAGAGTAGTCCCCACTCACTGCAACTAGAGAAAGCCCGTGCACAGCAACGAAGACCCAACACAGCCAAAAATAAATAAATAAATAAATAAATAAGTTTTTTTTTTTAAAAAGTTCTGTAGCATGACATCCAAAGCCTTAATGGATTTGGCTCCATGTTGTCTTTTCAGCAGTATCTTTCAGTGCACCTCCTTCTACCTTTGTCACACATCTGTCCTTCCTCTGACATGCTGTGCATCCCTGTGTCTGTTATTGCCAGTAATGCCTCCACATTATCACTCCACAATCCATGCATCTTTCAAAATCCAGCTCAAATGCCACCTCTTCCACAATGCCAGCCACAATTGTTCCCGTTGCAATTGATCTATATTATCTCTGTGCTCTGTTATATCTATAATGCTCTCTTGTTGGATATTTAGTGGCAAATGTGTTTAGATTATGTTTTCCTCAACTGTGTATCACTACATTGGCTCACGTAGGCATGGCAGATAGACAGCTCAGAAGCCACAAGTTCCCATTTGTGATCCCATGGAAAATATTACTAAATGATTACAGCATGATTTTCCACTAAACCTAAGTGCACTTCAAGGCACCTCAGGACATTATTTTTTTTTCAAGTATACAATATTGTTAACTCTAATCACCATGCTGTACATTAAGCCCCCAGAACTTATTTACCATGTAACTGAAAGTTTACACCCTTTGACCAATATACCCCCATTTTCCCCACCCCCCAGCTCCTGGCAACCATCAATCTACTTTTTCTATGAGTTCAGCTTTTTTAAATTCGACATATAAGTATTTATAAGGATACTCTATAAGGATCATCCAGTATTTGTTTTTCTCTGTTAGGCTTATTTTATTTAGCATAATGCTCTCAAGTGTTATTCACGTTACAGCAAACGTCAGGGTTTCCTTCTTTTATGACTGAATAATATTCCATTGCATATATATATACACACAGAACATTTTCTTTATGCATCTATCTATCCATTGACAGACACTTAGGTAGTTTCCATTTCTTGGCTATAATTAATGCTGCAATGAACATAGGATTGAAGATATCCCTTCAAGATAGTGATTTCTTTTCCTTCCAATATATACCCAGAAGTCAGATTTCTGGATCATACAGTAGTTATATTTTTAATTTTTTGAGGAAACTTCATACTTTTTTGTAGTAACTGTACCAGTTTACATCCCTATGGCAGTGCACAGTGATTTCTCCTCATCCTCAACATCACTTGTTATCTCTTGGCTTTTTGATGATAACCAAACTAACAATTGTGAGGTGATATCTCTTTGTGGTTTTGATTTACATTTCCCTGTGATTAATGATGTTGAGTACATTTTTATATACCTGCTAGCTGTTAGTGTGTCTTGTTTGGAAAAATGTCTATTCAAGTCTTTGTCCATTTTAAAATCAGATTATCTGTCTCATTGCTATTGAATTGTATGGGTTCCTCATATAATTATGATATTAACCCCTTCTCAGATATGTGGCTTACAAATATTTTCTCCTATTCTGTAGGTTGCCCTTTCAATTTGTTAATTGTTTCCTTTGCTGTGCAGAAGCTTTTTATAGTTTGATGTAGTCCCACTTGTTGTTTATTGCTTTTGTTGCTTGTGGTTTTTGTGTCATATCCAAAAAATTATTGCCAGGGCCAACGCCAAGGAGGCTTTTCTTATATTTTCTTCCAGGAGTTTTATGGTTTCAGGTCTTAATGTAAGTTTTTAATCCATTTTGAGTTAATTTTTCTGAGTTGTGTAAGATACAAATCCAAATTCATTCTTCTCCATATGAATATAATTTCCCCACTGAATATTCTTGGCTTGTCAAATATTAGTTGAAGGTATATGTGTGGGTTTACTTCTGGACTCTTGATTCTGTTCGATTGGTCTGGGTGTCTGTTTTTATGCCACTAAGTTACTGTTTTTATTACCATAATTTTGTAATATAGTTTGAAACAGAGAGTGTAATGCCTTCAGCTGTATTCTTCTTTCTCATGATTGTTTTGGCTACTGGGGGACTTTTGTGGTTCCACACAACTTTTAAGATTGATGTATCTATTTATGTGAAAAATGTCATTGAAATTTTGATAAGGATTGCATTGAATCTATAGATGTCTTTGGGTAGTGTGGACATTTTATTAATAATAATATTTAATAATATTATTATTCTGATGTATGGGCATAGGGTATTTTTCCATTTACTTGCCTCTTCATCAATTTCTTTCATCAGTGTGTTATAACTTTAGGAGTACAGAGTTTTCACCTCCTTGGTTAAATTTATTCTTAAGTATTTTATTGTTAGATGCTCTTGTAAATGTGATTTTCCTTATTTCTCTTTCAGATAGTTCTTTGTTAGTGTATAGAAATGGAACTGACTTCTGTATGTTGATTTTGTATCCTGTAACTTTACTCGATTCATTTATTAGTTCTAATAGTTTCTTGGTGAAATCTTAAGGGTTTTCTATATGTAAGATTAAGGATATTATTAGTTTATTATTAATAACTGCCCAGGCACTTATTACCAGTCAATTAAATGAAATCTGCATTCCATCTTTAGCTAAATTTATGATCTTCTTCATAACAAAAGGTTAATGCTTTGGTTAGTTGAAGTGAATTTCACCACATAGACTCCATGGGTGGTTTCCACCAAAGACTAAATTTCTTTGGTAGAGGATAGAAAGTTAGAGGATTATAGAGGATTATAATGCTATAGCATTATAGCATGTGGCAGAGCTGGCCACATGGAAGAAATCTGTTAACAACAGCAACCAGCTCTTGCTGAAGAGAGGCCAGGCTGTCAGACCAATTTTATTTTCTTCCCAAAAAACCCATCAGAGACCTTTTTATTTTCTTGGTTTAGAATCTAAAAATCAGATAAAGGACTACATCAGCTCTGTGTAAGGCCATACTCTGTGAATATCATGGGCCAAGGTGAAGAGTGTTTCTGAATGTCACAATCTATTTCATTACTATGGGGTAAACCTTCATTAGACATGGCTATAAGTTTCACCCCTGGGAACAGCAGGTGTCTACAACAAATTGAACTCTTTAAACCATACAGACTGGTTAACGTTCAAAAGTCAGTTTGGGAAATGACAGAGTCATCAGGGGTTTCTTTGAAGATAAGGTCAGTCTCAAATGTTTGTCTATTTCTTGGAAACCATGCTATACTGTCCAATACAATGACCATTAGCCACGTTTGGTTATTTAAATTTAAATTAATTAAACTTAAATAAAATTAAAACTTCAGTTCCTCAGTCACACTAGCCACATTTTAAGTGCTCAACTAGCCACATGTGGCTTGCAACTACCACATTGGACAGAACAGGTAAAGAACATTTCTACCACCACAGAAAGTTCTAGTGGACAACACTGTTTTAAGGCCTCCTGTAACAGACCTGAACTCCTCTGCACTGTAGTTTAGAGTTTTTGCAAAATTTTTGCTTGCATGCACCAGTTATATCCTTTAGTATTACCATTATTTATATCATGTAACTATTCTATTTATATTTCTTTCACCCAAATAAATGCTTTTCTCTTCCGAGGCCTTTCTGTTTAATGTCTCATTTGAGAAAAATATCAAGGAAGTTTTATTCCCTATAGTTAGAGACCTGTGTGGTAAGCGAGATTCTATTATTTATCTTCCGTTGTTTCGTTATGGTGGTTAATATCTTCCCTGCTTCCTCTGAATTCTTTTTTGTGACCTGCTAAGTTGGCTATGTCCTGCATGGTTGTCTGAATTTAAATTACCTACCATTTTGCCTTTCTAAGGAAAATATAGTGAATTCAGTCATTAAAGGAAGGGACTTTAGGGAAATAATGTTCCATAAGGCTCCTATCTATTCTGAGACATTTTTATTCTTGCCTCTTCTCCCACGTTAAATCAAAGCTATTGTACAAAGGGAGGTGTATTGAAAATAGGCCACATGATACAATGTGGCTAAAGCTTCCACATTAGTTTTAAATGAGGTTCATTTGAAATGACTTTAAACTTGGTTATGGTGGCTATTCAATATAATGCTCATTCTTTGTTACAACTCAAAGCCATATCCTTACTTTATTTATTCCTATGAAGATAAGATTAAATGTTTTTTAAAATTTTAAGTAAGGTGAAATATGAAGAAACAGAAATAAGATGTATTGTAGTATAAGAGACAAAATCTAATCATTTCTATCCCTATGGGTCACAGATGATAATTTTTCCTTGTAATTTCCTACTAAGGCACCTCTTTGAATAAGGTCTGGACTGGCTACTAAGTATTCATGTATTCTGTTTATCCACATGATGCTGAGGCTAAAGACTTGGTATATATTTGGAAAAAATGAACCCAAACTTCCCTTTTCCAGCTTCATTGTTGTCACGACAAGCCATCTTTAGAGACAGCTGTAGTGGGGGGTTAATTACATCCCACTAGGGTTTGAATTCTAGCTCCACCCCTCCTGGCTGTGTGGACCATAAAAATTACTCTATATTATTTCAGCTTCTTCATCTTGGAGATGAGTTTGATTTCCAAACTACATCATTGGATTTTCCTGAGGTTTAATAAAAGTCCTTAAAACAGTGCCTTTACCTTTCACTCGGGTTCCAAGCCTAAAAAAATCAATTTTCTATGACTTTAAACCTTAAAAATGCAATTGCTATGGTCTGAATGATTTTGTATCCCCCCTCAAATTCATAGAGCCCTTATGAATGAGATTAATACCCTTATAAAAGAGACCCCAGAGAGAGCTCCCTTGCCCCTTCTGGTTATGAGGACATAACCAGAAGTCTGCCGCCCATAAGCAGACCTTCATCAGAACTCGACTATGCTAGCACTGTGGACTTCCAGCCTTCAGAACTGTGAGAAATAAATTTCAGTAGTTTATAAGCTACCAGTCTTAAAGCAGCCAGAACACACTAAGACAACAATTTATGTCCAGTGAAATGCACAGGTCTTAAGTATACAGTTTGATTACTTTTGACAAATATATACACCATATAACCCATTATCAAGGTGTAAGAGATTTCTATCTCCCTATTAAGTTCCCATAGCCCCTTCCCAATCAATCCCTGCCCCCACACCCAACACACATGAGGTAATCACTATTTTGATTTTATCACCACAGCTTTTGTCTGTTCTAGAATTTCATCTCAATGGAATCAAAGAGTATGTATCCTTTTGTATCAGGCTTTTCTCATTTTCTATGAATTTTGATGAAATATTTCATATTCTTCTGTAATATCCCTTTCATCTACATTTTATATGGACAACCTGTCTTTAACACATTTAAAAATCACTGGTAGGGAGTTTTAATTTTTAAAGTCCAAGAGCATGACTTGCTGATTTGGAAATGGCCTTGTAATTCCTAGCTCCCTGACCAAGGGAGTTTTGGCAAGTTACTTAAACTCTCTGAACCTCACTTATCACTTTAATGTGACTTCTGTAATACTTACCTCCCATGAATTTTTATTAGGATAAAATGAAATAATGAATGTAGAGTACCCACCACTTGTGGGTACTAAAAAATTTCCCAGTTCCCTCCCCTTTTAGGCCAGTTAAGTCTCACAGCAATACCAGCCAGTCATTTTGGCCATTTATATGACTAATCAGGTACCCATCAATTACACTGGATATGTGACTCTGCTTTAATTACTAAGTAGGCTCAAATCAAGGTTGTTTTCTTATATAATTACAACCTTTATTTTTATTTGCCCTTTATAATTTACAGATCATTGTTTCCCTATGTTAGCTCATTTAATCTTTATTGCATCTGTTATGAAAAATAATTGATATTGTTTTTATTTTACAGATAAGGAAACCAAGACTCAATGTGATTAAGTAACTTGACCAGAGTCATCCAAACAGTTCATGGGCTTTAACACCAGGCTCTGGGTACTAAAGCTTATGCTTTTCATGGAGCAATGCTGTGTCCCCTGGGGTGAAGACAAGAGTGACCCAAGACCCTCAAGTCTAACTGCCATCACGTTGCACTCAAGAGAATTTCCAGAGCAACTTGTGTACCCAGGAGCTGACCAGGCAGATGTGGGCATTCTCTGAAGCTCTCCATGTGTCTTCTGCCTTCAGCACAGGTGGTGCTTGGCTGTGAATCAACTATGGTCCAATTGTTCCTTTGTCTGTTTATTCATTCATCAACAGGTGTATGTTATTCTGACCATTTATGTGACTATTATATGCCAGAAACTATTCTGGGCACTGGAAGTTCAGCCATATGCAAAATAACCTAAAAAAAAAAAAAACTTGCTCTAATGGAACTTACATTCTAAATGGGGAACATGGGCAGTAAGTGAATGAACAAACATGTCTGTTTATTTACTTATTTAATGTTGAGGAGTAATAAGGTCTTTGAAGAAAAATAAAATAGGGAAGAGGAACCTGGAGGGCATGGTATTTGTTGTTCTAAATAGGGTGGTGAGGGAACTCCTTGTTGATAAGGTGAAGGACGTGGGAAATGAGCCACAGAGATATGGGGTGGGGTTGGAGTTTGGGGTGTTCTTGGAAAAGGGAAGAGCAAGTCCAAAAGCACCATGGCAGGAGGGTACTTGGTAACTTCTAGGAATAGTCAGGAAGCCAGTGAGCCTGAAGCAGAGTGAGCCAGGGGCAGAAGGGTAAGAGAGGAGTAATAGGGTACCAATCATGATGGGCCTTATTTGACATTTTAAGGATTGGGGCATTTATTCTGAATGAGATGCAAAGCCAGTAGATGATTCCAATCTGAGGAAGCACATGATTTGACTTATATTCTTAAAGGATTATTCTGGTTCCTGGGGTGAGAACGTACCACAGGAAGGAAAGGATGGAAGCAGGGAGACCTGTTAGGAGGCTGTGGCAGCAATCCAGATGAGAGATGATGTTGGCTTGGATGGAATTAGCAGTGGTGGAGGTCATGAGAATGGTTAGATTCTGGATATGATTTGAGGCTAGAGCCATCAGGATTTGCTGATGGGTTGGCAGTAGTTTGTGAAAGTGAGGTCAAGGTGATGTCAAGGTTTTTGTCCTGAGCCATTGGAAAGGTAGAATTTCTATCACCTAAGGTGGAGAAGGCAGGGAGAGGAACAGGTTTGGGGAGGAATATCAGAAGTCTGTTTTTTGGAGAAGTTGAACTTGAGATGCCTGTTAGACATCAAGTGGAAATACTGGGTAGCAGATGGATATGAGTCTAGAGTGTAGGGACAAGATCTGGGCTGAAGATACAAATTTGCGACTTGTGAGAAAAGAGGAAAGATTCAAAGCTAGAGGCTAGATGAGTAACTGGATGGTGTGGGAGTGTAGACAGAAAAAAGTTCAGTTTGAATCTCCTTGTAACTTGGATGAAAATGTGAGTTAAAATGAAAACTGTCTCTCAATTACAGAAAGGTTATTGGAAAGGTTTTATCCCTTATTACTATTTAATATGTTCATGACATTTCTCACTTATTCCTCACGACCCTTTTCCTTACTAAAGAGGTTCTTACTAATTTTATCTTTATGAAAACCAGCCCTGCAGGCCACTTGTTGTGGTTCCCTCTCAGATTAATGGGACCTGAAGTTACTATTGGTCTCTTTTTGAAACTGCTCTCCACTCTTTGGAAATTAAAGGAAGCCAAGGAGGCACAAAAATAACTGCTATATTTTCTGTGGGCTCAAGGGCCTTATCAATGTGAGGAACAGAGTTTTAGTTTAAAAAACATTGTCTTCCTATAAGAAATAAAGATAGGAAACATTCCAGCTGTTTTGTTTTCATCCATGACCTTGAGAATTGCCTTCGTTTTCCAAATGGAGGAACAAAATCTATTTCATTGAAATGTGGATGGGCGACTTCCGGGTAAGATGGCGGAAGAGTAAGACGTGGAGATCACCTTCCTCCCCACGGATACACCAGAAATACAGCTACACATGGAACAACTCCTACAGAACACCTACTGAACGCTGGCAGAAGACCCCAGACCTCCCAAAAGGCAAGAAACTCCCCACATACCTGGGTAGGGAAAAGCGGAGAGATTCCCGCACAGAGAAGCGGTGCCGAGCGGCACTCACCAGCCCGAGAGGATTGTCTGCTCCCCCGCCGGGGCGGGCGGCGCTGGAGCTGAGACTCAGGCTTCGGTCAGAGCACAGGGAAAGGACTGGGGCTGGCGGCGAGAACTCAGCCTGAAGGGGGCTAATGTGCCACAGCTAGCCAGGAGGGAATCCGGGAAAACTCTGGAGCTGCCAAAGAGGCAGGAGACTTTTTCTTCCCTCTTGGTTTCCTGGTGCGCGAGGAGAGGGGATTAAGAGCACCGCGTAAAGGAGCTCAAGAGACGGGCGTGAGTCGCGGCTGAAAGCGCGGAGCCCAGAGACGGGCGTGGGATTCTGGGGCTGCTGCTGCCGCCGCCAAGAAGCCTGTGTGCGAGCGCAGGTCACTGTCCACACCGCCCTTCCGGGAGCCTGTGCAGCCTGCCACTGCCGGGGTCCCGGGATCCAGGGGCGGCTTCCCTGGGAGAACGCACGGCGCGCCTCGGGCTGGTGCAACGTCACGCCGACCTCTGCCGCTGCAGGCTCGCCCCGCACTCCGTGCCCCTCCCTCCCGCCCGGCCTGAGTGAGCCAGAGTCCCCGAAGAGGCTGCTCCTTTAACCCTGTCCTGTCTGAGCGAAGAACAGACGCCCTCCGGCGACCTACACGCAGAGGCGGGGCCAAATCCAAAGCTGAGACCCAGGAGCTGTGAGAACAAAGAAGAGAAAGGGAAACCTCTCCCAGCAGCCTCAGAAGCAGCGGATTAGAGCTCCACAATCAACTTGATGTACCCTGCATCTGTAGAATACATGAATAGACAACAAATCATCCCAAATTGAGGAGCCAGGAGTCAGTGCTGTGCCTCTGAGGTGGGAGAGCCAACTTCAGGACACTGGTCCACAAGAGACCTCCCAGCTCCACACAATATCAAACTCAACAGCAGCACCCAGCTTCACTCAACGACCAGCAAGCTACAGTGCTGGACACCCTAGGCCAAACAACTAGCAAGACAGGAACACAACGCCACCCATTAGCAGAGAGGTGGCCTAAAATCATAAAAAGTCCGCAGACACCCCAAAACACACCACCAGACGTGGACCTGCCCACCAGAAAGACAAGATCCAGCCTCATCCACCAGAACACAGGCAGTAGTCCCCTCCACCAAGAAGCCTACACAACCCACTAAACCAACCTTAGCCACTGGGGACAGACACCAAAAACAACGGGAACTACGAACCTGCAGCCTGCAAAAAGGAGACCCCAAACACAGTAACATAAGCAAAATGAGAAGACAGAAAAACACACAGCAGGAGAAGGAGCAAGATAAAAACCCACCAGACCTAACAAATGAAGAGGTAATAGGCAGTCTACCTGAAAAAGAATTCAGAATAATGATGGTAAAGATGATCCAAAACCTTGGAAATAGAATAGACAAAATGCAAGAAACACTTAATAAGGACCTAGAAGAACTAAAGATGAATCAAGCATCGATTAAAAACACAATAAATGAAATAAAAAATACTCTAGATGGGATCAATAGCAGAATAACTGAGGCAGAAGAACGGATAAGTGAGGTGGAAGATAAAATAGTGGAAATAACTGCTGCACAGCAAAATAAAGAAAAAAGAATGAAAAGAACAGAGGACAGTCTCAGAGACCTCTGGGACAACATTAAACGCACCAACATTCGAATTATAGGGGTTCCAGAAGAAGAAGAGAAAAAGAAAGGGACTGAGAAAATATTTGAAGAGATTATAGTTGAAAACTTCCCTAATATGGGAAAGGAAATAGTTAATCAAGTCCAGGAGGCACAGAGAGTCCCATACAGAATAAATCCAAGGAGAAATACACCAAGACACATATTAATCAAACTGTCAAAAATTAAACACAAAGAAATCATATTAAAAGCAGCAAGGCAAAAACAACAAATAACACACAAGGGAATCCCCATCAGGATAACAGCTGATCTCTCAGCAGAAACTCTACAAGCCAGAAGGGAGTGGCAGGACATAATTAAAGTGATGAAGGAGAAAAACCTGCAACCAAGATTACTCTACCCAGCAAGGATCTCATTCAGATTTGATTGAGAAATTAAAACGTTTACAGACAAGCAAAAGCTGAGAGAGTTCAGCACCACAAAACCAGCTTTACAACAAATGCTAAAGGAACTTCTCTAGGCAAGAAACACAACAGAAGGAAAAGAACTACAATAACGAACCCAAAACAATTAAGAAAATGGGAATAGGAACATACATATCAATAATTACCTTAAATGTAAATGGACTAAATGCTCCTACCAAAAGACACAGACTGGCTGAATGGATACAAAAACAAGACCCATATATATGCTGTCTACAAGAGACCTACTTCAGACCTAGAGACACATACAGACTGAAAGTAAGGGGATGGAATAAGATATTCCATGCAAATGGAAACCAAAAGAAAGCTGGAGTAGCAATTCTCATATCAGACAAAATAGACTTTAAAATAAAGACTACTAGAAGAGACAAAGAAGGACACTACATAATGATCAAGGGATCAATCCAAGAAGAAGATATAACAATTGTAAATATTTATGCACCAAACATAGGAGCACCTCAATACATAAGGGAAATATTAACAACCATAAAAGGAGAAATCGACAGTAACACAATCATAGTAGGGGACTTTAACACCCCACTTTCACCAATGGACAGGTCATCCAAAATGAAAATAAATAAGGAAACACAAGCTTTAAATGATACATTAAACAAGATGGACTTAATTGATATTTATAGGACATTCCATCCAAAAACAACAGAATACACATTTTTCTCAAGTGCTCATGGAACATTCTCCAGGATAGATCATATCTTGGGTCACAAATCAAGCCTTGGTAAATTTAAGAAAATTGAAATTGTATCAAGTATCTTTTCCGACCACAATGCTATGAGACTAGATATCAATTACAGGAAAAGAGCTGTAAAACATACAAACACATGGAGGCTAAACAATACACTGCTTAATTACGAAGTGATCACTGAAGAAATCAAAGAGGAAATTAAAAAATACCTAGAAACAAATGACAATGGAGACACGACGACCCAAAACCTATGGGATGCAGCAAAAGCAGTTCTAAGAGGGAAGTTTATGGCAATACAATCCCACCTTAAGAAACAGGAAACATCTCGAATAAACAACCTAACCTTGCACCTAAAGCAATTAGAGAAAGAAGAACAAAAACATCCCAAAGTTAGCAGAAGGAAAGAAATCATAAAAATCAGATCAGAAATAAATGAAAAAGAAATGAAGGAAACGATAGCAAAGATCAATAAAACTAAAAGCTGGTTCTTTGAGAAGATAAACAAAATTGATAAACCATTAGCCAGATTCATCAAGAAAAAAAGGGAGAAGACTCAAATCAATAGAATTAGAAATGAAAAAGGAGAAGTAACAACTGACACTGCAGAAATACAAAAGATCATGAGAGATTACTATAAGCAACTCTATGCCAATAAAATGGACAACCTGGAAGAAATGGACAAATTCTTAGAAATGCACAACCTGCCAAGACTGAATCAGGAAGAAATAGAAAATATGAACAGACCAATCACAAGCACTGAAATTGAAACTGTGATAAAAAATCTTCCAACAAACAAAAGCCCAGGACCAGATGGCTTCACAGGGGAATTCTATCAAGCATTTAGAGAAGAGCTAACACCTATCCTTCTCAAACTCTTCCAAAATATAGCAGGGGGAGGAACACTCCCAAACTCATTCTACGAGGCCACCATCACCTTGATACCAAAACCAGACAAGGATGTCACGAAGTAAGAAAACTACAGGCCAATATCACTGATGAACATAGATGCAAAAATCCTCAACCAAATACTAGCAAACAGAATCCAACAGCACATTAAAAGGATCATACACCATGATCAAGTGGGGTTTATTCCAGGAATGCAAGGATTCTTCAATATATGCAAATCAATCAACGTGATACACCATATTAACAAACTGAAGGAGAAAAACCATATGATCATCTCAATAGATGCAGAGAAAGCTTTTGACAAAATTCAACACCCATTTATGATAAAAACCCTGCAGAAAGTAGGCATAGAGGGAACTTTCCTCAACATAATAAAGGCCATATATGACAAACCCACAGCCAGCATCGTCCTCAATGGTGAAAAATTGAAACCATTTCCACTAAGATCAGGAACAAGACAAGGTTGCCCACTCTCACCACTCTTATTCAACATAGTTTCGGAAGTTTTAGCCACAGCAATCAGAGAAGAAAAGGAAATAAAAGGAATCCAAATGGGAAAAGAAGAAGTAAAGCTCTCACTGTTTGCAGATGACATGATACTATACATAGAGAATCCTAAAGATGCTACCAGAAAACTACTAGAGCTAATCAATGCATTTGGTAAAGTTGCAGGATACAAAATTAATGCACAGAAATCTCTGGCATTCCTATATACTAATGATGAAAAATCTGAAAGTGAAATCAAGGAAACACTCCCATTTACCATTGCAACAAAAAGAATAAAATATCTAGGAATAAACCTACCTAAGGAGACAAAAGACCTGTATGCAGAAAATTATAAGACACTGATGAAAGAAATTAAAGATGATACAAATAGATGGAGAGATGTACCATGTTCTTGGATTGGAAGAATCAACATTGTGAAAATGACTCTACTACCCAAAGCAATCTACAGATTCAATGCAATCCCTATCAAACTACCACTGGCATTTTTCACAGAACTAGAACAAAAAATTTCACAATTTGTATGGAAACACAAAAGACCCCGAATAGCCAAAGCAATCTTGAGAACGAAAAATGGAGCTGGAGGAATCAGGCTCCCTGACTTCAGACTATACTACAAAGCTACAGTAATCAAGACAGTATGGTACTGGCACAAAAACAGAAAGATAGATCAATGGAACAGGATAGAAAGCCCAGAGATAAACCCACCCACATATGGTCACCTTATCTTTGATAAAGGAGGCAGGAATGTACAGTGGAGAAAGGACAGTCTCTTTCAATAAGTGGTGCTGGGAAAACTGGACAGGGACATGTAAAAGTATGAGATTAGATCACTCCCTAACACCATATACAAAAATAAGCTCAAAATGGATTAAAGACCTAAATGTAAGGCCAGACACTATCAAACTCCTAGAGGAAAACATAGGCAGAACACTCTATGACATAAATCACAGCAAGATCCTTTTTGACCCACCTCCTAGAGAAATGGAAATAAAGACAAAAATAAACACATGGGACCTAATGAAACTTCAAAGCTTTTGCACAGCAAAGGAAACCATAAACAAGACCAAAAGACAACCCTCAGAATGGGAGAAAATATTTGCAAATGAAGCAACTGACAAAGGATTAATCTCCAAAATTTATAAGCAGCTCATGCAGCTCAATAACAAAAAAACAAACAACCCAATCCAAAAATGGGCAGAAGACCTAAATAGACATTTCTCCACAGAAGATATACAGACAGCCAACAAACACATGAAAGGATGCTCAACATCTTTACTCATTAGAGAAATGCAAATCAAAACCACAATGAGATATCATCTCACACCAGTCAGAATGGCCATCATCAAAAAATCTAGAAACAATAAATGCTGGAGAGGGTGTGGAAAAAAGGGAACACTCTTGCACTGCTGGTGGGAATGTGAATTGGTACAGCCACTATGGAGAACGGTATGGAGGTTCCTTAAAAAACTACAAATAGAACTACCATATGACCCAGCAATCCCACTCCTGGGCATATACCCTGAGAAAACCATAATTCAAAAAGAGACATGTACCAAAATGTTCATAGCAGCCCTATTTACAATAGCCCGGAGATGGAAACAACCTAAGTGTCCATCATCGGATGAATGGGTAAAGAAGATGTGGCACATATATACAATGGAATATTACTCAGCCATAAAAAGAAATGAAATTGAGCTATTTGTAATGAGGTGGATGGACCTAGAGTCTGTCATACAGAGTGAAGTAAGTCAGAAAGAGAAAGACAAATACTGTATGCTGACACATATATATGGAATTTAAGAAAAAAAATGTCATCAAGAACCTAGGAGTAAGACAGGAATAAAGAGACCTACTAGAGCATGGACTTGAGGATATGGGGAGGGGGAAGGGTAAGCTGTGACAAAGCGAAAGAGCGGCATGGACATATATACACTACCAAACGTAAGGTAGATAGCTAGTGGGAAGCAGCCGCATAGCACAGGGAGATCAGCTCGGTTCTTTGTGACTGCCTGGAGGGGTGGGATAGGGAGGGTGGGAGGGAGACGCAAAAGGGAGGGGATATGGGAACATATGTATATGTATAACTGATTAAATTTGTAAAATAAAAAAAATGTGGATGGGCAAAAATAATCCTTTCACTACTCTGGATGTTATATAATTTTTAGATTGTTTGCAAAAGTCACTCTGAGTAATCTAAAGATGAAATGAAAGATAAAGTATCAGGAAAGATTTTGTTACAGTTACTATGGCTGTGAAGCAAATTACCCTAAAACTGAGTGGAATAAAGCAGACATTTATTATGCTCTCAAATTCTGTAGGTAACAAATTTGGACAGGGCACAGCAGGGCTGGCTTCCTCCTCCCTGATGCCTGGGGCATCAGGTAGAAGATGTGAAGCTGGGAGCAGCAACCATCTGAAGGCTTGTGCACTCAACTAGCAGCTGGTACTAGGTGCCACTTGGGGCCACAGTTTCTCTCCATTCTCCATGTGGTCTCTCTGCATGGACTAGTTTGGACTTATTTGCAGCATGGTGGCTGGGTTTCAAGGGTGAGTGTCCTGAAATAGAGAGCCAGGTGGACGCTGTCTCCTTTCTTTGGCTTAACCTCAGAAGTCACATGCTTCACTTCTGCCATAGTCTCTTTGTAGGGGCAGTCTCAAGCTCACCCAGGTTCAGATCAAGGAATACAGGTCCTGCCTCTCAGTGGGGAGAGTGTCCATCACATTGCAAGAGGAGCATATGGAAAGGGATATATAAGTTGGTGCATCCATCTTTGAGAAAATACAATCTGCTAAAGATTTAGTGACTATCAGGAACATAAGCTGTTAAATTCAAAGAGTTTTTGAGGAGGGAAGTAGAGAAGAGATAAACACCTCTGAGAAGAGAATGAAGGTTGAGGTAAGAACTTCTGTCACTAATTTTAGGAATGCTTTTTTTTTCCTTCCTACTTTGCAGACCATGAAAATGTTGCTTCAGGAAAAGGTCTGTATCTGTATCTCAGGTTCACAGTCTCATTAAGGCAGTATTTGTACAGTTTGCTGGATGACTTCTCAGAAGGGCACAAGGAAGTGACATATGGTGAAGATGCAAACAATTACTGAAGGCCCTTGGGAGTTTGCAGACATCACCCATATAAGAGAGAAGCTTTCCTATGAAGCTGTTCCCCTCCCTGACAAGAGGCCAGTGAATTCCCTGATCCACTCTGTTCTTAACTTCCACCAATTTCCCTCCAGACATATGCAAAAAGAATCAGGCTAAATCATACCCTTTACCTCTGAAGATTTAGATCTGGGGGAAAGCTCTTCTTTCCCCACATGCTAAGTCAGCACCATGGACCAATTTTTAGCAGAAATTATTGTCTTTATCCAGGTTAGAGGGTAGATTAGAAAGATTCACAACCTCTAAAGACTGGGAGGGAAGTGAAAGAAATCTTTGGTGTTATGGAAGCTCATGGTAAAGCGAATGCAAATATGTGGGCAAATTTGGTGAGTTATTTGGGATGATTTCAGATTTCCAAGCAGTGCGTATGCTATGGGGACAAATATCAGGGTGATGTTTTCTGGCTTTGCCCATATATGGTCCAATCATTGGAAGTTCTAGGCTCCCCATCAGCACTCATGAGCAAGGTGACACAAAGCAGGAAGAAAGCTTTTTAAAAAATAAAAAGCACTTAGGTCATAAAATATTAGAAATGATTTCAAATCTTAATGCAGTTTAAATGGACCAGATTTTTGCAGTTTTCAAAGTATCAGACAGCTGAGACTGAACTTTATTGATTAGTTCTATTTTATTCAGCCTTTGACTATTGGGACCTCAGGATGTTGGGCTATGAAAGTCCTACAAATGTTGGGGTCTGGCTGCATGGGTGCTGCAGAAGCAGAGGCATACAGGGGAATAGTGGGTGCTATGAGAGCATTGCAGGGTCCAGGTGGACTTGGTAAAGGCCAGGAAGTGTTTGGAAGTCAAGGGAAAGTGAGGGAACCAAGAATAGAGAAGTTAGTTTCCCAAGAATGGGTAATTTCATGCAGGCACTGTGGAAAGGATTTGGAAGGAAGGTAGTAGTGGGAGATTGGGTTAGGGATGAAGAAGCCCAGACCAGTTCTGAGATAAATTTGAGAAAGAAAAGGTGACCTGGGTGCGTGGGGTACTTCCATTTTGCCTTCTGGGAGATAACATGAAATTTGGGTAACTTAATCTTTCAAAAAATAATTTATGTAGTAGGATAAGTCTCTGCCTTATGTGGTAGAGACTTCTAATGCTCACCCTATCCTGTTCGCCTCTCTTCTTGACCCACGGAAGTTACTTTTGTGCATCTGTCTTCTATTTCGATGGGGCCATGTACCTAGTCTGACCTGTGGGCTGTGGGCACAGGTCATGTGAACCAAAGTATCTAATTACTGCTGTAAGACTCTCCACTTCTCTCTTACCTCTGCCTGCAGAACCTGAAATATTCCAGATGACGGAGCCTTCACTCTTCTGGTTCTGGAATGATGGCAATGTGAACAAGAGACTCCCCACCCATAGCCCCACTGATGTAAAATGGACATGTTGCATGAGCAAAGAAATAATTGTGTTAAACTACTGAGATGTGGGGTTATTACCTCAGCATAATCTAGTCGGTCATGAATGACACAAGTCAGATGTGCAAATGCTATAGCATTATTTTCTATAATTTATTTCATTTTGCTGTCAAGTCTACATCTTGCTGGAGGTTGACAAGGGAAGTTAAGCATGCCAATTAATGGTAATAGTCTCATTTTTGGAATTTATACATATGTGTGTGTATATATATATATTGTTTTTGTTTTGTTTTGTTTTTCCCCCAAACTCAAGTTCATAGTTGTTGTTTTTTTTTCTCAGCCAACATGGTATCTAGATGTGAGGGTAGCTCATTTGTCTTCATGGCAGAGGGGAGGAGAGAGATTTATGCTCTTCCTGGACCCTGGATACCATGCTGACTTTGCTGCAGAACTTTATGGCTAGGACTGCAGCTGACTTCATTTTTCCCAGGTTTTCCTAGGCTCGGCAGGTCCTCAGGTCTTGGCTAAGTCCCATCTAGTAGCCCTGCCCAGGATATCCAACCCCTGGCCCAGCCTCTACTATAGAATTACCTTTTCATGGAAGTACAATGCAGACTTGAGAGTCCTTACCCTCAGCTACATTTTTGGGTCCCCACATTGGCCTACAGGCCTGTCTGAATCACTTTTTTACTGCCTCCTCTTTATTTACCTTAGATTTCTATCCTTTCACTGTCTGTCCCCACTGCCTGAGCTAAGGATCAGAGAGACAGGAGTGCTTGGGCCCTTAGGGACCAGACAAATTCTTCCTCCTACACTCTCCCCTGTGCCCAGTCTGGTTTTCCCCTCCAGATAGGGTATGACCTGCCCTTTCTTTCTGGTGGGGATTTCCTCTAAGTCACTTCCTTCTTCTCTTCTGTAGACATCTTTGTTCTACATGGCCCTGCCTCCTTCATTAAGGCATTAAGCCTCGTGGCTTGGCCTTAATGGCAAACATGATTTATGGGGAGAATAAAAAAAAACACAGGTTCACATTTTCAAGATAATTACATTAGCATTTATAAAGCACTTCCTCCTTGGAAATTCTGCCTACTGTCCTGACATTTTTGGCATTTGCTGACTCACTTGGAGGAGAGTCCAACAGCCTCCAGTGTGTGGTAAGGGATGTGAACAGCCCTGGTGTAAACCTTCTTGGTTCAGGTTGGTTGACGGACCCAGGGAGCTCCTTCCACTCTGTGGAACACTATATATAAAATATTTGCCTGCTGCAAAATAAACTGAGTTTAACCTCCAATTCCCATAGAAACCCTAAGGGAAAGACAATCTTTTCTTTTCAGTCTGCCAGCTACCTTGTTTTCCTAAACTCCATACTTTAATTTCCTTTAGGGTCTTACTCAGATAGTCATGGCTTATTTCAAGACTAGCAAGGATCAAATGAATAAATGCAAACTTTATTTTTTTTTACCTGGCTTTTTGTCATATCTTTAGTTGGTACATGGACGTCTTAGGTGAATTTTGCCTTATTAAGAGAAATTCCCATTTTTGTACAGAGTATCTTGTCTAATTTTGCACCTCTCTTATGGGATGGCCACCGTAAATATGATACCAATAGATGATTTTAAGCCAAACCTCAGGGAGTCTTGCTGCTTTTGAGCCTTGAGAATGGTTTATCCTGGAGACTCTTAGTTATTCTTCATGAAAAATAATGATTACTCAAGAGCTTTCTCATTTTTTTTTAGTTTGTTGCTGAATATTTTTAGCCATGCATGATCTTGTATTTGTTGAATTCATGACACTCTGTCTTTTATCTCCCCATCAAACAACCAAATCATGCTTCAGGAATATGCCACCTGTCTTCCTTGCTGAAAGTTTGTGCTAGATAAAATAGCTACATTTTTCTCTGGTGACAGGGACCATACAGAGGAACCTCTCCTTTCCTCTTTAGTTGACACAAGATGTTGGGAGCATGTTCATGAGCAGGTGTATAGCATTTTGACAAAAGATACATTCCTGAAAGTTGCCTCTTGGTTTCAAATCTTATGACCTTATTTGTGTTGGACAGCTTTGTTCATTACTTAAAAAATTCATCAGGTCTACTTCTTACTTGAGCTATTTCTATGGCAGCTAGTTCCTGTAGACTTTAATCTGTTTCATGCAGGGGTTCTGGGCTCATGCCATGGTCATGCACCTCTACTTTCTTGCCCTATGACTTCTCTGATACCACATCATGGAATACTGCTCTGTACATACAAATATACAACCCCAAAATTCAGAGGAATAAACTCTTACTTGAGCCACCCTTGACCAATGGGAGAGAAGAGCAGATATATCCATCTGCTTCATCTTTTATCCCCAGGACACTTCTGAAATAAGGCTCCTTGGAAGGTCATGATGGATCAAGTACTGGCTGCTCATAGTAAAGGCCAAGTCAATAACAGAAGGCTTTGCCTTCTTTCTGTTTTGGTTTTCCTGTCCTGCAGTCTTGTTCCCTAGGAACCATTACAAAATAACCTACCTGCAAGGAAGCTTTTGCCTCAGGTTCTGCTTTGGGGGGGGAAACAAGGCTAAGATAATATCTTCTTTATAAAATAGGATCTAGTATTTTCTCATTAAAGACTACTAATAGAGAGTCAAACATATAGAGAAGAAGCATTTGAGAGTTTGGTGAATGTGTGAGTATGTGTGCATGCATATGCCAGAGTATGAAACTGCATTCCAAAGACAGCTGTATTAGTTATTTGGTTTTCCACACAAAGAGATAGATAAGTGGGTTATCCAAAAATCTTTTAAATTTAAAATTAAGATGTACCCATCCTCCCCATTTACTAATAGTCAAAACTCATCTTTCCTTTTCTATTCCTGGCTTCAAGTTCCTTCCAGCTCGATACTTCTTTTATAACCTAGGATCCTGTAGTATAATCATAGGGAAGAGGTCTTAGAGAATCTACAAAGCAGATAACACACTTAACTGTAAAAGTTAAATTGGAATTATCTGCTACTTGGGATAATACACATTTTATTCCTATTAATATGAATAATAAGGCTTGACTGAATTGGAACTGGTGATAGAGAATATGATTTTCTTTTAATTAAAATTGGAAACCTGTTTAATTGGAAGTTCCTAATGGATTAATTGTCAAAATATCTAATAGAAGGATGCTTAGGGGGTTAAAAGGAAAGGGGGTTAGAAGAACACCTTCTTAAGTAAAGCTAGGCCCGTTCCAAATTCTAGAGCCTCATGACTGTGGAGGGGGAATCCTGATAACCATTTACATAATCAATGTCTTGAGAAGGAAATTGTTCCTCTGCTGTGATATTGTGATTTATAATAAATATATATTTGGCCTTCATCCCATTCCTAGCATGGAGCTCCTAAAATCCTTGGAATTTACTAAGTGAAGAGAGAGAAAGTTATGTTAATAATGTGACATTTGGAAAACCCCTAGGTGACCTAAGGATGGGGGCCGGTTGCCAGGGGAAACAATCTTGTGATTAGAGGGCTGGAACTTTCAGTCCCACTACCCACCCCCATATCCTCACCTCTGGGGAGGGGAGGGAGACTGGATATTGAATTCAATCACCAATGGCCAGTGATTTAACCAACCATGCCTATGTAATGAAGTCCCCATAAAAACCCTAAAGGATGGGGTTCAGAGAGCTTCCTGATTGGTAAACACATGAAAGTGCTTGAATAGTGGTGTCCCCGAGAGAGCATGGAAGCCCTGAACCCCTTCCCATGTACTTTGCCCTATGTTCTTCATCTGGCTGTTCATCTGTATCCTTTACAATATCCTTTATACTGGTAAAATAAGTAAATCTCTGAGTCCTATGAGCTGATCAATCAAATTACTTGAACCCAAAGAGAGGGTGATGGAAACCTATGATCTAGTGGGCCAGAGGCCCAGGTGACAGCCTGGACTTGCTATTGGCATCTGAGGTTAGGGGAGGGAGGTGCAGTCTCATAGGACTAAGGCCTTAACCTGTGGGATCTGACACTATGTCCAGGTAGATAGTGTCAGAATTGAGTTAAATTGTAGGACACCCAGTCAGTGTCTGCTGAGAATTGCTCGGTGGTGTTGGAAAGAACACACATTGGACCGGCCCAATAGAATAGGAAAATAGAGTCCCATCAACTCAAAGGAACAGGTATGTTATAAGAGAGTTTGGGAGGAGGGGATCCCTAAAAATTTGCTGTCTACTAGGGTTGCTGAGGTTGGGGTTCTAGTCACTTGATAGCATGCTTCAAGTGATTTTTGTCCTATTATTGCTCATTTCTGAGTAACTGGTAGATATCATGTGGTTCTGGTTTCTTTTTCCTTTGCCAGGACAGGCAAAAGTAAGAGAATATCTGGACTCACCCCCTTTCTTGTGGTTGCATTATGTGGGTAACTAGTCATTGTGGAATCTCTTTAATCTTTTTTTGTGGCAAGCGGGGGCTACCCTTCGTTGCAGTGTGCGGGTTTCTCATTACAGTGGCTTCTCTTTGTTGCGGAGCATGGGCTCTAGGCACACGGGCTTCAGTAGTTGCAGCACACAGTCTCAGTAGTTGTGGTTCATGGGCTCTAGAGCGCAGGCTCAGTAGCTGTGGCGTGTGGGCTTGGTTGTTCCTTGGCATGTGGGATCTTCCCAGACCAGGGCTCGAACCCGTGTCCCCTGCATTGGCAGGAGGATTCTTAACCACTGCACCACCAGGGAAGTCCCTCTTTAATCTTCTGTTCAATTTTGATAATTTTATTTGCTTTGGTGAATCATAAGCAACCATGATTGCATACGTTCCCTTTTGAGATCTTTCAACAATATACCAGTTGAACGAAGAATTTCAGAAGTTGATTGTAGTAATTAAAACTATTTTGGTTGCAAATGACAGAAAGCCAAGTGATAGTTGTTTAAGCAAGTATGTTGTGGTGTCTCACAGATCTCAAGGGCAGACCTCTCTCTTCACGTTTTTCATGTTGATGTCTTTATTTTTCTACCTCATTTCCCTCTTCCTCACTCCTTCAGCTGGCTTGCTGTGCTTGCGTGGGAAGAAAACATGGCGGTCAACAGGACCTACCTGACCTTTTCATTTAAAGTTTCAGTCACCTGGGAAGAGATGGACTCTCCTCATTTCAGTTATAAAATCCCTGGCAAAGGACTTGGAATGGCCCAGCTTGGATCAAATGCTCACTCTGGAACCAATCTGCTTGCTAGGACAGGTTCTGGAATGTGATTAGCCCAGATATCTTCTCCTAGACCAGCTAACTATGGCCATGGTACACTGTGTACAAGATGATTGGCCCAGAGGTTACAATGTTGATAAAACAGGGAAGAAGAGGGAGAAGAGGCTATTTTCAGAAGAAAGCAGGGGAGCGGTAGAGGTGGCTCCATGTAGTTGAAGAAATAATTGTTCATTACACTGACACTTTAGCATCAATTTAAGGCAAATTTCACATAAAATACCAAATCATTTTTGGTGCTGGCAATATTAAATGGTTCCTTGAGAAAAACATGGATGTTTTAAAAATATATAGTTCCTACTTATGACATGGATAAAGATAATGTAACAATTTAGTCATAATATCTAGTTTATTAAAAATATGTAAATATTGGAATGTTGATGGGGTATTGGAATGCAATGAAAATGAAATATCAAATCATTATATGGCCTAATTCCCCCAGCTACTGAAATATTCCTTCAATTGCATGTGTATTTAGTTTTATTTGTTGTTATTTGTTAATTGTGTAAATAATAATGAATTAAGCAGTCTAGCTCTGGGGGTACTTTGCTTGGTTTGGTATTTTTCTTTGCCACTTACTAGCTGTATGGCCTTGGAAAAATTACATAATCTCCCTATGCCTCAGATTATTCACCTGTAAAGTGGGAGCAATAATTGTGACCTTTTCATAGGTTGTTATGACTATAAAATTAGTTATATGTGCAGAGTGCTTAGAACATGTGCCTGACATGTAGTCAGCATTCAGTTAATGTTCACTATTAATATTAGAATACTCTGCGAATTACTACTTTCTTCAAGACTATAAGAGATGGATACAAATGGACTTTCTTGCATACTTTTTTGAATTTCATTGAAATGATAAACTGGGCTCTTTGCAGAAAGTTTGTGAGCTCTATCTTCCAGAAAAATACAAAGTAGGGGTCAGTGGTCATGCTTTGAAGACTTGAGACATATTCTGCACTATGTATCCATTAAAACTTTTCACAAATGTTTTATTTCATAGATGTTCCAGCACCCTCTCCTCTGAGCACAAGGTAAGATTTTATTTTCCACTTACTGGAAGTTAAGTGACCTGCTCTGGCAATGATTTCTTGGCGTACAAACTTTGAGTCAGGGTGCATGTTGCCTCATTTCCTTTTCCTTCTAGCATGACAACTGGCATCTTCTAAGATGAGGGCTTCTCCATTAGCCTGAATCCCTGATTGACAACTCACAATGGACATGTAGTATGAACAACAAAGAAATTTTTGTTATTTTAAACAACTAAAATTTTGCAATTTAGATTCCAGTACAACTCAAGACCTCCAAATAAGGCCTCTGAAAAGGAGGGTATATTCAGGTATTAGGTCTGTCTGGGCTGGTTCTCCTTTGACTATATTTCATTCAGGAATGAATATCTGCATAATTAGGATATCAATTACAAATAACATCACATTACTAAGAACAAATGTTTTACTGCAGGGCAAAAACACCCACATTTTGTGCACTGATGCTGTTATTATTTAAAACTCTGGCATCAATTGAAAATTTATATTAAAGTAATAAATTTCTAACCCAGCCTCACAAAAGCAGAGCTCATTTTTAAGGCTGCCATCTCTGTTTGCTTGGTAAAGCCCATACATCCATCATTCCAACACTTACAAATACTGGTATTGATAAAGTGTCTTTCATTGTTCTGTGTAGTTTTAACTATGCATTTCATCTATTTCTTTTAATGCTGTAATTTATAAGAGACCTGATTTTTTCTATCCAAAAATTCTTTCAAATTAAGTAACTTGGTTTTGTCTTATCTATCTTGAATCTTAAGAAGCACAGTTTATTTGGCCCTTTAAAATAGTGTTTCCTGTTATTCCTGGGCTAGAAATGAGCATACAGTTGGGTAAAGAACCAGATTGAACTTGTGGAGATTCTGTTTTGCTGAGGCTTGAGTTTTACTGTACATTTCCTCCACATTCAACTGGCCAACAAAATCCTTTTCATGTTTTCCCTCAGAAATGTCTCTCTCTTTTTTTTTAAATGAAAAGACACTTCATTTATTAAGACTCTATTATCTAATAATCTTAACTGTATTTTTCTTTAACATAGAATAGGCTGTTCTTATCACTTGCTTTTTTTTAATTAAAAAATATTTTAACATCTTTGAGTACAGTTTTTTACAATGGTGTGTTAGTTTCTGCTGTATAACAAAGTGAAACAGCTATACATATACATACTTCCCAATCTCTTCCCTCTTGTGTCTCCCTCCCACCGTCTCTATCCCACCCCTCTAGGTGGTCACAAAACACCGAGCTGATCTCCCTGTGCTATGCGGCTGCTAGCCACTAGATATCTATTTTATATTTGGTAGTATATATATGTCCATGCAACTCTCTCACTTGGTCCCAGCTTACCCTTCCCCCTCCCTGTGTCCTCACCTCCATTCTCTATGTCTGCGTCTTTATTCCTCTCCTACCCCTAGGTTCTTTTTTTTTTTTTAACATCTTTATTGGAGTTTAATTGCTTTACAATGGTGTGTTAGTTTCTGCATTATAACAAAGTGAATCAGTTATACATATACATATGTCCCCATATCTTTTCCCTCTTGCATCTCCCTCCCTCCCACCCTCACTATCCGACCCCGCTAGTTGGTGACAAAGCACCGAGCTGATCTCCCTGTGCTAAGCAGCTGTTTCTCACTAGCTATCTATTTTAAGTTTGGTACTGTATATATGTCCATGCCACTCTCTCACTTTGTCCCAGCTTACCCTTCCCCCTCCCCATATCCTCAAGTCCATTCTCTATTAGGTCTGCATCTTTATTCCCATCTGGCCCCTAGGTTCTTTGTGACCAATTTTTTTTTTGTAGATTGCATACATATGTGTTAGCATACCGTATTTGTTTTTTCCTTTCTGACTTACTTCAGTCTGTATGACGATCTCTAGGTCCATCCACCTCGCTACAAATAACTCAGTTGCATTCCTTTTTATGGTTAAGTAATATTCCATTGTACATATGTGCCACATCTTCTTTATCCATTCATCAGTTGATGGAGACTTAGGTTGCTTCCATGTCCAGGCTATTGCAAATAGAACTGCAATGAACATTTTGGTACATGACTCTTTTTCAATTATGGTTTTCTCAGGGTATATACCCAGTAGTGGGATTGCTGGGTCGTATGGCAGTTCTATTTTTAGTTTCTTAAGAAACGTCCATACTGTTCTCCATAGTGGCTGTATCAATTTACATTCCCACCAACAGTGCAAGAGTGTTCCCTTTTCTCCACACCCTGTCCAGCATTTATTGTTTGCAGATTTTTTGCTGATGGCCATTCTGACCAGTGTGAGATATCTCATTGTAGTTTTGATTTGCATTTCTCTAATGATTAATGATGTTGAGCATTCTTTCATGTGTCTGTTGGCAATCTGTACATCTTCTTTGGAGAAATGTCTATTTAGGTCTTCTGCCCATTTTTGGATTGCATTGTTTGCTTTTTTAATGTTGAGCTGCATGAGCTGCTTATAAATATGGAGATTAATCCTTTGTCAGTTGATTCATTTGCAAATGTTTTCTCCCATTCTGAGGGTTGTCTTTTTGTCTTGTTTATGGTTTCCTTTGCTGTACAAAAGCTTTTAAGTTTCATTAGGTCCCATTTGTTTATTTTTGTTTTTATTTCCATTTCTTTAGGAGGTGGGTCAAAAAGCATCTGGCTGTGATTTATGTCATAGAGTATTCTGTCTAGGTTTTCCTCTAAGAGTTTGATAGTGTCTGGCCTTACATTTAGGTCTTTAATCCATTTTAAGTTTATTTTTGTGTATGGAGTTAGGGAGTGTTCTAATTTCATTCTTTTACATGTAGCTGTCCTGTTTTCCCAGCACCACTTATTGAAGAGACTGTCTTTTCTCCATTGTATATCCTTGCCTCTTTTGTCATAGATTAGTTGACCATAGGTATGTAGTTGATCACGCAACATGTAGTAAGTCAGAAAACGAAGGACACATATCCTATGATATAACTTATAGGTGTTACCTAAAAATTGATACCAGTGAAGATATTTCCACAGAGAAAGGCAATCACAGATTCATTAAACAAACTTATGTTTCACCAATGGAAAGGTGTGAGGATTGGATACATTAGGTTACTGGGGTTAACAGAGATATACAAACACAGGTGAAGTGTATAATCACCAAAGACCTACAGAATACCAAGAGAAGACTACTCAACATTCTGTCATAACCTACATGGGAAAAGGATCCAAAGAAGAATAGATATATGTATATGTGTAAAAGAACGACATCTTGCACACCTAGAACAAGCAACACAATGTAATCAAACTTGCTGTGATAAAAAATAAAAATGCAGTTAAAAAACGAACAAGAAGTAGTGAGACATAAACTTAAGGGGCTCTTTCCTGGCACATTCCATTCTAATTTACAACCTAGAACACGACTTCCATTGAGGCTCTGTTACCCTAGTAACCAGATTCGGTAAAGGAGAACTGCTGCCGCCTTGTGGCCGTTTCACACAGCAGCAGCTCTAAACCCAGCGCTAATGGTTACATGCTATTCAAAATAATTGCAGGCCTGTAAATGACACGTGCCCTCAAAACATATCCTTGCATCGTAAATCGAGCAAAAAACTCAAAAAACGTGCACATTTCAAAATGACACTTTCAAGAGGCATATTTTACGCACATTTTGTCTTCTCTTTCTTTTTGTTTGTTCCTTTTTTAGTTGCTAAAAAAAGGGCATGGAAAAAGGCTCAACATCAGGAATTAATAAACCATGAAAATCCAGTCTACCAAAAGGTTCACTTCACAGCCGTCAGAATGATCATCACCAAAAAAGTGTACAAAGAATAAATGCTGAAGGGGTTTTAGAGAACTGTGTACGCGCTAGCTGCTGGTGTGATGCAACTTGGTAACACCCAGTAGTGAGAACAGAACGGAGGTGAGTTTAAAGGTAAAAATTGAGCTACCATGTTATCTGGTAGGCCCTTTCATACACCTATCACCTGAGTAAACCAGAATCAAAAAGACACACGCTGGCAATCTTGCACTGCAGCATCATTTAACATAGCCAAGACGTGGAAGAAACCAAAATGTTTATCAACAGAAAAATGCACAACGAAAAAGTGGTCCATGTACAGAAGGAATATTAGCCATGGAAAAGAATGAAACAGTGCCGTTTGCACCACCATAAAAGGACCTACAGATAAACACCCAATTTGAAGTAAGGAAGAAACCGAAAAACACATAATCTATGATATAAATTATAGGTGTTACCTAAAACTTGATGCCCATGAAATTATTTCCAAGAGGAGGAAACGCATGGGTTAAGAAAACAAAATTGCCCTCTGCCCCCATAGTTCGCCCATGTCCCGCACACAAGAGCTTCCACACTCCTTTGGAACCCTGGTATTTGCCGCTGCCCCACAGAGGACACCTGCAGATGGCCTGGCCCTGGCGGCTTCTGCGCGCGGCCCCACAAGACTGCGTATGTGCGCTTCTTTAAGTGCTGCCGTCTAAGGCTGGGCTTCCCGTCAGCCGAGTCAGTGCGGGCTGAGACCTCCCCTCCCTTCAGGACACTGACAGGGCTGCTGGGCAGAGCCTCACCCACTGGGAGCCGCAAAAAATAAAATAGGCTGCTAAACGGTCACAAAGCCTGAGAGACAACCCAGAGCCGGGGCAGGGCTGCAGGATAAAGTCCATCTACACGAGGCCTCTCCTTCCAGACCAGGAAGGTGGCTGCTTCATTTAAGGCACGGAAACGAGCACCAAGAGTCGAGGAACATGAAGAAACAGGAATATATTCCAAGTGAAAGAAGAAGATAAAACCTCAGGGGGGAAAATTAATGAAACAGATAATTTACCTGATAAAAAGTTCAAAACTAACCTATATTCTCAGATGAGAAGGCAGAGGCTGAGTCAAAAAGTGAAGATTCACTCTCTTCCGTAGCGCTGACAGTTTTATTCAAAATATTGAAGATTCCTAGCAGTGGAATTACTTATCATCTGGTAGATGAAAGGCTCTTGGTGCTGCAGCCAGGAGTGAGTGCTGTGCCTCTGAAGTGGGAGAGCCAACTTCAGGACACGGGTCCACAAGAGACCTCCCAGCTCCACATAATATCAAGCAGCAAAAATCTCCCAGAGATCTCCATCTCAACACCAGCATCCAGCTTCAGTCAACGACCAGCAAGCTACAGTGCGGGTCACCCTATGCGAAGCAACTAGCAAGACAGGAACACAACCCCACCCATTAGCAGAGAGGCTGCCTAAAAACATAATAAGTCCACAGGCACCCCAAAACACACCACCAGATGTGGACCTGTCCACCAGAAAGACAAGATCGAGCCTCAACCACCAGAACACAGGCACTAGTGCCCCCCCACCAGGAAGGCTACACAACCTACTGAAACAACATAGCCACTGGGGAGAGACAGCAAAAACAACGGGAACTACGAATCTGCAGTCTGCAAAAAGGAGGCCCCAAATACAGTAAGATAAGCAAAATGAGAAGACAGAAAAACACACAGCAGGTGAAGGGGCAAGATAAACACCTACCAGACCTAACAAATGAAGAGGTAACAGGCAGTCTACCTGAAAAAGAATTCAGAATAATGATTGTAAAGATGATCCAAGATTCTATTTCCAAGATCCAAAATCTTGGAAATAGAATAGACAAAATGCAAGAAACAGTTAACAAGGACCAAGAAGAACTAAAGAAGAATCAAGCATCGATTAAAAACACAATAAATGAAATGAAAGATACTCTAGATGGGATCAATAGCAGAATAACTGAGGCAGAAGAACGGATAAGTGAGGTGGAAGATAAAATAGTGGAAATAACTGATGCAGAGCAAAATAAAGAAAAAAGAATGAAAAGAACAGAGGACAGTCTCAGAGACCTCTGGGACAACATTAAATGCACCAACATTCGAATTATAGGGGTTCCAGAAGAAGAAGAGAAAAAGAAAGGGACTGAGAAAATATTTGAAGAGATTATAGTTGAAAACTTCCCTAATATGGGAAAGGAAATAGTTAATCAAGTCCAGGAGGCACAGAGAGTCCTATACAGAATAAATGCAAGGAGAAATACGCCAAGACACATATTAATCAAACTGTCATAAATTAAACACAAAGAAATCATATTAAAAGCAGCAAGGGAAAAACAACAAATAACACACAAGGGAATCGCCATCAGGTTAACAGCTGATCTCTCAGCAGAAACTCTACAAGCCAGAAGGGAGTGGCAGAACATAGTTAAAATGATGAAGGAGAAAAACCTGCAACAAAGATTACTCTACCCAGCAGGGATCTCATTCAGATTTGATGGAGAAATTAAAACGTTTACAGACAAGCAAAAGCTGAGAGAGTTCAGCACCACCAAACCAGCTTTACAACAAATGCTAAAGGAACTTCTCTAGGCAAGAAACACAACAGAAGGAAAATAACTACAATAACGAACCCAAAACAATTAAGAAAATGGGAATAGGAACATACATATCAATAATTACCTTAGGGCTTCCTTGGTGGCACAGTGGTTGAGAATCCGCCTGCCGATGCAGGGGAAACAGGTTCGTGCCCCGGTCTGGGAAGATCCCACATGCCGCAGAGCGGCTAGGCCCGTGAGCCATGGCCGCTGAGCCTGTGCATCCGGATCCTGTGTGTCTGGAGCCTGTGCTCTGCAACGGGAGAGGCCACAACAGTGAGAGGCCCGCATACTGCAAAATAATAATAATAATAATAATTACCTTAAATGTAAATGGATTAAATGCTCCCACCAAAAGACACAGGTTGGCTGAATGGATACAAAAACAAGACCCATATATATGCTGTCTACAAGAGACCCACTTCAGACCTAGAGACACATACAGATTGAAAGTAAGGGGATGGAAAAAGATATTCCATGCAAATGGAAATCAAAAGAAAGCTGGAGTAGCAATTCTTATATCAGACAAAATAAACTTTAAAATAAAGACTATTAGAAGAGACAAAGAAGGACACTACATAATGATAAAGGGATCGATCCAAGAAGAAGATATAACAATTGTAAATATTTATGCACCCAACATAGGAGCACCTCAATACATAAGGCAAATACTAACAGCCATAAAAGGGGAAATCGACAGTAGCACACTCATAGTAGGGGACTTTAACACCCCACTTTCACCAATGGACAGATCATCCAAAATGAAAATAAATAAGGAAACACAAACTTTAAATGATACATTAAACAAGATGGACTTAATTGATATTTATAGGACATTCCATCCAAAAACAACAGAATACACATTTTTCTCAAGTGCACATGGAACATTCTCCAGGATAGATCATATCTTGGGTCAAAAATCAAGCCTTGGTAAATTTAAGAAAATTGAAATTGTATCAAGTATCTTTTCTGACCACAATGCTATAAGACTAGACATCAATTACAGGAAAAGATCTGTAAAACATACAAGCCCATGGAGGCTACACAATACACTACTTAATAACGAAGTGATCACTGAAGAAATCAAAGAGGAAATCAAAAAATACCTAGAAACAAATGACAATGGAGACACGACGACCCAAAACCTATGGGACGCAGCAAAAGCAGTTCTAAGGGGGAAGTTTATAGCAATACAATCCCACCTTAAGAAACAGGAAACATCTTGAGTAAACAACCTGACCCTGCACCTAAAGCAATTAGAGAAAGAACAACAAAAGAACCAGAAAGTTAGCAGAAGGAAAGAAATCATAAAGATCAGATGAGAAATAAATGAAAAAGAAATGAAGGAAACAATAGCAAAGATCAATAAAACTAAAAGCTGGTTCTTTGAGAAGATAAACAAAATTGATAAACCATTAGCCAGACTCATCAAGAAAAAAAGGGAGAACACACAAATCATTAGAATTAGAAATGAAAAAGGAGAAATAACAACTGACACTGCAGAAATACAAAAGATCATGAGAGATTACTGCAAGCAACTCTATGCCAATAAAATGGACAACCTGGAAGAAATGGACAGATTGTTAGAAATGCACAACCTGCCAAGACTGAATCAGGAAGAAATAGAAAATATGAATAGACCAATCACAAGCACTGAAATTGAAACTGTGATTAAAAATCTTCCAACAAACAAAAGCCCAGGACCAGATGGCTTCACAGGCAAATTCTATCAAACATTTAGAGAAGAGCTAACACCCATCTTTCTCAAACTCTTCCAAACAATTTCAGAGGAAGGAACACTCCCAAACTCATTCGACGAGGCCACCATCACCTTGATACCAAAACCAGGCAAGGATGTCACAAAGAATGAAAACTACAGGCCAATATCACTGATGAACATAGATGCAAAAATCCTCAACAAAATACTAACAAACAGAATCCAACAGCACATTAAAAGGATCATACACCATGATCAAGTGGGGTTTATTCCAGGAATGCAAGGATTCTTCAATATACGCAAATCAATCAATGTGATACAACATATTAACAAGTTGAAGGAGAAAAACCATATGATCATCTCAATAGATGCAGAGAAAGCTTTCGACAAAATTCAACACCCATTTATGATAAAAACCCTGCAGAAAGTAGGCATAGAGGGAACTTTCCTCAGTATAATAAAGGCCATATATGACAAACCCACAGCCAACATCGTCCTCAATGGTGAAAAACTGAAACCATTTCCACTAAGATCAGGAACAAGACAAGGCTGCCCACTCTCACCACTCTTATTCAACTTAGTTTTGGAAGTTTTAGCCACAGCAATCAGAGAAGAAAAGGAAATAAAAGGAATCCAAATCAGAAAAGAAGAAGTAAAGCTGTCACTGTTTGCAGATGACATGATACTATATAGAGAGAATCCTAAAGATGCTACCAGAAAACTACTAGAGCTAATCAATGCATTTGGTAAAGTAGCAGGATACAAAATTAATGCACAGAAATCTCTGGCATTCCTGTACACTAATGATGAAAAATCTGAAAGTGAAATCAAGAAAACACTCCCATTTACCATTGCAACAAAAGGAATAAAATACCTAGGAATAAACCTACCTAAGGAGACAAAAGACCTGTATGCAGAAAATTATAAGACACTGATGAAAAAAATTAAAGATGATACAAATAGATGGAGAGATATACCATGCTCCTGGATTGGAAGAATCAATATTGTGAAAATGGCTTTACTACCCAAAGCAATCTACAGATTCAGTGCAATCCCTATCAAACTACCACTGGCATTCTTCACAGAACTAGAACAAAAAATTTCAAAATTTGTTTGTAAAAACAAAAGACCCCGAATAGCCAAAGCAATCTTGAGAACGAAAAATGGAGCTGGAGGAATCAGGCTCCCTGACATCAGACTATACTACAAAGCTACAATAATCAAGACAGTGTGGTACTGGCACAAAAACAGAAAGATAGATCAATGGAACAGGATAGAAAGCCCAGAGATAAACCCACACACATATGGTCAACTTATCTTTGATAAAGGAGGCACGAATGTACAGTGGAGAAAGGACAGCCTCTTCAATAAGTGGTGCTGGGAAAACTGGACAGGGACATGTAAAAGTATGAGATTAGATCATTCCCTGACACCATACACAAAAATAAGCTCAAAATGGATTAAAAAGCGAAAGAGAGGCATGGACATATATACACTACCAAACGTAAGGTAGATAGATAGTGGGAAGCAGCCGCAGAGCACAGGGAGATCAGCTTGGTGCTTTGTGACCGCCTGGAGGGGTGGGATGGGGAGGGTGGGAGGGAGGGAGATGCATGAGGGAAGGGATGTGGGAACAGATGTATATGTATGACTGATTCACTTTGTTATAAAGCAGAAACTAATAAAAAAATAGATTAAAGACCTAAATGTAAGGCCAGAAACTATTAAACTCTTAGAGGAAAACATAGGCAGAAAACTCTATGACATAATTCACAGCAAGATCCTTTGGGACCCACCTCCTACAGAAATGGAAATAAAAACAAAGATAAACAAATGGGACCTAATGAAACTTAAAAGCTTTTGCACAGCAAAGGAAACCATAAACAAGACCAAAAGACAACCCTCAGAATGGGAGAAAATATTTTCAAATGAAGCAAATGACAAAGGATTAATCTCCAAAATTTATAAGCAGCTCATGCAGCTCAATAGCAAAAAAACAAACAACCCAATCGAAAAATGGGCAGAAGACTCAAATAGGCATTTCTCCAAAGAAGATATACAGACTGCCAACAAACACATGAAAGAATGCTCAACATCATTAATCATTAGAGAAATGCAAATCAAAACTACAATGAGGCTCCTTTAACCCTGTCCTGTCTGAGCGAAGAACAGACGCCCTCCGGCGACCTACACGCAGAGGCGGGGCCAAATCCAAAGCTGAGACCCAGGAGCTGTGAGAACAAAGAAGAGAAAGGGAAACCTCTCCCAGCAGCCTCAGAAGCAGCGGATTAAAGCTCCACAATCAACTTCATGTACCCTGCATCTGTGGAATACATGAATAGACAACAAATCATCCCAAATTGAGGAGCCAGTAGTCAGTGCTGTGCCTCTGAGGTGGGAGAGCGAACTTCAGGACACTGGTCCACAAGAGACCTCCCAGCTCCACATAATATCAAACGGCGAAAATCTTCCAGAGATCTCCATCTCAACACCAGCACCCAGCTTCACTCAACGACCAGCAAGCTACAGTGCTGGACACCCTATGCCAAACAACTAGCAAGACAGGAACACAACACCACCCATTAGCAGAGAGGCTGCCTCAAATCATAAAAAGTCCGCAAACACCCCAAAACACACCACCAGACGTGGACCTGCCCACCAGAAAGACAAGATCCAGCCTCATCCACCAGAACACAGGCAGTAGTCCCCTCCACCAAGAAGCCTACACAACCCACTAAACCAACCTTAGCCACTGGGGACAGACACCAAAAACAACGGGAACTACGAACCTGCAGCCTGCAAAGAGGAGACCCCAAACACAGTAACATAAGCAAAATGAGAAGACAGAAAAACACACAGCAGGAGAAGGAGCAAGATAAAAACCCACCAGACCTAACAAATGAAGAGGTAATAGGCAGTCTATCTGAAAAAGAATTCAGAATAATGATGGTAAAGATGATCCAAAATCTTGGAAATAGAATAGACAAAATGCAAGAAACAGTTAACAAGGACCTAGAAGAACTAAAGACGAATCAAGCATCGATTAAAAACACAATAAATGAAATAAAAAATACTCTAGATGGGATCAATAGCAGAATAACTGAGGCAGAAGAACGGATAAGTGAGGTGGAAGATAAAATAGTGGAAATAACTGCTGCACAGCAAAATAAAGAAAAAAGAATGAAAAGAACAGAGGACAGTCTCAGAGACCTCTGGGACAACATTAAACGCACCAACATTCGAATTATAGGGGTTCCAGAAGAAGAAGAGAAAAAGAAAGGGACTGAGAAAATATTTGAAGAGATTATAGTTGAAAACTTCCCTAATATGGGAAAGGAAATAGTTAATCAAGTCCAGGAGGCACAGAGAGTCCCATACAGAATAAATCCAAGGAGAAATACACCAAGACACATATTAATCAAACTGTCAAAAATTAAACACAAAGAAATCATATTAAAAGCAGCAAGGCAAAAACAACAAATAACACACAAGGGAATCCCCATCAGGATAACAGCTGATCTCTCAGCAGAAACTCTACAAGCCAGAAGGGAGTGGCAGGACATACTTAAAGTGATGAAGGAGAAAAACCTGCAACCAAGATTACTCTACCCAGCAAGGATCTCATTCAGATTTGATGGAGAAATTAAAACGTTTACAGACAAGCAAAAGCTGAGAGAGTTCAGCACCACCAAACCAGCTTTACAACAAATGCTAAAGGAACTTCTCTAGGCAAGAAACACAACAGAAGGAAAAGAACTACAATAACGAACCCAAAACAATTAAGAAAATGGGAATAGGAACATACATATCAATAATTACCTTAAATGTAAATGGACTAAATGCTCCCACCAAAAGACACAGACTGGCTGAATGGATACAAAAACAAGACCCATATATATGCTGTCTACAAGAGACCCACTTCAGACCTAGAGATACATACAGACTGAAAGTAAGGGGATGGAAAAAGATATTCCATGCAAATGGAAACCAAAAGAAAGCTGGAGTAGCAATTCTCATATCAGACAAAATAGACTTTAAAATAAAGACTACTAGAAGAGACAAAGAAGGACACTACATAATGATCAAGGGATCAATCCAAGAAGAAGATATAACAATTGTAAATATTTATGCACCAAACATAGGAGCACCTCAATACATAAGGGAAATATTAACAGCCATAAAAGGAGAAATCGACAGTAACACAATCATAGTAGGGGACTTTAACACCCCACTTTCACCAATGGACAGGTCATCCAAAATGAAAATAAATAAGGAAACACAAGCTTTAAATGATACATTAAACAAGATGGACTTAATTGATATTTATAGGACATTCCATCCAAAAACAACAGAATACACATTTTTCTCAAGTGCTCATGGAACATTCTCCAGGATAGATCATATCTTGGGTCACAAATCAAGCCTTGGTAAATTTAAGAAAATTGAAATTGTATCAAGTATCTTTTCCGACCACAATGCTATGAGACTAGATATCAATTACAGGAAAAAAGCTGTAAAACATACAAACACATGGAAGCTAAACAATACACTACTTAATAACGAAGTGATCACTGAAGAAATCAAAGAGGAAATTAAAAAATACCTAGAAACAAATGACAATGGAGACACGACGACCCAAAACCTATGGGATGCAGCAAAAGCAGTTCTAAGAGGGAAGTTTATGGCAATACAATCACACCTTAAGAAACAGGAAATATCTCGAATAAACAACCTAACCTTGCACCTAAAGCAATTAGAGAAAGAAGAACAAAAACATCCCAAAGTTAGCAGAAGGAAAGAAATCATAAAAATCAGATCAGAAATAAATGAAAAAGAAATGAAGGAAACGATAGCAAAGATCAATAAAACTAAAAGCTGGTTCTTTGAGAAGATAAACAAAATTGATAAACCATTAGCCAGACTCATCAAGAAAAAAAGGGAGAAGACTCAAATCAATAGAATTAGAAATGAAAAAGGAGAAGTAACAACTGACACTGCAGAAATACAAAAGATCATGAGAGATTACTATAAGCAACTCTATGCCAATAAAATGGACAACCTGGAAGAAATGGACAAATTCTTAGAAATGCACAACCTGCCAAGACTGACTCAGGAAGAAATAGAAAATATGAATAGACCAATCACAAGCACTGAAATTGAAACTGTGATTAAAAATCTTCCAACAAACAAAAGCCCAGGACCAGATGGCTTCACAGGCGAATTCTATCAAGCATTTAGAGAAGAGCTAACACCTATCCTTCTCAAACTCTTCCAAAATATAGCAGAGGGAGGAACACTCCCAAACTCATTCTACGAGGCCACCATCACCTTGATACCAAAACCAGACAAGGATGTCACAAAGAAAGAAAACTACAGGCCAATATCACTGATGAACATAGATGCAAAAATCCTCAACAAAATACTAACAAACAGAATCCAACAGCACATTAAAAGGATCATACACCATGATCAAGTGGGGTTTATTCCAGGAATGCAAGGATTCTTCAATATACGCAAATCAATCAATGTGATACACCATATTAACAAGTTGAAGGAGAAAAACCATATGATCATCTCAATAGATGCAGAGAAAGCTTTTGACAAAATTCAACACCCATTTATGATAAAAACCCTGCAGAAAGTAGGCATAGAGGGAACTTTCCTCAACATAATAAAGGCCATATATGACAAACCCACAGCCAGCATCGTCCTCAATGGTGAAAAACTGAAACCATTTCCACTAAGATCAGGAACAAGACAAGGTTGCCCACTCTCACCACTCTTATTCAACATAGTTTTGGAAGTTTTAGCCACAGCAATCAGAGAAGAAAAGGAAATAAAAGGAATCCAAATGGGAAAAGAAGAAGTAAAGCTCTCACTGTTTGCAGATGACATGATACTATACATAGAGAATCCTAAAGATGCTACCAGAAAACTACTAGAGCTAATCAATGAATTTGGTAAAGTTGCAGGATACAAAATTAATGCACAGAAATCTCTGGCATTCCTATATACTAATGATGAAAAATCTGAAAGTGAAATCAAGGAAACACTCCCATTTACCATTGCAACAAAAAGAATAAAATATCTAGGAATAAACCTACCTAAGGAGACAAAAGACCTGTATGCAGAAAATTATAAGACACTGATGAAAGAAATTAAAGATGATACAAATAGATGGAGAGATGTACCATGTTCTTGGATTGGAAGAATCAACATTGTGAAAATGACTCTACTACCCAAAGCAATCTACAGATTCAATGCAATACCTATCAAACTACCAATGGCATTTTTCACAGAACTAGAACAAAAAATTTCACAATTTGTATGGAAACACAAAAGACCCCGAATAGCCAAAGCAATCTTGAGAACAAAAAATGGAGCTGGAGGAATCAGGCTCCCTGACTTCAGACTATACTACAAAGCTACAGTAATCAAGACAGTATGGTACTGGCACAAAAACAGAAAGATAGATCAATGGAACAGGATAGAAAGCCCAGAGATAAACCCACGGACATATGGTCACCTTATCTTTGATAAAGGAGGCAGGAATGTACAGTGGAGAAAGGACAGTCTCTTCAATAAGTGGTGCTGGGAAAACTGGACAGGGACATGTAAAAGTATGAGATTAGATCACTCCCTAACACCATACACAAAAATTAGCTCAAAATGGATTAAAGACCTAAATGTAAGGCCAGACACTATCAAACTCCTAGAGGAAAACATAGGCAGAACACTCTATGACATAAATCACAGCAAGATCCTTTCTGACCCATCTCCTAGAGAAATGGAAATAAAGACAAAAATAAACACATGGGACCTAATGAAACTTAAAAGCTTTTGCACAGCAAAGGAAACCATAAACAAGACCAAAAGACAACCCTCAGAATGGGAGAAAATATTTGCAAATGAAGCAACTGACAAAGGATTAATCTCCAAAATTTATAAGCAGCTCATGCAGCTCAATAGCAAAAAAACAAACAACCCAATCCAAAAATGGGCAGAAGACCTAAATAGACATTTCTCCACAGAAGATATACAGACAGCCAACAAACACATGAAAGGATGCTCAACATCTTTACTCATTAGAGAAATGCAAATCAAAACTACAATGAGATATCATCTCACACCAGTCAGAATGGCCATCATCAAAAAATCTAGAAACAATAAATGCTGGAGAGGGTGTGGAAAAAAGGGAACACTCTTGCACTGCTGGTGGGAATGTGAATTGGTACAGCCACTATGGAGAACAGTATGGAGGTTCCTTAAAAAACTACAAATAGATCTACCATATGACCCAGCAATCCCACTACTGGGCATATACCCTGAGAAAACCATAATTCAAAAAGAGACATGTACCAAAATGTTCATAGCAGCCCTATTTACAATAGCCCGGAGATGGAAACAACCTAAGTGTCCATCATCGGATGAATGGATAAAGAAGATGTGGCACATATATACAATGGAATATTACTCAGCCATAAAAAGAAATGAAATTGAGCTATTTGTAATGAGGTGGATGGACCTAGAGTCTGTCATACAGAGTGAAGTAAGTCAGAAAGAGAAAGACAAATACTGTATGCTGACACATATATATGGAATTTAAGAAAAAAATGTCATCAAGAACATAGGGGTAAGACAGGAATAAAGACACAGACCTACTAGAGCATGGACTTGAGGATATGGGGAGGGGGAAGGGTAAGCTGTGACAAAGTGAAAGAGCGGCATGGACATATGTACACTACCAAATGTAAGGTAGAGAGCTAGTGGGAAGCAGCCGCATAGCACAGGGAGATCAGCTCGGTTCTTTGTGACCGCCTGGAGGGGTGGGATAGGGAGGGTGGGAGGGAGACGCAAAAGGGAGGGGATATGGGAACATATGTATATGTATAACTGATTAAATTTGTAAAATAAAAAAAAATTAAAAAAAAAAAAAAAAACTACAATGAGATATCATCTCACACCAGTCAGAATGGCCATCATCAAGAAATCTAGAAACAATAAATGCTGGAGAGGGTGTGGAGAAAAGGGAACACTCTTGCACTGCTGGTGGGAATGTGAATTGATACATCTATTATGGAGAACAGTATGGAGGTTCCTTAAAAAACTAAAAATAGAACAACCATATGACCCAGCAATCCCACTAGTAGGCATATCCCCTGAGAAAACCATAATTCAAAAAGAGACATGTACCAAAATGTTCATTGCAGCTCTATTCACAATAGCCCGGAGCTGGAAACAACCTAAGTGTCCATCATCGGATGAATGGATAAAGAAGATGTGGCACATATATACAATGGAATATTACTCAGGCATAAAAAGAAATGAAACTGAGCTATTTATAATGAGGTGGATAGACCTAGAGTCTGTCATACAGAGTGAAGTAAGTCAGAAAGAGAAAGACAAATACCGTATGCTAACACATATATATCAAATTTAAGAAAAAAATGTCATGAAGAACCTAGGGGTAAAACGGGAATAAAGACACAGACCTACTTGAGAATGGACTTGAGGATATGGGGAGGGGGAAGGCTAAGCTGTGACAAAGCGAAAGAGAGGCATGGACATATATACACTACCAAACGTAAGGTAGATAGATAGTGGGAAGCAGCCGCTGAGCACAGGGAGATCAGCTCGGTGCTTTGTGACTGCCTGGAGGGGTGGGATGGGGAGGGTGGGAGGGAGGGAGATGCATGAGGGAAGGGATGTGGGAACAGATGTATATGTATGACTGATTCACTTTGTTATAAAGCAGAAACTAATAAAATAAATAAATAAATAAATAAATAAATAAAGACTTTAAAAATGGAAAAAAAAAAGAAATCTAGAAACAATAAATGCTGGAGAGGGTGTGGAGAAAAGGGAACACTCTTGCACTGCTGGTGGGAATGTGAATTGGTACAGCCACTATGGAGAACAGTATGGAGGTTCCTTAAAAAACTAAAAATAGAACTACCATATGACCCAGCAATCCCACTACTAGGCATATACCCTAAGAAAACCATAATTCAAAAAGAGACATGTACCAAAATGTTCATAGCAGCTCTATTCACAATAGCCCAGAGATGGAAACAACCTAAGTGTCCATCATCGGATGAATGGATAAAGAAGATGTGGCACATATATACAATGGAATATTATTCAGCCATAAAAAGACACGAAACTGAGCTATTTGTAATGAGGTGGATAGACCTAGAGTCTGTCATACAGAGTGAAGTAAGTCAGAAAGAGAAAGACAAATACCGTATGCTAACACATATATATCAAATTTAAGAAAAAAATGTCATGAAGAACCTAGGCTTAAAACAGGAATAAAGACACAGACCTACTTGAGAATGGACTTGAGGATATGGGGAGGGGGAAGGCTAAGCTGTGACAAAGCGAAAGAGAGGCATGGACATATATACATTACCAAACGTAAGGTAGATAGCTAGTGGGAAGCAGCCGCATAGCACAAGGAGATCAGCTCGGTGCTTTGTGACCGCCTGGAGGGGTGGGATGGGGAGGGTGGGAGGGAAGGAGACGCAGGAGGGAAGGGATGTGGGAACAGATGTATATGTATGACTGATTCACTTTGTTATAAAGCAGAAACTAATAAAAAAAATTATATTTAACCAAATGGAAAAGTGTAAGGAATGGATGAATTAGGATATGGGGGTTAACAGACATGTACTAACACATATGAAATACATGTCACAAAATAACTATGGAATACCAAGAGAGGTGTACTCAACACTCTCTAATAACCTACACGGGAAAGAATCCAAAGATGAATAGTTAGATACATAGGTATAATTAATCAGATTTTGTACACCTAAAACAAACAACATTTTTATCCAGTTTGCTCTGATAATTAATAAAAATTAAATTTAAATAACAAACAAGAAGTAAGGAGATATAAGCTCTTGGGGGTTTGCCCTGGCACATTCCACTCTAACTTGCAGCCTACTAACAGGATTTCCAGGAAGGCTCTGTTGCCCAAAAACCTCGAGTTGGAAATGTAGAAATGCTGCCACCTTGTGACCTTTTCCCGGAAGACCGGCCTTAAACCCACAGCTAACGGTCACTTAACATTCACAAGGACACAGGGCTGTAGAGGACACCTGCCCTCAAAAATTGTGCTGAGGTAGGGAATGGACAAAACAATTCAAAACCGGCAAAATTTTCAAGGACATAGTATGAAGAGGTAAGTTTTACTCACTCTTTCTCAAAAAAAGAAATATGGATAAAAGCTCAACATCAGGAATTATGAGACTCATGCAAATCGAACCTACAAAAAGTTTTCAACTCACGCAAGTCAACTACCATCAGCAAAAGGTCTACAAACAATAAATGCTGAAGGGGTTTTAGAGAACTGTGTACCCTCTAGCTGCTGGTGAGATGTACAGTGGTAACAGCCAATAATGAGAACAGAAAGGAGCTGCGTTTAAAAGTAAACATTGAGCCACCATTCCATCTAGCAGGGCCACCACTGAGCCTCTCACCTGAGAAGACCAGAGTCGAGAAGGCACAGGCTGCAACAGCTGCACTGCAGGAATTTTCCCAGTAGCCAAGACACGGAAGCAAGCAAAATATCCATTAACAGATGAATGGATAAAGAAGAAGTGGTCCATGTACACAATGGAACATTAGCCATGGAAAGCAATGAAACACTGCTCTTTGAGGCACCATAGAGGAGCCTAGAGATGATCACAGGGCATGCGGTAAGTCGGAAAGCAAAAGACACATACTATGATATCACTTATAGGCGTTATCTAACAACTGACACAAATGAACATACTTCCACAGAGAAAGATACTCACAGACTTAGAAAACATACTTTGCTTATCTAAAAGGAAAGGTGGGGGTAATGGATAAATTAAGATTAGGGTTGCCTTTCGTGTACAAATACCTATTAAATACATATATCAAAAAGACCAACTATAGAGCTAGGGAGTTCTACGGAACACTGCAATAATTTACATGGGAAGAGGATCTGTACATTAATATATATACATATATATGTAGACATTACTCAGATTGTGTATATGTACGACAACCAATATTCTAATCATTACCCCGATTAAAAAACTTAAAACAATGAACAAGAAATAATGTGACATAAACTTATGGGGGTTTTTTCCTGTCACATTCCATTCTAATGTACAACCTGGGAACATGACTTCTAAAAAGGCTCTGCTGCCTTTGTAACCAGATTTGGGGATGGAGAAATGCTGCCGTGTTGTGGCCGTTTCCCACAACAGCAGCTTTAAACCCAGTGCTAATGGTCACTAAATATTCACACTCATTGAAGGCCTGTAAATGATCCCTGCACTCCAAAAACATCCTGGGCTCGAAAATTGACCAAAAATTTCAAAAGAAGGCAACCTTCCAAGAAGACAATTTCAAGAGGTTTATTGTACTCACTGTTTTTTTCTGTTTTCTGTTTAAGAGAAATAAAACAAGGTGTGGCGAAATGCTGAACATTAGGAATTACTAAAGACATGCAAATCCAAATTACAAAAGCCTATCAGCTCACACGAGTCACAATGGCCATCAGCAAAAATTCTGCAAACAATAAATGCTGAAGGGGTTGTGGAGAAATGCGTACCCTCGGTTCAAAGTGGGACATGGTAAGAGCCAGTAATGAGACCACAAAGGATATTCCTTGAAAAGGTAAATATTGAGCTACCATTCAATCAAGACTACCCACTGGCGGGCCTATCGCCTGAGAGGATGAGAATCAAAAAGACACGGGTTGGCAATCCTGCACTCCGGCAATATTTACCATAGCCAACACTTGGAAGCAACGAAAATGTCCATCAACAGAGGAATGCACAAAGAATAAGTGGTCCATGTACACAATGGAATATGACTCCAATAAAAAATATAAATTCATTTTAAAAAACAAACATAAGTAAGGAGACATCAGCATTTGGGGGTTTATCCGGGCACATTCCTCTCTAATTTATAACGGAGGAAAACCACTGGCAGGAAGATTTGTTTCCCTAGTTACCAGAGTGGGAAAAGCAGAAATGCTGCTGCCCTCTGCCCATTACCTGCAACAGCAGCTTTAAAACCTGTGCTAAGGGTCACCTCACATGCACAACTACTGTTGAGCTGTACATGAAACCTGCCCTCAAAATGTCTTGAGGGAGGTAATGGCCAAAATATATCAAAATGTGGCACATACTTCAAGAAACAATTTGAAGAAGTAAGCTGTACTCTCAATTTTAAGGGAAAAAAGGACATGCCTGAAAGCTCAATTTCAAGGGATTATAAGACGCATGCAAATAAACCCACAAACAGGTACCAGCTCACACCAGTCAGAATAAACCTCAGCAAAAAACTACAAGCAATAAATGCTGAAGGGTTTGTGGACAAGTGCATAGCCTCAACTTTAAGTGGGACGTGACCTGGTAACAGCCACTAAAGAGAGCAGAATGGAGGTGCCCTTACATTGTAAACATTTTGCTACCATATGATCCAGCAGGCCCACTCTTGGGCCTATAACCTAAGAAGACAGAATTGGAAAGACACAGGCAGGCAAATCTGCATTGCAGCCGTATTACAATAGCCAAGACATGGAAGCAACCAAAAAGTCCATCAACAGATGAGTGGACAAAGAAGAACTGGTACATGTACAGATGGAATATTAGCCAAGGAAAGAAAGGACACAATGCCATTTGGAGCACCATAGATGAGTCTAGAGTTGATCACACAACTTGTAGTAAGTCAGAAAGCGAAAGACACATATCCTATGATATCACTTATAGGTGTTACCTAAAAATTGATACCAGTGAAGATATTTCCACAGAGAAAGGCAATTACAGATTCATTAAACAAACTTATATTTCACTAATGGAAAGGTGTGAGGATTGGATACATTAGGTTACTGGGGTTAACAGAGATATACAAACACAGGTGAAGTGTATAATCAAGACCTACGGAATACCAAGAGGAGACTACTCAACATTCTGTCATAACCTACATGGGAAAAGGATCCAAAGAAGAATAGATATATGTATATGTGTAAAAGAATGACATCTTGCACACCTAGAACAAGCAAAACATTGCAATCAAACTTGTTGTTATAAAAAAATAAATTCAGTTAAAAAAACGAACAAGTAGTGAGACATAAACTTAAGGGGCTCTTTCCTGGCACATTCCATTCTAATTTACAACCTAGAACACAACTTCCATTGAGGCTCTGTTACCCTAGTAACCAGATTCGGTAAAGAAGAACTGCTGCCACCTTGTGGCCGTTTCACACAACAGCAGCTCTAAACCCAGCGCTAACGTTTACTTGCTATTCAAAATAATTGCAGGCCTGTAAATGACACGTGCCCTCAAAACAAATCCTTGGGTCGTACATGAAGCAAAAAACTCAAAAGACGTGCATATTTCAAAACGACACTTTCAAGAGGCATATTTTATGCACATTTTGTCTTCTCTTTCTTGTTGTTTGTTTCTTTTTTTTCTTAAAAATGGGCATGGAAAAAGGCTCAACATCAGGAATTAATAAACCATGAAAATCCAGTCTACACAAAGGTTCACCTCACAGCCGTCAGAATGATCATCACCAAAAAAGTCTACAAAGAATAAATGCTGAAGCGGTTTTAGAGAACTCCGTACCCATTAGCTGCTGGTGGGATGTAACCTGGTAACAGCCAGTAGTGAGAACAGAACGGAGGTGAGTTTAAAGGTAAAAATTGAGCTACCATATTATCTGATAGGCCCTTTCATACACCTATCACCTGAGTAGACTAGAATCACAAAGACACAGGCTGGCAATCCTGCACTGCAGCATCATTTAACATAGCCAAGACGTGGAAGAAACCAAAATGTTCATCAACAGAAAAATGCACAACGAATAAGTGGTCCATGTACAGAAGGAATATTAGCCATGGAAAAGAATGAAACAGTGTCGTTTACACCACCATAGAAGGACCTACAGATAAACACCCAATTTGAAATAAGGAAGAAATGAAAGAATAGATAATCTATGATATAAATTATAGGTGTTACCTAAAACTTGATACCCATGAAATTATTTCCAAGAGGAGGACACACATGGATTAAGAAAACAAAATTATGTTTAACCAAATGGAAAAGTGTAAGGAATGGATGAATTAGGATATGGGGGTTAACAGACATGTACTTACACATATGAAATATATGTCACAAAATAACTATGGAATACCAAGAGAGGTGTACTCAACACTCTCTAATAATCTACACAGGAAAGGATCCAAAGATGAATAGTTAGATACATAGGTATAGTGAATCAGATTTTGTACACCTAAAACAAACAACATTTTTATCCAGTTTGCTCTGATAATTAATAAAGATTAAATTTAAATAACAAACAAGAAGTAAGGAGATATAAGCTCTTGGGGGTTTGCCCTGGCACATTCCACTCTAACTTGCAGCCTACTAACAGGATTTCCAGGAAGGCTCTGTTGTCCAAAAACCTCGAGTTGGAAATATAGAAATGCTGCTGCCTTGTGGCCGTTTCCTGCAAGAGCGGCTTTAATCCCACAGTTAATGGTCACTTAACATTCACAAGGACACAGGGCTGTAAAAGACACATGCACTCAAAAATTGTGCTGAGGTAGGGAATGGACAAAAAAATTCAAAACTGGCAAAATTTTCAAGGAGACAGTATAAAGAGGCAAGTTGTACTCACTCTTTTTCAAAAAAAAAGGAAAATGGATAAAAGCTCAACATTAGCAATTATGAGAGTCATGCAAATAGAACCTACAAAAAGGTTTCAATTCACATCAGTCGAATTACCATCAGCAAAATGTCTACAAACAATAAATGCTGAAGGGGTTTTAGAGAACTGTGTACCTCTAGCTGCTGGTGACATGTAAAGCAGTAAGATCCTGTAATGAAAACAGAAAGGAGCTGCGTTTAAAAGTAAAATTTGAGATGCCATTTGATCCAGCACGCCCACCACTGGGCCTATCACCTAAGAACCGAATCGAGAAGACACATGCTGACAAAGCTGTACTGAAGCAATATTCAAATTAGCCAAGACATGGAAGCAGTGAAAATGTCAATCAACAGATGAATGGACAAAGAACATATGGTACATGTACCTAATGGAAGATTAGCTTTTGAAAAAAATTAACAATGCCGTTTTCATGACTACAGGTGACCCTAGAAATAATCATATTACGTTAAGTCAGAAGTGTATGATATATATCCTATGATATAATTTTTATATATTATCTTAAGATTCCTACCAATGAACGTATTTCCAAAGGAAAAGACACTCAGAGATGTATAAAGCAAACTAATGGTTAACCAAAATGAAAGGTGAGAGGATGGATAAATTAGGATTATGGTGTTAACATACATACACTAATGTATGTTATATGTATATAATCTTATAATATATAAAATATATAAGTTATATAATCGCTAATACATACAAATTATATAATCTCCAAACACCTACCAAACACCAAGGGAGGTCTACTTAACACTGTAATAATGTACATGGTAACAGGATCCAAAGATGAACAGATATATGTATGAAAAACTGATCAGAATCTGTACATCCAGAGAATCACAACACTCTAATAAAATTTACTCGGATAGGGGCTTCCCTGGTGGCGCAGTGGTTGAGAATCTGCCTGCCAATGTAGGGGACACTGGTCTGAGCCCTGGTCTGGGAGGATACCACATGCCATGGAGCAACTAGGCCCGTGAGCCACAACTACTGAGCCTGCGTGTCTGGAGCATGTGCTGCGCAACAAGAGAGGCTGCGATAGTGAGAAGCCCACGCACCGCGATGAAGAGTGGCCCCTGCTTGCCGCAACTAGAGAAAGCCCTCGCACAGAAACGAAGACCCAACACAGCCAAAAATAAATAAATAAATATTAAAGGCAAAGAAGATAGGGGAAATTGTAAATAGAGTAAGGATCTAGTTTTAAAAAATTTTTTACTCTGATAAAAAACATAAAATAAATTCAAAAAACAAACATAAGTAGGAGACATAAGCTTTTCAGAGTTTGTCCTGGAACATTCCACTACAATTTGCAACCTAGGAACACAACTTCCAGGAAGGCTCTCCTGCCCTTGTAACCAAAGCTAGGAATGTAGAAATCTGCCACTTTGTGGCCAATTCCTGCAACAACAGCTTTAATCCCAGTGCTATTGGTCACTTAATATTCACAAGGACTGCAGGGCTTTAAATGACACCTGCCCTCAAAAATTATCCTGCGGTCAGAAATGGACATTAATATGCAAAACAGTAGAAAATCTGGAGGAGACAATTTCAAGAGGTATATTTCCTCACAGTGTTTTTTTTTAAAGGACATGAAAAAATGTTCAACATCAAGAATTATTAGGAACATGCAAATTTAAACTATAAAAAGGTATTACCTCACAATAGTCTGAATGGCCATCAGAGAAAAATGTCTGCAAACAATAAATGCTGAATGGGTTTCCGAGAATGGATACACTCCTATGCTGTTGCTGGGATGTAAACTGGTAACAGCCACTAATCAGAACAGAATGAAGGTGCCTTTAAAAGGTAACAGTTGAGCTACTATGTGATCCTGCCAAACCACTAATGGGCCTGTAACCCGAGAACACCAGAATTCAGAAAGACACAGGTACCCAAAAGTGCTCTTCAGCGATACTTAAAATAGCCAGACATGGATGCAAGCAAAATGTCCAAGTACACATGAATGGACAAAGAAGTGGTACATGTACACAATTGAATATTAGCCATGGAAAAGATGAAACAATGCCTTTTGCAGCACCACTGATGAACCTAGGGGTAATCATACTACGTAAAGTAAGTCACAAAAAGAAAGACAAATATCCAATGATATCATTTACTAGTGTTATCTAAAAATTGATATCCATGAACATATTTCCACTGAGAAAGACCCATACAGACTTTGAAAAAGGTGAAAGGAATGGAAAAATTAGGATGTTGGGGTTAACATGCATTTAATAATTCATATAAAATATATAATCAAGAAGGACCTACTGGATGCCAAGAGAGGTCTACTCAACTCTCTCTAATGACCTACATGGGAAAGAATCTAAACCTGATTAGATATATGTATATATGTATATGTATGAATGAACCAGGTTCTGTACACCTAGAACAAACATAACATTGTAATCAAATTTACTCTGATAAGAAATAAAAATTAAATTAAACAAGAAGTAATGTGACACAAGATTTTGGGTATTTGTCCTGGCACTTTACACTCCAATTTACAACCTAGGAAGAGGAATTCCACTAAGACTCTGTTTTCCCTAGCAATCAAGTTGAGTATGAATAAATTCCGCTGCCTTGTTGCCCTTTCCTGCAACTTCAACTTTAAAAACAATGCTCAAAAAAAAAAAACAATGCTTATGGGTACTTAATATTCACAAGGACCGTTGGGCTGTAAATGACACCCACAATCAGGAAATGTCCAGTGGTAGGTAATCAAAATAAATTCCAAAGGAACAGACCTCAAGATCCTATTTCAATAGGTAAATTTTACACTGTTTAAAAGAAAAGCACTTGAAAAGATGCTCTAATTCCTGTATTATTAGCGTCATGGAAATCAAAACTACAATGAGGGATCACTTCACATGAGTAAGAATAGCGATCATCGAAAAGTCTACAAACAGTAAATGCTTAAGAGGTTGTAGAAAAAAGGGAACCCTCCTATGCTGCTGTTGGGATCTAACGTGGTAACAGCCACTATAAATAACAGTATGGAGGTGGCTTTACAAGGTAAAATTAGAGGTACCATATGATCCAGCAGTCCCACTCCCAGGCGTATAACAGGAGAAAACCAGAATTGGAAAACACACATGCACCCATATGTGTACTGCAGCACAATTTACAATGTCTAAGACATGGAAGCAACCAAAATATCCATCAGCAGACGGATGGATAAAGAAGTGGTACATGTTCACAGTGAAATATTACTCAGAAATGAAAAAGAATGAAGGAATGCCATTTTGCAGCATCATGGATAGAATTAGATAATCATACTAAGTGAAGTAAGTCAGAAAGAGAAAGTCAAATATCAGGTGATACTACTTATAGCTGAAATTTCAAAATTGATACCAATGAACTAATTTACAAGAGAGAAACAGGGACTATCCAGGTGGTCCAATGGTTAAGAATCCGAGATTCCACTTCAGAGGGCATGGGTTCGATCCCTGGTGTTGGGAGAACTAATATCACGTGTGCCTCACAGTACAGCCAAACAAATAAAATAAAAGAGAGAGAAACAGACTCACAGACTTAGAAAACAAACTTATGGTTACCCAGTGAGAAAGGTGGGAAGAAGGAATAAATCAGGAGGCTGGGAAAAATATTTACACACTAATACATATAAAATAGATTATCAACAAGGACCTACTGTATAACAAAGGGAAGTCTACTCAACACTCTCTAATAACCTATATGGGAAAATAATCTGAAGATGAACAGACATATGAATATACATAACTGAACAAGATTCTCTATGCCTACCACAAACAGAATATTTTAAATCAACTTTATTCCAATAAAAAAGAAAAATTAAATTAAAACAAAAATAAGAAGTAACAAAACAGAAGATTTGGGGTGTTTGTTCTGCCACAGCCCACACTAATTTACAATCCAGGAGCCCGTCTTCCACAGTGGGTCTGGTTACCCAAGTAACCAGAGAGGGGCATGAAGGAAATCCTACCACCTGTGCCCATTTTCACAACAGCAACTTTAAAACATGTGCTTATGGGCACTTCATAGTCACAAGGACTGCCAGGGTGTAAATGACACCTGCCCTTAACAAATGTCCTGTGGTAGTTACCGAACAAAAATTCAAAATTGTCAGACTTTCAAAAAGCCTATGTCAACTGTAACTTTTTCTCACAGTGTTTAAAAAAAACACATGCAAAGATGCTCAAAATCTCGAATTATTAGATACATGCAAATCAAAACTACAACAAGGTATCACCTCGCACCGTCAGAATGGCCATCATCAAAAAGTTTACAAACCATAAATGCTGGAGAGGACATGGAGAAAAGGGAACCCTCCTATGCTGTTGGTGAGATGTAAGCTGGTAAGAGCTACTATAAAGCAGACTATGGAGATGTAAAAATAGAGCTACCATATCATCCAGCAGTCCTACTTCTGGGCGTACATCTTCAGAAAGCCAGAATTCAAAAAGACAAATGCACCCAAACCCAAACATGCGTTGCAGCACTATTTACAATAGCCAAGACATGGAGACAACCAAAATGTCCATCAACAGATGAATGGATAATGAAGAAGTGGTACATGTACACAATCAAATATTACTGAGAAATGAAAAAGGATGATCATCTCTAGGTCCATTCCTGTTGCTGCAAATTGCATTATTTCATTCTAAGTGAAGTAATTCAGATAGAAAAAGAAAAATATCATATGATATCACTTATAGTGGAGTCTAAAAAATGATAGAAATGAACAAATTTATAAAACAGAAACAAACCAACAGACTTCAGATATCCTTCAGTGAGAAAAAATTTTTAATCTGTTACAAATCATTAAATGTCAACCTGAAAAATGTAAGCAATAAATAACATTGTAAAGGTATTAATTCTCCCCAAATTAACCTATACCAGACATTAGCAAACTAAACCTGGAGATCACATCCAGCCTATCACCTTCTTTTATAAATTAAATTTAATGAATGACCCACAAGAAAACCCATAATGAGACATCAGGTCACACCTCTCAACGTGGCTATTATTCCAAAGTCTACAAATATGAAATGTTGTTCATGACATGGAGAAGGGAACCCTAGTACACTGTTGGTGGGATTGTAAATTGGTACACCCACTATGAAAAGAATATGGAGGTCCTGAGAAAAGCTACAAGTAGAACTATCATATTAGCCAACAATTCCACTGCTTGGTATATGTCCAAAGAAAATGAAGACACCAATTTGACAAGATACATGCATCCCAGTGTTCATAGTAGCATTATTTATAATTGCCAACATATGGAAGCAAACTAAATGTCCATCAACAGATAAGTGGATAAAGAAGATGTGGTATGTATACACAATAGACTATTACTCAGCCATTAAAAAGGATCAAATTCTGCCATTTGTAACAACATGGATAGGCCTAGAATATTTATACCTACTTAAATAAGTTAGAGAAAGACAAATACTCTATGTTCTCACTTCTCTGTAGAATCTCAAAATGCAAGAAAGGAATGTATATAACAAAACAGAAATAGACTCACAGAGAACAAATTAGTGGTTACTGGTGGGGTGAGTGAAGGGGGGAGGGAAAGACAGTAGTTTGTTTCTCTAAATCCAATACCCCTCTGTATGAAATAAACAAACAAGTATATATAGTACAACACAGGGAAATATAGCCATTATTTTGTAATCACTTTAGTGGAGCATGATCTATAAAAATATTCAATCCATATGTTGTACCCCTGAGACTAATGTAATATTGTAAATCAACTATACTTCAATTTAAATAATCCATAGGGTGGCTGAATGGATTAAAGAAAGTTCAATTATACTGTGTACAAGAGATTCATATTAACTTCTAATCCATATATAGCATAAAATTGAATGATTGGAAAAAAAATACTCCATGAAAATGGTACTTGCCTAACTAGTTTATTATGAGGTAAAAAAGACTTGAAGTCAAACCTCTCAAAGGAAAGTAGGTTATCATACAATGATAAATGGATTAATTCATCAAGAAATCATGACAATTATAAATATGTATGTATCCAGCTTTGGAGCCTCTCAACATATAAAGAATATATTAACCCACGTAAAGGGGAACATGTGCAGAAATAAAATAATGGTAAGAAACATTGATATCCAACTTTCAACACTGTATAGATCATCCAGACAGAATATCAATCAGGAAACACTGAACTTGAACACACACTTGATATCAAATGAACCTAAAATACATCTACAGTATATTCCACTCAACAGCAGCAAACTTTCCATTGTTCTTAAGTACACATAGAACATTGCCTAGGGTAGATCCTATGTTAAGCCACAAAACAAGTCTTCAAAAATCCAAGAATATTGAAATCATATCAAGGATCATTTCCAACCACAATGGTATGAAACTGACATTCAATATTAAAAAGAATAATTGAAAATTCAAGAACACTTAGAAATTGAACAATAAGCTCCTGAATAGCCAATGCATACATGAATAAATCAAAAGGGAAATTTAAAAGAAATCTTAAAGCAAACAAAATTGGAAACACAAAGTACCTAAATTTATGGAATACAGGAACAAGACTGCAATTCAAAGAGTTATGTTTACAGTAATAAATGCATATATTTTCAAAGAATTCTTGAGAGGGGATCAAGATGATAGTGTAGGAAGATACTGAGCTCCCCTCCTGCCATGGACACACCCAAATTACAACAACTTACACGGAAATTATCTCTGAAGACTAGCAGGGAACATTTTCCACAACTAAAGATATAAGGAAGGAGAAACCACAAGGCAGGTAGGAGGACTGGAAACACAATCTAATTGGAACCCATATGTGGAGCACAGTGACCCACAGCTGGAAGATATCACAATTGCATAGGTCCTCCACATGGAGGGAAGGGTCTGAGCCTGGCATCAGGCTTCTCAGCCCAGGGTTCCTGCACTGGAAGAAAAGAACACAGCAGGTCTGGCTTTGAAAACCTGAAGGGCTTATTTTCAGGAAAGCTAGAGGCTAAAGAAAACTGAGACTTTGCTCTCATAGGGCACACACAAATCTCACATGTTCTCAGTCCCTGTGCAGAGCCAATAGTGTGAAAGACACAGGTGTCGGACCCACTTGCTAATCTTGGAGAGCTTCTTGGAAAGACAAGAGGCAGCTGGGACTCCCACTAGGAACTGAGACATTGGCAAGCAACATTTTAGAGTCTTCCATGGAACTGATTAGAATCAGGGGCCTGCCCCATTTACCACCATACCCATAGCACTCCTGCACCAGAAGGCCTTGCAACCAGACACACTGGGGGCCTACCCTGTCTGCCTGTGCACCTGGAGCACCACACAGCCACCCATAATGGAGGGCTGCCTTGGTTATCAGCACATCCACAGCAATCACATACTGCAGGGGCTCACATCCATTTAGGCCAGGGTCCAACACAGCCTACCAGCTTGTCTACAGCAGTCGGCCCTGCCATAAGAGAAAGGTGTGCGCAGCCCACACAGGGGACACCCCTGGAGCATGTGGCTCTGCTGGCCAGAGGACAATGTGCTGCTGGGCCCTATCAGTCATCTCCTATATAAGGCCACTTCTCTGAGACCCAGGAATGTAACAACCTGAACCTAATGAATAGAAATTCACAGAGAGTTAGGAAACATAAGGAAATTGAGGAATATGTTACAAATGAAGTAACAAGACATGGCATCAGAAAAAGAACTGAATAAAACAGGGATAAACATTCTACCTGATAAAAAAAGTGTTCACAGTAGTGATTATAAAGATGCTCACCCAAGTCAGGAGAAGAATAGATGGACACAGTGAGAATTTCAACAAAGAGTAATAAGATGTCAAAAAGAACCAAACAGTGAACAACACAATAAAAGAGCTTAAAACATACACACACACACACACACGAGAGAGAGAGAAGCCACATTATATTATATGATACAGAAGAACAGATCAGTGAAATGGAAAACAGAGTAGTGAAAATCACCCAAACTGAATAGCACAAAGAAAAAACAATTAGGACTATAGGTAAAGGGACCTCTGAGACAACATCAAGAATATTAACATGAGCATTACAGGGGTCCCAGAACAAGGAGAAGAGAGAAATGGGCAGAGAACTTATTAGAGGATATAGTAACTGATAACTTTCCTAACCTGGGGAAGGAAACACGCATCCAGGTCCAGGAAACACAGAGTCTCAAAGAAGATGAAGACAAACAGGTCCACAACAAGACATATTATAAAGCCCCCCAAATTTAAAAATTTAAAGAGGGATCACAGAAGTAGTGAAATAAAAGGGTCTAGTTATGTTCAAGTTACTCCCATAAGACTGTGAGACGACTTCTCAGCAGAATTTGCAGACTACGAAGGAATGATAAGATATATTCAATGGGCTTAAAAGAAAAAGTCTACAACAGGAATACTCTACCAGCAAGATTATGATTCAGAATTGAAGGAGAGGGCTTACCTGATGGCACAGTGGTTGATAATCTTCCTGCCAATGCAGGAGACAGGGGTTTGAGCCCTGACCAGGAAGATCCCACATGCCACAGAGCAACTAAGACTGTGTGCCACAACTACTGAGCCTGTTCTCTAGAGCCCATGAGCCACAACTACTGAAGCCTGAGCACCTAGAACCCATGTTCCACAACAAGAAGAGCCACTGCAATGAGAAGTCCGTGAACCACAACGAAGAGTAGCCTCCACTTGCCACAACTAGAGAAAAGACCACGCACGGCAATGAAGACCTAACACAGCCAAAAATAAATAAATAAAGAAATTTATGGGAAAAAAAGAATTGAAGGAGAGATCAAGAGTTTCCCAGACTAGCAAAAGCTAAAAGAGTTCATCACTAATAACCAGCCTTATACGCAATGTTGAAGGATTTTACTTAAGCTTAAAAAACTCTCACTAATTATTGATAGAAACAAGAAAACAAACAAAAGTAAAAATCTCACTGCAAAAATTATACATAGAGTAAGGGTAGTAGATCAAACATTTATTAAGCTTCTGTAAAGAATAAAAGACAATAGTAGTATGTTTTTTTAAAAAAGGAGGGCCCAAATAAATCAGAAATGAAAGTGATGATGTTACAACAGACACCACAGAAATACCAAGTATCCTAAGATACACACAGGGTAACTCAAGGCTCAGACTGGACAGAGCCCACTCTCCATTCCACTGTACATGAGTTACAGGAGCCTCAGAAACTGAGGAGGGGGTCCCTGAGGGGAGGCACAAGATAGAAGATGTTAGGCATTAACCTGACTGTATTTATGTTAAACGTGCCTGAACTACATACACATGAGATGGTTTTGCCCTGTATGTACATCGGCACCTTTAGTCTGAACTGCAGATCTTTGACTTCACCACCTCCACTGACAGCATTAGCTTCAACTGCTGTGGACCGTCTCCTATAGGATTTCCAGAACCACAAATCATCGAAGCTTCACAGGACCCAGAGTCTGTGAGACTCCCCTCAGAGTCTCAGAGTCTCAACTCCACTCAGAGACATAGAGTCACAAGAGACTCCACTCTTGGAGGGCACACAACAGTAGTGTGCACATCAGGACCCAAGGGAAGGAGCAGTGACCCCATAGGAGACTGAGCAGACCTACCTGCTAGTTTTCAAGGGTGTCCTGCAGAGGCGGGGGGAGACTGTGGCTCACTGTGGGGACAAGGACACTGGCAGCAGAAGTTCTGGGAAGTCCTCCTTGGCATGAGCCCTCCCAGAGTCCGCCATTAGCCCCACCAAAGAGCCAGGGAGGCTCCAGTGCTGGGTTGCCTCAGGCCAAACAACTAACAGAGAGGGAACTCAGCCCCATGCATCAGCAGACAAGTGGATTAAAGTTTTATTGAGCTCTGCCTACCAGAGTAACACCCAGCTCTACCCACCACCAGTCCCTCCCATCAGGAAGGTTGCACAAGCCTCTAAGATAGACTCATCCACCAGAAGGCAGACAGCAGAAGCAAGAAGAACTACAATTCTGCAGCCTATGGAAGGAAAACCACATTCACAGAAAGATGGACAAAATGAAAAGGCAGAGGAATTTGTACCAGATGAAGGAACAAGATAAAACCCCAGAAAAATAACTAAATGAGGTAGAGATAGGCAACCTTCCAGAAAAAGAATTCAGAATAATGCTAGTGAAGATGATCCAAGACCTTGGAAAAAGAACAGAGGCAAAGATCAAGAAGATGCAAGAAATGCTTAACAAACACCTAGAAGAATTAAAGAACAAACAAACAGAGATGAACAATACAATAACTGAAATGAAAAATACACTAGAAGGAATCAATACCAGAATAACTGAGGCAGAAGAATGGATAAGTGACCTGGAAGACAGAAAGGTGAAATTCACTGCTGCAGAACAGAATAAACAAAAAAGAATGAAAAGAAATGGAGACAGCCTAAGAGACCTCTGGGTTAACATTAAACGCAAAAACATTCGCATTATATGGGTCGCAGAAGGAGAAGAGAGAGAGAAAGGACCTGAGAAAATATTTGAAGAGATTATAGTCGAAAACTTCCTTAGCATGGGAAAGGAAATAGCCACTCAAGTCCAGGAAGCACAGAGAGTCCCAGGCAGGGTAAACCCAAGCAGAAAAATGCCAACACACATAGTAATCAAATTGACAAAAATTACAGGCAAAGAAAAATTATTGAAAGCAACAAGGGAAAAATGACAAATAATATAAAAGGGAACTCCCATAAGGTTAACAGCTGATTTCTCAGCAGAAACACTACAAACAAGAAGGGAGTGGTATGATATATTGAAAGTGATGAAACGGAAGAACCTACAACCAAGAGAACTCTACCCAGCAAGGATCTCATTCAGATTTGATGGAGAAATCAAAAGCTTTATAGACAAGCAAAAGGTAAAAGAACTCAGCACCACCAAAACAGCTCTACAACAAATGCTAAAGGAAGCTCTCTAAGTAGGAAACAAAAGAGAAGAAAAAGTTCTACAAAAACAAACCCATAACAATTAAGAAAATAGTAATAGGAACATACATATCAATATTTACATTAAATGTGAATGGATTAAATGCTCCAACCAAAAGACACAGGCTTGTTGCATGGATACAAAAACAAGATCCATATATATGCTGTCTATAAGAGACCCATTTCAGACCTAGGGACAGATACAGACTGAAAGTGAGAGGATGGAAAAGGATATTCCATTCAAATGAAAATCAAAGGAAAGCTGGAGTAGCAATACTCATATCAGATAAAATAGACTTTAAAATAAAGAATGTTACAAGAGACAAGAAAAGACACTACATAATGATCAATGGATCAATCCAAGAAGAAGATATAACAATTATAAATATATATGTACACAACATAGGAACACCTCAATACATAAGGCAACTGCTAACAGCTGCAAAAGAGGAAATTGACAGTAACACAATAATAGCAGGGGACTTTAACACTTTACTTACACCAATGGAGATCATCCAGACAGAAAATTAATAAGGAAACACAAGCTTTAAATGACACAATAGAACAAATAGATTTAATTAATATTTATAAGACATTCCATCCAAAAACAGCAGATTACACATTCTTAACAACTGCACACAGAACATTCTCCAGGATTCATCACATCTTGGGTCACAAATAAAGCATCAGTAAATTTAAGGAAACTGAAATCATATCAAACGTCTGTTCTGACCACAAGGCTATGAGATTAGAAATCAATTACAGGGAAAAAAACATAAAAAACACAAACACATGGAGGCTTAACAATACGTTACTAAATAACCAAGAGATCACGGAAGAAATAAAAGAGGAAATCAAAAACTACCTACAGACAAATGGCAACAAAAACATGATGATCCAACACCTATGGGATGCAGCAAAAGCAGTTCTAAAAGGGAAGTTTACAGCAATACAGGCCTACCTCAATGAACAAGAAAAATCTCAAATAAACAATCTAACCTTACACCTAAAGGAACCAGAGAAAGAAGAACAAAACCCAAAGTTAGTAGAAGGAAAGAAATCATAAAGATCAGAGCAGAAATAAATGAAATAGAAACAAAGAAAACAATAGCAAAGATCAATAAAACTAAAAGCTGGTTCTTTGAGAAGATAAACAAAAATGATAAACATTTAGCCAGACTCAAGAAAAAGAGGGAGAGGACTCAAATCAATAAAATAAGAAATGAAAAAGGAGAAGTTGCAACAGACACCACAGAAATACAAAGCATCCTAAGAGACTACTAAAAGCAACTCTATGCCAATAATATGGACAAACTGGAGGAAATGGACAAATTCTTAGGTATAACCTTCCAAGAGTGAACCAGGAAGAAACAGAAAATATGAACAGACAAATCACAAGTAATGAAATTGAAACTGTGATTTAAAATCTTCCAACAAACAAAAGTCCAGAACCAGATGGCATCAGAGGTGAATTCTATCAAACATTTAGACAAGAACTAACACCAAAACTTCTGAAACTCTTCAGAAATTTTCAGGGGAAGGAACAATCCCAAACTCATTCTATGAGGCCACCATTACCCTGATACCAAAACCAGACAAAGATACTACAAAAAAAGAAAATTACAGACCAATATCACTGATGAATATAGATGTAAAAATCCTCAACAAAATACTAGCAAACAGAATTGAACAACACATTAAAAGGATCATACACCATGATCAGGTGGGGTTTATCCCAGGGATGCAAGGATTCTCCAATATACACAAACCAATCAATGTGATACACCATATTAACAAATTGTAGAATAAAAATATGATCATCTCAATAGATGCAGGAAAAGCTGTTGACAAAATTCAACACCCATTTATGATAAAAAAAGTCTCCAGAAATTGGGCATAGAGGGAATCTACCTCAACATAATAAAGGCCATTTATGACAAACCCACAGCACACATCATTCTCAATGGTGAAAAAATAAAAGCATTTCCTCTAAGATCAGGAACAAGACAAGGATGTCCACTCTCACCACTATTATTCAGCAAAGTTTTGGAAGTCCTAGACACAGCAATCAGAGAAGAAAAAGAAATAAAAGGAATACAAATTGGAAAAGAAGAAGTAAAACTGTCACTGTTTGCAAATGACACGATACTATACAGAGTGAATCCTAAAGATGACACCAGAAAACTACTAGAGCTAATCAATGAATTTGATAAAGTTGCAGGATACAAAATCAATGCACAGAAATCTCTTGCATTCCTATACATTAACAATGAAAAATCAGAAAGAGAAATTAAGGAAACAATCCCATTCACTATTGCAACAAAAAGAATAAAATACGTAGGAATGAACCTACCTAAGGGGTAAAAGACCTGTACTCAGAAAACTATAAGACACTGCTGAAAGAAATCAAAGACGATATAAACAGATGGAGGTATAAACCATGTTCTTGGGTTAGAAGAATCAATATTGTGAAAATGACTATATTACACAAAGCAATCTACAGATTCAATGCAATCCCTATCAAATTACCAGTAGCATTTTCTACAGAACTAGAAAAAAAATCTTAAAATTTGTATGGAGACAAAAAAGACCCCGAATAGCCAAAGCAGTCTTGAGGGAAATTAAAAGACCTGACTTCAGGCTATACTACAAAGCTACAGTAACCAAGACTATATGGTACTGGCACAAAAACAGAAATATAGATCAATGGAACAGGATAGAAAGCACAGAGATAAACTTATGTACCTATGGCTAACTCATCTATGACAAAGGAGGCAAGGATATACAATGAAGAAAAGACAGTCTCTTCAATAAGTGGTGCTGGGAAAACTGGACAGCTACATGTAAAAGAATGAAATTAGAACACTCCATAACATCATACACAAAAATAAACTCAAAATGGATTAGAGTCCTAAATGTAAGACTAGACACTATAAAACTCTTAGAGTAAAACATAGGCAGAACACTCTATTACATAAATCACAGCAAGATCCTTTTTGACCCACCTCCTAGAGAAATGGAAATAAAAACAAAAATAAACAAATGGGACCTAATGAAACTTAAAAGCTTTTGCACAGCAAAGGAAAACATAAACAAGATGAAAAGACAACCCTCAGAATGGGAGAAAATATTTTCAAATGAAGCAAATGACAAAGGATTAATCTCCAAAATTTACAAGCAGCTCATGTAGCTCAATTTCACAAAAACAAGCAACCCAATCCAAAAATGGGAAGAAGACCTAAATAGACATTTCTCCAAAGAAGATATACAGGTTGCCAACAAACACATGAAAGGATGCTGAACATCACTAATCATTAGAGAAATGCAAATCAAAACTACAGTGAGGTATCACCTCACAGCAGTCAGAATGGCAATCATCAAACAATCTACAAACAATAAATGCTGGAGAGGTATTTATTGGAGAAAAGGGAACCCTCTTGCACTGTTGGTGGGAATGTAATTTGATATAGCCACTATGGAGAACAGTATGGAGGTTCCTTAAAAAACTAAAAATAGAAGTACCATACCACCCAGCAATCCAACTCCTGGGCATTTACCCGGAGAAAACCATAATTCAAAAAGAGTTATGTACAACAACATTCATTGCAGCTCTATTTACAATAGCCAGGACATGGAAGCAACCTAAGTGTCCATCGACAGATGAATGGATAAAGAAGATGTGGCACATATATACAATGGAATATTACTCAGCCATAAAAAGAAACAAAACTGAGTTATTTATAGTGAGGTGGATGGACTTAGAGTCTTTCCTACACAGTGAAGTATGTCAGAAAGAGAAAAACAAATACCATATGCTAAGAGAGATATATGGAATCTAAAGAAAAAAAAAGTTTATGAAGAACCTAGGGGCAGGACAGGATTAAGGACACAGACATAGAGAAAGGACTTGAGGACACGGGGAGGGGGAAGGGTAAGCTGGGACAAAGTGAAAGAGTGGCATGGACATATACACATTACCAAACGTAACATCAATAGCTATTGGGAAGCAGCCACATAGCACAGGGAAATCAGCTCAGTGCTTTGTGACCACCTAAAGGAGTGGGATACAGAGGGTGGGAGGGATATGCAAGAGGGAGGGGATATGGTGATATCTGTATATGTATAGCTGATTCACTTTGTTATACAGCAGAAACTAACACACCATTGTAAAGCAATTATACACCAATAAAGGTGTAAAAGAAAAAAAAAAGAAAGAAAGCCCAGAGATAAATCTACACACCTATGGTCAACTAATCTATGACAAAGGAGGCAAGACTATACAATGGAGAAAAGACAGTCTCTTCAATCAGTGGTACTGGGAAAACTAGACAGCTACATGTAAAAGAATGAAATTAGAACACTCCCTAACACCACACACAAAAATAAATTCAAAATGGATTAGAGACCTTAATGTAAGACTGGACAGTATAAAACTTAGAGGAAAACATAGGAAGAATTCTTGGACATAAACCACAGCAAGATCTTTTTTGATGCACCTCCTAGAGTAAAGGAATAAAAAACAAAATAAACAAATGGGTCCTAATGAAACATAAAAGCTTTTGCAAAGCAAAGGAAACTACACACAAGATGAAAAGACAACCCTCAGAATAGGAGAAAATATTTGCAAACGAATCAACAGACAAAGGATTAATCTCCAATATATATAAACAGCTCATGCAGCTCAATATTAAAAAAACAAACAACCCAATACAAAAATGGGCAGATCTAAATAGACATTTCTTCCAAGAAGACATAGAGATGGTCAAGAAGCACATGAAAAGCTGCTCAACATCACTAATTATTAGAGAAATGCAAATCAAAACTACAATGAGGTATCACCTCACACCTGTTAGAATGGGCATCTTCAGAAAATCTACAAACAACAAATGCTGGAGAGGGCTGGAGAAAAGGAACCCTCCTCTTCCACTATTGGTGGGAATGTAAATTTATGCAATCACTATGGAGAACAGTATGGAGGTTCCTTAAAAATCTAAAAATAGAATTACCATATGATCCAGCAATCCCACTACTGGGTATATACCCAGAGAAAACTATAAATCAAACAGAAACATTAACCACAATGTTCATTGCAGCACTATTTACAATAGCCATGTAATGGAAGCAACCTAAATGCCCACAGACAGACGAATGGATAAAGATGTGGAACATATATAAAATGGCATATTTCTCAGCCATAAAAAGGAATGAAATTGGATCATTTGTAGAGACATCGATGGATCTAGAGACTGTCATACAGAGTGAAGTAAGTCAGAAAGAGAAAAACAAATATTGTGTATTACTGCATATATGTGGAACCAAGAAAAATGGTACAGATGAACCGGTTTGCAGGGCAGAAATAGAGACACAGAGGTAGAGAACAAACGTATGGACACCAAGGGGGGAAAGCCGTGGAGGGGTGGTGGTGGGATGAATTGGGAGATTGGGATTGACATGTATAAATTTATATGTATAAAATAGATAACCAATAAGAACCTGCTGTATAAAAAAATAAATAAAATTAAATTTAAAAAAATAAAACAGAAAAAGAAGTTCTTCCCCTCCCAAAGGTGTATTTATATGAATGAATTATTTCCATGCTTATATCTATAAATACAAAAAATAGGAATAAAACCTACCTTGAACCAAAAAAGAAAAAAGGAAAAAAATCAGAACCCACCAGTTATACAGAGGAAAACCCTATGAGGGCACTTGCTCCAGTGGTAAACAATTCTGAAGTTGGTCAGAGTGGGGAATCATCTCCCATGCAGCCAGCAGCCCCCCCGCAAGGAGCGTCCTCATTGCAAAGCTGGGGGACCGTGCCAAGGCGTCTGTGAGTAAACGTGAGCTGAGCCCCAGGCCAGCTGCTGCTGAACTGTTCCCACCCTTCCCAGGTAAAACACCTGAATATGTACAAGGGCTTGAAAGCCTAGAGGAAGGGCCGTGGAGCCACACCAGCGACAGCACGCAGGCTGACTTGGTGCCTGCAGGCCAGCCAGGATGGTCCTGGCCCCAGACGCTCTTCTGGAAGCTTTCCATTTCCCTGCCTGAGATACCCTTCCTGTCCCGGCCCCCATTGCTTTTTTCGTTCCTCACCTCTGCCCGGGGAGAAATTCCAGCGGCATGTATGGGTGACACATCCTCTTCTTTAGCAGGTGGCAGCCCGGCAATTCCTGCAGAAAGTCCAGCAGAACCCCACTCACACTGGGCCACCCACAAAGTCACGGACCCTCACTCCCTCCCACCAGCCCAGCCCCGAGACTGCTGACGGGGCAGAGAATATGGCGTCAGGCACAGCTGCAGGGACTCTTGCTGCCTGGAACGGTGTTTATATTGACCTCAACCCAGGCACACCTGCGGAGGGCTGGCAGGCAGGGTCAGGCTGCTCAGGTCAGCCAATCCTCACCCCTCAGCGGCTCACATTTGCAGAAAATGGACCTTGCTGCACAGGCCACGTACAAGGAACAGGTGTGGGCTCCTGAGAGTCAGGAGAGACAAGGGGCTGCAGCTCTGGCTTGTTTTCTTATCATTGTATCTGACCCATGTGTGGGAGACAACTTCAAGAAGACCCTCTCCTAATGAGAGGAACCCAGGAGTCAGGGAGAGGAGGGGTGCTGGGTGGAGACAGAGGCCTGGTGCCCCAGCTGCAGTGGAAGTCTCTGGAAGACCAGGCAGAGGGAGGGCGCACAGAGTGATGCCCAGGGTCACACACCTGTCGGAGCTGCTGTTTGTTAGTTCAAGTCCTGCTCTGAGGTGCGCTGTGTCAGCTCCAACCAACAGGTGGGCTGGGGGTGCTCTGCAATGAGGGCTATGTGCACGGTTCCTGTGTGCCCAGACTTGCTGGGTGCCTGCCCAGGTGAGCTCCATACCCGTGTAGGGGCCTGACCATGAGAGCCCCATGGGCTGCTGGGTACCTGCCCAGGTGAGCTCCATATCCTGGGAGGGGCCTGACCACGAGAACCTCGAAGGCTACTGGGTACCTGGTAAAGAATTTCAGGACAGTCAGCGAAGCCACCAAGGATATACATCCAGTAGTTTCTAATTCCTACACCCTGCTGGTCATTCTACCATCCACCAGGACATGGTATTCTGTATTAGACTTAGATGATGCCTTCTTCTGTATTCCATTAGTTCCAGAGTCACAAGAAATTTTGACTTGTGATTGGCAGGGCTCAACATACAATGAAGACAATACTGCTGGGGCCGTCCTGCCCCAAGGGTTCAAAAATTCCCACACCATCTTTGGGGAAACTTAACTAAAACCTAAAAGATCTACCTCTGTAGAAGGGAACCTTCCTTCAAAAGGCAGACAACATTCTGCTCGCCAGCCCTACTAAGGAGGCCTCTGAACTACCTAGCCAATAAAGGATAGAAGGTGTCCAAGAAAAAGGCTCAAATATCACAGACTAAGGTGATCTGCCTGGGCTTCATTCTCATGGAAGGTCAGAGAAGCCCATCCCAGGAAAGAGAAGAAGCCATTTGCAGCCTTACCCCTTCTAAAACTAGAAGACAGCTTAGGGTTCCTGGGGAGGCCGGGGTTTGCTGCATCTGGATCCCTAACTACAGTCTAATAGCTGGGCCTCTATATGAAACACTGACAGGAAAAGATGATGATCCTTTTGAATAGAATCCAGAAGCGGCCTTTCAAGAATGGAAAGAGCAGTTAATTCAGACCCTTGCCCTGGACCCCCCTAATTTAGCTAAACCCTTTTACATTCTCGGTCAAAGGTGAATCGCCCTTGGAGTATTAGTGCAAAAACTGGGACCACTTGAACTGTAACAACTCAAGTATGCCATCCAGGTAGGAGAAGCTATGGTCACCAAGGTCTTGGCCCGCCGCCACATCTGGCCAGGATACTGGGGGTATCTAAAAACCTGGAAATCAGCAGCCCACAAGGCCAGCTCCCTCCCAAGGCAAAAGGACCCCACGTGGTGATCCTAACCACCCACCATGCCCTGAAGTCGCAGGAGTTGCTCCGTGGACACACTGACCTCGAGAGAGGAGGCCCTCCAACTCCAACCTTCAGAGAGACAAACGGGGGCAATGGGACCCCATGACGACTCATGTGACCATCACTTGACCTGGAGTTTCTCTCAGAAAACAACAAGAATGTGCCCCAAAAGAACAGACTACTGCTTGCAGGACTTACTGCACCCAGAGGGGAGCTAATAAGCTTGGCAGGGGAACTGTATATCACTCTGTCACCATAGAAAAGCCTACAGACACCACGGTGACGGCGGCCAATAAGACCGGCTGGACTCCTGGCTACTTCAAAAGGCCGTTGACTCAGTGGCCATCATGGTCCTGGATCACCACCGACCCTGGACTGTCTGGGAGTTGAGCAGACAGGGCTCTGACACCTGGTGCTGTTTGTACGTTAATTCAGGGGCCTAATTGAAGAAAGCGCAGACTACTGGTCAGAACATCTAGGCTGGCAGAAACTGTCAGCCTAAGGTGGCCGAACAAATGTGGGGCGGGGTAAAACCTGCCCCCCCAGCGTCTCTACGCATCTCTTTCCTGGACCCTTAAAGGTCATTAGAATCTATAACACTTCCAATGCCGGTGCTCAGGCGGACGAGCAGTGAGGCAGGAGGCCTGGGGACAATCAACCTCACCTGGAGGCTGCTGGGGAGGAGTTCTGCCCCTCCCCCCCGGGTATGAGGACTCCCAACTCAGCACAAAGCAGTTACAGAAGAGGGGTCTGTACCCTCAGCGCCCTAAGAATGAGGAACGGGACAAAAGGCAAAGGAGGGGTTTGTCACTGGCAAAGCCGATGAAAAATTCCTGGGAGATAAAAATAGAATCTGGGCAATAAAATAAAGTCTAACCTTTTTTTCCTTTGTGCTTTGTCTAATTTCACTTGCTCCTAGGTTTCCACATGCAGAGGTCCCACACCCAGCACTTCAGACCTGATTTCTTAGTGCAAAATGGCTGGGCCGACACCTCAGCTCGCGGGGCCCTGTGCAGACTCCGCAACATAGAGCCTGAGGTCCAGTCAACCAGGCCCTCGAGAGCTCCGCCCCCTCCCTCTCGCTGACGCTGCCAGGATCCCTATACAGCAGCCCCGCCCACAGCCCATGGGGGAGCGCCCACTCTCACCTCTCCATTGTCTGATCAAAATATAAAGTTATCCTTTGCTTCTGAAGCAAACTCAGTCTCAATCTGTTGAGTCCAATGACAATGGGCAAGGGGACCCTTGTTGGGGTCCATTCTGGAGGATCAGTAACAGAATTTGAGAACATTGTAACTTCAGTGGACAGATGTGTGAACCAAACTGTAAGGAACGCAGAGCAGTGTATAAGGCTTGTGTAAAATAAGATGTTTCTAACACTTCCATTTGATATTTCCATCACTTTATTATAAGCAAGGTCAGTGGAGGGTTATTGTATTATTTTTCAGGTCAAGTTTAGAGAAATTAAGTGTTTGTTTTCCAAGGATGTACATCTAATGATCCTGGCTGAAGCTTCAATCTTCTTTTGAATGCTTTTCCATTGAAAATTATACCATTCTTTCAGCTCCCCCATTTCTGTGGAATATAAAATCTTGTAACTTATTGTTACCAAAGGGGAAAGGGGCGGGGAGGGATAATTTAAGATTTTAGAATTAACACATACACAATGCTATGTATGAAATGGATAATCAACAAGGGCCTACTGTATAGGACAGGGAGCTACACTCAATATTTTGTAATAACCTATAAGGGGAAAGAATCTGAAAAAATAGATATGTATATCTACATCATCTATCAAGGTCAGATAAAATGTAACTTAAGGGAGGCTGATGGTGAGCGCTTCTGACCCTTAATCATCTAAAGCTTGGACTCTGCGTACTGCCCAAGGCCCTTCATGAACATACACGCATGTACCATAGCTTAAAACTTCCCCAGTTTTGGGGTTCGGGGAGACACTGATTTGGAAAGATCCCTGGTGTTCCCCTTACTTGCAGGGGACCCTTCCTACTGCTGAAACACGCCTGTCACACCCAGAGGATGGTACACCATCTGATCGGGAAGAGTTTGGAAAAGGCACATCATCTCCTCATCTCCAGGTGCTCGGGTTCCCCCCACCAGCCTCTTTCCAAACAATCTCCCCACTTAACGAAGTCAGCACCATCAACATCCAGTTTTGCACAGTTTGGAATTTGTCCGGAGGATGAAGGGGAAGTGGGAGAACGATGAGAGACAAGCCCTAGGTGTTTGGACAAGAAAATGCCACTTTAATTTCCATTTAGTAAAAGGAATTAACCAAACGTTCACCTTGCCCCCAGAACCAGAATAGGGCTTGAAGCAATGCTGCTGTTTTTTGGCTAGATCTCAAAGAAACAAGTTGAAAAATGGAGGTCAGGAGCACTGCAATTCAGAAACCTGCAGGGTTTTAAATGATACCTATCACTGAAAAATGTCTTGAGGTAAGTCATGGAAAAGGATTTTAACGAAAGGCAGAATTGCAGAAAAGGAATTTCAAGAGGTAGATTGAACTAGCCATTAAAGCACATGAAAAAGCGGCTGAACTTCACCAATCACACAGTTGTCCAAAAAGGGCGTATGCTTTTTTCCTGAATATATTCAGGAAAAAAGCATACGCCCTTTTTGGCCAAAAAAAACAGGCTGGCAATGCAAATCAACACTACAAAGAGGTATCAATTCGAATCAGTCAGAAGGGCTATCCTCACAAAATGTAAAAACCAGAAATGCAGGACAGGGCTTGGAGAAAATGGAACCCCATTATGCTGATGGTGGGAATGTAAATTGCCAACGGCCAGGCTGCAGAATTGTATTGTGTTTCCTAAAAAATTTAAAAAACAGAGACACAGAGCATACCACACTTGCACTCATGGGCGTATATCCTGTGAAAACCAAAAGTCCACAGGACACAAGCACCCCAAAGTTTAGTGCTTCTCTGTTTACAAGAGCCTCGAATTGGATACAATATAAATGTCCTTGGAGGGGGCGGGAATGGATAAAGAAGATGTGGTACTTACAGACAATGGAATATACCTCAGCCAGGAAATCAATGAAATAAGGCCAGTTGGAGCAACTCGTGTGGACTTAGGTACTATCATTCTAAGTGACATAAGTCAGACAGAAAAAGAGACTTATCATGAGATATCACTTATAGGTGGAATCTAAAAATGGCTACACATGAACTAAATTACAAAACAGAAACAGAGTCACACATTTAGAAACCACACTTATGGCTGCTAAAGGTGAAAGGTGGGGTGGGGTGAGGCATAAACCATGAGGTTGAAATTAGCACAGATATGGTTCCAAACCAAAGAGCTAATTGACAAGACCTACTCTATAGCTCAAAGAACTGGACTCACAATACTCTAGTCACCAGAAAAGAATATATACGACTGGTAAGGATCTAAAAAAGAACTTATTAAGGTCTATCTGTAAGTGAATCAAGAAGACGTACAGCAGCAAGAAACACAACACTGAAAAACAGCTGTACCCCATTATAAAAATAAATTACATGTGGGAGGGAGGGAGATGCATGAGGGAAGGGATGTGGGAACGGATGTATATGTATGACTGATTCACTTTGTTATAAAGCAGAAACTAATAAAAAAAATTTTAAAAATAAAAATAAATAAAATAAATTACAAAAAAAAAGACAGTGAGAGAGAGAGAGAGAAATTCCTACAGAATTCCTTCAGGGTCTCTGATGCAACCTGGATTGACCACATTTAGACCCACAGATAGATGAGACTTAAGGATGGACACTCGTGGAGTGAGAAAATTGGTGAGGATGGGCCAGCAAATGCAGCACCTTTAGAATAATACTGCCTGGCCCCATTCCAAGGGTCCCAAATCTCCAGGTGCAGGGGAACCTTCCTAGAGCTAAAATATGCATGGGACACACAGAGGATGGTACACCATCTGAGTGGGAAGAATTTGGAGAAGGCACCTCCTCTCCTAATCTCCTGGTGCTCGGGTCCCAACTCCAGCCTGTTTTCTAACTATCTACTCACCAGGGGAAGTCAGCACCTTGAACATCCTGTTTCGCACAGTTTGGAATTTGTCTGAAGGATGAAGGGGAAGAGGGAGAACAATGAGAGACGAGCCCGAGGTGTATGACAGGGACATGCCACTCTAATTTCCAATCAGGAAGAGGAATTGACCAAAGGCTCATCTTGCCACTGAAACCAGAATACGGTTGGAAGCAATCCTGGGAAAATGCCTTGAGGTAAGTCACAAAAAAGGACAAGAAAACAAGGCAGGATTGCAGGAAGGGGTTTTCAAGAGGTAGATTGGACTCTCCATGAAAACAAATGGAAAGGGATAGGACTTCTTCAACAATGCCATTGGCCAAAAAGGGCGTATGCGTTTATCCTGAACATATTCAGGAAAAACGCATATGTGCCTTTTCGCCAACCAGAGAGGTGCACAGTACAAATCAACACTACAAAGAGATATCACTTCACATCACTCCAAAGGCCATCCTCACAAAGTGTAAAAAAACAGAAATGCAGCATAGGGCATGGAGAAAAGGGAGCCTTTTTACCGTGATTGTGTGAAGGTAAATTGCCAACAGCGCTCTGGAGAAGTGTATTGTGTTTCGCAAAAAAATCTCAGAAACAAAGCTACAGAGCATAGGGCACTTCCACTCATGGGCATATACCTTGGGAAAAGCAGCACTCGACAGGACACAGGCACCACAACGTTTAGTGCTGGTCTGTTTACAAGAGCCTTGACTTGGATACACCTGAAATCTCCTTGGAAGGAAAACATGGATAAAGAAGATGTAATACTTACGTAAACTAGAATATAACTCAGCCATGAAATCAATGAAATAAGGCCAGTTGCAGCAACTCAGGTGTACTTAGGTACGATCATTCTCAGTGACATAAGTCAGACAGAAAAAGAGACTTATCATAAGATATCAGTTATAGGTGGAATATCAAAATTGTGACACATGAACCAAATGTCAGAAGAGACACAGAATCACACATTTAGAAAACACACTTATGACTGCTAGAGTGCAAAGGTCAGTTGAGGTGAGGCATAAACCAGGAGCTTGAAATGAGCACAGATACCGTTCCATAGAGCAAACAGGCAATCAACAAGGCTTACACTAAAGCTCAAAGTACTGGACTCAGCACACTACACACCGGAAAAGATTATATACGACTGGTCAGAATCAGAAAAAGAATTTATTGATGTCTCTCTGTAAGTGAATCAAGTGGATGTACAGCAGCAAGAAACATAGCACTGAAAATCACCTACACCCCATTATAAAAATAAATTTCAAAAAAAAAAGACAGTGAATGAGAGAGAAATTCTTACAGAATTCGTTCAGGGGCTGTGATGTGACCTCAACTGAACACATCTAGACCCAGAGTTGGATGGGACCTAAGGCTGGACACTCGTGGGGCTGAGAGGCTTGGTGAGGATGGATCAGCAAATGCAGCCCCTTTACAGCAATATGCTTGGTCCCCCTTCCATAGGTCCCAAATCTCCAGGGGCAGGGGACTCGTCCTACAGGTAAAAGATGCATTGGACACCCAGAGTATGGTACACTGTGTGACTGGGAAGAGTTTGGAAAAGGCAACTCATATCCTCATCTCTTGGTGGTCGGCTTCCCGCCTCGAGCCTCTTTCCTAACAATCTCCCCACTTTGGGAAATTAGCACCTTCAACATCCTGTTTCGCACAGTTTGGAATTTGTCTGGAGAATGAAGCCGAATGGGGGGAAACCAATAAGAGACAAGCCGTAGCTTTTTCAACAGGCACATGCCACTCTTATTTCCAATAAGGAAGAGGATTTGACCAGAGGTTCCCCTTGCTCCCGGAATCAGAATAGGGTTTTAAGAAATGCTGCTATATTGTGGCCTGTTCCCCACAAAATATGAAAAATCTACCTCAGGGCCCTGCAATTTTCAAACTTTCAGGGTTGTAAAGGATATCTATCATCGAAAAATGTCATGGAGTAGGTCATCAAAAAGGACTTGAAAGCAAGGCAGAATTGCACAGAGGGATTTCAAGAGGTAGATTGGACTAGCAGTTAAAGCACATGAAAAGCACCTGAACTATGCCAATGATCTATTTGGCCAAAAAGGGCGTATGCGTTTTTTCTGAATATATTCAGGAAAAATGCATACTCCCTTTCCTGCCAACCAACCAGGCGGGCAATGAATATCAATACTTCGCATCAGTCAGATCGGCCAACATCACAAAGTGTAAAAACCAGAAAATCAGGACAGGGCGTGGAGAAAAGGGGGTCCTGTTTCGCTGACGCTAGGAACGTAAATTGCCAACGGCAACTCTGGAGAAATGTATTGTGTTTCCTAAAAAAATCTAAAACACAGAGCTACAGAGCATATGGCACTTCCACTCATGGACGTATGTCTTGGGAAAAACAAAATTCGACAGGACACAGAGAACCCAACTTTTAGTGCATCTCTGTTTACAAGAGCCTCGACTTGGATACAACTTAAATGTACTTGGAAGGAAAAACGGATAAAGAAGATGTGGTATTTATGTACAATGGAATGCTAATGAGCCATAAAATCAATGAAATAAGGCCAGTTGCAGCAACTCGGGTGGACTTAGGGACGATCATTCTAAGGGACATAAATCAGACAGAAAAAGAGACTTATCATAAGATATCACTTAGAGGTGGAATCTAAAAATGGCTACACATGAACTAATTAAAGAAGAGAAACGGAGTCACACATTTAGGGCTTCCCTGGTGGTGCAGTTGTTAAGAATTCACCAGCCAATCAGGGGAAACAGGTTCGAGCCCTGGTCCGAAAAGATCCCACATGCCGCAGAGCCACTACACCTGTGCGCCACAAATACTAAGCCAGCATTCTTGAGCTGGCAAGCCACAACTACTGAGCCCACATGCCACAACTACTGAAGCCCGCACACCAGCACCCGTGTTCTGCAACAAGAGAAGCCACCCAGTGAGTAGCCTGTGCACCGCAACCAAGACCCAACACAGACAATTAATTAATTAATTAATTGACTGAATAATTAATTTAAAAAAACAAGTTGCCATCTGACTTAGTGCCTGGTGAGGGCCAAATTTCTGGTTCATAATGTGAGTCTTCTTGTTCTGCAATTAAATGATGTAATGGGCATAAGATCTTTTTTTGTGCTACATTTATTAGGTCACTAATCCCATATTTGAGGCCTCTGGCCTCATGACCTAATCACCTCCCAAAAGCCCCACCTCCTAATACCATCAACAAGGGAGCTGGTTTTCAAAATTTGAGAACTAGAGGCACAAAATGTTTATACCATAACAGGGACCACACGGTTGATTTATTTTTCCTTTCATGTTAAAGGTTTTGCACATATATATTTATTATATTATCCTGAAACCCTTGTGTTTTTTTAAGATTCTTTTCCCGTATATGCCAGTACAGAGCACTGAGTAGAGTTCCCTGTGCTATACAGCAGGTCCATACCAATGCTTATCTATTTTATATATAGTAGTGTGTATATGTCAGTCCCATTCTCCTAATTTATCCCTCCCCCACTTATCCTCTGGTAACCATAAGTTTATCTTCTATATCCATGACTCTATTTCTGTTTTGTAAATAAGTTCTTTTCTATCGTTTTTTTTTTAGATTCCGCATGTAAGCAATATCATATGATATCTGTCTTTCTGTTTCTGACTTGCTTCACTCAGTATAACAATCTCTAAGTCCATCCATGTTGCTGAAAAACCCTTAATTGTTAAGGATAATCCTCAATTTTTTCCAGTGCCATCAGCAATTACTTCTGGAAGACATGTGATAACACTTTTTAAACAAGGATATTGAGAACAAAACTCCTGACCTGCAAACAAAAAAAAAAACCATCATTCATAGAGTGAAAACTTTGCACATCAAAGGGTGAGAACACTTGGTCTCTATCGTTTTGCACCCACTGATGACAGAGGGCAGAAGAGTTTGACTCACTAACCTTCCTTACGTACACTTCTTCCTAATGGGGTATTCCACCTAAAACTTATAAGAAGCCAGACTGCATCATGGAACACACCAATCACTATTACACATTCTGAAGCAGCAAAAGAAATAAAAATAAAAACATGATGAAATCATCCAAAGGGTTCTCTCTACATTGTTACATTAGTTTTCCTCCCATTGTGAACCCTTTTCAAACCCTGTCACTTGAAACTGTTTCTATTTTCTTCAACAACAATAAGGTTAATCTGGAGTCACACGCTCAGTAATATTACACTATCTCTTGTGCAAGTATGTAGAGATTCGAGGAGCTATGGGAGGCTATCATGAGAGGTTGCCTAGAGTAATTAGGACATTTCATTTCATGTTGGCTCTTCTCCCTAAGATGTCTGCTGTCCTCTTCTTTTTGTAGCTACTAGCATCAAGAAAGTGAGCAAGATAAGGCCTTGCCCTTCTCTTTTCCTGCCCATGAATGCACCCGTGATGAACCCCACAGGGGTTGGTGCTTCCAGAATCCCCTGAAGCTCCTGACCTTCCATGCATGGCATCACACAGAAAAAGATGGTGACGTGTATATTTGTATAGAGCATGCTATAAAATTTTTGACTCTTCCCTTCCTCATAATTCCAAAGAATAGATTTCTTTGGATTTCTGCTTAATGCTGCTGGAGGTGGTACATAAGTTGAGGGAGGTATCAGGGCACACCAAAAGAGAGGGTAACTGCACAGAAAATATAAGCAGGTACATTTCTGTGTAGTTTCAAGCAGCTTATTTCCTGTATCAACCATGGTGATATGTTGACCTTTCCTCTTTCTACTAGTAGTACAACAAACAAATATAAAGGATATTTAGGCTGCTTGTTTTATCCCCACCTCTCACAATTGACCTGCATTCACATATAGGACAATGAGGGGCCCTTAGTACCATCTTACCCAATACTGGAGAACTAGAGAATGTCCAAATTTTTCCAGGGATTATTTTCATATTCTCCAATCAGGTCTATGAAGGAATCTTACCTATTCTGTTTAATGAAGTCATATCTTGCGTGGCGCCCATCATCACTAATACTGGAAAGAAATTTGAAGGGTCTTAGATTTACCATATTTGAAATTTGAATATTTTAGCCTGACACGTTTTTTGATTTTACAAAAACATATTTTAAATGAGGCAAAAATCATTTTTATGACACAGACAGCAATAGTTTTATATTTTTATCTGTTCCACTTGCACACAAAAGTCTCATGGGGTTATGTAAAGCAGTCCTGTTGGGTGCTGTGCATGGTGCAAGTATGGATTAAAGCTTAGGAATCTTAAGCTTCAGTCACCTGAAACTTTTAAAGTAGGATGCAAGCAATACTGTCCAACATTTGAACAGAGCAAGACACTGTCTTTATTTTATTTGTCAGGTAATGAATCTGTCTTTTGCCCCAGGGAGAGAAACAACTGGCATCTTCCATCAGTGTGCTGTACAAAAATGTTTGAACAGGGCTTCCCTGGTGGTGCAGTGGTTGAGAGTCCGCCTGCCGATGCAGGGGACATGGGTTCGTGTCCCGGTCTGGGAGGATCCCACGTGCCGTGGAGCGGCTGGGCCCGTGATCCATGGCCGCTGAGCCTGCACGTCCGGAGCCTGTGCTCCGTAATGGGAGAGGCCACAACAGTGAGAGGCCCGCGTACCGCAAAAAAAAAAAAAAAAAAAAAAACGTTTGAACAGAGAGTGCAAGCAGAGGCTGATAAAAGATAAAAGATGTGAAAAAAAAGAGAGAGACCCTTGTGGCATTTACTCTTAACTTATTGCAATCTCCCATTTAAAATGTAATAATCAATCTTCTGAGGAAAAAGGCCCAAGGAAGGTTTTTGCTTTTGTGGAATAATGGGATTGTTAAAGATTTCAGGAGGTAAGAAGAATTGGTGAGAATGACCATGAGACATCAGAGAAAAGTCAGATCCATGGATGAAGTGATGTTTACCTCTGTGAATCAATGAGAGGTAGGAGCAAATGAAAAGAAAGTTGAATACAACATTTTATGAATAAATGTAACCTTTCAGCTGTCCTAGAAAAAATTAATTTTCACTATGATATAACATATTTAGTTTAGAAAGTTAACTTAAATTTAAGGCTTAATAATTAGATTTATTGAGGAAACAAAAACATCTTTGTGGTTTAGAATATATAATGTGCTCTACTACAGATAAGAAGACTACATAAATAAATAGAAATATGACTAAATAAGTAAATAAAGAGGAAAATAACAAATTAGATGTTATTAACATTAAAAACTGACAATCATCTAAAGAAAGAGGAGTGACAGAAAGAGAGAAGAACCCATATTAAGCATATATAAAAAACTCCTAAATAAGAAGTCTTCAGATGTTTAAAAAGCACAAAGTCTTCAATAAGAAGATAATGTAAGAGCAAAAATGGGGGAAATATACCAAAAGATATTTCAAAAAAGAGAGTACAGAATGTTAAGTAAACATATGAAAAGATGCTTGGCTTCTTAGTAGTCAATTAAATGAAACAAAAACAATCCTTGGAATTATCACTCAGGAACCACAAAGTTCAAATGAAAACGACAGGTATTATCAAGTTTGACAAGAATGTGTGTAATCCTTGAATCTCATTCACTGCTGCTGAGCATGAAAATTCATACAAATGTTTTGAAAATATTTAAAAGTATCTAAAAAGGTAAACACATGAAAGCTATGACTCAAAAATTTTACTACTACATGTGTACTGAACAATAATTTATACACATACCACCAAAGCTCAAGTTCTAGAATTTATATACCAGTGCTATTCTCAACAGACACAAACTAAAAATCACTCATATTTTAATACACATTGGAATAAATTACTTAGTAGTTAAATGTTTACACTATGGAATCTTATGCAACAGTGTCAATACATGATCACAACAGGCAACCATATAGGTATATTCACAAACAACGTAAGGAATAAAAAAGCCCTGTCCAAGAGTGGTTATACTGTGTCATAACATTTATATAAAATACAAAATACAGGTAAACTGATCTTTTTGTTACATACCAGAACAATAGTAAACCTTAAGGGGAGCCACTAGAATGGGACCAGTGGGCCTCTGAGTGTCTGGAAATTTTCTGTGTCTTTATCTAGAAACTAGGTATAGAGGTGTATTCAGATTCTGAATTTTCTGAAATTTGTCATTTTCATACAAACCGTGCATGTTTTTAGTTGTTTTTTATACATAACAAAAAGTAGGGCTTCCCTGGTGGCGCAGTGGTTGAGAGTCCGCCTGCTGATGCAGGGGACATGGGTTCGTGCCCCGGTCCAGGAAGATCTCACATGTCATGGAGTGGCTGGGCCCATGAGCCATGGATGCTGAGCCTGCGCGTCTGGAGCCTGTGCTCCACAACGGGAGGGGGCACAACAGTGAGAGGCTCGTGTACCCCCAAAAAAAAAGAAAAAAAGAAAAAAGTATAGACTAGGGATGGTAATTATATTAGCACTTTAATATCCATGCTTTTCAAGGTGGAAGTGAAAGATATTAAACACTTGACATTGTGATTACTTCTTAAAAGTATGCTGAAAACTTGAGATTAATAAATAAGACATACTTCATATATAATACTCAAAGAGGAGGGGTAGAGAGGAGTATTATTTTTTTTAATTTAATACAGAATAGTTAAGATAGAAAATAAAGAAAACAGACTAGGTTTAAAAAGGAGCACACTGGACTTCCTTGGTGGCACAGTGGATAAGAATTCGCCTGCCAATGCAGGGGACAGGGGTTCAAACCCTGGTCTGGGAAGATCCCACATGCCACAGAGCAACTAAGCCCGTGTGCCACAACTACTGACCCTGTGCTCTAGAGCCCGCAAGCCACAACTACTGAGCCTGCATGCCACAACTACTGATTCCCATGCACCTAGAGCCCATACTCCACAAGAAGAGAAACCACTGCAAGGAGAAACCCGTGTACCACAACAATGAATAGCCCCCGCTCGACACAACTAGAGAAAGCCCTGTGCAGCAACGAAGACCCAACACAATCAAAAATAAATAAAATTAAATCTTTTGAGTTATGAGATGACTTACTAATGTGGTTATAGTTGGAGGCCTCAGTTTCTTGCCACATGGATCTCTCCTTAGGGCTGCTTGAGTGCCCTCATGACATGGCAGCTGGCTTGCCCCAGGATGAGTGATCTAGCAGAAAACAAATCAGAAGCTGCAATGTCTTTTATGACCCACCTTTGGAAGCTGCACTTTGTCATTTCTGCAATGTCTCAATAGTTAAACACTCAACCCTTTTCAAGTGCGAGGGGCCACACAGGTGCATGAAGATTGGGAGATAATAAGGGGATGATTAGGGCCATCTTGGAGGCTGGCTACCAAAGTGGCTGACTAGCCGAAGACTGAATTTTGTTTTCTTCACATCTGAAGAGAAAATGGCCAGTGAATCCCATTGGTGGTCTTTGAGATGTACAAAAATTACCTCTTGCTCTCACCCCCAGCCATGTGGCTGAAGGGTCTTGGTGCTCCAGCCGGGTGTCAGGCCTGTGCCTCTGAGGTGGGAGAGCCAAGTTCAGGACACTGGTGTACCAGAGACCTCCAGCATCATGAAATATCAAAAGGCGAAAGCTCTCCCAGAGATCTCCACCTCAATGTGAAAACCCAGCTCCTCTCAAAGTCCAGCAAGCTCCTGCAGTTGGCATCCTATGGCAAACAGCTAGCAAGACAGGAACACAGCCCCACTCATTATCAGAGAGGCTGCCTAAAATCATAATAAGGTCACAGACACCCCAAAACACACAACTGGATGCAGACCTGCCCACAAGAAAGACAAGATCTAGCCCAACCCACCAGAACACAGGCACTAGTACCCTCCACCAGGAAGCTTACACAACCCACTGAACCAAACTTTGCCACTGGGGGCAGACACCAAAAACAACGGGACACTACAAACAAGAAGCCTGCAAAAAGGAGGTCCAAAACACAGTAAGTTAAGCAAAATGGGAAGACAGAGAAACACACAGCAGATGAAGAAGCAAGGTAAAAACCCACCATACCAAACAAATGAAGAGGAAATAGGGAAAAAGAATCCATAATGATAGTAAAGATGATCCCAAATCTTGGAACTAGAATTGAAAAGATACAAGAAATGTCTAACAAGGACCTAGAAGAACAAAAGAGCAAACAATGATGAACAACACAATAAGTGGAATTAAAAATTTTCCAGAAGGAAACAATAGCAGAGCAACTTAGGCAGAAAAATGGATAAATGACCCAGAAAAAAAATAGTGGAAATATAAAGGACAACTATCGTTCAAAAATATATTGATGTAAGGCAAAGAGGAGGACTTGAGAGTGAGGCAGAATTGCAGGAAACAGATTTCAAGAGGTAGATTGGAGTCGCCTTTAAAGCACATGAAAAGTGGCAGAACTTCGAGAATGATGCACTTGGCCAAAAAGGGCGTATGCGTTTTTTCCTGAATATATTCAGGAAAAAACGCATACGCCCTTTTTTGCCAACCAAGCAAGTGGGCAATGCAAATCCACACTACAAAGTACTCACTTCCCACCGGTCAAAAGGAACATCCGAAAAATGTGTAAAAACCAGAAAGGCAGGACAGGCCGTGGAGAACACGGAGCGTTGTTACGCTGATGGGCGGGATGTAAATTGCCAACAGCCACTCCGGAGAAGTTCATGGTGTTTCCTAAAACATCTAAACATCAGAGCTACTTAGCCTAGGGCACTTCCACTCATGGGCGTATACCTTGGGAAAACTGAAACTCAAAAAGATACAGCCACCGAAAAGTTTAGGGCTGCTCTGTTTCCAAGAAACTCGACTTTGGAACAAGTTAAATGTCGCAGGTAAGAGAAAAATGGATAAAGAAGTTGTGGTACTTACGTATGATGGAATATCACTCAGCCATGAAATCAATGTCATAGGGCCAGGAGCAGCAGAATGAGTTGATTTAGGTACGATGATTCTAAGTGAAATAAGTCACACAGAAAAAGAAACTTATCTTAAGATATCACTTATAAAGGGAATGTAAACATGGCTACACATGAACTGAAATACAAAACAGAACAGAGTCTCACATTTAGAAAACACACTTATGCCTGCTTAAGGGGAAAGGTGAGGTGGGGTGATGCATAAAACCAGAGTTTCAAATGAGCACAGGTACCGTTCCATAAACCAAATATATAATAGAAAAGACTTACTCTTTGCTCAGTGAACTGGACTCAACACCCCCTATTCACCGCAGAGGAATATATCTGACACTAAGGATCTTAAAACCTATGTATTGATATGTCTCCGTAAGGGAATCAAGTGTGTGTAGAGTGGCATAAACACAGCAGTGAAAATCAGCTCAACCCCATTATAAAAATAAATTTCAAAAACAAAACACAAAACAACGATATTCTTACAAAATTCATTCAGGGGCTCTGAGGCAACCTGGATTAACCAAATCTACACCTACAGCTGAATGAGACATAAGCCTAGATCGTTGGGGCTGAGAGGATTGGTGAGGTTGCGTGACCAAATACAGACCCTTTAAAGCAATACTGCGTGCTACCCATTCCATGGGTCCCAACTCTCCAGGTTTAAGGGAATCTTACTGCAGATAAAACACGCTTGGATAAGTCAGAGGATGGTACACCATGTGATCGGGAAAGATTTCTAAAACGCACCTCATTTTTCCTCTCCTGGTGCTCAGGTTCGCCATTCCAGCTGCTTTACTATCAATCTCCGCACTTGGAGAGTCAACGCCTTTAACCTCCTGTTTTGCACAGTTTGCAATTTGTACAGAGGATGCACGGGAAGAGGGGGGAACCAATGAGAGATTAGCTGTAGGCATTTGGATGGGCACATGTCTCTCTAATTTCCCATCAGGAAGAATTAACCAAAGGCTCAGCCTGCCGCTCTGTAACCAGAATAATGCCTGAAGCAATCCTGCAGTTTTGCGGCCAGGTCACAAAAAAGCAAGTTGAAAAATGGAGCTCAGGGCCACTGCATTTCACAAATCTGCAGAGTTATAAAGGACAACAATCGTCCAAAAATATATTGAGGGAAGGCAACGAGGAGGACTTGAAAGCGAGGCAGAATTGCAGGAAACAGATTTCAAGAGGTAGATTGGAGTCGCTTTTAAGCACATGAAGAGCAACAGAACTTCGAGAATGATGCACTTGGCCAAAAAGCGCATATGCGTTTTTTTCTGAATATATTCAGGAAAAAACGCATACGCCCTTTTTGGCCAACCAAGCAAGCGGGCAATGCAAATCCACACTACAAAGTACTCTCACTTCCCACCGGTCAAAAGGGACATCCGAAAAATGTGTAAAAACCAGAAAGGCAGGACAGGCAGTGGAGAACAGGGAACGTTGTTACGCTGCTGGGCGGGATGTAAATTGCCAATAGCCACTCCGGAGAAGTGCATGGTGTTTCCTAAAACATCTAAACATCAGAGCTACTTAGCCTAGGGCACTTCCACTCATGCGCGTATACTTTGGTAAAACTGAAACTCCACAAAACACAGCCACCCCAAAGTTTAGGGCTGCTCTGTTTACAAGAACCTCGACTTCGGTACACTTTATATATCCCAGGAAACAGAAAAGTGGATAAAGAAGTTGTGGTACTTACGCACAATGGAATATCACTCAGCCTTGAAATCAATGTCATAAGGCCAGTAGCAGCAGAATGAGTTGATTTAGGTTCGATGATTCTAAATGAAATAAGTCACACAGAAAAAGAAACTATTCATAAGGTATCACTTATAAAGGGAATGTAAACATGGCTACACATGAACTGAAATACAAAACAGGACAGAGTCTCACATTTAGAAAACACACTTATATCTGCTTAAGGGGAAAGGTGAAGTGGGGTTATGCATACAACCAGAGTTTGAAATTAGAACAGGTACCGTTCCATAAACCAAATATGTAATAGACAAGACGTACTTCTTGCTCAATGAACTGGACTCAACACCCCCTATTCACCGCAGAAGAATATATCTCACTAGTGAGTATCTTAAAACCTATGTATTGATACGTCTCCGTAAGGGAAACAACTGTGTGTAGAGTGGCATAAACACGGCAGTGAAAATCAGCTAAACCCAATTATAAAAATAAATTTCAAAAACAAAGCACAAACACAGCGAAATTCTTACAAAATTCATTCAGGGGCTCTAATGAAACCTTGATTGACGTCATCTACATCCACAGCTGGATGAGACATAAGACTGGACACTCGGGGCTGAGAGGATTGGTGAGGTTGCGTGAGCAAATGCAGACCCTTTAAAGCAATACTGCGTGCTACCCATTCCATGGGTCCCAACTCTCCAGGTTTAAGGGAATCTTACTACAGCTAAAACATGCGTGGGAGACCCAGTGGATGGTACACCGTGTGATCGGGAAAGGTTTCTAAAACGCACCTTATTTTTCCTCTCCTGGTGCTTGGGTTCACCATTGCAGCCTCCTTAATCTCAATCTCCCCACTTGGGGAGTCAGAGCCTTTAACTTCCTGTTTCGCACCGTTTGCAAATTCTGCAGAGGATGAACGGGAAGAGGGGGAACCAACGAGAGACCAGCTGTTGGCATTTGGACGGGTACATGTCACTCTAATTTCCCACCAGGAAGAAGAATTAACCAAAGGCTAAGCCTGGCGCCCTGGAACAAGAATAGGGCCTGAAGCAATCCTGTGGTTTTGTGGACAGCTCACAAAAAAGCGAGTTGAGAAATGAAGCTCAGGGCCACTGAAATTCACAAACCTGAAGAGTTATAAAGGACAACTAACGTCCAAAAATATATTGAGGGAAGGCAAGGAGGAGGACTTGGAAGCGAGGCAGAATTGCAAGAAACAGATTTGAACAGGTAGATTGAAGTCGCCTTTAAAGCACATGAAAAGGGGCAGAACTTCGAGAATGATGCACTTGGCTAAAAAGGGCGTATGCGTTTTTTCCTGAATATATTCAGGAATAAACGCATACGCACTTTTTGCCCAACCAAGCAAGCAGGCAATGCAAATCCGCACTACAAACAAGTCTCACTTGCCACCGGTACAAAGGGACATCCGAAAAAAGTGTAAAAACCAGAAAGGCAGGACAGGCCGTGGAGAACAGGGAGCCTTGTTATGCTGATAGGCGGGATGTAAATTACCAACAGTCACTCGGGAGAACTGCATGTTTCCTAAAACATCTAAACAACAGAACTACAGAGCCCAGGACACTTCCACTCATAGGCGTATACCTTTGGAAAACTGAAAATCAACAAGAAACAGCCACCTCAAAATTTAGGGCTGATCTGTTCACAAGAACCTCAACTTCAGTACACCTTAAATATCCCAGGAAACAGAAAGGTGGATAAAGAAGTAGTGGTACTTACGTACGATGGAATATCACTCAGCCATGAAATCCATGTCATAAGGCCAGTAGCAGCAGAATGAGTTGATATAGGTACGCTGATTCTAAGTGAAATAAGTCACACAGAAGAAGAAACTTACCATAAATAACACTTATAAAGGGAATGTAAACATGGCTACACATGAACAGCATTACAAAACAGGACAGAGTCTCACATTTAGAAAACACTCTTCTGCCTTCTTAAGGGGAAAGGTGAGGTGGGGTGATGCATAAAACCAGAGTTTGAAATTTTTCCTGAATATATTCAGGAAAAAACGCATACGCCCTTTTTGTCCAAGTGCATCATTGTCGAAGTTCTACAGCTTTTCATGTGCTTTAAAGGCGATTCCAATCTTCCTCTTGAAATCTGATTCCTGCAATTCTGCCTCACTTTCAAGTCCTCCTCGTTGCCTTACCTCAATATATTTTTGGACGTTAGTTGTTCTTTATAACTCTGCAGGCTTGTGAATTGCAGTGCCCCTGAGCTCCATTTTTCAACTCGCTTTTTTGTGAGCTTGCTTCAAAACCGCAGGATTGCTTCAGTCCCTCTTCTGGTTCCAGGGCAGCAGGCTGTGCCTTTGATTAATTCTTCTTCCTGATGGGAAATTAAAGTGACATGTGCCTGTCCAAATGCAAACAGGTAGTCTCTCATTTGTTACCCCTCTTCCCGTGCATCCTCTGCACAAATTGCAAACTGTGCGAAACTGGAGGTTAAAGGCACTGACTCCCCAAGTGGGGAGATTGATAATAAAGCAGCTGCAATGGCGAACCCAAGCACCAGGAGAGGAAAAATGAGGTGCGTTTTAGAAACCTTTCCCGATCACACGGTGTACCATCCACTGGGTCTCCCACGTATGTTTTAGCTGTAGTAAGATTCCCTTAAACCTGGAGAGTTGGGACCCATGGAATGGGTAGCACACAGTATGGCTTTAAAGGGTCTGCATTTGCTCACACAACCTCACCAATCCTCTCAGCCCCAAGTGTCCAGCCTTATGTTTCATCCAGCTGTGGGTGTAGATGTGGTCAATCCAGGTTGCATAGAGCCCCTGAACGAATTTTGTAATAATTTCACTGTTTTTGTGCTTTGTTTTTGAAATTTATTTTTATAATTGGGTTTAGCTGATTTTCACTGCCGTGTTTATGCCGCTCTAAACACACATGATTCCCTTACGGAGACATATCAATACATAGGTTTTAAGATTCTTACTAGTCAGATATATTCCTCTGTGGTGAATAGGGGGTGTTGAGTCCAGTTCATTGAGCAAGGAGTAGGTCTTGTGTATTACATATTTGGTTTATGGAACGGTACCTGTGCTCATTTCAAACTCTGTTTTTTTTTTTTTTGTTTGTTTGTTTTTTACATCTTGATTCGAGTATAATTGCTTAACAATGGTGAGTTAGTTTCTGCTTTATAACAAAGTGAATCAGTTATACATATACATATATTCCTATATGCCCTCCCTCCTGCATCTCCCTCCCACCCTCCCTATCCCACCCCTCCAGGCGGGCACAAAGCCCCGATCTGATCTCCGTGTGCTATGCGGCTGCTTCCCACTAGCTCTCTACCTTACATTTGGTAGTGTATATATGTCCATGTCTCTCTCTCACTTTGTCACAGCTTCCCCTTCCCCTTCCCCCATATCCTCAAGTCCATTCTTTAGTAGGTCTGTGTCTTTATTCCTGTCTTACCCCTAGGTTCTTCATGACATTTTTTCCCTTTAATTCCATATATGTGTTAACATACGGTATTTGTCTTTCTCTTTCTGACTTACTTCACTCTGTATGACAGACTCTAGGTCTATCCACCTCATTATAGCTCAATTTCATTTCTTTTTATGGCTGAGTAATATTCCATTGTATATATGTGCCACATCTTCTTTATCCATTCATCCGATGGTGGACACTTTGCTTGCTTCCATGTCCTGGCTATTGTGAATAGGGCTGCAATGAACATTTTGGTACATGAATCTTTTTGAATTATGGTTTTCTCAGGGTATATGCCCAGTAGTGGGATTGCTGGGTCATATGGTAGTTCTATTTGTAGTTTTTTAAGGAACCTCCATACTGTTCTCCAGTGGCTGTACCAATTCACATTCCCACCAGCAGTGCAAGAGTGTTCCCCTTTCTCCACACCCTCTCCAGCATTTATTGTTTCTAGATTTTTTGATGATGGCCATTCTGACTGCTGTGAGATGATATCTCATTGTAGTTTTGATTTGCATTTCTCTAATGATTAAACATGTTGAACATTCTTTCATGTGTTTGTTGGCAGTCTGTATATCTTCTGTGGAGAAATGTCTATTTAGGTCTTCTGCCCATTTTTGGATTGGGTTGTTTGTTTTTTTGCTATTGAGCTGCATGAGCTGCTTATAAATTTTGGAGATTAATCCTTTGTCATTTGCTTCATTTGAAAATATTTTCTCCCATTCTGAGGGTTGTCTTTTCGTCTTGTTTATGGTTTCCTTTGCTGTGCAAAAGCTTTTAAGTTTCATTAGGTCCCATGTGTTTATTTTTGCCTTTATTTCTATTTCTCTAGGAGGTGGGTCAAAAAGGATCTTGCTGTGATTTATGTCATAGAGTGTTCTGCCTATGTTTTCCTCTAAGAGTTTGATAGTGTCTGGCCTTACATTTAGGTCTTTAATCCATTTTGAGCTTATTTTTGTGTATGGTGTTAGGGAGTGATCTAATCTCATACTTTTACATGTCCCTGTCCAGTTTTCCCAGCACCACTTATTGAAGAGGTTGTCCTTTCTCCACTGTACATTCCTGCCTCCTTTATCAAAGATAAGGTGACCATATGTGCGTGGGTTTATCTCTGGACTTTCTATCCTGTTACATTGATCTATCTTTCTGTATTTGTGCCAGTACCATACTGCTTTGATTACTATAGCTTTGTAGTATAGTCTGAAGTGAGGGAGCCTGATTCCTCCAGCTCCATTTTACGTTCTCAAGATTGCTTCGTCTATTCGGGGTCTTTTGTGTTACCATACAAATTGTGAAAAACATTTTCTATTTCTGGGAAAAATGCCAGTGTTAGTTTTATAGGGATTGCATTGAATCTGTAGATTGCTCTGGGTAGTAGAGTCATTTTCACAATGTTTATTCTTCCAATCCAAGAACATGGTGTATCTCTCCATCTATTTGTATCATCTTTAATTTCTTTCATCAGTGTCTTATAATTTTCTGCATACAGGTCTTTTGTCTCCTTAGGTAGGTTTATTCCTAGATAATTTATTCTTTTTGTTGCAATGGTAAATGGGAGTGTTTTCTTGATTTCACTTTCAGATTTTTCATCATTAGTATATAGACATGCCAGAGATTTCTGTGCATTAATTTTGTATCCAGCTACTTTACCAAATTCATTGATTAGCTCTAGTAGTTTTCTGGTAGCATCTTGAGGATTCTCTATGTATAGTATCATGTCATCTGCAAACAGTGACAGTTTTACTCCTTCTTTTCCTATTTGGATTCCTTTTATTTCCTTTTCTTCTCTGATTGCTGTGGCTAAAACTTCCAAAACAATGTTGAATAAGAGTGGTGAGAGTGGGCAACCTTGTCTTGTTCCTGATCTTAGTGGAAATGGTTTCATTGTTTCACCATTGAGTATGATGTTGCCTGTGGTTTTGTCATATATGGCCTTTATTATGTTGAGGAAAGTTCCCTCTATGCCTACTTTCTGCAGGGTTTTTATCATAAATAGGTGTTGAATTTTGTCAAAAGCTTTCTCTGCGTCTATTGAGATGATCATATGGTTTTTCTCCTTCAATTTGTTAATATGGTGTATCACACTGATTGATTTGTGTATATTGAAGAATCCTTGCATTCCTGGAATAAACCCCACTTGATCATGGTGTATGATCCTTTTAATGTGTTGTTGGATTCTGTTTGCTAGTATTTTGTTGGGGATTTTTCATCTATGTTCATCAGTGATATTGGCCTATAGTTTTCTTTCTTTGTGACATCCTTGTCTGGTTTTGGTATCAAGGTGATGGTGGCCTCGTAGAATGAGTTTGGGAGCGTTCCTCCCTCTGCTATATTTGGAAGAGTTTGAGAAGGATAGGTGTTAACTCTTCTCTCAATGTTTGATAGAATTCGCCTGTGAAGCCATCTGGTCCTGGGCTTTTGTTTGTTGGAAGATTTTTTTTATCACAGTTTCAATTTCAGTGCTTGTGATTGGTCTGTTCATATTTTCTATTTCTTCCTGGTTCAGTCTTGGGAAGTTGTGCATTTCTAAGAATTTGTCCATTTCTTCCAGGTTGTCCATTTTATTGGCATAGAGTTGCTTGTAGTAATCTCTTGTGACCTTTTGTATTTCTGCAGTGTCAGTTGTTACTTCTCCTTTTTCATTTCTAATTCTATTGATTTGAGTCATCTCCCTTTTTTTCTTAATGAGTCTGGCTAATGGTTTATCAATTTTGTTTATCTTCTCAAAGAACCAGCTTTTAGTTTTATTGATCTTTGCTATCGTTTCCTTCATTTCTTTTTCATTTATTTCTGATCTGATTTTTATGATTTCTTTCCTTCTGCTAACTTTGGGGTGTTTTTGTTCTTCTTTCTCTAATTGCTTTAGGTGCAAGGTTAGGTTGTTTATTCGAGATGTTTCCTGTTTCTTAAGGTGGGATTGTATTGCCATAAACTTCCCTCTTAGAACTGCTTTTGCTGCATCCCATAGGATTTGGGTCGTCGTGTCTCCATTGTCATTTGTTTCTAGGTATTTTTTGATTTCCTCTTTGATTTCTTCAGTGATCACTTCGTTATTAAGTAGTGTATTGTGTAGCCTCCATGTGTTTGTATTTTTTACAGATCTTTTCCTGTAATTGATATCTAGTCTCATAGCATTGTGGTCGGAAAAGATACTTGATACAATTTCAATTTTCTTAAATTTACCAAGGCTTGATTTGTGACCCAGGATATGATCTATCCTGGAGAATATTCCATGAGCACTTGAGAAAAATGTGTATTCTGTTGTTTTTGGATGGAATGTCCTATAAATATCAATTAAGTCCATCTTGTTTAATGTATCATTTAAAGCTTGTGTTTCCTTATTTATTTCCATTTTGGATGATCTGTCTGTTGGTGAAAGTGGGGTGTTAAAGTCCCCTACTATGAATGTGTTATTGTCGATTTCCCCTTCTATGGCTGTTAGTACTTGCCTTATGTATTGAGGTGCTCCTATGTTGGGTGCATAAATATTTACAATTGTTATATCTTCTTCTTGGATTGATCCCTTGATCATTATGTAGTGACATTCTTTGTCTCTTCTAGTAGTCTTTATTTTAAAGTATATTTTGTCTGATATGAGAATTGCTACTCCAGCTTTCTTTTGGTTTCCATTTGTATGGAATATCTTTTTCCATTCCCTTACTTTCAGTCTGTATGTGTCTCTAGGTCTGAAGTAGGTCTCTTGTAGACAGCATATATATGGGTCTTGTTTTTGTATCCATTCAGCCAATCTGTGTCTTTTGGTGGGATCATTTAGTCCATTTACATTTAAGGTAATTATCGATATGTATGTTCCTATTCCCATTTTCTTAATTGTTTTGTGTTCGTTATTGTAGGTCTTTTCCTTATGTTGTGTTTCTTGCCTAGAGAAGTTCCTTTAGCATTTTTTGTAAAGCTGGTTTGGTGGTGCTAACTCTCTCAGCTTTTGCTTGTCTGTAAAGGTTTTAATTTCTCCATTAAATCTGAATGAGATCCTTGCTGGGTAGAGTAATCTTGGTTGCAGGTTTTTCTCCTTCATCACTTTAAATATGTCCTACCAGTCCCTTCTGCCTTGCAGAGTTTCTGCTGAAAGGTCAGCTCTTAACCTTATGGGGATTCCCTTGTATGTTATTTGTTGTTTTTCCCTTGCTGCTTTTAATATTTTTCTTTGTATTTAATTTTTGATAGTTTGATTAATATGTGTCTTGGTGTGTTGCTCCTTGGATTTATGCCGTGTGGAACTCTCTGTGCTTCCTGGACTTGATGGACTATTTCCTTTCCCATGTTGGGGAAGTTTTTAACTATAATCTCTTCAGATATTTTCTCAGTCCTTTTGTTTTCCTCTTCTTCTTCTGGGACCCCTATAATTCAAATTTTGTTGCATTTAATATTGTTCCAGAGGTCTCTGAAACTGTCCTCAATTCTTTTCATTCTTTTTTCTTTATTCTGCTCTGAGGTAGTTATTTCCACTATTTTATCTTCCAGGTCACTTATCCGTTCTTCTGCCTCAGTTATTCTGCTATTGATCCCATCTAGAGTATTTTTAATTGCATTTATTTTGTTGTTCATCATTGCTTGTTTCATCTTTAGTTCTTCTAGGTCCTTGTTAACTGTTTCTTGCATTTTGTCTATTGTATTTCCAAGATTTTGGATCATCTTTACTATCATTATTCTGAATTGTTTTTCAGGTAGACTGCCTATTTCCTCTTCATTTGTTAGGTCTGGTGGATTTTTATCTTGCTCCTTCACCTGCTGTGTGTTTTTCTGTCTACTCATTTTGCTTATCTTACTGTGTTTGGGGTCTCCTTTTTGCAGGCTGCAGGTTCGTAGTTCCCGTTGTTTTTGGTGTCTGTCCCCAGTGGCTAAGGTTGGTTCAGTGGGTTGTGTAGGTTTCCTGGTGGAGGGGACTAGTGCCTGTGTTCTGGTGGATGAGGCTGGATCTTGTCTTTCTGGTGGGCAGGTCCACGTCTGGTGGTGTGTTTTGGGGTGTCTGTAGACTTTTTATGATATTAGGCAGCCTCTCTGCTAATGGGTGGGGTTGTGTTCCAGTCTTGCTAGTTGTTTGGCATAGGGTGTCCAGCACTGTAGCTTGCTGGTCGTTGAGAGAAGCTGGGTGCTGGTGTTGAGATGGAGATCTCTGGAAGATTTTCACCGTTTGATATTATGTGGAGCTGGGAGGCTCTTGTGGACCAATGTCCTGAAGTTGGCTCTCCCACCTCAGAGGCACAGCACTGACTCCTGGCTGCAGCACCAAGAACCTTTCATCCACTAGGCTCAGAATAAAAAGGAGAAAAAGTAGAAAGAATTAGTAGGAGTAGAAAGAGAAAGAAAGAAAGAATGAATGAAGGGAGGGAGGAATGGAGGGAGGGAGGAAGGAGGGATGGAAGGAGGGAAGAAAATAAAGTATGATAAAATTTAATAAATTTATTAAAATAAAAAATAATTATTAAGAAAGAAAAATGGACAGATAGAATCCTGGGAAAAATGGTGGAAGCAAAGCTGTACAGACAAAATCTCACACAGAAGCATACACATACACACAAAAAGAGGAAAAGGGGAAAAAATCATAAATCTTGCTCTCAAAGCCCACCTCCTCAATTTGGGATGATTTGTTGTCTATTCATGTATTCCACAGATGCAGGGTACATCAAGTTGATTCTGAAGCTTTAATCCGCTGTGTCTGAAGCTGCTGGGAGAGATTTCCCTTCCTCTTCTTTGTTCTCACAGCTCCCGGGTCCCAACTTTGGATTTGGCCCCGCCTCTGCGTGTAGGTCGCTGGAGGGCGTCTGTTCTCCGATCAGACAGGACAGGATTAAAGAAGCAGCCACTTCGGGGACTCTGGCTCACTCAGGCCGGGGGGGAGGAAGGGGCACAGAATGTGGGGCGAGCCTGCTGCGGCAGAGGCCGGCCTGACGTTGCACCAGCCCGAGGCGTGCCGTGAGCTCTCCCGGGGAAGCCGTCCCTGGATCCTGGGATCCCATCAGTGGCGGGCTGCACAGTATCCCCGGAAGCAGGGCATGGACAGTGACCTGTGCTCGTACACAGTCCTCTTGGTGGCGGCAGCAGCAGCCCCAGCGTCCCACACCCGTCTCTGGGGTCCGCGCTTTCAGCTGTGGCTCGTGCCCGTCTCTGGAGCTCCCTTAAGCAGCATTCTTAATCCCCTCTCCTCGCGCACCAGGAAACAAAGAGGGAAGAAAAACGTCTCTTGCCTCTTCGGCAGGTCCACACTTTTTACCAGACTCCCTCCCGGCTAGCTGTGGCGCATTAGCCCCTTCAGGCTGTGTTCATGCTGCCAGCCCCAGTCCTCTCCCTGCGCTTGGACTGAAGCCTGAGCCTCAGCTCCCAGCCCCGCTCGCCCCGGCAGGCGAGCAGACAAGCCTCTCGGGCTGGTGAGTGCTGGTTGGCACTGATCCTCTGTGCGAGAATCTCTCCGCTTTGCCCTCTGCAACCCTGTTGCTGTGCTCTCCTCCGTGACTCGGAAGCTTTCCCCCTCCACCACCCGCAGTCTCTGCCCATGAAGGGGTTTCCTAGTGTGTGGAAACATTTCCTCCTTCACAGCTCCCTCCCACTGGTGCAGGTCCTGTCCCTATCCTTTTGTTTCCGTTTATTCTTTTTTCTTTTGCCCTACCCAGGTACGTGGGGAGTTTCTTTCCTTTTGGGAGGTCTGAGGTCTTCTGCCAGCGTTCAGTAGGTGTTCTGTAGGAGTTGTTCCACGTGTAGATGTATTTCTGGTGTATCTGTGGGGAGGAAGGTGATCTCCGCGTCTTACTCTTCCACCATCTTCGAGAATCGTCCCAAACTCTGGTTTTATGCATCACCCCACCTCACCTTTCCCCTTAAGCAGGCAGAAGAGTGTTTTCTAAATGTGAGACTCTGTCCTGTTTTGTAATGCTGTTCATGTATAGCCATGTTTACATTCCTTTTATAAGTGATATCTTATGATCAGTTTCTTTTTCTGTGTGACTTATTTCACTTAGAATCATTGTACCTAAATCAACTCATTATGTTGCTACTGGCCTTATGACACTGATTTCATGGCTGAGTGATATTCCATCGTACGTAAGTACCACAACTTCTTTATCCACTTTTGTTTCCTGGGATATGTAAGGTGTACCGAAGTCGAGGTTCTTGTAAACAGATCAGCCCTAAATTTTGGGGTGGCGGTGTCTTGTTGATTTTCAGTTTTCCAAAGGTATACGCCCATGAGTGGAAGTGCCCTAGGCTCTGTAGATCTGTTGTTTAGATGTTTTAGGAAACACCATGCACTTCTTCAGAGTGGCTGTTGGCAATTTACATCCCACCCATCACATTCCTGTGAGGATGCTTAGCATACACAGTGCTATTTTCCCCTCCCTGTTGGCTTCATCTGTTCTCTCTGCTGCTGTAACAATAAGAGCCCAGTGTTGTTAGCACGCGAAGAACTTTGTCTCTGAAAGGCTCTGTTGGCATGGACAAATGAGTGCCAATTTTCGAGTCGTTTAATCCTGAATCCCAAGTTTGAACCTGAGTCTGTTTCATCAAGTGAACATGAGATAGTGCCCATCCCCACCACCGTAAGGCTGCCATAAGGATTAACTATGTAGGAAGTCCTCAGTAGTGCAAAAGGTGCTAACAAGCTTTCTTATAACATTAGTCCTAGCTATGGAGGAATTCAAAGTGCAAGGGCAAAATATTCTTTGTTCACCTTCAGGCAAGGTCCCATTGACAACCCAGCCTTAAAGAAAAGCATTGGCCCAGAGGAGGCAGGTGACCTAGGCAGAGCTGGGAAGGGGCTGCTGGGACCAGACAGGAAACAAAACATAGAGCCCTATTTTCCTACTGTTAGATGGAGCCTGAATGTGCTTCTGCAGGCGATGCTGCACTGCTGCACTGTGGGATGTAGGAGAAAAGGGCAAATGTGAACTGTGGGTGGGGTTGAGCTGAAAATACCGTTTGTTGCCAAGAAAACATCAGGAAGAATTCATAAGTCTACGGTACTGATTTCAGGAACTCTGAGAATGAAGCCTGTTCTCTCCTTGAGTTTCCTACGGCCTCCACTGTGCTTAGACTATTCACTACACACCAGCACCACCAATACAGAAGAAAACTTGTGCACATGTGTCAATGCCACTCACTGTAAACAAGCAAGGAGGATACAAGCCATGTGGCTTCCAACCATGCAATGCTGCAACACTGTGATTTTACCTGCTGAATAAAGAAACCTAGAAAGTTTGGCCACCCAAGGAAGAGATGTTACAAGAGTGGCAGCCACAGATACCACTTCTCTTTGAAAAGCTCAGTGCTCAAACAGAAGGCTGCCAGCATTCAACAGCAGTCTTAGAACACTGAGGAAGATGAGCAGACACCTCTAATCCTAATCAGTAAGACTAGAAGAGTAAAATCCTCAGCTGACATGGCATCTATACACAACTCATTCATAACCCTTGGAGTCAGAGGGGTTTCTTCCATTAACTTTATTTTTTTATTTTACAAATTTAATCAGTTATACATATACATATGTTCCCATATCCCCTCCCTTTTGCGTCTCCCTCCCACCCTCCCTATCCCACCCCTCCAGGCGGGCACAAAGAACCGAGCTGATCTCCCAGTGCTATGCGGCTGCTTCCCACTAGCTATCTACCTTACGTTTGGTAGTGTATATATGTCCATGCCGCTCTTTCACTTTGTCACAGCTTACCCTTCCCCCTCCCCATATCCTCAAGTCCATGCTCTAGTAGGTCTGTGTCTTTATTCCTGTCTTACCTCTATGTTCTTCATGACATTTTTTTTTCTTAAATTCCATATATATGTGTCAGCATACAGTATTTGTCTTTCTCTTTCTGACTTACTTCACTCTGTATGACAGACTCTAGGTCCATCCACCTCATTACAAATAGCTCAATTTCATTTCTTTTTATGGCTGAGTAATATTCCATTGTATATATGTGCCACATCTTCTTTACCCATTCATCCGATGATGGACACTTAGGTTGTTTCCATCTCCAGGCTATTGTAAATAGGGCTGCTATGAACATTTTGGTACATGTCTCTTTTTGAATTATGGTTTTCTCAGGGTATATGCCCAGTAGTGGGATTGCTGGGTCATATGGTAGTTCTATTTGTAGTTTTTTAAGGAACCTCCATACCGTTCTCCATAGTGGCTGTACCAATTCACATTCCCACCAGCAGTGCAACAGTGTTCCCTTTTTTCCACACCCTCTCCAGCATTTATTGTTTCTAGATTTTTTGATGATGGCCATTCTGACTGGTGTGAGATGATATCTCATTGTAGTTTTGATTTGCATTTCTCTAATGAGTAAAGATGTTGAGCATCCTTTCATGTGTTTGTTGGCAGTCTGTATATCTTCTGTGGAGAAATGTCTATTTAGGTCTTCTGCCCATTTTTGGATTGGGTTGTTTGTTTTTTTGCTATTGAGCTGCATGAGCTGCTTATAAATTTTGGAGATTAATCCTTTGTCAGTTGCTTCATTTGCAAATATTTTCTCCCATTCTGAGGGTTGTCTTTTCGTCTTGTTTATGGTTTCCTTTGCTGTGCAAAAGCTTTGAAGTTTCATTAGGTCCCATGTGTTTATTTTTGTCTTTATTTCCATTTCTCTAGGAGGTGGGTCAAAAAAGATCTTGCTGTGATTTATGTCATAGAGTGTACTGCCTATGTTTTCCTCTAGGAGTTTGATAGTGTCTGGCCTTACATTTAGGTCTTTAATCCATTTTGAGCTTATTTTTGTGTATGGTGTTAGGGAGTGATCTAATCTCATACTTTTACATGTCCCTGTCCAGTTTTCCCAGCACCACTTATTGAAGAGACTGTCCTTTCTCCACTGTACATTCCTGCCTCCTTTATCAAAGATAAGGTGACCATATGTCCGTGGGTTTATCTCTGGGCTTTCTATCCTGTTCCATTGATCTATCTTTCTGTATTTGTGCCAGTACCATACTGTCTTGATTACTGTAGCTTTGTAGTATAGTCTGAAGTCAGGGAGCCTGATTCCTCCAGCTCCATTTTTCGTTCTCAAGATTGCTTTGGCTATTCGGGGTCTTTTGTGTTTCCATACAAATTGTGCAATTTTTTGTTCTACTTCTGTGAAAAATGCCAGTGGTAGTTTGATAGGGATTGCATTGAATCTGTAGATTGCTTTGGGTAGTAGAGTCATTTTCACAATGTTTATTCTTCCAATCCAAGAACATGGTACATCTCTCCATCTATTTGTATCATCTTTAATTTCTTTCATCAGTGTCTTATAATTTTCTGCATACAGGTCTTTTGTCTCCTTAGGTAGGTTTATTCCTACATATTTTATTCTTTTTGTTGCAATGGTAAATGGGAGTGTTTCCTTGATTTCACTTTCAGATTTTTCATCATTAGTATATAGGAATGCCAGAGATTTCTGTGCATTAATTTTGTATCCTGCAACTTTACCAAATTCATTGATTAGCTCTAGTAGTTTTCTGGTAGCATCTTTCGGATTCTCTATGTATAGTATCATGTCATCTGCAAACAGTGACAGCTTTACTTCTTCTTTTCCCATTTGGATTCCTTTTATTTCCTTTTCTTCTCTGATTGCTGTGGCTAAAACTTCCAAAACAATGTTGAATAAGAGTGGTGAGAGTGGGCAACCTTGTCTTGTTCCTGATCTTAGTGGAAATGGTTTCAGTTTTTCACCATTGAGGACGATGCTGGCTGTGGGTTTGTCATATATGGCCTTTATTATGTTGAGGAAAGTTCCCTCTATGCCTACTTTCTGCAGGGTTTTTATCATAAATGGGTGTTGAATTTTGTCAAAAGCTTTCTCTGCATCTATTGAGATGATCATATGGTTTTTCTCCTTCAGTTTGTTAATATGGTGTATCACGTTGATTGATTTGCGTATATTGAAGAATCCTTGCATTCCTGGAATAAACCCCACTTGATCATGGTGTATGATCCTTTTAATGTGCTGTTGGATTCTGTTTGCTAGTATTTTGTTGAGGATTTTTGCATCTATGTTCATCAGTGATATTGGCCTGTAGTTTTCTTTCTTTGTGACATCCTTGTCTGGTTTTGGTATCAAGGTGATGGTGGCCTCATAGAATGAGTTTGGGAGTGTTCCTCACTCTGCTATATTTTGGAAGAGTTTGAGAAGGATAGGTGTTAGCTCTTCTCTAAATGCTTGATAGAATTCCCCTGTGAAGCCATCTGGTCCTGGGCTTTTGTTTGTTGGAAGATTTTTTATCACAGTTTCAATTTCAGTGCTTGTGATTGGTCTGTTCATATTTTCTCTTTCTTCCTGATTCAGTCTTGGCAGGTTGTGCATTTCTAAGAATTTGTCCATTTCTTCCAGGTTGTCCATTTTATTGGCATAGAGTTGCTTATAGTAATCTCTCATGATCTTTTGTATTTCTGCAGTGTCAGTTGTTACTTCTCCTTTTTCATTTCTAATTCTATTGATTTGAGTCTTCTCCCTTTTTTTCTTGATGAGTCTGGCTAATGGTTTATCAATTTTGTTTATCTTCTCAAAGAACCAGCTTTTAGTTTTATTGATCTTTGCTATCGTTTCCTTCATTTCTTTTTCATTTATTTCTGATCTGATTTTTATGATTTCTTTCCTTCTGCTAACTTTGGGATGTTTTTGTTCTTCTTTCTCTAATTGCTTTAGGTGCAAGGTTAGGTTGTTTATTCGAGATGTTTCCTGTTTCTTAAGGTGGGATTGTATTGCCATAAACTTCCCTCTTAGAACTGCTTTTGCTGCATCCCATAGGTTTTGGGTCGTTGTGTCTCCATTGTCATTTGTTTCTAGGTATTTTTTGATTTCCTCTTTGATTTCTTCAGTGATCACTTCGTTATTGAGTAGTGTATTGTTTAGCCTCCATGTGTTTGTATGTTTTACAGCTCTTTTCCTGTAATTGATATCTAGTCTCATAGCATTGTGGTCGGAAAAGATACTTGATACAATTTCAATTTTCTTAAATTTACCAAGGCTTGATTTGTGACCCAGGATATGATCTATCCTGGAGAATGTTCCATGAGCACTTGAGAAAAATGTGTATTCTGTTGTTTTTGGATGGAATGTCCTATAAATATCAATTAAGTCCATCTTGTTTAATGTATCATTTAAAGCTTGTGTTTCCTTATTTATTTTCATTTTGGATGACCTGTCCATTGGTGAAAGTGGGGTGTTAAAGTTCCCTACTATGATTGTGTTACTGTCGATTTCTCCTTTTATGGCTGTTAATATTTCCCTTATGTATTGGGGTGCTCCTATGTTTGGTGCATAAATATTTACAATTGTTATATCTTCTTCTTGGATCGATCCATTGATCATTATGTAGTGTCCTTCTTTGTCTCTTCTAGTAGTCTTTATTTTAAAGTCTATTTTGTCTGATATGAGAATTGCTACTCCAGCTTTCTTTTGATTTCCATTTGCATGGAATATCTTTTTCCATCCCCTTACTTTCAGTCTGTATGTGTCTCTAGGTCTGAAGTGGGTCTCTTGTAGACAGCATATATATGGGTCTTGTTTTTGTATCCATTCAGCCAGTCTGTGTCTTTTGGTGGGAGCATTTAGTCCATTTACATTTAAGGTAATTATTGATATGTATGTTCCTATTCCCATTTTCTTAATTGTTTTGGGTTCGTTATTGTAGTTCTTTTCCTTCTGTTGTGTTTCTTGCCTAGAGAAGTTCCTTTAGCATTTGTTGTAAAGCTGGTTTGGTGGTGCTGAATTCTCTCAGCTTTTGCTTGTCTGTAAACGTTTTAATTTCTCCATCAAATCTGAATGAGATCCTTGATGGGTAGAGTAATCTTGGTTGCAGGTTTTTCTCCTTCATCACTTTAAGTATGTCCTGCCACTCCCTTCTGGCTTGTAGAGTTTCTGCTGAGAGATCAGCTGTTATCCTGATGGGGATTCCCTTGTGTGTTATTCGTTGTTTTTGCCTTGCTGCTTTTAATATGATTTCTTTGTGTTTAATTTTTGACAGTTTGATTAATATGTGTCTTGGTGTATTTCTCCTTGGATTTATTCTGTATGGGACTCTCTGTTCCTCCTGGACTTAACTATTTCCTTTCCCATATTAGGGAAGTTTTCAACTATAATCTCTTCAAATATTTTCTCAGTCCCTTTCTTTTTCTCTTCTTCTTCTGGAACCCCTATAATTCGAATGTTGGTGCGTTTAATGTTGTCCCAGAGGTCTCTGAGACTGTCCTCTGTTCTTTTCATTCTTTTTTCTTTATTTTGCTCTGCATCAGTTATTTCCACTATTTTATCTTCCACCTCACTTATCCGTTCTTCTGCCTCAGTTATTCTGCTATTGATCCCATCTAGAGTATTTTTTATTTCATTTATTGTGTTTTTAATCGATGCTTGATTCATCTTTAGTTCTTCTAGGTCCTTGTTAACTGTTTCTTGCATTTTGTCTATTCTATTTCCAAGATTTTGGATCTTTACCATCATTATTCTGAATTCTTTTTCAGGTAGACTGCCTATTACCTCTTCATTTGTCAGATCTGGTGGGTTTTTATCTTGCTCCTTCTCCTGCTGTGTGTTTTTCTGTCTTCTCATTTTGCTTATGTTACTGTGTTTGGGGTCTCCTTTTTGCAGGCTGCAGATTCGTAGTTCCCGTTGTTTTTGGTGTCTGTCCCCAGTGGCTAAGGTTGGTTTAGTGGGTTGTGTAGGCTTCTTGGTGGAGGGGACTAGTGCCTGTGTTCTGGTGGATGAGGCTGGATCTTGTCTTTCTGGTGGGCAGGTCCACGTCTGGTGGTGTGTTTTGGGGTGTCTGCGGACTTTTTATGATTTTAGGCCACCTCTCTGCTAATGGGTGGCGTTGTGTTCCTGTCTTGCTAGTTGTTTGGCATAGGGTGTCCAGCACTGTAGCTTGCTGGTCGTTGAGTGAAGCTGGGTGCTGGTGTTGAGATGGAGATCTCTGGATGATTTTCGCCGTTTGATATTATGTGGAGCTGGGAGGTCTCTTGTGGACCAGTGTCCTGAAGTTGGCTCTCCCACCTCAGAGGCACAGCACTGACTCCTGGCTCCTCAATTTGGGATGATTTGTTGTCTATTCATGTATTCCACAGATGCAGGGTACATCAAGTTGATTGTGGAGCTTTAATCCGCTGCTTCTGAGGCTGCTGGGAGAGTTTTCCCTTTCTCTTCTTTGTTCTCACAGCTCCTGGGTCTCAGCTTTGGATTTGGCCCCGCCTCTGCGTGTAGGTCGCCGGAGGGCATCTGTTCTTCGCTCAGACAGGACAGGGTTAAAGGAGCAGCCTCTTCGGGGGCTCTGGCTCACTCAGGTCGGGCGGGAGGGAGGGGCACGGAGTGCGGGGCGAGCCTGCAGCGGCAGAGGTCGGCGTGAAGTTGCACCAGCCCGAGGCGTGCCGTGCGTTCTCTCAGGGAAGCCGCCCCTGGATCCCGGGACCCTGGCAGTGGCAGGCTGCATAGGCTCCCGGAAGGGCGGTGTGGACAGTGACCTGCACTCGCACACAGGCTTCTTGGCGGCGGCAGCAGCAGCCCCAGCGTCCCACGCCTGTCTCTGGGCTCCGCGCTTTCAGCCGCGACTCGTGCCTGTCTCTGGAGCTCCTTTACGCGGCACTCTTAATCCCCTCTCCTCGCGCACCAGGAAACCAAGAGGGAAGAAAAAGTCTCCTGCCTCTTCGGCAGCTCCAGAGTTTTCCCGGACTCCCTCCCGGCTAGCTGTGGCACATTAGCCCCCTTCAGGCTGAGTTCTCGCCGCCAGCCCCAGTCCTCTCGCTGCGCTCTGACCGAAGCCCGAGCCTCAGCTCCAGCACCGCCCGCCCCGGCGGGGGAGCAGACAAGCCTCTCGGGCTGGTGAGTGCCGCTCGGCACCGCTCCTCTGTGCGGGAATCTCTCCGCTTTGCCCTACCCAGGTATGTGGGGAGTTTCTTGCCTTTGGGGAGGTCTGGGGTCTTCTGCCAGCATTCAGTAGGTGTTCTGTAGGAGTTGTTCCACGTGTAGCTGTATTTCTGGTGTATCTGTGGGGAGGAAGGTGATCTCCGCGTCTTACTCTTCCGCCATCTTACCCGGAAGTCTCTTCCATTAACTTTAGGCTTGGATATTCCTAAAGCCAATTTAAACCAAAAATCAGGTTTGATTTTACCACAGTATTTTTACGTAGAAAGACTCCATTTCCTTAGAGATAATAAAGCAGAAAAATACAAATTGACCACAAAGAATGCAGCCCTGAAGAGTGACCCATAATGTGTGGTAAAGCTAAGTGTTCAATTTGGCCTGAGTGGTGGCTGATTTTGAAATAATTTATTTGTTCTTTTACCACATACACTCTTATAGCTCTAACTTTTAAAGTGAACAGAAAGTCTGTTAAAATAAAAAGTGAAGACACACACACACACACACACACAGACACACACACACACTTTGCTGTGTCTCTTGGAAATCCAACAGCCTGGAGTGGGTCCTTGGGTTACTCAGTAAACCTTTTGGAATAAAGGCCAAGCGACTGCCTTTTTTGTTGGTAGCTAACCCCAGGAGGAAGCCCTTTTGTGGCATGGGGGTTAAAGACTCACCTGACAAAGTGGGTCTCTATGGAGCCTTGACAAATCAGGAATCTAATGAGATTCCAGACATAGCCCAACAGAAATGGAGCTATGTGTTTCTCCAGACTGCATTCCACTATGAAAAAGACCATATTTAATACCAAATAAATGTGCTAACCCAGGGACAGCAGATTCATTTTACGTAAGTTATAAAATTATAAAATTGGGTAAAGGTTTTCCATGTCTCAAGGCATTTGTCTTGAATGGATTTTCAAGGTTTAACAAGGGTACTTGTCTTTAGCTTAGGAGAATTCTCATGGGAACAAAATCCTCTATTAACCACACAATAAAACCCCTTGAAATGAAAGCCTTTGAAAGCTGGTACAAAGTTGAGGATCCAAGGCACAATCGTAATACAGAAATGTGTGTAAAATAATTGAGGATTTTGTTCATTTTAGCATTTCACAGGACCCCCAACAGCAAACATTTTTACCTGAATTCATCATGAAGACGTCTCCTCTAAGAAACATGCTTTGACTTATGGAATATAGATCAAGGATACAGATCATTCCTTCTTCTAGCCTTGACTTCCAAGAAGTTCAAGAATCAAATTTTATACTAACAGCAATTTGTTCACCCTTCCTTCCAGTTTCATTGTTCTTGCTTTTCTCCCCTTAAAGTTCAAATTTTGTTAACATTATAGGGTATGTCTTTTCTGGGTATGCTGCTTCGAATTCTCTGGGGAAAGAGCCCAGGTATAAATACACTGTGAATACAGACCAAAAAAAGCAAGCAACTATTGCACTTACTTTTAGGATATAAAAGGAGTATCTTTGCCCTCATAGCATACCTCAACCAAAAGCAGTATTTCAGAATTACCTTAAGGAAGAAAATATACACCTAGATTTGACAGTAGCAGGCTAAATCTCACTATTTTAAGAAGTCCCCAGTATCTCAACTTTATCAAGGACATATTCCCTGAATATAATCTTAGTTATCTTCATTACTTTCCACTCTAGTGGAAAAACCCTGGGCTAAGAGATTAGAAATTGTGTGTGTTTTGCTCTTGACCCTAGGTAAGTCATTACCATCTGATTACCTTAGTGTCCTCCTTCCTAATAGGAGAGCAAATACTATTCCCCGACACTACAAAACCCATTATGATTAGGTAGGTAAATGCTGACTTGCTCTTAGAAGTAAAATTGCAATATAAACACAACGTATTACCATCATACACATTAGAAACCTAAGTGATTCTCTCTCAAGAGCTTAAAAACTTTACATTCATGGCAAAAATTTATCTTTCCAAATTCATAGTTTCTTTGGCAACAACATGATAGAGGCAGGGAGGTTGTATAAACACTGAGAGATGCAGGCACCAAATAATGAAAGAAAGCATTTCTATACCTAAAACATTATTTATACCTGTTTTCATTTTTTACATTAAAATGTAAACATCCCCTTATCCAAAATAGCTGGTGAAAAGGCAAAAAAACGCAAAAAACAAATTAAGCCTTTAAAGATAGCTGGTGAGTTTTCAAGTGTCCTTGCTCAATGTATCCAAATACCAAATATTATAATTCAATAATAAGGAGAACCAAACTGGTAAAAGAGCTATAAAATATCAATATACAGCAAAATCACAATGAACCAGAATACTCCAATCTCCTGGTTAATCAACTACTTACAAGGAAACTCTTCTTGCTTTAACCATTAGTTTAGAAAAAAAACTTTCTAAATTGAACCACTTTACTTTCCTGGCTCAGTAACTACAAAACGCCAAACATAAATCAATTTTATTTTGATGATATAGGATCATGTGGTACCTTGGGATATCTCTCAGAATATTCATAATTTCTGTGTAGTTTTGTTAGAGGCAGAAAATTGGAGGGAACTTGAGTTTCTTGCATTAAATAAATCCCCGAAATCATTAAGCTTACTGTCTACTTTTGTCTCATTCTCCTGAAAGAAGAGTGTAGCAAAAAGGTTCTAGTTAAGCAAGATTTCTCATTGTAGACATACCTATGTATACTGGTTCTGGAAACAGTGCAGTTCAGTGACTTTATCTCTCTGGACAATTTCTTCTGCAAAATTAATATACCCAGAACATGAATTATATGTAATGGGTCCACTGTTTTTCTGGATATAAAATTTCAGTACCTATGAATTCCTTAATTGGAATCTTTTCTCAAGAAAATCACTCATGAAGATGACTTCGAAACCAGAAGAGCTGTAGATTTTGCTAATGGAAACAAACTATGCTTCCTCTATTATTAATTCAAAGATGCTTAAACAATCTTTATAAAGTTATCAAAAAGCAAGCAAGTTCTCTAAGATAGTAGGTGCTTAACTCCTCAAAGCCATAAAATAATAAGAGGAATAATAAGAAGTGCTGAGAGAAGAGTCACCTGATTCTTTTAGAACAGCTCAGTGTCTCCATAGTGCAGGACGCATGCCACTTGGTGGCATGCAAGATGATTTTAGGTGATACACAACACAGAATTAAATAATGCTGAATCACAGTGAGAATGGCATTCCCTTTATAATTTTCTTTTAAACTTCTGATAATTCCACAGAAAGAGCGAGCCCCATTTTGGTGCTGGGTAACATCTCTCTCACTGCTACAAAGAAAGAACAGGCTTTTTGGATTCAGAGCCTTGGCAGGCATTAGTATCCAGCTAGAATTTAATAACATTTTTGTTTTATTTTTATTTATTTTGTAGTTATCTTTTTTTATGGCAAACTGATGCTGGTTTTCTACTTGGAATAGAGGTTAGTTTCTTTTTAAATATTTTAAAATTTAAAAGATAAATATTAAGTAAATAGTAGCATATGTAATACTCAAGTGATTGAAGTTTGGCAAACAATGGCTATAGCCTAACAAATATTTTAAAAAAGTGATTTCAAAAGAAAGTATAAACATGGCCTAGGAAAGAAACATGTGTCACTGTGTTTTCAATACTTGCGATGCTCCAGGGATGAGCTCACCAGAGCCTTCTCCTACATCGGGTGATTTCCAGAGTTAAGATGCAAGCAAAAATATAAAAGGAAAAAGAACCCGTTCCACACCAATCTGGATTTCACAAACTCATGGTACCATAAATGTGCAAAATCTAATATTTAGTAAGTAATTTGTTTTACACATAAACTTCCCAATTCACTGCAGCATCTTTTTATTTGGTCTACACTAATGCCTCACAAAGGCAAACCCAGGTTGTAGAGCTACTGCTTAGTTCTCAGAGCAAATACCACACATAATTTTTGACTGAACTCTCCAGCCAGGATTCAGGGCTGCTGGCCAAGTCTTCCAACGGCATCTGACTGTTCTTCCACTGCCATGGACCTGCAGAGAGGGTTCCTCATCTTCTTCTGATTGATCATCTCATGGCCAACATTCTGCTGAGAGGAGTTTGTGTAGCAGGTATGGCATGCTCATAGGCATGCCATGCTGACTTAAAACGAAAAGGACAGCTGGAGAGAAAGACAGCAGAGCTTCTCATTTGTGGTGAACAGTTTCTTCATCACAGTGGTAGTTAAGATATGGTCCCTCCTTTTTCCCCTGAAGCCAAGGCAACAAGTCTGAAGGATGGTGTCAGACATCGTAATCAGGAGCCTTGCCCTGGGCTTGCCTCAGCCAAATCTGGAGTGTAACAAATGCTCCCACAGTCACGTGAAAGAAAAGTTGCCAGAGGTTGCGCAGTTCATAGAGATACATGTTGCATAGACAGATTAAGCCAAACGTCAAAAAAGATTTGACATTCCGCCAGCCGGTGTAGTAGACAAATAAATAACACTGTTGAAAATGTAAAAATGAAAGATGATTAGGGTTACAGGAAAAGAAATAGATGCTTCTACTATAAAGCTGTAACAGGTCACAGGGTAAAATGTGAGAGTGGAAAATGGTATTTTTCAACTACGGCTAAGACAGTGTAATATCTTTAATACACTCAGCTATACACTCAATGTATCTTTAATACACTCCCTATTTAAAAGGGAAATAGGTTTAAGAAATAGGTTTGCATAATCTGGAATCAGAGGAAAGGAGCTATAGAGAACATTTTGGAGACAACACAATCTGAATATGAATCCTCTATTAGATAATACTGTATCAATGTTAAATTTCTTGGGTGTGATAAAGGTATCATGGCTATGTAGAACGATGTCTTTGTTCTCAAAAGACACATGTTCAATTTTAGAGGTCAATATTTTAGAGGTGAAATATCTTGATGTTTGTAACTTATTTTAAAAACAACTGTGCAGGAACTTCTGCTTCTGGGATGATGGAGTTGATGCACTTTCCTCTATTCTTCCCACTAAGTACAACTAAAAGCCCTGGACATTATATATCAAGCAAAAGATGACTCTGGATGATGAAGAGAAGAAGGCAGAGAGGCTAAGGACCTTGAGACCCAGGGAATGACACAGTGGTAAATTACCTTTTTTTTTTTTTTTTTTTTTTTGCCTCATATATCCCAAACTTGGAGCTGAAGCAGCTGGCAACTAGAAACACCAATGGATGCACACAAACAAAACAAACAAAAAAACACTCAGTAAAATCTTATTCTCTCTAGCCAAAAGACCATGAGAGGGGCACCTTTCCAAGACAGAGAACTTTTACATAATAACTATTCTACTCCAGCCAAACACCACCAAAAGCAAAACAAAACAAAAGAAAACAAAAAAAAACACAAAAAAACTGTGACCACCCACACCTACCCCATCAAAGCCTATGTGGGGAGCCTATAATGCTCTAAGGAGGTGTTCTAACACTCCAGGGCTTCAGAGAAGGCAAGTGGGAAGCCAGAACTTTGACTCCCACCCTGTGGTGTCAGTGGAGACCAAGTGGGACTCTGGACATTCACCTCCACTTGGCATTAGCAGGGCAATGGATTTCTCATCAGAAACCATAAAGTTCAGGTAAGAGTGGGACAACATTTTTCAAGTGCTGAAAGAAAAGAGTTGTCAATCCAGAATCCTATACTCAACAAAAATATCCTTTAGGAATTAAGGGAAAATAAAGACATTTATATAAAAATAAAGACATGAGAGAAGACTAAGAGAATTTATCACCAACAAATGTACTCTAAAAGAATGGCTAAAGGAAGCTCTCTAGATAGAAAGGAAACAACAGAAGAAGGAACCTTGGAATAATGGATACAAAGTGAACTCAGCAAAAATACAGGTTAATGTAATAGGCTTGCCTTTTTAAGAACTTTCTAAATTATGTTTGATGGTTGAAGTAAAAATTGTAACACTGCCTGATGTGGTTCTCAATATATGTAGAGGAAATATTTAAGACAATTATAGTATAAATAGAGAAGGACAAAGGGACATAAAGGGAGGTACAGTTCCTATGTTTCACCTGAACTGGTAAAATTATAACACCAAAAAACTGATATAAGAAGGTGAAATGCAATACCTAGAGCAATATTTGAAGCTATACAAAGAGACATACTCAAAAACATTACAGATAAGCCAAAATGGAGTTCTAAAAGAATGTTGAAGTGATCCACAGGAAGACAAGAAAAAGAAAAGAGAAAAATGAAAAACAAAAAATAAGATGGCAGACTTAAGCCGTAACATATCAATAATTATACTGAATATAAATGGCTTAAATATAGCAATTAAAACATAGAGATTGGCAGGGTATATTAAAAAACATAAATGAACTCCATATTGTCTACCAGAAAATCAATCCAAATGACATAGGCAAGTTAAAAGTAAAAGGATGGAAAAAGATATAGCATGCAAACATTAATCAAAGGCAAGCAGGAGTAGCTATCTTACTATTAGGTAAATATAAAAATATTTCAGGACTTCCCTGGTGGTCCAGTGGTTAAGACTCTGGGCTTCCACTGCAGGGGGCACGGGTTCTATCCCTGATCAGGGAACTAAGATCCCACGTGCTGCATGGCACCACCAAAAAATAAAAACTTTAAATAAATAAATAAATAAATAAATAAAAATATTTCAGAGAAAGTAAAAAAAACCAGGGACAGAGAGGGATATAATGATAGATGGGAGAGAGACCTTCAAGACAGTGGAAGAGTAAGACGGGGAGATCACCTTCCCCCCCCCACAAATACATCAAAAATACATCTACATGTGGAACAACTCCTACAGAACACTTACTGAACGCTGGAAGAAGACCTCAGACTTCCCAAAAGGCAAGAAACTCCCCACGTACCTGGGTAGGGCAAAAGAAAAAAGAAAAAACAGAGACAAAAAATAGGGACAGAACCTGCACATATGGGAGGGAGCTGTGAAGGAGGAAACGTTTCCACATGCTAGCAAGCCCCTTCACCCCCCAGAGATGGGGGGTGGCGGGGAGGAAGCTTCAGAGCCACAGAGAAGAGCGCAGCAATAGGGGTGCAGAGGGCAAAGCAGAGAGATTCCCGCACAGAGGATGGGCGCCGACCAGCACTCACCAGCCCAAGAGGCTTGTCTGCTCACCCCTTGGGACAGGGAGAAGCTGGGAGCTGAGGCTTGGGCTTCGGAGGTCAGAGCCCAGGGAGAGGACTGGGGTTGGATGCGTGAACACAGCCTGAAGGGGGCTAGTGCGCCACAGCTAGCCAGGAGGGAGTCCAGGAAAATGTCTGGAACTGCATAAGAGTCAAGAGACTACTGTTTCGGGGTGTGCAAGGAGAGGGGAGTCAGAGCACTGCCTAAACGAGATCCAGAGACAGAAGCGAGATGCGGCTATCAGCGCGGACCCCAGAGATGGGCATGAGACACTAAGGCTGCTGCTGCAGCCATCAAGAAACCTATGTGCAAGCACAGGTCACTATCCACACCACCCCTCCCGGGAGCCTGTGCAGCCCACCCCTGCCAGGGTCCCGTGATCCAGGGACAACTTCCCCGGGAGAACACATGGTGCGCCTCAGGCTGTTGCAATGTCATGCTGGCCTCTGCTACCGCAGGCTGGCCCTGCATTCCATACCCCTCCCTCTCCCCAGCCTAAGTGAGCCAGAGCCCCCTAATCAGCTGCTCCATTAACCCTGTCTTGTCTGAGCAAAGAACAGACACCATAAGGTGACCTACATGCAGAGGCAGGGACAAATCCAAAGCTGAACCCCAGGAGATATGCGAACAAAGAAGAGAAAGGGAAATCTCTCCCAGCAGCCTCAGGAGCAGTGGATTAAATTTTCACAATCAACTTGATGCACCCTGCACCTCTGGAATACCTGAATAGACAATGAATCATCACAAAATTGAGGCAGTGGACTTTGGGAGCAACTACAGACTTGGGGTTTGCTTTCTGCATCTATTTTGTTTCTAGTCTTATGTTTATCTTAGTTTAGAATTTAGAGTTTATGATCATTGGTAGATTTCTTTATTGATTTGGTTGCTCTCGTCCTTTTTTTATATATAGATATATACACTTTTTTCCTTTTTCTCTTTTTGTGTGTATGTGTATGCTTCTTTGTGTGATTCTGTCTGTATAGCTTTGCTTTTACCATTTGTCCTAGGGTTCTGTCTGTCGTTTTTTTTTTAATTTTAATATAGTTTTTAGTTCTTGTTATCATTGGTGGCTTTGTTTTTTGGTTTGGTTGCGCTCTTATTTCTTCCTTTTTCTTTTCATTATTTTAACTTCTAAAATTTTCAATAATTTTTTTATTTTAAAAATTTAATTTTTTCCTTTCTTTCTTTTTTCTCCATTTTCTTCTGAGCCATGTGGCTGACAGGGTCTTTGTGCTCTGGCCAGGTGTCAGGACTATGTCTCTTGAGGTGGGAGAGCCAAGTTCAGGACCCTAGTCCACCAGAGACCTCCCGGCTCCACATAATATCAAACGGCGAAAGCCCTCCCAGAGATCCTCGTCTCAACACTAAGACCCAGCTCCACTCAACGACCAGCAAGCTACAGTGCTGGACACCCTATGCCAAACAACTAGCAAGACAGGAACACAACCCCACCCATTAGCAGAGAGGCTGCCTAAAATCATAATAAGGTCACAGACACCCCAAACACACCACTGGACATGATCCTGCCCAGCAGAAAGACAAGATCAAGCCTCATTCACCAGAACACAGGCACCAGTCACCTCCACCAGGAAGCCTAAACAACCCACTGAACCAACCTCACCCACTGGGGGCAGACACCAAAAACAACGGGAACTATGTACCTGCAGGTTGCAAAAAGGAGACCGCAAACATAGCAAGTTAAGCAAAATGAGAAGACAGAGAAACACACAGCAGATGAAGGAGCAAGGCAAAAACCCACCAGACCAAACAAATGAAGAGGAAATAGGCAGACTATCTGAAAAAGAATTCAGAGTAATGACAGTAAAGATGATCCAAAATCTTGGAAATAGAATGGAGAAAATACAAGAAACGTTTAACAAGGACCTAGAAGAAAGAACTAAAGAGCAAACAAACAATGATGAACAACACAATAAATGAAACTAAAAATTCTCTAGAAGGAAGCAATAGCAGAATAACTGAAGCAGAAGAACGGATAAGTGACCTGGAAGATAAAATAGTGGAAATAACTACCGCAGAGCAGAATAAAGAAAAAAGAATGAAAAGAATTGAGGACAGTTTCAGAGACCTCTGGAACAATATTAAACGCAACAAAATTTGAATTATAGGGGTCCCAGAAGAAGAAGAGGAAAACAAAAGGACTGAGAAAATATCTGAAGAGATTATAGTTAAAAACTTCCCCAACATGGGAAAGGAAATAGTCCATCAAGTCCAGGAAGCACAGAGAGTTCCATACAGCATAAATCCAAGGAGAAACATGCCAAGACACATATTAATCAAACTATCAAAAATTAAATACAAAGAAAAATATTAAAAGCAGCAAGGGAAAAACAACAAATAACATACAAGGGAATCCCCATAAGGTTAAGAGCTGACCTTTCAGCAGAAACTCTGCAAGCCAAAAGGGAGTGGCAGGACATATTTACAGTGATGAAAGGGAAAAACCTACAACCAAGGTTACTCTATCCAGCAAGGATCTCATTCAGATTTAATGGAGAAATTAAAACCTTTACAGACAAGCAAAAGCTAAGAGAATTCAGCACCACCAAACCAGCTTTACAACAAATGCTAAAGGAACTTCTCTAGGCAGGAAACACAAGAGAAGGAAAAGACCTACAGTAACAAACCCAAAACAATTAAGAAAATGGTAATGGGAACATATATATCGATAACTACCTTAAATGTAAATGGATTAAATGCTCCCACCAAAACATACAGACTGATTGAATGGATACAAAAACAAAACCCGTACATATGCTGTCTACAAGAGACCCACTTCAGACCTAGGGACACATACAGACTGAAAGTGAGGGGATGGAAAAAGGTATTCCATGCAAAAGGAAATCAAAAGAAAGCTGGAGTAGCAATTCTCATATGAGACAAAATAGACTTTAAAATAAAGACTATTACAAGAGACAAAGAAGGATACTGCATAATGGTCAAGAGATCAATCCAAGAAGAAGATATAACAATTGTAAATATTTATGCACCCAACACAGGGGCACCTCAATACATAAGGCAAATGTTAACAGCCATAAAAGGGGAAATCGACAGTAACACAATCATAGTAGGGGACTTTAACACCCCACTTTCACCAACACACAGATCATCCAAAATGAAAATAAATAAGAAAACACAAGCTTTAAATGATACATTAAACAAGATGAACATAACTGATATTTATAGGACATTTCGTACAAAAACAACAGAATACACTTTCTTCTCAAGTGCTCATGGAACATTCTCCAGGATAGATCATATCTTGGGTCAAAAATCAAGCCTTGGTAAAGTTAAGAAAATTGAAATCGTATCATGTATCTTTCCCGACCACAAAGCTATGAGACTAGATATCAATTACAGGAAAAAAATCTGTAAAAAATACAAATACAAGGAGGCTAAACAATACACTACTAAATAACCAAGAGATCACTGCAGAAATCTAAGAGGATATAAAAAATACCTAGAAACAAATGACAATGAAAACACGACGATCCAAAACCTACAGGATGCAGCAGAAGCAGTTCTAAGAGGGAAGTTTATAGCAATACAATCCTACCTCAAAAAACAAGAAACATGGGCTTCCCTGGTGGCGCAGTGGTTGAGAGTCCGCCTGCCAATGCAGAGGACATGGGTTCGTGCCCCAGTCCGGGAAGATCCCACATGCTGAGGAGCAGCTGGGCCCGTGAGCCATGGCCGTTGAGCCTGCGGGTCCGGAGCCTGTGCTCCGCAATGGGAGAGGCCACAACAGTGAGAGGCCCACATACCGCAAAAAAAACCAAAAAAACCCCCCAAAAAACCAAGAAACATCTCAAATAAACAACCTAACCTTACACCTAAAGCAATCAGGGAAAGAAGAACAAAAAACCCCCCAAAGTTAGCAGAAGGAAAGAAATCATAAAGATTAACTAGATCAGAAATAAATGAAAAAGAAATGAAGTAAACAATAGCAAAGATCAATAACTCTAAAAGCTGGTTCCTTGAGAAGATAAACATTAATTGATAAACCATTAGCCAGACTCATCAAGAAAAAAAGGGAGGGGGCTTCCCTGGTGGCACAGTGGTTGAGAGTCTGCCTGCCGATGCAGGGGACACGGGTTCGTGCCCCAGTCCGGGAAGATCCCACATGCTGCGGAGTGGCTGGGCCAGTGAGCCATGGCCGGTGAGCCTGCGCGTCCGGAGCCTGTGCCCCGCAACGGGAGAGGCCACAACAGTGAGAGGCTCGCATACCGCAAAAAAAAAAAGGGGGTGAAGACTCAAATCAATAGAATTAGAAATGAAAAAGGAGAAGTAACAACTGACACTGCAGGAATACAAAGGATAATGAGAGACTACTACAAGCAACTATTTGCCAATAAAATGGACAACCTGGAAGAAATGGACACATTCTTAGAAAAGCACAACCTTCCCAGACTGAATGAGGAAGAAATAGAAAATATAAACAGACCAATCACAAGCACTGAAATTGAGACTGTGATTAAAAATCTTCCAACAAACAAAAGCCCAGGACCAGATGGCTTCACAGGGGAATTCTATCAAGCATTTAGAGAAGAGCTAACACCTATCCTTCTCAAACTCTTCCAAAATATAAGGGAGGAACATTCCCAAACTCATTCTACGAGGCCACCATCACCCTGATATCAAAACCAGACAAAGATGTCACAAAGAAAGAAAACTACAGGCCAATATCACTGATGAACATAGATGCAAAAATCCTCAACAAAAATACTAGCAAACAGAATCCAACAGTACATTACAAGGATCATACACCATGATCAAGTGGGGTTTATTCCAGGAATGCAAGGATTCTTCAGTATATGCAAATCAATCAATGTGATACACCATATTAACTAATTGAAGGAGAAAAACCATATGATCATCTCAATAGATGCAGAGAAAGCTTTCGACAAAATTCAACACCCGTTTATGATAAAAACCCTCCAGAAAGTAAGCATAGAGGGAATTTACCTCAACATAATGAAGGCCATATATGACAAACCCACAGCCAACATCATTCCCAATGTTGAAAAAATGAAACCATGTCCTCTAAGATCAGGAACAAGACAAGGTTGCCCACTCTCACCACTATTATTCAACATAGTTTTAGAAGTTTTAGCCACAACAGTCAGAGAAGAAAAAGAAATAAAAGGAATCCAAATCGGAAATGAAGAAGCAAAGCTGCCACTGTTTGAAGATGACATGATACTACATATAGAGAATCCTAAAGATGCTCCCAGAAAACTACTAGAGCTAATCAATGAATTTGGTAAAGCAGCAAGATAAAAAATTAATGCACAGAAATCTCTTGCATTCCTATACACTAATGATGAAAAATCTGAAAGAGAAATTAAGGAAACACTCCCATCTACCACTGCAACAAAAAGAATAAAATACCTAGGGGTAAACCTACCTAAGGAGACAAAAGACCTGTATGCAGAAAACTATAAGACACTGATGAAAGAAATTAAAGATGATACAAACAGATGGAGAGATATACCATGTTCTTGGATTGGAAGAATCAACACTGTGGAAATGACTATACTACCCAAAGCAATGTACAGATTTAATGCAATCCCTATCAAACTACCAATGGCATTTTTCACAGAACTAGAAAAAAAATTTCACAATTTGTATGGAAACACAAAAGACCCCGAATAGCCAAAGCAATCTTGAGAACGAAAAATGGAGCTGGAGGAATCAGGCTCCCTCACTTCAGACTATACTACAAAGCTACAGTAACCAAGACTATATGGTACTGGCACAAAAACGGAAAGATAGATCAATGGAACAGGATAGAAAGTCCAGAGATAAACCCACGCACATATGGTCACCTTATCTTTGATAAAGGAGGCAGGAATGTACAGTGGAGAAAGGACAGTCTCTTCAATAAGTGGTGCTGGGAAAACTGGACAGGGACGTGTAAAAGTATGAGATTAGATCACTCCCTAACACCATACACAAAAATAAACTCAAAATGGGTTAAAGACCTAAATGTAAGGCCAGACAGTATCAAATTCTTAGAGTAAAACATAGGCAGAACACTCTGTAGCATAAATCACAGCAAGATCCTTTTTGACCCACCTCTTAGAGTAATGGACATAAAAACAAAAATAAACAAATGGGACCTAGTGAAACTTAAAAGCTTTTGCACAGCAAAGGAAACCATAAACAAGACGAAAAGACAGCCCTCAGAATGGGAGAAGATATTTGCAAATGAAGCAACTGACAAAGGATTAATCTCCAAAATTTACAAGCAGCTCATGCAGAAAAAAACAAACAACCCAATCCAAAAATGGGCCGAAGACCTAAATAGACATTTCTCCAAAGAGTATATACAGATTGCCAACAAACACATGAAAGAACACTCAACATCATTAATCATTAGAGAAATGTAAATCAAAACTACAATGAGATAACATCTCACGCCGGTCAGAATGGCCATCATCAAAAAATCTAGAAACAATAAATGCTGGAGAGGGTGTGGAGAAAAGGGAACCCTCCTGCACTGTTGGTGGGAATGTAAATTGATACAGCCACTATGGAGAACAGTATGGAGGTTCCTTAAAAAACTAAAAATAGAACTATCGTATGACCCAGCAATCCCACTACTGGGCATATACCCTGAGAAAGCCATAATTCAAAAGATATATATGTACCACAACGTTCACTGCAGCACTATTTACAATAGCCAGGACATGAAAGCAACCTAAATGTCCATCAAGAGATGAATGGATAAAGAAGATGTAGCACATATATACAATGGAATATTACTCAGCCATCAAAAGAAATGAAATTGAGTTATTTGCAGTGAGGTGGATGGACCTAGAGTCTGTCATAGAGTAAAGTAAGTCAGAAAGAGAAAAACAAATACTGTATGCTAACCCATATATATGGAATCTTAAAAAAAATGGTTATGAAGAACCTAGGGGCAGGGCAGGAATAAAGACGCAGACACAGAGAATGGACTTGAGGACACAGGGTCGGGGAAGGGTAAGCTGGGACTAAGTGAGAGAGTGCCATGGACATAGATACACTACCAAATGTAAAATAGATAGCTAGTAGGAAGCAGCTGCGTAGTACAGGGAGATCAGCTTGGTGCTTTGTGACCACCTAGAGGGGTGGGATAGGGAGGAAGGGAGGGATACACAAGAGGGAGGAGATCTGGGGATATATGTATATGTATAGCTGAGTCACTTTGTTATAAAACAGAAACTAACACACCATTGTAAAGCAATTATACTGCAATAAAGATGTTTAAAAAATGACAAATGGATCAATCAACCAAGAAGGTACAGCAGTCCTTTATGTCTATGAACCAAACAACAGAACTGCAAAAACTGATAGAACTCAAATGAGAAATACACAATTACAGTTGAAAAATTCAATACTCCTCTCTCAAAAATTGACAGAACTAGCCAGAAAATCAGCAAGGATACATAAAAACTGAACAACGCCATCAACCAACAAAACCTAATCAAAATTTATAGAACACCCACTCAAAAATAGCAGAATACACATTCTGTTCAAGTGCCCAAGGAACATATACCAAGACAGACCATATTCTGGGCCACAGAACAAACCTCAACAAATGTAAAATAACTGAAATCACACAGAATATGTTCTCAAACTACAATGGAATCAAACTAGAAATCAATAATGGAAAGAAAACCAGAAAATATCCAAACACTTGGAAACTAAGCAACACAATTCTAAATAATCCATAGGCCAAAGAGGAAATCCCAGGGAAAAATTTTTTAAATACACTGAATTAAATGAAAATGAAAATACAGCAGCTCAAAATTTATGGAACACAGCTAATGAAGTGCTAAGAGGGAAATTTTTAACACTAAATGTATACATTACAAAAGAGAAAATTCTCAAATCAAATCATCTAAGCTCCCATCTCAAGAACCTAGAAAAAGAGCCAAATAGACGCAAAGCAAGCATGAGGAAAGAAATAATAAAATAAAATAGAAAATAGGAAAAAAACAATAAAAACAAAGAGCAGGCTCTATGAAAAGATCAATGAAATTAACAAGAAAGACCGATAAAGAAAAAGAGAAGATACAAATGATGAATATGAAGACTGAAACAGGAAATATCACTACATAGCCTACAGACATCAAAAGGATAGTAAGGGAATACTGTAACCATTCGACACACAAATTTGATAACGTAAGTGAAATGGACCAGTTCTTCATAAAACACAAACCACCATAATTCACCCATTATAAAACATTATTTGAATAGCTCTATAACTATTAAGAAAATTGAATTTAAGACTTATTAAATAGCTGAAGTAATCAAAACTATATGGTACTGGCAGAGGGACAGACACATAGATCAATGGAACAGATACACAGCCCAGAAGAAGATCCACATAAACATGCCCAACCGATTTTTTTTAATGCAAAATCAATTCAGTACAGAAAAAAAAGGAATAACTGAAAAATTAAACTTCATAAAAATTTTAAATGCTTGTTCTGCGGAAGACTGTTAAGAGGATGAAAAGACAAGCTAAGACTGGGAGAAGATATTTGCAAACTACGTATCTGACAAAGGACTAATATCTGGAATATGTAAAGAACTCTCAAACTCAACAGTTTAAGACAAACAATCTCATTAGAAAATAGGCAAAAGACATGAACAGACATTTCACCCAAGATGATACAAAGATGACAAATAAGCACATAAAATTATTTTCAACATCATTAGCCACTAGGAAAATGCAAATTAAAACCACAATGAGATATCATTACACATCTATCAGAATGGATGAAGTATTAATAAAAAATAGAGACGACACCAAATGCCAATAAGGATGCAGAAAAACTGGATCACTCACACAATCCTGGTGGGAATGTAAAATGGTACACTATTCTGGAAGACAGTTTGTCTCTTAATAAGCATGCAACTACTATGCACTACCACATGACCCAGCAACTGCACTCCTGGGCATTTATCTCAGAGAAATGAATACTTTTTTGTTCACACAAAAGCCTGTACATGAAGGTTTATAGCAGCTTTATTTGTAACAGCCAAAAACTAGAAACAACTCAGATGTCCTTCAAATGAGTGACTGATCAAACTGTGGTACAGCCATACCATGGAATATAATTCAGCAATAAAAAGGAACAAACAATTGATACATCCAACAACTTGGATAAATCTCCAGAGAATTATGCTGAGTAAAAAATGCCAATCACAAAAGGTTACATACTATATGATTCCATTCATATAACATACTCAAAATGAGAAAATTATATTAATGGAGAACACACTAGTTGTTGCCAGAGATTAAGGAGGGGTTAGGGCAGGAGGGAACTACAAAAGGCAACATGAGGAGTCTTTATGGTGATAGGACTGTTATATATCTTAACTGCATCAATATCCATATCCTGTTGTGACATTGTATTATAGCTTTGCAAGATGGAAGGAACATTGCGGGGAAACAGGTAAACATTATACAGGCGCTCTCTTATGACTCCACATGAGTCTAATTATCTCAAAATTAAAAGTTTAGTAAGAAAAACAACTTTATACATTCATTTTATCTGCAACTTACATTATAAACAACAAATATACACACTATATGCACAAACATACAAAGAGAGAATGAGATAAAGCAAGTGCTGCAAAATGTTAACAATTGGTGATTCTAGGTATACCGGTTTCTCAACTTTTCTGTAAGTCTGAAGGTTTTCAAAATAAAACACTGAAGGAAAATAGTCTCTAGTTTCTTCAGACTTCCTCTGATTTCCTATATTATCTTTTTTTTTTTTAGGTCATGCCACGTGGCTTGCAGGATGCTGGTTTCCCGACCAGGGATCGAATCCATGCCCCCTGCAGTGGAAGCGTGGAGTCCTAACCACTGGACCACCAGGGAATTCCCTGATTTCCTATTTTAAATGCTCCATATCAAGATTATCTCTATCTGGCTGAACGCTGTGATTCCCTAAATACCCATGGCCTGGAGGAAAAGGCAACAAACCATGTAGTAGTGGCCTTTGAGGTCTGATCTGACGGAGATGAAAAAATATCCTGACAATTGGAGATAGATAGAGCATGTTATATGGTAAAATGTAATCACTTAGTTTTTACTGTGGGAAAAACAACATTATTATCACTCTGCTCAGCATATTTGGAAAGCATGCAGTTTCATGCCTGTCAATATGAAGGAAATTGGTTTTTTGATTTTCTTTTTTAAAGCATGAATTTGTTTATTTTTCTCAAGTTAAAAGGTCACCTGGGTGACACTGCTCCACCATGAGGCAACTCTAAAAACTACTTTTAGCTGTTCTGAGAAAGGTAACAGAGGTGTGCCTATCTATAGGCAAGAGCACTGGTTCTGGAGTCGCCTGGGTTCAAGTCACTGACTGGCTGTAAGAACTGTCTGGGCCTCAGTGAAAAATGGTGATAATAATAGGATTAGTGTGGGGCTTTCCTTGAGGATTTAATGGTACAAGGAAAGCAAAGGGCTTAGCACAAAGCAAGAGCTCAACATATTTTTGAATTATTATTAGAATTTAAAATTATTTCACTAAGGCAAAACAGCTAAAAGTATATTTTATAAAAACAACCATTCAGGAAATTTTAAAGTTAATATTTACCTCACACTGTTTTAGAATCATATGAAATAATGCATATAAAAGTTATTAAATTATAACATTATAAAAATCATGTAAATATAGGAATTTTGCTTAGAGACAGCATGATATAGTGGAATGAATATGACACTGAAAATCAGAAGACTCAGAGTTCTGACTCTACCACTTACTGGCTTGTAACCTCAGGATAGTACTGAAACTGTCTCAGATTTTTCCTTTTCAAAAATGAGGATATATACCCTGCGTGATAGGACTGTAGAGATTAAAGTAGAAAATCTACATAAGAATATTTCATAAAATTAAAGTACTTGTGACATCAACGAATACAAGCTTTCACATTTCCTGCATGAAATGTCATTAATTAAATTCAATCTGCCAGATTTACAGGAAAAATTTCTGAAGCTAATATAAGTGATTAAGAAAAATTAGGGGAGATTGAAAAAAAAATGGTGCTGGGACTTCTCCGGCAGCCCAGTGGTTAAGACTCTGAGCTCCCAATGCAGGGGGCCCAGGTTCAATCCTTGGTCAGGGAACTAGATCCCGCATGCCGCAACTAAGAGACAGCATGCTGCAACTTTAAAGAGCCTGCATGCCGCAACTAAGACCTGGAGCAGCCAATAAATAAATAAATAAATAATTTTTAAATGTGGCCACTGAAACTAAAATTTCTAATATGTCTTTACATAAAAGTCAAATGCATATATTTAAAATATTTCCCAGGACTTCCCTGGTGGTCCAGTGGTTAAGACTCTGTGCTCCCAACGCAGGGGTCACGGGTTCGATCCCTGGTCGGGAAAGTAAGATCCTGCATGCCGCACAGCGTGGTCAAAAAAAAGTGTACATGTATTTTATATATATATATATATATATACGTATATTTATTTCCCTAAAGACTTCTACCGAGTTTTAGGTAGCCTTTTATTTGCAGTCCTGAATCTTTCTAATGTTTTTCTATGCAAGACAGAGAAATGTGTCACTTATAAAAGTTAAGTCAAAATGCCTTGCTTGCTCTAACGTGTTTTAGCAAAGACATTCTTGAATCTGGGTAATTGGCATGGTTACCTCTCCCTTCCCTAACACATCTGTGCTTCCTCTGTTCTTGGAAATGGGAGTATGTATCTCCCTATCACTCAGGTACAAAACCTCCTCCCTCCTAAAGTCTCAGATCTATTCTGTCTTTCAGTCCTAGTGAGTCTTCCTTCTCAGCGTCCTTCCTTTTCTTATCCCTACTGCCATTACCATTAGTTTAGGCTTTCATTACGTTCTGCCTCTCAACTCATTTCCTTGCTTCTAGTCTCTCTGCTCTGACAATCCATCCTACTCATCAGTGCTAAATTAAATATCCTAAAAGCCTGCTTTTACTGTTCCCTCTTCAAAGACTTTCCCTAAAGTACAAAATCCTCAACCTGGAGTAAAAGCAGAGCCTGGAAGCTGAATAATATGTCACCAGAATATCTAGAAGTATAGGCTTTACTGCCATAGGCTGAGGACCTGCCACCAATGAAGCCCCAGCACAGGAGAGGGCTAACACTGAGTTCACTGGGATCTATGTCCGTTCAAAAGGGTCACAAAGCTAACAGAGGCTCAAATTTTAAAAAGGGGCAAAGAACTCAGACATTATTTTTATTTATTTAAAGTGCACAAGAAATTTTTAGAATTGATACCTGAAACAAGCAATAATGGGAAAGTGTTTCTTAAAATCGGAGAGAACCTACCTGGTAAAGGCAGGCTGCTGTTCCAAGGAAAAATGCAACAATGTAATTAAAATCCTCACCATCACTCTGCAAAAACAAAATAAAAATTACTTTTTTTTTCCAGTGCAAGCCCATTTCCAAAACAATCCATTGGGATAGGATATGACAACATTTACGCACAATGGTCAAAATTTTCAAAAGTGGCAAATAAAAATTCTCAAGAGTCTTAAAATAGTAACATAAAATACATTATAAGAACCAGGGAGTGTGAGGTAGAGAAAGGCTACCAGTCTTCCTCTATGTCTGGGCCTCCTCATCAATTATATCTAATCCAAGAGAAGATGAAAGCCAATGGAAAACAAATTTCCATGTAATGTAAAAAGCATCTCTTCTTGCTACTAAAGAAACCAAATAAAAATGTACAACACCCCAGGGACTTCCCTGGTGGGGCAGTGGTTTAAGAATCCGCCTGCCAGTGCAGGGGACATGGGTTTGATCCCTGGTCCGGGAAGATCCCACATGCTGCGGAGCAACTAAGCCCATATGCCACAACTACTGAGCCTGTGCTCTAGAGCCTGTGAGCCACGACTATTGAGCCCACGTGCCACAACTACTGAAGCCCGTGTGCCTACAGCCTGTGCTCCGCAACAAGAGAAGCCACTGCAATGAGAAGCCCATGCACCACAATGAAGAGTAGTCCCCGCTCGCCACAGCTGGAAAAAGCCTGCATGCAGCAACAGAGACCCAACACAGCCAAAAATAAATAAATTAATTTTTTTAAAAAGTACAACACCCCAGTAGCCTATAAAGTTAAGCCTGCTTGCTAGGATTACTATTTGGCTCAAATAAATATTGACAAACTTTACCATCTAGTAAGCACATTACTGAACTGTCCAATAAAGTCTTTGGCATGATTTAAAAAAAAATTTAAAAAAAAAAGACAACCAAAACTGAAAAGCTACTGTCCACTAGAGTGTGCTAAATCCCAATGAGGAAATTCAGTTGTACACGCTATGCTAGAAAAAAAAACCACCCAGAGGAAAAACAGAGATAGATTATTCATAGAATATTTCTTTTAAAAGAAAACGAATAGAGACATGTAACAAACCCTTTTCTTCTATTCCTTTCTGATTCCTCTTATATATCTATATTTATCATCTCTTTCAATGTTTTTATGAAGTAGAACATAAAGCCCAGGCAGGAGCATCAAATTTCTTTCTTCTAGGTAGAAACATTAAATTTGGCCCTTATTTTAGAAAAAAAATCTCTTTATACAATAAAAATTTCCAGAAGACATGGGAGTGTCTCTCACGACCATGTCTTCAGGAAATAATATAAAGAGAAAATTGCTTTTCCATTTGCTATTGGACAACAGAAGTGTCTGTAAGGCAGAGGGAGAGGGGCTTATCCTAGTGAGAGGATCTTAAAATAGAAACCATTAATCTGTCCGGGATGGTTAGGCCAGTTCAATCCCAAAGGCAGGGAAGGTCAACACAAAACCCTTCTACTTTAATAATTCTAAGACTTTTAAATAAGTTGTTTGATGGTTTTTTTCTTCAGTCCATTAAATGATCTTTTTTGATTATAAAAGTTCATGTTCACTGTAGAGAATCTGAAACAGAATGTTACAAAGAAGAAACTCGTATAATCCATAATATTACAACTTTGGGAGAATTACTGTTAACATTTAGGTACTTCCTTCCAATCCTTTCTGTACAAAAATATATGTACATTAAAAAAATGGAATCATACTTTTACATACTGCTTTCTAGTACTTCACACTATATCATAAACGTGTTCTCAAGATACTAAATATTTCTCAACTACTTAGTTTGTAATAATTATATAACCTTTAATTGTGGGACTATATAATAATTTAATTACTGTCTTACAATTGAATACTGTATTTTCCCTAAATTTACACTATCACTTTATAACTCTCTTAATTGCCTTTGGAACACTTAAAAGCATGTTTCTGGACTCAATCAGATCTGGGTTCTAATCTTTACTTATTAGCTGTATGATCATGGACTATTTATTTAACTTCAATTCCCTTTTTTGAAAATAAAAGTTGTAGAGATTCAATGAAATAACATTGGCAAAAATATAGAACAGTAACTGACACACAGTAAGTATTCAAAAACATTCTCTAACTTCTCTTTCCCAGAGGTTACTGTCTGCATCATTCATCAGATAATTAGGATTACCTTTCAATATTGTTTAAATGTCTAATGTACTGGCCTTGTCTTCTCAATGAGATCCTAACCTTCCTTCAGGGCAGAAACTAAATCTTACTACTTGCATGAAACCGTGCACATAGTAGGAATTCAACAAATGCATGCCAAATTGAGTTCAGCTTTGAAAAATCTTTATTTCCCCTTGCTAAAGAGAATATCTATAAACATATTCTTCCATTCAATAAATAGTCATTCATTAAACACTTATGGGCCAAGTACTGTGTTACTAGACCAAGGACAGAAAACAAGTTAACACCAACTCAAGAAGCTCAACTCTAAACAGGAAGGCAGATACAAAGAGCAACAATTCCCACCTGAAGTGGTAACTGATGGGATAGGAGTGTGTACAGGGTACTAAGGGAGCCTACTGGAGACACATTTAATTCTACCTGGAGAAAAAAAGGATCAGGGAAGGTTTGGCACAGAAAATAAAGCCTAATTTGCATCTTGAAGGATGGACTAGTAGACAAGGTAGGAAGAGAATTCCAGGCAAAGGGAGTAGCTTGTGCAGTTTCAAGAAGGAAGAGGCTAGGATGACTCCAAGGTCTCCCATTCAGGCAACATTTAAATGATACCATTCACCAAGTTGGGGATATAGGAGGAAAACTAGGTCTGAGAGCAGAAAAAACTTGAGTTCATTTTGGACAAGGTATTTTGGAGTTGCTAGTGACATATCCAAATAATTATGTTTAATAGACATTTAAGTCAGCTTCAGGGAACAGTTTAACCTAGAGCTCTAGTTTAGTTGTCATATATTTAAATAGTAGTTAAATGAAATAAAGGACTATGACAACAGAATGCAAAGCTTAATTCTTGATTGGCCGATAGACTGAAGAGAGAAAAAAGTATATATAAAGGATATTCGGGGTCAATTTTTAATTGCGAAATTTGAATACAGATTTTATATTAGCTAATACTGCACTGGTCTTCAACGTCTTTGGTGTAAGAATGGTATTGTGATTATGCAGGAGAATGTCCTAGTCCTTAAGACAGACATATTGAATAATTTTGGAATAAAATGTCATAATACCTACAATTTTACTTTCCAATGATTCAGAAAAAAAAAGAAAAGAAAGAGATAAAAGGAGAAAGAAAGGTAGGTATGTGTACAGGTGGATGTTAATCGTATTGTTTTTTTTAAACCTTTCTATAGGCTTAAATTCTTTCAAAATAAAGTGTTGTGTGGTGGGGGAAAACAGGGATACAAATGAAAATAAAAATGCTATGCAGTCACTAAAAAGAATCTCTATATACTGCTATGAAATGATCTACACATTGTCAGGTGGAAAAAGATGCAAATCACTATGAACAGTATACTGCCATTTATAAAGGAATAATTTTATAAGTAAATATAGAAATACATATGTATTAGCATATGTACATAATCGCTCTAGAAGGATACACCAGTGGTTGATTGACTCTGGGGAGGAGAAATGGGAAGAGAATTACTTACTGTGAAAATTAAAGGCTTTGAAATTTACCATCTACACATTTTACTGTGTGTATGCGTGACTGTGAATATTTGTGGATATACATGTATTAACTCTTTAAGTTATGAAAATATCCAAGGAGAAGGTATAGAGTTAGAAGAATATAAAGCCCAGGACATGACACAAACGCTACTATTTAAAGGAGAGATGGAGGAAGAAAGTTTACCAAATAAACTGAGGAACAAGAAGAGATAGGAAAAAAATACAACAGGAGAAAATTCTTTCACAGAACTGAAGGAATGAGATAATGTCGAGAAGAATAAAGTAACACATCAAACTATTAACAGTGATGTTTCATTTGCTTCTAAGTTTTCTAAAATAAACATTATTTTTGAATTTAAACAATGAGTTATTTTCAAAAGGAAGAACTGAACAGTGTGTGAGATGAGACAGAGAGGACACATCAAACAAGGCCTCAAGAGTGGCTGCAATATTTGGCAACCAGAAGGACACTGGTGAACTTAATGGTGGATGTTTGAAAGAATTATGAGGGCGGAAAGAGATCACAGTAAACTAAGAGAACAGAGGTAAGGGAACGGGGGCAACAAGCATAGTCTATGCTTTCAAAATATTAGAAGGGAACATTTATCAAGAGGTTTTTTGTTCATTTTTTAAAGATCAGCAGGCTATAACATATTTATGAGCTGAGAGAACAGAGCCAGTAGAGAGGAAGCAGATGAAAAACAGATGAATAGCTAGAGGTTGAGGAAACATGGGGCAGAGGTTTAGAGAATGGACAGAAGTCAGAGTGGGGTGGGTGCAGGGTGGACACGAGAAGGGATAAAGGTGGGGTGGGGAAGGAAGGGCTGAGGTAAGGAGTTCAAATCTTTAAAAATCACATTCACCTTCAGAGGATGCTAGATTACCAACATTGCTTGAAAAATAACAGATAAAGGGAAAGAATTTTTTTTAAGGTGATGATAAAGAGGTAAGCAGAAGCTTCATATAATAGCCATAAATATGTACTAGAATGATACTATTTAAATGTTTGTAATAATTGGGAAAAATTCACTTTTTAATCTTAGGTGAAAAAAAGGACACAAAGTTACATAATGGATATGATATGTATATATATGGTATATATTAATAAAATAAGAAAATTTGGAATTTTTCTTTTCTTCTTTATACATTTTCCCCCAATTCTTTAACAATGAGCATAGAACTCAGGAAAAATACATTAGTTTTTTTAGAAGAAAGCAAGCAATGCATCTTAGCACAGATATTACGCTACTAAATAAATCCAAACTTCCAGTGAGCTTTAATAGGTATGTAATTTCTTTAAAAGGTAGTAACAGGGCTTCCCTGGTGGCGCAGTGGTTGAGAGTCCGCCTGCCGATGCAGGGGACACGGGTTCATGCCCCGGTCTGGGAAGATCCCACATGCCGCGGAGTGGCTGGGCCCGCGACCCATGGCCGCTGAGCCTGCGTGTCCGGAGCCTGTGCTCCACAGTGGGAGAGGCCACAACAGTGAGAGGCCACAACAGTGAGAGGCCCGCATACCACAAAAAAAAAAAGAAAAAAAGTAAGTTTTATACTTTTGTGTTTTACATTTAGGTGTGTGATCCATTTTGAGTTAACTTTTTTGTAAAAGGTGTAAGATCTGTGTCTAGCTTTTTTTTTTTTTTTTTTGCATGTGGATGTGCAGCTGTCCAGCACCATTCATTGAAAAGAAAATTTTCTCCACTGAATTGCTTTTGTTGCTTTGTCAAGGATCAGTTGATTATATTTGTGTGGGTCTATTTCTAGGCTCTCTATTCTGTTCCATTGACTAAACTATTTCTCTATTCTTTTGCCAGTAGCACACCGTCTTAATTATAGCTTAACAGTAAGTCTTGAGATTGGATGGCATCAGTCCTCTTGTTTTCTTCAGTACTGTGTTGGTTATTCTGGGTCTTTTGCCTTTCCATATAAACTTTAAAATCACTTTGTCAATATCCACAAAATAAATTGCTGGGATTTTGATTGGGATTGTGTTGAATCTACAGATCAAGTTGAGAAGAACCAACAGCCTAACAATTTTGAGTCTTCCTATCCATGAACATGGTAGACCTTCTTTTATTTCTTTTATCAGAGTTTCATGGTTTCCCCATATAGATCTTCTATGTATTTTGCTAGATTTATTCTTAAGTGTCTCATTTGGGGAGGGGGGTGCCAATATAAATGGAATTGTAATTTTAATTTCAAATTTCAATTGTTCCTTGCTGATATATAAGAAAGCAATTGACATTTATGCATTAACTTTGGATCCTGTGGCCTTGCTACAATCACTTATTAGTTCTAGGAGTTTGTTGATTCTTTGGGAATTTTCTGTATAAATAATCATGCCATCTATGAATAAAGGCAGCTATATTTCCTCCTTCCCAAACTGTATACTTTTTGTTTTCTTTGTCTTATTGCATTCACTAGGTCTTCCAATGTTGAATAGGAATGGTGATAGGGGACATCCTTGTCTTGTTCCTGATCTTAGGAAGACAACATGTACTTTCTCATCATTCATGATGTTAGCTGTAGGGTTTCTGTAGATATTCCTTACCAAGTTAAGGAAGTTCCCCCTTATTCCTAGTTTGCTGTGAGCTTTATCATGATTTTGTCAAATGCTTTTTCTTTTTTTTTAAATTTATTTTATTTTTTTAATTTATTTTTGGCTGCATTGGGTCTTCGTTGCTGCGTGTGGGCCTTCTCCAGTTGCAGTGAGCGGGGGCCACTCCTTGCTGTGGTGCGCAGGCCTCTCACTGCGGCAGCCTCTCTTGCTGCAGAGCACAGGCTCCAGGAGCACAGGCCTCAGTAGCTGTGGCATGCGGGCTCGAGAGGACAGGCTCAGTAGTTATGGTGCATGGACTTAGTTGCTCTGCGGCATGTGGGAATCCTCCCGGACCAAGGCCCGAACCCGTGTCTCCTGCATTGGCAGGCGGATTTTTAACCACTGCGCCACCGGGGAAGCCCCCAAATGCTTTTTCTGACAAAAAAGCATGATATGACCATATGATTTTTCTTCTTTAGCCTGTTGATGTGATAGGTTGTATTAACTGATTTTCAAATGTTGAATCAGCTTTGCAAAACTGGAACAAAACCCACTTGGTTGTAGTGTATAATACTTTTTACACATTGTTGGATTCAATGTGCTAATATTTTGTTGAGGGTTTTTGCATCTATGTTCATGAGAGATACTGGTTTGTAACGTTGTCTTTTTAAAATATAAGTAGGCTGAGAAATCTCAGAGCTATCAGTCAGTTACACATAAGCAGTAGTTTAATCAGATTACTATTCTTCTGAAAACCTCAACTGTGATGAGGCAAAGACATTACTGATCAGAGGGAGAACATGAAACACTTAGGAATCAAGGCAGGCATTAGTCGGGGATAGCAGCTCAAAAGCCATGAAAAGCTGTAGTTTATATTACTTGCTTAGTTTTTTTTTAAATTTATTTTACTGAAGTATAGTTGATTTACCATGTTGCATTAATTTATGCTGTACAGCTAAGTGATTCAGATATACATATACATACATTTTAAAAATATTCTTTTCCACTATGGTTTATCACAGGATATTGAATATAGTTCCCTGTGCTATACAGTAGGACCTTGTTGTTCATCCGTTCTATACTACTTGCTTAGTTTTGAAGTTGTGAATCAGAGGAAAGACTCAGTCCAGGAAGAGGAGGGATAGGATATGAGTGCCTGAAAAAATTATGAGATATGACAGCCTTGCCTGAATTTTAACTTAAAAATCATGAGGACTAAACCCCAGGTTCTGCAACTTATGTACTGTCTTCTAAGTCAGGGATGGTAAGGCTCTCCTTTCCTCTACCCAGGCCTGCTCCCTCCCTTTATTAGTTTGCCAATTTCAAACAACTAGAGAATTATTTTAACAATAAAATTTTAACCTCACAGAACCACCTTCATAATTTTTGGCAACTCTAAACACTAATTATACCATTATTTATTAAGATATGTCATAAAGGTGACTTTTATTAAAATTAATTTCTTTTAAAAGGAAATTTTCATATCTCTACCATTAACAGAAACTAGTATCCCTTACCAAACACAGACAGTATACATTAATATACATTAAATACATAACTCTTAAAATTAAAAATGTTTACCTCTCTACCACTTAAAGTCATCTATTGTGTAACCAGGTGTAAATGTGTCCTATACTTAGAGAAATACTCATCAAATCCACCTTTCTCCTTCATTTTATAAGCAATAAAACTGAGGACCAGAAAGTAAGGTGAGCTACTCAAGGTCACCGAGCTAATCAGTAGCTCAGCTGGAGCCAACCCTCTCTCTCGCTCTCTCTCTTCCACAAACAAAAATCAACTCTTCACACTCTTATGCTACTGTTCTTTCCACTACATCAAGTTAAAAAAAAAAAAAGGCAAGAGAGGATCTTATTTATTAGTATTTTCAGTCAGCAGTCTCCAAATTGCCTTTGTTTCTTTTTGGCAGGTTGTTTAACTAGCTCGAAATTGAAATACTGCTGGAATAAAGCTAACTGGCTAAGGAACAGGGGCAGGAATGACAAGAGACAATAGCCAGCTGTCCTGTGCCTGAAAGGGAAGAGACTTTACCTGCAGGCCCAGGATGTTTGGGAGAGGAATTCGGAAGTCATGAAAAGACCCCCAACCCCCTGGAGGCAAAGCTCAGCTGTCTGGAACCTGTGATGTCCTCTGCTATTGGCTTCATATGGCTGAGGACGTTCAGAGGGTACTCAAAATGGCACTCTCTTGAGTATTCCCCCAAACTAACAGCTATTTAAAAACAGAATAGAAGGTGTCTTGATTGGGTTTTTACAAATGATATTCTTGGCTTAATACTGGCCACAGAAAGAGAACTAATTTACAACGTGAGAGTGTCAAAAAAATCTTCAGGGAAAGTGAGTAGAAACAGGGAAAGGAAGGCTGAGATGTGCTTAACTTTAAGAAAAGGAGTTTCAGAAGTTTACAAAAAGAATAAGAGAAAAAGTATACTCTGATACCTTTAGTCTCTGGAAGAAACTCCTCTGGAAAACAAAATAGTTGGCAATATCTCAAGAAATTAGTGATTTCACAGGCAGCCACCAGTAAAAAAGGAAAAGGAGCAGATAACTAGGTAGGAATACCCTGCGGTAGGACAAAAACCTGCCCATGAATGCCCTCTTTTTTCTACTACTCCTCTCTGTCCACTCAGATCCTTCTAGGTCCCGCTCACCCCTCCCAGAGTTTCCCTCACAACAGAGCTTCCTTCTCCTAACCTGACTCACATTGACCACTCCTCTTCCAAACTTTCTGTACTTGACATTTGTTTGTGGACTTCTTTGCCTCCCCAATTCAACTCTAGGGTCTGAGACTGCAGGGCCCTCGTCACACGTATCTTGGTGTCCCCAGAATACCTCTAAACAGTACCTCCTGGGAGAGTAGGTAATAAATAAATATGTGTTAATTAGGTCAAAGAAGTCAACTAGAAATCAGTGTTTTTAGAGGAAGGGGAAACTAGAGTAGGTATGAAGAATACAAAATCTGAGCATGCATTTTAAGTTGTACTAATACCCAGATCAATTTAAATCAATTGTGTAACAAGTAGAATCAAAAGGCATAGTCACCTGAAATTGCAAAAATAGCACAGTACCTGCAGGAGACTTTCTATGGCATGAAAGCCTCGAATTAAATTCAGAGCTGCGCATAAAAGACTAAGGATAAATGCCACAATCCCCGACAGAGTTGCTGGTTCCAGTCGCTGGTGAGCTGGAAAATAAAAGAAATGATTAGGAATAAACATCAATATCTCACGTCAATACCTACACGTATGTAAAATGAAATTCACTGCTCAATTTAAAGGGGTCAAATACTGATGAATCTTCATAAAATTATTTAATAATGCACCTTAGAAATTAAATATTTTTTAAAATGCAAAATGTCTGACATGACAGCTTAATTTCCCTGAACTCAAATTAACTTCTTTTTCTCTACACTTTTAACAAAGACACCTAATTTGCATTTGGGGTATACAGTGCTAAGGTGTCCTCATATCTGGCAGTAAATCATATAGGAAAAACCCTTATGCCTAAATATGTCTACCATTTACAAGGAGCTGCAAATATTTGCAAAGGTGAGTCTGCTCAGAAATTCACTACATAATTCCTTTTTCTGAAAATGCTTAGAAAACATTTTTAAGGACAAACATAGCTTGCTTTTAAGCAAAGCTCTTCCTTATTTGGGTTCCAGGTCTATAAATACCACAGGATATATGCGAAAGCTCATCTATAATCACCTATCTGAACTCTACAGTAGAATGGATTCTTACAGTTATGAGGTTCCTGGTCTCTGAAGACCACTTGAAAGTAAAAAAGCTAAAACAACAGTTGAAGAAGTTGCAGCATAAGATATTTAGATATACAATAGCTTTCCTTCATCATCTTGCAGTTAACAGAATTAACTATAGAGTCTTAATGAAAACACAAAACTAAATAATCATCTAGACCTCAAAAGGGAGAGAGAAAGAGAGGACAACAGAACTACATTTAGACCATTTTATTTAAATCACTGAAGTGTAAAAGCCCTAACAATGAAGTTAATGAGGTGGAACATTAATATAAGGAAGGGCTTAAATCTTTGCAACTTATATTCAGCCATTACAGCAGAAAAGCTTCCCTAAACAATTCATAAAAACACGAAAACCCACATGTCCCAAAAAAGTATTTATTCCTCAGGTTCAGCAGAAAATCCACCTAATACAGGATGAGTTTTCTTAAATTTCTTCTGTGCCCAAGCTGACTGCTTGGTCTCCCAATCAATTTCCTTGAGATTTTAATATGAAAACAAAAAACTAAATGCCTTTGTAAAGTATTGATACTAAATTTTCTATCACTACAGAAAAAAATCTCGCAATTTGAAAATCTATCCAGCTGGTCTATCAATTAGTCATGTTTTACATCCCTCCCTCCATGCTTCCTCACTCCCTCTGAGTAGTAATGGGGAACTGGGCTCTAAGTAAAAAAGAGATCCTTAACAAGGGCCTCAAGCATAAAGCCACCTGATAACTAAATAGATTATAGAAATAATATTTCTAAAGTATACAAAGCAAGTTTACCTTACAAAAAAAACAAACAATATTCTGTATTGTAATTAAGAACCATAGCTTTTTTTTTTTTTTTTTTTTTTTTTTGCAGTACACAGGCCTCTCACTGCCACGGCCTCTCCCGTCGCGGAGCACAGGCTCCGGAGGCGCAGGCTCAGTGGCCATGGCTCACAGGCCCAGCCGCTCCGCGGCATGTGGGATCTTCCCGGACCAGGGCACGAACCCATGTCCCCTGCATCGGCAGGAGGACTCTCAACTACTGTGCCACCAGGGAAGCCCCCATACCTTTTTTTAAAAAAAATTTTTAATGAGAATTCAGATAGCACTCCATCCTTATCATTCTTTAATATAACTTGGAAGTTAACCATAGTTTTAATTTGCATTTTCATTACAATTAATGTAGTTATCATGAGGTTTTTTTTAAACATACTTATTTATAGTATATATATTTGTGTGTATGGTATAATGTCACTTTTATATGTATATAACCACACATACATGCATACATAGAAACAGACAAAAAACTGAACAGATATACATCAAGATGTAAAACACTATTACAATAAAGCTGCAATAAAGTTTCAATCAAAAATTTTTTCATACCAAAAACTGAGATATGAATAACATATAACACTGTGTAGTTTAAGGTGTACAATGTGTTTTGATACATTTATATATTACAATATGACCATCATAGTGTTAGCTAACACCTCTATCATGTCACATAATTATAATTTTTGTTTTGTTTTGTTTAACATCTTTATTAGAGTATAATTGCTTTACAATGGTGTGTCAGTTTCTGCTCTATAACAAAGTGAATCAGTTATACATATACATATGTCCCCATATCTCTTCCCTCTTGCATCTCCCTCCCTCCCACCCTTCCTATGCCACCCCTCTAGGTGGTCACAAAGCACAGAGCTGATCTCCCTGTGCTCTGTGGCTGCTTCCCACTAGTTATCTATTTTACATTTGAAGAACCATAGCCTTTTGTGGTCAAGTAAGGAATGGCCATTCTTTTTTTTTTTTTTTTTTTACATCTTTATTGGAGTATAATTGCTTTACAATGGTGTGTTAGTTTCTGCTTTATAACAAAGTGAGTCAGTTATACATATACATATGTTCCCATATCTCTTCCCTCTTGCGTCTCCCTCCCTCCCACCCTCCCTATCCCACCCCTCTAGGTGGTCACAAAGCACCGAGCTGATCTCCCTGTGCTATGCGGCTGCTTCCCACTAGCTATCTATTTTACGTTTGGTAGTGTATATATGTCCATGCCACTCTCTCGCTTTGTCACAGCTTACCCTTCCCCCTCCCCATATCCTCAAGTCCATTCTCTAGTAGGTCTGTGTCTTTATTCCTGTCTTACCCCTAGGTTCTTCATGACATTTTTTTTTCTTAAATTCCATATATATGTGTCAGCATACGGTATTTGTCTTTCTCTTTCTGACTTACTTTACTCTGTATGACAGACTCTAGGTGGCCATTCTTGAACAGAAGAATATTACCATTTTAATGTGTTGATCAATACCTATTTAAAAAATAAATAATATGTCTATACAAATTAAATATTTACTCAGTTGCTAACACTTGCCTCTTGCCCTTGGAGCACTCTCTTTATAATGATAGTATACCATTTATAAATTAATTATTTCAAGTGACCAGAAATATTTTTAAAGACATGAAAGCAAATGACAAGCCTCCTTTAACAAGGACAAGGCACACATTATGCTGAAGGATAGGCTGGAGAAGCGCCAAATCACCGTGAGAAAGGAAATCCTCAAGTGGAGATTCCCCCACTCCCACTCTACCCCCTTCCTAAGACCCGTGGGAATGCTTACTAAGAAAAAACTCCATCTGCACAGAATGTGAGGGTGACACTTTCTCATTTTAACAAATTGAACAAGATATTTAATCACATTTTAATGTATTGTTATATGATATTCTTTATTTCATAAAACAGATTTTATATCAATTGTTATCCACAAATGCTTACTTCACACCTCAATCTGGCACCATGATAGGTACAGAGCAGATTTGGAACAGTAAGAAATGAAGAAATAAGAGGCGATGTAGAAAAAAATAATTTTGTTGAATTCAAAAGAGTGTCACCTGGTCAGTTTTTGTTTTGTTTTGCTATTATTGTCTTCTGCTACAATGCTTTTTCTTTAATTAGTCTCCTTGAGCCCAATAATTGCATTTTCATGACAAAATTAAAATTTTTATGTACCAACGATTAATGGAGAGTTTACAAAAATTCCTAAAGAAATAAGAGTAAATCCTTTGGAACAAAAGGGCTATTGGTTATAGTGAATTAATATATTTATTAAGCAAATACTTTTTGTTATGATTCTGTGTAAGATGCTGTGTTTTAGAGGATAAAAGAAATGAATTACACAATCTGCCTTCATGGCACTTCTAGTCTTTTAAAGGGAAATGGACTGATAAGCACATGAAAGTAATAAGTATTCTAAACTAAAAGAGTTAAAGAATTCTGAAAAGGGAAGATAACTAGGGGAAAGGTGGTGACACAAGACTGGTAAGAGAACCAAGGGAGATCTTTAAAGATGGTTAAAATTTAGACAGGTACAAATGGGAAGAACTGCATTCCATGCAGAGAAAAGAATATGAGGAGCCTGGAGATGGACATGGGAGAAGCAAATAATAACAGCATCAACAAAAACTATTGCTGCTACTCCTTCTACTAATCCTTCTAAAGGTGGCTGCTTTCAATGTGCCAGGCACCAACTGCTTTATATACATAATCTCATTTTATCCTTCCAAGAACCCAATGCAGTAGGCAGTATAGTTATCCTAGTTTTTTCAGACAGGAGACTAAGGTTTAGGGAAATTGAGAAATGTGCCCAAATTGGGTAAAGGAACTGGGATTTAAATCTAGGTAGCCTGACTCTAGAACTCATGCTCTTAACCACTTTGCTATTGGGCATTGCTACTGGTTTTGTTTTGCTCAAAAAGATGTTTATAAGAGTAGGAAGAAATAAGGTCAGAAAGGGAGGCTGAAGCAAATTAACAGTCTGAAACACTAGGCTAAAAATTATGGGCAAATTAGACAATGGGGAAACACCAAAGAGCAAGAGATTGATGATTAAAGCTGTGCTTAAAGAATATTAATCTGTTAATGGGTTGTAAAGAGATTAAAAGTAGGGAGAGATAAATAATATTTTTTTAGTGCCTTCTCACTAGGTATACACTATCCCATTTATCCTTCAAAACAGAGTACTTCATGAGGTTAAGAATGACTAACTTCTCTGTGTCTGAATCTTCTCATCTATAAATTGAGCTTAAATAATTTGCTCTAAGCCAGACAGCTAGTAAGTGCCATCTTCACAATTAGCACTTGGGTCTGAAAAGCCCATGCTCTTTCTACAATTTTGTATTAGGAAATTCATGAGAGAGTCACTGCAAAAGACTTACTGAAATGAGGACCTAAATTAGGATAGTGACAGTAGAAGTGGAGAAGAAGAAAGAGGGGAGAGAGATCACAGAGGCTAAAACTATTAGGCTTGGCAACTAACTAGATGTGGGAAACAAATGAGAAAAAATCAAGGAAAATGCCAAGGTTTGAAGTGTGGGTGATTGGAAAGATAAGGGTGCTATTAACAGACCCAGTGGAAGAAACTCAGGTTTGATCAAGTATGGAGACATTTTAAACATATCAAACTTGAAGTGATGGTGAGGCATGTTTAATAAGCAACTGAAGAATGTAAAAGCAGTGAGCTGGAGAAACAGATGAGGTCTGCATATGATGGGATGGGTTCGGATGAGATTACCAATGAAAGAAGTGGGCCAAGGGCAAATCCTTGGTAAACACTACCTTTACAGGGAGGAAGAGGAGGCAGGGAAGACAGATGTAGAACAACCAGAAGAGGAAAGAGCCACAGAAGCCTAGGATGGGGAGACCATCAAGAAGAAAGACATGGCTTACAAAGCCTGTAGACAGGCCAAAGACAATCTGAACTGAAAAAGAAAAAAAAAAAAAAAAGATTAGATTTATTGACTAAGAGATGGTTTCGACCCTTCATAAAATAGTTTCAGAAGAGTGGCTGAAGGCAAAATTCAGACAGCAAAAGGTTAAATAACTGGTGAAGGTAAGAGATAGAAGCAGTAAGTGAACACTTCTGCAGTTACGGGAGAGGAAAACAGGATGACAACTTGACAGATACAATAGGATTGAAAAATAGTTATTTTTCCCCTGTAATGGTGTGGAGGAGGGAGATTTTAATACATTTATAGGTGTAACAACAAAATTCAGTGAAGATGAAATAGAAGAATCAAGAGAAAGGGAAAATAATTGGTGAAACAGAGTACCAGAACAGTGAGAATGAGGATTCAAAAAGATGGTACCATTCTAACCCTCAAACCTCATCCTAATAACAGTGTCTATGCTCTGAGTCAAAGATAAAGTTCAGAAGGTGCAGTTATTCAGTGATGCCCAAAATATCTGGAGAAAAAGGTTTTCGAACATTAGAGACAGATTTCAAGTCAGTTCTATCTAAATGAACATAATTTATTACTATATTATGACTAAATGGACTAATTGTATGGTACAAAAACACACTATTCTTTTCACTATGAGGCCCTTTCTTATCATCACCACCTGTCAAAACCTGCATGTCCTTCAAGGCTCCAAGGTCTAAAAGTATTACTTCCTTTTTATCTCTTTTAGAGCATGTATTGCATTCTACCTTGTATTTTACTTATTGACTTTTAGTTGCTTTTCCCATCTTGAAAGCAGATAATGTGCTTATTATCTTTATAAAATGCCCTATAATACTTAGTATAATACTTTGGAGAAAATTAAGCAATAAATACTTGTTAGATTGTGAGGGGTGTGTGTGTGTGTGTAAGAGAAAGAGATTGGGAAATCTACTTGCTTTGTGGGGTACCAGCCAAATACAGCAGCATTTGCAGGCAATTGACAAATTGTCTAGAAAATTATATAGATTGAAAAAAAGACTGATTAACCAAGTATTTATCTTAAAAATAGAGGTGTCAAAGAAACTGAGAAAAGTGTATTAAGTTTAGGGTTTCAGGAAGTGTTTTTTTTAAATTTAAAGGATATAAAATTTAAAAGAATAACAACATTAAATGTTGATGAGGATACAGGGCAATCAAAACTCTCATACGTTGCTTGTGGGAATGTAAAATGGCACAACTATTTCAAAAAACTGGCAGTTTCATAAAGAGTTAAACATGCACTGAACCCCTGACCTAGCAATTCCACTCCTAATACTTACTCAAGAGAAATGAAAACATATGTCAACAAAAGATGAATGTTTATAACAGGTTTATTTACAATAACCAAAAACTGGAAACAAGCTAATGTCCAATGTTTATCCACTCTGGATAAACAAATTGTAGTATGTTCACACAGTGACTACTACTCAGCAATAAAGAGCAACAAACTATAGAGACAAGCAACATATACATATGATGTGTTGAGCAAAAGCAGCGGAACACAAGAATTACATGATATAATCTTGTTTATATCAGGTTCTAGAACAAATAAAACTAATTTAAAGTAAAAAAATCTGAACATTGGTTGTCTGGAGTGGGGCAGAGACTGACTGGGAAGGGACACAAAGGAACTTTTGGGGAGATGGAAATGGTCTACCCTGTGATAGGGGAATGTACTAATCATGGTTTTTTACTCTGTATTTTTGGTACTTTGACATCTTGGGGCCTTGCTGACATCAGAGGACTGCCCGTCCCAGGACTATCTAATTCCTAGAGATAGCAAACAACTCGCCTGCAAGAGTGCCTTTCATAAGCAAACCTCTAATCTGAAGCCGACACTCCTAACTATCTGCTCTATGGGGTTCTCACACTCAGGGCCACTATTCCCCTGCCCAAATCACAGCACGGTCAGGTATCAGATAAAGACCCCTATGTCCCACAGCTCACTAAAAGTATTCAAACTAGCGAATCCTAAACCTGCTTACTCTGCCTCTCCAGTTCCTTCCTGGGGAAATCACACTAAAGGCTCTTGCCCACATTTCCCTCCTGCTCCTTTGCCTCCTGACCCTCACTGACACTTCCCCATGTGGCTGCTGGTGCTGTACTCCCTTCTCTTGGGATCCATGAGAACTATCTTTTCAACAGCTGTTGCCTCCTAATCTGTTGGCCTTGTCATACTTGAATAACAGTAAAATCTACATTTTGAAACAGGGTGTGGTTTATATAACTGTATCCATTTGTTGAAACCATATAGCAAATATTTATACATTTCAATATGTGCAAATTTCCCTTAAAAAAGAAAGAACTGTGGGAGGTACAAACTATTGGGTGTAAGACAGGCTCAGTGATGTATTATACAACATGGGAAATATAGCCAATATTTTGTAATAACTGCAAATGGAAAGTAACTTTTATAAATTGTATAAAAAATTAATTAAAAAAGAAAAATAGAAAGAACTGTAGAAATTATCAAGTAGGTAAGTGGGGAGGGAAAGGAGGTATAGATGAAACAAGAATGTCAAAATGTTGATATAGTTATTATAGTTGGGTGATGTGTTAGTTATAATATTCTATTTACTTGATATATGTTTAAATTTTTCTAAAATAAAATGTTTAAAAAAGAAAACAAGTAAAAGAGGACATAGTATTTAACATACTGACCCCAGCAGAACATCTGTAGACTTCAGAAAATAATAATATGGTAAAAAAATATATATATATGCCTGACTGTGGAGAGACAGGTCACAAGGTTAGGAAGAGGAAAAAAAAAAAAGTTAAGAAATACAAGAAAAAAGAAATCAAAAGTAAGATATTGTAAAGAGAAAAAGGTCTGCAAAATAAGGTTTATCAAATACCTATTAACTCGATTCCAAAATAAAGTAAATTTATTTAGGAAATAAAATTGTAAAACAGGAAAGTATATTTAAATTGGAAGACTACAGAAAATATTAAGCAGGCCTGGTCTGAATTAAAAACAAATTTAAAGTTAATATTAAAATAATTTCTAATTGTGAATTACTTTAAAAACTTCTCTTCCTTTAGACTTTTCTCTCTTTCTCTTTCTTAAAACCATAACAACTCCCAAATTCTCCCCATTTTTCAAGTATCTCGTATTTGGTTATCCAAGCTACCACTGCAGTCTACAGGTCAGAGTGGAGACTTACGGAAGTCAAGTAATACAAGGAGTTTCTAGTAGAGTCTGCCTCCTAGTAGGTCAAGTTGGACCCCTACCTTAAATTAAGGTAATTCTCCTGGATCCTGAGTGTGTATGGTAATGGACATATATCCTTAGCAACTGCCAAGCCTATGGAATTAAAAATATTTGAGAAGGAAAGGCCAATGGAAGTCTTGGAGCTCCCCCAACCCAAATATCATAAAAATATTAATCTCCAGGGTAAGTGCAGAGATCAGTGCCACCATCCAAGGCTTGTTTAAAAAGACGCATGTATGGCGATTCCTATTACACTCCTTTTTAACTCTCTAGTTTGTCTCCAAAATGGGTGCATCTTAGAGGATGACAAAAGATTACTGTAGGTTCCAATTGCACATGCTTTTCCAGATGTGGTCTCCATGCGGAACAAATCAATTAATCCCCTGGCACATAGGTACTAATTTTTGAACACTTTTTTTTCCTCTATCCTAATAAACAGAGAAAATCAGAAGCATTTTGCTTTTACTTAGTAGAGATATCAGTATATTTATGATATTGCCACCAGGTTATATCAACTATGTACCACTGATTAGTCGATAGCAGGGGTTGCCAGACCTGACCCATAGGCCAAATCCAGCTTAGCACAAATTTTTGTAAATAAAGTTTTACTGCAACACAGCTCCACCTATTCTTTTCCATACTGTATATGGTTGTTTTCATACTACACCAGCAGAGTTGAGTAGTTGAAAGACAGACCATATGGCCTGTAAAACCTTTACTACCTGGCCTTTTACAGAAAAAGTTTGCTAACTCTTGGCTTACAAAGGACCTAACATCTTAACACCTCATAGGACATTATATTAATCTACTTTACTGATGACCTCATGCTGATAGTACCTGAAGAACAGACAGTATATGCCTTAGATTAAATACCTTGGGATGACATGTATATGCCAGAGGGTAAAAAATAATCACAGAGCTTCCCTGGTGGCCCAGTGGTTGAGAGTCCGCCTGCCGATTCAGGGGACATGGGTTCGTTCCTCAGTCCAGGAAGATCCCACATGCCGTGGGACAGCTAGGCCCGTGAGCCATGGCCGCTGAGCCTGCGCGTCCAGAGCCTGTGCTCCACAACGGGAGAGGCAACAACAGTGAGAGGCCCACGTACCGCAAAAAAAAAAAAAAAAAAATCACAAAATTAGAAAAGTCTACAACCTCAGTCAAGTTTCAGGTAGTTAAAGATCTAGAGTACACTGAAAGTAAAGATCAAGTTGCACCTTTCAACCCATACCACTAAGAAAACATATACTTCTAGAAACATATGCCTTTCTAGATTTAGTACGACACTCCAACTTGTTTACTACATGACAATAGTTGAGGAGGGCCCAGAGCAACAGAAGGATCCAGACTTCAACACAGGACATTCTGCCACTCAGCGCTTAGGACCCATGGATCCAGTGGTGCTCAAAGTATCTGTGGAAAATAGGGATGATGTTTTGAGCCTGTTGCAAACCTGGAAAGAAGAATCATAAAAGAGGCTCCAGGTATTCTGAAGCAATGACACGGCCCTTAGGCAAAACCTATTTTCATTTTGAGAACTAATTCTTGGCTTTCTTGTTAGCCATGGCAGAACCTAGTGGCCCTACCACAAAATATTAGATATATACTATAAAACCCAAAGCAACCACAAAAACAAACAAATGAAATAAGGAGGTAAAGTAAGCCAACAAAGAACAGAAAACAGATCAAAAGTAACCAATACAAAAAGAGGCAGGAAAAGAGAAAAGTGATCAAAACCAGAAAGGACAAAAAGAAAACAAATAGCCAAGATGGTGGGTTTCAACCCAACCATATCAATAATCACATTAAATATAAATGATCTAAACACCTAAATAAAATGGCAGATATTGTCAAATTGGATTTTTTTTTCAAAAGACCCAACTACCTGATACCTAAAAGAAACCTCTTTAAATATAAAGACACAACAGTCTCCCAAGGCAACAGAAATAAAAGCAAAAGTAAACAAATGGGACCTAACCAAACTTACAAGCTTTTGTACAGCAAAGGAAACCATAAGTGAAACAAACAGACAACCTATGGACTGGGAGAAAATATTTGCAAATGATGCGACCAACAAAGGCTTAATTTCCAAAATATACAAACAGCTCATACAACTGAATAACAAAAAACAAACAACCCAATCAAAAAATGGACAGAAGACCTAAATAGACATTTCTCCAAAGAGACATACAGATGGTCAACAGGCACATAAAAAGATGCTCAACATCGCTAATTATTAGAGAAATGAAAATCAAAACTACAATGACGAACCACCTCACACGGGTCCGGATGGCCATCATTAAAAAGTCTACAAGTAACAAATGCTGGAAAGGGTATGGAGAAAAGGGAACCCTCCTGTTGGTGGGAATGTAAATTGGTGCAGTATGCACCAATGTAAATTGGAGAACAGTATGGAGGTTCCTCAGAAAACTAAAAATAGAGTTGCCATATGATCCAGCAATCCCACTCCTGGGCATATATCCGGACAAAACTATAATTTGAAAAGACACATGCACCCCAACATTCACTGCAGCACTATTTACAATAGCCAAGACATGGAAGCAACTTAAATACCCACTGACAGATGAAAGGATAAAGATGATGTGGTACATATATACAGTGGAATACTCAGTTTTAAAATGAATGAAATAATGCCATTTACAGCAATTATCATACTAAGTGAAGTAAGTCAGAAAGAGAAAGACAAATACCGTATGATATCACTTATATGTGGATTATAAAATATGACACAAATGAACATATCTATGAAACAGAAACAGACCCACAGACATAGAGAACAGACTTGTGGTAGCCAAGGTGGAAGGAGGGTGGGGGAGGGATGGACTGGAAGTTTGGGATTAGTAGATGCAAACTATTATACATAGAATGGATGAACAACAAGGTCCTACTGTATAGCACAGGGAAGTATATTCAATATCCTGTGATAAACCTTAATGGAAAAGAATATGAAAAACAATGTGTGTGTGTGTGTGTGTGTGTATATATATATATATATAACTCAATCACTTTGCTGTACAGTAGAAATTAACATAACATTGTAAATCAACTATACTTCAATAGAATAAATTTAAAAAATATATATAAAGCACAAAAATGGTAAAAGAAAGATGGTAAAGACATACCATTCCAACATTAATTTAAAAAAAGAAGATACCATGGCTATATTAATAAAGTAGACTGCAGAGCTAAGAATGCTACTAGGTATGAAGAAAGTAATTTCAAAGTGACAAAGGTGTGCATGCACCAAGAGAACAAAACAATACTAAATATTTAACAAGATTTAAAATATACAAAATGAAAACAACAGACCTAAAAGTAGAAAAATATAAATTCACAAATATAGTCAGAAATTTCAACACCCCTTTCTCAATAATTAATGAAGTAGACAGAAAAATCAGAAAGATATAAAAGACTTGAACATCATCAACCAACCTGGTCTAAATGATATTAATCACTGATATTATACTGGGTGATCAGCTACCCAATAACAGTAGAATACACATTCTTTTCAAACGAACACAGAAAAATGACTAAGACAGACTAAACTCTGAGGGAAGAGAACAAGTCTCAATAAATGTAAAAGGATTAAAATCATACAAACTTTGGTATCTGGCTACAATGAAACTAAATTTGAAATCAGCTAACAGAAAGACATCTGGAAAATCTCTAAATATTTAAAGCTGTGTAACACATTCCTAACAAATCCACGGATAGCAAAAGAAATCAAAAGGGAAATTAAAAAGCATTCTGAAAGTGAAAATACAATTCATTTAAATGTATGAAATCTAGCTAAAACAATATTTAGAGGGAAATACATACTACTAAATGCCTGTATTAGAAAAGAAAGTTCTGAAATAAATGACCTCAACTTCTACCTTCATAACCTAGAAAAAGAAAAGCAAACTAAACCCAAAGAAGCAAAAGACAGGAAGTAATAAACATCAGAACATAAATCATGAAACAGAAAACAAAAACAATAAAATGTCAAAGAAAGCAAAAGCTGGTTCTTTAAGAAAATCAATAAAAATTATAAACTCTAGTAAGACTGATGCCAAACTTTATGCCAAACAATTCAATAACTTAGGTGAAACAGACAGAATCCTTAAAAGAAACAAACTACTAAAACTCAATCAAGAAGAAACAGATAACTTGAATAACCCTACATTCACCAAAGAAACTGATTTGTGGTTAAAAACCTTATCACAAAGAAAACCAGAAGCTCGAAAGGCTTCACTTACTAAACACCTAAAGAAGAAATAAAAATTCTACAGAAAGGTTTCTCAGATTTTGAAGTAGAGGGAATACTTCCCAATTTGTTCTACGAGTCCAGTTTTTTCCTGATAGCAAAACCAGACAAAAAACATCACAAAAGAGGAAAACTACAAACCAATTCCCTCATGAATACAGATACAATATCTTAACAAAATTTCAGCAAATTGGATCTGACGATATATAAACAGGATAATACATCATGACCCAGTGGGGTTTATCACAGAACTGCAAGGTTTATTTAACATTTGAAAAGCTAACAATGTAATTTACCACATAAAGACTTTAAAAAGAAAAATCATACAATCATCTCAATAAATGCAGACAAAAAACATGCTGACAAAGCATTTGACAGAATTCAACTTCGGTTCCTGATAAAAACCTAATTCATCAAACTGGGAATATAATGGAATTTTCTCAACCTGGTAAAAAGGCATCAATATAAACCCTAAGTTAACATCATATTATGTTTAACTCTTTAAGACTGAGCTTTCCCTGGTAACATCAAAATCAGGAACAATGCAAGAATATCCATCCTTGCTACTGCATTCTTTCAGGATATTTTTGTTAGGCACAGAATTCTACATTTGCAGTTATTTTCTTTTGTCCTTTAGAACATATCATTGTCTTCTGGCTTCCATGGTTCCTGAGACCATGTGTGTGTGCACGCACATGCATATGTGTTCCTAATAGTTTGCATTCACAGTCTAGTCTCTTCAGGAGCCTGGTTATTTATAATTGTTTGCCATTCTATTTTCAAAATCTTGTTGTAGACATAATTTGAAGCTTGTGAGACTATTTCTTCCAGGAAATTTATTTGTTTGCTTCTGCCAGGATCTCTGGAACAAAGCACTGTGTAATCAGCTCAACCCAATTTTAGAGACCAATATGATTCAAAACTAAGCTGTAGTCCCGGTAAAAGCCTGTCTACTTCATATTCCTGTCTACCCATACTCCTAGAGTGCAAACATGCAAAATCGTAACCCAAAGCTGAAGGGTTGCTCATGAGGTTCACCACTTTGGTGGGCTCTGCTCTAATCCCTGTCTCCCAAGTCTTGAGAGGCCGTCAGCAGTTCCCTTCAGAACTGGTAAAAGCCCCCAAAGGAAAAGTAGCTCCAAACATTGGGCTCACCTCCCTGAGCCTCCATTCTCCCCTGTATCCTAGTAATTCTTAGTAATCTTGTTGGATCTCCAAAGACTTCAGGAAGATTATATTTTAGATTAATTCTATATTTTATTAGACCTATATATTCTATATAATATATACATTCCATTTAGCTTTTCTACATGTATTTAGCGAGACTGTTGGTCTGAATTACCTATTCCATCATTACTGGAAGTCTTCAAAGTAATAACCCCTTCATTTATTACTGATTTTAAAAACTGAAATATAATCCAAATACAATAAAATTCACCCTTTTAAAGTGTACAATTCAGAAGTTTTTAGTATATTCACAGACTTGTACAATCAACATCTAATTCCATAACATTTTTATCACCTTAAAAAGAAACCTCATAACCATTAATAGTTATCACTGCCTATTTCCCTCCAGCTCCCATCAACTGCTAATATACTTTCTGTCTCTATGGATTTGCCTATTCTGGACATTTTGTATAAATGAATTATAATTATGTGACCTTTTGTATCTGGCTTCTTTCACTTTTCATGTTTTTAATTTCACCCATATTGTACCATGTATCAATACTTCATTCCTTTTTTACTGCTTAGTAATATTTCATTGCTTGAATATGTCGTATTTTGTTTATCCATTCATCAGTTGATGTACATTTGGGTTATTTCCACTTTTTAGCTGCTATGAATATTTGTGTACCCATTTTTGTTTAGACATACATTTTCAATTTCTGGGGTATGTACCCATAAGTAGAATTGCTGGGTCATATGGTAACACTATGTTTACCCTTTTGAGAACTTCCAAACTGTTTTCCAAAGCAGCTGCACCACTTTACAACCCCATCAACAACGTAAGAAGGTTCCAATTTCTCCACATCCTTGCCCACGCTTGTTATTGACTGTCTTTTTTATTATAGTCATCCCAGCGGGTGTGAAGTGGTATCTCCTTATCACTTTGCTTTGCATTTTACTAATGACCAATAATGTTCAGCATCTTTTCATGTGCTAGTTGCACATTTTCTTTGTAGAAATGTGTATTCAAATTCTTTTCTCATTTTAATATTGAATTGTTGTATTGTTACTTGAGTTATGTTACTTGTATATTCTGGACACAAGAGCCTTAGAAGATATATGATTTGCAAATATTTTCTCCATGTCTGTGAATTCTCTTTTCAAATTCTTGAGTGTCTTTTGAAGAACAAAATTTCTAATTTTGATGAGGTCTATCTTGTCTATTTTTTCTTTTTTCATTGTGTTTTTGGTGTCAAATCTAAAAAAAAAAAAATTGCCTAATACAAAATCACAAAGATTTACACCTAAGTTTTCTCCTAAGAATCTTATAGTTTTAGCTGTTAAATTTAGATCTTCGATTCGTTCTGAATTAGTTTTAACACATTTTGTAAAGTAGGGGTCTAACTTCATTCTTTTGCACGTAGATATCCACTTGTCCCAGCATCATTTGTTGAAAAGACTATTCTTCCACCATTGTCTTGGCATTCTTCTTAAAAATGAATTGACCATAATGTAAGGCTTTCTTTCTGTATTCTCAGCTCTATTCTGTTGATCTATATGTCTATCCTTACACCAGAACTACATAGTCTTGATTATCTAGCCTGGTAGCAAGTTTGGAAGTGTGAGTCCTCCAACTTTGTTCTTTTTCAAGATTATTTTGACTATTCTTGGCTCCTTGCATTTCCATATGATTTTAGGATCAGCTTGTCAATTTCTGCACAAAAAAATAGCGCTGGACTTTTCACAGAGTTTCATTGTATCTGTGTATCAATTTAGGAGTATAGCTATCATAATAATACTGTCTTCTAATCCATGAACACAGGACTACTTTACTTTCCATTAATTTAGGTCTTCTTTAATTTGTTCCTATGTTTTGTAGTTTTCAGTGTATGAGATTTTCTTTCTTTCTTTTTAGTTGCAAACAACAGAAAGCATAATCTGTCTTGTTTTGGCCAGTAGTTGCTAGGATTTTCTTAATTTTCAGATCATCCATTGATAGTAGTTAGAATACGACTGATTTTTATATTTTGATCTTGTATCCTACAATCTTACTGGATGCATTAGTTTAATAGTGTTTTAGTTGATTCTTTAGGATTTTTTATATACAAGACCATATCATATGTGAACAGAGCTATTTTCTTTCTCCCTTTGCAATCCAGATGACTTTTTTTCTTTTCCTTGCTTAACTGCACTGTCTAGAACCTCCAGTACAGTGCTGAATAGAAGTAGTGAAAGCAGACATCCTTGTCTTACAGGAGAACATCTGGTCTTTCGTCATTAAGTATGAGGTTAGCTGTGGGTTTTCATGGATACTTTTCATCAAGTTGAGAAAGTTCCTTTCTATTCCTAGTTTGTTGAGTGTTTTTATCATGAAAGGCTGCTGAATTGGCCAAATGTTTTTTCTTCATCTATTGAAATGATCATGTGGTTTTTATTTTTTACTTTATTGATATCATGTATTACAATAATTGGTTTTCAGAAGTTAAACCAATCTTGCAGCACTGGAATAAATCCCACTTGGTCGTGGTGTACAATGGTTTTTATATGCTGCTGTATTTGGTTTGCTAGTACTATATTGAGGATTTTGGTATCTGTGTTCATAAAAGATATTGGTCTGTAGTTTTCTTTTCTTGTGATGTGTTAATCTGGTTTGGGTATTAGAATAATACTGGCCTCATAAAATGAGGTGAAAAGTATTCCCTCTCTTCTATTTTTTGGAACATTCTGTAAAGAATTGGTTAACTCTTTAACTGTTTGATAAAATTCACCAGTAGAACCACTTGGGTCTGGAATTTGTGAATAGTTTTTTATTACTAATTTAATCTCTATTCTTGTTATAGGTCTATTAAGATTACCTATTTCTTCTTGAGTCAGTTTCTGTAGTTTGCATATTTCTAAGAATTTGTCCATTTCATCAAAGTTGCCTAACTCATTTGCATACAGTTTTTCATAGTTTTCCTTTAAAATCCTTTATTCTGTAAGGTCAGTAGAAATGGCCCCTCTTTCATGTCTGTATCTAGTAAATTTCTTTTTCCTGGTCAGTCTAACTAAAGGTTTGTCAATTTTGTTAACCTTTTCAAAGAACCAGCTTTTGATTTCATTGATTTTTCTCTATTGTTTTTTTTTTTTTTTTTTGCAGTATGCGGGCCTCTCACTGCTGTGGCCTCCCCCGTTGCGGAGCACAGGCTCCGGACGCGCAGGCTCCGGACGCGCAGGCTCAGCGGCCATGGCCCACGGGCCCAGCTGCTCCGCGGCATATGGGATCCTCCCAGACCGGGGCACGAACCCGTATCCCCTGCATCGGCAGGCGGACTCTCAACCACTTGCGCCACCAGGGAGGCCCTCTATTGTTTTTGTTTCCTATTTCATTTTCGTTTATTTCTGCTTCAACTTTTACTATGCCCTTCTTTTTGATTGCTTTAGGTTTAATTTGCTTTTCTTTTTCCAGTGTCTTTAGGTGGAAGGTTAAGTTATTCATTTGAGATCTTTCTTAATATTGATATTTACAGCTAAAAATTTTCTTCTAAGCGCAGCTTGAGCTGCATCTCATAAGTTTTGGTATGATGTGTCTTCATCTTCACTCATCTCAAAGTCTAAATTCCCCTTCTGATTTCTGTTTTTTTTAATGTGATGGATATTTTATTTCATTTTTTATATTATTTATTTAGTTTTGGCTGTGTTGGGTCTTTGTTGCTGTGTGCATGCTTTCTCTAATTTTGGTGAGCGGGGGCTACTCTTCATGGCGGTGTGCGGGCTTCTCATTGCAGTGGCTTCTCTTGTTGCAGAGCACAGGCTCTAGGCATGTGGGCTTCAGTATTTGTGGCACACGGGTTCAGCCATTGTGACTCGTGGGCTCTAGAGTGCAGGCTCAGTAGTTGTGGCACACAGGCTTAGCTGCTCCACAGCATGTGGGATCTTCCCAGACCAGAGATTGAACCCATGTCCTCTGCATTGGCAGGCGGATTCTTAACCACTGCACCACCAGGGAAGTCCCCTGATTTCTTCTTTGAAGAAAAAGAAGTGTATTATTATAGGAGCATATATTTATTTAGGAGTGTATTGTTTAATTTCCACATATTTGTGAGGCTTCCCAATTTTTTTTCCTGTTAATTTCTAATTTCTTTTCATTGTGGATAAAGAACTTTGTGTTATTTCTATCCTGTTAAATTTATGAAGTGTTTTGTTTTAATGGTTTAGCATAAGGAGAATGCTCCATGTGTACTTGAGAAAAATGTATTTTCTAATAATGAATGGAGTGTTCTATTGATGTTTGTTAAATCTAGCTGGTTTATGGTGTTAAGTCTTCTATTTCCTTGTTTATCTTCTACCCATTTATACCCATTACTGAAAGTTAGGTATTTAAGTCTTCAACTATTACTGCTTAATTGCCCATTGTGCTCTTACTTCTGACAGGTTTTACTTCCTGTATTTTGGGGCTCTGTTGATAAATGCATATATATTTATAATTGTTATACCTTAATATATTGATTCTCTTATCATTATAAAATGTCCACTGTCTCTAGTAGGAATTTTTGTCTTAAAGTCCATTTTGTCTGATATCAAAATAGCCACTCAGGCTCTCTTTTGGTTGCTGTTTGCATTACATAACTTTTTTCTTCCTTTTACTTTCAATCTATCTGTATCTTTGTTTTTTTTTTAATCCACTTTTAAAATCTCTAACTTTTGACTAAAATGTTTCATCCATTCACATTTTTAAAATCCATTCACATATGATGTGATTTTTGAGACAGTAGATTTATATCTGCCATTCTTACTTATTTTGATATCTCTCATACCTTTTTGCTCTATTCCTCCTTTACTGCTATAATTGCAATAAGTGAATATTTCATACTGCAGTATTTTTCTTTAATGATTTTTCACTATTTTTGAGTTATTTGCTTAGTGGCTGCTCTAGGATTTACCATCTATCAATACATCTTAATTTATCAGAAACAGATTCAGATTTATACTAACTTAAGTAAGCTATAGACACATTACTCTTATATAGCTCTATTTCCTTTCTCCCATTTTTGTGGCATTGCTGAATATATATATGTGTGATATATATATATTACATTTATAAATATTATAAACCCTAAAATACATTGTTATAATTATTACTTTACATAATTTTATGTCTTTTAAAGAAACTAAGAGAAAAAAGAACAATTATATTTTTGTAGGTTTTGTTAATATGAATTCTTATCATTTCTGGCTTTCTTCATTTGTTCATTTGTGGAATCAAATTACTGTATGGAGTCATTTCTTTAACCCAATGCAACTTTTCTACCATCCACCTCCCTGTACTGTTGTTAGAGAATGTATTACATTTCTATATGTCACAGGCACCAAAATATACTATATACATTGCTTTTTTAAATTAATTTTCATTGGAATATAGTTGCTTTACAACGTTGTGTTAGTTTCTTGCTGTACAGAAAAGTGAATCAGTCATATGTATATATATATCCACTCTTTTTTAAGACATCCTTCCCATTTACGTCACCACAGAACATTCAGTAGAGTTCCCTGTGCTAAACAGTAGGTTCTCATTAGTTATCTATTTTATACATAGTAGTGTATATATGTCAGTCCCAATCTCCCAATTCATCCCACCCTCCTTCCCCCCTTGGTAACCATAAGTTTGTTCTCTACATCTGTGACTCTATTTCTGTTTTGCAAGTAAGTTCATTGCTACCATTTTTCTACATTCCACACATAAGCGATATCATACGATATTTTTTTTCTCTTTCTGACTTACTTCACTCTGTATGACAATCTCTAGGCCCATCCATGTCTCTGCAAATGGCACTATTTTGTTCCTTTTTATGGCTGAATAATATTCCACTGTATATATGTACCACATTCTTCTTTATCCATTCCTCTGTCGATGGACATTTAGGTTGTTTCCATGTCCTGGCTATTGTAAACAGTGCTGCAGTGAACATCGGGGTGCATGCATCCTTTCAAATTATGGTTTTCTCTGGATATATGCCCAGGAGTGGGATTGCTGGGTCATATGATAGCCCTATTTTTAGTTTTTTAAGGAACCTCCATACTGTTCTCCATAGTGGCTGTACCAATTTACAATCCCACCAACAGTGTAGGAGGGTTCCCTTTTCTCCACACCCTTTCCAGCATTTATTGTTCATAGAATTTTTGATGATGGCCATTTTGACTGGTGTGAGACAATACCTCACTGTAGTTTTGATTTGCATTTCTCTAATAATTAGTGATGTTGAGCATCTTTTCATTTGTTTGTTGACCATCTATATGTCTTCTTTGGAGATATGTCTATTTAGATATTCTGCCCATTTTTTGATTGGTTGGGTTTTTTTTTTTATACTGAGGTGCATGAGCTGTTTGTATATTTTGGAGATTGATCCCTTGTCACTTGCTTCATTTGCAAATATTTTCTCCCTTCTGAGGGTTGTCTTTTTGTCTTCTTTATGGTTTCCTTTGTTGTGCAAAAGCTTTAATTAGGTCTCATTTGTTTATTTTTGTCTTTATTTTCATTACTCTAGGCGGTAGATCGAAAAAGATATTGCTGTGACTTATGTCAGAGAGTGTTCTGCCTATATTTTCCTCTAAGAGTTTTTTATAGTATCCGGCCTTACATTTAGGTCTTTAATCCTTTTTTAGTTTATTTTTGTGTATGGTGTTAGGGAGTGTTCTAATTTCATTCTTTTACATGTAGTTTTCCAGTTTTCCCAGCACCACTTACTGAAGAGGCTGTCTTTTCTCCATTGTATATTCTTGCCTCCTATGTCATAGATTTGGTGGCCATAGATGCATAGGTTTATCTCTGGACTTTCTATCCTGTTCCATTGATCTATATTTCTGTTTTTGTGCCAGTACCATACTGTTTTGATTACTGTAGCTTTGTAGTATAGTCAAGTCAGGGAGCCTGATTCCTCCAGCTCTGTTCTTCTTTCTCAAGATTGCTTTAGCTATTCGGGGTCTTTTGTGCTTCCATACAAATTGTAAAATGTTTTCTTCTAATTCTGTGAAAAATGCAATTGGTAATTTGATAGAAATTGCACTGAATCTGTAGATTGCTTTGGGTAGTATAGTCACGTTCACAATATCGATGCTTCCAATCCAAGAACACGGTATGTTTCTCCATCTATTTGTGTCATCTTTGATTTCTTTCATCAGTATCTTATAGCTTTCTGAGTACAAGTGTTTTGCCTCCTTAGGTAGGTTTATTCCTAGGTATTTTATTCTTTTCGATGTGATGGTAAATGGGATTGTTTCCTTAATCTCTTTTGATCTTTCATTGTTATTGTTTATTAATTTTGTATCCTGCAACTTTACCAGATTCATTGATGAGCTCTAGCAGTTTTATATTAGCATTTTTAGGATTTTCTATGTATAGTATCATGTCATCTGCAAACAGTGACAGTTTTACTTCTTCTTTTCTGATTTTGATTCCTTTTATCTTCTTCTTCTCTGATAGCCATGGCCAGGACTTCCGAAACTACGTTGAATAAAAGTGGTGAGTGGATATCCTTGTCTTGTTCCTGATCTTAGAGGAAATGCTTTCAGTTTTTCACCACTGAGTATGATGTTAGCTGTAGGTCTGTTGAATGTGGCCTTTATTATGTTGAGGTAGGTTCCCTTTAAGCCCACTTTCTGGAGAGTTTTTATCATAAGTGAGTGTTGAACTTTGTCCAAAGCTTTTTCTGCATCTGTTGAGATGATATATATACACTGTTTTATATGATGCTTTTTAAATCACTTAGCAGAAGGAAGAAAATGCATTCTTCCCATCTTTTATAATTACCTTTACCATTGTTCTTTGATTTTTCTTTTTTTTTGGTATGGATTCAAATTATTGTCTACGTCTGGCTTTCAAATATGAAGAACTACTGTCAGTATTTTTTTAAGGTGAGTCTGCCAGCAACAAATTCTCTCATCTTCTGCTTATCTGCAAATATCTTTATTTTACCTTCATTTTTGAAAGATAGTTTTGCTGAATACAAGATTCTTGGTTGAGGTTTTTCTTCTTCCTTTGAGTATTTTGAACATGTTATCCCACCACCTTCTTGTCTCCATTGTTTCTGTTGAGAAGCCAGTTGTTAATTTTGTTGTGGTAAACCTTTTAAATGACAAGCTGTTTTTCTCTTGCTGCTTTAAAGATTTTCTCCTTGTCTTTGTCTTTCAGGATTTTTAGTATAATTCATCTATTTGTGGATCTCTTGCATGTATCCTGTTTGGAATTCTTTGAGCTTCCTGGAATAGATTAACATTTTTTGAGTAAGTGGAAACTTTTCAGCCATTACTTCTTCAAATACTTTTTCTGCTCCCCTCTTCTTCTTTCCTTCTGGTTCTCCCAACATGCATATGTTAGTGTGTTTAATAGTGCCCCATATTTTTCTGAAGTTCTGTTCATTTTTCTTCATCTTTCTCTCTGCTCTTTGACTTGCATAATCTCTCTCAATCTATCAAGTTTACTAACTCTTTCTTCTGCCAGTTCAAATCTACTGTTGAGCCCAACTAGTGAATTTTTTATTTCAGTTGTATTTTTCCAAGAGGTTTTTTTTTTGTTTGTTTGTTTGTTTTTTTTTTTTTTTGCGGCACGCAGGCCTCTCACTGTTGTGGTCTCTCCCATTGCGGAGCACAGGCTCCGGGTGCGCAGGCCCAGCGGCCATGGCTCATGGGCCCAGCTGCTCCACGGCATGTGGGATCTTCCCGGACCGGGGCACGAACCTGTGTCCCCTGCATCGGCAGGCGGACTCTCAACCACTGCGCCACCAGGGAAACCCTCAGTTGTATTTTTCAATTCCAGAATTTCCATTTGGCTTTCTTTATAATTTCTATCTTTTATTAATACTGCCTATTTAATGTGACATCACCATCATACCTTCCTTACTTCTTTAATCATGGTTTTCTTTAGCTCTTTTTTTTTTTTTCTTTTTTCTTTTTGCGGTATGTGGGCCTCTCACTGTTGTGGCCTCTCCCGTTGTGGAGCACAGGCTCCAGATGCGCAGGCCCAGCAGCCATGGCTCACGGGCCCAGCCGCTCCGCGGCATATGGGATCCTCCCAGACCGGGGCACGAACCCGTATCCCCTGCATCGGCAGGCGGACTCTTAACCACTTGCGCCACCAGGGAGGCCCTCTTTAGCTCTTTGAAGAAAATTATAATGGCTACTTTGAACACTTTGTTAAATCTGACATCAGATCACTCTCTCAGGCAGTTTCTATTGCCTGCCTTCCCCACCATACCCCGTCACCAGTGTATGAATTATACTTTCCTTTTCTTCTGCATGTCTTGTAATTTTTTTTAATTGGAAACTGGACATTTTAGATAACATATTTTAACAACTCTAAGTACTGATCCACCTCCTCTCCCCCAGGGTTTGTTACTGTTATTTGCTTGTTTACTTGTTTCCTGACTAGCTGGATCATTTTAGTGAAATCTGCTTCCCTTTTCTCCCATAATTTGTATGAATCAAACCAAATATGCAGTGTTCTGTTCAGCCTTAAATGCCACTTTTAAAGAATACCAATAAACAAAAGCATATAAAGAGGAAGTTTCCAGGATGAGGAGGGTTTCAAATTACCAAAGGCTAAGGAAACTGGGGATATTTTATATGAAGTCAATCAGACTAATAGACTAGAAAGGACACAGAGTTGCTGACATCAAAGTTCTGGTACAGCTGAAGTCAGGGAGGGAGAGGTCACAGAACCTAGACAAGTGTAGGCATTATAGGGAACAGATTTTAGCTCCAAATACAAGAAAGAATTTTTAAAATAAGCAATTCAACAACAGCATATGCTACCTTATAAAATAACAAGGGTTCCACTTTTAAGCAGAAATTTTCAACATGTCCCAACTGTTGAGAACTGTATTCCTTGTTTGGGAGGGGATGTCTGAATAGATGATCATATGTGCTGTGACAGTCAAGAACCCTAACCTTGAATGTAGTCATTTTTACATAATGCAAAGCACTTTACATGCCATAGGTATATATTACAAACAAATTATTATTCTTTTCTAGAAGAATGTGTACCAAGAAATCTTCTTGAATGTTTCCCTAGCAAAGAGTTCCTTTGAGATTGCTGTTTAAAAGCAATTGAGATTGCTGATTAGTCACATATCTGAGAGATGACTATATAAAACACTGGGAGAAATGATTACTTTGAACTTTTACATTCTCTCATGTACTTACTTTAAAGTTTTAGAATAAATTAATTCATTTTTAAGAGTTCCTCGGTTCTTAGAAAATATTTTTTTAATGAAGTAATTGAGATCCAGAACTCACCAGAAGAAATCTTACCAGCACCTTTATAGTCAACAGAAAATGCAGATGTGACTCCATTGGCTGACCCCAGTTCACCCATGGAAATTTGATAAGGGGGCCTCAGCTTGATTTCCATCTGCATGTCAGACAGATTTATCTTTGTTGAAAGAGACCTGGGATTATTATATCGCTGCTTGGTCCTCTGAATGAAGTTATCTATGTAAAATAAAAAATAAATTTCCTTGCAGTCATTTGTTAATTAAATCATTTGAAAGTGTGATGTTTATGGACAGTAAATTTTGCAATAAATGGTTTAATTTGCTATCCCAAACTGTTCAATCTGTCATGGAATGTCCTAATACTATTTGTGTTTATGGTTAATATATCATGGCATCATCAGTTTTTCTCACTAGAAATTATACTCTAGAAATTAATAACTATAAATTTACTAAGGATTTAATATTACATGACTGTGAGAATATTTCTACTATTATATCTGCTTCAAGGAATTACTTTGAGCTTCTACAAAAAAACCAAAAACAGCTCCCTTTAAATTTAAACCAGTCTTCATTTTTATAGGGATTCAGATCTCATAAAATATTAAGCCTGTCAGTATTTACCAGTTGTAATTACATTAAAACATACACTGTAAATTGCATGTTCATATAAATCTGTTTTATTTATTGCTTACACCATTAGAACAGATTTTTAAAGAATAAATTTAATGAAAACAAAAGACATTTCCTAAATTTCTTCCAATGTTATTTTCACTATTTACACCTTGAATTTACTTTTTTTTCCCTCTTCTACATCAGGAGTCAAGCAAACTAATGTCCATAGGCCAAATCTAGCCTGCTGATTTTTTTGTGTGTGAATAAAATGTTATTAGAATATAACTATACTCATTCATTTATGTATTGCCTATGGCTGTTTTCAAGCTATAATAGCAAGAGCTGAGTAGCTGTGACAGTGATCAAATGATCCTTAAAGCCTAAAATTTTGTACTATCTGGTCCTTTCCAACAAATGTTTGCCAACCTCTGTTCTACATTAAGCAGCCTAAAAATACTATCACATAAACACAAAACTCTGAACCTCTAGCTTATAAATTTCTCACTGAAAAATTATCCTCTGGAATTAATTCTTTGAACCAATCATCAGGATCCTCTACACAGCTCAAACAGAATTTTTTTAAGAGGCACCTAAATGAAGAAGTTGCCATAATTTATAGACCATTTGTCAAATTATTCTGTCAAAAGCAAGCTAGCAGAATTTTCTGAGTTTTCCCTCTGCCCCTCAGTATTAGATGAAAAATCATTTATGACTGAATGGAGACAGGATAATGAAAAAGAAAAAAAAAATCAGGCCCTTACCAAATTCAATGAAACAGTATGGTCTGACAGCAGTATTTGTCTTCATCATGTTATAAGTAGTAATGAACTCCTTCTGAAGCTCATCCAGGAAAGAGAAGGCCAGAACATTTGGGTAATTTTCAGTGCACAACATCATGTAGCTCACTCCCATAGAGCTAATAAAACTACAGTGTAAAAAACATTGGATTTAAAATTTCAAATTAAATCAAGGTAATTCGTTACTTCAGAAGACTGGCTCTATACACCATAAACTGCTGCTACAGAGGCAATGACGATATTAACATTTATTACATATTTCAGCAAAAAAAAAGGAACCAAAATATGATACTAGTTTCAGTTGTAATTTAAAAACAGTAGACAACAAATTGGAATGTATTCACTCTGCCGTATAGCAGAAACTAACATAACATTGTAAATCAACTATATTCCAATAAAACTTAATTTTTAAAAAAGTGAAACGTATCTATAGAGAGGGACACATATTTTGATTCTAACACTTCAGTTACTTATCACTTGGGGTAGAAATCAGGAAAGACTATTCAAACAGATAAGGGTAACAGTTTAACATTTCAACCCTTCAACCTAGTGGAACTTAACACTGTTTGAATCAAGAACTTTTTAGAGGTTCTGATGAAAGTTATGGACACTCTCCCCAGAAACAACCCAGAACTTGGCACACAATTTCAAGGTCAGGTGATTACTGACCTCCTAAAGTCATCCACTGACCCCAGCGTCAAATCCTCTACTCACATAATAATGAATTATGAATCATTAGGGGGAAAGAAGAGAATTTATGAGTTCATAACAACAAACAAAAGGGAAGAAAGGAAGACTCTTGTTCACAGCAGAATGCTGAGTGACACCTGGTAAATGTGGAAATAGTGTTAGAACTGGAAAAATCAGCGTTTTGCAACCCACAGAGCAAAAATTGGATCAAGCAAGTATAATCAATAGATGCTAAATCTAGGTGGATATTTTGGTGAGGAACAGGAAATTTTGCATGGCTTTAAAGTGTCTTCCCATGGATTGTTTATTGGCTGCAAGGGAATTCTACTGTATTTATTATACAGTAGAAACTAGACAACACCTTGACCAAGTACTTTAACATCTCTAATGAGGGGAAGATGGGTTTCCTGTGCCTCAGTAAGACATGTCAGCTACGTAGTATTCTGGCTAAGAATGCATAACCTGAATCTAACCATGAAGGAACACCAGAATAATCAACATTCTATTTTCTTTAAAGAGGGATGGAGGTGCTGTATTCTTTAAAAACCTCAATGTTGTAAACAAAGAAATAAAGGCTTTGGAAATGTTTCTGATCACAGGAGGCTAAAGAGACACAACTAAATGTAATACCTAACCCTAGTCTGGATCCTGTGCCAGAGAGGGGGAAAAATGCTGTAAAGGATATTCCTGGGTCAACTGACAAAACGGAAAACAGGCAGTACAGTAGTTTAGGTGAAAGTATGGTATCAATATTAAATTTAATAGACCTGATAACTGTACTATAGTTAAGTAAGAGAATATCCCTAATCTTAGAAAATACACTTCGAAGTAGTTAGGAATAAAGGGGCATGGTATTTGTAAGTTTCTCTCAAATGGTTCAGACAAAAATAAATCAGACAGATAGATAGGTAGACAGATAAAACAATAAAGCAAATGGGGCAAAATGTTAACAAAAGGTGAGTCTGGGAACAAGTATGATTTGTAATTTTCTTATTTGTACAACTTTTCTGAAAGTTTGAAAGTATTTCTAAATAACAAGTTAAAAATTAAAAACAAAAATGTTTAAATTAACCATCTTCTATTAAAAAAATTTTCTAAAATAAAGTATACACTCCCCTGTAACAAGCAGAGTATGGGACAAAAATTAACCCTTTTTAATGAGTCACTTAAACATTCTTTCATGGTACTATCAACATAGCTCTGATCTAGATCAAGGGGAGCAAACAGAGCATACAGGCTGTAACTCTCACTCCCATGCCAGACACTGCTAATCTATCAAAGCAATTTTTACTGCCAAACCCTGATCCATGTTGGAGTCCCCCTCTCCCTTCTTTTCTCTAATACTGTAGTAGCAGAATTTATTTATTATTTTTAATTTAACTTTTAAAATAAATATATTCACATGACTCAAATTTTAAAAGAATGAAAAATGAAAGGAAATACTATACTTGAAGTCTTATTTCCACCTCTGCTCACAGATAGCCAGTTCTCTGTCCCTCTAGCAACTCATGTTATTAATTTCGTATGTATCCTTCCAGTGAGAGTTTATGCATATGCAAGCAAATGTACATATATCTTTCTTTCTTAAAAGACCATCCAAGGCAGCCAAATGATGTGGGGTTCGCACCTATTAATCATCTATTATTAACGGTGTGGGATATACTACTAGTGAAATTGTGCTGATCTTATGCTTCTGGAATAACCTGGAATTCCTTTCTGAAGTTCCACTTAACACATAGTCATTTCACGCAATGTTTTTCAAACTGCAAGTTGTGACCCACTATCAGATCATAAAATTAGTTCAGTGAATTACACACAGCATTTTCTTAAAAATGGAAATAGAATATAACAGAAAATACCAGAATGCTTATTGTTTCATAAAACTTTTGTTTATCCTATTTGTATGTTAAGTAATGGTCACAAAGTAAAATGCATCTCTTCTTATGGGTCACAGTCAAAAAAGTTTAGCCATAACATACTGTATTTTCCTACAAAATTGACAACTAAATCAAAAATCACAGTATGAGTTTCCCAAGTACTTTTCCCTTTCCAAAATAATCTTCCCTGTCGTTATCAAAATTCTTTGACATGTCATTAGCATTCTAATATATCTTACAATAACTTGAATTGGGATAAAACACAATTGGTGATTGGTTTCTACACATTTGGAACTTCCAAGTGGCTAGCTAGGAGTTACTTCACTATGCTTCAATAAGATGACTGAAGCTTTTAGACTCCATTTCTTGTGCTATAACAGGGTTTTACTTTACTTCCATATTAATAAGTGAACCACAGACACCTACGTGAGTTTATCCCAAATGGTTTTTCTTGCTTGAGCTCAATCTAACTGGAGAATTTTTTGTGAAATTAAAAAAAAAATCCTATGTTTTTAAGATTGTATGTTAACGTTTTCAGACAGTCTTTATTCCAAAGTCTTTATTTTTCTATAAATGCATGATATTCTCTGAAAATGCTATATTCTATAATATTGTGACTTTTCATAGTGAATTTACCTTTACAATGCTGTATTTATTTGAAATGCAAAGCCAGTTTTCCAAAAGTACATACAGCTCTGTCGATTTACCTTTGTTATCAAAAGTTCTGCTTTTTCATATCACTGGTACAAACTGAAAGACTCCTACCATCACACTGAGGACTACTCACATGAAATAGTCTAACGTCACTAGAGGCATGCCAGTTTGTGCAGCCTTTAGCCTGTCCATCAGGTTCATTTAGCTCACTTGTTATAGACAATCTGGCTGTTATCCTTCTGCCTTGATGAGGAGGAAGAAAAGTAGTAGTAATAATAGTAACAGTAGCAGGTACGGTTTACTGACCACTTAGTATGAACTAGGTCCTTTGCTAAATATATTACATATTTTATCTAATTTCATTCTTACTTTATTGTAAACAAAGCACCCGTTATTTTTCTTCATGTAACTAACCCAGCTCGTACTTATATATTTGTATGTTTGTTGTAATGTCTCTCACTAATATCTATGCTCCATGAGAGCAGGGATGATTTCTTTATGGTTCACCACTGTATTCTTAGCATCTAGAATATTATGTCTAGTACGCAATAAGTGCTCAGTAAATTAGTAAATAAATGAGTGCATAGATGGCATCATTCATTTACTCATTTATACCTAATTTGTTTAGTATATTGTGCACAGATAATTGCACAGCTCAGTGGTATCTACACAAAGAAGAAGGTCAATAAATACTTGACAAATGACAGAAGGGAGCAGAACTTCGCCTGCTCTTCCAGGTCAGTGTTACCAGAAGGCTTCAGTTCAGATCACTGAGTCTTCAACATCCCCCTACTTAAAACACAGAGCTGTTCTCAGGGACCATGTAGAATTACTCACCTCTGCAGTGAGTACCTCCAGATGGTTGTAAAGGTCTAACAAGTATGTCTGCTTTCCTTTTATCACTGTCATTACTAATCTCACAACAACACAAAGTCTTCTTTTCTCCACCTTGAGCACAATTCTTAAATTGCCATTGTTTTCTTCCTACTTTGCTCTAATTTCCTTTTTCTTTTTTATTTCCTTCCACTTCTGTGCTTTGGAACCAATGGGATTTGATCTCTATAGCTACTGCCTTTCTTCTGGCCAAGGAATTTATCCAACCTCATTACATCTTTGGTTCCTCTCCACAGCACACACACTAAGAACTTCTTTGGGGCCTTCCAATATCAAGTATGTCTTGAACAGGTAAGGCTGGTGGAAGTTCAAACTCCAGGTAGAAGGATTTACCTCTTTCAATCACTTTGTTCAAAAGTTAATTTTATCATGTATCCAAGCAGGCCATACCTCAAGTGATTCCTAAAGTCCAACAAAACGAATAAGTGGTTTTAGACATTAAACTTTTCCTGGTATCTAATTTTATTTATGAAATGTCAAAAAAATTTTAGACATCACCAATTAAACACCGACACTATTAGGACGTGCTGGCTTGCTGTACCAAACTAAATAATAAGTGAAAACGATGATCTTCCCCACAGCAAATAATAGAGCACCTAGCATATGTCCAGCATTCTACTCTATAGGCTCTGATGTCAAAGACCAAGTCCCTGCCTGCCAGGCGCCTGCAATTAGGTACTGGGAATACACTTAAAACGATATACAAAACAAGATTAAAGAAACAAAACTGAATTTTTTAGCATGCCAAATGACAAAGTATATAGCAAACTATTTATAAATTGAAACAGCAATAATATTTGTATTACATATAGTTTTCATTCTGCTATTGTATCATTGCACACAGGAAATCTGCTTATCCTTTGTGGTCATATTTACCCAGTAAATAGCTTTCCTGGGTGAAGAAAAGTTCTCCAGTAGGACATGAAATCTCTAATCTACTCTTAAAATTGCTAAGCATAAGAAAAATTTTATTTTCGAAAGAGAACCTTCCATACTGAACTCCATTCCCTAAAATAAAGCGTTTACACTTTTAAATATAAAAAAGGGTTTGATGTTATGAAAGTCAGTATACCTTATGAATTTATTATCACCAAATACATCTGATGAGAAACAAGGTGAAAACAAGACTTCGCCATCAGTAGGACAGTAAGGTGATAAGAACCAGAACGAGAACTCAGTAACACTGTCTGCCATGAGCAGCATTCTACCAGGAACTTCATATTTTCTCACTTATTCCTCTCTTAGGTAGCCAACCTTTAATTACCCACCAATGGTGAAGAGCTAAATACATTATCCCATAAATAAAAGACCCATTTTAGTCACTAATTTAAACCTCATTAAATAAGAAAATATGTATTAATATGTAATATGCCAGGTGATAGCAACTTATAACAGTAAGCTAAAGGAGAATCAAATGATTTTAAGCAGCCAAAGGTGATTACACCATCAGAACCTTGGATACAAAATTTGCCTTTAAGACCCTTCATTTTCTTTTTCTGCAGAGTTAATCTCCTGATTCACCCTTTCCCACTAACCCTAATACCTTCACACCTTCACACACCAGAGAATAAAGATCCTGACTTTTTTCAGATAACCAATCATAGATAGTCCCTCATTTGCCTGTTAGTTGTATTCCAGAAGTTTACTGCACCTACAGAAACTGTACTGTAAGAGTAATTAGATTCCTAGACCAGTTCATAAGAGCCTATTTAACATATGTGGTGCTGAAAAGCTGTGGATTTTACCGTAATAAACGGTAGAAAAGTGATACGATGCTAATAATGAGACAAAACACAGGTTACATTCTTCCCCCAAGTGGTCTGGTAGCTACTGGTGGGTTGCATTCCCCTGTCACACCCCCTCCCCACCAAACACCTTGTCTTCAATGAGACAATGCTATCTCATCAATTTTAGACTTCGCATATACTCTGTTCCTCATCATTACTGAACCAAAAGTGGGGGGTAGTTTCACTTAATTCTCTTCCCTGGTTAATTCTGCTGTCCATAAAATGAAAAGAATTAGGAGAATTAGGAATGCACCCTGTCAAGAAAGAGGTTAAGGGTAAAAGGAGGTAACTCCATCTTTTACCAGAGAATAATGTGATTGCTGAAGCAAAAAGACGGTACGGGGCTTCCCTGCTGGTGCAGTGGTTAAGAATCCGCCTGCCAATACAGGGGACACAGGTTCGAGCCCTGGTCTGGGAAGATCCCACATGCTGCAGAGCAACTAAGCCCGTGAGCCACACTACTGAGCCTGCGCTCTAGGGCCCATCAGCCACAACTACTGAGCCTGCGTGCCACAACTACTGAAGCCCACATGCCTAGAGCCCATGCTCTGCAACAAGAAAAGCCACCGCAATGAGAAGCCCACGCACAGCAAGGGAGAGGAGCCCCCGCTCGCCGCAACTAGAGAAAGCCTGCACACAGCAACGAAGACCCAACGCAGCCATAAATAAATAAATAAATAAATATTTTTTTTTAAAAAAAAGGACTGTATGTCAGATGTACCATTTATTAGCTTTGTGACTTTGAACAAGTTTCTTTACATCCCTAAGTCTCAGTTCCCTCATCTGAAAATAGGGGTGGTAGTACTACAATGGCTATCTGCCCAGTGTCCCTTCTCCCCTTCCCTTTGGAGAACTATTTCCAGCCCCACCACCTATTCTATATGGCTTTGATAAAGCTGCCCATCAAACGGGTGCGCATGTAATCCAGGCCAGGCCAACTAAGAGTACCTTAGCCCTCCAACCACAATGTTAGTCCAGAAATGGGCCATGACACAGCAAGGCCAATTGAAATCCTTTTCTTGAAACATGGAGGCAGTGGGGTTGCCAGCTGGAATGAAGTAAGCCTGGAGCTACCTGTTCAGTGTTTTCCAATATGTGCAGAATATCTATCTGCCAACGGAAAGACTGGAGAAATGAGACAAAGATTCCTGATAACATCTGATTCCCTGGCTCCAGCCAACTAGGTAACTGGCTTATCCTTCACAATACCCTTTTTTTGCTTAAGCTAGTGTGAGTTGTGTTTTTGCCCTTGGCAATGGGGAAAAGTTCTATTTAAAAGCCATTCACAGAGCTGTTGCAAAATTTAATGAAAAGTAACTAAATTGCCTAGCAATTGCAGGTACTTAATAACTGGGTCCTTGTTGAAGCTCTTACTCCCGTAATCAGAAAATACCACCAAAGAGTGAAAGGAAAGCCAGAAACAAAAACCAAAAGGCAGGTAAGTCTAAAACAGCATTCCTGGCTGCAGGTAGCAGTCTGGGGACAAATATGAAGAAAGCGACTCCTCAGTTAAGGAGAGAACCTATGAAGCTCACAGCCATTATCAGACTTCAAATGAATTTACTGTGAAAGAACTAAGGAATTTCACTTCTTGCACTAAAGCTCACAACAGAGTATGATTGACCTCCCAAAGTGTTTGTCTTTTCATAAGATCAGTGTCTCAACGTTTATCAAAGTGTACAACTATGATTTTTAAGCACCTAAAACCAATCTCAAAGTTTTAAGGTCTCATAAGACACAATTTTCATGTGGTTCATAATTATTGCTTCAGTCACTGTTGTTTCCTAAGTAGTAACATAAGTTTATCTATTAAACAGTTATTACAATTTAACTATCCTTCAACTAATAAAACAGATGAATTCCTTAAAATTTTATACAGAGAATTATAATATCACTATGTAATGTGAAAAGAAATCACAAACCTGGATTACCCACCCACACCCACACCCACCCCCAATCAATGAGTCAAGGTGAAGAATATTGGAGAAAATGAAGACTTAACTTTAACTCCATTGCACTCAGAATCCTGCCATAACCCACAAACAACCATCCCTCATGTAACAGCTACTATGATACATGCAAGGCATTGTGTCAGCACAAGCCAGGCTCCACAGAATGTGCTTCATTAGCTGAATTGAATTATTCAGCTACCACAATCTGATGAAATTCATCTTTTTCCCAATACATAGGGGGAGAAAATTAAAGGAATTTTCACAATTTTAAATGTTACCTATTTCTTTTCCTTAAAACTTTGGACTTCCTTTACCTATTCAACTAGAATCTAATGTGAGGTACCATCTGATTTAGCATATAATTAGACACTTAGCTTTGCTTCTCAGAGGTATTCTGCAAAGAGCACTTCAGTTTCTGTACAAATTTGAAAACCACAATGTTAAGAGATGAGGAATCAAAAATAATATAAGCCAGGGCACATCAACTATCTCAATGAGTTACAACCTAGTTGTAGAGAGTGGATATAGAAATTTTAAAAAATATTATTAAGAAAAAAATGATGAAAAAGTCAGTCAACAAGTTCTACAGGCAATCTGTGAAGGGAGTAAGATCACTAAAGAAATTATTGGGTTGGCCAAAAGGTCCATTCGTTTTTTTCCATAAGATGGCTCTAGTAGCACTTAGTTGTCTTTAACTTCATTCTAAACAATTTTGTTAGGTTGTATGTGACAGCTGTCATATCAGCGTACATTTAAAAAAAGACTTATCGAAGTTGGTGAATTTTTGTGTAGCCATTTTAATATTGAAGATGGAAGAAAAAAAGCAACATTTTCAGCATATTTTGCTTTATTATTTCAAGAAGGGTAATAACGCAACCAAAATGCAAAAAAAGATTTGTGCAATGTACGGAAAAGGTGCTGTGACTGATCAAATGTATCAAAAGTAGTTTGCGAAGTTTTGTGCTAGAGATTTCTCACTGGACAATGCTCCACGGTCAGGTAGACCAGTTGAAGTTGATAGCAATCCAACTGACACGTTAATTGAGAACAATCAACATTATACCATGCAGGAGGTAGCCAACAGACTCAAAAATATCCAAATCAAGTGCTGAAAAGCATTTGCACCAGCTTGGTTATGTTCATCACTTTGATGTTTGGGTTCCACAAAAGTTAAGTGAAAAAAACTTTCTTGACTGTCTTTCTGCATACAATTCTCTACTTAAACATCATGAAAACGTTCTGTTTTGAAAACAAATTGTGATGGGTGATGAAAAGTGGATACTGTACAATAATGTGGAATGGAACAGATCGCAGGGCAAGTGAAATGAACTGCCACCAACCACACCAAAGGCCAGTCTTCATCCAAAGAAGGTGATGTTGTATATATATGGTGGGATTGGAAGGGCGTCCTCTATCACGAGCTTCTTCTGGAAAACCAAACTATTAATTCCAACAAGTACTGCTCCCAGTTAGACCAACGGTAAGCAGCACTCCACAAAAAGTGTCCAGAATTAGTCAACAGAAAACACATAACCTTCCATCAGGATAATGCAAGACCGCATGTTTCATTGATGACCAGGCAAAAACTGTTATGGCTTGGCTGGGAAATTCTGATTCATCCGCCGTAGTCACCAGACGTTGCATCTTCGGATTTCCATTTATTTAGGTCTTTACAAAATTCCCTTAATGGAAAAAATTTCAATTCCCTGGAAGGCTGTAAAAGGCACCTGGAACAGTTCTTTGCTCAAAAAGATAAAAAGTTTTGTGAAGATGGAATTATGAAGTTGCCTGAAAAATGGCAGAAGGTAGTGGAACAAAAGGGTGAATACGTTGTTCAATAAAGTCTTGGTGAAAATGAGTCTTTTATTTTTACTTAAAAAACTGAAGGCACTTTTTGGCCAACCCAATAAATAGTAGTAATGAGGCAGAAGGTGATTCAAAAGACACAAGCTATAAGCTGGGCTTTGAAAGAAAGAGAAGCATTTAAAAACACGGCTGAGAAAGCAGACTGGTGCCAGCTTCATGCTGTGCTACAACTACTGCAGACCTGTGAGTTTTATCTGGCAAACTCATGGTGGTTAAAAAAAGAGGTGTCCTATGAGAATTTTAAATAAGTCAGGTAACACATAAATTCCCAATTTTATATATTTCAGGCTAAATTTATTGTCATATAGCATAAAAACCTCAATAAACTAGAAACCAACTAACAAACCTTCCAATCAATAATAGAAAATATATGAAATCCAGGTTCTTGTCAGGAACTAGAACTGAAAATTCTGTTATTCAATCCTTTTTTAAAACTTGTCTACAAAAATACACAAAGAGGCTTTTCTATGTGTGGTTCTGGGGGCCATGTAATCTATTCAATCCTTTAGACATTTCTAAATTGTATTCTATGATCAGGCTGATTAGACCTCTGCTGATTCACCCCACTCCTAAACTCACTAATAAATTGCTTTTTGCATCATGCTATTTGTTTACACTAAGGAATACTACAAGAAAAATCATAAAAAGCTCATTATTATGGTTCCTGGAAGAATGCTATCCGAATTCTGTCTCTCTTTATGTATATCAGGTTTCAGTAACATGAAAAGCAACATTTTTATCCAATGGATACTGTGAATCCTATAAATGATCCATTATCCCCCTTTGTTTTGGCCCCAAGGAAGTTCAGAACAATGTTTGTAGCCCTTTTCTGAAAAATGAACAAACTACATAGTTTGCATCTCCAGAAAAAAATGTTACTTCAGTTTATTATTCTATGTTTATTTTTTCGCTCATATGATTCCCTTACCTGTACTCTTGAATTTTTTTCTAATTGCCTCACATCCCTTGTGGAATAACATGGGGTGCAAATAAATAATACAAAATCTAGAATTCACAACAATTAAACAGCATTGGGCACTGGAGGGGTGTTAACATTTTACTACATTCTACTCTACTTTTAAGACAATAGGTAGAGGAACAAAAAAATTTGCAAAGAAGTTTTTTGTTTTTTTTTTAAAGTCCAGGATATCTGCCAGAATTAATACACATTCAAGCCAATCTTCTGTAATGCTGGTTATCTGTCTACAACACTATACAATAACTGAAACTCAGAACACTACACCCAGAGCACTAAAAGAGCCTATTAAATATTAGAATGCTTCAGGCTTTTTCTTCAAAAAATAGAAGTACACTAACACATTGTTTTACATATATTTTAACTACCATGACCACCACCACATTTTCTAGTTAAAACTCTCAGAAAACCCAATTAAAGATAATACCTCATTATCCCAGGTAATCCAAGTAAATATGGACCTTCTCTAAGGTTCTATTCTGGGCCTCTCCGAAAGTCAGTGGGCATTTCTACCCTTACAGTTTCAATTTCTATGTGCATGATTCCAAAATCTCTATCCCACCTCAACTGGACACCTTGTCATAACCTCAATTAAAATGTGGAGCTTCACTGTCTTCCTCTTCTCCCTCACCCCATAAGTAACCCTTTCCAAAGATCTCATTCTGTCCAATTCCAATTCCAAGTCATCTTTGTCCCTTCCTTCTCCTCATCTCTGGTATTCTATCTTATCAGGCTCAACCGTTTCTTCTTCTGAAGTATCTTTCTGGTTGGCATTTTCTTTTTCATTTGCACTTGTATGTTACTAGTTCAGGCCCTAATTATAAGTTGACACCTCTCCTCTCCTCAGACTTTCCATTTCACCCTCTATTTCACTGTCTCAGCATTGTTTTTTATCAAGTCATTTCCCTCAATCCTGCAGTAGGAGTTTCCTATAACCTATTATATCATCAAAGTGACATCTCTCAACCTGAACTTGCAGGGAAATCCGGGATCTGGCCCCACACTAAGTATCTCACATTTCCCATAACTATCCCTAAATCACCATTCACTACACCAGGCCAAGCAGGTTAATGCACCTACCATGCTAAGTCACAGTCTTTACTTTTTCTGCCTCCTCTCCACACCTGGAATTGTCCTCCTCTCTGCCTTAGCCAAATCTTACTAATTCTCCAGGACATGGCTCATGTCTCATCTCAGTAACGAAGCCCTCTCCTTATTATATCACATATGGACTTTGTTCTTATCTGATTTCCCACTGTATGCACAATCAGTATCAAATTGCTTGGGTTAATTGTTCTCTAATTGTTTCATGTGTATGCTCTCCCACTCAGTCTCATCTATTCCCATGGTTTTAATTATAAACTGTAAGCTGACTTCCAAATCTAAATCTCCACACTTGTCCTTCTCTTCACTAAATTTAAGACTTATACATCCAACTGCCTACCTGAAGTCCCGTTTGGATGTTTAAAGGACATCTCAGACTTAACAGTCCAAACAGAACTCTTGATTTTTACCACTGAAACACATATCCTCCAGTCTTGCTCATTTCAGTCCCATTATCCAAGTAATTATGGACATTGTTTAGGCCAAAAATCTAGAGGTAACTCTGATTATTCTCTTTCCCTCACATTCCACTTCAATCCATTAGGAAGATTTGTTGGTACTGCTCCCAAAATACAGCCCAAATCCAACCCCTTCTCATCCTTATCACTCTTATTCAAGTTATAAGCATCACCTCTACCTGAACTTCTCTAAGAGTCTCCTAAATGATCTCGCTGCTTCCACTTCTAGAGCCCATTCTTCATATAGCAGCCAGGATGATCTACTCAAAGCCAAAATTAGATTTTATATAACTCTCCAGCTTAAAACTCTCCAATGCCTTCCTATTACATTAAACTCAATCCAAACTCCTTATCATAGCCTAGAAGGCCCTACGTAACCTGTCCCATTCCTACCTTTCTAACCTCACTTTCCACCACTCTATTAATTGTCCGTATTGCTTCATTGTCTTGGTTTTCTTTCCATCCCTTGATCTGTAGTGAAGGCTTTCTGCACTGGCTATCAGCTCTGCCTTGATCTTCATCCACCGCATTCTTAAGACTGCCGTCTTTCACATCTTTTAGGTCTCTGTTCAAATGTAACCCTCTCAGAGAGGTCCTTGACCACCATAAAGTCACTATTCCATTGCCCAGTTTTACTTTCTTTATATACAATAAATAGTGATGAGCACTATCCCCTCTCACTAGGATGTAAACTTCTTAAGTTCATTGAGGCAGATATCAGGTATGATTTTTTTATATTTCCCATGACAGTTTTCCTGGGCATGTAAGAACACCAATAAATATCTAATGATCAATTATAAGATACAATATCTGTAATCTGCAAAACTATAAAATTTTCTAAAGCCACACATAAACACAGAGAAACTATAAAAAGGGTGATGACATGATGAATACTATTTAGTATAAGTTCAGAACCACATGATTCTTGACTTGAAAAGTTCTCCTAAACTAATCAAACACTAATTTCTATTTAGACCACTTAAATTTCATTAAAATGACAACCACTAAGCAAATGATTCTAATGGAGCAAACCAATGTCTTACTTAATGTTATAATGTCCAGTTTTCAGTGTACATCTATCAGGAAGCTGAGCCAGTTTTCTCGAGAGCATTTTAAAGTACTTTCTGCACTCTTGCATGCCTGTGCCTTGTTCATAGTCAGTAGAAGCAGAAAGTGGCAGTCCATCTCTGACACGAATGACTGAGGCAGATAAAATCATAGACATTTCAACTGACAGAGAAGACCTGAAACAAAACGAACAATTTGGGTTAGGTAAGAAATTAAAGCCAAAGCTGATAAACACAGTGCAAAAATGTGCAACTCACTAATAATCAAAGACATTAATTAAAGCAATGATCTATCATACTTTCCTCCACAAATTAGCTGTTAAAAAAAATACTTCTTTCTGGCATTTCCATAAGTATATGTGGAAGTACATATTGGAATAAAAACCATTCTCAAAACAATTTGTTGATATTCAACAAGAGTTTAAAAATATTTACGCCCTTTGACCACAATTTATTTACATAACCCTATCTTAAAGAAAATAATAAGAATTAGACAAGATTTTAAACAGAAAGACATTCTTCTCATAGAAATAACTGAAAACAACCTAAACGTTCAACAATAGGGGGATGGTTAAACAAATTATGGTACACCCCTATGATGGAATATGATGCAACTAAAAGTTATGTTTGTTAAAAATAATTTAGTAATGTGGTAAAATGCTTATATGTTAGGTAGAAAAAAAGCAGGATCAAAACTGCATATGGGGCTTCCCTGGTGGCGCAGTGGTTGAGAGTCCGCCTGCCAATGCAGGGGGACACGGGTTCGTGCCCTGGTCCGGGAAGATCCCACATGCCATGGAGCGGCTAGGCCCGTGAGCCATGGCCATTGAGCCTGCGCGTCCGGAGCCTGTGCTCCACAACGGGAGAGGCCACAACAGTGAGAGGCCCACATACCGCAAAAAAAAAAAAAAAAAAATGCATATGTTGTTTTCCATAAAGACACAGAGGAGGAAGAAGGGAGGGATAAATAGAGAAATAGATATTGGAAGGAAACATGACAAAATTAGAATGCTTATCTCCAGGAAATAGTATTATGGGTGATTGTTATCATTTTATAATTTCCTAAATTTCTGTAATGTTCCACAATGAGCACATATTACTTTCCACAATGGGCACATATTACTTTTATAATCAGAACAAATGTTTTTATTTAAAATAAATTTTAAAGCTAAAGGAATACTACTTTTTTTTTTTTTTTTTTTTTTGGCCATGCCATTAGGCACACAGGATCTTCCCCCACAAGGGATCAAAACCGTGCCCCCTGCATTGGGAGCATGGAGTCTTAACCACTGGACCGCTAGGGAAGTCCTAAAGGAATACTACTTTTAATGTTGTTCTCAATCTTTTTATCAGAAAGCAAATCATAATGACCTTTTTTTATTATATTCTAATCATGCTTTACAAAAATAGATAAAAGGCCTGCACAGGCCTATACAGTTCTGAAAGAAATCAGGTAAATAGCCAAACTTTGATAAAATACACACACACAGACACACACACAGTGGTCCCGTGTAATAACCATTGGAATTTTGATTAGAAATGCAGATTTCTGGGTCCACCCTCCCCAAAAAAATTCTGATCCATTAACTATGGGGTGGGGCTTGAGAATTTTCCATTTTCAGCAAATTCCCTAAGTAATTACTATGCTTATTATCTAAGGGTCATACTTTGAAAAACACTGAATTAAAACATGTTCACAGTCTGAAACTAAGTGATAACTCTTTCCTGCCAGGCAGGAAAGAGCACAATGCCACTAAATACTTCTCCTTCACTAACAGGAGGCACAACTGGTAAAAAACTGAAAAATCTGGTAACAATTTCATAGGCTTTTTTCAAGATATTGTATCTCAGAAACTAAATTAATCCTTACCTGCCCAGCTCAGCTAGGTCAATATTATCTCACTCCAAAAATGAAAAACTTAGTAATACATCAAAAAAATGACAAAGAAAATCAACTGCTACCAGTTTTGGAAACCAGTGGTCCCTAGTTTTTGTTGCTATGTCAAGTTAAAATCTGAGTGCCCATTCATGATGGTAACTGACTGACATTAAAATCAATCCAAATAATAAAGCTAATGCTTTAAATTTACTTCCCCCTTTTCCTCTGAGGAAAAGCTAGGTATTAATATGTCATTACCTTTTAATATTTTTCTCCTCCATTTATTTAAAAGGAAAAAAACCCAGCAGGAATTAAATTAGCCTTTACCATAATGGAAACTTCGAACAAAAGTTCCAACATGACATATCCAAATCATTTTTTTTCCTATTCAACCAGTTTCTTTTTTCTTCTAAAAGCAGTAGCAAAAGAAAGCAGAGATCCCTCAAGGGATATTGTCTATACTATAAATCTCTTTTAAAAATTGTTACCACATTTTTTTATTTATTAAACCACAACTGAACATTTAGCCTAAGTGTAAGATATTAGGAAAACGTCTTACTTCATACCCTTACAAATTTATGATTTAAATATAAAACTTTGTCTTTCCAGAAGTATACTGCAACACAATGACCACTCTGGGAATTAACATGAGAGCAGGGTTGTGTCTTGTAGTTTCCAAACATCCATATTCTTAGTAGTATTTAAAAGCAGACTGCATTCTTTATGCCTGATCTTTCTAGGATCCCAACAGAAATATTAGGAATAATCTTTATTATAGGGTGCCAACTTTCATATAATCGTCAAAGTTACTCTTTTTTATGACTTAAAACACAGAAAGATATGATTCATACTTCCTAAAACATATACTGAAAAAAGAATAACAACCTGGTTAAGTTCCATTCATTTAACAAATATTTATTGAGTACATACTGTATGTCAGGGGCTATTTCAGACATTAGGAATAGATAGTTCCTACCACCGAGAAGCATCGGACCAGAATTAAAGAAATTCAGATGGAAAGCGCAAATACAACACAAGCTATGTTGCCCACCGCTTTAACTGGAAAACTATAGTTAGACAAACTTGCCTTTCAGATATTCCTAATACACACTTTTAGGCTTGTCATGGAAAGCACAACACAGCAGTGATATTCCCTTCCTAAATTCTTGAAAGGTTTTCAGAGAATTGTTTGTATTTATCAGTAGATAGGATTTTTCTGAGGAGAAAAAATTAAATCTCTTCCTTCCAGAGTCATTTAACCTAGCATCCAAACCAGTGAACTAACAAAAGAAACTGGGATGACTGTCCAATGAACAATGTGAGGCTTGACTACCTTGCAGATAGACTTCAATCACCTTAGGATAAGCAATCTCTCTTTTATCAACTCAATAAATATACCCCCCTTTTTTTCTTTTTACCTCAAATTCTTAATACAGTTCCTTAAAAAAAACAAACACACACTCCAATCTTAGCTGGACTGTGGTAGTAGAACAAGGAATCTGTCAACATCAAGGCCAAGCTAGGGTTAGGATACCCTTAGAGAGTAGGCAAGGTGGTGGCTGGAAAAACCAAGGAAGAGCTAGTAGGAATTGAGGAAAGGAAGAGGTCAAAACACTTGCATGGGAAGATTCAAGAGCAGTAGTAGTTTTATTGGGGCCACAGATACATTTTTAGGCCACTGGTCCATTTTCCCTCACCTTTAACAGAAAAAAATATAACATATGCCTTTAGACAGCAGCAGAAAACTCACAGGGAAATCTGAGTGCTGGCTTATATATTCTTTGCCCAATAGCAACTGCTAGAGGAAAAAGCCCAAAGCAGATCCTAGGTAGGTCTGGGTAAACATTTACGTAAAGGCTGAGGAAAATAAACTTCCACAACACCAAACACCTATAGCAGCGGTTACCAGCCTTTTAGACCCAAGATAACAAGATGCTGACCTGTCTTCTTCAGAACCTTGTGGGGTGATGACTGTAGGCCCAAGGTTCCAGGAAGGTAATCTCTCAAAAAGTAATAAACAAAACCCAACATATAAGTACATTTTATATCTACTTTCCAGCAAGATGCTTTCATAAATGCCTCTTTTAAGATAAAAAAACATTTCATAATAGGTTAATCATTCATATTTTATTTTAGTCCATTATTTCCCAAACTTCAGTCACCCAAGTACCATTTTCAGAAGTCTTACCATATCTGCATCTCACCTGTACTATTTTTTACCTAATACAGGTCTTTCAATTGATTTATTTTTTTGCCCTATGCTCAGTAATAGTATCTGTGAAATCAGTTTTAAGGTGTTAGGTCCTTCTCCTAATTTAAATTAAAATATATAAAGAACTTTTGTTTCATTCAAATGTGTGTGTAAATTTTTGGAGAATGTTTTTTTAAGTTCATCTGCTTATCATTCAAATTATATTACCTATCTGATGTTACCAAAGTTTGGGAAATACTACCTTGGTACATACTATTTTATAAAAGTGCTAGCTGAGATCTGGGACTTGGGGTTACTTGTGGAGAAAGCTACACTAATTGTGATGCACAGGGTTGGGGCAAGATTGAGTGAAAAGGGAAGGATTTTATAGAGCCACAGGTTAGCAGGAAGGCACTTGGGAGACAGAGCTTGAAAAGAGAGGGAAAGGGTACCAAGAACAACCAGAGTTTATTTTGCAGCTTGGCCTGTGCTCCCCACCTTACCAGCAGCCTTTGGTATTCCTATTACAGGTGCTTGTACTGCACAGTATGTATAAGACCTCGAGTTCCAGAGTAGATTATACCTACATCTACGAAGAGGGCCTCCAACACATACACAAATACATCAATCATTTGTGTAACACCTCACAGTTCACAAAGAGTGAGGTAGGTAAAAACCTCCATTTTACAGATGAGGAAACTGAGGTGCCCTTTCTCAATGTCCCACTGCTAATATATGACAGTGCTTAAACCTAAGTCTCTTGTATCTCTACATCACTGTGCTCCTCCTATAACCAACAAGGGGCAAGAACCCAGTGATACAGAAACTATCTAGCTACTCATTTTGAAATAATAATAACAATTTTAAACAACAGCTTATGTTTTCTTTAAGAGGCAGTATAGTATTATAGATAACAGGATGAACTCTGGAACCACATTGCCTTGGTTCAAAAACTGGCTCCACCATGTAGTAACTGTGTAAACTTGGGCAAGCTTTGTCTTTTTATGCTCAATATCCTCATCTGTCAATTGTGGCTACGAACAGTACCTATCTCATAGAGTTATTTTTAAAATGCTAATGGTATCTACCTCATAGGAACATATAAGGAACCTGAAACATCGCCTTGCAGACTGAAAGTGCAATATTAAGTGTTTGCTATTATTATTTATTGACTGCCCTCTATTTACCAGACACTTTATACACATTACCTCATTTAAGCCTTCCAATAATCTGTGAGGTAGGTATTATCAGTTCCACTTTACCTTTGAGGAAATTCAAGCCCAGAAAAGTAATTTATTCAATCCCTAAACTATCAAGTGACAGATTTACAGTCAAGCCTGCCTCTCAACATATTCAAGCTTCTTACTCAACTACATGGACTGGAAGGTCACAGGCACCCCTTTGAAAAGACCTAGGCTCTGTTCACACACCAGTATAAAATATACTTAGATTTTTAAGAACAGTCATACATACACACACACACACACACACGCACGCACACAAAAGCACTAAACTGATCATGGTTCTCAACATAGGAAATGCCCAGATGTCCCTTAAGTTAGGGCATGGTCACAGATGTCATATTCAGATACTGAACTACAACCTTCATACACCAGAAACTGTAGGTACTGTTTAAGGTATTGCTTAATTCCTTATTATCTTAGAACGTGAGCAAATGCCAGTAACCCAAAATGTGATTCAGAGTTTCAAAAAGTGGCTGTTCCACCTGTTAGCTGAGATCCCAACATCTCCCGCCTGGTCGCTGACACTGTAGCCCTGACCTTTGCCTTGGCTGAAGAGGCATAGGAGGAACTGGATCTCAAGCTCTCCCACTGCCTCAGGTGGATGATCCAGGAAACTAAATAGGAGAAAAAGCCAAAGCTGTTTTCACTTTCAGAGAGATTTAAGCCAGCTGGGGCTCAGCCTCCTATTTCGAAACCTTCTTCCACCTGTCGAGCTAATTGTTCAGGTCTCCTTTACGCCACATCGTTCACAAAGTGTCATTAACAGGGCCTTAAGAGGTTTCCGTGAACCAACGGGGCAAAATTCTGGGTTCAGTGCTCATTCAACCCCACAAAAGGCAAAGTAACCCTACCTAAAAAATAGGAAGTACCACGTCAAGCTCTCTAGGCCACCTAAACAGCCTAGGAGGATCACCGTGTTTCTGACACCTGGGCGCCAGGAAATGCTGCCCCACCGCTGGCAGCCCAGAGCGACTGTCCTCCTCCTCGGGCCCCCTATAACCACCCTATGAGTTGCCCCATATCCGGGCAGGTCAGCCGAAGGGCAACCGCCGTTCGCGCGGCCCACAGACCCCTCAAGTCGTAGGAGACGAAGTCCCCGCAATCCCACCCCTCCAAAGCTCCGCGACTCCGACGACTCCCCGCTCCCGCCCCCACGCCACGAGCTTAGTTCCCGCCCTGGGTAGGGAGGTCTGTAGTCCCGAGGGCGAGGGTCGGGGGCGTGGCGGGGGACGAGAAGAGCGAGGGAAGCGGCCAGCCAGGGGTTCGAACGACGCGGAGAAGGGACGAACGAGGACTGGGAGGGGCCGAGCCATACCTGTCTAGCCAGAAACCGCCGCTACGAGTGACGCGGCCCGCAGTGCATTGTGGGGCCGGGGAGTGGCTGTTCTGCCGGGCAGCACCATGTGAGACGTGGCTGGCGCCCGGCGGGATCAAGCCCCGCCCCCGTTCCCTCGGCTAGTCCAGGCCAATCCGGTTCCGGAGGAAAGACACACCGACTCGCCCCCACCAAGGGAGTTGGCAGCTTTTCCCTCTTGTACGTCAAGAGAGTGCAAAATCCTCGGGTGACAGATTATGCTGTCCTTCACACATAAGGCTGATCTCTCTCGCCTGCCGCCTGTATCTGGAGGCAGTTTGTTTCTTACGCGGCCCTACAGCAAACACTTATCGAACAAGCAGGGGGAAAAGCTCCCTCTGAGTAAACAAGAAGACCTGCCCCACCTACCACTACACACTGGGAGGCACCTATCCTTGGCAAAGAAATGCCAGATGCTGTTCCTGCAGCCGCTTCCAGCTTTTGCATTATTAAACAAGGCGTTATTAAACAAGGACTTACTGACTGCATACTATGTGCCAAGCACAGTGTTAGGCAATGGGTTACAGGAGTGAACATAACACTCGATGGATCTAAAGTGTGATAGGAGCAAGAGATGTTAAAGCATAAATTATTACATAATTATACATCGTAATCAGTTCTACGAAGGAAAATTAGTGGATGCGATGATAGATTAATCAGGACTATCACGGAAGAACTCTGAAGAAGTGCCTTTTAAGCTCCAGGTATATGAAAGAGCCTTAAAGAATGTTGCAGGCCAAGGGAACATTATGTTTGAGGTTGTTGGGGCATGAAAGAAATTGATGTGTTCTAGGAACTGAAAGGAAGTCAGTGTGGTTGAGGTGTAGGGAGCAACTTGAGCTGAGATGAGGCAGAGAGGCCAGACTATGCAGGCTCTTACTGGCCACATTATAGATTTTAGACTGTATTTTGGAATGTATCTTAAGGTCAATGGGTAGCTAATAGAGTGTTAAGTAGGATCAGATTTACATATTTAAAGGGTCATTTAAGCTGTTTGTGGGGAATAGTTTGGAAGAGGACAGGAGGGCTTGCTGGAAGTCCCGTCTGGAGACAGTTACATTAGTCAAGGCCAGAGATGATGGTGGCTTCAACTAAGCTAATGACAGTAGAGACAGAAAGATTTGGATAATTTTGAGACATATATAAATCAGAGGTTGAATCCAAGGGACTTAATAATGGATTGGTTTGCCAAGAAGGATAAAGAAAATATGGGAATTAAGGATGAGTCCATTAGTAACTAGATGAATTAAGCCAACCTAGAAGGAGGAGAAAATGGTTTTGTATATGTTAAGTTTGAGATGCTTATAAATGGAGGTGTCAAACAGATTTGGATGTGTAAGTCTGGACTAATTATATAAATCTGGTGGGTTTTGGAGTGGGTTAACCCAGCAATTACACTTGTAGGTATATATGCAACAGCAATATATTCATATGTTTGCTACAAGACATATATAAGAATGTTCATAGGATAAATAAATTTTAGACTATCCACATAGTGGACTAGTTTTCAGGAAAGAGAATGAACAATCAACAAGTACATGCAAAACATGAATGAATCTCACAATCATAAAATCGACTGGTATAAGCCAGACACAAAAATTGTGTATTACTTGATTCCACTTATATAATGTTCAAAAACATACAAAAGTAATATATGGTAATATAAATCAGACTATTGGTTACCCTTAGGTAGTATTAATGTTTGGAAAGGGCCCCTAGGGGGCTTATGGAGTTTTAACAATGTTTGATCTGGGTGTTAATTACATGTGTGTTCAATTAATGAAAATTAATCAAGTTGGGAATTCCCTGGCTATCCAGTGGTTAAGACTCCATGCTTCTACTGCAGAGGGCACAGGTTCAATCCCTGGTAAGGGAACGAAGATCCCACATGCCTCACAGGGCAGACAAAAAAAAAAGAAAAGGAAAAAAAAGAAAAGAAAATTCAACAAATTGTACACTTAAGATATATGCAATTTTTCAGTATGCATTTTATTATTCAGTAGAAAGTTTACATTTTAAAAATGTTATGGTGATCCAGCCATGAATAAATAACTGGTCCCAAACTAACATTCCTACCACAAACAATAGAAAACTGAACCAAATCTATGAAACAAGTGTCTTCAGACATTGGGCAATAGGCACAGTAGAACTGTGATCCAGGACAGAAGAAAAACAATTAAGATGAGCCCAAAGTTTTCCCCAGATTTCTTTCTGGCGGTATTTGCCAAAGCACAAGATAGAGGAAAGCTAAGCAGAATACAGTACTCTCACTGACTGAAGAGAGAGAAATTGGAAATATGAGAGATGGAGGCAACTGAAATTTGCAGGACAGAGAACCAGATTAAGAGCTCCAGAAATATGCATGAGTCTCCTTGAATCTTAGGTGTAGGTTTAATGAAACTCCAAGAGGCTGGTTAAATAACAACTACTGTGGGAACTGTAAGCTGAACAACTACTAGATCTTAAATAAAGTTTGGAAACATTCAAGTTCTGACCAGCTGGAATGGAAAAACCCTATTAAACAGATGGGGAATTTGGTAAAAAGACCTCAGAAAGGCCACACTTTAGAGATAAGGCTAAACTAGCCCAAGAGTAAAGGCTATTCTAGATTCACTCAAACAAAGCCAAAAAAAGCTTATCTGCAAGTAAATTAACTGCTTCCTTGAATGAAACTTAACAGTCTTTCTTTTTTTTTTTTTTTTTTTTTTTGTGCAGTACGAGGGCCTCCCACAGCAGTGGCCTCTCCCTTTGCGGAGCAACAGGCTCCAGATGCACAGGCTCAGCAGCCATGGCTCACAGGCCCAGCCGCTCCAAGGCATGTGGGATCCTCCCAGACCGGGGCACGAACCCGTATCCCCTGCATCGGCAGGCAGACTCCCAACCACTGCGCCACCAGGGAAGCCTGAAACTTAACAGTCTAAAGACTGTTTTCTTTTCTAAAGACTGTTTCTCTTTAAAAAGAGAAAATCCAGGCACTAAACAATGTAACACCCACAATGTCCAGTATCCAATTAAAATTATTATATATGTGAAGAAGCAGGAAAGTGTGAACCATGAACAAGAAAAAAATTAGTCAATGGACACAGAAATGACAGTGATGATGAAATTATCAGAGGACTTAAAGCAGCTGTTAAAAATGTGGTCAAGAATTTAAAGGAAAACATAAATATAATGAAAGAAATTAAAACTATAAAAATAACCAAACAGAACTTCTAGGGCAGAAAAATACAATATCCGAAATGAAAACTTCATTGGATGAGCTTAAAAGCAGCTTAGACACTACAGAAAAAAGATCTGAGAATGAGGAAACAGTACAAAAGAAATACCGACACCAAAGCACAAGTAGAAGAAAAGTTGAAAAGAAAATGAACAGAGGAATTCCCTGGCAGTCCAGTGGTTAGGATTCTGTGCTTCCACTGCAGGGAGCACGGATTTGATCCCTGGTCGGGGAACTAAGATCCGACAAGCATGCAGTGTGGGAAAAAAAAAAAAGAAAGAAAGAAAATGAACAGAGCCTTAGTGACCTGAAGGACAATACTAAGTTACATATCACCTGTATAAACAGAGACCCAGAAAGAGAGGCGTGATGATTTTTAAATATTTGAAGAAATAATAGTCAAAACTTTTCTAAATTTAATGAAAAATATAAATCTACAGATCCAAGAAATCAAACCAAGCCCAAACAGGATAAACACAAAGAATCCTCACCACAGCACATTACACAAAAACTGCTGAAAACCAATAATTAAAAGAAAATACTAGAAACAACCAGAGAAAAATCCACATTGTATACAGAGAACAAAGACAAGAAGTACTGCTGACTCCACATCAGAAAGAAAGCCAGAATTTAGTGAAGTAAAATCTGAAGGAAAAAGCTCTGTCAATCTAGAACTTTATATCCAGCAAAAATTCTTTCAAAGTATGAAGGTGAAATAAAGGCAAACAACAGCAAGATATACCTTCCTTTCAAGTAAACATGCAATATTCACTAAGCTACACCATATTCTGGGCCATGAAAATAATTTTTAAAATATTATGTGGAGTAAAAGAAACCAGACACTGAAAAGTACATTCTCTATTTTTCCATTTAAATAAAAGTCTAAACAAGTAAAACTAATCTGTAGTGGAAAAGAAAATCATAAAAATGGTTGCCTCTAGTGGTTGGATTGACTAGAAAGGGGCATAAGGGACATTTTTAGGGTGGTGATAATGTTGTGTCATCTTGATAGGGGTTTGGGTTTCACAGGTGTGTCAATTTTTCAGAACTCTTTAAATGATACACTTAAGATTTTTACACTTCATTGTATGTAAATTTTACCTCAAAAGAAAAAAGTGTCATACAAATAGTAAAGTCTAATTAGCAATTCTGAAACTATTTCTGTGTTTTCTGGGTTTGAGCAAAGAAGTCAATACACTGAGAATGATGTAAGACAGGTTTCTCAAGTCAGGGAAGAGAGTTAAAAATAAGGAGTTATCTGAAAATAAGAGAGCAAAATGGCACTTCCAATAAAAGGGACCAGAAATCTTTGGAAAAAAGGTTGACCTCAGGCCTGGGGCAGAGAAAGAACAATAGGAGCCTGGGCCATCTTATGCCAGAAAGCAAAGATGTGCCAAAGAATGACAGAGATGTATCCAAAGGACATAAGAGCTAGCTTGAAGGAATTCCCACTGATCCAATCTGCGACAATATCACAGTATCAAACTAAACAATAATTGTAATTTTTTATAACCCCCCCCTTGAATGGAATAAAAATGAGTGAAACAAATAATTCATGAGCCCATACTGATATAAATTTAAAAGATAGATAGATAAATAGGTAGATAGATAAATAGATAGATGAGGAGGAAAAGCTTTTCCTTAAGGTAGAATGCCAAGTAATAAATGCAGGAAGAATGATGGACTCAGAAAATTATTAATGGATGCCAATGCCAACATAACTAGACAAAAGTATAATGAGGGTCAGGGTATTTATATATTCTCAAAATATCTCCCCAAGTTGCCTACTAAACAAAGGGAAAATCAGGAACTTTACAGTGGAGAAGCCTGGCAGACACCACCAAGTCACCAAGGTTAATATCGCTATTTTAGAACAAACTGACTAGGACTTCCCTGGTGGTGCAGTGGTTAAGAATCTGCCTGCCAATGCAAAGGACACGGGTTCGAGCCCTGGTCCGGGAAGATCCCACATGCCGCGGAACAACTAAGCCCGTGCGCCACAAATACTGAGCCCGTGCTCTAGAACCCGTGAGCCACAACTACTGAAGCCCGAGCTCCACAAGAAAAACAACCTCAAGGAGAAGCCTGTGCACTGCAACAAACAGTAGCCCCCGCTCGCCGCAACTGGAGAAAGTCCACGCGAAGCAATGGAAGACCCAATGCAGCCCAAAAATAAATAAACAAATAAATAAATAGAACAAACTGACTTTATGTGTTTCCTAATGTGATGCACTGAAAAGGACACTGTCACAGACTGAGTTCTCTGGAGGCAGATTTGGAGTGCAAAATGTGTATTAGTGATTAACACCTATGAAGGGAAATGGAATGGAAACAGGATTGAGAAGAGCTCAAACTGCAATTCAGGCCTGACAAAGCTTTCCCTGATCCAGTGGGCACTCTGAAGTGAGTATTGCTTCTCAGAGTGTCCTATGTGGGACAAAATGACCAGTCTTTTATAGTCCCACCTCATTCAGTGACCAGATGCAGGCTGCCCTGGGAAGAGTGTAACCCCAGATGAGGCAGTATTCTGCAGCTGATGTGGACCCTGAAGGGTCTTCACGCATTGAAGCTGGGCAGCAATTTCTTCACTGGCAGGGTGGGGGAGGGGAGGGGAGGTCTAGGCAGCTTAGCTCCATGTCTACCACAGCCAATGCCTGTGTTGCTTAGACCCACTTCTCCAGGAATATGGTGGACCTCTTCCGGAGAGAAAACTTAGAGGAAGGAAGGGAGGGAGATGAGCTACAGTTGATGCCATTGGTCTCAAGGCTACCATTGATGTAATCATCATCCTCCTCCTTCACTATCCATTCTAATTGCCCTCATCTTCAATTTCCAATTCAGCTGGCCTCAGTGCCTTATCAGTGGCATGACCCAGACTCTCATCCCCTGGTCAACATGCCCTGCTCCAGCTGTGGTTACTGTTCCTGATTTTTTACAGTCACAATTGGGCAGGGGATTGAGGCTCCCAAGTGGGTCATCTGCATTCCACACGTGCTCCTCCCTGCCCCAATTGGGTAAAAGCAGCCCAACCTCTTCCTGATGCTCCATAACCCCTGGCAAGACAGTGACCCTCTTCTTGCCTGGTCGCTGGACACAGGAGTCCAAAGTGCTCAGGCAGCAGCCATAGCTCATAATCCAATGGGATTCTTGTATCACCTGCCAAACGTGTGGCACTTTTGGAGACCAGGAGCTCAAACCCCTCAGAGCCCACGGTTGTGGAGACAAGAAATATGAAGTCCCTCTATTAGTCTTTAAGAGTCATAGTAAGAGATGCCAATCTGCTTCTACCCCTTGGTACCGAGACTCATGTATTTGTCCTACTAGGGATACAAGGAATCATGATACTGGTGATCAAGAATCATGAGTTTTTTGGGCTTCCCTGGTGGTGCAGTGGTTGAGAGTCCGCCTGCTGATGCAGGGGACACAGGTTCGTGCCCCAGTGCGGGAAGATCCCACATGCCGCGGAGCGGCTGGGCCCGTGAGCTGTGGCCGCTGAGCCTGCGCGTCCGGAGCCTGTGCTCCGCAACGGGAGAGGCCACAACAGTGAGAGGCCCGCGTACCGCAAAAAAACAAACAAACAAGGATACTAATTTCCCAGACTCTTGTTTTGAATGTTTGCCTGTTTGGATCCAAAAGTCCAAAAATATTTTTGATGTTCTATGTTTATAAAAAATAGACTCTTACGCCATACTTTCCGGATAGGTATATTACCATAATCTTCCAGGTGGAGACTCAGAGCACGAAGTGTAGTATTTAGAGTCACAAAATGATTCAGTGGTAGACATGCATCTCAAGTTCATCATTCCATCTTATTTTTCAATTACATGCCCCACATTTTCCTTCTTCAGTTCACTCCCCATCAGTCTCGTTTGCAGGAATAAAGAGGCAGTTAGTATTCATAGGTTTTATTCAAATACATAAATATGTAAGTTCATGAGAGAATGAAACGATTGCACATAAGCTATAAATTATTTCTTGTTCCTGTTTACGTATAGTGTTTTAATTACTGTATACTTCTTGGCTAAAGGGAAAAATGACTTAGAAATAATTTTCACTCCAACCAAAATTCAGTAAGAAATATGTTTTAGTACAGCGTTGCTTGCTCAGAGAGAGAGACCTCAATGTGACATTGCTGCTGAGGTTTAAGAAAAAAATAAGCTGCAAGGAAAGAACTTTAAACTTTTATTACAGGAGAGGGTTTTAGGTGGGGGAAGTTCTCAAAATCTAAAATACGGTTTCCCTAACTGCTATAAATACATCTGTCATTTCTTCACCGCCCCCATATGGCAGTGACCTTGTAGGATAGACGGAGTGGAGGGAAAAGCCTATTTCAGAAATGAGGAGTTGCCTGTGTGCTATAGTAATCCCTCCTTTTTAACCGTTTCCTGGGGACTAGGAAATGTTCTATAAACACTGATAATATGATTAAAAATAACTATTACCATTTCTTTATTTTGTGTTAATTACTTTTCACCCATCTCATTTAGTTTTTCTAGCAAACCTGTGCCTTGAATATTGTAATTATTATTATTTTACAGGAGTAAGTCTCAGAAAACTTGGCCAAGGTCCCACAGTTAGTGAATGTAAGAGCCAGGATTCAAATCCAGGCTTGCTGACTCATATGCTGGTTCTTTTCACTGTGATGCTTTGCTGCCACTTGCAGCTGGTAATTCTGTAACAGGGAAGACAGACCAGCTATGCTAGGCCTGTCATCTTAGGACACTTCACATGTCTTAGGGATCCAGCCATGTCAGGGTTTGCCTCTCAGCTCTGCAAGTTCAGAAAGCCAATGTAATCTATGTGTTGGTTTATCCTGGAGTGGAGTAAACCACTGGGCCACGAGCATCCCAAGAGAAGAAATCTAAGATCACGCAAGGGGAGTGTGAATACACTCAAAATCTGCAGGTCTGTGGAGGGAAGAGGAGGCAAGGACCAGGGAAGCCACGGAGACTGCAGACAGGGATATAAAAGCAGGACAAGAGATGTCCAGTCCATGCCAGGGACCATAGCAGTCTATTGGGAGCCACATAATGTAGTGGATAAGCTTCTCCAGTGGCCAGACAATTGGCAGCCAGGGGCAGAAAGGCCTATGGGAGCCTTGGCTTCTCTCACTTGGGGAGAAGGCAGCCTGTGCAAGTCTGGAAGCCTGCTGTGAGTTAAAGGCAAACTGAGCTGAGGATACAGGAGCAGAAGGCAGGCACAGCTCTTTGAGGTGCATTGATTGACCCAGCTAGGAAATCATACTAGAGACTAAGTTGTAGGTTACTCTCAACTTTCCCTTTCAGCTTAAGTTTTGGACTCATATTTCTGGAAGGATTAGTCTGTCAATTACATGATTCATTCCCACTTAGCCACAGCTGATTGGACCATGTGACCAAAGGAGCTAGCTAGCAATCAATCACTCTCTGAATTTGACCTAATAAACACAAAGAATGGGTTGGTCGGATGCCACGTGCATGGAGCTAGCTGCAAGGTCTTTTAGAGGGTGGGCCAGAGAGTCTATGAAGTACCACAGGGGAGCAGACATTTAGAACATAACAAAGGAAGCCCAAGAGAAGTGAACAAGACTATATCTCCTCAGAGAGAGATGGGGCAGGTAACTCATTTTATGGTTCCCAATAAGGATAGGTTATTTCTTGCAATTAAATCTCTGTCAAGGCACTTTTCCTTTTGGGCACTCTATCTCCCAGGGACCAAAATACTAGCAGCCACCCATGACAGCCCTGTCCTCTTGGGGCAGTGTGATGGCTAATGTTATGTGTCAACTTAGCTAGGCCACAGTGTTTGGTGGTTGGTCAAACATTATTCTGTGATGGTGTTTTTTGCATGAGATTTACATTTAAATCTGTGGGCTTTGAGAAAAGCAGGTGTCCTCCATGATGTGGGTGGGCCTCATCCAGTTACTGGAAGGTTTAAATAGAACAAAGACTGACCTTCTCTGAGCAAAAAGGAATTCTGCCAGCAGACGGTCTTCAGACTTGAACTACAGAATTGGCTCTTTCTTGGGTCTCCACCTTACAGATATATCTTTATCTATCTATCTATCAATCTATCCATCCATCCACCAATCTATCTCTCCTATTGGTTCTGTATCTCTGGACAACCCTAAGTAACACAGGCAGTGATGGATAACCACTGCTAGATTCCCTTTTTAGTCTGTATGAGTTAGGGGTATTACTTCTAACATCTTGGGCTCATAGAAAAGAGCACTTGAAACCACAAAATAGGATATGTTACAAAAACTCCCTTCCCTTATATATTAAGCCTCATTAGGTTCCATATTAAAGAGTGACTTACCTGACCTTGCCTTCAGATTCCAGCTTAGCTCAGTGTTTCTAACAGTGGGAATATATAAATTCACCAGGATATTGCTTGTCATACTTTAACACCAGCGATAAGAAGTATTGATTCTGGACCTATATTCTTCGGCACCATCACAAATCTCCATAACCTCTAACCACACACAAATGTCATTTATACCTGCAGGTGCCAGAGAGGAGATGCTAATTTGAAAACTTTTATTGGCTATCATTTGTTTGAGGATGATGAACTGAATCACAAATCAAGCTAAAGGTGTGTTTCACTCTTCATGAGTATACAAAATTGTTGGAAAGGTGTGGGGAGGGTGAGCTGATCTGAACTTTTAGGTCAGTCAGTTATATATACTCTATTTTGAAACATTATTGGCTTTGTTATTTTGAAACATTATTTCCTAATTTCAATCAACCAATAACTGTTTTGAAGGGAAGATGGACCAGCAGATGGACAGTATTTATTAAAATTATATTGTGAGCCTTGTGGCAAATGACAGTGATATTATTTAGACTACAAGAATGCCTACGGGGGCTTCCCTGGTGGCGCAGTGGTTGAGAGTCCGCCTGCCGATGAAGGGGACATGGGTTCATGCCCTGGTCCGGGAGGATCCCACATGCCACGGAGCGGCTGGGCCCGTGAGCCATGGCCGCTGAGCCTGCGCGTCCGGAGCCTGTGCTCTGCAATGGGAGAGGCCACAATAGTGAGAGGCCCGCATACCACAAAAAAAAAAAAAAAAAAAAAAGAATGCCTATGTTTTAATAAGATAAAATTAGTATTAGTAATAATTATTATTCCATATATTTCAAGCTAAAAGGCAACTTATAAATAATCCATAGGTTAAAGGAAAAATTATAACATACATTATGACCATTAAAATTGTACAACAATGAAAACACTCCTTATGAAAACTTGAGTGAGGCAGTCAAATAGAACTAGAAGAAATACTATACTGTCTGATGGTTTACGCTGGGGAAAAAAAGAGGGGTGGTAAGTTAATGAGCAAAGCATTCAATTCAAGAAGTAAGAAAAAGGGTAATAGAATGAACACCAAAAAAATGGAAGGAAGAAAAAAATTAAGATAAAACCAGAAATTACTGGAAATAGTAAACATACAATAGAATGATCAACAAAACCAAAACAGATTCTTTGAAAGGCAAATAAAAGACAGAACTCTTGCCATCCTGTTCAAAGAGGAAAACAGAATAAGAAAAATCACAAATGAATATTGTCATAAATGAATTAATGGAAAGGGTGGAATAAATATAAACCCAATATAGATTTCAAAACACATTGGGGAATAATACAAATTAATATCCTATCAATAATCCTGAAAACACCCTTAAAATGGAAATTTTTTCAGAAAAAAATACCAAGATTGTCTAGAGAAGGAATATAAATCCTAGATAGACCAATAACTAATTTCAAAAATTGTGTCAATAATCAAAAATTGACCCCCCCCCAAGGCATGGGGCCTAGATTTTTTAACTTTTTATTTTGAAATAATCATGGATTACAGAAAAGTTGTAAAAGTAGTACAGAGAGTTCCTGCATAATCTTCACTCACCTTCCCCTACTGCTAACAAATTACATCACTACAGTATAATTATCAAAACACAGAATTTAACATTGGTGCAATAACTAAAAAACTGTAGACTTACAGAGAATTTTACGTTTTCCTACAAATGTCTTTCTGTCTTGGGATTCAATCTAGCATCCCACATTACATTTAGTAACCCTATCTCCTTAGTCTCCTCCATCTGTGACATTTCCTCAATCTTTTCTTGTTTTTCATGACATTGATACTTTTGAAAAATAACAGCAAGTTATTTTGTAAAATGTCCCTCTCTTTTCTTGATCAGATTGAGCTTATGCATTCTGGGCAAGTATATCCCAGAAGTCATGTTGTGTCTTTCTCATTCTACCATACACTGAGGGGTACGTGATGTCAATACGTCTTATTAGTGGTGACTTACTACTGCTGCTGGGACAGTTCTGGCCCTTGAGGCCTTCTTGTTGGCTGCAGGACATGGCATTCATCACTTTCCTTTGCTCTGGGAAGAAGGAAGCCTTGTGGTTGCGGGAATGCCTATCTCCAGGCTCTGCCAGGACCAGAGTTCTTCCTTGTCCTAACCCTCCTTCCATGTGTGATGTGCACACCCAAGCCTCAGTTTCTTCTCAGGATCAGGCCCATGACAGTCATGAATGCTTGAGCTTCAGCATCCCCACCGCCCATAAAGACAGCTCTATTTTCTACTGGGCCTGGCTTGGTGCAGAAGCTGACACTGACTTGGCTTTTTGAAAGGCATCTTCTTGCCTCCTGCCTTTTTCCCTGGAATAAAGCCACTGTAAAGAGTGCTCCAACCTTTCCCCCAATTTTCTTTCTGCAGGAATCTGTTCATTCTGTGCCAGGAGTTGTGGGGTCTTGCTTACAAGAATCTCTGTTCTGACCTGGGCATGTTGGCTCTTCAATTCTGCCTGCCCTCCTCCTTGCTCCCCTGTATTAGATCTCTTAGAGTCCTCTCACTATTCCATTGGGGATTAACAATTGTTTTGGCTTTTCACTGGGGCCAGAAGCTCAGAAACAGTGTTCCCACTGTCCCAGGCAGCTCTCTGTGGCCTCCATAGGACACCCAGTTCCTGAGAAGCTGCTGTGTCCCCACTGGGCACACTCTGGCCAGTGAGATCTGAGAAGCCAAACTGACCAAGAGGCAGACCTGGGACTGGTTCTGTGACTTCATCTCAAATGAGCTTCAAGGGCCTCCCTGGTGGTGGCTCAGTGGTTGAGAGTCCGCCTGCCGATGCAGGGGATACGGGTTCATGCCCCGGTCTGGGAGGATCCCATATGCCGCGGAGCGGCTGGGCCCGTGAGCCATGGCCGCTGGGCCTGCGCGTCCGGAGCCTGTGCTCCGCAACGGGAGAGGCCACAACAGTGAGAGGCCCGCATACCGCAAAAAGAAAAAAAAAAAAAAATGAGCTTCAAATCACCAGCAAGCTGCTCTGTAAGGCATGACAACAGCATTCCTTATGGTGGAGGGCATTCCTGGGTATAAATACCCCGATACCCATTTTCCTTTAGGGAGTTTCCCAGTTCACTGGATCCAGGGACATCTCCTGATTGTAGCTGAGGAGCTCATCCTTCATCATTTTCTTGGATTCTTTGACCCTTGAAGGAATTCCTAAATTAATTTCTCACATTGTTTTCCTAATGTGGAAATCAGCATAGAGGAGCCCACCTTCTTAGGCAATTGACCTTGAGGGGTCAATGTCTGAGATTCTGGGGACAGAAAAGGCCAAGCCACAAACAGGGATTCCATGGAGATGAGCTCTGTGGGACAATATTCAGTGGGATTGGATTAGAGTTAAAGTGATGTGTCAATGTATTGAGTCAGATTGAATCAGAGTTAAAGTGATGTGTATTGGGGGCCAGACGAGAGGGAAGGGCCCAGTGATAGAAAGTGAGGTCTAATTGGTGACGAAGATTTCAGGTCTGAGCATGCCCCAAGAAGAAAGAAGAAAAGGCAAATGATGGGGGTGGAAGACTACCTGTTAAGAATGTGGGATCCAGGGCTTCCCTGGTGGCGCAGTGGTTGAGAGTCCACCTGCCGGTGCAGGGGACGCGGGTTCGTGCCCTGGTCTGGGAGGATCCCACATGCCATGGAGCGGCTCGGCCCGTGAGCCATGGCCGCTGGGCCTGCGCATCCTGAGCCTGTGCTCCGCAACGGGAGAGGCCACGGCAGTGAGAGGCCCACATACCGCAAAAAAAAAAAAAAAAAAAAAAAAAAAAAGAATGTGGGATCCACCCACTCCTGGGTATATATCCAGAGAAAAACATGGTTCGAAAGGTTGCATGCACCCCAGTGTTCACTGCAGCACTGTTTACAATAGCCAAGACATGGACGCAACCTAAATGTCCATTGACAGAGGAAAGGATAAAGATGTGGTATATATATATACAATGGAATATTACTCAGCCATTAAAAAGAATGAAATAATGCCATTTGCAGCAACATGGATGGACCTGGAGATTATCATACTAAGTGAAGTAAGTCAGACAGAGGAACACAAATATCATATGATATCACTTATATGTGGAATCTAAAAAAATGATACAAATAAACTTATTTACAAAACAGAAACAGACTCACAGACTTAGAGAATGAACTTATGGTTACCAGAGGGGAAGGGTTGTGGGGAGGGATAGATTGGGAGTTTGGGATTGACATGTACACAGTTCTATATTTAAAATAGATAACCAACAAGGACCTACTTTATAGCACAGGGAACTCTGCTTAATATTCTGTAATAACTTAAATGAGAAAAGAATTTGAAAAAAGAATAGATACATGTATATGTATAACTGAATCACTTTTCTGTACACCTGAAACTAACACAACATTGTTAATCAACTATACTCCAATATAAAAAAGAAAAAATAATGTAGGATCCAAAGGAATTAAGTAATTTAGTGGCAGAGATGTGCCAGTGGTGAAGGGTGAAAGAAAGGAAAGAAAAAAAGTTGATTGGAACTGGTGGCAAAAAGGTTCCTGGTGACAGAGAGAAGGCCTATATTGAGTGGGAGAGAAAGAAAAAGTTGGGGAGAGTAGAAAGGACTCTGGTGGTAAAGATGAGAAAGCTGGTGATGGGATAAGAAAATGATAAACCCAGTGGCAAGGAGGGTTTTGAGACAGAGGAAATAAGACCATTGGTAGGAGTGGAAAAAAGGTAAGTGAGGACAGGAGAGCAATGGCAGAGTGGTGGCAGAGAGAAGACAGTGACAGGGGAAAGGAGTGAATGGAGGTGGTGTTAGGGTACACCCAGAGGGAGTGAGACAATGAGTATATAAAGGTCAGAGCCAAGATGGGGTGCAATGCCGAGAGGCTGCTGATAGGCAGTGATCCAGGGGGCTCACACAGAAGGGTTACCAACTGGTCTTCTAGAGGCTACAGTGAGAGTCTGGGTGCCAGGGCTAGAGATGGGTCAGTCAGAGTAACTGTTGCAGCCAAGGGGAACCAGAGGCAGTGTCACCTTCCATATTCTCAGCCACCAACACAATGCTGCCTTCATCAGGGTACTTGCCCAGGTGGCTGCAAGAGACAGAAGAGGAAGCTGCACTGGTAACAGGATGAGCAAGGAAGTCCAGGCAGGCCTGCCAGGGAGGGGCACCGGAAGCTATAATCCCCTCACTCCCAAGCATCAATTCTCAAGAAATTCCCTCACATGTACGCAAGAGGACATGCTCAAGAATATCCGTCTCAGCGTTGTTCGTCATAGCAAAAATAAACTTCAGTCGTGTGTGTAATAAAACAGATGGCAGTGGTATTTGAATGAATTAGAACTGCACACATTAACAAGAAAAAAATCTCCAAAAAATTAAAAAGTTATGAAAGGATACTAAGAGTATGATATCAATTATATAAAGTTTAAAATCTGTAAAATAATACTTCTGTTTTAGATGCATATATGATTTGTAAAAGCATAAAGACTTACCTGGGAATGATAAGCATGAAATTCAGGATGATGGTGTTTTGGCAGTGGAAGAATGGAGGGGAATGGGGTCAGGAAGTTGCCTTCAACTGTGTTTGTAGGATGTAACCAAGGAATGGACACAGTGATGCTCTTCATATTCTTTTAATGCCTTTATATATATATATGAAATAAATTATTTTTCAAAAAAGAAATTTAGAGGCTTGAAGTTTATTATATTATTCTCTCTACTGTTCTGGAATTTGAAGTTTCTTCAAATTAATAAAATACCATTTTGTTTCCAAAAAAAGTCAGTTGTCAATATTCTTTTTAATGATAAGATATATACTCTTTAAAATAAAATAAGCTTAGAGACAAAGAAATGAATTTCAGTGACTATCAGTATATTCCTAAGAGACGAAAGCTGGAGTTTTATTCCAATTCCTATGGTATACTGAGTTATTATGATAATATATAATATCAAGAAAAGAAAAGCTTTTGATACCTCAGAACTGCAACATAAAATGAATTTAATTTGGGAAATTAAATTCAGGATTAAAGGATAATAAACTTCTTGGAACTTTTCATCTTAGTCATCTGATTTTTTTTTTTTTTTTTTTTTTTTTTTTTTTGCGGTATGCGGGCCTCTCACTGTTGTGGCCTCCCCCGTTGCGGAGCACAGGCTCCGGACGCGCAGGCTCCGGACGCGCAGGCTCAGCGGCCATGGCTCACGGGCCCAGCCGCTCCGCGGCATATGGGATCCTCCCAGACCGGGGCACGAACCCGTATCCCCTGCATCGGCAGGCGGACTCTCAACCACTTGCGCCACCAGGGAGGCCCAGTCATCTGATTTTTAATATAGAACCTCACACAGAGACGATTCGGTCTTATACTGTGTGTTGCTTTATTTATTTATTTATTTTGGCCAAAATACCACACTTTTTTTAATCCAAAGAAATGTACCATTATTTTAAGACATATTAGAAAATACCATATTTTAATATAAACTCTACATGCATAACTTCCCCTTTCTTGTCACCTGTATTTTTCTACTCATATGAATTGAAGGGAAGATGAAATTATTTCAAAAGTAGTGAACCAAGGCCTCCTCTGCTAAGAACCAGAACTTGAAATAAATTAGGTTTGGTTCAGTCTGGAATATTAATTGGATTTAATTATTTATAAGCTAAGTGTCATATGGGTCCCTGATCCTTAAAAGAACTAATCACATTTCAAAGGGCATTGAAAAGCATATAAATGTAATAAAGTTGCACAGTCTAATTATCAGCACATTATCTGAGAGTCTGTGGAGAAAGTGGCCTATCTGACATTCTAGAAACTAGCCTAGACTTTTGTATCAGACTTTGTACAATGTCATTTAATACCCATGGAGAAGAAACAAAGATTTTACACACACACACACACACACACAACACAACACAACACATACTTCATAAGGATACATGCATATTTAAAAACATATATCAGGTGCATTGGTGGATGACTATCTGGGGGAGAGTAGAGATGAATGGGTAAAAATAAAATTATATAAAACTAGAAAGGGACCTTATATGGACTGACAATAATTTGCTATGAATTGAAGAGTAAGATTAATCCAGCTCTCAGCACTCGAGATTACAAAACAATTCAAAATACAAAAAAGCAAAAACAAAACAACCTGGACCTTCCCTTGACCTTAAGGTGCTTATAAATTAGAGGAAAAAAGATTTTGTAATATAAATGTGATAGCTTGTAAGGTACTAAGAACTTCTGGATTCTTAGCCAAAGAAATAGTACAGTAATCTTTCACTTAATGAGTTACCCTAATGCATTAGTAATTTGGTTACCAAAACAATTTTTTTCCAAAAAGGGGGAAAGACTATCATAATGCATTCAGTGGAAGATATCTCATAGTTTACACCATTCTTCATGCATTCATCTCCTTTGAACTGTCAAATTTGGCTACAAGTGAAGAACTAAGGCACACAGGTTAGAGAGAAGCCGTAGGGAGAACAGTGAGCCTGGTGAAAGATGTTACAGCCCTGGCATGGGTAAACAGGAGCCCCTCTTTTGTTTTGGAGTGAAAAGAATGTAAAGGCAAATATCCAAGTGATGCTACACATAACATGTAAGGATGCAGACTGCGTGAACATCTGATCCTAGCTACATTACTAAAGCAGAATATATAAACCAAAATTATTCACAGTTACTGTGATATGACACCAACCGTCTAATGGGAGAATTCGGGAGTTTCTGTGTTAAAATGCAGGTTTGTTTTAGATAAGACGAGGTAGGCTCAACACAATAAAATTTTACGTATCACTCATGTCATGGTCCAGTGTCTTGGGCTGCTCCCTTAGCAGCTCTTCTCCAAAGGGGGACCCAGGGATCTTGGTTCCTTCATCTAGAACACATGGCATCCAAGGGAAGAGAGAGCTGGAGGATCATTACAGGGTGTTTTAAGAGTCAGACTGAAGGCTGTTTCCACAGCTCCCCCTGCATTTCACTGCAGAGAAGCCAGTAATAGACCCTACAGCATAACTATAAGGAAAGCTGGGAAATGCAGAACGCCCCGCTCCCCAGCATCCAAAAACAAACAGAATGAGGAACACCCTGTGTTGCCTCTGCCAGACAATTGGTATCAGGAGAATTATTGAAGAAATCAGAAATTGCTACCTTCTGATGCTTGTGACAATACACAATATGTGACCACTTATTTATAGACACAATATGCTAGTCATTAAAACAACTAATCTCAATTTTTCAGGTTGATCTGGACAGCAAGTCTCAGAATAAAAAGAGCAAAAATCCAGCCCAATTTTTCCCTAGTTGTGCAGAAGCTCAGTTAAATGGTAGAATTTATGGTGCTCCTGTTGAGACAGATCTGATAGTAGTAAATAAACCTGTATTTCATTAAGGTTCATTACTCTGTATCTCTTGAAGTGTAGTCTTGAACCCAACAAGGTAATTTTATTTGGTTGAAAAAATTCAAAATTCAACCATTTATTTGGATGTGAATTTTAAAAAGAAAGAAAAGGAGCAAATTAATTGTACATAGCAGCAAAACTGAAAAAAATACCATTGCCTGGCCTCCCTTTGGATTCCACAAAGCTCACAGAAAAAAAAATAACCAGTATTAGGAATTCAAAATGTCCAGGACACCAAAAGAATGCTTTTCTCAACATAATCTGCCAAAGCCCTGTGAGTCAGGGAGGTACCCTCCTTGCCCTCCTCACTTACAATGAATGACCAACTGGCAGACAGAGGGCCTTGCCACTGAGGGTGGTGGTTCTTAACACTTTTTGGCATTGTGGATCCCTTAGTACTACCACTACTAGTACTAATACCACTACTATTACGACTCCTGTCCCTAACTTACATTTATTGAGATTGCCATACTCCATGCACTCTGTTCTGCACTTACACAAACTCTTCTATGTTAATGCTCAAAACAACCCAGTATGGAGAAATCATCATAATGTCCTTTGTGCAGAAGAAGAAACTAAGGCACAGAGAGGTCCAGGTGACTTGCCCAAAGTTGCATAAATAGTTATCAGCAGCCTGGAGCAAGGACTGTGACCCAGGTCTGTCTGCTCCAGAGCTTGCTTAAGTTCTTTTTTTTTTTTTTTTTTCGGTACGCAGGCCTCTCACTGTGGTGGTCTCTCCCGTTGCGGTGCACAGGGTCCGGACGCACAGGCTCAGTAGTTGTGGCTCATGGGCCCAGTTGCTCCGCGGCATGTGGGATCTTCCCAGACCAGGGCTCGAAACCATGTCCCCTGCATTGGCAGGCAGATTCTCAACCACTGCACCACCAGGGAAGCCCTCCTTCAACCATTTTTAAAACAGCTTTGGGTCAAAATAAAGGTGTCATTCTTTTTTCTGTTTAACTGCTTTGTTGAAATATAATTCACATACCACATAATTCACCCCTTTAAAGCCTATGGATTCAGTGGTTTTCGTACCTGCACAGAGTTGTACAATCGTTACCACCATCTAATTTTAGATTATTTTTGTCTCCAAAAAATGCTCTGCATCCATTCCCCCACCCTCCTACCTCCCAGCTCTGGCAACCACTAATCTACTTTCTGTCCCTATTGATTTGCCTATTCTGGACATTTCATATAAATGGAATCACACAATATGTGGTCCTTTGTGACTGGCTTCTTTCGCTTAGCATGATGTATCTAAACATGTATCAGAACCTCATTTCATTGGATAGCATGTATCAGAACCTCATTTCATTGGATAATATTCCACAGTATGCATATACCACATTTTGTTTCTCTAGTCATCTGTTGTGGACATTTTTGAACATCCATGTATAGGTGTTTTGTGTGGGCATACATTTTCATTTCTCCTAGGAATGGAGTTTTTGGCTTATAAGGTAACTCTATGTTTAATCTTTTGAGGAACTTCCAAACTGTCTTTCAAAGCAGGTGCACCATTTTACACTCCCACCACAATGAATGAGAGTTCTAATTGCTCCACATCCTCTCCAACGCTAGTTGTTGTCTGTCTTTTGATTATAGCCAACCTACTGAGAGTGACTTTGTAGCTCAGTGTGGTTTTGATTTGCATTTCCCTAATAATAAGTAAGGTTGAGCACCTTTTCATATCTTCTTTGGAGAAGAAGTCTATTTAAATCCCTTGTCTATTTTTAAAATTGGGTTCTTTCTTTTATTGTTGAGTTATAAGAGTTCCTCGAATATTCTGGATACAAATCTCTTATCAGATATCTGATTTGTAAATATTTTCTCCCATTCTGTGGTAGTTTTTTCACCTTCTTAATGGTATCCTTTGAAGAACAGAAGTTTTTTTTTTTTTTTTTTAAAGAAGATGTTGGGGGTAGGAGTTTATTAATTTACTTATTTTTGCTGTGTTGGGTTTTTGTTTCTGTGCGAGGGCTTTCTCTTGTTGCGGCAAGCGGGGGCCACTCTTCATCATGGAGTGCGGGCCTCTCACTGTCGCGGCCTCTCTTTTTGCGGAGCACAGGCTCCAGATGCGCAGGCTTAGTAGTTGTGGCTCATGGGCCTAGTTGCTCCACGGCATGTGGGATCTTCCCGGACCAGGGCTCGAACCCGTGTCCCCTGCATTAGCAGGCAGATTCTCAACCACTGCGCCACCAGGGAAGCCCAGAACAGAAGTTTTTAATTTCCATGAAGTCCAATTTATTTTTTTTCTTTGGTTGCTTGTGCTTTTGATGTCATATATAAGAAGGTCATGCCTTATTTTTAATAAAAATATTTTTAAATAAACCAGAATCATATTAGATGAAACATTTTGTATCTAGATTTTTTCACATCATATTTCATCATGTGCATTTTCACCTGTAATTTACCTAAAAAAATTCCCCCAAATTTTACTTTAAGGTTATGCTATTTAGTTTTTTGTTTTGTTTTGTTTTTTGAGGTACACGGGCCTCTCACTGTTGTGGCTTCTCCGTTGCAGAGCATAGGCTCCGGACACGCAGGCTCAGCGGTCATGGCTCACGGGCCCAGCCACCCCGCGGCATGTGAGATCTTCCTGGACCGGGGCACGAACCCGACACGGGTGTCCCCTGCATCGGCAGGCAGACTCTCAACCACTGCGCCACCAGAGAAGCCCTGCTATTTAGTTTTATCAAGGCTTCAGAGATATAGTGGGATTGGAGAAGATGCTGGAAAACATTGCCAAAAAAAAAAAAGAAAAAATCCCAAACTAGCAAATCAAATCTCCAATCCAAAAATTTAATAACATTCATATTTAAAGTAATATAATTACATTACAAAAATGTAGAAAGAAGAGAAAACAAAAATACCCATAATCTCATCACCATAACAGCCCCATCATTATCATTTTAATGTATTTTCTTCTGGTACTTTTTTTTAAAGCATATCTTTGAAAAATTGCAATCATACAGTATATACAAATTTGCATTCTGCTGTTAAAATTTAACACACCATAAGATTTCTTCCATGTTTCTCACTAGTTTTCATAACTATCATTTTTACCAGCTGTAGAATATATCAAATGAATGTCCTATAATTTACATAACTATTCTTTTATTAGATATTTGGTATTTTTTCTGGAACCTTTCTCTCTTCCTTTTTTTCTTTTTTCCTATTATGAGTAATGCATAGATTAATGTTTTATTGTTTATAACTGTTTCCATGCTTGGGATTATTTCCTTAAGATACATTCCTAGAACTGGAATTGCTAAATTGAAAATTATAATTTTTTTCATGTCTCTCAATATTATATTGCCTGATTACTTTCCAAAAGATTTGAATCACTCTGAAATGCTATTGATGATGATTGATGATGATGCTTTGGGTACTATCATTTTAAAAGATGATTGATGATGATGCTTTGGGTACTATCATTTTAAAAATACTTTGTCAATTTAAGTTTTTAAAAAACCTTCTTGTTTTAATTTGCATTTCATTTTATTACTCCTTAAACAGCCCACATAGATGGGATGTTCTGGTTTCATTTCCTTTTAAGTTAATTATTAATGTGAGGAACACAGTTAAGCCTCTCATATATTAAATATGTAGCTATCTATATTTATAGATATATGAATACAAATATATATTTCAGGGGATCCACTACTTTCAAGTTTTATTTCAATGGTAAATCTATGTTTATAACTTTGCCATAGAGATATAATTCTAGTAAATTTCTTCTGTACTTGTTGAATCAGGGTCTGTATATTAGTGAGACTTCTTTTCCCTAAGCAGAAGGGCAAGTGGGGTGAAAAGATAAATTAGTAAAAAAAAAAATTCATTTAGATAAGGTATTATTATGTCTTGATATTGCTCCTGTTAAAATTTTATAGCCAAGTTCCCATCATTTTGTAGACATCTTTTAGTATGTATTAAATATAGCTTATTATTTTAATTATCTCCAATTAAAAGCACTTTTACATATCAATGTGTATTCTAGTAAAAAGGAGCTTTGAATTCTTTCCATTTTGTAATACGGCCTCTATTTCTCTTTTTTTTTTTTTTTTTTTTTTTCCGGTACGCGGGCCTCTCACTGCTGTGGCCTCTCCCGCTGCGGAGCACAGGTTCCGGACGCGCAGGCTCAGCGGCCATGGCTCACGGGCCCAGTCGCTCCGCGGCATGTGGGATCTTCCCAGACCGGGGCACGAACCCGTGTCCCCTGCATCGGCAGGCGGACTCTCAACCACTGCGCCACCAGGGAAGCCCTATTTCTCTCTTTAAAGTAATTTTAAATATAGCCAATAAATCCCAAGGAGTTCCTTTCGATAAGCTATGAATTTTAAAACTAACCCACATTTTATTTTATTGTGCTACAGAATAAACGTTAAAGGACTTTCATTAAGTGTTTTTGTGCCTTCACTAAGTACTTTACTTTTATCTGATTATTCACACACTGCTTTCAATGAATACTACTTCTATTTGGCATTCTATTTCTTAGTGAGAAGGTGGATTCACCACATCCTAATTATCATTATGATTCCATTACTCAGGTAGTCCTTGGTCAGGAGACCACAAGAATTTGGTCCAGTTACTTGCAGTTAAGGTCAATCATCGCCACCTGAAATTAATGCACAATTAAGTCAAGTCATGAATATCCCAATTCAGATGTCTACCTTGAAAAAACGAAGTTAAGAAGGCATTTTGGGCAATTTCAGAATACATTTTTTCTTCACTGCTTTTTAAAAGAGCCCACCAAAAGTTTACAAAATGGGGCTTCCCTCGTGGTACAGTGGTTAAGAATCCGCCTGCCAATGCAGGGGACACGGGTTCGAGCCCTGGTCCATAAAGATCCCACATGCAGCTGAGCAACTAAGCCCGTGTGCCACACCTACTGAGCCTGCGTTCTAGGGCCTGCGAGCCACAACTACTGAGCCCTCATGCCACAACTACTGAAGCCTGCATGCCTAGAGCCTGTGCTCCGCAACAAGAGAAGCCACATCAATGAGAAGCCCCTGCTCATAGCAACTAGAGAAAGCCCATGGGCAGCAACAAAGACCCAAATGCAGCCAAAAATAAATTTAAAAAAATTTTTTACGAAATGATATCCATTTACTTTCCACTTAACTTTGGATTTTTCAGAAATTTAGGAAGCTCTGAAGGTGGGCACTTATTTGAATCAAAACGAGGGCATTTTTCTGTTCCACTTCTCTTCCTCCATTATTATTTTCATCCCTCCCTGTGGTTGGTTCCTTCTTTCTTTCCCTATTACTCTTTTAACTTTATCTAATCCAGGTCCGTATTCCCACTTTATTCCCTCCTTCTGGGTGCCCCTCCTTTTGTCTTGCCCTGCCCTTTCTTTGAACACCACCAAATATCTAGCTGTGTCTCTAGTTATCTCATTTTTCATAACTCCTATTCTTTTGTTATATTAATATTTGTTGTCCTAATTTTCATAGAGTATCACAGTAATTCATGCCCATTACAAAGACTGCCAAAACACAAAATGTAGGAAGAATTGAAAACCACCAGTTATTCCAAGAGGTAACTACTATTAACTCATCCCTGTATGTCTTTTGTCTTCTTTTCATTTAAAAAAAAAACAACAAAAACTTAAATCAGGATCTTATTAGATACATTTTGTATCTAACTTTTCTCACTTCATATTTCATCACAAGCATTTCACCTCTAATTTATCTAAAACGTGTAATACCTCATTGAAAAGAAATTGGAATATCTATAAAAGCAAGATGAAGAAAATGAAAATCACCCAGAGATAATCACTTTTAACATTTTGATCTGTTTATTTCTGGTCTTTATTCCTATGCATATTGTTACAAAAGCTGGATCATACTCTACATATATTTTATAAAATATTGAATTTTGTGTAAAAATTTTCAACATTTCCTCAACATTCACTGAGCACTTAGTATGTTCTGGGTGTTGGGAAATATAGAGAAGGAGACGGAAAATGCCTTCACTTTCATACAGCTTACTTTCTAGTGAGGAAGAAAGACAATAAGCAAACAAATAAGAAGAGATATGACATCCTGAGGGACAGGTGCTAGGGAAAAAGAAAGCAGAGCAAGGGGATGGAGAACAATGTAAAGGGTGCTGGCTCCTTTGTATGGGGTGGTGAGAGGAGGGGCACCCAAGGAGATGATATCTGAGCAGACATCTAAAGAAACAAATTTTAAAAATACAGTATATTTTTTCTGGATTTTGTGTTATTTGTAGTGGATTTCCACTTTTTAAGTGTTTAACTTGAAACTTCTCCATTTTATCCTTTTTTTAAAAGATTTTTTGATGTGGACCATTTTTAAAGTCTTTATTGAATGTGTTATAATACTGCTTCTGTTTTGTGTTTTGGTTTTTTGCCCATGAGGCATGTGGGATCTTAGCTCCCCGACCAAGGATCGAACATGCACCCTCTGCATTGGAAGGCAAAGTCTCACCCACTGGACCACCAGGGAAGTCCCTCTCTTTTCATTCTAAATAAATATCTGCCTTTATCTCAAATTTTGTATTCTTTTTCTTAAAGAGGGCCCCTAAATGGAATAGGCATCAGTGCTCACAAATCGCAAATCTGTGGCTGGCAGTGCTCTCTGCGATGGGGGCTGGCAGACAAAGGGAGAATGATGTTGGGCGTCAGTCCTTAGACTCCACCATACTGATGGGTGGTCACTGGCTTAGCAGATCAGAAGAACAATCTGGCAGTGGAAAAGCCCAGAAGCAGATTCACATTACATAATTCTGGGCAGGTTTAAGATTTGGGTCAGGAATTCCCTGGAGGTCCAGTGGTTAGGACACGGCACTTTCACTGCCATGGCCCGGGTTTGATCCCTGGTCAGGGAACAAAGATCCCACTAGCTGCGGGGGGCGTGGCAAAAAAGATTTGGGGCCCCAAGTACATCTGAAAGTGATGCTGGAAACAAGAGGATGGGTTGAATACACATATAGCAAAAAGTTATGTGCCCAGATTCCACCGCCACCTCATGCATCACCCTGGCTGATGGAGCTTGGTTTACTCCAATTCATTCTCTAAGCTATTGCTATCAGCAATTTACCTTCTTCAGACACCTCTGTTTTTCTTTAACATGTCAAACTCTTCTGAAAACCCAGGGTCTGCTTGCACTCAGATAAGCCCCCCTATGCCTTTACGGGTTCGTTTATTTCTTGACAGAAGAATTTTGAAACCCAGACCAATTTGTTTCCACGCTGCAGAAAGTGGAAGGTTTTAAAGCAGTCAGATGATGAAGGAATTAAAGTCTGTGTCTGCTGAGGTTCTAACATCCTGTGAGAGGAGACATTTGCTCGGCACACTCCCACCCTCGATGCCACGCAGAACACTCAGTGATGTGGCAGCGTTTGAAATGCCATGTTCCACACGTGCTGCTTATTCTATGGTCTGGAAAAGTAGAGGGAGGTATTATTACTGTCACTTACTTTGCTGCCTTTTGAGTATTAGAGCCAAGATTATTTCAGCTCCATAGATCCTGTATTGCAATGATAATGTGGATGGATTTACATATATAGCTCCCTAGCGAATGTTTTTTAGAAACAATTTTCAGGAGAGTTAAAGGTAGCATTAGATGAAAAGCAATTTAATTACTTAATCATAATGAAAAAGTACCAACCTTTCAGAGGATAAAGTTGTTGGAAAAACGTCTTTCCCTTCAATTTTTCCATTTTCCCAGCTTTGGTTCCATATATACAAGTAAGCACTGCACTCTGGTGAAGCCTGCTGTACTCAGCCCACCGTTTCTGAACTCCAGCTGCACTTCATAACAACCTGGAGATCTTTTGAAACATATCAGTGCCAGGATCCCATCCCCAGAGACTCAGGTTCAGTTGTTTTTGGGGTGGGGCCCTGGCTCTGATAGCTTTTCAAGCTCCCCAGGTGGTTAATCATGCAGCCAGGATTGAGAACCGTTGCACCTGGGAAAAGATGGGCAGGAGTGTGATCTATCCTGTTCCCAAAGAGCAAAGAAGCAGACTATACTGGTGACTGCAGGGAACTCAGCCCCTGGGGTTACCAGTTTCCAGTGACAACATGCTGATGTCACCTCTTCCTTCCTTTTCCTCATCATGAGGTACTTAGGGCTTGAAATAGGAGGGTACCTGGGGTCTGTGGGGCACAACTCTCAGCTCAGGCTGTGAAGGTAACTGTCATAGAAAGGACGCCCTCCCTCTCAGCTAAATACTCAGAGTCGGAGATGTGGGCCAAGAGGATGAGGACATTCTCAAAGTGATTGAGACTTTATTGCTGGAAGTGGTTCAGTGAAAAGAAAAGGAGGATCTACATAAAAGAATCCAGTGGCGGTTGCACTTGGGAGGAGCACAGATCACAAAGCACAGGGAGCAAGGAGGGCACACGTAAGAGGCCTTGAGGAGCGTTCCTGGAAAGCCTAGCTACTGAGGCTCGCAACAAAAAGCTATGACAACAGAAAGGGCTGTTTTAATTAAGTCTAGAGTAAGAGGTTCAGGGAGGGACACCTGGGCTCACTATTTGGAGCTAACTGCATAATTTTGATGGATGAGAAAAGAAAGTGAAACTCCACAACTTTTTATTTCTGTTTACTCTGTCAAAGAACATGATCACTGTACTGAAAAAGATAGGATGGTCTTTGGTTAGAAAGAACTGAGATCCAAGATAGAAATTTTAACTGAAAAAAAAAAAAAAAGCCAAAACAGCTAAGAAAATTCTATATAAAAAGAAAGTAATTAAAATGGGGTTTAAAAATAAACTAAAATAGGAATAGATAGATTAGTGGAACAGGGCAGAAAAGTAAGGCATCTGAACACATTTTGAAATTTACCATATGATAAAAGTGGCATTTCAGTGGGGAAAAGGTAAATTAATCAAAATGATGATGGGCAAGTGGCTAGCCATTTTGAAAAACAAAAAGCTGGATTCCTACCTCACTCCTTATATCAAAATAAATTTGAGGTATATTTTTAGATACCAGAAAAGCACCAGTAAATATATATATATATATATATATATATATATATATATGATCTTGGAGTAGAAAAGAATTTTCTGAATCTATATATCTATATACACATACACATATACATGTACGCACATATATACACACACATAAAAAGCACACTACAGGGACTTTCCCGGTGTCCAGTGGTTAAGACTCTGCACCCCCAAGGCAGGGGGCCCGGGTTCGATCCTTGGTCAGGGAACTAGATCCCTCATGCTGCAACTAAAAATCCCGTATTCGGTAACGAAAATCCCACGTGCTGCAACTAAGACCCGGTGCAGCCAAATAAATAAATAAATAAATAAATAAATAAATAAATAAAATATATAAAAGAAAAAGCACACTACATGTTTGTTTATGAACCAAAAAAAAAAAAAGCCCCAGACAAAATGCTTGGCAGGATACACACCACACTTAACAGAAGTTATTTCTGGGGCATGAAACTGGAGGGCAATAAAATGAGACAGTTTCTCTGTCCTCTCTCCATTTATATTCTCTCTCTATATATATAAAGATACACATGTAGATGTAGATATATATACACTAAGTTAATAACTAAATACATATTTTATATATAATATATATTTAATATGTATTTAGGTATTAGTTTATTTAGTTTTATAGAGAAGATACATAGAATTTTAAAAACTGTAAAAAATCAACACTGGTTAAGAGTTTGAAGAAAAGCACTTGCATGCTCTAAATAATTTCAGATTTTTTTGACCCAGACAAATCTCCCCTCAGGGTCCTGAAAGAATGTGAGACATGGCTAAGTCATAGTCCAGGAAAGGGAAGACTTACTGAGCTGGCGTTATGCTGGGTAGCTCAATACTGACTAGTGTGGCTTGGAAAGGAAGCAGTAATTACTAGAAGCAAGCATCCCCAACAGAAAGTTTTGTTGGTCATGGCAGTAAGGAAAGAAACCTGCATTGCATCTGAGCTCTGCTACTTACCACCTCTGTCAACTTTTGTGAGTTACCTAAACTCCCGGAGCCTTGGCCTCCTCATGGCAACATCATGGAGTTGTGTGAGCATTGTATGAAAGGGTCCTAAAAATGATTCCCAACTGTAAGGGGCTGTGCACAGGTAAAGGATTATTATTTTTTCACAGGGTTATTAGATTGGTTCATCAGAGGAGTGTGGTAAACACAGTATATCCAGACCTCAACAGAACATCTGACAATATCTTCCACTGTATCTTTTAGGAAAGTTTGGAAAATATGAGTTAGATGCTGGGACAAGTGAGGAACTTGTGGAATGACTGTGCCTAGGGAAGCTGAACTAGTAGACTGACAGGAAATTTCTATTGGCCTTATACAGGAGTCTAGGTTACACTCTATCTTTTGCAATGTTTTAATTCTCATCAAATTTGCAAGGGACATGAAGTTAAAGACAGAAAACTTGTCAGAGACAGAAACCGAATCTAAAACATCCTGGCAGGCTAAAGCAAAGAATTTTCAAGATAAAAGGTAACTAGAATAACTGTGTTTTACAATTACAGTTGACCTTTAAACAACTTGGGCATTAGGGGCACCGATCTTTTGCGTGGTCAAAAATAGCGTGTAATGTAGAATTGGCCCACCACATCCTCCGATCCTCTGTATCCATGGTTCTGTAGCCATGGATTCAAGGAACCATGGATCAATTGTGTAGTATTATAGTATTTAATACTGAAAAAAATCCAGATATAAGTGGACCTGCAAAGTTCAAATCCGTGTTGTCAAAGGGTCAACTGTATATCAAAAATAAAATGTGCATAGATCTTAACAAAAATATAAATCCCAGAGCTAGCAAGGGCTAGGAAAACAGGTTACTTCATAAACTCTTGGTAAGAGTATAAATAGGTACACTGCTGAAGGAAAATTGACAATATATATCACTGGCCTTAAAAAAACAGGCCTTAAAAACAAGTATATTCTTTGACCCAGAAAGCCACTTTTGAAAATGTGTAAGATGCATAAAATAACAAAACCAGAGCTGGCCATCCAGCATTATTTATGATAGAGAATAACTATATATAACATATATATCTAATGGTATGAATTTATAAGTAAAGGATAGTATTTACATAGGATAAAGTACTATAAAGCAGTGATTCTCAGCTGGGGATAATTTTGCTCCCATGGGACATTTCGCAAAGTCTGGAGATATTTTTGGTTGTCACAACCTGTGGGGAAGGGGAGATGCTGCTGACATTTAGGGGGTAGAGACCAGAGATACTAAAAATTCTACAGTGTGTAGAAAAGTTCCCCACAACAAAGAATTACCTGTTCCAAAATGTCAATAGTGCCCAGAAATAGTGTTGAGAAACTCTGCTGTATCGTCTTAAAAATTATGTGGAGAAAGAATAATGACAGGAAATGATATAGGAGAGTGTTTAAACATTTTGTTAATTTTTTAAGTTATAAAATACTAAGAGGGCTTCCCTGGTGGCACGGTGGTTGACAGTCTGCCTGACGATGCAGGGGACACGGGTTCATGCCCCGGTCCGGGAAGATCCCACATGCCGTGGAATGGCTGGGCCCGTGGGCCATGGCCACTGGGCCTGCGCATCCGGAGCCTGTGCTCCGCAACGGGAGAGGCCACAACAGTGAGAGGCCCGCGTACCGCTACAAAAAAAAAAAAAAAAAAGTACTAAGAGATTTTATTGTGTGTGATTTTTAAAAATTGGAAGATGATACGCTAATCAATATTAATTGATAAGTAGCAGGGCTATGAATGATTTAAATTTTCTTTTGCATGCTTTTCTGCATTTTTCAAAGTTTCTTATAACACATGTATTACCTTGAAAATAAGTAAAGAAAAATATTCCATGAAAATTAATTATCAAGGATTGGTCTTTTCTGTGAGCAGTGTGAAAAAGTTTTGATGGTTTTTGCTGACAGTGAGCCTGTAATCTTAGACTAGACTAATGGAGATATATCCTATAAGATCTGGAATGAGGGATTCATGGTCCTCTCCCCCTTGTGCTGGCCAGGTCTCACCTGGACTCTTATGTTCAGGACTGGCCATCACATTTTATCAGGAAGGTAGAAGATGTATGTTTATACTCTGCCTATTTATACAGAGAAAAGTGTGTGTGTGTGTATTTTCCTATTAATTGATTTAGTAGAAGTGGTTACCTCAGTCTGATCCAATAAACTGTAAGTTCTCTTTAGGTAACTCTAGGATGGCTCCCTAGGTAAAGGTCCAGTCTTAGTCTTTCAAAGCCCCTCTTCTCCACGAGGTGTGGACAAAGTGAAACTGACAGTCAGAGAGGGACCTAGACTCACACCAGGCTCTGCAGATCCTAGCGCCCCCTGCTGGTCAAGGCTGACCTGGCGTGGTGGCTGCTGAGGGTCACAGGGTCCTCCTGCTTCTGGGGTGTTCTGTCGCCGCCGTCTGCTCCTAAAGCTTGAGCTCATGCACTTCCTTCCTTCTCTAGACCTGGCTGGGGCACCACCTCATTCCCGCTGGTGCTGTGGACCCCCGAGGTTGGCCTGTGATCTCACTGAGGTGACAGCTTCTGGTAAGCACATTACCTAGATTTTCAGCCCATTTCTGCACCCTTCTGTGCGGGCACAGAGGAACTCTGGGTCCTGGCCAGAGAAGCAGGGCTGCCTAGAGAGAGTTAAAACTCAGGCCCTCTTTGCTAAATTGGGTCACTTAGTTTATATATTTAGGGCATGCTCTTTTTAGGGCATGTGTAATTTTTTGGGGGGGTGTGGGGGTTTGGGGAGAGGCACTTTTTATTTTGATGTAATTTCACATGTAAAAAGTCACATATGCCCTTTACCTAGATTCACCAGTTATTTACATTTTGTCTCTTTAGCCTTATCTATGTGTGTGTTTGCACATATATATATATTTTTCTGAATCATTTGAAAGGATATTAGAATCCCAGAAAAAATTATTATATAGATAAGATTATTCTAAAATTTATATGGAAAGGCAAAGGAACTCCCATAGCTAAAACAATTCTGAAAAAGAAAGGTAGTGGGAGAAATCAGTCTACTTGATTTCAAGGCTTACTATACAGATACAAGTAATTAAGATTGTATGGTGTTGGTGGAGGGATAGATATAGATCAATGGAATAGAACAGAGAACCCCAAAATAGACCTCTGTAAGTACAGCCAACTGATTTTTGACAGAAATGTAAAAGCAATGCAGTGGAGGAAAGACAGTCTTCAACAAATGGTTCTGGAGCTATTGGACATTGACAGGTCAAAATATTAACCCTGACTTGAGTCTCACATCTTATATAAAAATTAATTCAAAATGGATCATATATTTAAATGTAAAACTTTAGGAAAAAAACAGAAGAAAATCTTTGGGAACTAGAGCTTGATGATTTTTGACTAGCGTGCCAAGACTGTTCAATGAAGAAAAGATAGTCTTTTCTACAACTGGTGTTGGGGAAACTGGATATCCACATGCAAAACAATGAAGCTGGACCCTTATCTTATACTTAACTCAAACTGGATCACAGTCCTAAATGTAAGACCTAAAACTATAAAACTCTTAGAAGAAAACATAGGAGAAAAACTTCCAACATTGGATTTAGCAATGATTTGTTAGAAATCATACCAAAAGCACAGGAGACAAAAGAAAAAATAGAAATATCAGAGTTCATCAAAATTAAAAACTTTTTTGTGCATCAAAAGACACTATCAAGGAAGTGAAAAGACAACCCACAGAATGGAAGGAAATATTTGCATATCATATATCTGATAAGGGATTGATATCCAGAATGCATAAAGAACTCCTACATGGGACCAATAACAACAACGAAAGAACCACACAGACAATCCATTTCAAAAATGGACAAAGGACTTGAATACACATTTCTCCAAAGGAGATATACATATGGCTAAAAGGCACATGAAAATATGCTCAACATCATTAATCATTAAGGAAATGTAAATCAAGACCACAATGAGATACCACTTCACATCCATTAGGATGGCTATTATTAAAACACACACACACACACACACAAACCCAGAAAACAACTTTTGGCAAGGATGTAGAGAAATCAGAAATCATGTACATTACTGGTAGGAATGTAAAATGGTGCAGCCACTATTGAAAATAGTATTATGACTCCTCAAAAAACTAGACATAGGGCTTCCCTGGTGGCGCACTGGTTGAGAGTCCGCCTGCCGATGCAGGGGACACGGGTTCGTGCCCCGGTCCAGGAAGATTCCACATGCCGCGGAGCGGCTGGGCCCGTGAGCCATGGCCGCTGAGTCTGTGCGTCCAGAGCCTGTGCTCCGCAGCGGGAGAGGCCACAACAGTGAGAGGCCCACATACCGCCAAAAAAAAAAAAAAAAACTAGACATAGAATTATTATATGATCCAGCAATTCCACTTTCAAAAGAATTGAAAGCAGGGACTCGAACAGATGATTTGCACAATTTTGTTCACAGCTGCATTATTCACAATAGCCAAAAGGCACAAACAGCCCAAATGTCCATTGACAGATGAAAGGATAAACAAAATGTGGTGTATCCAAACAATGGAATATTATTCAGTCTTAAAAGGAAGGAAATTCTGACACATTCTATAACATGATGAACCTTGTTCATCATGCTAAGTGAAATAAACCAGACACAAAAGGGTAAATACATGCTTTCACTTATATGAGGTACCTAGAATAGGCACATTTATAGAGACAGAAAGTAGAATGGTGGTTACCAGAGGCAGGGAGGAGGGGGGTATGGGGAGTTGTTGTTTAATGCATACAGAGTTTCAATTTAGGATGATGAAAAAGTCCTGGAGGTGGATATTAATGATGGTTGTATAACAATATGAATGTACTTAGTGCCACTGAACTGTATACTTGAAAATGGTAAATTTTATGTTATGTGTATTTTACAACACAAAAAGGCGCGCACACACACACACACACACACTCTCTCTCTCTTCAGTTGTAGTAGTTACATTTCAAATACTTAATAGCCACATGTGGCTAATGGCCACTGTGCTGGATATTCTAGGCCTAAAATAAAGGATTTGGGGGGAGGCATATATTTGGTGGGCTCATAACAGTAATTTGATTTTCGCATGTAGCTCAAGGATATCAGTTTCATCTTTCCAGCCTTAACATAATAAAATAATGGTAAACAGTAAGAGCATACCGGCAGGGAGCTCAGTTCTGACCAGCAATGCCCAGTCACTCCAACTGGGAGCCTCTTGGGAACAGGACTGGCCCCTCCTCCATTCTGTGTGATTCGGGCAAGTCACGTGAGCCACAGGCTCCACCTCTGATACGTAAGAGGGCCCAGTGCTTTCCAGATGAGATTCCACATCTTTTTACATTGGTGGAGCAAATCAGTTCCTGAACCCAGAGCATCACCTTTCTGTGCCTGGCACAGAACAGTTTCTGGAAGCCAAACATCTCTAAAAAGGGAGGGCACCATGTGGGGAAGAGGAGAAGGGTTGGGGGGCCAGCTCTGGTTAGTGGTGATGGGGAATCACTGGTGGGTGAGAGGCATGCGGGACGCAGAGTAAGGCAGACCCATGGGGAATGGAAACAGAATCAATGACCCAAAGCGGGGAAATTGAGGTTATGCCAAAGCCACCAGAACGAAGACTGGGAATCAGTTCTCTCCTAACTTTACACTTGCTTCTTACAGAGAAATCAGCCTGCAGAGGTAAGACCTAGGGGAACCAAAAGGATAATGGCAGGTCCTCGAGTGAGGGCTAGGGAGGGGTCTGCACTGAAGATCAGTGAACCCCAAATGAAACAAGCGAGGCCACTGGGAATGGAACTAACCAAGGGCCATGATCTAACCAATCTGCAGAGCTCCAGAATTGGGGCACGGGGTTGAGGGGTGGGGGTCGGGGGGAGTGGAGCTCTGTCTGCAGAGGCAGCTGCCCAGAGCTGGGATGAACTTGCTCAGGTCATGCCCAAAGTCATGGTAAACACTAGACCTTCTGACAAAGGCCCCATAATTAACAAATCCTGCATATAAACAGTGAAAAGGATGCCATTTCCTGATGCTTTCAAGTCCTCACACAGAAGCCAACCCAGGCTATGGAACAGATGGAAAGAAAGCCCTGTGCCTTGAATGTGAGCGCCCATGGTCCTCTGCCAGGAAGTGGATTTTGTCAGGTATTAAATAAAGATGCAGTTTAAAAACAGCAACGTTTTTGGAGGCACAAATAAATATGTTCCTCCACAAATACTCCAAGTGTCCATTAAGTGTGCCCATGTGCACACACACTCCCTCATGAGCCCCTTGCAGGAGAGGATACATGATATTCAGTGTCAGGATTAAGTGGCTCTGTCTGACAGCGTACGGCACCAGCTGAGCTCAGTAAATGAGACATTTAAACGCGTGATTCTTTCATACCCATGCACCTGGGGGGAGACTAGGGGCCACTTAAAAAAGTGGGTGCTTAGGGAAAAGAAAAGGCTGACCTTAGGGAAGCTGGGACACGGCACCAGAACAAGGGCTTTCAAAACCTTTGATCTCACTTAACAGAGCTGTGTGCAGCGGCACTTCATCAGGGGCGCCATGGGGAACTCTGCGGCTCGCACCCCCTCTGGGGGACACATCAGAAAGAAGGCAGGGGCTGCAAGGGACGGGTCGGTCCAGGAAATAGGGCTGTGCCCACAGGCCAACTCCCCTGTAAGGCCACCAAAGTGTGCTGCCCAGTGCTGCAGCTCTGGCAATGCTACCTCTGAACTACCCCGAGGAGCCCAAGGCTAGGACTGCCGCTTACCATGAAGTCAAGACAGGGGAGTGAAGCTGTTCTACTCCCTTCCTCTCCCCATGAAGAAGGACCACGGCTCTGGCAGCAGCACTGGGCACAGGCCTGGTGTTAGTCATGCAGGGATGCAGAAAGCAGACCTAGTGGGAAAGACAGTCAGGAGAGAGACGTGACAGAGATGAGTGAGGCCTGGGTGGCGCCCATCCATGAGAACGCAGTGCGAAGATGTGGAGGTTCCTGTGGCGGGGCGAGCGAGGGGAGCTGGTTTACAGACCGGCATCTGCACACGGAGAACAGGCCACCACGTCCCACACACCCGTCCCTTCCAGCCAGTGTGCCGAGCAAGCAGCTGCACAGAGGCCCCTCCCCAAGTCCACCTGAGCTGCTCCTTCCAGCCTGGGCTTGACAGCTGCACTCATCCCTAAGTGGAGACTTACTTTTCTTTAAAGGGAGAGCTGGGAGGGAATGGAGAGAGCAAGAGAAGACAGAAATAGCCGGAGAAAGAGAAATATGTAAATGCATTCCAGGAAAACACACCAAAACTGAAACCGCAATGATCCAGAAAAAGCTAATGCTTGGTTCCCGTCAGCTTCACAATCCCATTTTCCCTGATCATCTTAACATATTTCCCCTCAAAATCAGTCATTTTCCAACAGGATATTTTGTGGTCCGATTCCCCTGTTCTGCTCTCCAGTGGCTGATAGGGGCCCGTATCCCATGCCTCCCTCCTCACCCACCTGCCCCCCCAGTCCCTTCCGGGCAGACGTGACTATGGCATGGGGCTCTCCACCTCCCAGGAGAGGACGTGGAAGGAGGGAGAACACGGGTATCTATCTGTTAGAACAGGCTCCCTGGAAATAACCCCCACCACCAAACAATTGGTTTAGTTTTATTTCAAAATTGTACAAAACGGCCGTAAGCGGCTATAAAAAACTTCATCTTCAGAACACGTGGAAATCAGAAACAACAACAAAACAGGTGTCCTTCACAGTGTAATGGAAAAGCTTTCTCTGAGGCAGAAATTACAACTCCTCCTTCTTCTTTCCTAGTCTCTCATGGTCTCCCTCCCGGAGTGTTCGAATAAAACTAGTAAATCCCAACTCCTGTAGGGGAGGGAAAGAGAAAAAAAAGGAACTTTAACCTGATGCGGATGTGTGCGCCCCGCCTCCTTACTCCCCTTCCCTGACCCGCCGCCTCCTGCTCACTCCTCCGGACACAGAGAGGCGGCCAGGGGGTGGGGGAGCAGGGCGGCGGGGGAGAGGGCAGAGGTGGGGGCACGGGGGAGCGGGTAGGGGGGCGGCGGGGGAGCGGGTGGAGGTGGGGTCGGGGGGAGCCGGTGGGGGGTTGGCGGCGGCTGGCCATGTGGGGAGGGTCTGCTTGGCTACAGAGAAGACCTGAAAAGTGGGTGAGGAAACTGTCCCACACCCTGGAATACGCACCGCACCCCCGCACCCCCTGGTTCTGGGGCCAGGACTTGTGTGAAAATCCATTGGGATTTTCTTTCAGCCCGGCCAGAGCCTTGCCTTCTCAGCTCTGAGCATTGCAGCTGACCTCTGTGCTGTCCGGGAAGCCTCCTCAGCGGCTGTTTCCCCGCCCGTCAGCAGACAGAGCTTGGGGCAGGTGCCTCCCTGCAACTCACCGTCGGATTGGTGTCGTACTTTTCTGCAAACTTCCCGTAGTGGTAGTAGTGGAAAGTGGGGTAGGCCTTGATGGCCTCCTGCTGACACAGGTCCTGGTTCTTCTCTTTGATGCAGTCAACAGCGGCACAGGCAACCTGCGGGGCCGAAGAAAGGGAGGGTCACATCATTTGCTTTTTTTTTTTTTTTTTTTTGCGGTATGCGGGCCTCTCACTGTTGTGGCCTCCCCCGTTGCGGAGCACAGGCTCCGGACGCGCAGGCTCCGGACGCGCAGGCTCAGCGGCCATGGCTCACGGGCCCAGCCGCTCCGCGGCATGTGGGATCCTCCCAGACCGGGGCACGAACCCGTATCCCCTGCATCGGCAGGCGGACTCTCAACCACTTGCGCCACCAGGGAGGCCCACATCATTTGCTTTTTGATCTCCTCCCCCAAAGCAGGGATACGCTGAAGCAAAGCATCCCCAGCCCAGAGCTCCACTGAGACTGAGAGTGCCTGTTTTCAATTCCCCAGGCAGACAGGTGAGGTTAGGGGACTTAGCTTGGAATGCCCTCAGACTACCCTTTAAAATCAAGAGTATAATGACTGTAAAGGAAATTATGACTTGAAAGCATCTGTAAACACAAGTTTTGTGATGCTTTCTGTGAGGCACTGTGGGACTCATTCGTTCATCAACTAATATTTCCTGAACATCTTTTGGGGGAGACGGGGTAGTACCAAGGTTAAGAATAAGAGCTTTAAAGTCAAGTTCCCCATGTGCAGCTCTTGGCTTGGCTGCATATTAAGACTTAAGGAAAATTACCTAGCCTCTTGGTGCCTCAATGTCTCGTCTATAAAATGGAGATAACAGTACCCAGACTATCAGGACATTATGGAGACTAAGTGAGAGAAGTCAGGTGAGGTGAAAGGGCACAGGCCCTGGCACATGGTTAATGGTCAGTACATGTGAGCTGCTGTTATAATGGCTCCTACTGGCCCCGGACACAAGCTCTGTCCCCAGTAGGAGCTCAGCAGCTGGTCAGGGAGTTGGATAAAGAGGTGAATCCAAGGCATGACAGGAGGTGTGTGGAGGTGGTCCAGGGTGCCAAGACGGCCCAGGGAGTGGCACAGAGGCGCTCTGCAAAGTTTGCCGCCTGGGCCAAGGCCTGATGGCGGAGGAGAAGCAGGTTCCAGCCAGGGGAACACATTCCAGAAACCGGGACAGAGTTCAGCATGACTAAAGCAAAGTTTTTGGTCAGAAGGAGGTTAACTGGCCATTGGCCTATTCTTGCCCATTGAACAAATTCCACATGCAGGGTAGTTTTGCCTTATTTATTGTTCTTTCCCAATAAGAGGGTAAAAAGCAGACATGGGAAACTTTTCTCCTGTTGAGGGTCACAGAGCAGGGAAGGAGAGGAGAGGGTCAATTAATGGCAACAGCAATCCACAAGCATTACGGAAGAGGGGCCGGCAGCTTCTCATGAGAAGAGGCTTTGATGGAAGTCCTGCTATGGGCCAAGCCTGTTCTAGATGCTACGAGGACAGTGGTGACCTTGACAAAGTCCATCCTCAAGCGACTGACATTCTTACTGCAGGAAGGCAGTTAACAGACACCTAACAAGTGAGATCACTGCAAAGTCCAAGGGACGCTCTGAAGAAATCAAAAGAGGGTGCTTGGATAAGACCATGGCCAGAGGGGTTGCTTTCGCCACTATGGCCAAGGAGGCCTTTCCAAGGAGATAACATTTGATCTGAGACCTGAGTGATGAGGAGGCAGCCAGCTGCGTGAAGGCCCGAGGGAAGAGCACCCAGCTAGGACCAGCCCATGCTGGGACCTGCCTGGGAGAGGAATAGGCGCGGTGCCTCCGAGGGCTGGAACCCATGCAGGAGCCCTGGCAGAACTACTGCCATGCTGGAGGTTTAAAACTACTGAACAGCCGTGTCTCACAGAGTTCTCTGGCTGCTGGTTATTTCCATTTGGATGGAGGTCCCCTTTCCAGGTAGGAGAGCCCTGCAGGCCGCCAACAGTCAACGCTTACCGGTCTCTTACCTGTGCCCAGGTGAGCGGGGCTACCGTTCCGCAGGTAGCAGCGCTGACGGGCAGTGAAGAGTGAGTTGTGGCCTGCCCTCTGGTTACCAGTCACTCATCCTCCCTCACCCGCCCTCACGCCCCCGCTTCTACCGCTTCGGCTACGTTACGTTCTACATGATGAGACTTCTTAGAGCAGAGTCTGCAAACTCTGCACACAGTCCCTATCTGGCTCTCAGTCCTGTTCTATTTGGCCCACGCAGAATATTTTAAAAACATAAATCTGAATTAGCTGCCAACCTAGAAAAAGAGCCAGAAGATTTTATGTAAAGTTTGGCTCTCCAGCTTCTCTTTAAAAGCCAAATCTGAGGGCACTTACCCTGCCTTCCCATAGGCAACATGTGGCTGGAAAAGAAGGGTGGCTGTCTCCTTCAGGCAGGGTCCACTTGCTGTGTGCCTGCGTCTATGCACACCAGCAGGCTAGCCCCTGCAGGCTTCTGAGAACCCCAGCTTGCCCTCCAAAGCCCCTCCTGAATTATTCAGAAATGTGAGGCAGAGCCTCCCCTGGCCGTCCTCAGGGTTCCATTTCTCGGGGCAGGTGCTGAGTGGCCGGCCCAGGGGGGACCATGCACATGGGGCAGCCTCTGTGTCCGGCCCTCGGCTAGGGGCTGTCACTCCCCTGCTAGGCTGTGGAAGTGTTTGATGAGCACTGCTCCAGGCCGCTGCTCTCCCTGCATCCAGTTTAAATTATGAATTTAATTTGTATACATGCCCCAGAGCAGTGGGAAATGTCGTGTATAGTTTTACAAATCGACTAAAATAAAAATGGGTCCTTATTCTGAATCCCCTCAAATAGCTGCCAGCCACATATACAAAATGCTACTTCTGGCTGCAAAGGCTCCTTTGCTCTCAGTCTCTGTAGGAAGAGGGGAGACAAGCACAGGCCCCTCTACAGGAAGTGACTGAGACTCTTTGGAAAGAAGGCAGCAAAAAAACCTCTTCGCATCTATCCCAATTTCACCTGTCTAAGAGCCTGCCCCCCTTATACCCACTCAAGATCTGCAATGATTCACCTACAGCACCAAACGTACACTGACTTCTAGATTTGTTCCATGGTAGGTGGCTGTCGTGCCCTGCAATGTGCCCTCCGCCCAGCACTTGCCACTGGCACCTGCAACTCTTGGCTGAAGGGAGCTAGAAGGCCCACAATGGATGGGGCTTGCGGACATGTTCCCTGGCTTTCTCGCCTCTGAGGGGGATGGCTCTGTCCCTGCTGAGGTCTCCAGGGACTGAGCCTAGTTACCCATGCGGTAATTTGCTCATTAACGCACCTGCTCTGCCTTCCCTTCCTCCATCCCCTCAACTGCTTCCTAAGACCACCTCCCTCAAAATCCCCTGCATGAGAGTCCCAGGCCCTGAGTCCACATCTGGGAGACCTCTGACGATGCCTGTTCTTTCAGTTCTGATGCTGCCCCTTTCCAGCTGGGTAACTTTGGGCTAATCATTTAACCTCTCTGAGAGTCAATCTCCTCATCTGTAAAATGAGTAATAATACCTAGCTGACTAAATGACTGTGAGGACAACACAACATAAGGCTTTAAGAGTACTAGCAGAAGAGGCGCTCGCAGGAAACATCAAACATGTCATCTGGTTCCTTCATCCAGTCAACGTTTACAGAGGTTTCAGGCGTCAAGACTGGGGGGGGGGGGGGGGGGACAAACGAGGTCCCTGCCCTCAGGGAGCTTTCCCTTCTGATGGCACTCGGGGGACCATACACGGCACACGCAACACGGCCAGAGCCTCATCAGCCAATCACAGAGGGGCTCCTGCTGCCCCAGAGCCCACTCCTGGGACGACCTTGCACCTGGCCGGGAGCTGTGCTGCACTGCTGTTCCCTCAGCCCCTAACCCCAGGCTGGGACACCCTGAGGTACAGGGAGAGACAGGCCCCACTTTGCCAGCCCAGTGATCCCCTGACCCCCACCTGCACCCACCAGCCTTCCACCTGAGACCCTTGTCCTCCATGGCCACGTCCAGAAAGCTTCTGTTCCAACACTAACAGTGTGCAGCCCTTTCTCCCCCCGAGCATGTCAACTGCTAAAGTCCCCAGTAACCTCCTGGGAGGGGGAGGCTCCCCAGTTAAAATATGAGCTGCCTCATGCGGCTTTATTGATTCAGTAAAATAAATCTCTGCAGGAGCTAATATTGACTTTGGCTATGAAAATGGAAGTGAATAACCAACCGCATATTGATTGGGGAAGGAACAGGGACCAGCTTCTGGGTGGAAAAAAAAATGCAGTTCTGGCTCAGAGGCAGTAGCATGGGGTGTCAGGAAGGAGTCAGGAGCCCCAGTTCTGGCCGTCAGTGACCCACTGTGTGTCCCTGGGCAAGAGACGCAGCTCCTCTCTGGGCCTTGATCTGCTTGAGGAGGAGGAGAGGGCTGGACAGGCCAGTGGTCCCCAAACACCAGCCTGTGGCCAGCAGAAGAGCCAGCTCTTAAAAATCACACATTCCTGGAACCATCCCCCAGAAGCTCTGAGCTGATACTTCTAGGATAGCACCCAGCCATCATGGCACCAGTACCCCAGACCAGAGACAGAATGCTTCCCTGCTATTACTGAGAGCCGCCTCTAGGAACCCCAGGCCTGCCTGCTGCCTGGGACAGAGAAGTTAAGTGTGTTTCTGAAAATGAGTGAGAGTGATGCCTGGCTTGGAATAAAGGAAGTTGGAAGGAGGGACAGAGGGAATAACAGGGGGAACGACTCCAGGAAAAGGTCAGCAACATTACTGGCCCAAGTTAAGACAATTAAGCAAAGGCATATCAGTATCTCAGAGAAGAAGGGGGTCACCATGGAAATGGGACCCCTCTGCATCAGCAGAGGGGACAGGGAAGAGGAGGAATGGCCCTCAGCTGCCTACCGTGGGCATGGCCAGCCTGGCCTCGTTGGGACTGATGTGATCCCTTCACAGACCCTGAAGCGCAGAGACCTGAGCATCTGGTGGGGCAGGGAGCCCCCACACCTGTCACTCTCCTGTGTGTCCAGAGCACCAAGTGTTCTGGGTAAAGAATGATGGGAGTTGATATGGAGAGACTGCCAGTCTAGTCCTGGCCCCGGGGAGTAAAGGCCTCCCCACACCAACCAACACCCAGCCCCGCAGGGACGAGCAGCCTGGGCTGTGCCGGAGCTCCCAGACCGGAGGCAGCCACTCTGCTCAGGCCCCAGGTGGCAGAATCGGGTGGAATGGTGAGGGAGACAGAAAACAGGAAGTCCCTTCTTGTGTGCCCCTCTCAATGCAGGCCAAGTGGCAGGGAGAGGAGAAAAATTTTTCTGGTCCTTGTATTCCCTCCTGATGGTGAAGGGTGCCTCAAGGGCACAGGCAGGACTTCTGGGTGACAACGGGACTCTCCGAGTTCAGGGAAGGGGCTTGGAGTCTAAGTCTTCACATACGTGCCTGTGGCCTATCCTGGCTTCCTCTGACTCGCTGTCCCTGTACAGCTCTCATCATCCCATCTCCACCACCGTAGGGCTGATGCAAGGTGATCTCAGCATCTCTATCCCACCTGCCCTGGCTGCACCTGACAATTCCACCCGGGAAAATAAGGCAGCAGGCAGAGATGCATCGGACTTTGGCCCTGGGTGTGCTTGAGCGCATTTTGGGGGCCTTTCAGGGGACAGGTTCCTATGATGGAGCCCCAGGCTGAGAAGAGCCTTTGAGACCATCTAGACCAGCACCCTGACTTTAGAAGAGGGGAACTCGAGGCCTGGAGAGTCTTCCAGCTCACGTAGTTCAGCAGCAGCCCAGATGCACCAGTCTGAGTTCCGGGGTCTTCTCCCTGCCATACACTCCCTCAGCCTTGGAGGCTGCCCTGGCTGCTGGAGTGGCCTGGGGGAATGTGCCTGGGGCCCCCTCCCCGCTCTCTAATCCAATCTGCAGCTCTAGCTTGTTAATTTTATGCTTCATCAGTCAGCAGCTGCAGGAGCCTTTCACTTAGGCGGGATGAGGCTCTGCTCTCCTCCACCATGGCCGCCTCCAGTTGACTTTTGTTGGATTTTTAAAATTTGTACTTTTAATTATACAAGTAATGCATGACTACAAATCCTACCGTAAAAAGATCTGAACACTAAAGAAGAATAAACGAAATGACCCCTTTACCACCCCCTCCTCCAAGGAAGGGCTGTAACAGTTCAGTGTATCCCTTTTAGTTGATTTTGCAGCGTAAATGCAGCCTGCTCTATCCTGCCTTGTGAAAAGGATGTCCTGGTTGCCAGGAATCCCCGGGTCTCAGCAGACCCTGTCTGGGGAGGGAGGGCACCCGAACAGAAGGGAGGAAGGTGTGGGCACTCGTGGCAGGGGGAAGCTGGAGGCAGGGCTAGAGGTGAAGAGGAAGGGGGTCCTTACCTTTCGGTCATCTTTGAAGGCATCAGCAGTGGCAGTAAAGTGTGGAATGACCTTCTTACAGTGCGGGCACCCTGCGTTAGAGGGGAGGAGAGAGTTACACATGTGAGGGAGGCTGCAGAGCCAGGGGCCCTGCCTGGAACCTCCAGAGAAGCCTTTCCAGGAGTTTCTCTCCACCCAACAGACTTTGGGGTTCATCTGATTCCCACCCCCTGCACACCCCACTGTGAGGGTTCACGTATCAACCCCACCACTCAGACCCTCCACTGCGTGTCTGCCATTGGCAAGAGGGCTCTGCAGAAGGCCTGTGCCAGCGTCAGGTCCATTCCTGCCCAGGACCTCCCACCCCGCACTCTCCCATCACACACCCACCCACAAAGCTGGGGGTCGGGGAGACAGACACTGTGGTCTTTCTCTGCAAGCTCCTTCCACACAGGGCTGCCCTCAGGGTCCAGAAGAGCCTGATCCAGGGTGCAGCGGGAGCTTTGGGCTTAGAAAGGAGGACGCATGCTCGAGATTCTCTGAGCCTGTCACAAGGTCCCTTCTCCCGCCCCAGTGACAGTAGCAAATCTCTCCACGTCATGACTGAGAAAGTGGGGCTGGGGAAGTAGGGGGCTGGGAGCAGCCCCTCTGCCTGACCCCGGTAGCTCATGCTTTGCCACTGATTCCCACATTCCAGCAGCCCTCACCCCAGACTGAGCAGCCAAACCAGGCCCCTGGTCCTCAGGCTGTCCTTCCTCCCTGCTCCACAATCCACCCGAACCCCAGATCCAGGAAAGGGAGACTCAAGGTCAGGCTAAGAGGAGGATAAGCTGCCAGGAGTCCCTGCCGTTTCTCAGGGCCTGGGTTCCCAACCCAGGGATGAGGATCCGTAGTTTTGGAGGCCCTGGATGGGACAGTGGTGTATGTGGTGCCCTGAGCCCCTCCAGCTCCAGTGACAGGTCTCAGGCCCGGGGCTGGGACCTGTGTGGGACCACTTTCTCCTCCTGTTTCAGCAAGCCTGGGGCAGCATCCACTGAGCAGAAAGCCCAGGAAGCTGCAGGCCACTCTGTCCCAGGCCCGCTTTCCTGGCCCTTCCCTCAGTGTTCGCCAATTAAAACCCAAGCCCACCCCTCCCAACCACTCTCCAGACACTGAACGCAACTGCCAAGAGAACAGAACCGCTTTGAGGGAAGGAGTTTCCTGACTGTGGTGATTAATTCTGATCAAAACACAGGTGGGAGAGGCCAGATGCCCCATGCGCAGACCGGGCTCCAGCCAGCTTCCAGACAAACAGCCCTCCCACGGCGGGGAGGGGACTGAGACACCTTGGCTCATCTGCTCTTTCCCTTTCTAAAGTAAGATAATAATGACTGGCATTTCAAAGGGCTTTGTGAATCCAAATTAAGGTTGAGCCACATGTGAATTTAGCACGTGAGCCGGTTCCTGAGATGGGTGGGACCACCCATGTGGCCTGGCTGGCAGAGTGGCCAGCTGGCCCCAGAGCAGTGTGGATGGTGATGGGGAGGTGGCTTAAGGGGATTTTCCCAGCATCCATCACAGGAGTAGAGAAGAAAGCTAGGCTGGTTACGTGTTACACCAGAACTGAGATAAAGTACCTAGCAGAGCCGAACTCATGGCAGGTGCTGATGGCAATTACAAGAACACTGTATTAATTTGACCCAACAGAGGGAAGAACGGCTCAAATTCACGAAGACATCATACTACAAAGGAATGATGGTATATAGCTTTCAAAACGTGTAAAGAGCACAAGGTGCTGGTTAAGAGTGTGTCAAAGTGTGCCCTGTGGCACCTAGAGGTCCCCTGTGAGCGGCACATGGACTCTCATTAAGACATCAGGCTGGCCGGAAATAAGCTACTCCCTTCCCCCAAATCTGGTGTCACTACTCATTTCTCCTTTCTAACCTCTCTGCTTACTGAAAGTATAGAGGTCACTGTCAGCCTAGTGCAAATTCCTGCTGCCATCAATTTAAAGTACCTAGGTCTCAGACTAATGGCCTTCTGGTACATCTCATTTTCTCATTATCCAAAAGAAAGAGCATGGCAGATGAATAACTAGAGGGGAGGCTGTTTTAGAAAGGGCATGAAGATGTTTCCCAGATGTGTCAGTTGGGCCAGAAGAGGCATGATTTGTTAATTTGGGCTCTTTAAAAAGGTACCACCTCTGTGTAACTGGAAACGAAAGCAGCCTCCCAGAGTGGGGAAAGAGGAACAAAGACCAAGGACAGGACAGAAAATTCCAATTCTAGAGACTCAGCCAAGCTGGCCTAAGAAGGGCAGTCACCATGACCAGACCATGATTCAGAGCAATGGGGGGAGGGGGGGGCTGGAACAGAAGAGAACAGTGAAACAGCAGGAGGAAGAGCTGTGTAGAAACTGGGCAGGTAGGAAGTTGGGACAGAAAATTCCAATTCTAGAGACTCAGCCAAGCTGGCCTAAGAAGGGCAGTCACCATGACCAGACCATGATTCAGAGCAATGCGGGGAGGGGGGGGGCTGGAACAGAAGAGAACAGTGAAACAGCAGGAGGAAGAGCTGTGTAGAAACTGGGCAGGTAGGAAGTTGGGGGAGAGGAGAAATGGGGGTTGGTGTTTGCTTTTTTACTTTATACCTACCTTTATCTGGTGTGCGACCTTTCTGTAGGATTTAGGTTCTTTATATATAAGTATATGTTATATACTACATAAATTATAAATCAGGATATATTATTTTTATCATTGAAAACATTTTAAAGAATTTTTCTGTCTTTAGCTAGTTCCCTCTTTCCCTGCCTCTGTCCACTGATGAACACACACGTCTCAGGAGCCTGGAGCAGAGCTCAGGACAGGAAAGTGCAGCAGGGGAGATGGGAGGCTCCAGGCACCAAGCCCTCTGCCAACAGCTGAGTCGCTAAGTGACGGGCCCCGTGTGGACTGTGTTTAGTTATTTTTGTCAGGGCAGTCTGTGAGGCCCTTGAAGCCGGCAGGGACCAGGCCTCCTTCCCTTGTATCCTGGGTCCCTGAAAACATCCAGCACACAGTGGTTACTTGAGGCAGGTCATTAGCACCCCAGCAGGGTAGGCATCTCCTGAGGTCTGGCGGGGAGGGGGGAGCATTTCTAGGGAAAGTATTTAGTCTGGACTTTCTCAAATCCACCCAGCGGCTGGTCAAGGACTCCTACTTCTCTGGCCAGGTTCCCGCAGGGAAAGTAATCACCCTCTGAATCGGAACTGTCACTAAAAGAGAGCACCAGCCCAGGCTGCAGGAAGGGCTCTGTCACTGACTTGCTGCCATGCCTTGGGCAAGTCAGGCATCCCCTGAGTCTCAGTCCTGCACCCCCAACTCTGCCCAGAAGGAAGACAACTTCTTAAAATCCACTCAGTCTTCCAGGCTTACTCTAAGGACAAAGGAGGACAGCAAGAAGCTCTATAAGGAACCGACAGGGCACAAGGCCCACTTGCGGAAGAAAAGGCAAAAACAGAGGAAAGTGTCAGCTGCCTGAGGGCGGGGTCTGAGGCTGGGCCAGGAGGCGACCTGCCCAGACAGTGAGAACTGAGGAGAGACTTTACAGATTATTGACACTGGAGAGGTAGGGGCAGGAGGTTAGGACTCGACTGAGCTGCCTGCTTCTCTGTGGAGCCCAGCTTTATTATCCCCATTCCATTACACGAAGCTGTAACCTGGGGGAGAGAGAGGGCAACAGAAGAGTGAGAAATTCAAGAGCCTTTCCTTTATGTATCAATGAACAACTTTAAAATGGGAATACACAAAATATGAGATCACAAACACCAACATTAGCAGACGTGTCGTTCCCTCCACTTAGGCTTGGATTAAAGTGGGGATCACGGTGAGGAGCTCGGAGTGACTATGACGGTACTTTTACCACAGTTTCAAATCCATGGCTTCAGAGCCACTTGGGAAGGTCAGGGAAAGGAGGCTGGGGTGGGAGTGCTCAGCAAGATGAGGGAAGCAGAGGCCTAACCGGGCTGGCTGAATGCCCAGCTGCTAAGTTCCAGGGTTCAAAGGTGAAGTCAGTGCCTGCAGGGATGGAGGGAGGAAGCGGCCGGGTGGGAGTTTCCAGGCAGTTGAGGGGACTTAATAATCACAAGGCAAGCCCCTGGCACAGACCGAAGCAGAGGGCTTCAGGACTGATGTGAGGACAGAACCTGACAGAGCTGGACCTGGATTCTGAAGGACCTCAGCCTGGAATGAAACGTGCTCACAGCAGACAGCCCAGAGTCGGCCTGCGGCTGCCCTGGTCCCTGGGGAAATCTCAGTTCCGTCAGGCCCACCCCTCTCCCTCGCCCCTCAGCGAGCGCCCCAGCTACTTACAAGGGGCGTAGAACATGACCAAGGCGTGCTTCTTCCTCTTCAGGGTCTCCCGGAAGTTGTCCCCAGCCAGATGCACCACGCTGGTCTGCTGCTCTGCCCAGGCAGGCTCCGGGGGTGGAGGGGACTCAGGACTGCAAGAACCGGGGGTGGAGGGGAGACAGTCATTAGGAGAAGCTCGTGTACAGGCAAGCGCTTCCGCCGCCCCCAACTGCTCAGGGGAGCACGTGAGAAAAAAAAATCACTTTGCATCCTTTCTAAAACTGAATTTAAAACCTCAGTTTAAACATGAAGAAGTGTGAACCATCCACAAAGATTCCCTCCAAGGAGCCTATTAAGAAGCCATTTTGTGAAGGTGTGGAAGACCTGAGTCGCTTTTAGGACCTCTCCAGTCTCCTTGCCATGGGGAGAAGCCCCTGCACCTGGGTTCCCTTCCCCTCCCTCCTGCCTCTTCTGGGACCCTGAAGCACCCTCCATTATCTTCTGCTCCTGAGCCTTTGTTCTGGTGGACAGAGCATGCGTCACGGAGTGAGGTGGGTCTGGGTTCAAATCCAGATTACTGATCACCTGTGTGACCTTAGGTAAGTTACCAAACCCCTCTGGGCTTCCATTTTCTTTTCTGCTAAATGAGTACAATTGAGACCTACTTCCTGGGCTCCTTATGAAGAGCAGAGACAGTGTATATAAAGCACCTAGTCGGTCAAGCAACTAACAGTTGCTAAGAGCTTATATGCTCTCATAAATGACAGGCATTCGATAAGGGTTTATCATTTTTCAGTCTCCTTCTGTTCACTGGTTCCCTCCACTCTGCCTCACAGAAGTATAGATCTCCAGGGTCTTTTAAAGCCTTTGCTGCCCTTGTCCCCCTCCCTACAACCACACTTCTCTCTCCCTTCTCTGAGAAGTGTCTCTGGGGAGTGGTCCAGACCCCGTACTGCCACACGCACCCCCTGCACTCCCTCCTTCACGCCAGCACCACCTGGCTTCTGGCCACCAGGCCTTGTACCCAGCGAGGGCAGCATGAGCGCAGCACCAGGCACCCCACGGCCTCTCTCACCTTTCAGAAGCCCTCCTACCAGAGACCCCTTCCCTACCTTCCCGACAGCCTTCTCTCTTCTTCTGGTTCTATCTCCGTGCCCCTGCAATTCTCATCAGATCTCATCCATCTGCGTGGCTTCCATAATCCCCTAGGCTGAGGATGACTCGAGCCCTGGCCTCTCACCCAAGCCCCCTATTTCCAGGTGTTCTTCAGGTATTTCCACCTGGAGGTCCCACTGTCACCCCAATCCCAACAAGACTTAGAACTCTTCCCTCTCGTCCACACTTCCCAAAACAGTTTTCTTCCCCAGCTTCTTCGTTTTGGTTAATGGCACCCCTGCTCTCGTGACCAAGACCGGCCCCTCCCACCCTTCCTGTCTTCCCCACTTCTTTGCCCTCCAGGTGCCCTGTCAAACACCCTGGACTCTTCGGCTGACACCAACCTTCTGCTCTGCCCTGTCCCTGCATCCTGCCTCTCCGGGCTGGCCTGCTGGTGGGCACATCTCAGTCACCCAAGCGCGGCCACTTGTGCACAAGCCTGGAAGTGCCATCAGCCTCCCCCGACACTGTCTGCTTGCCCTCCTGCTGGTGACCTCAACCCTTCATCTCAGAGCATCTGCTGTTTATGCTCTGCCTGGAGGATTCCTTCCAAGCTCCCCAAAGAACCACTATTTGTCCCTAGGCAAGGCCCTTCGCCTCTCTGAACCCAAGTTTCTTCACCAAGGAAATAGGAATAAAAACTCTGGCCTCAGTAGGATCTGAGTATGCAATGGGGCAACAGCTATCAAAGCACTCTGCAAAGGCTGGGAAGGTTCTAGCACTTAGGGGGTGGTGCTGTCCGTTACAGTGCTGCATGAGAGCTGCAGTCAATAATAAACACAGCTTCCTTTGAGTATTTCCACACACCATGCACTGTGCTAAAGCACAATAATCCAATGTAATTCTCTGGACAAGTCTATGGGGAAAGTATTGTCTCCACTTCACAAATGGGAAACTGGGGCTTAGCAGGGTCAAGTAAATGGCTTGGGGTCATGATCTGAGCGCAGGGCTCTTAGACTCCAAAGTCCATGCTCTTACCCTAGTGCTTTTCAGGCACTCAGCAGTGGTGACTATGGACAGGAAGGACAGAGACCCTCCATGCTCGCTATTTGTGTCCAGGCTTCTGGAGCGGGGATTAGCAACGATTAATGCTCTGGTTCCCCAGCTCTCTAACCACAGTGCAAGCACTAGGGACCTCACCTGAGGCCCCACCCTGCTCAGTCCTTCCCAGTAAACCAGCACTGGCACCACAGCGAGGCCAGAGAGGCGGGTGTGAAGAGCAACCTGCCTCCTGCACCAAAGGCCCGGAGGAGAGAACACCTCGTCCCTCTTGGAGATGAACCACTGCTCCATTCTGGTCCCTAAGACAAGGCCTGGCTACTCTCAGAATCTACCCCCAGTGATCAGTAGGAAGCTGAGACCTGGACCTGGCCAGCCCACTCACCTCCTGCCAGGGCCTCTCCTGAACCTAGCGGTTCATCCCATTCCATAAGCTGGCGTTTCTCAAAACCCCATGGCTGAGGGTTTCATTCACACCTCCTGAATCAAAGCTTCAGGGACAGCAGCCCTAGCATGTGCACTTTAAGAAGCACCTCAACACCTGTAACGCTTACGTCCACCCAGGTTTGAGGACCGATGTCCTAACAAAGTAACTCCTTCTGGATGCTGCTATTTTGCACAGTTCTCGCGTTACTTTGTGACCCTAAAGTCTTGGTTCTCACGTGGACATCATTATGCCATGTACCAGGGGCCTCTGCAAAGGCTGGAGTATGTCTTCTTTTACTTCATGCTCCCCCCAGTGCTGAAGTAAGGCAGTATTCTCAAATATCCAAGTTATGTGTGGATGCGCGTGTGTGTGTGTGTGTGTCTGTGTGTCTGTGTGTGTCTCGGGGGAGGGGTGTGGACAGGAGAAAGCACCTATGTGGTGGCCCAGTTAGTCCCCTCACAGGAGGGGGAAATGCTAAGAACTGCGGGTTCCACGGTCCTTGGATGAGCAATTGCAAGGCTCCTTGTGTTCTCTGGACTTGTAGGCTGTCGTGGGCTGAACTGTGTCCCCCGCCCCAAATTCATACGTTGAAGTTCCAATGCCAACTACCCTAGAATGTGACTGTATTTGGAGATAGGGTCTTTAGAGAGGTAATTAAGTTAAAATTAGGTTATTAGGGTAGACCCTAACCCAACCTCACACTGGTGTCCTTTTTAGAAGAGGAGATTAGGACACAGACACTCAGGGAAGACGGTGTGAAAACACAGGGAGAAGATGGACATGGAGAGGCCTCAGAGAAAGCAACCCTCCTGACATATTATCTTGGACTTCTGGTCTCCAGAATTGTGAAAAAAAATAAACTTCTGCTGTTAAGCCACCAGCTCTGTGTTCCCATTTGTGGCAGCCCTAGCAAACTAATACCTAGGCTGAGGGAGCTCTTCAAACCTTTATTTTCAACCCCAAACCACCACAGGCTGCACTGTGGACACTACTGAAGGCCCAGACTTGGGCAACTGTGAGTCCAGCTCTGGATGTGAAGAGCTGTGTGTTTCCTTCGTTCACTCAAAGGGAAAGGAATAAAATGTAGATGATGAAATCTGGGGCCAGGACACTGGGGAAGGAGTCCTAAAAATAGAAATACATGGTTTACTGGAGCTGATGAAACCGCACCCAGAAAGGCTACCCATGACCTGCTGGACGAGTACACGTGATCAGCACACCAGAGGTGGCGTCAGGATTGGGAAGTCATAGCTGTCCTGGCTCTTAGGCCCTGAGCCAAGGTCAGCGGCTCCTAAGGTTTACTTCATCTCCTCAAGGCCTTCCCCAGTGGCCGACAGCCAGGGACCAAGATGTGCTATCAAGACCAGCAGACTTACTTTTGCATCCACTCAATAAAGCTCTTCTTTGTTCTGAGCGCGGGCACTGCATACTTCTCTCCATTCTTAAAATACTTGAGTGTAGGAAACTCGGAGATGTGGAATCTTTCTGCCAGGGCCTTGTTGACTGTGGCATCAACAGCTGCAAGGACACCAGAGCTCTGGGACGGGGGAGAGGCCAACCATGCATGACAGCCTCAGATGTGGTGCTGGCAGAAGAGGAGCCCGGACGCCAGCCGCCAACCCACCGAGGGCCTGCCAAAACCTCACAGGGCGGGAACTTCATACATCACGGGAACAACTGGACATGGGCATGTCCATCATTCTCATTTGTGGGCTGAGATGAAGCCTTTTAATCTCCCCCACCAGCCAGGCTGTGTAGACTGTGGCTGTTCCCAATTGGCAGGCTCCCACAGAAAAGAGGGAGAAACTTGGGGCTTCACCCCAGAGCCATGACCTGGCAGAGGTCACCTGCAAGGGTATGGGAATGTGACCCTAATCTCTCTGCACCCCTCCATCCCTGGTAGACACCTCACCTATCTGACTAAGACACATCTACTCAGGGACACAGAAGTCCCGCAGGCCTCCAGGACCAGGAGAGCCGCTACAGAGCTTGCAGGGGAAAGTCACTGTAATGATTCTTATCACTGACTCTTTAGGAGAGTGGTGCAGGAGTTAAGGAAAGGAAGCTTACGTCTGCTTCTCCATGGAGGACTTCTGCTGCATTCTCAAACTCTGGTTTCATTTTCTTACAGTGTCCACACCCTGCAGGAAGAAATCAAGAGAAACCATGTCCATGGCATAGAGGCTCCAGGGATGTCCCCTGCCTCTGTAAGAGAGCTGGGTCCTAGTCCCAGATACCAGGGGTACCCAGGAGAAAAGAAGAACAGCACCAGCTCAGAGAAAAGAAATCTTTTGCCTGATCCACTGGAGGTGGGGGTGTGGGAGGGGCACAAGAGGCAAAAATGAAATAATTACATCAACAACACTGGTGATATGCATATAGGTCCTGTGTGCCAGGCATGGCTCTAAGTGCTTTATACCCTCACGACAGCCCTACAAGGTATGAACTACATTATCTCCATTTTACAGATGAGAAAACTGAGGCACTGAGAGGGTAGATGACTGCCCAAGGCTACATACACAGCCGCAGGTCACAGAGCTGGGCTGAAAACGCAAGCAATCTGGTTGGAGGCCACAGCCACCGGCAGCGTGTGCTTCCCGGCACCATGCTATTGTCACCATCATCTTCTCCAGGGCAGAAGGGATTCAGGGTCTTGAACTGGGAATAAGAATTCGCGTAAGCAAGAGTATGGGAAAACATCAAGTTCCAATTGTCCCAATAAGGGAAGAGGTATGACATGACAGGCACAGTGATCTGACTTGTCTTTCCCAAATAAATGGTATTTTCTTGGGATAAAGACTGCTTTGCCCTCCTCTCCTTACAACACTTGAATGCAGTAGTATGTTATGAATAATGACATTTGATACATTAAAAAGGAAGCAAGCACTTTGTGTCAGTGATGACAGGACATTTGTAAATTGCTTTCATTTTAGTAGAAAGCGTACTCTCTGGCATCTACGCTGAAGGGGCTGTGAGGCGAGTAGGACCAGACTGGCTCAGGCTGGAGATGACTCTAAAGGGAAACCTGGCTGGGAGTGTGGGGTAGGGGGGCACAGACAAGGTTAAATGGATGGCAGACATGTGACTTGGCCTTCTCATGGGGTGTGCTACTGCTTGGGAGCTTAGAGCATCACAATTCTACTACTGATTATTGGGGAAAAGAAAGACAAGAAAGGAAGACACGTGGAGACCAAGCAACATGCTACTAAAAAACCAACAGGTCAATGAAGAAATCAAAGAGGATGTCAGAAAATACCTCGAGACAAATGACAATGGAAACACAACTTTCCAAAATCTATGGGATGCAGCTAAGAGGTAGGTTTATAGTGATACAGGTCTTCTTCAAGAAATAAGAAAAATCTCAAATGAACAACCTAATCTACCATCTAAAGGAGTGAGAAAAAGAAGAACAAGCAAACCCCAAGATCAGCAGAATGAAGGAAACAATAAAGATCAGAGAGGAAATAAATAAAACAGAGACCAAGAAAACAATACAAAAGATCAATGAAACCAAGAGCTGGTTTTTTGCAAAGATAAACAGAATTGATAAACCTTTAGCCAGGCTCATCAGGAAAAAAGAGGACCCAAATAAATGAAAGAGGAGAAATAACAACCGATATCAGAGATACAAAAAATCATAAGAGAATACTATAGTCATATACCAACAAATTGGACAACCTACAAGAAATGGACAAATTTCTAGAAACATACAACCTTCCAAGACTGAATCAGGAAGACACAGGCAATCTGAACAGACTGATCACTAGTAGTGAAGTTGAATTTGTAATAGAATTATACACCATGATCAAGTGGAATTTATTCCAGGGATGCAAGGATGGTTCAGTATCCACCAATCAATCAACATGATATAACACATTAACAGAAGGAAGGATAAAAATCACATGATCATCTCAATAGATGTAGAAAAAGCATTTGACAAAATTCAACATATATTCATGACAAAAACTCTCATCAAAGTTGGTATAGAGGGAACACAGCTCAACATAATAAAGGCCATTCATGACAAACTCACAGCTAACATCATACTCAATGGTGAAATGCTGAAAGCCTTTCTTTTATAAATTTATTTATTTTTTTATTTATTTTTTGGCTGTGTTGGGTCTTCGTTGCTGTGCGCGGGCTTTCTCTAGTGGTGGTGAGCAGGGGCTACTCTTCGTTGCGGTGCACGGGCTTCTCATTGTGGTGGATTCTCTTGTTGTGGAACATGGGCTCTAGGCGCTTCAGTAGTTGTGGCACGCGGGCTCAGTAGTTGTGGATTGAGGGCTCTAGAGCTCAGGCTCAGTAGTTGTGGCGCACGGGCTTAGCTGCTCCACGGTATGTGGGATCTTCCTGGGCCAGGGCTTGAACCCGTGTCCCCTGCATTGGCAGGCGGATTCTTAACCACTGCACCACCAGGGAAGCCCTGAAAGCCTTTCTTCTAAAATCAGGAACAAGACAAGGATGCCCACTCTTGCCCTTTTCATTCAACATAGTATTGAAAGTCCTATCCACAGCAATCAGACAAGAATAAGAAATAAAAGGCATCACATCTAAATTGGAAAGGAAATAAAACTGTCACTATTTTCAGATGACATGATACTATATATAGAAAACACTAACACCTCCATCAAAAAACTATTAGAATAAATGAATTCAGTAAAGTTGCAGGATAGAAGCTTAATATACAGAAATCTGTTGTTTTCTTTCTTTTCTTTTTTTTTTTTTTGCGGTATGCGGGCCTCTCACTGCTGTGGCCTCTCCCGTTGCGGAGCACAGGCTCTGGATGCGCAGGCCCAGCGGCCATGGCTCACGGGCCCAGCCGCTCCGCGGCATATGGGATCCTCCCAGACCGGGGCACGAACCCGTATCCCCTGCATCGGCAGGCGGACTCTCAACCACTGCTCCACCAGGGAGGCCCTGTTGTTTTCTTTACACTAATAATGAACTCTTAGAAAAAGAAAGCAAGAAAACAATCCTGTTTAAAAACTGCATCAAAAAGGAAAAAATACCTAGGAATAAACTTAACAAAGGAGGTTAAAGACCTATATTCTGAAAACTATAAAACAATGATAAAGGAAACTGAAGATGATACAGAGAAATGGAAAGATAACCTGTGCTCATGGATTAGAAGAATTAATATTGTTAAAATGTCCATACTGGGACTTCCCTGGTGGTGCAGAGGTTAAGAATCTGCCTGCCAATGCAGGGGACAAGGGTTCGAGCCCTGGTCCGGGAAGATCCCACATGCCGTGGAGCAACTAAGCCCATGCGCCACAACTACTGAGCCTACACTCTAGAGCCTGCGAGCCACAACTACTGAGCCTGCGTGCCACAACTACTGAAGCCTGTGCACCTAGAGCCCGTGCTTCAGAACAAGAGAAGCCACCGCAATGAGAAGCCCTCCTCACCGCAATGAAGAGTAGCCCCCACTCGCCGCAACTAGAGAAAGCCTGCATGTAACAACGAAGACCCAACACAGCCAAAGATAAATAAATAAATAAAAAATTTTAAAAAGTCCATACTACCCAAAGCAATCTATACAGATTTAATACAATCCCTATCAAAATACCCATGACATTTTTCACAGAGCTAGAATAAATCATAAAATTTATATGGAACCACAAACGACCCTGAATTACCAAAGTAATCTTGAGAAAAAAGAACAAAGCAGCTGGAGGTATCACTCTCTCTGACTTCAGACTATACTACAAAGCTACAGTAATCAAAACAGTATGGTACTGGCACAAAAACAGACACAATGGATCAATGGAACAGGATAGAGATCCCAGAAATAAACCCACACACTTATGGTCAATTAGTCTATGACAAAGGAGGCAAAATATACAAAGAAGAAAAGATAGTCTCTTCAAGCAGTGGTGCAGGGAAAACTGAACAGCTAAATGTAAAAGAATGAAATTAACTTACATTTTCTGACACCATATATGAAAATAAACTCATAACAGATTCAAGACCTAAATGTAAAACCTGAAACTGTAAAACTCCTAGAAGTGAACACAAGCAGAACACTGACAAACTGTAGCAAAATTTGTTTGGATCTGTCTCCTAAGGCAAAAGAAACAAAAGCAAAAATAATCAAATGGGACCTAAGTAAGCTTAAAAGCTTTTGTACAGTAAAGGAAACCACTGACAAAATGAAAAGACATCCTACTGAATGGGAGAAAATATTTGCAAATGATATGACTGGTAAGGGGTTAATATAAAAAATATATAAACAGTTCATAAAACTCAATATCAACCCCCCCCAAAAAACAAAAACAAAAAACCCATAAAAAAACCCTAACAAAAAAACAACCTGATTAAAAAATGGGCAAAAGACCTGAAGAGACATTTTCCCAAAGACATCGCTAATCATCAGAGAAATGCAAATCAAAACCACAATGAGTTATCACCTCACACCTTTCAGAATGGCTGTCATCAAAGTCTGCAAATAACAAATGTTGACAAGGATGTGGTGAAAAGGAAAACCTGGTACACTGTTGGTGGGAATGTAAATTGGTGCAGCCACTATGGAAAACAGTATGGAGGTTCCTCAAAAAACTAAAAATAGAATTACCATATGACCCAGAAATTCCACTCCTGGGTATATATTTGAAAGAAACAAAAACACTAATTTGAAAGGATACATGCACCCCAATGTTCATAGAAGCATTATTTACAATTGCCAAGATACAGAAGCAACCTAAGTGTCCATGAACAGATGAATGGATAAAGAAGACAGATACACATATACAATGGTATATTACCCCGCCATAAAAAATAATAAAATTCTGCCATTTGTAACAATGTGGATGGACCTAGAGGGTATTAAGCTTAGTGAAATAAGTCAGACAGAGACTGACAAATACTCTACATTATCACTTACATATGGAATCTAAAAGAGTAAAACAAGCAAATGTATATAAGAAAACAGTAACAGACTTACAGATATAGAGCACAAACTGGTGGTTACCAGTGGGGAGAGTGAAGGGGGAAGGAGCCAGACAGGGGTATGGGATGAAGAGATACAAACTACTATGTATATAATAAATAAACAAAAAGGATACAGCACAGGGAAATATAGCCATTGTTTTGTAATAGCTTTAAATGGAGTACAATCTATAAAAATATTGAATCACTATGTTGTATACCTGAAACTAATATAATATTGTAAATCAACTCTACTTTACTTTAAAAAAAAAGAATCTGGACCAAAAAGAGAAAGAAACAAAGGAAGGCAGACAGACACATACCAGTATTATCAGAGAACACCTCCCACACCCTCCAGGAGCCACTGAGCCATGTGAACAGCTTTCCTGCCTCCATCTGAGCACTTGGCTGGGACAAAAGTTCCTCTCTCCTCCAAGGTCATTCCTGCAGAGCTCAGCTCCACGTGGTACTGAGACACAAACAGGTCCGTTCCATTCCTGCCTGTTCCAACTTCCTTAGTCCATTCTCAACTTGTTCCTCCCAGGGACAGGGGGCCCTACAGTGGCTACCCTAACTGCCCCGCTCAACACACACACACACACGCTGATAACAGAAAACCCAGGCCAGTGTTATCAAGCCCTCCTCTGGACAGAGTGCTCTGGGGGAGCCATGAGATGACTCGGTGGAGGAAACTCACTGATGGAATCCAGCCCAGGGAGTGGCTACAATTCTCAGCCGTACCAACATGTTGGTTCTTCTCAAATGGGCCCAAGCAAGGGGGAGGGACACCTGTGGGCTCATGGTCTGACTAGAGCCCACTTGGGACCCCCATGAACCATACAGGTATCAAAGTCATCATGATATTAAAATGTAAGAACATTATTTTCCAGAAATGAACACTTAGTGTTATCACAACCCATTTGCACTTTCTAAACAACTGAGTTACAAAAGCATTTTTTGTTTTGTTTTGGTAAATTGTTTGTTTGGAACTGAAAATGTGATTTCCCCACAGAACCAACCTTATACACAGATTCTATGCAGAGTCTCGAGAGTGACCACAAAAGCCCATTTAACAGGATGTACCTGAAGCATGTAGAGCACACAGTGCTATTTTTATTTCACTGAGCCGTGCCCCAGATGGAAAGCACACAGACCATGGTCCAGCTCGGGACTCCCAGCGGGCCTCTCTCCCTGCAGGCAGCAGCCGCCCACAACAGCAAAAGGGAGAGCATCCTCCTCAGCTCAGGGCAGACTCTGGGCTTTTCTGGGTCACTGACATTGTTGAGAATTTAAGCTTCTCCCCAACTTCTTCCGTACTGATGCATATATGTTCCATACTTATGAATAACTTCAGAGGGCTCCGAATGCCCTGACCGGCTCATAGACCCCAGGTTAAGAGGCCAAGGCAACGAAGGGCTGACTACAAGACAGTCATTTTCCCGGCGTGGGGGCCGTAGAAGAACAACGAGTTGTCCCCACAGGTGTCCAGGCTCAGGTATCCTACCACAAAGATCCGCATGTCTGGAGTAAATCCGATATCCTAAGGAGGATTCTACTGACTTAACATGACATATATTAAGACTTAAACTTTGGTTTTTTTTTTGATTCTCACTAAAATAAAAAGAATAAATCACTCTTTGGGGCTTACAGTCAGGAGGCTCTACAACTCTCAAAGGAACCCCCAGGCCTGCCTCCAGGCTGACCGCTCGCTGCACCCTGCCCCGAGGTGACCTCCCCTGACAGGGGCAGAGGGAGCTCACCCTGCATGAAGAGACACGGAGAAAAGGAAGCTCAGAGGCTCTCCTGCTGATGGAGGGTCTGTCACCCAAGAGTTCGGTCTCCCCTGGAGAGTAGGAAGTGAGCGGCCTGAGTGAGAGCCACTCAGCCCAGCAGAGCACAAGGGAGGACACCGGGGCAGGCCTCAGGAGACCCGGGCTTCAGGCTCCAAGTGGTGTCCATGGCAGGCGGGAGGGGCAGGAAGGGGATGCTCCCCTGACCACCCTCTCCTCTACCACGTTATGATTGGTGCTGTCAGGCCAGTGCTAGCAGGCCCCACGGTCAAGGTGGGTGGTGGGACTGGGTGGGAGTGGGGGGAAAGAAGACAAAAAAAGACAAACCCACTCATAGAAAACCACTGTTTCTTTCCAAAATGTCCCAGTCAATGAGGCAGGACCCCTGAAGATGAGAGAGTTCACCTTCATACCTTTGCCAGGCTCAGCCCTTTGATGCCACTGGCCACTGGGGAAGCAAATAGACTCCACATCGCCTGCCAGCTTCTACCAGTGGCGGGCCGGAGAGGGACTCTTAAGACAGAGAATTGGCTCACTGGGAAGAAGAGCTGTGACTGACCCATGATCTCTGCACTGGACACAGGAGGGGTGGCTGGAGGACATGCCAGGAGGCGCCAGATTCTTTGGCTTGTACTCACAGCTCTCTCCTGAACCTCTGGCCCCATCTCCCAGGACGCTGCCAAGTAATAAAAGCGCTCGCTCTCTGCACTGGCCTTCCACACACTATCTCAGCAGCCCCACGAGACACAGGGCAGGGATCATCAGAAATGATGGCTCTGGGAGATAGTGATAAACTGGGGATCCCAGGGCCACCATTAAACAAGATGGGATTAGAAGGTGGATCTTCTGGCTGGAGCTGTGACCACATGAGCTGACCTTTTCCCTGAAGTTCTGTCCCCCAGCACCCAGCTCACTTCATCACAGCCCCTGCCCTGATGGATGAGACCTCTCCATGCAGAGTGTCCACCTGGGCTCTGCCCCCTACTTTGAGTCTCCAGTTCACTCCAGCCCCACCGAACCACCTATTTCTCTTCTACTCACAAAACACATCTTATTCATATCCTCCTATGGCATTTCATTTTGTAGGGCCCTGTGACTATATTGCTGTCTCTTGGTATTTAGGGGTGGCCAGGGCATCTTTTCAAATCATAAATCATATCAAATTCCCTTGGTCAAAACTTTCCAATGGGGCTTCCCCGGTGGCGCAGTGGTTGAGAATCTGCCTGCCAATGCAGGGGACACGGGTTCGATCCCTGGCCCGGGAAGATCCCACATGCCGCAGAGCAACTAAGCTCGTGTGCCACAACTACTGAGCCTGTGCTCTAGAGCCCGTGAGCCACAACTATTGAGCCCGCATGCCGCAACTACTGAAGCCCGCACGCCTAGAGCCCGTGCTCCACAATGAGAGAAGCCATAGCAATGAAGAGTAGCTCCCGCTCACCGCAGCTAGAGAAAGCCGGCGTGCAGCAACAAAGACCCAACACAGCCAAAAATAAATAAATAAATAAAATTAAAAAAAAAAAAACTTTCCAATGGCTCCCATCACAAGTGGATCGAAATCCAAACTCATTCTCACAGCCTCAAGTCCCACACCATCGGACTTTCCTACCCTCCAACCTCAACTCAGGCCATCTTCCTCCTGTCCTCTACTCTGCAGCCTGTGGCCTCTTTCTGCTTTCCTATCTCACCAAGCTCATTTCTACCCCCATGGCTCTTATCGGGCTGTTCGCCTGGAACACGATCTTCCCTCAGGTCTCTGTGTGGCTGATCACTTCACATCACGCAGGCTTTAGTTCAAATTTCACTTCTTCAGAGAAATTCCCTGACCACCTGACCACCTAACCCCAAGAAGCCTCAACCCATCACACTCACTTCCAATAGCCTGCTTATTTTCTTGACTGTACTCAAAACAGCTGGAGTAATCTGCTTACTTGAAACTTCCAATCCCCCAAGTGGATGTAAGCTCTCTAAAGGCTTGGATGTCCGTCTCACTCACCACTGAGGATGGCATCCCACACACTTTGTGAATGAATGAACCTCATGGCTGTGTTGTTCAGGTTATAACTGTGGATGGCATCCCACACACTTTGCGAATGAATGAACCTCATGGCTGTGTTGTTCAGGTTATACCTGTGCACACAAGGTTTAACTGAACTAAATCCTTTTGGGGCAAAAGTCACACACTAGCAACAAAAGTTGCTAGTTTAACTAAACGCCTCTACTTAGTGAAACTAGCAGCCAAGCCAGTTACTATGTGCATACCCTCCTCTCCACACCACTATTTATACACTTCCCCTGATCCTTACTAGGTCTGGAAAACATCTTTGGAAATCTCCAACATCTCTGGATGTTGTCCTGAAGTTACCACACATTCCCAAGAGTTCTCTTGATAGCCTTACGGTTTTCACTACCATCATCAACTCCCTCTGCTCCCCAGACAAGATACTAAGGCTAAGCAATAAACCTCTGTAAACAGAGTTTGTGACGAGGAGACCAGCCAGGCCCCAAGGAGGAGAGAGGTCTGGCGGAGCAAACGTCCCCCTCGCTGGCACCTGCCTGGCCTGGGCAACTGTGGGTCATGAGCAGTGACTGCCTTGACCCCAGCCTCCGGGCCTGGCCTTCAGGCTGTCCTGGCAGTGTGGGCTTCAGGAGAGCCAGAGGAGGATGGTCAGAAGCAGGAGCAGGACTCCAGCCCACTGCGTTTTACCGTCCTGATTGCGATTTGATGGGCCATTAAGTTTTACTGCCAAACTTCCTTGTTGGGTTTTTATCAGCTGTGTAAGTACACTTACACTGACTTTCATGACCTGGCAAAGAGGCTGCCCGTCAGTTCCTTGACCACACTCTTTTCTGGCTGTGGGAATGTTGGCTTCCCGTCAATCCCAAACCTCCAGATCCCTCTGGATTCCGTTAACTTCAGTTACACCTATGATTTTATTGCAGGTCAGCTATGGAGACTCTCCTGGCTCCTGGAACCAGAATTTTCCAGGAGACCAGATTACTTTTTTGTGTGTGTGTGTGTGGTACGCGGGCCTCTCACTGTTGTGGTCTCTCCCGTTGCGGAGCACAGGCTCCGGACGCGCAGGCTCAGCGGTCATGGCTCACGGGCCCAGCCGCTCCACGGCATGTGGGATCTTCCCCTACCGGGGCACGAACCCGTGTCCCCTGCATCGGCAGGCAGACTCTCAACCACTGCGCCACCAGGGAAGCCCAGAGACCAGATTACTTTGGAAAGCTCCCTAGTACCTGGTTCTCAAGAGGAGCCTGGATTTTCCTACCCACATTCCTACTGCCTTGCCTGGACCTTGGCTTGTGCGTGCCAGGGAGGTGGGGCTCCTACAGATGCTAGCAGAAACAATGATGCTGTAACATTGTGATGGCCCCCCAGAAACCTCTGGGCTCTTTCGAGGTTTCCCACTGTATACGCACCAAAGCTGACTTGTAGACACTCAGACACTCTGGGGCAGACACACACTGATGAATGCCTCATCTACCACGCAGCCCTCTTCTAGCACAAAGAGAAAGTTGGGATTTTTTTTCTTCCTTTACATTAGTGTAAAATGTAGATAACAAGCTTTAAAATTTTTTCTTCCAGGCTTCTACCCTAAGGAAGTAATCTGACATGTGGACAAATATTTATGCATGAAAGTGCTCTCTTCAGCCTGATTTACAGTAGGGAAATACAGTAAACAACTCAAACCTTCAACGTTATGGTGCTGGTTAGGTAATTTATGGTGCCATTATATAATGGAATATTATGTGACCACAAAAAGTATGTACAAATAAGCATTTTTAATAACATAAGAAAATACTTACAAGATAATGTTAAGAAAAATGTAAAGGAAAAAGCAAGGAAAAAAGAACTTAACGAATGAAATGAAATCCCTTCCTCCCACGTGGCACAACAAACAAATGAAAAATCCAGATGAATTGGTGCTTCCCTGGTGGCACAGTGGTTGAGAGTCCACCTGCTGATGCAGGGGACGCGGGTTCATGCCCCAGTCCGGGAAGATCCCACATGCCGCAGAGCGGCTGGGCCCATGAGCCATGGCCGCTGAGCCTGCGCATCCGGAGCCTGTGCTCCGCAACGGGAGAGGCCACAACAGTGAGAGGCCCGCGTACCGCAAAAAAAAAAAAAAAAAAAAAAAGAAAAGAAAAATCCAGATGAATTAAACAAAATGAGAAAAACAAAAATATTATCACAAAATGCAGGGCACTATTTTTAAATCCCGGATGTCAGGATGGGAAAAGGCAGCCTCGCAGAGGGCTTGGTGATGAGGCTGTGGCCTCTAGAACTTGGGTTTTAATCCTGGCTCTATCTTTTTGGCTATGTGACCTTTTGCAACCTTCTCAACCTCTTGGTGCCTCCCTTTCCTAACCTGTAAAATGGGGATAATCACGATATCCACTTCACAGGATTTGTTCTGAAGATTAAACGAGTTAATATATGGAAAGTGCTTCAAACAATGCCTGATCCACAGTAAGTGCTCATTAAACATTCTAGCTTTTATTTGACTACCAAAATGTAGTGCTTTTTTTTTAAGGTTTTTTTTTTTTGATGTGGACCATTTTTAAAGTCTTTATTGAATTTGTTACAATATTGTTTCGGTTTTATGTTTTTGGTGTTTTGGCCATGAGGCACATGGAATCTTAGCTCCCTGACCAGGGCTCGAACCCACACACCCCTGCGTTGGAAGGTGAGGTCTCAACCACTGGACCGCCAGGGAAGTCCCGAAAATGTAATGCTTTTGTACACTGAAAGGAAGCATAAAGAAAGTTAAAGTAAGCAACAGACTAACAGAGAACATCTGGAACACAGAAAATAGAAAAAGATTAATATCCATAAGTATGGAGCTCTAGGTCAAGAAGAAAAAGACAACCCAGTAGAAAAATGGGCAAAGGGAATGAACAGGTGGTTCACAGAAGAAACATGGAAGGTTGATTACCACACGAAGAGATGCTCACCTCCCCTGGAAGCCAGGGAGCTGTGCACAAGTTGCCCCTTTGCCCTTTTTAGCAGGAATGTAGACAGCTGATAGCATCCACGACTGGCGGGGATGCAGGCTCCGCCATGCACTGCCAGGTGTGGTGAGCCCTTTCTGGAGGGAAGTCGGCAGGTATCTATCAAGGCTCAAGCACACTTGCCCCAGGGCCCAGCACCTTCCCTTCTGGGAGGCTAACATGCCTAAACGTTTAGACACGCTCCCAAATACATATGTTTACAAATGTTCACTGCATTGTTTGAACAAAGACTGGAAATAGATGTCTATGATGGGGATGGTTTAAAATCTATGGCATATGTAAATTATAAAATACTATTTGTTAGTTTAAAAGATTGAGGTAGATTTATATGCTAACATCTATATTTACACAAAATTATCTTTAAGACTTACTGGTAAGTGGAAAAAAAATGCAAATCACAGAAAAATGGATAAGAAATGATCCCTGTTGTTTAGGTAGAAGCACATGAGGAGAAGGATAACCAACTGTCAGCACCGGTCAAACCTGGGAAGGGAGACCAGGTGCGGAGGGGACTTTCACTGTTTACACCATATTCTTATGCATCCCTTGAACCTTGCACTGCCAGTAACAGGAATGTTGTTAATATTGTTCTTAAATTATTTGCGTAATTAAAAAATAAAAGTGGTAGTACAAAGGAGTTTTATAGCAAGATGGTTACACAAATCTACATGTTAGGAAAACAAATCAATTTAACTTTATGGTAATTTAAAAAAATAAAAGTTAAAAACGAGGGAATAATAAAAGAAAATGCAACTAGGAAGAATGATGACAAAAAATGGAAAGTGGTTCCTACCTATGGGATTATAGGTAGTTTTTTTCCTTAATCATTTATATTTCTCTGTACTGTCTACATTTTCTACAGAGATCACATATTACTTGGGAATAAGACATAAATGAAGTAAGAAGCAGAAATTCTGGAGTCTGACAAGGACCTGCTGCTGAATCCAGAGAGGCAGCCCAGCCCTGGAAGGCAGGCCAGGCCCTGTGGCCTCCAGCACACACCTGCTGCTGGGAGTTATGGCAAAGGAAACATCTCATCCTAGGCGGCCCGTTGCCAAGGAAAGGGGCAGAGCTGTGGACGGGTCGCCGTAGCGCTGGGGAAGGGGCAGCAGGGGTGCCCTGGGGCCCCAGCAGCCTCTTCTTAGGCCCCTGTCTGCCCCGTCAGCACCCGCATGGGAGAGACAGGCTGCTCCTCAGGGTACCCCTTCCTGGGAGCCCCACTGTGTCCCTTCTACCTCCCCATGTGAGTTGACACTCACTCGGTGGGGCGGGGGTCGTTACAGCACTATGTCCTTCCGGGCCTAACGCAGGGCTGCAGGTACACGGAGAGGGAGAAGCAGGTAGACATTACTGCAGCAAAATGTACAGTGACAAGAGAAGACGAGTAACAATGTACGGTGACTCTTCTCGTTCAGAACGCTGCAGAAAGAACCAAAAGTCACCGCGGGGCGGTGGCTGCTGGTGTCCTGCTGCCTCGCCCTCTTCGGACACCACTTAGTGCTCTGTGGGGTCAGGGGGCCAGGCCTGGTGCCGCGGCCTCCCCCATCCACTCAGGGCCCCGCGCCAAGGGCCAGATGGACGGCAGAGGGGCCCGGGCTCTGTCCTCGCACCGCATGGTGCCCACACCCCTCTAGGAGGTCACTGCTCACATCACACTGTCCTTCCCAGGAGGCCCAGGATCCTGGACAGTGGGCTCTGGAGGGCACACCTGCCTGCGAATCTTGGCTCTCCCTGCTCCCTTGGTGTGAGCGGGGCCGGGACTGGAGCTCACGTACGTGGAGGGCCCCGCACTGTGCTGGGGGGCTGAGCTTATCTGTTCAATGACAACTCAGGCACCGGGAGTACGGGCTGCAGAAGAATCTGTGTGGGGTTTCTAAGGGACTCCAGCTGGGAGGGGAAGGGAGGAAAGGCTGAGATGGGAATTAATGTGGCAGGAAAGCTGGAAAAGAGGGTAAAGAAGCAGGGAGCCAGTGGAGATGTTTACTAATATGCAACAACCAGCGACCCAGGTGCCTTTCCCGCCAAGAACCGAGGAGTACGGCTCCTCCGAAGGCACCCAAAGAAGGTTCCAGGCAAGTGGGACCCGGAAAGAAATGAACACTGAGCACTTCCTCTGTACAGAAATAACACTGCAAAGAGAGACCATGGCTCTTTCTGGGAGTCTGTATCAGGAATAATGTTAATCCTCTTCTCTATATTTTCCTATATTATCCCTTTATAAAACATACACACACTCCTTTTCAATTATCAAAAGTCATCAAGATAAATTCAGCTTTTTAGTTTGAGCTCCACTATTTCAGTCTGTGGGGATCTTTTAAAATCTTAATACAATTGTTCGATATTTTAACTAGCTCCCTTTTCCCAACTCTAACCCTTGCAGATTTGAAAGCTTGCCTTGCTTTTTATAGTTTCAACAAAACTGCTTATAAAAAAACAAGTACCACCCTCTAGACAGAACCAGGCCAGACTGACAGTCACAGAGCACCAAGGGGATGGTCCCTTCATGGTGGCCTCACACTACCCGGTTCTCCCTACTGCACTTAGGAAAACAACAACTCATTTTTGATAAAAGAAAGACACACTAATTCATCAACTTAGCAATCCTATCCCAAGAAACAAACCAAGCACATCCTTAGTAGAATCTACGGGAATAAGACATAATTGGCAATCCTTAGTAGAATCTATGGTCTTCTATGTTGATAGATCCCAACTTGTTTTCCTAGGTCTCCAAAATGGTCTGTTTCTTAACCTCTCCCTGTTTGGTCTGGGATGGGCACCTGTAACCCTGTAATTCCCGGAATTCACATTTTATTAGCTTGGGAAACACGAGCCAGCACTGCCAGTCTCTGGCCTCCTGACATTTGTCCTTTTCTCTAGGTCCCTCAAACACCACCAAAGTGGTTTTCTGATCACTGTGGGCTCTGGGGAGCACTCCGGCACGAGATGCCCAGCTAGGCAGCTAAGAGGGAGGGCCCTGCTGTCAGTTCACCCCTCCTGGGCTCAGATTCCTCTCTAAACCATGTACAGTCCATCCCTTCTAAAGCCCACACTCCTAGATAAAGGAGGAGGACTGTGTACAGAGATTATTTAATGCAAAGCCACTCCCATCGGGTGGGAATTTAAACAGGCAGTTCTTCAGGGAGCTTCACCTCGGGCTTTTGCCCTGATCCCTCTCACTCTGCCAGTCCAGCAGAAATACACACACACACACGCAAAGCCAGGGGGCTGACAGACACCTCATCAGAGAATGTAGGGTCCCTAACAGGCAGACACCCACCAATAGAAGCCTCAGATATTTCCATTTCCTAAATTTGAATCGGAACCCTCTCAACAAGGGTAGTGTACCCATTAATAATGACTAATGGGGAAAACAAAAGCTGCCATCTGGTTTCTAGTTCTCATTCTCTAATTTAACTCTCAACAACCTCATTTGTTCGTTTTCTCATTCATTAAGCCCTTACTCTATACCCATAGGTGACTTGGATTGGGGGAGTGACGATCATTCTGGTTCAGAGAACGAGGAGGGTGCATTATAAGGGGAGGGGGTGGGGAAGAACTCTATAGCCAGGCTCTGGGGCCCAGACCCTGCAAGCATCAGGTACTACAATGGATTGCTAACAACCTAAGAGCACAAGAAAGAACACAGACCAACATTTTTGCGGGTCTGCAGTCAGGGTTCTATAAAGAAAGGGCTTAATAAACAATTATTAAACAATTCCAATCTACCAGGTACATGTTGTTAGGATTCATCAAAGGGGATACGTACTCTTCATGCTGTGATGCATAAACCACAAAGCACTGCTCAAACCACTCTGCGCTCTTCCAGGAGCCAGACGGCTCTCTCAACACAGACTGGAAGCACTGACACGCGGGGGGAAGTTCCCGGGGGGGAACTGAAAACAGTGAGCTGGTATCTGCTTCTACTGCTGGGACAGGGACGCAGGCAGGGTGAGTTCAGCTCTGGACGCAGCATGACTCCCTGCGAGACTTGCTTCTATCAGCAACTCTGAGACTGGCCAGCACACCTCAGCAGGGAGAGCACTGCAGTGCTGCCTGGCGGGCATTCATCAGGTACCTTCAACCACAGGGATGCCCGCACTGAGCCCTTGCAGGGCTGGGCGTGGAGTGCTCCTAAGGCCCCCTCTGTCATTGCCCCTAATTAGGAGGCCCTTTGAAACTTCGTGTTTTGGGGTTTTTTTAAGGTTTTTTGTGGTCATTTTTCTAGAAATTCAGAAGAAGAAAGGCCAAAAATAATTTTCCTTTGGATTCTCTTAAGAATTTGGCACTTATAAGAAAGGAGGACTTGGGGAAATCCCCAGTAGTTGTCTGTATATGAACAATTCCTGATTAACCAAACTCATGTGATACTACAGGGGAAGCGGAAGACAGGAAGTCCAGGGCTCAGCAGTACAGGACTCACAGAGCAGTGCCATTTCTCCGCGCAATAGTCTCCTTGTCTGTAAAGTGGGGTTAATCATATTCGCTTTGCAGCACTGTGGGTAAGATAAAAGGAGATGACCCTGCAGGCAGCCACTTGGCCACCGTAAGGCAATACACAATGAATAGCGTAAGGATCTCTATGACAAAGATGATTAATGAAGTATTCTCTCACTAAAGATGCCTCTGTGGACTGGGCAATTAAGACACTGATCCATGAAGTAGTTCTTTTTGCTTTTTTTTCCTCTTACCCACCATCACTGGGCCCAAGAGCTGGCAAGACGCTATGAGAGGAGCACCCCACACACATGCACTCTGTCCCAGGGTGCTGGGGACCCACCTTCTTCACCCATCAGGATGGGCCCACCTTTCCCAGGAGCTGCTCCCTGGAACTCTGTGCCCAGGGGCTGTCACTCCCTTGCTCACCTTTCCAGAAGCAGCCTTCTCCCTCTCAGAAACGAATTACAATCAATTTTCCATTCTCCACGGGAATGGGGAGGACACTGGCCTAGAAAACTCCTGAGCCACAGGGCTTTTCAGCCAATACGGCAAACACATTTTACAGCATTCACATGTTTTCCTTCCTTGATCCACAAAGGCTGCTTCAGGCTGTGACGGATGTCAGCTGAAGCAGGAAGAAGCTCTTCTAGATGCTGCGGGGTCTGAGGCTCCAGCCCTGGCCTCACTGTGCCCTTGCAACTACTGGGCAAGAGTCGGGCCCTCTTGGGGCCTCAGTTTCCCCACCTGTAAGCTGAGGGATGACTGCCGTCCTAGGTAATAACTAAAGGCTCAGAGCGGCGCCCGCCCTGCAGCGCCCGAGGGAGGGAGGCGGTGGCAGAGAGGAGCAAGGTTCCACTCACATGGGGCGTGGAACAGGACGAGCACAGAGGAGTGTTCCTTCACAAACTGGTCAAAGTCTTCATCGGTCAGGTGATAAACGGAGCCGCCCTCATCTGCCCAGGGAGTCTCGGGGACCTGGGGCTGTGGCGGCTGCGGACTGGAAGACCAAAAACAGGCAGAGCTCAGAGCACGCGCCGGGGCCCGCACAGCCCTTAACCCCAGCGGCTCGCACGGCCTGCTTCAGGGGCGCACCGCGACCCCCCGGAGGAGCGGAGCAGGACTCCTCGGCCCTGCCCACCTCCACCGTCCCCTCAGAGCCCAGAGGTGCTCAGCTGATAGCCTGTGGCAAACAGTCGCTTCAGCTGCAGCCCTCTGGGCAGATCAAGAAACCTCACTTCCTCCCTAGAATCGGGGCGTTTGTTAGCATCTCAAGGTCTTTCAAACTTTCAGCCAACTGGCAAGAATAAACAGCAACAGCAAAGAGTGACCTTTGGCAAAGTTAACTGTTGTGCTGCGTGGTGCCCACAGGGCGGGGAGCGGGGAGAGGGAGTTAGAGGGGAGGGGTGGTGGTGAGGAGGAAAGGCAGAGTGTCTGAGAAAGACCAAATACCTGGGAAGGGCTGGGGGCTGGGGAGGCGGGTGCAGGGCGTTCACCAACCAGGGTGGGAGGAGGGTCGTAATGAGAAAGAGTGGGGCCCAGGGGAACAAGGCACCCTAACTATGACAGCATCCAGGCTACATCACAAACCCTTCCTAGAGACTGGAACAAAGCTATCTGGTTCTCCAGAGGCAGTATGCTGGAGAAGAAAGGGCCAGGCTCAGAGGTCAGTCCAAATCCACGCTCTGCCACCACGAGCTGCAAAACCTCAGGCTGGTGCTTAACCTCCCTGGAGCCTGCCTCCACCTGGGACAGCCATGTGCTGACATCTATGTCACCAGCTGTTGTGATGGGGGAGGCTCATAGCTGCCCTCTCTTGCTCCAAAGTTGAGGATAATAAGGCTGCTAGTGACAAAAACTCCCTGATGCTTTATGAATACCTTTGCCAGAGCACCTTAATCGCTACTTTGGAAAAATGCTTTAGGATGACAAATGTGAAAAGACAACCATTGTTTCCTGCCTTTGAGAGCTTACAGTAGAAAAAAAGTGTAAAGTTCCAGCAGCCAGGGCTGAGAATTCATGAGACCAATGTTGCCCACGCAACGGAATCTGCAGCCCTCCCATGCAGCTGACACAGTGGAACCTGCCAGCCCCACCCTACGGCACAGCCTGGGTCTGACGGCACCTTCAGAAGCCCTCTCTGGTGCTTTGGACGAGGCCCCACTGGCAGCTTCAGCCACCCTGGTCTGAAGCAATGGGAAGTGGCAGGGAGAGGGCAAACCACTCTGAGCCCACGCACATCCAATGTCAGGTAGCACTGATGGCAAAATCAAGCTTTAGAATGAGTCACCAGCCAGACAACGGTCCCAGACAAACACCAAGAAACCTAGGTTCCAAAACCTGGGCTCAAAACACCAATCCCTGAAAACATCACCAACTCCACTTCGGGGAATCTATCTTTCCAGTACACCTGGACACATGCAAAATTACGTACATTCCAAGGTATTCATTGTAGATGACTTGTCATAGCAGAGACTAGAAGAACCCAGTGTCCCTTGGTAGGTAAACTGCAGTCCTTCTGCACGATGGAGGGCTGAGCGTGGTAAAGAAGGACAAGGAAGCTCCCCTACACTCTGATGTGGGTGGACTGCTGGGATATACACAACAGGCCATAATGTGCTAACTTCTGCATAAAATAGAGAGATAAAAAATACTTATTCATGTTTGCGTGTTATCTGCATAAGGACTGATTAAAGTTGTTACCTCTAAGGGGTAGGAGGGAGAATAGGATGGAGGAACCAGATAAAAGGAAAACTTCAATGTATAATTTTTAAGTATCTTTTAAAAAATTATTTTAATTATGTGAAGGGAATCTATTCTAAAATTAAAATAATTTTTAAAAATCCAGCAAGACTATACACACAGAATGGAGAAGCCATGCCTCAGCAGCAGTACAAGCATATGAAAGTGTCTGAGAAATTTCTAGTTAAACACGGAGGACATACTCCAAAACCACTAAAATAACAGTACAAGAGTTTAAAAAAAAAAAAAGGATGAACCCACCAGAGCAAAAAGAACAGGGAAGACAACAGCAAAGAGAGAAAAAGAGGTCAGTGCAAATTTAGAAGCTAGAAAACCGACTCAGCAAAAAACTTCTGCCTTTCTTAGAGGGTGGAAACTTGAGGTGCTGGGTGTTCAGAGGGGGCAGGGGCCCAAGAACCACCCTAATATGCAAAGGCTCTGAAGGACCAGGAGGACGCCCTTAAAGCAGGGCTGTGGCCTGGGGCTGAATGGGAGGCCCTCAGATCCTGTCCGTTTCCCAGCAGCCAGGTGGGTGCCCCTCTCCCACTCAGTGGACATCAGGAAGTTTGCTTTCTGGAGAGGCCTGCAGAGCTGGGCACAGCAGTAAGAGGGCACTATGAACTATGCTTTTTTTACTGTCTCTCTCCTTAAAGAATGGGGCTCCCTCTAGATTATCTCTCTACCTCCTACGCCTAACACAAAGCAGATACCCAATAAACTCTTTCTGAATCAACAAGGGAATGAGACAAGAATAGTTGAAGGAACTGGAGGTGTCTAACCAGGAGAAGAGGAGACATGGGGAACACAACAGTTGTCTTCAAACATTTCAGACTGCACTGGGAAGAGAAACTAAGATTTATTTTCTATGGCTCCATAAAGGAGAATGAACACCAAGTGGAAGCTCCAGAGAAAGAAACTTTAGCTCAACAGAACTAAGAATGTTCTATCTACAACAGAAAAGAGAGACAAAGCTGGACTGGGAGTCAGAAGACCTGGCTTTGCGTCCTGTTTCCTCCACTTTCCAGCTCTAGGGGCTTAGGCAACCAGCCTGACTTAAAACATCTACAAGGCAGTATATTTGTAGGCCCTTCTTCATCTGCCTTGCAGGTACATCTAGACAGATAATGGACGTGAATGTATGAAGTACTACCCAAATGTTTCTAGATATCATTCATAACCTCAATAAGAATCATTCAAACATGAGTGGACACCCTCAAAACGAGTCGAGGCCCTGTCCTCTGAGGTGTTTAAGCGGGATGGAGTAACTACATCTGTCCTAGAGGTAACACAACGCTGAAATGGAATTGCTGGGGGCAGATTCACTGACTTTCACATTCCCTTCCAATCCCGCAACTCTGACTTCCCAGGTTCTCCAGGACTGGGAAGTTCACACAAAGCACGTCCTTGCCTGAGGCAGGCGCACATGCCATTGATAAGAAGATGCAACTCAAAACATGACAAGTCAAGAACGCTTTGTGTTTGTTTTCAGTCCACTTCTGGTTAGTATAAAAATACACAGGCAGAAATGGGTAGCTAGGTCAAAATGGATTGCCACTTCTGCACCCTCTACCAGCCAAGCCCAAGTGAGTAGCAGGAAATCTGCAGAGAGTGGAATGAGAAACGCAGCTGCCAGAAGCACAAAAGGGCACACTGCCAGGATCATCGCATCTACCCCAGAGCCCTGGGGCACTCCGACACCAGGGATGCCCTGCCTGGCCCACTCGTCAGTCACATGTCAGAGGGCAGGATTTGGCTCTTCTCTCCTGGGCTTCTGAAAGTCATCTAGAGCAGCGGCCCCAACCTTTTTGGCACCAGGGAGTGGTTTTGTGGAAGACAATTTTTCCACGATGGGGGTGGGGGTGGGGGATGGTTCAGGCAGTAACGCAAGCGATGGGGAGCCGCAGATGAAGCTTCGCTCGCTGGCCCGCCACTCACCTCCTGCTGTGCGGCCCGGTTCCTAACAGGCCATGGACCACTACCGATCCATGGCCCGGGGATTGGGTACCCCTGATCTAGAGAATTAGCAAGGCTGGATCCACCCTCATCCTTCTACATTTGGTGACCATAAGCCATGAGCAGCCAATGGAGAGGCCCAAGGAAGAAGTGCAGGGCAGCAGGAAAGGTAGGATCACTGCTACCCACCTACCAGGATTTGGTGGAAACCTGGTGAAGACTTAAAACACCTGGCACCAGGAACACACACACACACACACACACACACACACACACACACGCGCGCGCGCGCGCGCACAGCTGGGTATATGTTGGGGGGAACCTAGAAGGAAATTTGCCAAATATCACCACACATTATCTTTGGGTAGTGGAGTAAGGGGGCCACTTCTCCCCTTGTTTAACTAAATATTTAGGTTTTTCAATAATGATATAGCTCACTGAATAGCCTTAAAATCAGAAAAGACTTTTTAAAAACTTCGCACAGTAACATTGCTAGATCTTTTTTTTTTTTTTTTTTTTTTTTTTTTGCGGTACGCGGGCCTCTCACTGTTGTGGCCTCTCCCGTTGCAGAGCACAGGCTCCAGACGCGCAGGCTCAGCGGCCTTGGCTCACGGGCCCAGCCACTCCACGGCATGTGGGATCCTCCCGGACCGGGGCACAAACCCGCGTCCCCTGCATTGGCAGGCAGACTCTCAACCACTGCACCACCAGGGAAGCCCACATTGCTAGATCTTGCTGAGGCATGAGATGAGGCAGCTCACTGGGGGTCCTTAAGGAAGTCGCCTCCCTGCCCCCGGCTGTGCTGGGGGAGTGGGTTATGGTCATGCCTTTGGAGGAGCTGCCCCCATGTGTGCACCTCCAGCATAGGGACCACAGGTGGTTGGGTGGCTCCGGAGGTGCTGCCCAGGGGGACCCGGATGCTGTCTTCCCTTCCCCGGCGTTACCCCACCAACCTCAGCTGCCTGGAGACTGGAGACCCAGGGTGAACCAAAAGCTGCTAACAAGGTCTCCTGACCATGGGGGTGAGGAGAGGGAGGAAGGCGGAGGTGGGAAGTGGGGAGGGCCAGCCCAGGACAGGGATCAGGAGGCAGCCCTGGGGGTAGGAGTGGGGCCCAGGACAGGGTCTGGTGGAGGAGCTGCGGTGGGCCTGGGTGGGGTGGGGGACGGAGTGGCGGAGTCCAGCGGGGAGATAATACCCCGTCTCAGAAAAGCCCCTGACGTGTTCCCCTGGTCCAGGGCTAGCAAGCAATTCTGAACACTTTCTAAAAAAAAATAATAAACCTTATCCTTCCAAGAAGATACGAGTGTATTTTGAAGCCAGAAAAGGTTAGAGAAGGGGGAGGGAAACAGATTTTATGCTCTGGTGACAAATGAGACTGCCATTTGTTGAAACCTTCTCCCAAAGCAGAGCGAGATATGTCTGGCTGGAGGAGAGGACATGCTTATTATCAAGTGAAAAATGAAAACAGGGGTGCGAAGGCCCAAGTTAAGACAATGAGTACAGGATAATGGGGAGCTGCCTTCCTGGGCAGGGGCTGGAAATAAGGTAATAGATGGAGACAGAGATGTGAAAATGCTTCCAAGAAATAAAGGACACCATGCAAACATGGTTCTGCCACGGTGTTTTATCTCCTGGGCCCCCGGGAACCCATGGAACGGAAGATTGAGAGTTTCAACCTTTAGAATCAAATAGTTTGTTGTGGGTTTTGGGGGGTTTTTTTTGGTACAAAATTTATCTTCCTTTCCCATTCTGAAAATACACATTTTCAACCTCATTGCTTTGGATAACTAATTCTTTAACCCTGTGCCCCTGCGGTAATGATGTCAATAAATATCCACCGTGCTGGCAGCTGGGGAAAGGGCAGAGGCTCCAGCCAGAACTCGGGGGAGCTGCTGCCAGGGGCCAACCCTAGCCCTTCTGTTTGTCAGCTGCAGGAGCTTGGACGAGCTACTTCATCACTCTGCTTAGTTACCTCCTTCATGAAATAAGGGTAATAATAATATCTTCCTTACGGGGCTGTCCTGAGGATTCCATGAGACATAAAGTGCTTAGAACAGGGTCAGCCACAAAGTGGAGCTCCCAAAATGCTCCAAAATGCTGTTCTTATTCTAAGCACTGTGTACAAATAACCACACACTGGCAGTGACTGGCAAGTGCCAGGCCGGTGACAGGCAGAGCCCAGAGCAGGTGAGTGTTCCGGGGCGGGCTTCAGGAGAGCTCCGGCCACGGAGAAGGTGTTGGGGAGACAGACAGACTCCCCATCCAACACACCAGTAAGGGTCCAAGCATCATGCAAAAGTCACACACCTAGCATGGGGGGCGGGGGACTCCAGGTGCATGGGCGGTTTGGGTTATAAGGATCTAATCACATTATAAACAGGACCACAGGTTGCTATGAAGCAGCTCCGCCGGGCTGCACGGTGAACGACAAAGCAGTCTGCAAATCTAAGGCATGAGGACACTTCTTAGCTTCATGGCACATAATACAAAGTGTTATGTTTGAAATGAGTGTTCGAGTGACAACTCTATTTTCAGAGAGACTTGCAGCGGAACCTCTCTCACACCTGCCGTCCTGGGTGAGAAATACTTCTAGCCATCGGGTAGACTGAGGGGAAAAAACCTATCTGAAATGCAGTCATCACGGCCAGTCACACGAAATCCTCCCGACTTGCACGTTCTGCACGCACAGATCCCCACCCTCACCTAGATGCAGCCCACAGACAGTTGCGTGGGCAGCACAAAATGGTCCTTTCTTTCCTCATTCTCTTCCCAACCACCAGCCGGAGCCCTGTGACCAGGGACACCCTGGGGCCCGGCAGATGCCCCTCCCCCTCTGTACCCTACCCCCCACCCCCCCTCCACCAGGGCAAACGCCAACTTACTTCTTTAGCCACTCCACAATGTCCTCAGCTGTGGACCCATAGCTGTCGTACTGGAACAGAAACCGTCCTTTCCTGTGAAACATGAGGAGACAACGTGGGCTCAGCCAGGGAGGCAAACGCCGTCATGGAGGGGAGCGAGCATCAGCAGAGAAGCAGGGGACTTACTCGAAATAGCAGATGGTGGGGTAGCCGCGCACGTTGTACTCCTCCTTGATGTTTTCAAATTCCGAGGAGTAGACGTTCATCCCGGCCAGCACCTGGGAGCAAAGGGAGAACAGACCTGTCCACTCTCCGCCCACAGACACCCTCACCTTGCCCATGCCTGCCCAGCTGTCCCACCAGAAACAGATGATGGGGACGAAGGCTCACAGTCTGACGCACAGCCCAGGGCAGCGGGGGCGCAAGGCTAGCCAAGCCAGCTGGGAACGATGCCCGAGTGCTCTGGAAGAAGCAGTCATCTGGGCCCAAGGGCTGCCCCCGATACAGGCATTCCCTCCTGCCTGCCCTGTGGGAAAAACCATCCCAGAGCAAAACAAAGTTCTGAGGGTTGAAGAAGAAACCTGGCCTTGTTACCAAGGTCAACCAGGTCCTAGAGTGGGTTCACTGCCACCCAAGTACATATTATGCCTTTTCTCTGCCCATGTCAACTAAGGTTGTACTCTTCTCCCAAGTTATGGAATCACCACTGAGCCACTCTACCACTCTAAGGCACCCTTGGACACCTTCCTGGATACCTCAGTCTGTCCGCCCCAGCTTCAGGTGCAACATTCTCAGATCTCAGTTAATGTGGCCAAGGAGGTTGCATGGTTCTCATGACCATCCGCCTGCCTAACTCTCCTCCCTCCAAACCCTGTTAGGCCTCCTGTGGGTGACCATCACCTACAGCATCATTTGACCATCATCTCTGGAGTCTGAACATGTTCTGGTTGCAGGGGTCCACATATCCAACACCGCTGAATGGGAAAGGAAAACTGTAGTAGCTGTATTACTGATGACAAGCCTATGTACTAAGAACAACCCAGAATGCGTCCCCTAGAACTCCTTTCCTGAAGCAGGAACTTTTTTCTATATGGCAGGATCAGGTGCCCGGAAAAAGGACTTTGAATCTGTTCTCACGAGAGAACAGTGTGGCCAGATTCAAGAAGACTGTTCCACAACGCCGGGTGGCATAGAGGGACAGGGAGAGGAAGTTCAAAAAAGCCAGCAGCACTTACAGAAGCAGAAAGAAGAAACCAGGAAGCGGAATTTTGCTGAATAATATGTAAGGAGGCATAGGGAGAGAAAACGAGAAAGAGCAGTCTCAGTGGACAATGAACTTGATTCAGAGGACTGTTTCTACTCGGCAGTTGCGTGACCTTGGACAAGTCACTCACCTTCCCTGAGGTTCCCTGTTTGGAAGATGTGGGTGAGGAGACTATCACAGGGCTCTTAAGAGAACTGAATGGGATGACCCAAGTCAGAGGTTTTAGCACAAAACTGGTGCTCAAGTTCTTTATTTCCTACCAAATCCTGGGTGATGGGAGCTACCTGTGCCTCTGGCAGCTCCATCCCTAGAGGCATCTAAACATATCTTATGAACCATTTTAAGTACCTAGCACAGTGCCTGGCATACAGTGGACACACAATAAATGCTTGTTAAATCTGTTTTTTTTTCTCCCACCCCCTTGTGGGATGCTACAAGGAATACAGGGAAAATAAGCCTGAGACAGAACTTACTAGAAGCCCTGGAACACTCTAAAAGCCCGTCTGCTCACTTCCCCAGACTGATTCAGCAGCCTGTTCCAGTAATAATTGTCTACTTTAGAGTTCTTTTTTAATGTCTAATTGATCTCCCCAGTGTCAGTGCACATTCACCACAAGATTAATCTTCCACATCCTCCTCTTTCATTACATCACTTCCCGGTGCAAAACCTTTCAATTCCACTGAATGCAGGCTAAAGTCTAACTCCACACTCAAAGACCATGTGGTCCCTGTCTCGTTTTTTAATTCTTCTTTCCTACAAAACCCTTAATTGTGCACCTGCTAGGGTCTAGGTTTTTAATTCTCCCAGGGATGAGACAGTCTGAGATTTCTGCACAGGGAGGAAGTTGGACTGTTTGCCGTCTGGGGCCCCTTGCAGATGGGAATATACCACAGTGGCTACGAGCCTGGGCTCAGGAGTTAGGATGCTAGGTCTAAATCCTAACTCCTCTCTCAGTAGATGTTTTCCTTGAGCAAGTCACAGTTACCTCTGTGCCTCAGTCTCCTCATCTGCAGCCCCCTCCTCTGGCTGCTGTGAAGACTAAATGAGATGGTACAAGTAAAGTATCTACAACACTCAAAATCTGTTAGCCGTCTTCACTAATACCACTAAGAAGCTCTGCAGATCTGCTCACACTCCCAGAACCCATGCTGTATTCTCCTGGCCCTGACTTCGAGTATTCTACCCCCTTTGCTCATGTTGCCCACTCCCCCTCTCTCGGCTACCACCGAAGACTTATCCATCTTTTAAGGCAAATCAAACCCCACTCCCCTAGGTGGCCTTTCTAAACCACCTTTGCTTGTGATGAACTCTTAATTCTCTGAGTTTCTATAGCACTCCTGACTACTTTGGGGTCATTTATTAGTTAATGAGATAACTGCTTTTTGAACAACTACTTACACACACTTTTTGGGGTTTGTGAATCCAAATGAGGCAAAACTGGTCTCAACCTAAGGAGAAGTTAGGGTCACCGTGCCTGACACCGAGCCACGTGTGCTTGGGGGGCCAGTCGGCTGACACAACATGATCTTCCCATGTCCAGCCCATATTGTGACAGGAACCATCAAGGAAACTCCACAGAGCAGGAGCGTGTGAGCTAGCGGTCAAGGAGGGTAAGACTTCCACAGACATTCCAGGAAGAGAAAATGGAGACAAGACAAAACAAGGTGTGGCTCAAGAACCGAGACCATGTTGGTTTCACTGTAGGACACACAGAAGGGAGTAGGGAGAGAAGGCTGGGCGAGTTCACTGAGGTCGCTGTGGACCAGGCTTTAATGTCTAAGAAACCAGGACTTTATTCAGGAGGTGCCAGAGAGCTATCGGGGGTTGTGAGGGGAAAGTCACAGGTCAGGGAGACAAGTCAGCAGTCTTTGGCAACCACCCTGTATGGGCTAACCAGGGTCTGACCTGGGCTGGTGGGCAGGGAGAGGATGCAGGATGTGAGGGGGAGAGATGGATGACAATGGCTTGGCAAAAGGGCACACTGACAGAAGAGCCTGCGGTGCTCGGGAGGAGTCGTGAAGGAAAGCTGGCCACCTGCCAGATGGAAAGACACTGAATTTTATTTTAGACATCCTGCGTCTGGGACCCAGGGAGAAGAATCCAGACCAAGATGGGAAGCAAGCAGTCTGACATGTGGTACTGGAGCTTAGAGACTCAGGCTCCATGGAGCTACATTTTGTTGAGCTATAGATGTAGATAAAAATCACTGAGGGAGGGCTTCCCTGGTGGTGCAGTGGTTGAGAATCCGCCTGCCGATGCAGGGGACGCGGGTTTATGCCCCGGTCCGGGAGGATCCCACATGCCACGGAGCGGCTGGGCCCGTGAGCCGTGGCCGCTGAGCCTGCGCGTCCAGAGCCTGTGCTCCGCAATGGGAGAGGCCACACAGTGAGAGGCCCACATACCGCAAAAAAAAAAAAAAAAAAAATCACTGAGGGACAGTCCATAGGAGACAAGGAGAGTACAGTGCCAGGCCCTTGTTCCAGTGTGTTAATAAGAAAGGAAAGAGGGTGAAAAGCAGACCCTTGGCAGCACCCCGTTCAGTGAGTGGAAGGAACAGTAAGCACAGAGCAGTGGGAGCCGCGTGGAGGTGTCAGTCATCTGTACCTGTGAAGTGTCCGCAGGTTATAGAGCAGTCTCCACGCACCAGCCCGTTCGCTCTTCCAACAGCCCAGTGAAGTGGGCAGGGTTGGTGTTATCATCCCCATTTTAAGGATGGGGGAAGTGAAGGCTCCAAGGCAACTTGCCCAAGATCTCCCGGTCGGTTAGTAACAGCCAGCACCACAGTCAGATCTGCACAAATCTGGCACCAAGACCGACACATTTCACTGTTTACACCCAGATGGCCCATCATGGCCAAGGTTAACAAAAGACTCAGTGTGAACGTCAATAACTGGCAAGGCTGGGAAGAGGAGACAGACGAGGATGGGCTCTGCTCTGAGACGGGGAGCGGCTGCTGATGAGGATGTCAGTTAGTAGGAGTAGGTGGGACAGATGCCGATGACTCACCAGATGTCAGTGACAGCAAAAAAAAGAGGCAGATCTGAGTCTGGAAAATGGCAAAGGCTGTGCATCCCTGACCCAGCCTCGCTTCCAACTTAATGACATCATTAGGTTGGACACCTCCCAAGAAACCTGTAGAGGAGGAAGGTTTCTAACCCCTGCCACAGACACGGCCAGCCAAAAAGGGCCCAAAGATGACAGAGATGAAGAGGAAACAGGAGGTGCTAACCCAGCTGGATTTCAGCAGCGCGGTGGGGAGCAAGCTTTTGATTTCAGGGGACCAGCAGCCCATCTCTGCCCCGTGTGCAAGGACGAAAAGGAATCCACACCTCTGGCTGCCCCGTTCCTGGGAAGCTGTGGCTGCACCATGAGCCCTGGCCTCTAGAGGCCTCCTGAAGTAGGTGATGTCCCCGGTGGCTCGGACCCTTCCTCCTTTATGGAGCTGGGAAAGGGTGAGAACTTTTCAAAAGGTGCTTTCCTAAGAAACTAAGGGGAAAGCAGAACAAAACAAACCCCAAGTAAGAAAATACAGAAGCAAAGTAATGGATGAGTTCACATAACACAGAGGTAACTAACACCTGGCCAAAGCTGGGCTTGACTGGCCAGCCTCATTGGGTACCTGAACAATCCCACTGACTTTTCTATAACGTTGTCCAGGGAACTGGGAGGGTCACCTTTTTCTATTTCTTGACCTGGGCCCAAGCAGGAGAAGCAGGCACTGGGTTTTGTTTTGTTTTCTTTTTCCATTTTTGGAAGCAGGTACTCTTAACAAGTAATCTTCAGGGCTAACCTTGCAAGTGAGCCTATTGTGAACCCAGGGCCAGAAAAGAACCCAGGGCCCTTGTCCCACAAACGTCCTCCCACTTTGCCTTTGTCCTTAGGAACTGATGCTCTGAATTCCTTTCAAAAAGGAGAAATCGCTTTTAATGTAAATATAGAGCTTAAAATAAAATGTACCCAGTAAGCCACCTGCTCATTCATTCATTCATCAGCATGTGTTGGGCACCTACTCTGAGCTTAGCCTGTGCTCTGTGCTGAAGATATACTCAAGAACTCACATCTCAGTGAGAAAACCTTATTATAATTAGTATCAGCTGGTGGACAAAGCGATCCAGAACAAAAGCAAAGATGAGCAGACACAACCATGCAAGGCAGGGACAGGCTCTGGGGGAGCACAGGAGGGGCCTGGAGGAATGCTGAGTTTGGCAGGTAGAGGCAGCATTGGCTGAGAATCTTCCAGAAAGTGCACGAGACTGGCACCAAGACCTCACCTGCTTTGACGGAGCTGGCCAGCTTATTTGTCATCTGACTGGGGCTGGAGTTCTTTACCCTCCACTGCACTACAGAGTTTGGAGGGTGAGCTGAACGGTTGTCTAAGTGTATATGGGTGCAGCGGAAAGAACTCTGTGGGTAATTCAGTCTCTTCTCCAGGCGAAATAATCTTAAAATATGGTATCTATTGAGGCCCCAAAATGTGAAGTGGAACTTCCCCAGAGTGATATATGTGTGCCCCAGGGCCAAACGTCTCTAGGCAAGTTGCTAAAAGTTTATTAGTGAGAAACAAGCAGGACATTGGTGTCTCCCCAGAAATGAGGTCAAAAGAGAAAGCACCTGGTTCTTTGCAACTCAATCCTGGGGCCAGCGAGCAGGGCTGTCACCATGCTCAGGGGCTGCCATTTAAACTTTTTTTAATTGACTCTGAACTCATCAGCAACTTAATTTGATCCGTAAAAATCATGATGCAGTTTTAAGATCTCAGGACTCCCTTGGTGGGACTCTGGCCCACCCCACTGAGGTGGCACCTGATGACCTTTCATGAAAGGAATATGGATTTTGCCATGCTCTCGGAGGAGCTAGCAGTTATTTTTCTGTTGCTACCAAAAAAAAAAAAAAAAAAAAAAAGAACAAACACCCAAAACGAACAAAACGAAAACCCCCAAACCTCTGTGGCTCGGGGTAAGTGCAAAAATGGACAGACCTATGGCACAGAAGAGACAAGCCTGGCAAGGCGAAGGACACACGGACACGACCAGGCCCGTCAGTGACTGACGCTCCGCCCCGGGTGAGGTCTGACTGCCCCGGCCTCCCCTCCTGCCTCACTGACCATCCTGGTTGCTCCTACTTCTCTGAAGGCCCGTTTCCTCAGTGGCTCCCCTTCCCCTCCTGTTCCTAAAGGCAGGCATCCCTGAGACAACCCTGTCTTCCGCCTGCTCCCCGGCACACTCTCCTTCCGAGAACCCGTGGGCTCAGGTTTCCAGCTCCCCACTGCCTCTCCCTGCTGTGGTTCCAACGTTCTTCCTGCCCCACAGGAACCACAGAGCCCTGCAAGCCCGGGCAGGAGGCTGCCTCATGGACCCTCTCGTGCTTTGGGCCCACCCTTGGTGTCACCGTGCCCCCCTTTCTTTGCCACTGGGCTCCCCGGCACCGAGAGAGCCTCGGCCTGCTTTGGAGCCCAGCCCCCATCCTTCTAGACCCCTGACGGTCTGCTGTTGGCCCCTGGGTGTTTCGCTGGTTTCCTGGCTCTGTCGTTACTGGTCTTTGACAGGCGCCAAATTCTCCTGGTCCCAGCAATTCTGGTGAGTTCTCAGCATCCACTGAGAACAGGTCTCTGAACCACACGCCTGGGGCGGCAGGGGTGCAGTAATAGAATAAGTCCTTCCCGTGATTTCAAAACCTGCCCTCTCCCCTCGCCCTGTACCCGTCCTCCGCCATCTCCCAGGGAGAGAGGGAGAAGTAGGGAGCTGGCAGGCAGCCCCGCCTGGCCCATGGCGCCTCACTTACGAACTGGCCCCGCAGCTGGGTCGCAGCCTTCTGGAAATGCGGCATTATCCTCTTGCAAACGCTGCACCCTAGTCACCGGCAGGAGAAAAACCAAACGGTTACAATTGGCCCCATGCTCCGCCCTCTCTCCCCTCAGGCCAACCTCCACCAACGAGCATTTATCCCACCTCCAGAAGCCAGGACTGCTCCAGGCTCTGGGAGCACATGGGGACAGAGGCAGAGGCCCCAGATCCCCAAGAGCTGACAAACCCCAGCCCAGCAGTCACTCAATAAACGCGGGACTGACAAGCAAGTGTGACGCAGCTGGGGGAGGGCAAAGCACTGAATAACTTAGAGCTGAGGATGAGTTCAACGGGAATTCAGGGAGCCAGAGCAGGTGCCAGGAAAGCACCCACTGTGTGCGCAACTAAAAGCCTCCCCTCGCTGCCCAGCCAGGGGCTGCAGATGAACCTGAATCAAATGCTATTAGGAGGAAAACTGTGCAACCATACATATAATGGCTTTGAGGATTTTCTGCCTCTTTTCCTTCATCAACAATGAATCACACCATGGCTAGAGGCAGCCGAGCGCTGGCCAGGATCAGACACTCAAGTTCTTATCTTCCCTCGACCTGCTGGATGGCCCCGACAGGTCACCTCTTTGGGCTGCTGCCCCTTCCAGCAAATGAGGGGTGTTGGACCAGATGGCCTCAGGCCCCTTCCAGCACTGACACTGGGGAACTCTGTGATGTCTTTGACTCAACCCTCTCTGGTCCACCACGGTCACACTCCTCTCCTGGGTGGTGAAACCTCCAAATTTGGGGGGCTCGGGGCCCAGACAGCCAGGCCCCAAACACCCACTACTACTTCAGAGAGACTCTTGATTTAAACCCACCCCTTCCCTTCCACCAGAACAAGCCACACATAGGCACTGACCCTGCAGGACACGAGCCCCCGTTTCCTCAGACAGGAGGAATTCCGACACACAAGGCTGTTACTCTTTCCGACAGCCGCTCTGCTGCAACACAGGCTCTGAGATGCTTCTGAAGGGCACAGACTCCAAGGCTGCCTGGAACCCACGTCAGTCTGGATGTCATCTTGACAGGGCACAGTGGGGACAGGGCCATGCAGTGGCAGACGAACAAGCTCTAATCCACGTTTAGCTAATGCCTTGGCAGGCCCGTGGGCAGAGTAACGCAGGTAGAGAGCTGCTCTCAGCCACTGGGCCAGATATAGACACTGCAGAACCGTGAGCAGGTCAAAACTCCCCGGAGACCACCTGAACCTCCCCAGCACCAAGTCTACTAGACAAGATGCAATGTAGGATATTTTGACATAAAACTCTCAAAATGCCCACAGCCCCCTCCTTGACGTTCCTGCCTGGCAAACAGATGGACACACACACACACACACACATCACCGCATTACGCCTGGGCTTAAGTACATGCCGTTAGTTCAGGCTCAGACTCAAGGAGACACAGGAGCTGCTGTGAGGTCAGCCTGCAGCGCAATCCCATAGCATCTGCCCTCAGAAGACAAGAGGCACCTCTCCCCAGCAGCTGCCCCACAAGCACTGGAAGGGAGGAATATGACACTTGTCAGGGGGCCTTGTTCCCTCTGTGGGGATTCGGAGAGGAGAATGGAAACAGAGACAGCAATGCCAACTCCCTGGGGGTGCCCAAGCTCCGCCAGGTGGATGCCACGGGGTAGGGGTGGGAGGCCTCACGGCAGAGGCAGAGGAGGGAGCTCAGCTCTGGGGAGAATGAGACCCAGGTGTGCATCACCCCTTGACCACTGCTGCCTGTGTGACCCCGGGCTAGCAGTGTAAGCGGTCTGAGCCTCAGCCTCCCCCATCTGTAAGGTGGAGACAACACCTGCCCTGCAGGCTGAGGGTAGAGCCAACACCTGGGAGGGCAGGCAGAACTAGGCACCAGCAGGGGGGCCTCTACCAGCACAAGGCCTGAGAGCCTGCCTCCCCGTCCATGGTGGGGTGACACTTCCACCGGGAATGGGGATGTCACTCCACTCCCCCGGAGAGAGGAGGAAGGGGGCACACGTGAAGCCCTTCACCACCCCCCCTTTAGTCAGTGACTTCATGAGATGGGGGAAGTTGGACACCCACTGGGTCACACTCAGGAGTTTACTGCCTGTCCTCACAGGTGTGGCCTCTCTCCCCCAGCTCTGCCGGTCTACAGCCTGCAACAACATTATCCCCCGTGACTCCTAAACAAGTGTCAGTCAGCCAGCTCTCCCCATGGGTGGAGTACCGGTTGAAGAAGTTATTGAGGCGAAGAAGAGATGGAAGAGTAACAGGAAGCTCTGGGCCAAGCCAGTTGCCACTTGAGCTTTACCAAAAATAGAGCTGGTACTGTGATCCCTATTTGAGTTTATCTTTCAACTGATTCATTCGGGAGGAAGGGGAAGAGAGAAGACTAATTATCACTCTCAAACCCCAAAAGTTAGAGCACCAGCCCTTTTATTTTCTCATTAATTCAGTCAACAAACATTCACTGAATAATCAGTAGGTCCTCGGGACCCAGACTTGTCACAACTAAAGGCTTCCACTGCCTTTAGGTTCCTTCATCCCAATCTTTGATCCTTTAAGATCAAAGAATCCTAAAGGACTTCCCAGTTAGGGAATTGGTGTTTCCCAGGAATAAGCTGAATTACGAGGCCATGACTGCTTGGTTGGACTAGTATAATAAAAGCACAAGCTTGTTTCATTAAAAACAACAGCAACAACACAAACTGGGGACACCTGGGACCCAGGAGGCCAACCAATCTGATCCCACACAAGTGTAAACTTAACAGCCCCGAGTTTTCCCCACTACTCATTGACACCTACAAGGATCCTAGCTTCTTCTGTCCCAGCTTGCTATTCTACAAAGATAATAAGCCTGCTCGCAGCTCTGCCTGCTGTGATGAGGAGGATGGTCGCCCTTCCAGACAGCCTGGGGAGTCGGGGTGAGGCAGGGGGGAAAGGCACACACACTTCGGTACACATTGCTAGTGGACCTCTCCCTGTGATTACCTACTGACATTACGCTGAAACCTGCACGGTTATACCATGACCCTGCCTTGTGACACGTACTGTATACTGACATCACTGTTTTAGTCTCATTTAACCAATGTGTTGAGACCTGAAGGGTTCTAAGATAAACGAAGGGAGGCCCGTCCTTAAGGGACTACGCAGGCAGGATAATTCCTGAAGCAATTCACAGCTGGGCAGGTAGTAAGATCCCTCCAAGGAGAAACAAAAAGGGGTGAAACCGACAAGTGAATATTAATAGAGAGACTGACCCGGGGTTACAGAGCAGACCGCCTGGGCAGAGCCGGCTCTAATAGGAAGTGGGACTCCAGGGCCTCTTTCCATGGGCAGGCACACCCCTGGGGCAGGGAGTGGTGGGGGAGGCTGGGTGGGGGTCACCCAGCCATCAACATGGGCTGGGGAGAGGCTGCTGTCATAGTGAACAAGCCACAGGCCCAAGTCAGGCAGAACCCACAGAAGGGCATCCAGCCTGGGGAGGCATGGTCAGCAGGGTTGAGATGGGAGGAACCTGTGCTGGGAGAACTTCTCAGGAAGGGGGACTGGAGGCAGGCTTTTAAGAGGAAACAGAACCCTGTGCCACAGCCTGTGGTACCCACTCGAGCCACAGACATGCCTGGGCACACCCACCTCCCATCACACACAACCCCCCCTCGCTCCGGCCTTTAGTCCTTTGGCTTCCTGAAGGCACGTGTAGCTCACAGAGATAGAGCTCTAAGGCTGCACACAGGCTCTAAACCGAGGTTTTTCAGTCTGTCGGGGGGGACCAGTTAGACTTCAGAGGTGGCCCAGATGGGGGAACACCTGTGGCTTTGAGGACATACTGTCAACTACTCTACTCCACAGTTGTAGCTTGAAAGCAGCCACAGATAACATGCAGATGAACAGAGGTGGCTGTGTTCCAACAAAAATTAATTTACAGAAAAGGCAGCTGGCCCACAGGCCATGATTTGCTGACCATTTATTAGAGGGTTACGAAGTAGTAGGAAAAACCAATTAATGTTTAAATAAAACAATGAAAAAGAAAATATCAACGTGCTCTACATCTGGTGGAGTGGATGGCAAGTAGTAAGGGTAATATGGTTTAGTGAAACTTTTCAGCTTACTTATATACACTTTATGTACCTATAGTACTGGGCTGCAATGTAAAATATGTTTAATACTACAAATACAGTCAAAAAGTTTGAAAGCCACTGCACTGATCCAACCCCTTCCTTCCCTTACAGAAATGGGAACTGAGGCACAGAGTGGTGAAGGACTTGACCAAGGTCACCCAGCCTGCTGGTGGCACGCACAGCTGGAATTAGAACTCAGGTCTTCTGGTCGTCATCTCAATGATCCTACTGCTGTTCCCACAACCTCTTGCCTCATATAGAGACTGAACCCCAATAGTGGGCCCCTTTCTCCCTGGTCCTGATCCCTCGGTCCTCCCAGGTGGCTCTGCAGGAGCCAGAGTTGGACGTGCAGCCGCCCTGAGGCCGGCCAGGCTCCGGGCGGTCAGCAGCAGCAGCCAAGGAGAGCGAGCCAGAGCCGAGGTACGGCTCCACCGGGCACACGGCTGCCAGCAAAGGGCTACAGGCCCGCAGGAGGCAAAGGGCGGGGAAGGCGGAGGGACCTGGAGCAGAGACCCATGTTGCTGCTGGGGGAAGAGGGCAGAAGGATGCGGAAGCTAGTGAGAGAAAAACTGATGTGGACCACAGGAGAGGCGGAGCCAGACGAAAAGGCAAAGACAAAGGAAAAGAGGTGCAGGCAGAGACGGTGTGAGCACCGTGACTGGGCGTTCTAAGTGGAGGCCCGGGGCTAGTTCCCGGTTCCCCTCGCGCCCCCAGCGGCCCCACCCAGAGTCTGAATGTCTGACTTGAACCCGAAGGAGAAAGTCACTCACAGGAAGCATAAAACATCATCAAGATCGGCTTCTCTTCCTTCTTCAGGAGCCGTCGGAAGTCCTGAGGCACAGAGAACACTGCAGGTTACAGACAACGCAGGAATGGAGACGACATTCCCGGGGAACCACAGTGGCGGGTGGAGTGCGGCGTGCGGCGGGGGTTTGGAAATCCCATGGTCTGACTTGGGAGCTGGGGGTGTAGTGCAGAGTCCTGGCACGTGAGGGGCTGAAAGACCCTCAGAGACCATCTATTCTAGCCATGTTACAGATGGGGAAACTGAGCGCCCGAGGGGACAGATGGCTTTCCAAAGGCCACCTGGTGGGATGAAGTAGTCGGTACCAGGTTACCAGCGTTACTTTCAGCTCCCACTGAACAATGAAGACGGCAAGGAGCTAACTGGGTCCCATGAGGCTGTCTCTTCTTATGCGATCTATGAAGTGGCTCTGTTGTGGTGGTGCTTGTATTCATGGAGGCCCAACTTGGCCAGGTGCGGATCTGCTCATCACATAACACGGGGTTAACCCACCGCTATGAATCTTCCCCAGCCCAGCCCTACAGCCACCATCCACGGCCCGAGGAGACCATGGTGCACACAGGAGCGTAAGGATGAGATGCGCCCCCATCCCCAGGAGGCTACAAGCTAAATGGATCATTTGTGTTTGTAAAACCCTTAGAACAGCACCTGGCTCGTTATCAGACAATATATAACCATTTCTTAAATGAATATAATAAATGTAAAAAGACAAATGGTCACAACAGTGCTAATGGAGATACTTCAGTGTAAAGCAGGGCAGGAGACTTTTCTTCCAACCGGAGTCAATGATGGTTGGGAAAAAGCAAATCTGTCAAGGACTGCAGAGTAGCACCATGACAGAGCATATTTTGATTAAAATAAGCTCCTCTAACCAGTTTCCATGGAAGAAAATTAGAGGTTTTTCTCTCTTGAATAATAAGGAAAATAAGAGGAAATTTCAAAATGCAGCTTTCTGGCAGCAACAAGGCATTAGGTAAATAGATGATGGTACATCCCGCACAATGGAATACGACTGCATTATTATAAATGATGAAGAGGAATATTTAATGTCATAATAAGATGTGCATGTTACATTAAGTAAGGGTGAAAAGCAAGTTACAAAACAGCATATAAAATGTGATGACACTTTTGTGAGTAACAGTATTTATGTATGCATTAAGCAGAAAGCCTGGAAGGCTACAGAAAATACTGGCAGTGGGTATCTCTCAGTGGGGAGGGATGGGATGATTTCTTTTCTTTTCTTCTATGCTTAAGCTGAATTTTCTAAATTTTCAACAATGAACATATAGTACTTATAATTTTTCAGTTAGATAAAAAAGGTTACAAATATTTTGTGGGAATTTATAACACTGTATAACAAATTCTGAAAATGTTTACTCTTATTTACATAACTAGAGGGTTAAGGCACTCATTTTAAGATAGAATTAGTAACAAAGATCTGTGACCCTGACTAGGGGTGGAGGATGCTTTGAAAATGATCTTCTGGAATCCCTGGAGCTAAAACCCGTAAAAGATCTGAGAAGAAAAGGTTTTTCTGAGCCTGTAGCAATTTGGTTTCACACCCTGAACGGTAACAATATCACATTACATTCATAGATCCTTAATTACCTTCAAATTAAGTGTGGAACTCTAAGCTTACAAAGAGAAATCGGCAATTCAAACTTGAATGTGGAACTTGTTATTTTATGTGGGGATTCTATTAGCAGAAAAGCAGCAGCATGCAGTGTAACAAGAGGATTGCCTACAGGTGTGGAAAAAAATATTTCTGCTTAATATTTCTAGTTACAGAAGAGCAATTTCAGGAGTTTCAGGACATGAACATTTTGGGGGAGGGAGGCAATCACTTTCCAGAGAGGTTGAAAAACATGTATTACCACAAAATCTACCCGGGAGAAACCATCAGTTCAGGCTGTTTGTCTTTTTTTTTTTTTTTTTTCTTTTTGCCGTATGTGGGCCTCTCACTGTTGTGGCCTCTCCCGTTGCGGAGCACAGGCTCCGGACGCGCAGGCTCAGCGGCCATGGCTCACGGGCCCAGCCGCTCCGCGGCATATGGGATCCTCCCAGACCGGGGCACGAACCCGTATCCCCTGCATCGGCAGGCGGACTCCTAACCACTGCGCCACCAGGGAGGCCCAACTGTTTGTCTTTTCTTGGCTATAGGCACAGGTGCCGCCACCTCCTGACACCTGCCCCTCCTCCTTTCCCCCAACATGCCTATTAAAAAGGCTTTATCTTCAAGCTGAGGACACTGGCACTTTCTATCCCAGAAACGTTGATGCCCATCCCCTAAATCGAATCACCCCTCAAATGAAAGGCCCACTTGGTTAGCCCACGATGATCACACATGATCTCTCCTGCAGAAAGTACAAATGGCATCATTTTCTTCTGAGCTAACAAGCGTCAAGAGTCAGTAATTTTAAATGAAAAGGGGAGGCAGAGGAAGATAAAAGGCACATTTTATGTTATCAAGAGAAAAACGAACATTCTCCTTCCATCTACAGAAAAGCACTGCTTGTCTCACAGGCCATTTGAAATGTGACAAAGAAGTTCTTGCCCATCCTAGTGTAAAGGCACAGCCAAGCAAGTAAGGCACACATGTGTGCATGATACAAACACAGGTACACATGGATAAAGAGGCACATGCAGGTCAGGCGGGGCAGGCTTTTTTTTTTTTTTTTTTTGTGGTACGCGGGCCTCTCACTGTTGTGGCCTCTCCCGTTGCGGAGCACAGGCTCCGGACGCGCAGGCTCAGCGGCCATGGCTCAAGGGCGCAGCCGCTCCGCGGCATGTGGGATCTTCCCGGACTGGGGCACGAACCCGTGTCCCCTGCATCGGCAGGCGGACTCTCAACCACTGCGCCACCAGGGAAGCCCCGGGGCAGGCTTTGAAAGGAGAAGGGTCAGGGTTGTATGGAGACTTTACATCAGAACCATCCTTCTGACCCCAGCCCCCCACACCAGCCAAATCCAGAAACTGAAGTAAATAACTTGTTCAGAGTTAACACAGTGACCCAGAATTGTGAAGACCTGACCCAAATCTCCGGCAATGCAACCCAAACCTCACAGATTATTCTTAAAACAAACAAAACAGCAAATCCCACTTTAAAATAAAACCCAAAAAACACAAAGGCAGTCCCAACAACTGAATAACCTAATGAGAAAACATTTAAACAATATTCCTATAAGGAAAATCTAAACACGTTAAAATACATTATATAAGGCAGCAAAGAACAGGGGAAGGGCTCAGGCAGTCAGACGCCTGTAATCTCCTGTTAGTTCCGTCACAGAGCTGGGAAGGGGAACCAAATGTTAGGGCCCTGGCCCAGCTCCCTTGGAGGTCTCAAAATACTCCCACTTCTCAGTTCCTTGGGCATCTCTCCTGGGAGACCCTGGTTAGGGGGGAAGCTTCCAGAGCCCATCAGAACTGATACGGAAAAATTACCTTTTCATTGTCAATGTGGACAACATCCTTCGCTCCAGGATCTTCTTCCCACAGTGGGGGCCCTTTTGGATCCTTCAGAAATGCCACTACGGACTGACGAAAAGAGAGAAGGGAAAACTCGTTTTAGCCAGGAAAAGAGGGAGGTGGGGGAATCAGGAACCTGCCCTATTCCCTACCTGGAGACCCAAGTGCCTGGAACGGGATGCATTGTGCCCTATGGGCAAACGACTGGGGGTGTGCCATACTATCACCCACTGACAGCTTACTAAAGGCCCTAAAAATGCACCCCACCAGGATTCTTCAGCAACATAACACCTAACTCTGGTCCACTGACACCTATGATGCTTCTTCATGGACAAGACAGGAAATTTGAGACAATTAGTTGGCTTATTCAAAACAAAGGCACATGCTTCTAATAAATCTCACCTCCTCCAGAAAGTCTCCCTGATCAATTTGAATAAAGGTCTTCAATCCTGTGCAAAGTAAGATACTTACACATCAGGCAGCCACTAAAACTGTCCATCACATAAGCAAGTAATCACAGCTGCTTGTAACCGGCTTGGTATTTCATGATCTAAACTGGTTTGGGAGTGTGTTAAATCCTGATCATCCTGTGAGGCTCAGGTGGGAAGCCCCCAGGGCAGGGTGCTCATCGCTGTGGCCCCCTGGTTGCCAGATTTCTCTCCTTAAGGACCCCCCTTCTAGACGGACCAAGACCTTCAGGATAAAGGGCTTACTTAGCCTTTGTCATGTGGACAAGTGAGCAAATTCAAACCTCTGCTCCCCTCGGGCAGGACACACTTGCAGCAGGAACAGGGGGCACATCCCTCTGCTCCCCTCCCCACTTGCCACAGTTCACTGAGCCAGGACAGAAGCTGCATTCCCTTCCCTCTCAGACAGTCATGTGGGAAATGCTGCCCAAAGCCTGTGAGAGCCAGAAACGGGTAACAGAAACCAGCCGAGGCTCCATCCCTCCAACCCTGGAAGGGATTGCTGGCCATCCATGTCAGCAGATGAGCCCTCAGTGTCCCCCAGTCTGATGCAAGATTCTGCTACTTCTGCCCACTCTGACCAAGCTCCAGGAAGCAGATGAGGAACCGGGTATGCTGGGGTGGAGGAGGGAGGAAGGTCTGCGGTGAGAAAGGAAACACCCCCGTAGTGAGCCTGTGCATGCAGCCCACCCACCGGTCACACAGAGGACCTGGGAGGCTCGTTATTTCTGGAAATTCCTATTTGGAAAGAGCACTATGGGAGAGTGGGAGACAGCCAGGACTTCGCAGAATTTCATTCAGGTAATGCTGTCTGTCTGTCCAAACAGAGCTGTGAAATGCCTGCTGGCAAGAGAAGTGGGCCATTTCCACCAGGCAGAGGCAGACCGGCCTTTTCTCAGTCCCTAGTGAGAGCTTCTCCGTGACAATACAAGCCAAAGTGGAAGCAGCAGGGCCGTCCCGAAACCCATACTCACAGCCACGAGCCATGTGAGACAGACGCTTGTAAGTGCCCACCCGCCTGCTGTTCCAGAAGATCCGGTGCTGCTGTCTCAATTTGGGGTACACAGTGGACTTTAGGAGTCTGTGAAGCCCCAGACTCACAGGAAAACACTTCCTTCAATGTATGCACACACACTGTTTCTAGGGAGAAGGCCCACGGCTTTCAGGGTATTCTCAGTGGGATTAGGAACCCAAAACAGGTAGGACCTACTGCTCTGGGAGGCTCCTGTCCCATTCCAGCACGAGCTAAGTTAAAGGGCTACCACCCCCACCCCTGCCTCAGCATCAAGGAAAAAAGACGAATGTGGATGGAAAAAGGAAAAAAAAATCCCTTCTTTTAATGTAATAATTGAAACATTCATACTACCCATCTTTTGCTTTTCAGGTGATTATTCTTCTTTAATTGAAGTTGAATAATTCCATCCATAGGTTCTTAGTCTCCAAATCAGTCTAACCAACAAGACCTTGGGTAGAAAGGTCTGCAGGGAGGGGCGCCTGGGACACTGCCGTCAGCTGTCCTATTCTGGGTGCTCTGAACCCCAGGGAAATTGCCCAACACCCTGCATCTTGGTCTGCATGGCTGGGAAACCACACCCACGGCCACAGGCCTTGGGAGAAGGTCACCCGAGGGCCCCCCGAATTTCACCTTCCAGGCACCTCTGGTCCTCACCACTCATATACAGTAAGGATCCTGCTGGACAGTCGGCTGACAAGCAAAAGGCCGCTTATACAGGAAGGCCCCCTCTTTGAGTTCCCTGCTCTTTACACTCTCACTTATCTGGCCTCTGGACTCTAGCCTAGGGACCCTGGCCTAGTCCCTGTGACCTGGCCCCCGCAGAACCATACAGGGTGACAGCAACAACAGCCAGAACATGAGCCTGAGCCTGTGCACCCACCCTGCTGGGGGTCTCCTTCATCTTTCCGGAGTTAGAGGCTCAGGAGAAACCCTGAAAGGAAAACTGATCCGTAACCAAGGAGGGCTTTGTTCGTGGCTGCTCCCTGTAAGAAGCAGGAGCCATCAGGCAGTCACGGGGAGCTCCGCCATCGCCCCCCACCCTGGAGAATCCCAGGGACTCTACTCCAGTCCTTGATGGTCCCACGCGCTTAGGGGACCCTGGGACCAAGGATGCCCTCTCTCTGCCCAAGACCCTGACCCCGTACAATGCTCAGCCCACTTCTCCAGCTTCTTGATGCTGAAATCACAGGAAGGATGGGAGCAAGCAGGTCCCACACACCTGGTCTTTGTAAGGAGGTAGACAGAGTCCAGGACTTGGCCTCCCTCACCCAGGCAAGTCCAGACCACCCGGGCTCCTCTCCTGCTACTGCAGTTCTGAGCAGCTGCCGTTCTCTGCTCCACAAGCCCAGGACAGACAGACAGCTAAATATAAACTGAACACAACCTCCAAAAACAAAACGAAAAGCCTCCGCCCCCTCTCTCCATCAGCACCTCCCTCACCCCACCCAGCGAAGTCTGATTCCTGCGGAGTACGTGTTCCCTCCAAGGACTTCAGCTGACGTCTTAACACAGAATAAGAGGGGTTAAGTAACTCTAGTTGGGAGAATTTTCTCTAAGTGGCTAAGTGGGTGTTAAGATGATGAGTAATCAGGCTGAGCCTGTGTAAGGTAAAAGCTGCAACAACTTAAAAAAGAACAAGCATTAGTGGATAAACAAGAAATGACCAGGGAGGTAGGGGGGAGAGAGGCAGAGGGAGAGGGGCACAGCTGCACAGACAGATGGACAGACAGAAAAGAATGGAAGGAAACAGATGGAAAGAGAGAGACAATGAGAGAGGAGCCCAGGGTCTAACACAGTCTGAGAAGCAGGAGAGTCAGAGAGGGTGGATATAGCATATGCTGGAACAGAAGAAACACAGGGCCCCAGCCAGGGCACGGGGATGCTGCCTGGACCAGAGGCAAAAGAAGACTGATTTGAGGAAGGGAATGCACATGTTGAAGGAGGAGAATCCAAGGGCAGTGGAAGGACTCAGGGCTGGGGGAGCTACTTTGTGACTAACAGGACAGCACCTGCAGGTCAGAGGATCTCCATATTTATTTTCACTGATGCATTTCCATCTCCTTCTGAATTGCATTTGTAGCAGGGAACGATCTCACTGACATGGGCATCTCATCTGCAATGAGCTGCAGCAGCCCCAAAGGTGCTGCTTTGCCCGGGTCTACAACACTGTGCTCACCTGGGCACAGCTGGCCCCCTCCAGCCTGTGGGCGGCCCCCATGGACACCACTGCAGAGGTGAGGGAGGGCTCTGAAGCCACAGCGAAGGGAGACTCAGGCCTTTGCAGGGGAGGGCATGATGTCATACGTATCACTGGACAACTGCTGATAGAGTCACAAACTGTCTACAAGGTCGGTTATCCCCACTCGTTTAACAGTTACAAACTTTTCCAGGCATTCTGCTGATCTATGTTCTAGAGATGAGAATCCCTCAGATCATTCAGAAGGGCATTTGTACACTCTGCCCTTCCTCCTCTGCTGAGAATGAGGGAGGGAAATTTACCTTAAATGTCACAGCTCGGTTATATTCAGTATGAAATGCACCATCCCTGTCAAATAAGGAGAAAAACGTGTTAACTTTAGGAATGGTTGTGAAGACACTTACCTCTGGTTTCCTGCAGCATCTTAATAAGATTCAGTTATTGAACACAGGTCAATTTTTTTTTTAAGAAATAATTGTAAACACAGAAAAAAAATCATTCTGAAATAAAATTAATCTCACTAAAAATCGCAGTTTGTTGAGAATACCAATGAAAGCTTTCAGCATTTACTTGGAAATTGGAAATGCCCACATGTACTTACTGGTAATGGAATAATTCGACCTTTTTGTCCTTTGAGCTTAGGTCAACTTTCATCTTCTTGCACAATTTTCTACTCTCTGTGTCACTGAAAGACACAAATGTCAGGAAAAAGACACTTGTTACCTGAAGCCCTCACGAAGGTGCTAATGGAGTAAAATTTGCTGGTGGCCCAAGAATAAGGCAGGTAGCTTGGAATTCTCAGTAGCAAGTGAGGCCCTCACTACCCATGGGTTCTCAGAGAACAGGAAGAAATAGAGAAACCAACAGGATCTGGACTGATTTGGAAAGACAGGGGCAAGCAGATGGGGAGGACACATCACTACTTGTAAGAGGCAACGTGATGGATCCAGATAAAGGAAGTGCCCCAAAAGCTTAGAAGGCAGATGGCCCATTCTAAGAAGGAAAATAAGCTCAGGATAGTGGTTCCCAGTCCTAGATGCTCATTAGAATCACCTGGGGAAGTTTTTCAGCATACTGATTCCCTGACCCTCCCGCAGATCACGACTTCAGAAGCTCTACCTGCAGCCCCAGCAAGTTTTTGTTTTTAAACCTCTGATGTGTGCCATATGCCACCTTCTATATACCATCAAACCAGAGTAGGAGGGAAATGTTCTGCGATGTTGAAGGAGTTATGAAATCTGACCAGGTATGACAAAAGCCGAAAAGAGAAAGGGCAAAGGTTTGGTGAAGTGCTAGCGTCTGCAATATCACACTTCTGCAACTCTTCTCATAAGAAGAGTCTGCCGGGCGCCATTCACCATTTACCGAGTGCTCAATCACGACTTCCTCTAATCTTGGCTCCCTTTCCGTTAGACCATGGATCTCAAGGTGTGGTCCCTAGACCAGCAGCATCACCACCACCCAGGAACCTGTCAGAAGTGCAAATTCTCAGCCCCATCCCACACCTGCTCAGTCCAAACTCCCAGCGGATCCTCGAGCGACTGTGTTTTAAGGAGCCTCCCAGGTGATTCTGACATCTGCCCCTGCCCCGCCCTCCTCCTCCTCCTCTCCCCGACATCTCTGCGCCCTCCATGAGGTTCGGCTTCCCCTGTGCCCTGTGCTGGCGCCCCAGAGACCTCACCTGCTCTCACGGCCTCCCCACCACACCTCACCACATTCAGCCAGGTCTGCCCAACAGCCAGCCAGAGGCAGCAGCTACCGTGCCCGCAGGGCCCTGCTCCTCACTGCAGGACCCTTCCCCACATCTCAATGGACTCAGCGAGGGCATCTCCGCCCACACCCACCCCCACTGGTCCCCGGTGACTATACCACATGAGAAACCTTGTTCTGCCAGGGATGACAGCCACCTGAGGGAAGTCCTGTCGGCTCTCACCTGTTTACCTACCTCAGCACCTTCGACAGCCACCAGCTTCACACAGCTGAGCACCAGCCCCACAGCAGATGGACTAATTACACCACTCAGCTCAATTCTAAAAGCCACACTCATCGATGGACAAGCAAAATGATGGGACCTCATTTTATGTGTAAATGTGCAATTTGCAGTTCAAGAAGCATGTCTTGCGGGACAGGTGTGTGGGTCGGAGAGGGAGAGTGTCAGCCACTCCTAGGGGCCCCCCAGCCCAGCCCAGGCCCAGAGCCTTCCCTCCCTGCGTAGCCCTACCTGTGGTGGCCATCACTGCAGCCGCTGCAGCTTCCAGCACCCCCATCGGCACCCCCAGCAAACAGGGGACTAAAGAAACACACAAAAGGGCTTCCCTGGTGGCGCAGTGGTTGAGAGTCCGCCTGCCGATGCAGGGGGCGCAGGTTCGTGCCCGGGTCCGGGAAGATCCCACATGCCACGGAGCGGCTGGGCCCGTGAGCCATGGCCACTGGGCCTGCGCGTCCGGAGCCTGTGCTCCGCAACGGGAGAGGCCGTAGCAGTGAGAGGCCCGCATACCACAAAAAAAAAAAGAAAAAGAAAGAAAAAGAAACACACGAAGAACTTAGAAGGGAAAGGCTGTGACCTCTCCCTCAGGCTGGAAAGGGCCTTCTGAGATAGGGAGTCCAGAGAGAAGGGATAAGCTGGGCTGCGGAGGGGACCCAGAAGGGCTGAGAGCGTGCATCAGGAGGCCCTATAAGGGCAGCCCACGCAGCCAGTGGCTGAACTCTTACCCTAGAGCCCTGTGGGGTTGCCGGGCTCACCTCCACTGACGGTGGCGATTACAGTTCGGTCTGCCCTGTCCTGAGGGCACTCTGTGGAGAAGCCACACTGACAGGCAGAGGGTCTGTGTGTGACAACTGCATCTGAGGCGCCGTTTCCCTGCCCCAGGGGAGACAGGAAGGCTCGACGTGGATGTTTATAACTGTTCCCTTGGCACTTTCCCTGTCCGGCTTTGTTCTGCTGCGTGCAACTGTTTCTGTGACCACCCACCATCCACCCAAATGTGAAAACAAATAGTGGCTGCAGCAGGAACCAGGTCCAGGTGCCCACGGCCCCCCTCGCCCCATGCTAGCATCCAGCAGGGGCACCCAGACTGCAAGGCAGCCCCATGCCAGCTCTCTCCTCCATTGAGCCTGGCTGGCAGCCTCTGCCTATGACTTTACAAAGCAGAGAGAGGAGCGATGGGGCCCATCATTGCAACCCCAATCCCTGCCGGCTGTGCGGGAACCCACTCCATGGAAAAGTCTCACTATCCCGGTGAGCCCAGGCCAGGATTAGGAGCAACATTCCAAAGAGACTGGGTGAAGCTGGAGGGGCACGGAGGCTCCCCGAGAGCACATCCAGCCCGCAGCCTACGGCCCCCACGGCTGTCCAGTGACCACATCTCTGTCTCTGCCACAGGATTCCTTGTGGCAGACTCTGTGCAACCCTCTCCCCTCCTTAAGTTACAGGACACTCTCCGAGGATTCTCTCCTCTTCCCTGCCCCCTACACACACACACACGCACACGCACGCACACGCACACACCCTCAGAGGGGTAGGTGGGGAGCCAGCTTCCCGTCCTCTCCGAGCATCTCTGGCACAGACCCCAGAGCCTCAGCCCCCCTCATCCAGCACAGTCACACGCCCTTCCCCGCTGTCTCCACACCTGACCAGCATGTCCACTGTCATCCCCCATCAGAAAGGTTTGCTCCACCAAGCCGAGGGCTTTGTTTTGTTCATAGCTAGTTCCCCAGGGTTACAACAGCTGCCGGCACATAGCAGGCGCTCTATAAATAGCCTGAGTGAGTGAGTGAATGATGCCGGCTGTTGCGCTGGGATGAGGCGCTCACTGCTGGCTCTCTGGGCTCTGCCTATTGAGCTCCAGGAGTCCTGCCAGGTGAAAATTCCTGACAGTGCGCTCTCAGATTGGCTCTCCCTCCTACGATTCTGTCAGAGAGAGAGAGAGAGAGAGGGAGGGAGAGGGAGGGGGAGGGAGGGGGAGGGGAGGGGGAGGGAGGGAGAGAGAGAGACGAGAGAGAGAGAGAGAGAGAGAGAGAGAGAGAGAGAGAGAGAGAGAGAGAGAGAGAGAGAGAGAGAGAGAGAGAGAGAGAGAGAGAGAGAGAGAGCGCACTAATTGCACAGGACAATAAAAGTCATGAGTTCAGGAAGGGGAGAAATTACCCAAGCTCAGGGACTTAAAAGGATCTGGGTTGATAGATTCTGCACAATTAATTGTGCTGCCGCCCTTCCCTAGCCAGTGACCGAGGCTCTGGGGGGAAAAGACAAAGGCAGTGAGCAGGAAAATGAGCTGCTCTGCCGGGGATGGAGAGGGAGGGGACAACCACAGAGAGTGGACTGGCCATGCAGAGGCCCTCATCTGCCACCCCCGACTGTCCTGCAGGAACCAGCCTTCTCTGCTGGGGAGGCTGGAGCCTCAACACCCTCTGCCCGTTTACTCACCCATGACCTGCTACATCCCCTCCCCCCCCACCTCCCTGGGCTCTCCTCTACAGAGAATGTGAAAGGTCACCGAGGCCTTTTCACACTTCCCTCCCCATCCCTGGCCCAGACAGACACATACACATGGGCGTTTTCGTTTGACTTTGTTGTGGGTTGCTGGCCAGCAGTGCAGAGTGGCTGCAGGTACGTGGTGCTGTGTTTGCTAGATGTACACGTGCCGTGACGATCATTCAAGAGACTGGCAACTCACACTCCTGGGAGTCAGACCCAGGGATGGAAGGTGGGGGGTGAGAGTAGGAAGAAGAGAAGAAATAAGGTGCTGGAGGCTCGGGAAGGGGAGGTACTCGACTTTGAGAAGTCGCAGCCTAAGTATCAAACCCTCCCTGGAGTCGCTGTCAACTGGAGTGACTGATGGCTTCTAGATCTGGCTCTGCTGCTAGCCAGCCTGTGACCTCTGGCAGGGCCCTTGGTTCCCCGAGCTGCAAAATGCGGGAGTTGTCCATATGAGCTGGATGGAGCTTTCTATTCCCCTACAGGGTCAAGTCTTTCTAAAATATCAAGGCAGGCTGCCTGTATCCTGACGGATGGACCAGGAGCCAGAAGCCAGGACAGATGGTGGAGACTGGGCCGCCTCTGGCAGCGGGTAAAAAGCAGACTACACTGACGACCAGAGGCAAGGCCCCCAGCCGGTCTTGGACACTGTGTGCCTTGGCCAACTCAGCCTTCCTGGGGTCCCTTTCCCCATCAAAGAAGGGGTAAATCCCTTTCTTCCATCTGCTCGGGTCTAACACAGGATTCTGAGTGGATGACCTGTGACCCCAGAGGGTGGGTAGCAGAGGAGAGCTGGGACGTGCCCCCACTTCAGAGACATGAAGAAAATGCAAGATAAGGAGCGAGTGAGCAAAACAACACTGTCAGCATGCCTGCAACGTGCCCTATGCAGAGGACAATGTGGAAGGAGGTAGCTGGAGGACAAAGGCAGGAGACAGAGAACAGCCTAGAACAGCTGGGCCTTCAACTTGCCCAGACCTGGATGGCTGGTCACAGCCCTGATGATGAAGGGACTCCCACAACAGGAGTCTGGCTGTCTTCTTGGTGCCAACCTCAAGAAGGCACATGATCAAGCATGAATTATGTAGCAGAGTTCGTGAAAGTGATGGGAATACGAGAAAGAAGAGCGTGCCTTCTCATCCTCCACCTGCCTCTCCGGCCCAGCAGTTCTAGGGGGGACACGTCACCCCCATGAGGGCACAGCAGTGTGCCACAAGGTGTCTGAAGCCACGACACAAAACATGGCGCCTCTTCTGGAAGCCTGCTTTATCCCATGGTAATTTCAACACGCTTACATGTAAAGGAGCAAATGCTAAGTTCGAATAATTTTTGGAAGAAAACATGGGCTTCAAAATATGTTATGCCTGCCCTGACAGGCCCCACATCTTGGATCTGGGAAGCCAGCACTGCTCCAGGGGAAAGAAAGCAGATGGGAGAATGAGAGCAGGTGGTAAGGTAATGACCTTAAACCCTCAGGAAAAGAAGGCAGCAGGCGCCCCATCAGGCAGCCTCAGCCCCGTGAGAACCAGCCCCAGGAATTAGCACCCGGGGAACGGCTCCCGCCTGCTGGCTCCAGCTCCGCCGCCCAGAAAGCAGCCCTCCATGCCAAGGCCGAGCCCCGATGCCAGGCTGCAGGGCACGTGGGGAATACCAACTCCCTCACACTCAACCCACTTAAGAGCTGGACAACTACCACCAGCCAACCCAAGCATGGCTGCTGAGATCTGAGCCAGGAGGTGGAGTGAGGGGAAGGGAGAGCTGACAAATCCCGGGACAGAAGCCAAAAACCCTACGGACACTTCAAAGCAACAGGTTACGGAGGCCCGGGGTCCAACAGAGAGGGGTGTGTGTGCCTGCCGGCACGCAGGCAGGAGCTGGGAGGAAAGCGCCAGAAAAGCAAGAAAAAGAGAAGAAATATCCACACACAGAAGAGAGGAGGAAAAAGACCAAAAGAATGGGGGAGGCAGGGACCCGAGAAGGGAAGGAGCAACAGAAACTATTAAGGGAGAGGGAGCAAAGGGGGAGAGAGGAGAGATGCTGAGAGGGAGGGACCGGAGAGACGTACGAGGCAGACACCCAGGGTGGGGAGAGACACAAAGACTGGAAGACACACCCCTCCCACACATTTACATGAATACATGGGTCTGTATACACATGCATACACACGAGCACGTATGTGTACACACGTATGAGCCTGGCAGCTTCTGGAACACTCTGAACCAGGCTATGCAGGGGTGAGAGCAACTTGGAAGATTCAACTCCATATTTCACACAAGAGCAAACTGAAGCCCAGAGAGGGGCAGTGACTTGCCAAAGGTCCCACAGCTATTTGCTGTCAGAGCCTGGACTCAGAGCCAGGCCTCCTGACCTGCAGTCCTACAAGTTCCACAGCACTGCATAGTTCTTAAGGGCCAAAGCAAAACACCCTGTGCACTGGGGCTGACTCTCACACCCAAAAGTTTCTTCAGGAGCATCCTCACAACGACCAAGGGGTCCTCACCCAAGGAAAAGCTCTTGAAGACAAACACACCATTCCCCTCCCTCCAGCTTCTTGGAATGTCCTGACAATCTGGCCCAGATGAAAAACAACAAGAGTAGAATGGGATCTCACATTAAATTCTATTCTACAAAGATCTTCAACACAGACCCGGTAAGAAGGCAGAATATGTATTATTGTTCCATTTCACAGATGAGGAAACAGACTCAGGGTAACCGACCTGTCCAGGGTCATGGGGCTAGTAAGTAGTGGAGCTGACCCCTCAACTGGGGCCTGTGTTTACTGCACACACCTCTACAGATGTCTCACCCCAGAGCACTGTCTTCTCTCCCCCTAGGATGCCCTCTGCCCCCTTCACCTGCCTTTTAAGGGGGGAAAGCAGAGGGGCCATCACCCACCCCAAGCCCTGGCATGCCCATTCCCACCTCTGACCCTTCACTGGCAGGGCAGGAAGCAGAGGTGGGGAACCATACACAGCAGGGCCTACTCGAGGGCAGCTGTGCTCTGGCCGCCCACCTGCCGTTTCCCTGCTCACTCTCCCGCAGAGAGCACCCACCAGAGCGCTTCTGCCCATCCCAGGGCGTCTCATTCAGACTCATAAACACAGACTGAGCGCGTTTAGGACAACAGCTGAGGGCTGTCATCACAGGGCCCGGAGTGCACATGGTGGGTTCCCTTAATTAACGGGGCACATTCAGAAGTCTCAGAGCAGGAGTGGCTGAGCAGACGGGCAGAACCAGCTCACGTCCTTGGGGATCTCTCTGTGCAACGGTGATCCGTGAACTGCCACCCAGGGTGGCCTGCATGGACCAGAGCTCCGAGTTCTATCCCTTTGGCTGTTCTGGGAAGATTTAGCTGTATCCTGCCTCTGACTTCAAACTTGAACCCAGGTATTCCTGCTTCCAACATCATCCATGATAGCTCCATAATCCACCTACCCATCTAAACTTTTAAAAGCTATTTAATATTGCAGTTTATACTTCCTCTTAGAGGCATAAATTGAGTAGCAATTATGTGAACAGTCAATCCTTTTGTCTTAAGATTGCCTCTTTTAAGCTCTAAGGTGCCCCCCTAGATTTTCATTTTAGAACATCAAAAGTCACAGGATTGGGGCTTCCCTGGTGGAGCAGTGGTTTAGAGTCCGCCTGCCGATGCAGGGGACAAGGGTTCATGCCCCGGTCCGGGAAGATCCCACATGCCGCGGAGCGGCTGGGCCCGTGAGCCATGGCCGCTGAGCCTGCGCGTCCGGAGCCTGTGCTCCGCAGCGGGAGAGGCCACAGCAGTGAGAGGCCCGCGTACCGCAAAAAAAAAAAAAAAAAAAAAAAAAAAGTCACAGGATTATTTCTCCCATTTGCACTTTTATTGATTCCAGACAGCATGTCTCCAAATGAGTCCTGAATTCTATTCTTCTTGGTCTGTCTTCACATACTAACCCCGGCCCCATAAAGTCCTGCCTGTCCAGGGAGCAGAACGGGACTATCATCTCCATACCCATCGGCCAGATGACCCGAGGGGCCCACACCACAGGGAACTGCCTGCAGGGAAAGCCAGGGCACTTTAAAGACCTGCTACTCTGAGGTCTTTGCCCCAGATTTGAATTCGACCTCCTCTGTGAAGTTTTCCTCAACCTTTCCAGGCAGAACGAAGTGACTGTAATCACCTGGCTAGGTGTCTGCTTCCTCTCCTCCTTGCACACTGCGCTCCTCGAGGACACTTAGCCATGTGTGTACCTCAAAGCACAGAGTGAGTGCTCGGGAATGTCTGCTGAATGGACCCAGATGGATGGCGCAGCTAAACGAAGCTCTTCTGCCCACTTCTGCCACCTACAAGCCTGATGAGAACTCCCTGTGATGTGGCTCTGTCAGCTTGGCAGGACTGATGTCGTCTTCGGGTATGGAGATTCCAAAGCACCCTGTCCCCTCTGATAGGCTTTAGTACTTTGCCAGTCACACAGATCACGCCTGGTAAAATATGGGAGACGGAGACATAGCTGGAAGATAAGAACACTTCCAGACCAACTCTGAACTAGAAGTAACCAACAGCCACGATCTCGCCAACTGTCTAGTGAGCCGTCTTCCATTTCGCTGGTGTTTGAATCAGTTGGTAGGCGTGAGGCCAGACAGGCACGTGTGTGTGTACATGCGTGCACATGCACACACACACACACACACACACACACACACACACACACACCCTACAGCAAACACCGACTGGCTAAGACTTCTTCTCCTGGTCTCATTCAGTGCTTTGTCAAAATATGAATCTCCTTCAATTCTCTCCAACGATGGGCAGGACCAGCTTGAGGCTATCAACTTTTAAAACTGTGTGTCCCAGAAGTTCATTTGCAAAATAGCCACTGAGAACTCAGAATGAAGAGGAAGAAGATTGCACTGGAGTGGAGCCCAAAAAAGCTCACTGAACCCACAGCGTAGTAGCAGGGCTTGTGATTCGGGCAAGGACAGAGACAGTAAAGGTTACAAAGACCTTTATGGGCCATGCAGGAAAAGAACTGCCTCTTTTCCCAGGAGAGCCCACCTCATCCCCGTACTAACAAGACTGAAATACCGCCTATGCTCCTCTCCTCTCCTCTTCCCAAGCCCAAACTCCCGATAAACCCCAAGTCCAGGTGAGGAGTGGCTGCACTCAGCAGCTCTGGAAACACCTCCTGTCCTTGGTCAAAAGGACATGTAAATACCGGCATCCACCAAGTGCCGCGCAGTGCCTTGCGTGCAGCCAGTGCTCAACAAACGTGCAAAGAATAAACCTGTTCTTCTCGACCTTTTCCGTATGTTTCACTGTCTATGTGTCTTTGCTCTGTTTTTGCCGATCTATGCCCAACTGGGAGCTAATTATGTGACAAAAGGTGTGTGTATAGAAATCCCAGCAGCAAAAGCACTGAACACAGGGAGATGTAGCAATTACTCCTAATGACTGAAAGGAAAGGGAAGCTGAGCACGCCATGGACTCAAAACTCCCAAACTCAAAAGCATCAGAGGAATTCGAGCAAGAGCCCCCTTCGCCACACTCAGAAGCAGCTCTCCCTCCTGTGGGCCGGCGCTTGATTCTGCCACCGCAACACTGACAAGGAAGTCTCTGGGAGGGGCAGGCGAGGCAGGAGGAGAAGTAGCTCACAGCATCATCATCAGGACACGTGGGGGTAGGGACGCAGGCCAGAGGAGAGAGCCGGAAGGACTGAGCCACCTGTCCAGGACTGACACATCTAATGGAGCCACCTTGGGAGCCAAGGCAACAGACAGGTCATCAGCTGGCTCTACCGCTTTTGCACCGTGGGCACTGGAGACCTCTATTAAGACCTGGGCTACAGGCAAAGCCCGCAGTTCTTGCTGCAGACCCGCCACCCAATAAGCAAGCCCCCCCGAGTGGCCCTGAAAATCATCTTGGCTCCTTGGGCACCAAGGCCCCCTCTGCCACCCACTGAGGAGGCAAAATCAAGTGACACATGACAACAGAGTAAAAGGTAAAAGCACTACGGAAGAGGGAAGAAGAGGGGTGGGGCCGGAAAGACAGAAGCAGGAGCCACACACCTGCCCCTCCTCCAGCCCACAGCGGTCCTGCAGCATTGCTGGGCCAGCGGGGGTCCTTCTGCAGCCATCTCTCCATCACATCCCCTCTCCCAGAGTATCAATCAGGAACAGTTCCCACCCCACCCACCAAAGCCCACACCCGGCCCTCCAGCCACCATACCCCACATCCCCAGGACATACCCACAGTCCACCCAGCAGATGGTGCCTTGTCCTTTCACTGCCTGGGCCACAGTAGACAATAACCTGAGATGACTTTCAGCTGCAGCCTCTGTGAAAAAACAAAAAATTAAGCATCTGTACCCAAGTGCACCATGGCCTCCCCTGCCATCTTCCCCTCAGGGACAGGGAAGGACGGAGACCAGTCCTAGAGGTGAGGTCCTGAGCACCAGTTAGAACGCCGTCCCTGTGGCAACGGTTCTGTAAGAACAGCCCAGCTCTTCTCAGAAAGTTCTGCTCCCGGAATCCTCACAGACGCAGAACTTTAACTCTAACTCTAACCCTAACCCTAACCCTAACCCACCTTCTAGCCACACCTCACGTCTCACTCTTCCAAGAATCTCTCGGCCCTCAACTTCCAGTAGAATCTCTGACTCATTACCATTCTGGGACACATTTTAAAAATTCTATAACTGAACAATTACAATTCTATAACTAAGCGGGGACCGAGTCTGCTGATTCCACGCTGGTCTGCCCTGGTGCCCAACCTGGGAGCTGACAAGGGAGGGACCAGACCCTTCCTTCACTTGTGCGTCACACACTCACCTAGGGACTTGGTACAACGTGGTGATTTAATGAGGTTTACGTGTGACACTAGTCTCTGATGGACCGATACTAAATGTACCCAAGTCACTTTCACGGCCCTCTTTCCCAGCACTGGCAGTACCTTGGGGGACAACTGCAGGACCGTGGACTATGCCTTGGGGCCGGGCGGATGAACATGAGAAAGGAAGAGGCTTTGGGCAAAGCCCCTGGAAACTAGGAGGGCGGGCGCTTAGAAATGGAGCCTCTGTGGCCAGGATTTCCATGCTGCCAGCCTGCAGTGGTCCACTGCTGGGTGGCTGTGGCCAGGCTGTCCCCTTGCCCCATCACCCCTGTGAGCTCCCTGGAAAGGTCCTCCACGCAGACACTATGGAGAGCGCAGGCTGCCTGCCGCCTTCCCCCAGCAGAAACCACAGGAGACGTTCCAAAGCCAAGCAGAAATGATATGTGAACTATCTGCTTCCTCAGATCTCCTTTTCTAGTGTGGCTAACGGAAGCTGTTTGTGAACACAAAGCATGCTGAGCCTTTCATGCAGCCAACAGAAAGCATGCTGCAAGAGCCGTGCACGGAGCCACCTGCAGGAGGCCCTCCCAGGAACGCCCCCAGGACCACAGGAGGAGGGGGCGCGGCCGAGGTGGGAAAAGCCGCCCCCCACCCTTCCAGCTGGGCTCTGGGAGGCAGGGGAGGGAATGCAGAGCCATGTGAAGGCCCTCCCAACCCTGCCTTTCAGCCTTGGAAGGGGAGGCACTGGTTGGAAGGGGTGGTGGGGGGAGAGAAGCCAGTTACTGGCGCTGCTCCCAAAGCCCCTGGAGGTCCCCAGTCTCAGGGGCAGGGCTGGGCAAGAGGCAGGGAGGCAAAATCACCCGGCCTGCGACCAGCGGTCCAAAGCAGGGAGGAGCCGGGCACACGGGCAGCACTGAGAGTCCCACCACCAAGAGGCAGAGACAGAGGCTGGGTGAGGGCCCAAGAGAAAACAAGAGTGCCCCCAGCCCTGCCTCCGGCCCCTGCAAGCCCTGGTCTGGACCCCTCGCCTTCCCACTCTCTCCTTTCCGAATCCTTTCCTGGTGGCGAGCCTCCTGTCGCTGCAGACTCAGAACATTTCTCCACGCGCTCCAGCAGAGGAAGCGAGGCGGAGGCAGCAGCGGGACCAGCTCTACCGCCCACTGGCTGGTAGACCTCAGATCAGGCAGCTATTCTCCCTCAACTCCAATTCCTCCCTCGACTGGACATTACCCGCAACCTCACAGCAAAGCAGCAAATGAGAGCGTGTCACACAAGTTCCTGTCAGTCCTTCTAAGAAGATGAGCTTATGTGAGAGGACCTACCCAGGGAAGGAAGTGAGTGAGTCCCTGGAGGGCACTGACGACCCCCCAGCTCCGGGAGCAGCCAAGGGGGCTGAGCCATGCTTGTCCAGGGCCCTAGACCCCAGGCCTCAGGAGCAACTCTGCTTTTCCCCTGCCTCAGAAGGAATGCTAGTCACACGCTGGGCTCCCAACAACCACCCCAGGGAGTGTGTGCCAGGCCCTCAGAAGGGCAAAGAGCAGCATGTGCCCGGGTGCTTGGAGGATGCAGGCTTCAGGAGGGACACGTCCAAAACATCCATCAGTCCCCCATGCCAATGGGAGTTGAGGAAGAGCTGCCAGGGAGAGCTCTGCCCGGAACCAGCCAAGCCACTGGCTACTATTTCTTCAGGGCACAGAATACTTGGCATCCTTAGGAGCAGCGAAAACACTTAACTCTGCTGGAACAGCATCAACAGTCAGACATTCAAAGTCGCGGCCAAGAGCTGAGCAAACCTCTCTCCATCTGTGATGCCCTCGCCAGCTTCAAGGTCAGAAGAGGCAAACCACTAGTCCTACCCCCACTGAAGCCACCCTGTCCGGAGCGTGGAGCCCACTCCAAACTCAGTCTCTCGTTCTGACCCCAGAGCGGGACAGACTGGGGCCAGGCAGGGCCAGGGTTGCCAGCCTGGGTGTGTGCCCCCAAGCCTGGGACCAATTCAGCTGGCGACAGGTTGGCCCAGTCAATTAATCAACAGCTCTGGAGAAGCACGCCCTGGCAGGGCTGGCCGTGCTGTCCAGAGAGCCAGAGCGTCCATGCCGGGTGGTCACTGTCCTCTGTCTCCTTCACACACACGTCCTCTCCCTCCTGAGGTACTGAGGGACTCCAGAGGGTTTTTCCTAAGAAACACTGGTAAAAGGGAACTGAAACGCCCTCTTAGGGACCCAAAAGCAGCAGAACTAACACCCCTGCATCTTCTGACGGACCTTCCCTGAGCGGTTTTTAGTCCCGGGGTCTCTGCCTTCCACTTCTGTCCCCGCTCCTTCCTTTCTATCCCGCCGCATCCCTGACGATGGCCCCAAGGCCAGGAGGGGCACTCACCAGATTTGGAGTAAAGCACCAGTACGTTATTCCGGGTCCTGAGAAGTTTTTTCAAGTCCTTGGGGTCAGAGATTCTCTCGACGAGTGAGGAGAACTTTGTAGAGGACAGCCACGTCGGCAGGACCACCTGGGGATCAAGGAGCCAAGGACCGTGAGTCTCAGGTCCCGCCTGGGCCTGAGCAAGAAGGGGTGCCCCAGATGTGCTGCCTCTAGGCACAGTTGCCTTGGGAGGGATAAGGCTCACCCCTCCTTCTCTCAACTCTACACCTGCCTTTTGCCTCATCCCCTCTCCAAATTGCCCCCCTCCCACAGGGACTCTTCCGGACCACTCCCAGTCGCCAGCTCACCCTTCATCTTTTTTATGAAGCCGTATGGACTGCACAGGTACATAAGCATGCTGCATGGACATTCTTGCCACCCTTTCAATCAAGACCTCTCTGGGAGGTCAATGTCTGTACCCTACCCTGCACCCAAACACCACACACTGGAGCAATGTGAAAACTCCATCCCACCTAGAAGCACCAAAGCCCCAAGTCCACAGAGAAGTACGATCACCTCTTAATGTGATCCCATTTAGGATGGGAATGGATGGGTGAGGGGTTTTCCACTTTCCCCACCTAGCCAATGATCTCAGGAGATCAGCCAACAAGAAACAAGCCAATTCTCCCAGAGAAAACCCTAAAAACCTTGGGCCCTAGAAGTACCAGGCACCTCCACAGGCATGAAGAGAGGTGGGCTGAAAGCAGGGGAAGGGGAGGTTGTTACATGTTTGAACAAAGAGCTGTCACACAGCAGATCCCCTCACCCAGACCAAACAGCCCCCTGCCTAGCCAGCAGAAAACAAAGATTGAATAGGAAAAGCTCTGCCAGGAGACACCAGGCAAAGGTGGGAGGGAGTATGGACAAACTGAAACTTGAGATCACCCATCTCCCCTAAGCCCCTACCCACCAGCATCTCCCTTCCCTTTTCCAGAATGTTGCCAATCTGATCCCCCCAAGCAGGTTAGAGAATTTTTCTCTAGGTTAACTGAGGAACATAAGAAAAACAACCAAAAGATAGTGATTTGGAGACTCTTCCAATGAAACAGCTGAATTCCCATTCAAATACCCACTGTGAGGCCCTCCCAGTAAACAAGTGCCCTCCACCCCCTCCCCACACTCAAGAGTCTGCAACCCACAGCCTATATCTTGATCTTCATTACACACAGATAACCAAGATTCACCAGACGTCTGAGGGAGGCCCTCAACACAAAGACAGAGATGAGAACAAAACAATGGAAAGATGAAACTTAAAAAGAACAGAAGAAAACAACTAAAATTATTATTCTCAGAGAAATAAAATGGTGCATCCATAAGACAAGAATAGAATGTTATGAAAAAGGAATAGTCAAAGAGAATGATGAAAACCTCTTAGAAAATAAAATCCTCTCAGAAATAAAAAAGTTCAATAGGGCCGAAGGTAGAACTGAAAAAACTCCTATGAAATAAAACAAAAAGATCAAGAAATAAAAAGCAGAAGAACAAGATAAGACAAATAATAGGTATTCACTACATGCAAGAGCCAAATTAAAGGAACTAAAGAAAAAGAAGAAAACAGAGGAAAAGAAATTATCATGGAAAATAATTCAAGAAAATATCCCAGAACTGAAGGATGTTGAGTTTCCAGGTGAGAGAGCCCAACATCACCAATAAAAAAAAGACTCTCACCAAGTACATCACTGAAAATTTTCAGAACTCTGCTGACAAAGAGGAGATTCTGAAAGTTCCAAAGGGAAACAAAAAAAAAACAAAACAAGAAAACCACCACACACAAAAGATCAGGGGTCAGAACTGGCATAGGACATTTCATCAGCACACCAAAAGACAATGAAGCATTGCCTCCACAATTCCCAAGTAACATGATTTCCAACTGGAATTCTATAACCAGCCAAACTACCTGTCAATTGTGAGCAGAGATTGACTCAGACAGACTTAAGGTCTCAGACGTGAAAAATTTACCACCAAATTCCCCATTCTCAGGAAGTGACTGGAACTCATGCTCTACCAAAACAAGAAATAAATAAAAAATGAGAAAGACATGGAACCTAGGAAACAAAGGATCCAACAGAGGAGAGAGGCAAGAAGTACCATGTTGATGGTGAAGAGAGGTCCCGGAACAAATGTCCTGACCCCACGGAGCAACCAGCCCAGAATGGAACAAGGACAGAGGACAGAGGAACATGGTCAATAAGAAGAGGCAACTACAGATTATCCTATATGCTTGATCTTATAGATCGGTTAAATAATCTGACGAAAGTCACACAGCTAATAAGAAGCAGGTCCAGCATCTGAACCCCAGTCTCTCTGTTTGACCCCAGGCCCTCTCATGCCACTGCCTCTTTGTAGCCAGAAGTCTCGCATTGAGTCTGAGCTCTACCACTCAATAGCTAAGATGCCCGGGCAACATCACTCAATCTTTTAGACGCTTAGTGCTTCGCATCTGACGTGGAGAAAATGATACCTCCCTCATGGGACAGCTGTGAGGATGAAATGGGGTAACTTATCGAAAATGCTTTATAAATCATAAAGCACTCTAATAGGATCAGTTACCGTAATATATAATACAAATTTCCATCTCAGCAGAGTAGAAGATGGAAATGTGGCCATATTTTAGTGTTTCTAAATATAATCTGCCATTGGATGCAACTTTACTCTTCTCCCCAGGGTAAAACCATCAGGAGGAGTTGTCCAGGAATGATTTCTCCCTTATTCTGCCCCAGCAGGGCAGCGCACGATGCCTGAGGACCCCCTGCCCTCATGTGGCGACCTTGAGAGCTCACCAAAAAGTTCATTCCACCTTATTATCACGTTATTCCATTGCTCCCAGGGAGCTAATGCACTTCAGACTAAAAGGTCCATAACACAGTGCACATGGTTAAAGGAAAAAAACAAAAGAATCTGTTGGAAAAACATGTTGACACTGCTGTTTTAAATCCTCAAATAACCTGGCCAGTCAAGAAAAACAATTACCCTTGCCCAGTGCCTCAGGACTCTGACCCGAAAACCAGCTCTCCTGAGACTGGCCGGCACCTGCACTTCTGGACTGGGGAGCGGGAAAGGGAAAGGGAGGGCAGGCCCAGTGCCCACCTGCCTGGGTAGCACAGCAGGGTGCAGCTGGGCCAAGCGACAGCAAAGTGTCTACAGCAAAAACCACAAGAGCACCAAGTTTCAAGGCTTATCCACAGCTTCCTTCCTAGAAAGCCCGGCAAATCCCTCAGGTCATCTAACCAACAGCCACTCTCAGAGTAAACAAACCACTTTTCAGCCAGCCACCAAAGCCTCTGAGCCAGTGTTTACCCTCACACAGCAGAGAACTTCAGCTCGCAGAAATACAATGATGCTGGGGCTTAAACTCACGGTCTTCGGCCGGCCTGGTTAAGAACCCTTTATGGAGCGTCCATCTCCTCCTCATCTCGTCTCATCCCTATTCCACCCCCTAGACTAGGAGCACCTGGCCCCTTGAAAGCCCTTAGGAGATGTCTGTCCAGCATAATAAACATGACAAACACACTGGCTGCCACACTCTTGAGCTTTGCAGAGGTACCCTGCTGGGAGCATGTTACAAGGTGAGTCCATGACAGCTCTCAGGAGACCCAGAGGGACCACAGAAACCAGACAGACCCAGGGCAGGCAGAGAGGGTCTGGGCTGGAGAGTGGTGGGAGAGGGCAGATGGGGCCAGGCTGGGGTGGAGGGTGGGGTCTTGAAAGCCTGGCTCAAGAGCCCCTTCTGGCCCCATCTCAGACTGGACAGTCATCAGAAGGCTGGAGGTGAAGGGACCTGCTGGGTGGCTGCCCAAGTGGAGAGAAATGGGTCAATCCAAGAGCCTCAAGGGAAAAACAACAGAACTCAATGACTATTCATATATAAGCAAGGAAGGAAGAGAGTAGAGGCTAAAGTGACCCAAGGATTTTGTGCTCAGAAATGGAACAAGAACCAAAACTGGAAGAACTGGGAAGCAGCAGCAGCAGAAGAGGCTTCTGTCTTATGTTGAGGAAGGTGATAAGCTTAGGTGCAGACATGTGGACAAGACGCCCCAATGCAGGTGTCCTCCAGGCTGGAGAGTGAGCCTCGATGTCAATGAAGTCTCAGGGGTCGGGGTCCAGAGGGAGAAGGCAGGAAACCCCTCAGCTGAGGAGGAGGAGGAAGGACCAGGAGAACGGTGGGAAGAAGGTAGGAGGTACCACAGACCTGGTACCTGGTCAACACAGACCAGGGAGGAGACACACAGGAAATCAGGTGTGATTTGCAGGCAAAGGTCAGGGCCAAGTCCCCGGGGATGTTCCGAGAGCATTCTGGTGATGGGAGGGCGGCCGGAAGCCAGGCTGCAGAAAGAAGCACACCCCACGCAGGGGGCAGCACAGGCGGCCGCAGGGTCGGGAGAAGGATGGGCTGACTCCACCTAAGATGGGGAGCTGCATGGATATTTGTGGGCACTGGAGAGGCAGGATTTGCAGGGAGAGGATTTGAAACTTTGGGAACAAGAGGAAAATAGGATAGGTAGATCCAGGGGGAACCAGGGGACTTTGGTGTGCAAAGAGCTACAATGCTCAGTGTAAGATCCCTGAGAGAGGAGGGGGAAAGGCCCTTGTGTCTGGCCTTAGACAGACCCTCACCTTAGCAAGCAACCAAAGGGGCAAAGGGAGCGAGGCCCTTTCCTCCCTCCCCTAACCCCAAGGGGACTCTCCTCCAGCCACTTAACATTCTCCTTTCTCCTCCACTTCAGTCGATTTTAACCTTTCCAGTGTGCGCGCTCCTTCCTTTCCTTAAGATACAGCTCCAGTAAGCCTTGGGTCTCCTTGCCAAGAGCCTTCCTGCAGACTTCATAAGGCACAACCCACAAACGTTGATAACAACAATAACTAAAGCAACTATAACAACGTTAATAATGCACAAACTCTCTGCTTTGTCAAGCCCTCAGGGGGGATAGGGCAATGTTTGAGAAGGAAGCCAGCCATGGAACTGTTCCTGGGTTCCGCAGGCTCTTTACATTCTAAGGCTTTCCCTTTGGAGGTAGAGGAGAGAAAAAAAAATCCCCTTTGTGCCCTATGCAAACTCCTTCTGACTTTCCCCCAATAATTGTTTTCCTTCTGCCCCAGCCTTAACAGCATTTACATCAGGGCTGAGCTACCCCATGGGCTGGGCTGAGATCCATAAAACCTTTGCCTGGGTGCAGGGCAGAACACTGCCAGGAAGGACGGCTCCCTTCCTCTACTGCTGGGGAATACAGGCCCCCAAAGCCAGGTCCTGCCTGCATCAGAGTCAGTGCCCGCCTATGCCGTCAAAGTACCGGTCCCCCCAGCCTCCAACCCCTGTCATAGTACTACACCCGCCTCAGAACACTGGGCCCTTCCATCAGAGAAGCAGCCCCCTCCACCCCGAGCCCCTTCCCCCATCAGAGTGCAAGGCGCTCTGCAGAGCCCACTCAGGGTGCCTGGCACGGAAGTCCTCACCTCCACCCTCCACCACGGTTGCGGGCAATGAGGTCGAGGACACTGGTTTCTCCCCCTCACCTGCCAGACTCCCTGCAGTGCTCTCCTAACAGGTGTCTGCCCTGTTCAGGGCCCACCAGACAAATGGCCCTGCAGCCTGGAGGCTCGTGCTCCTCTCCTCCCTTTGTGGTTTCCCCACACCCCTCTGACAACACAGAAAGAGCACTGCTTCTGGAGTCAGACAGACCTGGGGTCAAAGCCAGGCACTATCACTTATAGCTAAATGATCTCAGATGTTACGAGTGTCATTTCCCTGCCTATAAAGTGGAGAAGATAATACTGATATCCGCCTTGCGGGGCTGGCTGAGGATTAAAGGAGGGGGAGAAAAGTACATAGAGAACCTGACATAATGCTTGGCACACAGTACACAATCATGATAATTATCTGTATTAGCACCATTAGTGAGACAAATCGCAGAGCAAGGGCAACAGAAGAAACGGCACCACCTCTTCCTCTCCAGTGCCCTGCCGGCAATCAGGCAAAACAGCACATGCAGGCAGGAAGAAATGTGCACGTACACACATCCAGCATCAAAACCTCGAATGATCACCCATCAGCACAGCAACCAACGGGCCACACAGCACACGGAGGACGGTCCTTCCGGGCTTTGTGCCCATTTGCCCCTCACAATAACCTGATGAGTGGGCACTAGCCTCATCCTACAGATGAGGAAACTGAGGCTCAGAGAAGTTACCTTACTTACCAAGGTCACACACAGTAGGTCAAGTTGCAGAGCTCGGACTAGAGCTCGGGCCTCTCAGGTCCTGGCCAGAGGTGTTTGCTTCCCTCCACCCCACAAGCTCCCTGGACTCGCAGCGACCCAAGTGGACCACCTTCCCAGAAGTACCTCCTTCCCAGGAGCACCTCCTTCCCCAGCCAGGCCCATCAAAGCAGCCAGGAAAAGCCCAAATCTTCCAGAATCCCCTGGCAAGGAGAGTCCCAGCAGGGAGTTACACTAACCCTCTGCTTCCCGCAAGCCTAGAGCACCCTGTTGTTGACCACCCTTCTCGGGACCCTGGGGCAGTCAGCCCAGATCTACCATTAATCAGAGGTGTGTACAGGGGTCCGGGCTCCCTTCTGCCTCGCTGTCCCTCTAACACACCACACTCACAAGCTCCTCTCTTCACTTAACCTCACCCAGCATCACCAGCAGCCTAGACATAAAGAGTCATACAGGGCTTCCCTGGTGGCGCAGTGGTTGAGAGTCCGCCTGCCGATGCAGGGGACGTGGGTTCGTACCTGGTCCGGGAGGATCCCACGTGCCGCGGAGTGGCTGGGCCTGTGAGCCATGGCCGCTGGGCCTGCGCATCCGGAGCCTGTGCTCCGCGATGGGAGAGGCCACAACAGTGAGAGGCCCGCGTACCGCAAAAAAAAAAAAAAAAAAAAAAAAAAGAGAGTCATACAATTCTGGATAATAACAGGGAGAACAGTCCTTGACACATTACACCCTCAGCTTTAAAAAGCTCCAGATCTCTGGGGCGCATGCCAGCACCCTCACATTCTCTATAGCCCGGGAGGCTGTCTGTCGTTATAGATTCACTATTCAATGCAGATCATGAAGCCAGAGGTATTCTATTATGTAAAAGCAACTTGCTAAAGGAAGAAGAGCTGAAGACAGAAAGTTAACATTAAGGAAAAAGGGTGGAGGTGGGACTTGACCTTTTTTGCTCTGTCACCTGAAAAAAGATACCCTTATGTTGGGAGCTGTGAAGAAACCGGTTTAATTTAGTATAGCCCACATTTTGCTCAAAATAGTTTTGAAATGTCAGAATCTAAGTCTAGACTCTTAGGAAGCTAGTGGTAAAGGGATCCAGGAATAAGGTTAAAAACAGATGACTTGAACCCAAGGTCAGAGAACTCCAGCTGGCTAAGTATTTGAGAGCTAGAGGTTTGGTAGAAAGAGTCAGAGACCCAAGTTTTGTGCTGGCTTTGATATTTACTGACTATGTGACCTTGGACAAGCCATGTCTCCTTCTCTGCTCCTTTTTCTGTAAAATGAAGGGGTTGAAAGTGATTTCCAAAGTCCCTTCCAATTGTGATATTCTGCAGACCTAGCTTCATGACCACTAGCAGAGAAGTACGGTGAGGTAATTACACCTCATGAAGGAACTGCTGAGTTGCCCTGGGCATGTGGCCACCCACATTAAAAGTCAAACCTCTCAGTCTTCCTTGCAGCAAGTGCCCCTGGCATGTAAACAGAAGTGTTATGTGGCAACTTTTAGGAACTGTCCCTCATAGACACCTGGTATGAGTCTTCTTAGCCTCTTCCCCCTTCCTGCTTGCTAGAATTTGGAAAGATGGCTGGAACTCAAGCAGCCACCTTGAGACAATGAGGTAGAAGGACTTGCTAAAAATGTGGAGTCATCAAGATAGAAGGTACCTGGGACCCTGATAACACAGAGGGATATACTGGCCCTAGAACACCCCTTTCCAGCTTCTATGTGAGTGAAATAAACACTTGCTTTAAAGCACTATCATTCTGGGTTTTCTGGCACACATGCAAATAGATCTTGTGTGCCTATTGCAACAAAAGCTTTAACTAGAAAGAAATACTAACATCTGCTCCAGTTGGGATATTTCAAATCATTGAATCATGCATTATACTTCAGATAAACTGTTACAAAGAAGGAGACAGCGAGACTATCAAAGATCTGATTTACTGTGTTCCTCCTAATTACCCGAGTTGCACTATGCCTGTTCCTAACAGTATCTTGGTCACCTGGTGACAGCTACCCACAAATGAAAGGAAAATTAGCTAGTAACTCTCCAGTTTCCCCACAACCTCAGCCCTTTACTAGTAAGGGGACCACTGCAGGCCACCAGAAGGCCAGGACATTCCTTGTAGTTCACAGGCTTGAGCTGGGCTGGTTGGTTTCCCAGATACAAGACTCCTCTCAACATTCCTCACGTGCCATCTCCAGCCTCCAGGTAGCCCTCCAGAGCCAAGGCCTCAAAATCTCCTGAGGCTGCACAGTACAGAGGAGCCCGGAAGGCTGTGGAAACTAAACATGTTAATACATAGAAATCCATGTCCTACCATTTCATTTTGGATGGCTCCAGTCATTACAAAGTCAAATCCCTCCCCCTCCCAAGCCATTCTGCCAGCCTATCACACTCTGAAGACAGCAAACACATTCCCTCTTAGGATTCTGTAGGTGAAATTCCCGGATTCCTCATGTGCCCCCAAGCCCCTCACTGTCCTGAATGATCTGCCCTAGACACCGCCATGTTCCTGGTTCCCAGAGTGACCGACCCCAAGGCTGGGAGCACGGTGGCAGAGCCTGAAGAGGGTAACGTGCCATATTACACTATAATTTACTTTTGGAAATAAATACCTATGCTTTCATAATTCAAAATACAGGAAATTAATCTCAACACAAATCTTGATTTTTGGATCATGGTTTTTTTAAAAAAATTGAGAAACACCATTAGTGAATCTCTTAAAATATGGCACCCAACTGTCATACAGTGCTGGCAAAAGCCTAAACCAGTACAATTCTTTTGGAAAGCTATTTGGCACAATTAATCAAGTATCTTAAAAGTATTTATGCTCCTCGACTTGGTAACTCCACTTCTGGGAATGTGTCCCGAGGAAATTAGCAGAGATTCTGACACATACATGATTTGCTCGGTCCTACTCGTAAGAGTCAAAAATCGTAAACAACCTAAATATTCAACAACGGGGGAATGGTTACTTAGAGTAAACCACTCAACAGAATAAAACGTGCATTTAAACGATGTTTTCAAAGATTGTGCAATGAAAAGATATTTTTTTAATGTTAAGTTTTTTAAAAAGAATTCAAAATGTACATGGTATGATTACAACTATACACAAAATTATGCTCAGAAAATAACTGGAAGAAAAAATGCACCAAAGTAAGGCTTCGTCCTTGTACGTATCTTTCTAACTTACCGTAATAGGCATGTCCAATAGAAATATTTAAAGAAAAAAATTTACCATCATTTGACTACCATCATGGAAATAATTAACAATCTCAAAGTATTTCCCCACCACAAGAAAGTATAACTTTACAGTTGAGAAACCTGGCAGAAACCTCCTCAACTAAGGGACCAACAATAACACCATCAGTAATGGGTCAAATCAACTTATGTCTCCTGATACAATGCACTGAAGGGAAACATCATCCAAAACCAAATTGAGGGACATTCTTCAAAAATGTCAAGGTCCCGAAAGACAAAGACTGAGAAACTGGCCCAGATTAAAGGAGACTAAAGAGATATGGCAATTAAATTCAACATGTGATTCTGGATTAAGTCCCGAGCCAAGCGCTACATTCCTGACTTTGATCATTGTACTCTGGTTATGTAAGAGAATGGAAACACTGAAGTGTTTATGGGGCAAAGGAGAGTCATGTCTGTAAAGTTTATATACGCAGAGGGAGAATATGATAAAACAAGTGTGATAAAATGTTAATATTTGTGGAATCTGGCCGAAGGGCAGATGTAAATCTTTTATATTCTTGCAGCTCTTCCCTAAGGCTATTTCAAACTTAGAGTTAGGGGGGAAACACCTAAAATAAGTCAGAAAAAAAAGAGATGCCTAGAATACAACCAAATACTGCCCCCACCTCTTCCACAGGCTGCCTGAAATCCTCGGCCATCTATCCAGTGTCACTGGCACTTTCCCACGCAAGAGCAGTGCTTACCTGCCCTTCTTCACTTCCAGCTGACTGCTCCCTCCTCTGCTCACCTGACGTTGTGTAGTTTTTTAATAAGAACTATTATACAGAATCTGCAAAGAACTTTGCATGCAACACATACCTAGAATGGCTTTGATGTGTGTTGGGGGGGGAGAAATGCTAATTTTTAAATATAGGTAATTTATGCCCCTTTAAATGGGCAAATTTTAAGCGTCTGTCACTGAGCACTACGGCTAAATACCCTCTTCACAAGGAGCTAAGGCCTAACCTCAAACCTAGTTTGAAGATTTCACCACTGATATTTCCCAATGTTCAAATAAATGTCCACCACCCAGCAGGCTTTGAAATAAAAACGAGTACCGCCTGGATGGCAACTGTGTGTGTGTGTGTGTGTGTGTGTGTGTGTGTGTGTGTGACAGAAAGACAGAAGCCTGGCCCTGGGATGTGGACCCCTGACTAGCTACAGCTGAGGAGCTAAATGTGCTTAAGAAAGAGAGAGAAGTAGGAAAGCGCCTGGCTGGCACAGAACCCAAGAGAGGATTCTTTAATCCCTACATCGAGGGCCTAGGGATGCGGCCATGATAATGATAAGAGCTGCAAGTACAGAGTGCTTGCTACGTGACCAGGAGCCAACTAAGCTGCTCATATGACTATCTAGTTCATCATCTTGGCAAGTGAATTAAGTAGGTACTTTCATCATACCTATTCTATAGATAAAGAAGCCGAGACAAAGAACAGTTAGAAACTTGCTCAACTAGCAAGTAGGTAAGAGAGCTGTGACTCAGACTCAAGACAAAGTGGAGAGACCGATTCCTAGAGCCACACACGTCTCACCGCTTGCTCCTCTAAATGCACAGCCAGCTGCGCGTCTTATATTTTGCTTCCTTTAAAAGCCACACCTTATACATGGGCTACACAGTTTTCCCACCTGTTTCCACAGCACAAACGTGGCTGTCAACAAGGGACAGTTCAAGGCAGGACAACTGATCTGAGAGCTTATGAAAACAGGTTTTCTTTTTTTTTTTTTTTTTTTCGGTATGCGGGCCTCTCACTGTTGTGGCCTCCCCCATTGCGGAGCACAGGCTCCGGACGCGCAGGCTCCGGATGCGCAGGCTCAGCGGCCATGGCTCACGGGCCCAGCCGCTCCGCGGCATGTGGGACCCTCCCAGACCGGGGCACGAACCCGTATCCCCTGCATCGGCAGGCGGACTCTCAACCACTTGCGCCACCAGGGAGGCCCGAAAACAGGTTTTCTTATCCTGAAATTGCAACTGCAGTGCATTTAACCAGGACTTAAGTCCTAAAGCTATTAATGTTGTGGAAAACCTCTTCTAGAGCCAAGAGGGCTCTGGGTTGCTGCCAGCCTGGTGTGCCAGGCCTGCTAACGAGGAAGAGCTGGTGGAGGGGGCAGAGAATGAGGTAGCAGGGACGACAGAAGAGCAGGTGAATTCCTACTCCGGAAACCCAGCCCTGCCTCAAAGCTCCATTAATTGAAAAGAAAATAACAATTCAAGTGCTCATGACTCATGAGGCACATCTGTGCTTTGACATACCGTATCTCATTCAATCCCCTAATGCTGAGGGTCTAAACCAGCATTTTCTACCCCTCTGGCCTTAACCCAAGAGCCAAGTCATAAAATCACTTCAGTGGGGCCTCCCTGGTGGCGCAGTGGTTGAGAGTCCGCCTGCCGATGCAGGGGATACGGGTTCGTGCCCTGGTCTGGGAGGATCCCATATGCCGCGGAGCGGCTGGGCCCGTGAGCCATGGCCGCTGGGCCTGCGCATCCGGAGCCTGTGCTCCGCAACGGGAGAGGCCACAACAGTGAGAGGCCCACATACCGCAAAAAGAAAAAAAAAAAAAAAAAAAAAAAAAATCACTTCAGTGGGTTACCACCAGCATTTTCTAAAATAACATTAAAAAGGAAACATCCATGCTTCCCTGGTGGCACAGTGGCTAAGAATGCAAGGGACATGGGTTTGAGCCCTGGCCTGGGAAGATCCCACATGCCACGGAGCAACTAAGCCCGGGCGCCACAAATACTGAGCCTGCGCTCTAGAGTCCGCGAGCCACAACTACTGAAGCCCGCGTGCCTAGAGCCTGTGCTCCGCAACAAGAGAAGCCACCGCAATGAGAAGCCCACGCACCACAACGAAGAGTAGCCCCTGCTCGCCGCAACTAGAGAAAGCCCGCGTGCAGCAATGAAGACCCAACGCAGCCAAAAATTAATTAACTAATTTTTTTTAATTAAAGAAAAAAGGAAACATCAGTCTGTACCATAAGCAGCAAGACTGTTTTTGGTGGAAAATCTGCATCTGTTATGTTCATATAGACATACATGTACTTGGTTATAATGTAAAATGCAAAATTGTTCTTCCAGGAGTTGCAGTAAAAATGTTTGAAAAACTGCTATAAACAATCTGTGTGGGAGGTGGTACCATCCCCACTTAAGAGATGTGAAAACTGACGTTCAAAGAACTTAAGGAATTCAACTTGGGTGAAGCCTAAAACGGCAGAGCCGGGACTCAGAGGTCTTCTGGGCACAGATTAGAAGCTCTTCTCTTTGCCCATCAATGTGCACACTTCCCACTGGTATCCCTCGAGGTCTCTCCACTCCCCAGAGCTCCACCCAGAACAAGACCCGAAAGCCCAGCAAGTCTGCTTTCCCTTCCAATCTAGCTACTGAGCACAACCAACGAGAAAGAGCTTCGATGACTGCCTGAGCCATCTTCTCTGCTACCTGCTTGTGCACACTTCCCTAAACGCCTGCAGAGAAACGCAAAAACGGCACATGCTCCAGCCAAGTGACGCCTCACAGTGTCACTAGTGTGTGTGGCTTGTCACATGGGCAGAAGTTACTCGGCCCAAAGCTGCAACCTTGGCTGGCAAAATACTGTCCACCACGTAAAATTAATGTTAACTTGTAAAGGCCTCCGGTTTGTAGTTGCACAACAGCAATAAGTATAAGCTTTTTGGAAATACAGATTCCTGGGCCTTCCCCTTGAAGAAAATCATCTCGTGGATCTGGAGAGCCCAGGAATCCATTTTTACGCATACCTCCCTAAGGTGGTTGGATTCACAGCCAGGTTGGAAGGCCATTATTCCATCTTTTAAAACCCCCCTCCCTGGACCCCATACCACTCCCCTCTCCCTCACAGCCAGAAGGTTCTGTCTCCCTCCCCGCCTTCTACCCACTCCTCAGCATTGTCAAGGCTGTCCTCCCACCATCAAAGAGGCTCTTGGTGGAGGTTCAGCAATGACCTCCACATGGATAGCCCAACGGGCACCTCCATTCCTCGTTTTGCTCAGCCTCTTGAACCCAGGCAGAACTCGCTTGGTCTCCCTTCCACCTCTCCAGCCACCCTTCTTATCTTCTTTGTAAATCCACCTCCACCATCCTGCAAATGCGGGAGTTCCTCGGGGCGCACTCAGCCCATCTTCTCTTCCTGCCCCACACCCTCCCCTGGGGTCCCCCACCTGAGCAGCACCCCTAAATGAACATCCTCAGCCCAGACCTCCTTTCTGAGCACCACACCCTCACATCCTGCTCACTCAGCGGCTCTTAAACCGGGGTCGAGTATAATTCTCAAATGTTAAAAACCCAATTCTCATACAAACAAAGACTGAGCATATTTCAAAGGGTTATTAACTCATTAATAAGGGACCCACTAAAATGACAAAGCTTGGTCAAAAGGGGATATAAGAAAAAAAGGTTAATAAAAAGATTTTTAAAAGAGGTTATAGGGAATTCCCTGGCGGTCCAGTGGTTAAGACTCCATGCTTCCACTGCCGGGGGGCCTGGGTTCAATCCCTAGTCGGGAAACTAAGATCCCGCAAGCCGTGCAGCACGGCCAAAAAAAAAAAAAGTAGTTATAAGAAACTTACAAGTGGTCGATGAAAAAAAGGTATGATATGATTGCTAAATGAGATATCAAGCCGGTTAATGTCCTGAAGGATCTCTCTTCTCTACCAAACAGAAATCATTTGCATCCTTTCTAACTTTACAGACTATGGGTCCTAAGGAATAATAAACAAAGTGACATTCCCTAAAGTACTGGATGCCGCCGAGGTGGGCTTCCTAGACAATGCTCCAATGTGACATTAGAAAGTCACTAGATCATCTTTTATTTCCAAGTTTGGTGATAATTTTTCTTACACTGGGGTCTATGAATTTGGATGGGGAAATATCACATCTTTATTTTCACTAATTTCACTGAAATTTAGCCTTCCCTTTATTATGAATGTAGGCAACTAATTACAGTAGCACTTACAGTGTCTGTGACTTTGTGACTTTGCCATCAACAGAAATCACATTTTCTCATCACAAGAGGATTGCTGCAGATATCCTGAAACACTGTCTATGCTTATCACCACTTAAAATTACAGAAATTATCAAACTTGCCACTAGATCTTCTTATATGACGCATTAAAAAAATACATACTATTTTGTCACAATTTATTATATTTTAATAACTATATTTCAATATCACTGGTTTCTTTTGTAATCCTATGCATTCTGTTTCATACATTTAAAAACATTTTTCTAAGAAAGGATCCATAAGTCTTCAGAGAGGCCTTTCCTGACTCCCTGCAGTAGGATAGGGACCCCTGTTACACATTCTCTTACCACCTTATCTTCCTCCTTCCAGCACTTACTACCTGAATTAAATAATAAATTAGTGGCTCTCTCACTAGGCAATGGGAGGAAGGGATGGTGTCCATCTTAGTTATATTTTGTCCCCAATGCCTTGGCATAGTATGTCTGGCTCATAAAATACTCTCAAGAAGTATCTGTTAAAAAAAAAAAAAAGGGGGGTCCTTGTTGGCACAGTGGTTAAGAATCTGTCTGCCAATGCAGGGGACACAGGTTGGAGCCCTGGTCCGGGAGGATCCCACATGCAGTGGAGCAACTAAGCCCGTGCACCACAGCTACTGAGCCTGCGCTCTTGAGCCCGTGAGCCACAACTACTGAGCCCACATGCCACAAGTACTGAAGCCAGCGCACCTAGAACCCATGCTCCGCGATAAGAGAAGCCAGTGCAATGAGAAGCCTGTGCACCGCAAGGAAGAGTAGCCCCCACTCGCCACAACTAGAGAAAGCCCGCACGTAGCAACGAGGACCCAACGCGGCCAAAAATAAATAAATAAATAAATAAATTAATTACAAACAAAACACAACAAAAAAGAAAGACCTGTTGAATAAATGAACATCTGTGACATGTGTAACATGCAGACGGTGGTCCATGTTTCTTTGAAATGAGGAGCATGTACAACACTCTACCCAGGACCCAGCTGGTCAGACCCTTTGATGACAGCAAACCTGCTTGTTCCTCGGGAGCCTGCCCTACTTGGCCCTATAACAGAGCTTTCCAGCCAAGCCCACATCTTGGCTCAGAAGCTGGATCACCCTAATGTTTTAAGCCCCAATGTAAGGCCCTCGACCTAGATCTCCATTAATACCTTCCACGGCAAGGATTAAAGGATCTGCTCACGAATTAAAGACATCTGCTCAAGCCAAGGGGTTAGAGAAATGGCGGGATTCTTTGGGGCGATGGATTCTCTACCCCTGCCCCAGCCAGCAGTGAGGAGTGGGGAACTCTGAAGCGGGGCACAGGCTCACCATCAGGCCATCTTGGAACAGAGCACACATCCACCTGGGGGCTCAGTATGACCCTGGGGGATAAAAAGACGCAAAAAGGCTATTCTAATCCCATACTCCTTCTGAGTGTTTAACCCCGGCTCCCTCCCCCACCACTGCATGACTGCAAAGCTAATTATTTAGAAGTGGTCATAAACTGGTGTGTGGAAAGAGGCCCTGTTGGACGTAGGTGGTCAGAGGGGACAGCTATCTAGAGCCATGAGGGAGGGTGATGAGAAGGGCAGGAAGGATGGTCAGTGAGGGCCTGGCTATGGCCCCTACTCAGGCCATCAGGGAGCTAAAGGGCAAGGTTCACGGACTCCCCAGGTAAATGGCTGGTGCTGCGATTTCAGAAAATAGCACCTGCCAAGGAGGCTGCTTAAACATTCAGACGACCCACTCATCTGTGTATGTCCTCCCCTTCCAGGCCATGACCATCAATGGTCTCTTCCTGCTCTGTCAACCTACTCATCCCTCTTTCGGGGTAACAGTACTCAACCAGCTTACCTCACCCAGCTCATGGGGGACTCAAAACTACACAGGTGTGAAATATGTGGAAATGCTTTGCAAAGTCTAAAGCCCTCTACAAATGTACCAGGTGTCTTCTAATTCTCGTTGCCAGGTCAAATGGGTGGTAGCCAGAGGCCTGGGTCAGGGACGCAGGATGGGCCAGGCAGGAGGAACAGAGCAGCCCAGTGAGGACAGTGCTTCTTCCCTCTCCCACTGAGACCTAGGACACCAGGTGTGGGGGAAAAGGAAGCGGGGGGCAAGTAAACCATGGAAGTCCGGCAACGTAGGAGAACTTAGGCTCTCCTACACCCCATGCGCACTCTGTGGTCCACTGTCATTTAGCCTCCAAAACCTACCACAATCACCAAGGGAGACACAAGAGCCCCATAGAACAAAACCACAAAGCTGGGCGTACCTTCCAGGGAGGCGGTGTGGTTGGTATCTCCATTCTCAAGAGAGGATCCACTTTCAGAAGAAAGGGGAAACACAGAGCACTGAAATCCTCAGTTCTTCTGTCCACATGCACGCGTGCCCGCGTGCGCACACACACACACACACACACACACCCATCCAGAGGCTCTGCAGCGGCCCAGTGCAGAGGGGCAAGGAGCCATCAGGAGCTCAGCTCCAGGGGACTGTGACGGGGAGAGTCCTGGCTGCACAGGCCCCCCAGCCATGTCCCGCAGCCTCCGCTCACACCCGCTCTGGCCCTCCACTGGCTTCCGGGCGCCCCTTCTCCAGCGATCTGAGGTGACTGCTGTGGTTCCTATTTATTGGGCACGTCCACGTGCCACACGGTGTGCTGGGTGCTTCCTGTATTACTTCTGATCCTTTCAGCTTTGCAAGATGGATATCATTACCACCACTGACAACAAGAAAATAGGCAGGGCCCAAGGTCACACAGCTCCTGAGTGTCTAGCTGGCTAAAAGCCCGTGTTCTTTCTATAACACCACACTGGACTACATCTTGTAGATAACAGAGAAGAAAGTAGGAGGAAGAAAGTGTTGTTTTGGGAAAATTAATCCAGTCTCTCCCGCTCCAACCCAACCCTCCACTGTGGCGTAACTGCTCTTGTTATTAAAAGGGCCGGTTTCATCATGTCTCTCCATTGCCTAAAGAATCAAGTCCCAAAAGCTTTGTCAGGCATTTAAGATTCTTTCCAATTCACTTTTCCAGCCTCATTTCCCCAACCCCACACTCAAATCCTCGCTTCCATCCAGCCCGGCCCATCACTCCTCATTGCCCACGTTTCTGTCTTGGATTCCCTGCCTGCAACACTAATTCCTTCAACCAAACACAGACTGCGGGTGACTGCATGCCAGGTCTGGGCGAGGTGCTGGGAGAGGGAGGATCCCTGCTGTCACAGAGCTCAGAGTCTGCCTTCCTTGTGAGGCATGAGCTGCAGCCCTTCCCTGGTCCCTTGATGCCCCAGAGCGTGACCCTGGTCCGAATCCACAACACTGTGTGTTTGCCACTCCTACGGCACTCAGCCATTCCCCCAACTCGTGTGCCAGTTCTGTTTTAAAACTTCCTCTGTAATGTGTTTACTTCTGTGGGAAAAGTGCACTCCAGGTTCCAAGCAGCATTATCAATGGCAATTAGGCTCTCAGGCCAGCCCACAAAAGCCTATTAAATGTATAGAGGTGTAGAACCTAAATACATGTACATTAAAAGCTCTGCAGGAGAGACCAGGGCAAACGTCTGCTGCTTCCTGCACCCCTACCCACTATGCCATCAAGTTCTGAGCTTCACGCCACCCTCTGGGGCAGAGGCCTGAGCAGTGGCTTGGGAGGAGGGAAGCAGGTGGGAGCTGGCACGACAGAGATGGAGGGGGAAGAACGCTGATGTGTAATTCAGGGGCCTGGCTCCCATCTCCACTCTGTCTTTACAAACTGGCGTCCTCAAGTGGGTGAGTCCCTTCCCTCTCAAAGCCTCACTTTTCTCTTTTAAAATCAGGGAGCTGAGTTAGGTCAGTAGCTCTCAGACCTCTGAAGCTCACAGATTGGCAGGATATATTTTTAAACATGTATTTAAAGTATATGTTTAAAAATATATAGTGTGTATTACATATATATTTTAAAATAAATTTTATCAATTAAAGGCTTTTTTAAAAAATCACAATATACTACCACTGCTTTCATTTTTTTCAAAAGGACACTATAAACCACCCCTCCACCCCCCCACATGCACTCCCTCAATATGGACACCGTGTCAGAGAAATGAAGTTTTTAAACCGGAAATATTTGGAATCGTGAAAAAAAAAAAAGCCATTCACCATTGTTATTTTTCCAATTTGTCTGTGAACCAGTGGAAACTTCATCACAGCCCAGCTCCAGGCCTCAGCCTGATGATGGAACCCTTGAGCTGGGTGAGGCTGAGTCCTCTCCAGCTCTGACATTACTCCACTCTGAGCGAGCTCTGGATGGAGACTATACAACAATCAGCATGGATGGCCCTGGGGAAGGGTCAGCTGCAGGAAGGAGCTGAGTGGGAAAGCAGGAAAGGGCAGTCGGCTGCAGGGGTAGGGACAGGACAGCCTGGCCTCCCCAGCTGCAGGCCCAGGTTCGAGACACCAGCCTGGGAGGGCTGGAACTAACCTGTCCCAAGTGTTGACTGCCGCTCTCTCCACCCCAGAGTGTGGAAGGCTGGGAGTCCCCAAAGAAACTTTTTTAAAAGTTCCTTTACTAACTTCTTCTGATCAAAAACTAATGCACATTGATATAGAAAACTTGGGAAGTACCAAAAAAGCATAAGCAAAGAAGTAAGCAAAAGTCACCCACAACTCCACCTTCCAGAACAATCACTGTAAACATGTTGATGCACTGCTAATCCCTCAAACACTTTTGTAGCTATCTTCAGCCACCCTGGGATTCAGTTTTGTATCCTGCTTTTCCCCTAATTATCACACTCAAATACTTTTCCATGTCCTTAGATATTCTTCATAAGCATCATAACATATTTTGATAATAAACCCAGCATTCTAGTAAATACCAATATTCTTTATAAACATTACTTTCCATGGCATGGATAGGGCCAGAAATCATTTAAACATGCTGCTATTGTTAAGCATTTAAGCCACTTCCATATTTTTGCTATTGTAAAAAACGTGGTGGGTGTACACCCCTGTCCATGAATCTCTGTAGACCCCTTTACACTTCTCTGTATCTCTTGGGTCACAGCCCAGTGCTCTGCGCGTATCTGCCCCCAGTAAATACTGAGTGGACAAAGAAACCCAATCCACTCCCAGGAGCTGCAGAACCCTTATCAGATGGACGTAGAGTTTATATTTACAGAGGCCCACCCTGGTGTCCACCCGCCACTCATCACTGACCCTACACCTCAGGCTCACACCTGCTAAGTCAATCTTGGGCTTGGGGAAAGGAGAAAATGTCAATTCCTTGTTGAGGCCTCCCAGGTTCTAGGGCTCTCAGCAAACCTACCCACTCTCCACACCTCCAGGTGGAAGGCATCAGCAGACCTCAATTGCCTAGAGGACTCCCGTACCCCCTCCTGAGGGCTCAACCCACCCCTCAGGAAAGTCATGGCTGACCTCCCTCTAAATTAATGTATGGCTCCCCTTCAGGGGTGCTCCCAGAACTTCAAGTATCAGCACTCACTGTTCTGTCTTTATCTGCTCACAGGACTGACTCCCCTGCCCGACAGGGCAACACCAGAGGGCAGGAACAATGTGTGTTTTGCTCCCTGCCCAAAATCCAACCCAGTGCCAGCCAAACAATGGGGTTGATAAATAAATGTTTGCCGAATGAAACTTCTTTCTGGTCTGAGTCTCAAGCCTTTTATTTTCACAGGAGGGAGAGGAAAGGGGAAGAAGAGAGGAAAGTAGGACCTCCTAAAACAGCCCAAGTGCAAAGACCTGATAGGGGGTGGCACTGGAGATGGCCCCCTCGACACAGTTCAGCAGTCCTGCCTGGCCTAGAAACCAGCCCAGACCAACCGGCAGCAGGAACAGAATACAAACAGATCAAAGACACCTAGATCTGGGGAAGTGACACTGCCCCACTCCAGCCTCGTTTCTCTCCAAGAGAATGGTCAGATCTAGAGGGGCAAGGACCTTCCTTTCCCACCCATTTTCATACAACTAGAAAATACAAGGCCACTCCTCACTGGTGAACCCAGAAGGGCAGGGTATTGAGAGATGGAAGTATTTAAAGCAACTCAAGCCACACTCCATTTTTTCTCCTCACGTTTCATCCGGCATCCTTGCCACACCCAAAAGAAAAAAACTGGAAAATCTGGGTTGGAGAGAGTACCAGCAGCAGGAGGTTCCCTTCAGGAACTTCAGGAAAAAAAGGAGCCAAGATTGTCCTAAAATAAGGCAGACCAGAAGTTATACTAGAGGTGTGGAAGGAGGCCGTATTATCCTATCACACACCCACAGCAACACCAAGGCCAAACCAGGGGCCCTGGGTGCTGTGGACACACCCATTCCAACCCCTCTCAGGGATGCCCTGCGGCATTCCTCCCCCACCCCACAAGGGTAGCAAACTCCTCCAGAGAGCCTGCACTCCCATCACCTTGGCCCACCCCTTCTCCACTCCTGTACGGTTTTGCAGTTTAGAGCTACGTCCTCTGATTTCTCATCCGACCCTCCTGGCAACCTTGTTAGAGTGGTATTTAAAGCGTCCCCATTTCACGGATGAGAAGATTAAGTCAGGTGCATTAAATGATAGGCCGCATCACAAGCCAGAAAGTGGCTGAGGTTCCAGCCAGCCTCAGTTGGGTGAAGGAGCTGAACTCCCCCGCGGTGACCCCCACCCGACCCCGCCAAGCCTGGCCGGCGGGCGGAGATCCACGTGGTGACTGGAGGTTCGCGGCTGCTCAGAGCCGAAACCAAGAACTAGGTGGCTGGCTCTAAAACAAGGTTTCCGGCAGTGCTGGTGGCAAGCACCCGCTTCTTACCTCGTACTCACACAGGTGCAGGGCCCGGAGTCTGGGGTGCAGCACCCCCGCAAGCCGCCAGCGTCCGGCCCTAGCCCGCGGCCGCCCCCTGACCTGCGCCCCTGCAAAGTTGTGTCCGCGGCGCAAGCCCCCCACCCCCGCGAGGGATCGCCCAGCGCCCCCGGGGTCCCCCACCCCGGGCTCCTTTCGACCTTTGAGCCCCGGAGCACCTTGCTGGGAGTGCACGGCGACCGCCCCGCTGCCTCCCCCGCAGCCACCGAGTCCCCGCCTGCTCGGCACGCACGCCCCCCACCCAGGCGCCCGGAGGCATCTATCTCCCCGCACGTCCCGGGAGGGCCGGGAGCAGGGAACTCGGACCCTCGCCGGGCGCACGTGTCGTCCTGGCCCGGACCCCGGCGCCACAGCCTCACCCAGACCGCCAGCAGCAGCAGCAGCCACGCCGGCACGACCCGCGCCATCCCCGCCGCAGCTGCCCACGGCCGGCTCTGGTCCCCACTCGGGCTCCCGCGACCGCAGCTCCGCCGGGGGCAGCCACCGCCGCCACTTCCCAGCCGCTCCCCGCCTCCGAGTTCCCGGTGCCACGTCTGCCAAAGCATGCGCACCGCGCTGGCAGAGCCTGCCGGGGAGAAGTGCGTGCTGGGAGTTGTAGTTTGCAGCATGGCTGAGCAGGGGTCCGCGGGTGTGAACTTGGCCCCCAGGCCAGGTAGAAGCCTGAGTGGAGTGCGACATGGTCAGGGTCAAAGAGTAAGGGAAAGCAGTTAATTTGGGGGGCTTGCTCTGTGCCTAGAGCTTTAGAAACAAGATCTCCTTCAGCTCAGGTAAGTTTTATTTTCCCCACTTTGAGGATGAGGTGGCGGCCCAGAGAACCTAATATGACCCAGATCACACAGCCTGGAAATGGCAGAGTCCAGTGCTGCTTGTAGAGGATAGGAAAAGCCATCGTCCCTGCCTCCCTCCTACTGTTGCTTTTTTTCATTCAGAAAACTTTATTGAGCTATTGGAAAACAGTTTGACATTTCCTCAAAAAGTTGAACAGAGATTACCTTATAACCCAACAATTCCATTCCTGGGCATGTACCCAAAAGACTTGAAAACAGGTATTCAAACAAATACTTGTACACAAATGTTCATAGCAGCATTATTCACAATAGCCAAGAGGTAGAAACAACCCAAGTGTCTATTGAGGGATAAATGGATAAACAAAATGTGATATATTCATACAGTGAGATATTATTCAGTCATTAAAAGGAATGAACTACTGATATATGCAACAATGTGGATGAAACTCGAAAATATTATGCTAAGAACGGAGCCAGACACAAAAGTATGCATATTGTATGATTACATTTATATGAACCATCCAGAAATAGGAAAATTCATAGTGACAGAAAGCAGATTAGTGATTGCCTGGGGCTGGGGGGAGGAGGAATTGGGGAGTGACTGCTTAGTGGGTACAAGATCTCCTTGGGGAGGATGAAAATATTTTGGAAAAAGACAGAAACGATGATTGCACAACATTGTGAATATACCAAGTGCCACTGAATTGTACACTTTAAAATGGTTACTTTTATGTTATGTGAATTTTATCGCAATAAAAAAATTTTTAAAGAAAAAAAACCTTCATTGAATCCATTCCTTGTGCTAAAACATTCATGTGTGGAATCAGTTATTCATTCAAGAATTTTTATTAAATACCTACTATATCCTGAGGCTCAAGATATATAGTAGTGAGATGGACAAGGAAGTGCACAGTCTAGGATTGATAGGTTATAGCTGAAAGATCTTTGCTCACTGTCTGGAGGTTCCAAGCTCAAAACCTAGAAGTCATCCTTGATTCATCCTCACTTCTCAACAGGCCCATCCAACCCATTACCACATCCTGTCAGTTCTACCTCCAAAATATAACTCTTCTGCCACCTCCCAAGTCTAAGTCACTGACATGTCTCACCCACTCAAGGGCAAGACTGCTCCTTCCATTTGCCTGGTGCTTCCTCCTTGTACCCCCTACAATGCAGTTGTTAATGTCAGTCAGATTTTGTTAGCCATTTCCTTGAAACCCTCCAATGGTTTCCCATTGCCCATAAAATGAAATCCAAACACTTCCCCATGACCTGTGAGCCATGCATGGTCTGGGCCTGGCCTCTAGACTTCATCTCCTGCCTCTCCCCTATGCTGTCCACTTGGCTCCAGTTACACAAACCATCATTTCCTGCCCATCCCCCACCATCAGAGCTGTTCCTACTTCAGGGCTAGTACTTTTCCTATTCTCTCTGCCTTAACAGTCTCCCTGGTCCTTGGTCTGACTACCACCTTCTAAGCCCTTCAGGACTCTCCTACATGTACATCCTCAGAAAGGCCCTTGGAGCAACCCATCTAAAGGATCTCCACCCCCAAGCCCCTTATCCTCTAGCTCAGGTTCTGCTCATTCCTTGCCAGCACTTGCCACAGTCTGCCACTACTCATTTAGTTGGTGTGTTCATGGTCTCTTGCTACAAGTAGAACATAGGTTCATGTCTCTCTTGTTAGCCACCTAACTGCAGAGCCTAGCATAGGACCTGAGCCTCAGGTGGTTCTCAGAGTTCTTTTTGATAAATAACTGATTGAATGAAGTAATGTGTTGGAGAGTTTCAGAAATTCCTGAATCAGGCGGGAGACAGGGCTTCCTCTGTGTGCTCCGCATCCTCAAGCTCATGATCTGCATATGGGAAAGTGGGCCTTTCAGCTCCTCCTCTGTTTTTTTTGGTGACTGCGCCAGGCCAGGAATGGAACCCCAGCCCTCGGCAGTGAAAGCGCAGAGTCCCAACCATTGGACCGCCAGGGAATTCCTGGACTCTGTTTCTCATCTGTAAAATGAAGTGGCTGGTGAGGATATAGAGCACCTGTACTCCCATGCATTGACGATGGGAGTGTAAATTGGTTCATCCACTTTGGACAACAGTATATGTATAAAATATGTACCAAAATGTTCATAGCAGCTTTATTCATAGTAGGGCTGAATTGTGCCTACTCCCCCACAAGTTCATATATTGATGTCCTAACCCCCAGTACCTTAGAATGTGACTATATTTGGAGATAAGGCCTTAAGAAGTAATTAAGTTGAAGGAAGCCGATGGGATGAGCCCTAATCCAATATGACTAGTGTCCTTATAAAAAGAGGACATTGGGACACACAAAGAAAAGGAAAGACTGTGTGAAGACACAAAGAGAAGATGGCCAGCTACAAGTCAAGGAGAGAGGTCCTCAGAAGAAATCAACCCTGCTTGTTGCAGTTGTTCAGTCAGGGACAAAAATGAGTCCAACACACGAGATGTATGCGTTAAAGCACAGTGGTAGAGGGCTGTTGCTCGCTCAGGCAAAACAGCAAAGCCCTCAGTCCTATGGCGTATTTATTTAAGCTTTATCTAATACAAAAAGGTTCTGTTTAGCACAGGCTGTGTCGTCCTTGAACATCTAAGCAATGCACCTCCTTACTTTCTTATGTTCCCAATTATACCAAGGACATGCGTGGATCAGTGCCCAGAGCAATCAGTACTGCTTGCAGTCCTGAAACATTCTCACGCACCCAGCTTGTTAGGTGAGCCGATTCTTGGGTCACGTCTTTTCCCATGTCCTCAGTTACCCTGCTACACTGCTGATACTTTGATCTTGGACTTCGAGCCTCCAGAATTGTGAGAAAGTAAATTTCTGTTGTCTAAACCACTCCTTCTATGGTACTTTGTGATGACAGTCCTAGCAAACTAATACAGTGGCTAAACTGAAAACAATCCAAATGTCCTTGAAAAAGTAGATAAGTAAATGATATCCTATTCTGCAACAAAAAAGAACAAACTACAGATATATACAAGAACATGGATGAATCTCAAAACCCTGATGTTGAACAAAAGTAGCCAGACACAAAAAAGCACATACTGTGTGATTCCATTTACCTGAAGTTCAAGAACAGGTAAGCGTAATCTATGGTGATAGAAGGAAAATAGGGGTTCCCATGGTGGGGGCGGGGAGGAGGAGAGATCAACTGGGAAAAAATATGAGCAAACCTCTGGGTACGAGAAATGTTCTAGATCTTGATTAAATGATGGTTACATGAGTCTACAGGTATGAAAATTAATTTATTAATTGAGCTGAATTAGTTGAGCTGTATGCTAAGATTTGTACACTTTACTGTATGTAAATCATATCTTGATTTTTTTAAAGTTCAAAAAATGAAGGGTAGAGTGAATCAGCTAATCTTCAGGATCCCTTGTAACTCTTGTATGTATCTCCTGAGTCCAAGACTGGCTAAAAGCTCCTGGGTCCAGACGAGGGCTGAGCTCTGCAGAAATTAACTGCCAAAAGGGAAGGAGTCCAGGAGAGGAAGGAAGGAAGGAAGCCATGCGTCTATGAGCCAGAGAACCAGAGGGCAGGGGACTGAGAGGGAAAAATAAAAATTGCCAAGAAAACAAGCCATTTCATCCTGCAATTGAAACTAGCTAAAATGAGATTTATGGCCCTTCTGGGAATGTTTAACGATTCTAAGCTTTACTCTCTTTGAAATATTAGGAGAATAGCACAGGGCAAGTGCTGTCCCTCCTCTATTACAGCCCTCAATGGGAACCATCCATTCTCCAGCAGCAGCCCCACGGGGCCCGGTCAGAGAAACTTCTCGTCCTGCGGTTTATTGTGAATTGTGACGCCACCTTATATTTGTGTAGCCAGTTCCTCTCCATCATCTGAGCTGAGATGAGGACTAGCACAATGACCGTTTTCTGACATTCAAGCATGGAGGAGAATTGGCCAGAACAAAATGGAAGGAATGTTATGTCCAAACACAAAAGAATATATTCTGTATAATTCCACTTATATAAGCTACAAAAAGGGCAAAAAGTCTCTGTTTTGTTAGAAGTCAGGATCGTGGTTACCTCTGAGGGAAGGGTGTAGGTACTCACAGGAAGGGGTCTCTTGTGGTGCTGAGGTTCTTCTCCTCCACCTGAGTACAGGGTACCTGGGTATGTTAACTCTGTAAAAATTCATCACACACATTCATGGGTTATGCTGTCTGTAACTTATATTTGAATAAGAAGTTCACAGTTTTTTTAAAAAAATAGGAGGAATGAGATGGAAAGAAAGAAGTCAGCTCTGAGTAGGGAAGGTGGAAGGAGAGGGGAATTCTAAAGAAGAGACAGCTGGGAAATCATTAGTAATCCCTACACCTGGGCGAGCAACTAGTCCCACCAGAACACCCCATGCTGCTCACAAGCCTCTGCCTCTGTTAATCAAGTCTGCTGGCATGCCGCTACACCCGTACTCCCACTTGGCTGATACCCACCCGGCTTGGGCACCCCCTCCTCCAAAAGCTTCTTCTGATACTCATCATTTTCCCACCAACACCCCCAGCAGTCCAGGGCTAAGTGTACCTTCTCTGTGCTCCCACATTTTCCTGTGTGGAATGTGGTCCTTAAGATCATGGACCGTGACAAATTCATAGAGACAGAAAGTAAAACAGTGGTTTCCAGGGCTTGAGGGGAGAGGGAAATGAGGAGTTTGTGTTTAATAGTTATAGAATTTCAGTAGGATGATGAAAAAGTTCTGGAGATGGATAGTGGGGTAGTTGCCCTACCATATGAATGTACTTAGTACCTCTGAACTGCGGACTTTAAAATGTTTTAAGATGGAGGATAATCTTCTCAACAAATGGTGCTGAGAAAATCAGATATCCACACACAAAAGATTGAAGTTGGACCCTTACCTCACACCATACACAAAAATTAACTCAAATCGGTCACAGACCTAAGTGTAAGAGCTCATATCTTGATTTTTTTAAAGTTCAAAAAATGAAGGGTAGAGTGAATCAGCTAATCTTCAGGATCCCTTGTAACTCTTGTATAAATAAAACTCTTAGAAGAAAACATAGAGGGAAAGCTTCATGACATTGGATTTGGCAATGATGTCTTGGATATGAAACCAAAAGCACAGGCAACAAAAGTAAAAATAGATTAACTGGACTATATCAAAATTAAAAACTTTTATGCATCAAAGGACACAATTAACAGAGTGAAAAGGCAGCCCACACAATAGGAGAAAATATTTGCAAATCATATATCCAATAAGAGGCACTGAAGAAAACCAAAACAGAGACCACAGTTTGAATATACTCAGAGACACAACACTCATAGTCACATAACCAAAACTTAAGACTGTCCTGATTTTCCCCAAAACAAAGCTTAAACTTTCTTCATGTCAGTGTGATCTTATGGCTTCCTAGCCAATTAGTTGCAAATAAACAAGCTAATGCAATGAAAAGGAACATGAGTTTCTAGGAACCAGTCAAAAACAGGAAACAACGTATCCCTCATTCATGCTTTGTAAACTGAGCCATAACTGCTGAAAGCAAGCTTCTAAAGTCTCCCTGTTCCTGATCAGTTTATTTCTCCCTCAAAAAAAATATTCATATCAAGTAAAGCTTTCTGGATTTTTTTGACAGGGGTAAATATCCAGAATATAAAAAGAACTCCTACAACTCAGCAACAACAAAAACCAACCTTTTTTAAAAATGGGCAAAGAACTTCGATACACATTTCTCCAAAGAAGATATGCAAATGGCCAAAAGGCATATGAAAAGATGTTCAACATTACTAATCATCAGGGAAATGCAAATCAAAACCACAATGAGTTACTGCCTCACACCCATTAGGGTGGCTACTATAAAAAAACAAACAAACAAACCCAGAAAAAATCAAGTGTTGGCAAGGATGTGGAGAAACTTGAACACTTACGCACACTTGGTGGGAATGCAAAATGGTTCATCAGCTGTGGAAAACAGTATAATGATTCCTCAAAAAATTAAAAATAAAACTACCATATGAACCAGCAATACCACTTCTGGGTATATACCCGAAAGAATTGAAAGTAGGGTCTCAAAGAGATATTTGTATGCTCATGTTCAGAGCAGCACAGTAGCCAAAGGTGGAAGCCACCCAAGTGTCCCTCAACAGATGAATGGATAAATAAAATGCAGTATATACATACATTCGACCTTAAACAATAAGGAAATTCTGACACGTGCTACAATATAGATGAATCTTGAGAACATTATAATAAGTGAAATAAACCAGTCTCCAAGATGACAAATACTGTATGAGACCTCTTATATGAGATACCTAGAGTAGTCAAATTCATGGAAACAGAAAGCAGAGTGATAGTTGCCAGGAGTCCGGCTGCAGGGTGGGGATGGGGAGTTGTTATTTAATGGATACAGAGTTTCAGTTTTAAAAGATGAAAAGAGTTGTAGAGATTGATTGCACAACAATCAATCAATTGGTTGAAAATGTACTTAACACTCTAGAATGTACATTCAAAAATAGTTAAGATGGTAAATTTTGTTATGTATATTTTACCACAATTTTTAAAAATTTTAAATTATAAAAAAGAAAATGAAAATTTCAAAATAAAGTAAAAAAAGACTTCAGTTTAAAAAAAAGATGGTTAAAATGGTAAATTTTATGTTGTATATATTTTACCACACACACACACACACACACACACACACACACAAAAGAATATGAGCTGTGACCTTAGGAAGGTGTGGGTTTGAGTCCTGTCTCTGCCACTTACTAGCTGTGTGGCCTTAGAGAAGTCACATGACTTCAGATCCCCATTCTGTAAAATGGGGATAATAATAGTACTTTCCCCATTCGGCTATATTGAGGATTAAATGAGATTATATATGCAAAATATCTAGCTAGCATTTGTACTGGATAAATATGTCTCTCTTCTTTGATAGCCCTGTTCATAATATAATTTCCTCTAGTGTCTAGTTCCTCAACCACCCTAACCCCTGCATCTCAACACACACACACTAGATGTGAACTCTTTTTATTTTTTAATTAATTTTTACTGGGGTATAGTTGATTTACAATGTTGTGTTAGTTTCTGCTGTACAACAAAGTGAATCAGTTACACATATATCCACTCTTTCTTTAGATTCTTTTCCCATATACAGTACTGAGTAGAGTTCCCTGTGCTATACAGTAGGTCCTTATTAGTTATCTATTTTATATATAGTAGTGTGTATATGTCAGTCCGAATCTCCCAGTTTATCCCCCTCCCTTCCCCCTCTGGTAACTGTAAGTTTGTTTTCTACATGTGACTCTATTTCTGTTCTGTAAATAAGTTCATTTGTACCATTTTTTTAGGTTCCTAGATATGAACTCTTAAGAACAAAGACTGCATCTGGTTTACCTTGTTTGTCTTTGTGTCCCCCAGTGGTCAGGCCAGTGCCCAGCACATAGTAGGAGCTCCTTAAATGTTTAAAATAAACTTTAACAAGAGGGCTTGACAAGGCAGAAGGGAAACCTTCTCAACATTAGTATGGACAAACAGCAGAACAGGCCAAGTCATTTTAAGACCAAAGAAAGAATCCTCAGAGACCTGGGTTAGAGTACATCCTTCTAAAAACAGGGGTATAGGGCTTCCCTGGTGGCGCAGTGGTTAAGAATCCACCTGCCAATGCAGGGGACATGGGTTCGAGCCCTGGTCTGGGAAGATCCCACATGCCACAGAGCAACCAAGCCCGTGCACCACAACTACTGAGTACACATGCCACAGCTACTGAAGCCCGCGCGCCTAGAGCCTGTGCCCCGCAACAAGAGAAGTCACTGCAATGAGAAGCCTGCGCACCACAACCAAGAGTAGCCCCTGCTCGCAGCAACTAGTGAAAGCCCACGCACAGCAACGAAGATCCAACGCAGCCAAAAATAAATAAATAAATAAAATTTATTAAAAATAAACAAATAAATGAAAATAAAAACAGGGGTATAGAATAGACAGCTTAAGGGTGTCTCTGTCCACCCCTTGTTTCTACGGCAGGCCTGGAAAGAGTATGCTTGGTTATTGAATAATAATTAATAACTCATTATTGGGCATTTATTGAACATTCATCATAGACTCATTTCAGGGCCTCCCTCTGACATTTCATTAAGAAAACATCACGTTAAAAAGCCCAGTCCTCAACTCAGTAAGAGCACTTCCTGCCTATCCTCTCAGGCATTGATCCTTAGCTCTTCCACCTGTCTCACACCCCCCTTTCCACCTGTCTGTCCTGGCTCCAGCTAGCAGGATGCTTAAACCTGAGGCCTCCCAAGCCAACCCCTTGGCCTTCACTTAGAACAGTCATCTTCCCCATGTGACTGTGTTCCCCCTAAGCCTCCTGCACTCTACTTAGCCATGTCCCCCTGGCCTGGACCCCTGGGGTGAGACCATGGCAGCCTGAAGTTGTGCTTTTCATTTCTTTGTTCTGGTCAGGTCTCCTAGAGGGCCATATCCCTGATGTCTCTGTATGTTTTTCATCTTCTCTTTTTTTCTCAGGATTTAGCTCTCTAAATGGCTTCAACTACAGGGCCCCAGGCTCAAGCTCATTAAAAAAAATTTTGGCTTGCTAAAACTAAATCCAGAGTTGACCTTAGATAATACCATTTTCTCCCTTAACAATAGTATTCACATTACTAACGACTTCAAGGTTGTATTTAAAGCCAAGTGTCAAAAGCCAGGATGCCCTCTCATCCTCTACCTTGTGGGCTCACCCTTCTGTTGATAGTCACACGTAAATGACTCAAAACCTCGTCCCACATGTGATGGGAAACCCAGCACCTTCCTCCTCCAAATACCTCTGAAGAGCCCCTGGAACAATCCAGGATGGGATTCTGGGAAGTGTCAGGGATAAGAGCTCCAATATCTGGTTTCCACTGAAGCATCTGAATCTCACTGGCACTTTGGTTTCTTTCCACACTGTGCTGACACGAACATGATGCAGCCCCCTTACCTTTGACTCTCCAAGGCAAGCACAAACACAAGGACATAGCAGAGTTTTATTGAAGGGTTTATTGATTACAGAGGAGAGTTACATCACCACGCAACTACTAGGCAACACCACAGATGGCAAATGACCTAAATGGAATAAATGCTAAAAGCCCGCAGCACTCCTTCCCAGGGAACTCCTCTGGCTAAGGCTTCTCCTCAGAGTCCCTGCCCACCCACCCCCACCCCACCCCCATCCCACCACCTCACCAATCTGTTGCATCACCTGTCTTGGGTTTCTGGCACAGAGCTCCTGAAACTCTTGGAATTTCCTAAGTGGTGACAGGAGTGCATTTTGTTATTCCCAAAGAGCCTCTTTGGACTACACCTGAGTTTATGCTAATGAGTGACTCAGGGTGGAGCCCTTAGAAAGCTTCTGAATAGGACCTGTCCCTAGAAAGACCAAACACCTGATTAGCTCCAGGGAGGGGTAGCGAGATGGAGACTGAGAGATAAAAACTCTTGAACAATGAGATTTCCGAATTGGCAAACACACTGATGTGCTGGGAGGTTGGTGTACCTGGAGAGGACATGGAAGCTCTGTGCCCTCCCCATAAATACCTTGCCCATTAGGCTGTGCCAGAGTGGTATCCTTTATAATAAGCTAGTAAATGTAAGTACAGTGTTTTCCTGCATTCCAGTGAATTAGCAAACCTGGGGGTGATTGTGGGAACCCCCAAATTTTTAGTCAGCCAGGCAGAATTGTGGGTCTCCTGGGGACTCCAATTTTGGCTGGCATCTGAAATGGGGGCAGTCTTATGAGACTGAACCCTTAACCTATGGGGTTTATGCTAACTCTGAGAGCTGGTGTCAGAATTGAATTATTAGACCCCTATCAGAGAATCAGACAGGAGTCTTTCTGTGATGGGCATTGCTCTTATGGGGTGTGTGTGTTTGGGGGATCTGCAACTACGTAGGTCTTGGTGAGAGTCAGGTCCTGCATCATATTACAGAAGCCCCAAAGGCTGTATTGCAGGCAGGGTGTGGTCTCTGTGATCCAAATCAGCCAATCAGCTGCTTAAGCCAGTGACTTTGTCTTTGGAGCAAGTGCTACAAAAAAGCAAGGAATATTTATAAGAGGAGGACCCATGCTTGGGCAGCAGGTCCCACAATATCCACCCCTAACCAGTTGTTCCTTGGTGTGACCTTGGCTGGGGTCCTGGATATCCAGCTTCCAGCCTGTTTTTCAAGTCTAATCCTCCAACTGTCCACAGGGCTTCCCTGGTGGCACAGTGGTTGAGAGTCTGCCTGCCGATGCAGGGGACACGGGTTCGTGCCCCGATCCGGGAGGATCCCACATGCGGAGCGGCTGGGCCCGTGAGCCATGGCCACTGAGCCTGCGTGTCCGGAGCCTGTGCTCCACAACGGGAGAGGCCACAACAGTGAGAGGTCCATGTACCAAAAAAAAAAAAAAAATACGTCCACAAATTTTTGGATACTCCGTTCTTCAAGAGCTGGGACTTAATTCCCCTTCCCCTGAGGATGGGCTAGACTTAGTGACTCTCTTCTCATGAATAGAATATGGTAGAAGTGACAATGTGTGATTTGCAAGACTAGGTCATGAAAGGCATCGCAGCTTCCTCCTTACACTCTTGCTTGGATCCCTCACTCTGGGGGAGGCCAGCTCCAATGCCATAAGGTCATTCAGGCAGTCTCATGGAAAAGCCCATATATAAGGGAAAAAAGCTTCCTACTAATAGCCAATGAAGTACTGAGTTTTCCTGCCAACATCCAAGCAAGTGAGCTATCTTGAAAGCAGCTCCCCAGCCCCAGTCAAACTTCAGCTAACGGAAGCCCCACCTGAGCTGCTCCCAAATGCCTGATCCATAGAAACTAGGAGATAATAAATATGCATTGATTTCTGGGGGCATAATTTGTTATGGAGCATAAATAGCTATTATACTTCCAGATTCTGTGAGCCACCGAAAAGCCTTCCAGCAATTTCTATTTCTACATAAATTAGCCAGTTTCTGTTGTTTACAACCAAGAGCCATGACTGGAACCACTTCTTCACATCTTCGCCCTCAACCCCAATCCACAGCCCCAGAACCTCCCCCTCCCCCTTTATCAGGCAGGGTAGTTCAGATTTGGGTTTCTCATGATCTCACCAGCCTACCCAGGTTATTTCCTGGAGCTTCCACCTTCCTCACTCAAGCAGGCTGTCCAAACATCTTCCCAGCTGCAAAATCAGCCTCACCAATCCCTGAGAAGGCAAACGCAGCTGCAGACTGGCACTAAATTACTTGCAGCCCACCTCTCCTGCAAGCCTTGCCGTCCACCTTCTCCCCTCATCATCCACTCCCTGCTCCCTTACAGGTTTCCTGTGATCTCGTCCTCCTTTCTGGAAACCATCTCCTTCCTCAGTTTCCTCAACTTTGCCCGTGCTGTGTTTCTGCCCTACCTCCTGACTGCTCTTTCTCTGGTTTTCATGCTCTCACTTCCTGAGTAAGGAGCCTGCTGCCTTTTCTTCCTCTGTGCTCTCCTTCAGCTGCTTTGGCATCTCTGGCGGCTCCAGCCTTCAGCTGAGAGTGATCCACCCCCAGTCTCTGCTTCTACAGCTGGCTCCTCTCCTAAACCTAATTATTATTTCTGTCACTGGCACTTCAGCTCAATGTCAATGTTTGAGATCCACTCATCTTCTCTCCTGACTGCCCTCCTTCTATTAATGGTACCATCCTTCCTTCTGGAAACCAGGCTTAAACTCCCATCCTCTTTGACAGGTCCTTCTCCTTTACTGCCCCATCCCCTCAGAGGCTGAGTCCACCACATCCCTTCCCTTGGTATTCCCCACATCTCTCTCCAGTCACTCAGGCTCTACTCACCTCTCAGACTGGCCTCTGTGGGCACCTCTCTATTATTATCTCTGCTTCCCATCCATGTTCCCCAAAAGGAATTGTTCCTACATACAGCCTGCAGAGCAATATTCCTAAGGAATAGTCCTTATCCTATCTATCATTTCACTTAGAAACCTTCTATTATATTCAACAGTATTAAGTACCAGCTGCATGTGAATTATTTATGAGTCTTTGCATACAACCTACTGAAACCAACATGTGTCGGTTTAAACTGAAAATGGGAGCTGATGACAGGACTACGGGGAGATCTCACAGAACCCACAGGCAGGAATGCAGCCAAGCCTCAGACCTGAAAAACTCTTAGGACTCCATGGTGCTCTCTCTCCATCCCCACTCTGCCTTTCTCAGCATCTGCTCCTCCATCTCCCCTGCAGACCCCAGCTCTCCTGGGTACTCAGCCCCTTGCAGAAGATACCTGCCTCACAGGAGCCAAGGCACTAAAGAGACCACTCCCCAGTGGAAATGGAGTCTTTCAGTCCCGGTTTCCAGTTTGCCGGTGTGCCAGTCAGGAATCGTCTGCTTGCAGATAATGGACACCCAACACAACTAGCTTGGGCAAAAGTGTAATTTATGGGCTCTGATAAACAAGCCTTGGAAAGGGCAGGCTGGGGCAAGGCCTTCTGGACAGAAGGTTACAGGGACTGAATGTCATTTATCTCTCCATTTCCCATGTCTGCCTGTGAGTGTTCTTTGCTTAAGGTAGACCCGCTCCTTCCACATGTTAAAGGACACTAACGACACCTGATTAATCTTGCCACCTGAGAAGGTTGGCTCTTCTCCACAAATTCTAATTTAAGAAAAATTCTTAGAGTGGGCTCTAACTGATCCAGCTTGGGGCATGTCTCCATCCGTGGGTTAGGTGGGAGGGGCACTAGATAAGGATAGAGGAGAAAGCATAGACATACCGTATGCTAACACATATATATGGAATTTTAAAAAAATGTCATGAAGAACCTAGGGGTAAAACAGGAATAAAGACACAGACCTACTTGAGAATGGACTTGAGGATATGGGGAGGGGGAAGGGTAAGCTGTGACAAAGCGAGAGAGAGGCATGGACATATATACACTACCAAACGTAAGGTAGATAGCTAGTGGGAAGCAGCCACATAGCACAGGAAGATCAGCTCTGGTGCTTTGTGACCAACTGGAGGGGTGGGCTAGGGAGGGTGGGAGGGAGGGAGATGCAAGAGGGAAGGGATATGGGAACAGATGTATATGTATAACTGATTCACTTTGTTATAAAGCAGAAACTAACACACCATTGTGAAGCATAAAGTTGTAAAAAAAAAAAAAAAAAAAAGACTGCCTGGGCTTAAATCCTGGCTCTGTTACATATTAGCTGTGTGACTCTTGGCACTTAACCTCTCTGTGCCTCAGTTTCTTTGTCTGTAAAATAAGGATAACAATAGGACCCATCTCAGAGATTGTTATTAAGATTAAATTTAGTGTGCTTAGAATAGTGCCTATGCAAAGTAGGCTTGTGTCAGCAGTTATGATGATGATGATGATGATGATGATGATGATGACAACCACAGCAAGGGAGGATGAGAGGAGATTCACTCTTCTTGAACCATATGCTTGAGACAGGAGCAGAAGTTCAACCAAAGGAGTGTATGTTAGTTTTCTAGGGCTGCCTTAACGAAGTCCCGCAGACTGGGTGACTTCGAACAGAAGTTAATTGTCTCAGCTCTGGAGTGTAGAAGTCTGAAGTCAAGATGTAGGCAGGGTGGCTTCTCCTGTGGGCTGCAAGGGAGAATCTGTTCCACGCTTCCCTCCTCACTTTTGGTAGCCTTAGGCATTTCTTGGCTTGTAGATGCAGGTTCTCCTGTGTCTTCACATCTTTCCTTTGTATGTATCTGTCTCTGTGTCTTGATTTCCTCTTCTTATAAGGACACCAGTTGTTTTTTTTTTCAATTTCCCTTTATTTATTTAGTTATTTTATTGGCCACGCAGCATGTGGGATCTTAGTTCCCTGACCAGGGATTGAACCCGCACCCCCTGCACTGGAAGCGTGCAGTCTTAACCACTGGACCGCCAGCAAAGTCCCAGGACACCAGTGTTTTAGATTAGGGTCCACACCAATGACCTCATCTTAATCATCTGCATAGACTCTACTTTCAAATAAGGTCACTTTCACAGGTACTGGGGATTGGGTCTTCGACATTACTTTTTAGTAGGGGTGGGGTGGGAACACACAATTCAACTCAGAACAGATTTGGGGCAGTACTGGGGCAGACCAACAGTAAATGTCCCCTCCATTTCTAACTCCTAGGACCAAACATTCTGATCAGCCCACCTTGGGTCAGTTGCTCATCCCTGGTCCTATCAACAGCTGCTGGAGGGGACAGTGGGGACAAGGAGTCACACTGCCCAAAATAACTGCTGGGGACAGTGGGCATGCCTCAGAGAAAGGGCTGGGATGTTGGCTCACCTGCTGGACAAATATCTCAGACATTGTCCACTCCAACACTCAGAGTGCCAGTCGCTGGGAGGTTCCTGGAGATGAGCAAGAAGATGTTTACACTAGAGCAAGGGAGAAGGTCCCCTCTGAAAACACTGATGGCAGGTGCCACAGAATTAGTGCTCTAGTGGAAGCACAGACAAAGCATCATGAGAGTGTGAGAGAGGATTGAGAAGTCCCCCATTGGAAGTAGGATGGAGGGAGCCAGAAGGAGCCCCACTGGAGGAGTGACAGCTGAGCTATTCTTCAGGGAGGAGAACTGGGATAAGTAAAGAAAATTTAGGGGTGGTGAGAGAGGAATAAGGAATCAGAGAATAGTGGGGAAATAACCTACTGTGTCTGGGTAGTCCAGTGAAAAATGAGAAGTGATAGCAAACGTTCACCGAGTAGTAATTGGGAGCCCGACACTGTTTTATGCATTCCATGTGCATAATCTCTGCTATCTTCACCATGATCTCTGTACACTACCATAACTCTTGTTTTACAGATAAGGTTCAGTGACTTGCCCAAGTCACATAGCCAGGAGATGGTAGAACCCAGGGTCTTATGCCTTGTCTCCTCTGAAAGATTAGATTGGAAAGTTGGTTAGGCACAGAACACGGCCAGTTTTGCCAAGGAATCTGAGGTTTATTCTGGAGGACACAAGAAGCTAATGAGGAACTGTAGGCAGAGGAGGACCTGATTGGACCTTTATTTCAGGATGACAGCTCGGTGACAGTGTGGAGGATGCTGAGAAGCAGGGAGAGGTTCCAGAAAAGCCAACACCTGCCATCTCCCACCCCACGGGGGAGAAGAATTAACCAGTCATCCTTCTGTATAAGACAGCACCAGGAGCACCAGGGACTGTTTGCTGGCTCATTCGTTTCAATTTAATTTTTATCGAAGCATAACCTACATACAAAAAAGTGCACAACTCATAAGTGTGGCTTGATTGATTTTTCATCAGATGAACACACCCCTTAGGTTCATTCTTCACATAATGAGCCTGCATCCTTCCCTATCAAAGCCACCTCTGAAACCATCACTCTAACTACCCCATCCTGCAGTAGGAAATCTCCTACTGCTTAACTATGATTCAACATGTTCTCTAAGAATTGTGCTGCTCTTGGAAAGTGGTATGGGCAGTGGCAGAGCTGGAGGACTCTGAGTCACCCTGTCCACCTGGGCCTGGCTCCCCTTACTCTTGGTGTGGCTTCAGGCAAGTTCCCTTACCTCTGTTGGGCTCAGAGTCTTAATCTGTAAAATGGAGTCAATAATGGTTAGCTTCTTTCATAATTTCTAGAACTTCTATAATTTATAGAAATTTATAAAATTGATACAATATAACATTATTATATATATCTAATTTATACAATGTATAAAATTAATAAATTGATTAATAAAATGGAGTAAATATTGGCCATCACCATCTTTGTTGGTGTCCATTCCATTTTACTTTGATATACATTTTTAGAGGAGTTTTATTATTTTTTATATTTATTTATATTTTATTTATTTATTTATTTTGGCTGCGTTGGGTCTTCGTTGCTGCATGCGGGCTTTCTCTAGTTGCGGTGGGCAGGGGCTACTCTTCATTTTGGTACACAGGCTTCTCATTGTGGTGGCTTCTCTTGTTGCAGAGCACAGGCTCTAGGGCATGCGGGCTTCCGTAGTTGTGGCATGTGGGCTCAGTAGTTGTGGCTCGCAGGCTCTAGAGTGCAGGCTCAGTAGTTGTGGCGCACGGGCTTAGTTGCTCCACGGCATGTGGGATCTTCCTGAACCAGGGCTCGAACCAGTGTCCCCTGCATTGGCAGGCGGATTCTTAACCACTGCACCACCAGGGAAGTCCCTATAGAGGAGTTTTATACAACCAGCTGACAAGGTGCCGCAGAGGACACAGAGGTTAGGAAGATGCATCTCTCCCACCTCCCCAAGCACTCCAGATATAGTGGGGAGAGGTGAAGAAGGTACAGTGTGGAAGCCAGGTACACGGATGATCCTTAGAAGATTCTCTCTTAGGTGTGATGTTTTATGGGACTCTGATGGAATTTGTGACCTATTTTCTCTCTCTGTATCTCTGTCTCTCTCCCCTGCTCTGAAGGGCTCTACCCCTGGCCTAAGGGAATCCAGGCCCAGACTCAGGTGGTTCTTGGATGCGGTTGTGCTGGAAGCTGGGTCGTGGTTCCCTGAAGTGCTACCAGTAAGCTTCATGGTTCGTGTTGCATTTTCAGTTCTCAATGATTGTATTTCCTCCTTTCCCCACGTGCACTTCCAGCCAGTTCACCTTCAGACTGCCTCTCTCCTCTGTTCAACCCACACCCTTGGAAGTAGAGGAGCTGTAACGGTAGAACCTCCAGGGCAGAGCCCTGCTTGCCTCTTAGACCTCATCTTTGCCATTGGCCTCCTGGAAGGTGAGCTCCCCAGCTCTTCTTGACTTCCCATCTCCTCTGGGAGATGGGTCCTCAGGCACACTTAGATACCTACTCTGGGCTTCACTATGTATAGGGTGGGAGCAGGAGAAACCATGGCCAGTGGAAATTAGTGGTTTCTGGGACAGCAGAATCCTGCTCCTCTGGGATTTATTTCTGAAGTATGGAAATGTAAAAAGGATGCTGGGGGTTCAGAGACTGGAAGTCCAGAGCCCTGGACATCAGTCCACTTCTTGACAGGCCCTGATGATTTTGCTATTTCTTTACTTCTTTGAGCTTTAGTTTCCTTGTCTATAAAATGGGAATAATACTGACCCAACTCATCTCAAAAGGGTTAGTGGTAGCACTTTTAAAAGTGTGCTTTGCTATGAGGAATGTATGAGATTATTATTCTTTACTATTGTCTCTCTTTCTTGCCACCTTGCTATTCAAAAGCCTTGTAATATTTTTAAAATATAAAATTAAAAGTGATACATGCTTGAAGCACACAATCCAAGCAGTAGAGAAGGGCCTAAGGTGAACAGTTCAATTCCCCTTCATTCTCCCTCTCCCAATGCCCCAATCCCATCCTCCTAAGACCACCACTCCTGTTCATTTCCTATCTATCTTAGACACCTTCTGTGTTCATGCAAGTGAATATGCATGCAATAGTTTCTTTTTATCTCCAAATCAGAACATATTGTACATCTCTTCTGTACCTGGCTTTTTTCCTTTAGTATTTTGAAGATCTTTGCATTTAGCACAAATCTACTCTTTAATGGCTGTGTGATACTCCACGCTGTGAATGTACTATGACACGTTTACCAATCCCTTAAAGTTAGACATTTGAGATTCCCATCCATTTAAGGCCCTTTAGGCTGGCAGATTGGAGACTCTACAATTGTCCCTAACATTGTGTTCTTCTGAGTTCCCTCCTCACCGGAATTCCTGGGCCTCCAAAGTCAGAGCTTGTGGGAGCTGAATGCAGCCAGGCACATCCGCCCTCAGGATGGGAGGAGCAGTGGCTTGGGTTGAGGTCTCCCTAGGGCACAGGAAGCAGAGAAGGAAGTAGGTCTGGGGACATCTCTCAGGGTCATCCCCTCTGTTGACCTCCTCAGCCTCCCTGCCTGTCCCTGGGTCTATGCGGGGAAGCTCACTCTCCTATTAGAATCACCTAGGTAACTTTACAATCTCAGAGCTGGACCACACCCCAGGTCAATTAAACCAAAATCTCTGCGATCTGGTCCAGGACATCCAGCATGATAATTATTTCAAGTGATTCCACTGTGCAGTCACAAAAACTACAGCCCAGAAGCCTGGAGATAAAAATGGCATGACAAACCTGAGGGCCTTTACTTTCTTCCTCTTGTTTTAACCCTATGAGAGAGGTAGGATTATCCCACAGCAAACAACCTAGAATTCATTTACCCAGCATGCATGCATGATGCATACAGGAAGTAGTTCTTATTCATTCCTTGCTAAGTATTTATTTGGTCACTGTTTTGACTCATTCAAAATCATTTATGTAAACTGGTAAGAACCTTTTAGCAGGCAATTTGGTAATATGTATCAAGAGCCATAAAGCTGTTCAAAATCCTTGGCCTACTTATTCCACTTTCAGAATCCATCCTAGAGAAGTAACATAAATATGGGGGAAAGGCTATATGCATAAGATGTTCATTGAAGCATTATTTATATTAATGGAAAACTGGAAAAACCTAAATGTCCAGTGATACAGGTATGGGTGAGTAAACTGTGGTACAACTATTTGCTAGAATATTAAGTAATCATTAAAATTATTGCTATGAAGACAAAGAAATAATATGGAAACTGCTTGTGCCATAAGGTTAAATGAAAACAGAAGATACAAGTTTGTGGATACACTTTGATCACAACTGCATGAAGAGAAAACTGAATGTAAAGGAAAAAATTATAAAGGAAAAGAACAAAATGCTAGCATAGATTGTGTTAGGATGACAACTTCCCTACTTTCGAAGTTTTTACATTGCTACTTAGATGGAAACAAATTGTAAGAAAATTCTGCCTTGTGTATTTGTTCATGTCTGTCTGAGACTTGGGGCACCCTAATGTTCAGGTCTTCACCTACCATCCTGAGGCCAAAATCTAGTGCTTCAGGCTTCACCCAGCACTTCACTCAACACAAAAGCCTGATAGTAGTGGATAAGAAGTCAGAAGATCTGGTTTTTAGCCTCTGCCCCAGTTTCACAGTTTGATCTTGAGCAAATCATTCCTCCTTTCTTTACCTCAGTTCCTTTATCTGTGAAACAACAGATTCAACTAGAAGGATGCTCAGAACCTTCCGGTTCTGAAACATGGTGAGCATGATATTGATGACAATGAAGACGATGTTAATGAATCCTAAGTGCATTCAGCAGCATTAAATGGCAGACTAAGAGGCGGAAAAGTATCTCCCCTAAAACGTCTGCAGGCAGGCTACCTCTGTTCCTTATTTCCACATTCAGAATCACTCCCCTTCCCTGCCCCACATTTAAATCCTGAAAAGCATAACTGAATAAATATAAGGCAAATCACACACCTCTCTTCAATATTTGGTAATTTCTCTCCACATCACTCACATGTAGTCCTGATGACTTGTAAAAGTAAGTGCCTCTGGAATATGCAGGAGAGTGCATGAAGCCAAACAGGAAGCCCTGTTCCACACCCGCCCCGGGACTTTTCATCCTGATAAAGTGATTTTCCTCAACAGGCAGAGGACGGGGAGCCATAAATCAGTGACAACACAGCTCACTGGGGCTGCGCAGCCCTCTGCTCGGGAGAGGTGTCTCTCTTTATGATGCGGATGCACCAGCCTGGGGCTACAGAATAACAGGGAGAAAGGTCTGGAGTTGTTAAAAGCAGAATTGTTCTGAGGGGAAGAGAAATTGAAATCCCAGGATTTAAAGAGAGCAATAAAGGTGATGATGGGAAATGTGAGGCCCAGGGATACACAGTGAGGCTTGACTCATCTGGTAGGAAGGAATATGCTGCTGGGATTAGTACATTTCCCACATGACTGAAGTTTAACTGTCCAAGTGCCGGGACTTGACCCTTAACCCCATTAGAATGCTTCTCGATCTTCTTAAGTGTCTGTGTGGAACATAATTTAGACTTTTTCTAATAACACAGGGAATGGAACCAGGAGTTATATATTTGGGGGGTGATTATTTGTGAATGCCTGTATTCCCCCACTGGACTGTCTAGGACATGTCTGGCCCAGAGCAGGCACTCAAGACATACTTGTTGAATGAGAGAGAACCCTTGTTGTATAATACGCTGTATTATGAAGAACTCTGTTGGTCATAAGTATCAGAAAAGGACTCATGCTAAGCTAGGCAAAAATGGAGATAGTCACAGGGATTTATGGGGTCTCTAACTGGAGTCTGAGCACTAAGCATTCACTGGGACTAGGCTGGAGTCCTGGGGGCTGGGGGGTGCCCAAGGAAAGTTCCTTCTTCTCTTTGCTTATCTTTGGGCTCCTCCTTTCATATCCTCTCTCATTGTTGACCATCTTTTTCTGCTCTGCAGAACAGAGCTACTTTCATCTTCAAGTTTATAGGTCCTCAGTTTCAGAAAGAGACTAGCCCTTCTTTTCGGTTGTTTCAGTTCCTAAACTTCCGGGGATAGGACTCCACTTGGCCCAGTTTGGTTGGTGTGTATCTCAGAACAATAGGATGACCACCCTGGAAACTTTATAGGTGGAGTTGGAGGGATTCCCAGATAAAGGAGTATGGATTCACAAAACAGTAGGCACTGACAACATTCACATTATCTCCATTAATCTTTACAATAACCTTTAACGTGGGTGAGCCTGTTATCTGCACTTTTAAAAAAAATAAATTTATTTATTTTTACTTTTATTTATTTTTGGCTGCGTTGGGTCTCCATTGCTGTGCGTGGGCTTTCTTTAGTTGGGGCGAGCGGGAGCTACTTTTTGTTGTGATGTGCAGGCTTCTCATTGAGGTGGCTTCTCTTGTTGCGGAGCACGGGCTCTAGAGCACAGACTCAGTAGTTGTGGCGCACGGGCTTTGTTGATCCGTGGCATGTGGAATCTTCCCAGACCAGGGCTTGAACCCGTGTCCTCTGCATTGGCAGACGGATTCTTAACCACTGTGCCACCAGGGGAAGCCCTATCTGCACTTTTTAAGTGAAAAACCTAAGGTTGAAAAAAGATACAGAATTTGCCCAAGGTCACACAACTAGGTAGAGGTGGAGGAGACTGGAGGCAGGGTGGTAGGAGCTAGGTGCCTTCAAAGCCTGGGCGTCTCTCCATGCCGTGCAGTCTCTGGTCAGCCACCCAAACTGTGGCCATCACCCTGCACTGCGGTAAATGTGGCAGACGGGATGGCCCATAGGGGTGAATGATCACTGACCCCAGGAAACGCCCTGTAAATTGCTCTCTTGGAGAAGCCCCAAAGTCAGCTTGCTTTTTGACTATTTGTTTCTCTCTCATAAAGCTAGGTGAAGGTTGTATCCTGCCTGCTCTTGGGGGCAATGTACTACAAGTTGCCTTTCTGCAAAATTAATTAACAAATCAAAGGTCAGAACTGCCTTCTCCCCAGTGGTTGCTCTGGCCTCCAGGATAGCTTTTTCCTCTTCACTGTGGCCATCCATGTCTTTTAACCCTTCAGCAGCTGTGGAAACCATATCAGTTATTTCTGCATCTCTACCATCGTGAACTAGATTGGGACCCACTGTGCCTTCACGTGTAGGAGGTTTGTGTTTGGATGTGAAGGAAGATTATCTTTCACCCTTGCCAAGAAATGAGCAGAAGTGTTTTGACACAAATTTATTCAAAACATCACTATTATCATCCTCCTCTTCATCGGATGTCACTTTTCTCCAGATATGCCATTGCTCACAATTTCCTCAAGTTCTTTTTTCTTTTAAATACTGCTAAAGTACTTTTTTTAATATACTATTTTTGCTAAAGTACCTTTATTTATTTATTTTTATTTATTTATTTTTGGTTGCATTGGGTCTTCATTGCTGCACGCGGGCTTTCTCCAGTTGTGAGCGGGGGCTACTCTTCATTGTGGTGCACGGGCTTCTCATTGCGGCAGCTTCTCTTGTTGCGGAGCACAGGCTCTAGGCACACAGGCTTCAGTATTTGTGGCACACAGCCTCAGTAGTTGTGGCTCGCGGGGTCTAGAGCGTAGGCTCAGTAGTTGTGGCGCATGGGCTTAGTTGCTCCACAGCAGGTGGGCTCTTCTCGGACCAGGGATCGAACCATGTTCCCTGCATTGGCAGGAGGATTCTTAACCACTGCACTACCAGGGAAGCCCTCCTCAAGTTCTTTTTAATGTTTGACTTTCAACAGACTCTTAGGCACAAGCAATACGAAAGTCATAACTTTAATATTGTCACAAGGCTGAAGAAATCCTCTATAGTGTCTACTTGTTAGAGCAGCTTGCTCATGACATTTGCTTTGTAATAATACTTCATATTGAGAATATTCCCCTGGTCCATAGGTTAGGTCAGGGAAGTAACATGGAGGGGGTGACAGAGAGGGCAGGAAGTTGGTAAAAATATCATCAGACAATAACCTCAGAGAGCATTTTATAATTATCTAGTAATAAGATAGTTTTGCTTACCTAGAGAGCTCTGTGGTTCTCAAGTAATCTTTCATATAAGGTTCAGAAGGATATTAGTACTGTTTAAAAAAAAAAAAGAAACAGGTCAAAAATGGAGGCACCTGTGCTAAGTCCATGTCACCAGATCAGGACAATACTTAATCTAATCACAGTTTCAACCTTTTCCAGGAATGTAATCTTAACTGCTCAGCCTGGAATTTCCCTGTCAGCACCAGTGAGGCAATGCACCTAATAGATCCTTTTGTCCCCCAAAGAGGGGTGACATTGACTGAAATAATTCTTTTTTTTTCTTTGTGACTTCCTTGTCCCACCCCCTCTCTGCCTTTAAAAGCTTTTCCTTTTCTGTAGCTCTTTGGAGCTCCTTTTTGTTGCTAGATGGGTTGCTGCCTGATCCATGAATCACTGAATAAAGACAATTAGATTTTTAAAATGTACTCTGTTGAATATTGTTTTTTAGCAAAAATTTGGTGGCAGCAAAGTGAACATCTGACGGTGTTCAGAGATACTGAGAAACACAGGTGTGATACCCTCAAACCTCTTTTTGAGGTCCCTGTCTTTCTTGACATTTCTGAGAGCCAGGGGTAAGTTCCTCTCGGTTCTGAGCTCCACTGTCTTTGCACTGAGCTCCTGATCTAACTAACTGGTTTTCCTTTGTAGAGCATGTCAGCTTGAGCTGGTAGACAGTTCTACCTGGAGCTCAGACCCTACCCTTTATTTCGGACCACAGTTCCCAGGTTTCTGAGTAGAAACCCCAGCCCTTAATTCTGCCCCAAGATCCACATAAGAACTGTTAATGACAGTGCACAGCTCCCCATTTATGCGGCGCTTCTAGTCTGCAGTTCCCATTTGTTGAAATCCGCTGGTTCAGTCCTTTCCCCAGTCCAAGGTTCCAAGGGGGGGAATTGGTAGTGGTACCCGCAGGTCCTTTTCTTGACCAGGATGTAGTAACATCTCTCGGTTACTGCCAATATATTAAGGTGCACACGTTTGTTTGTCGTTTTACGTAGGTAAAGGCTAATTGCTAATGGGAATCTCAGAAGTCAAAGAAGCTGCAAAAATTCATGGGCACAGGTCAAGCATTTAAGAGCTGTTAGGGCACTTGCCACCTTGCCCAAAGACTCCTGTGTTAGGATAAGTGGTCATGGAACAGGTTAGATTGACGCTAAGTCACCTGCCAATCTCAAAAAAATGTCCCTGCAAGAAGTACACTGTAAAACACAACATAATCCCCAACCCCTCAGCACACCCCTCTTAGGTATAAGTTTGGATCAAGAGATGCAAAGGCTTAGCTTAAATAAATAAATAAATAAATAAATAAATAAATAAATAAATTTAAGAAATGGAATCTTTAAATCCAAAGAGCTAAGTGAGCCACCTTTCAGCACACCAGCTTATTTTATGTCTAAGAGCTGCAGTCCTGGAATCTATAAATAACTACAGAAAATGGCTAAAATCTTACTAAAGACAACCTAGAATTTTGTGTCCTAAGAACTTGGCTTGGTAACCATCAGGTTGGGGGCCCCAAAATATGGCTGGCAGAAATGTGGTCTGTGGGGACTTTCCTGGTAGCGCAGTGGATAAGACTCCGCGCTCCCAATGCAGGGGACCTGGGTTCGATCCTTGGTCAGGGAACTAGATCCCACATGCATGCCGCAACTAAGAGTTTGCACGCCACAACTAAGGAGCCCGCCTGCTGCAACTAAGACCCAGCACGACCAAATAAATAAATTTAAAAAAAAAAAAAAGAAATGTGGGCTGCACCCCATTTGCATCTAGATATGGCTGACAGAAATGTGGGTTGACCTTCATTTGTGGCTAAGGGTCCTACCAAATTGCTGCCAGCCCTCAGGGGAATTACAACCTAGAACTACAGTGACTATTATGAGGAATGTTCCAAGTAGGTAAGATCATTTAAGAAGTACATTTTAAAGCAAGGGCCTACAAATCAAACTAACAGAATGAGATCCATGTTTTAATTTGTATACAGAAGGCTCCAAAAGGCTTCAAAATTTCAAAATAGCTTCATTGAAAGATTTGTTGCAAAAGGCTAATACAAAATTAAAGATACAAGAAGTACCTAAAGTAAAAGACTATAAGATTGTTGCAACTCCTACTGCTCCCCTCTATCATCCTTTACTTGAGTATTCATTCTAGCAATCTCTGTCCGGATTGTCTTTCCTCGCTGAAGAGACTACAAGACCATAAACAAAAGTCAGCCAAGTTAATGGTCTTACAGATATCCTCATATCTTCCTTTAAAGGAGGGCCCTTGTATCGGCCTCTCCCAGAGTTCACAAGACTCTGAGGGATTTTGCTGATAAATTACTATGATATTCCCTTTAAACAGCCAAGGGGAAACTAAAATTAAAATTAATAAAAAACCTTTCCAAATTCTGGTAAACATCAGAGTTGCACACTCCACTTAAACCCCACTCAGAATGTGTAGATGGGATCCTGCAAGAACTGGCAGAAGCTGGCTAAGGATAAGAATTCTTAGCACAGTCAGCTCTCCTGAAACACTGTGTGTAGTACCCGATAAAGAGAAAAATAAAATCTCTTTTGCACCCTCTTTGGGGACCCCTCTTTAATCCAAGGGGTTATTCAATACTGCCAGAAATATTTACTGTTTATCCTGGTTGAAAACTGACAAGATTATACTTAAAAGGATTTTTAAGTAGCTCTGCAGTCAGAAATTAGCTGGATATTGGAAGCTGATATTGAGTCTGATAAGATTATTTTTTTAAGGCCTCCTCCACTAAGGTAAAATGAAACTATGTACCTGTAGGGGAACCAAAAAATTTTAAAGCCCTTGTAAAAGGATTTATGAATGGAATCCCCTATGATGTCATTTAAGTTACAACCTAATTCCTTGAGGAATTAAAAGCAACTGTCCTTACCTTACAAATCTTTACAAAAATAGAAATGCAACTCTAGAAGTAATTCAAAGTTCATTTTTACCAGTCCCCAAACCTCCCCTATTTATCCTTTTTTTAATATAAATTTATTTATTTATTTTTGGCTGCGTTGGGTCTTCGTCGCAGCGCGCAGGCTACTCTTCGTTGCAGGGCGCGGGCTTCTCATTGCGATGGCTTCTCTTGTTGTGGAGCATGGGCTCTAGGCACACGGACTTCAGTAGTTGTGGCTCACAGGCTCTAGAGTGCAGGCTCAGTAGTTGTGGAGCATGGGCTTAGTTGCTCTGTGGCATGTGGGATCTTCCCAGACCAGGGCTCAAACCCATGTCCCTTGCATTGGCAGGTGGATTCTTAACCACTGCGCCACCACGGAAGTCCTGGGCAAGTATTTTAAAAGTTTTGATATTTTTGACAAACTTCCCAAAATCAAATTCCAGGTGAAATCTTTTTGACCTTGAACTGACTTTGGGATTTTCCAGAGGGTTCCAGAACATCTCAAAAGATTTGTTCTCTCCTTATAGGAAAGGAGATGTTAAACTTACTTGATAATTTGAATTCAGCTTATTTGTTATCTAAAATTACATGGGAAGCATTGCCAAATAAGATGTAATACTAAGCCTTCTTTATGTTGTATTTGTATAGGTATATGCTATGAGTGTTCCAGACATTGTGTAAAACTCCAAAAGTCTGATATGACCTGGTATGATGTTATCAACATAATTCCAGTTATCATTTTAAAGTGTTGTGTGTCACAGAAACAACAAATTTCCTCATCAATTCCATTATAATTAACTCTCATCAGATCTTTAACAATGGGCATTTAAAAAAAATCTTTTGTCAATTACAGACATTTATTGTTTTACTCTGATGCCTTTACAAAAGTATTCCTACAAAAATACTTCATCTTCATGGAAATTTAAGGAAAGGATTTTTGACAAGTACAAGTTTATGATAAATTTAAGATCATAAAACAGAGCTGGGTAAAAATTTCCAGAACTAATGGGAAAAATGGATTCAAGCAGAACTAGAATTAATAACATGGACTGAATAAACTGAGGAGGATTATCATAATTTTTAATGACTTTTTTTTTTTTTTTTTTTTTTTTTTGCGGTACGCGGGCCTCTCACTGTTGTGGCCCCTCCCGCTGCGGAGCACAGGCTCCGGACGCGCAGGCTCGGCGGCCATGGCTCACGGGCCCAGCCGCTCGGCGGCATGTGGGATCTTCCCAAACCGGGGCACGAACCCGTGTCCCCTTCATCGGCAGGCGGACTCTAAACCACTGCGCCACCAGGGAAGCCCTTTAATGACTTTTTGTTTGAAACATTGCTGATTCTTTTACATTTTATTTTTCCAGGTTTAACAAAACCTTTTTCTATTTTCTCTTAAAGCTTAGCAACAATTTGATAAGACATACCTCTGTGAACAATGATGAAACATTTACTATTTTCCCCTACCTGATCTTGCCAAAATTTGGAAACTCTTACATATTTTTTTCATGGCAAAACAGTCATTTGCATAAGTTCAATAAAAATCTATTCTCCTTGTAACAGAACACAATTTGAAACATTGGCTATATTACCAAGGCTTTGACTGGATTGTGATATTTGACAGAGACATGCGTAGACTCAGATATGGTCAATTCAGCTTTAAGGAATTAAAGTTGACTTTTTGGAGCCAATAAAGTCTTTTGGAAAACCAACCTGGTACCTTGCTTACAAGGTTCCAACAAAGCCGTCTTAAAAATAACCTATATGGTCAATAAATATTCTTGCTGTATTTATGTAAATAATCAAGTCGAATTTAATGCATACAAATTGTTTTATTATTATTGTCCTTGGAAAAAAGAAATGGGGATAATTGTAGAGAGAAAAATTGTGTTTGCATCTTTGTCTATATTAGATTCTAGTCCTGTTAATTGTCTTTGAGGTTTTGTTATATATCTGTAAATTGGACTGGATTCTGACATCCAGTTTCCTCAAATATCAGGCTATGACTCTCCAAACTAATGATTCCAATTTTCTCCCACCCTTCTGATTTGTAATCAGTAAAAACAAAGACTGCCCTTGAATTTTCTTGGAAGGGTCTAAGCCAGATTATCCTCACTTCTCAGATGGCAGCTAGACTTCAGGGACTTGAACCTTGGATGTACATCTCACAGCTGAAGAAGGCTCTCCCTGTCATCTCGTCCTGCACAAATGTTAAGAGACATCCATATCAAATCAACTAGGAAGAGAAATAACCGAGGTAGACTGCTTCCTCCCAAGATGCCAGATCAAGACTTCATACCTAAACTAAACATGAAATCATTTTTTCTTCCCTTTCTTTCCTTTACTCTGGTATTGGCCTGGAAAGATAATGCCATCATCCATATCTAAGGGGATATGGGTCAGTTAGGTTTTTCCTAACCTGAAATAAAAAGTTGCTCTAAATTCCATAGGTTACCCACTTTAGCAATAATAATAATAATAATAATAATAATGGGGGATAACCTATGGAATTTAGAACAACTTTTTATTTCAGGTTAGGAAAAACCTAACTGACCTTTGGTTTGAATAGGCAAATATAACAGTCTCTGGAAATGAATCTATTAACAGTGCCATCTTAGTGAAAGTGGTTTGTACCCTGACAGGATTTATCCTTGTCTGTGTTGGTTATCATTCTCCTTGGGTCTATGAATGCCTCAATGGCTGGTGCATAACCAGGCAATGCCTCTTAGGTTATCTAATTATGCCCCTGTTTACACAGAGACACATCATTGGTCAACTCCCCTGAATTTACATCATCAAATTAGAAAGGACCTACTAGGAGACTTCTATAATTCAGAATTCACTTCCTTTGACAGGTCCCTACTTCCCTGTTTAGGAATGACTACACATGAGGCTGTGATCGGAAACATCTCCTTAATTCTTAAAGATATTGCAGAATCCACTGTTAAAGCAATAGCTGCCTCCCCACCATCCCAAATCCTTAGACTCTGTGGCCAAGCTGTTCCTGATAATAGAATAGCCCTTGATTATCTTTGAGCTGAGCAAGGAGGTATCTGTGCTGTGGCCACCACAACCTGCTGTACCTGGGTTAACTCTTCTGGGGAAGTTAAGGCTCAGTTACATAAGAGCACTGACCAAGACACTTGGCTGTAAAAGGTGACTCCTTCAGTGGGGGCTTTCTTTGACTTATTTAATTTTGATTGGTTTGGGTGATGGGGATCTTGTCTCCAAAGAACACTCTAAACATTGGTTATTATCCTGCTTATAATAAATAATCATAGGATTCTCTCTGGCGCTTTGTATTCTCTCAAAGGCTTGGAATGCATGTTTGCAACCACTGACCACCCAGGAAATGATCTCCCTAAGACTAGAACATTAGAAAAGAAGCCAAGAGAATGACCTACTTAAGGATTGTAAACCCAGAGCCATGACCTGTGAATGTCACAGAGATTAAGCAAAGATGTCATGACCTATAGATAACACACAAAGGATCAACAAAAGCTGTGACTAGTAGCTGGGAGTGATGCCAATAGCTTAAATTTTGTTCACATCTCTCACTTAAGGTGAGAGTTTGATTGCAAAGGGGGAATTGTTAAAAGAAAGAAAGAAAGAAAGAAAGAAAGAAAGAAAGAAAGAAAGAAACAACAGGTCCCAAAATGGAATCCCTTGTGCTAAGCTCATGTCACTACACCAAAGCTTAATACCTAACCTAACTGCAGTCCCTACTTTCCCCGGGAATGTAATCTTAACCCGTCAGTCAGAAATTTCCCGGTCAGCACCAGTGAGTGAGGTACTCTGCTTAATAGATCCTTTTGTACCCCCAAGGAAGGTGACCTTGCGCGAAATAATCCTTTTTTCATTTATGACTTCCTTATCCCACCCCCTCTCTGATGTTAAAAACTTTTCCTTTTCTGCAACTCTTCAGAGCTTTCTATTTGCTAGATGGGATGCTGCCTGCTTCATGAATCATTGAATAAAGCCAATTAGAAAAAATTTACTTAGTTGAATTTAGTTTTTTAACAGTACCAGTTAGGAAAAATATCTTTGAGAGCAACTGTTGCCATATATTTTAAAGATCCAGTCTGTGACATTTCTAAAAGAGATTGCAAACTCCCCAAGGTAATAGGCTTTCAAATAACAGAAAACAACTCAAAATGATTGAAACAATAAAGAGATTTAACAAGAAGGCTAGAGGTAAGGCAGTTTTAGGGTTGGTCAGTTAATTAGCTTAAATTATCAATGATCCAACTTCTAACTTTCCTTTTTGCCATGAGCTTTCCTCATGGTCACAAGATAGCTGCACTCTCTCCAGGCATCACATCCTCACATATCATCATTTAGAGGTAGAAAAGGGGAAATCTCTTTCTTGTGCCTCTGTTTAAGACTAAGAAACTTCTCTTGGAATACTCTCCTCAGCAAATGGATACTAATATCTCACTGGACAGAAATTCAATCACATGTCCTTTACAAGACCAATCACTAACAAAATAAATAGAATCATTTTGAATGACTAAAGCTGCTTGTTGGATTGGGGTTGGGGTGACCTATCCCTAAAAATACATGACTGCCTGATATCCAAACTGAAGTGGGGGTGGGGGGATGGCTATTGGGGAGGGCACCAACAGTGTCTGCTACAGGGCTCAATACATGTTTCTTGATTTTAATCTATTGTATTCTCTTAAACCCCAGGACATTTGATTCACTGTCATGTACTGGGAGGGAGATCATTAAGCCTCACACAATAAACTGGTTTCAGAAACACTATAAAACTGCTCAAGAGAGACAGTATTCAGAAAAGAGTTCCTTGAAAAAGCCACAAAATTGGTCTATAGCTTCGGGACAGTGGTTACTTTTCACTAACGTGGTATAACCTTCTAATTCTGTGTCTCATTTTGAAATGCTAAAGCAGCCTCTCAAAAAATACATGACTCCATCAACAACACTAGCTCATTCAAATCCATTTGCTGTTTCAGTTAGCACTGGGCCAGAGACAGGATGACTATATGATACATAAAATAAAAAGTTTATCCATATCTACCTGTATGCCTGGCTATCTACCTACCTAACTACCTGCCACCTTTTAAACTCTCCACATTCCACAAAAGCTGAGATGTGCTCTGTGACATTTTCATTAGAGGAACTTGGGAATCCTTCATAGGATGACACTTGTCACATCGCCAGCTCTGTTCTGGCACATGTGGTTTCCCTCCAGTTTGACACTTAGGAGTTTTCCATTGCAAGCAGCAGAAGCTGGCAATGGCTAATTTATGCGGAAAGGAATTTATCTGACAGACATGGGGAAGCTCAAACAGTCAAGGGAAGTTCCAGAGATCTGGGTAGAGGAACTAATCACAGCTGCTGGGATGAATTAACTCCAGCATGCCAGTTCTGTCCTCAAGGTCCATGAGTCTGGAGAGAAAGTCTACTTGGCTTAGCTTGGATACATGCCCTTCTCTTAGCCGGGGGGAGTGGGCACCTTGATTAACATGTCTACCAAAACTGCAGCAAGGGAGCAAAGTCACTCCCTACAGGGAAATCAGGGTGCTGCTACCAGAGGGAGCTGGATAGTGGGCAGGCCGGTGCAGCCATCCACAGCACCACCTGAGCGCTGCCAGAAAACAATGCACAATCAGTAAACAGGACTCATTGGATGTAATGAGAAAACAATTTTTTTTCCTGCTCCGCATGTCTCATTAAACTTGCTTAGTAGAGGAAATCTATTCCCCGTGTCTGAATGTACAAACTCTACTCACTTTTAAATAATAAAACAGCCTCTGATCACTTTAAGATGCAAACACAACCTTAAAGTCAGTAATGGAATGTTAATTCTCTTAGCACTTTCATCTTCATTCAAAGATAAGACTTCCCCCCATTCCCCCAGCTGGGATCAGTTGCAAGCAAGCTGCCTGTCTTTGGCAATGAGAGTGGTCAGCCTATTTTCTCTTCTCACTACCTGCTGCTTCTCATCCCATCGTGGTCGCAGCAGAGCAAGGAGTGCGGAGGAAAAGAAAGTTTTTCTTTAACGGGTACTGTCATAAGATGGCTTTGTGCTCTCATAGCACAGCACGTATTTAAAACTGACTCTCTTGTGGGCACTTCCATGTACTCTTTGAGACTTCCCTGCTGGGTCTCTTTGCAACTCTCCTGCTCTCAGCCTCCCAAGCAGCCAACCCCCATCTCTTGCCCTCTAGGTTCATGGGAGCAGATACCAGTCTCCCGTGCTCCCCTCCTCCAACTGTAGGGGTCCCATATTTAGTTTTCTGTGTGGTCCTGAGGCAGGAGACAGATGGGCCCCTGGCTGAACAGCTGGAGTTTGTCCCCTGTGGACAGATACTCCAAGATGAAGAGGAGGAGGAGCTGAGCTCTGCCCAGATAAGAGAAAAAAGACCACATAGTCCTCATTCTCGAAGTCAAGGAGACCTTCCTGACTACACATGTGCAGAAAGACTCCTAGGAGGTCAGAAAGGGAGTGATGTGAACTTACCCACAGGCCTTTTCGCTAGAATCCACCTTGGCTAAGAGATGCGCGTGCACACACAAGAGGACCCTGAGATAAACCAAATATGAACTCAGAACCAGGCGAAGCAAGATGATTGGCCAAAAGAAACCCAGAAGAAATGTCCCATATAATAGCGATTCAAACTACCACGAGGGCAAGACTCTCTCTCTGAGCTCACCCGTGTGTCTATCCACACGTACACTTTTCCTCCAAATAAACACTTTACTTGTTTCATTACTTACCACCTCTCTGTGGAAATTCATTTCTACACAGCTGATGGGCCAGGGCCTTGTCACTGGCCACTGGTCTGGTGGCTAGGATTCAGTGCTCTCACTGCCACGACCTGACTTCAATCTCTGGCTGGGAACTAAAATCCTGCTTTAAGCTGCTGCAGGCCAAGGCCCCCTGAGATCAGTCCTGTGGTATGCCCCTTCACCAGGCTTGAGTTGAGGAATAGGCACTGGCATTCTACCCTTGAAGATGTGTGTGAGTGTGCACGTGCGTGTGTGTGTGTGTGTGTGATTCTCAGCACAGTTCTCTCCCAAGAAATCCTCTTAATCTTTCCTCCCCAGTCGCCATCCCCCAATTTCTTTTATATCTTCATAGAATGTGAAGAGTTCAAGAATTGCAAATAATTTTGTTTTTTTGTTTTTTTGGGTTTTTTTTGCGGTACGCGGGCCTCTCACTGTTGTGGCCTCTCCCGTTGTGGAGCACAGGCTCCAGATGCACAGGCCCAGCGGCCATGGCTCACGGGCCTAGCCGCTGCGCGGCATGTGGGATCTTCCCAGACCGGGGCACGAACCCATGTCCCCTGCATCGGCAGGTGGACTCTCAACCACTGCGCCACCAGGGAAGCCCTGCAAATAATTTTTTTAAAAATGCTTTGCCAACAGGTGATAATGGTACCTTGTCTTCATTTGCATTAGTGAGAGTACCCATTTTTCTTATTCCCTATGACACATCAAATAATAGAAATAATTAACATGAAGCTCTTCCCATGCACCAGCTACATCACTTATGCTAACTCATTTAATCCTCACATGGACCCTATACAGTAGGTGCTATTATTATCCCCACTTGGCAGATGAGGTCCAGAACGAAGGGTTAACTTTCCCAAGGTCACACAGCCAGTGGGTCTGGCTCTGGAGTGCTTCTGCCTGGCTTTCCCCCTTTTCCCTGCTCTGTTTGTTCTGCTCTGGATCCTGACCTTTTTATTCTCCTTGTCCCTCTTCTTCCAGTCATTTTTCTAGGGAGCATTTTGACCTTTCCAGCTGTTGTCAACCCATTCAGTTCAGTTCAACACACATAGAACGAACACTTAGCACATGCTGAACACTGTCTTAGGGACTGAGAGGCAAATACAACCCAGCATGACCAGAAGTAATCATCTAATAAGGGAATCGCGTGTTGTATATGTGCAGCTCATCATGGTTTCCAAGCACATTCACCACTCTCTCTCCACAGTTCTTGGTCTCAAAGAGGTTAAATGACTTGCCCAAGCTCATACAACTCAGAAGTGATGGAAGAGAGAAGAAAATATAAGGGTTTCTGGCATACAAATCAACCAGTCTCTGTGTGAGCTCTGTAGACCTTTTCTACTTTTAAGGTTGTCATTGTCATTCCATGTCCAGGGACTATTTGTCATTAGAAATAGCTTTCATCTCCATGTAGAGGTTATTCCTGAAGCTTACATCTCCTGGAAGGATACTCTCTGGTTAATTGATATGTTACTATAGCAACAGTGCCAATAAAAACCAGAATAGCAGGTACAAATTTCACATCCACAGATTAGGGTGTGCAAACATGTAACTACATTTTCTTATAACTCAAGTTCATTTCTGACCTCAGGCCCCTATTCTGCTCGATGCAAGAAATGTATTCTAGTCACTTTCAAGTAAATTCAATAAGACTCAGTATTTCTTAGCCATTTTTTATTTAATACTTAGTTAATTCCACATGATTTTTCCTTTCCATTTGGGGATGGTGTTGAGTTCCTGGAGGAAGATGGGATCCTGCAAATGTTCCCCCGACAGTGGGGTGGTGAGGTGGAAGTCAGTGTCTGCATCTTCTACAGGCCACAGAGTTGGGTTGGCTAGGGTAATGTTTAGTTCTCCTCTGAATGGAGACTGCATGGTGCAGGTGCTGGGGCTCCCTGAGTTGTGGTCACATCCCCATCAGATTTGCTTTGGGAACAGTGCAGGCCACATCCCTTTGATGTATGTCCCCTCAGCCTACAGAGACACCACTTCCAGTGCTGAGGCTAGGGCTGGCGCTCTTTCTCAGCTAACTTGCCCCACTCATAGGACCTAGACGTGCCCTCTCATGCCATTCCCAAGGTCTAGAAAATACAGGAGCCTTTCTCTTCCTTTGCCTTGGGCCAGAATGAGATGGAGGAAAAAGAGGAGAAGAAAAGAACAGTCGTTAACATCTCAAATATCATTCTGTCGCATCTGTACAAGCTGCCTCCTTCAAAGCACTACTATTTTTCATTTCCAGGTTAAAATCTACCAATATATCTCTTTTAATCAGGTTTCTACTTCTTTGAATGATTAAAGAAACACCAATCACTTCCCCCTCACCCAGAAACTCCCACAAATGTACCTCTTTGGTTTCCAACCCAAACACACAAACCTGTGCACGTTGATCCACTGACAACCATCTCTGCCCTCCCCAGCCACTGGTTCCTGCCCCTGGGACCTGCCACTCTGCTCATATGGACAGTTGCAGCCTCCACCCATCTTCACTTTTCACTGTCCATTCTTTTATCACAGGTACCCGAGCAGCTGGTTGATATATTGATTTTTCTAATCTTTCTTTTTCTTATATGTGTTTGTTTTCTAACTCTTTTTTACCTGCCTTCAATCCTCTTTGGAAATAGATGAGGTTTAAAGTAAAACTGTAATAAATAAAATCCTCGTAGTCCTTTTAATGTTCAGTGAGTAGAACAACCCACATCATGCCAGATGTGGTTACACCGTAATCTTCCTGACTCCAAATTGCTTTCATTTTGAATCAGTTTCTTTGTGTGAAGCCTTTGATGTTTTCCCTCCTTCTGAGCCAGTGATCCTAGTTAAGCAAAAGAAAGAAAAGACAAAATGGTGTTGAGTAATCTATGATATCACAGGCTCTATGCTGGACACGTTTATCTACATTGTCTCATTGCATGCATCCTAGATTTATAGGATCCTAGCTGGAGCCTAAGCCATGTTTACCCTATCATTCAGACAAAACCATCCGGAAGCTTCCGGGAGAATGAGACGGACAAGGATGCAAGGACTGGTTTGAGCCTCCTGGGAAAAAAATAATCTTCTAAGTCTGAAGAAAGCATCCACTGGAAGAGAGAAATCTGTCCACTCTTCATTCAACAAACCTTTATCAAGCACCTGCAATGTATCCAACACTGTGCTAGGCGCCAGGGATACAGCTATGAAAAACCCAAGGGCAATGAACCAGTTTTAGGAGTGAGGGCCAGCTCTCAGGGCAACAGCAAGTGTGCCACTCAGACCATCCTCTGTCCCTCACCTCGGTCCTAAGGCATGATGGCTGCAGTACAAAGCAAACACCAAATGTTGCTTCAGTTCCGTGTTCAAGAAACAATAGAAAAGAACAGTGAGAGGAAAACCAAGGCCCGTGGTTTCTGCACCATGGGAGCCCATGCCTTCTACACAAACACCAGAACACTTGACTTGGAGACATTGTTGGACACCAGAAGGGCACTCAAATGGGACAACAGGAGAGGCGGGGAACATTATCCCCAAACAATTGAAGCAAGGAGGAGGGATGAAGCAAGGGCAGCTGACAGAACTTGGGTCTAGGACTCGACTGAGATCTATGCTGGGGCTTGTAAGGATTAACTGGGAGGAATTTGGAGAAAACTAAATTCCCACAGAACTAATGGACGTGGAGCTCGAGAATTACAGCTTGACTTCTGCCAAGTCTCTACTTCTACACCCAGGCTAATGTGGCCTGGAGAGGAGTTGTTCCACAGCAGCTCCAACGAGTTAAGACACTTGCTCAAGGTTATTGATTTAGGAATGGTCTTTCTGCAAAGTCCTTCCCAGACCTAGTCCCCCACATGGTTAGTGGAAAACCTCAAGATTCCATCTCTGCTCTGCTGTTAATGTATTCATTATAGGATATTGGAAGAGTTAACTTACTTCCCTGAGTGGGAGTTTATCATCTTTTAAAAGGAGGGCTTGGACTAGAAAAGCTACAACATTCTGTGATTTTGCTTTTTTTATAAATTTATTTATTTATTTATTTATTGGCTGCGTTGGGTCTTTGTTGCTGCACACGGGCTTTCTCTAGTTGCGGCGAGCAGGGGCTACTCTTCACCACGGTGCGTGAGCTTCTCATTGCGGTGGCTTCTCTTGTTGCGGAGCACGGGCTGCACGCACATGGGCTCAGTAGTTGTGGCGCACGGGCTTAGTTGCTCCGTGGCATGTGGGATCTTCCCAGACCAGGGCTCGAAGCCATGTCCCCTGCATTGGCAGGTAGATTCTTAACCACTGTGCCACCAGGGAAGTCCCCATTCTGTGATTTTTGGACCAGTTTCAGCCCCTCAGCACTGGTTCTGGGTACCCTTGACAATCTAACCCAGCCTTACATATCCAGACAAAGCTCTCTCACTTCCTAACACGGCTCATTTACTTCAGCCAAGCCAGTTTTTTTTTTTTTTTTTAATGTCCCTGAACACAGCACACTCATATTCATTCCTGACCCTCTGCCAAATCCCTCCCTAGCGGCACTAAGAAAATTGGAATGAATGCACATGCTGGTCAGACCATGATCTCTCCAGTCGGCTGTTGGAAAGGACACGCCCACTGCCTTCTCTGAGGCCGACCTTCAAGGTGGGGATATATCAGCTCCCCTGGGCATCCATTTACATTTCTGACATTAATTTGTCCAGACCTTCTGTGGATTCATTTATATTTCCTTCATGTACTACATCTTGGCATAATGTGTTTTGTGAGTTTATTACCCATTTCTTTTATTTGTTCTAAGTGTTCCTCACTCATCTCCCCCTCCAGCAAGTGTTTGGGTTGAATGAGTCCTTGTTCACCTTTTCCTGGTTATTGATGAGTTTACTGCTTTCCATCGTGTCCTTTTCCAGGCTGGAGAATCCCAACCTCTATGGCCTGTCTTCCCTCTGTAGCCCTTGATTTTTCTGTCTCCGTTCCTTCTTCACTGTCAGTCAGAACAGTCCTTCAGAGGTTCAGGGACTAGAACTCTCCACAAATCAAGGAGGGGAGGATGTACGGTGTTGAGAGAAATGCAAAGGCATGGGTTCAGTTATTTTCAGTCTCTCCCCACCCCTTGCTGATGCCCGGTATGTGTTTTCTTGGCCTCTGGAGCGAAGCAGTACTACAAACTCATGCACTGGAAGTCAAAAATGCCTCCAAAGATACAGGCCCTTTCCTGGTTTTTGACAGAGAGGCCAGAGTTTGGATTTGTTTATTTTTAAGCATATCTGCATACGCCACGTTAAACCCATCTGCTCCTTTTCTGCCAATTTAAACAAACTCAGTTGATAACAATGACAATTAACATTTAGTGAGCTCTTAAAAGGCCCCAGGCACTGTGCTAAGTGTGCAGTGTCTTTCTTAATCCTCTCTGCAACCCTCTGAGGTTGGGGCTACTATTACCCAGTTTTGAAGACAAGAATATTAAGAAACAGGGAGATTAAGTCACTTGATCATCACACAGATGGCAGACCCTAGACTCAAGCCCAGGGAGGCTGAGATTTTCAACCTTACTGTTCTCTGCAGTTAACCCTGGCTGTCGATTAGAATCACCTGGGAGCTTGGGAAAAACACCAGTTCCCCAGACCCCACCCCAGGGCAGCTAAATATGATGCTCTGGGGGCTGGGGTCCAGATACAGATAGCTTTCAAAGCTCCCCCAGGCAAGTCTATTATCCACCCAGGATTGAGGACCACAGCTCTGATGTCTCCTACTGTCAAAGCCTGTCAGTTTATTTCTACTGTAACCAGAATACATTTGGTCATCTGCAATGTGGAGGCTTGTCAGGGGACTTTCCCCTCCAGAACATTTCAAAAGATGTTAAATCTGATCAGTTCTTGAAGTAGATCCTTTTGTTGTGGTGGTGGTAAAGTATACATAATAGAACATTTTGCATGTTAACTATTTTTAATATTACTTTTTAATATATAAAATGGATCTTTCTACATATATTGGTTTTTTTTCTTTGTGGTGAAATACATATACATAACATTTTCCATCTTCACGATCTTTTAAAGTGTACAGTGGCATTGATTACATTCACATTGTGTGCAGCCATCACCACCACCCAACTCCAGAACTTTCCATCATTCCAAACTGAAACTCTATACGTATTAAACACTAACTCCCCATTTCCTCATCACCCTAGTCCCTGACAACTACCATTCTCCTCTCTATCTCTATGAATTTGACTATTCCAGGCACCTCATGTAAGTGGAATCATACAGTATTTGTCCTTTTGTGTCTGATTTATTTCACTTCGCATAATGTCTTCCAGGTTCATCCATATTGTAGTATGTGTCGGAATTTCCTTCCTTTTTAAGGTTGAATAATATTCTGCTGTATGTCTACACCACATTTTGTTTACCCACTCCTTGCACAGATTCTTTAGGAGGGAGTTTTAAATGTGCACCATCTAGGGAAGTCAAAATTTGCTCCTACCTTTCTTATTCTGTACCTAAACCATTTGTTAATCTTGATAAAAGAGACATCATTCCCTCCTTTAGCCCCATGGTGACTTAACCTTTTAAAAAAGCGCTCCTTGGGCCTCCCTGGTGGCGCAGTGGTTGAGAGTCCACCTGCCGATGCAGGGGATACGGGTTCGTGCCCCGGTCTGGGAGGATCCCATATGCCGCGGAGCGGCTGGGCCCGTGAGCCGTGGCCGCTGGGCCTGCACATCCGGAGCCTGTGCTCCGCAACGGGAGAGGCCACAACAGTGAGAGGCCCGCATACCGCAAAAAGAAAAAAAAAAAAAAAAAAAAAAAAGCGCTCCTTAAAGAAATTTGTCAAAAGACTTAAAAAGCCTAGGTAGATTATAGCTGTTTCTCCCTTATCTACTTTTTTACTTTCACAAAGAACTCCACTGTGTGTCTCTTCCTTCCCCTGTGCCTTTCCACACCTACATTTTCTGTGTGGTCCAGGGCAATTCCCACCTCCTGCAAGAAACCTTCCTGGACCCAGCTCCAGTGGGCTCTCTCTTTCCCCAGAACTTTTCTGGTGTTTATTGCCTGAAGCGGCCAATCTGGCATTTACCTGATATTTACTTCTTACATGCACCTCGCATTCCTAATATGATGACCATCCCTTAAGCATTGCTCATCCTCTGTGTCCTCTCCAGCTTCAGGGCAGAACAGAGCCAGTACCAGAGGTGGGAAAATTAGTATTTAATTGAAATGAAGGAGCATACTGCCTCTTCCTGGGAATCGGTGGTGCTTCTCACCTAACATCTGAGATCTGAGCTGCCTGAAGCATCACCAGGATGTGTTAAGGACACATCCTAACACCCTTCATTTCTCAGACTTGGGGCAGAGCCAGCACTAAGCCGTATTGACAGGGACAAAGTCCTCTTCATCATGTCTTCCCTTATTATTCACTTGGCTCACAGCCCCAACTTTTCTGGGCATCCATATCCCTGCTCTTATTATTATTTTCTTTACTTCTCTCCATCTCAGCCCCCTATTCTGTATTCCAATCCCTTAGATTCCTACCTAAGGGTTTTCATTATTTTTGTCATGTCTGCCCTAATGAAGGTCTCAGGGAGTTGCAGGGACTGTTGTAATGGTCTCTTACTGGCCTCCCTCACTCAAGCCCACCCACTGTCTCCCATCTCACCATGTCAGGCTCCTGCTCCAAACCTCAGATGATTCTCTTTGCCTGGCCTGTAGGATTTTTTTTTTTTTTTTTTTTTTTTTTGGCTACGCTAGGTCTTAGCTGCAGTATGCGGGATCTTCGTTGCAGCATGCGGGATCTTCAGATGCGGCATGCATGCGGGATCTAGATCCCCGACCAGGGATCGAACCCGGGCCCCCTGCATTGGAAGCGCAGAGTCTTACCCACTGGACCACCAGGGAAGTCCCTGGCCTGTAGGATTAAATCCAAACCCCTTCCATGGCATTCAAGGCCTCCCTAATCTGGCTCTGCTCACAGTTCAGCATCATCTCCCACTATCCCTCCATACTTTCAATCAATAATAAAGTATTGAATGACTGCTCTCCACGGGCCAGGATTCTGGATGCATTGTATGGTGCCAGCACAGTGGTATGCTTGGTAGGTAATTTGGAGGGAATTACTGTTTACCGCCCATTCCTGCTAAGGGCTTGTTAATTTATAGGTCAGCTTATGGCATTATACCAACCTAGTTTTTCCCCACCATGGATTTCACAGGCCGTGGAACCCCAGAGGAGAGACATTTAGGCCAGAGTAAAGGAGTCTTTTTGGACCTCTCAACCATGTTAGTGGTTTAACTCAGGCAGCAGGTTCTCCTTCAGATGCCTCCCTACATCCTGTCTAGAGGTCTGGCCCTGCTGGGGTCCTCTAAGTGCCAGGCTTGGGCCTCTTCTTGGTTACAACCTGGGATTCTCTTCTTAACAAGATTCAGATCCCCTTCTGGGGACATTGGTGTAGGTTTTCTTGGCCAACACCCATCCTTTCTGATCCATCTGGGACTTTTGTGACCTCACCATGGTCCTCAGACATAATCACAGACACAGATCTCTTGTTTCAAATGTCTTCAAGAAGGGTGGCCACACCTTGTGTTCTTCCTTGCGTCCAAATGTCCGGAGAGTGACCCCTGCCCCCTGCCTGGGGTTGAGCACTTGACTTAGCCCTTTATCTGGAGCATCTACCAGGAGCCTGGTGTCATCCGGGGGACCAGCCGCGCCTCTGTCCTTCCTTCTGATCTTCACACCACTCCCATACCTCACTTCCTCCTGACTCATCCTCAGCCCCAGTCTGACATGTTTGTCAGAAAAGCAGGAAAGAGGAAGGTGAAGAGGTGCTCTTGACCACCTGGGGAGCCAGATGTGATCACCCCTGGGTGTCATCCTAAGGGCAAACTACAAAGTCAGCCTGCTTTCTCTCACCACACCCCTGACTTAGGAGATGTGAAAATGGTGTATGTGTGCGTGTGTGTGCATGTACACACTGATCTTCATGCTGCCTGAGAGAATGTGTGAGAGTAAATATGTGAAGGCCTGGAAGGGAATTTATTTTCTCAGGAAATGAGAAGAAAAATTGGCACTATAACACAAGAAACAAAAATGACGCCAGAATGAATGTGCTCATGTCAGGTTGGTGACCGTTTAGAGGTTTGGGTTTTCAGAGCTCACGCTCCACTGTGCTGTGACTTGGAGAGCTGCTGTGTGGGTCAATGGACACGTGGTGAACTGGGTGGAAAACAATTAGTATATGTTTTACTCTAATATGCATCTTCTATTGTAAGTTTTTTTTTTTTTTTTTGCGGTACGCGGGCCTCTCACTGTTGCGGCCTCTCCAGTTGCGGAGCACAGGCTCCGGACGCGCAGGCTCAGCGGCCATGGCTCACGGGCCCAGCCGCAGAGCGGCATGTGGGATCCTCCCGGACCGGGGCACGAACCCGTGTCCCCTGCATCGGCAAGCGGACTCTCAACCACTGCGCCACCAGGGAAGCCCCTACTGCAAGTTTTTAAGTGCAAATACAGATGTTAACTGATAATCAATTGGAGAGAACACTGATACGGAGAAATCTAAGTTCAAACCTCGGCTCTGAAAACTGTAACATTGCGCCTCAGTTTCCTTACCTGTAAAATGGGGATAATAATAATGATTCACTCTTAAATCATTATTGTGCACTTGTTTTTACCTAGTACCATTCTGTGGGCTAGGATTGCAGCAATGAACAAAGTGGGCAATGCCTCCGCTGTCGTGGAATTTATGTTCTGGTTAGGGCAGATGGATAATAAATATGTACAATGTCAGGTGATGATAAAGGGTGACAGGAGTTTGTCATTTTTGAAAGGATAGTAATGCATTGCTAATGAACTGATATTTGAGCAGACTCTGAAGGAAGAGAGGGAACGACCATGTGGACATTGACAGAAGAGCTTTCCAGGCGGAGAGAACAACAAGTGAGAAGGCCTGGAGGTGGGAGCTTCGGGTGTTCCAGAAACAGTGGAGAGGCTGGGGAGGCTGACGAGAAGTGAAGGAGGGGAGAGCAGTAGGAGATGACGTCAGAAAGGGCCTCGTGGGCTTGGAGAGGATGTGGCTTTTCCTCTAGGGAGCTGGTGAGCCATGGAAGGGGTTTTTTTTGGCAGAGGAGGGCGAGGATCTGACTGCGGATGGTTACTGCGTGGAGAACAGACTGTAGGCACAAAGGTGGAAGCAGGCAGAGCAGACATCCAGGTGAGAGAAGAGAGTGGTTTGAATTGGGGTGCTAGAGGAGGAAGTGGCGAGAAGTAGCCAGATTCTGAAAATATTTCAATGGGATTTATTGACGGTTTACAGGTGGAGTGTGGGATGAACTCAAGATTTTGGCCTTGAGGAATTCAAAGACTGGAGGTTTAATTTACTAGGTTGGAAGGGTCTGAGGGAGGAGCTGGTCTGGGGAAAGAAAATCAGAAGTTAAGTCCGAGATGCCTATTAGATGTTCACGCGGAGGAGGGCAGCAGGCAGTTGGTTCTCTGCATCTGGGTTTCAGGAGAAAGGTCAGAGCTGCTAATGGAAACTTAGATGTCATCAGCAGAGAGATGGTGTTTACAGCCCCGGGGCTGGACAAGACCATCGCAGGCGGCAGTGTGACTATCTCCTTCACATGGCGTGAAGGCCAAAAGCTATTGCATGGAAAAGACTTTTGTAAACTGTGAAGTGCTAAACACATGGAAAAGACTCAGTGCATCAACATAGTAAAGGACATAGTTTAAAGAAGTGTCTGCAGGGAGAGTGAGAATCATAGAATGTTGGACCAGGAGGACCTTAGAAAGCAGCCAATCGACCCCTCTCATTTTAGCCACGCGGAACTGAGGTTGGAGAAGTTAAGAGGCTTGTGCAAGGACACCCAGCTCGTTAGTGGCCAGCAGTTCTCAGAACTGAGGAGCCCTAACTGCGGGTGCAGTGCTCTTTCCTCCAACAGTGCACCTGCTCACATTTACTGCTTCAGCTCTCTCTGAATCTGTTAAGCAGGGCCAAGTAATTCTTCCAAAACAGAAATCTAATTATATCGCCTTATGCTTTCATACATGCTATTCCCTCTGCCTGGAATACTCTGCTTCCTCCCGCTTCTCTGTCTGGCAAGTTCCTGCCCCGTCTCCATTCCCAGCTAGAAGGGCCCTTTGCTGTGAATCCCTCCTTGCCCTGCTGGGCTGGTTGTTGGCTTTCCACTTGCCCGCCGTGCTCTGGTCCTGTATTTGCTGTGACTAGGGCTGCCTCTCTGGCTGACTGTGAGGCTCTGGCTCTCTCCTCTTATGACCTCTCCAACGAGCGCACTGAGTGGCACTTAAGTGTTTGGGGAGGAAGGAAGGAAGGAAGGAAGGAAGGAAGGCCTCTTCTCTCACATCAGCTCAGGACAATGGCAAAGCTGTCATTTAGTGACACTTCAGTTCCTCTAACCTAAGTGCGCTTTTGGTTCACAAACTGACAATGACTTCTAGGGTGGGAATTTTCCTTTTTCTTTTCCATCCCCAGGCACAATGAGCAGGTGATTCCGGGACCAAATAGAAAACGATTTGGACATTATAAGTGATTGCTGCCTTCATTTTTTCAATTCTCTCTCTCTTGTTGATATATGAGTGGCTGTGGCTTGTTTGCCTTTTGCTGCAAGGCTGGATTTGTGTTTGTGCCTGGGCTATGCACAGGTGGGTATACACACACACACACACACACACACACACACACCTACATAAACTCCTGGGAGAGGCTGCACTCTTGTTTTTCAGAGGCAGCTAGATCTCCCAGAAAATGCCCTCAGGTGGGCTCCCAGGTTTGTCACCTTTGAGCATGAGAATTTGGACTTCTTAATCTCTTGGTACCTTAGCTGAAGGTAAGTTTGGAATTTCTAGATCAAGAGTAAATTCCAAGAACTTCTTCCCACCCTCTAGGTTTGCTGCTCTTTAGCATGTTTGTTTTGGATAATTCTGTATTAATTACTGTATTTACATTCTGCTTAATTAACACTGTTCTGGTAGGTGAAGGATTGCTCCTAATAGAAGTAATTATTGTACAGGTTATTGCAGAGGTTTAAGGAAAGTGACAGAAGGTAGTGGTGACACTGTGGTGATGGGGTCAACGCTCCAGGTTTTGTTCCTAGTAAACGATTCAGGGTTTGCCAAACTCTGGGGATGCCTGAAGCAGGTGATAAGCCAGGCTAGTAAAATAACTGTCCCTTCCTGAGGTTTGGACTTCTGAGGCTCTCTTGTATTGAGAGCTCTTGAGTAATCACTGTTAGTCAATAGAATACTGTAGGATGCAATTAGGTTGAATTAGTCTAGCATCCAAGCATGCCTGCTCCTCTGTCTGTGTCTCTTTGGGTGTCTCTCCTTCTTGGCTCCTGCTTCCCCTGAAAAGGAAGCATTCCTGGGCTGTGTCCCCAGACTGGGGTCTCCCCTCTTCTCTTCCTGCACTGTGCTCTCTCCCACACTCATTCATAATGTGGAGGGGGAGAGCCAGGAAGGGGCATGAAGTGATGGTGGAAAGAGAAGGAAAAAACAATCAAAACATAGTGGAAAAGAGAGGGAGGGTGAGAGAATATGGTGAAGGACGGAAAAGATTTTTATAGCCTTTCAAGAGAGAGCTGCTGCCGACAACCACTCAGAGGCACTTTGTCTACTGTCCCAACCAAACAAATGGGAAACTCTCCCACTCATACCTTTCCCTGCTATATATATAGAATATTCTCATATTTTTGTATTAACTAAAAGGTGTCTATATTTCATACACATTTTATTTTTGCAATAACAAAACAGTCCCCACGGTTCTGTAGAGAATGGGAATGGGGGAGGGGGAGGGCAACACTCACAGCAGTGGAAGGGTCCCAGATTGGGGATCGGGAGACCTGCTCCCACCCCAGCCTGCAACTCTGAGACAAATGCTTCCCCTCTGGATCTCATTGTCCTCATCTGTAAAATGATAGGTTTGGACTCAATGCCCTGCACTACCTCTTCCAACATGATTTCTACCCCCTTATTAAATGGATGGTCTACCAGACTGGTGTGCCCGACATACCCATTTCCTTCCTTTTTCCCTCTTGTCTGCAACTCTCTCCTCTTGTTCAGAGTGTTTTCCCTTTGCAAGTTCCTCTCCATTCTGCACATTATGAATCTCAGCACTCCTGTTGCCCTAGAAAGGCATTACTTCTGAGATTGTGCACTGTTTCCCTTTTTACAGCATCTCATAAACTCCTTTCTTGGATTCTTTCTTTTTTTTCTTTCCCATTATTCTGGCCAAACTACTTCTCACCTTGGTTCAGAGGTGTGTGTGTGTGTGTGTGTGTGTGTGTGTGTGTGTGTGTGTAGGAGGGTGCTTCTCTAGGTTTCTTACCGTCTCCATTCCTCTGTTTTATCTAGGATTTCCTTTATCCAGAATTTTGTTACATAAAATGATTCACTCTAATTCTTCAATTTCTGGCATAGTCTAGAAAGTCGTTTAATGTTTTCCTTCTTCCAACTTACCTATTTTTATTTCACAGTTCTCTTTAGCTGTCTCTTATAATCACACTTCTCCTGGTTTAATATTTCAGATCCTTTGTCTGTATCCTTCATTCTTTCGTTTTCTTTTCCTAGGTCACCTTAAAAAAATTTTTTTAAATACCATTCTTTGTTCAGCAGAGGGCTCTCTTCCCATCCCTCTTGCAGCCGGGCAGATAGGATTTGAAGCAGCTTGCCCCGTTGTCTTTCCCTCAGGTTTTCTAGCCATCAGAAACATTAGATACTTAAACTTGTAAACAATTCAGCCTTGTTCGGTGTGGTCGCGCTAAACCTTCCCTCCTCAGCTGAGAGCCCTTCACCGGCTCCCCCGCTCGCTAATCTATTGGATGCCCTCCCAATGTTCCTGACGTTATTTACTGTAGCCCCTACTCCAATCGCTCAGTAGGGTAGGTTATCACCAACCCTAGTTTACGGCTGAAGAAACTGAGGCTTGGAGAGGTTCACTCAAGGTCGTGCAGCTTGTAAAGTTAACCCTTATCCGGCCGATTCTGGTTTTCCAGTCCAGCCCAGCAGCCTCATCTCATTCCCTTCGACTGCAATTTATATCAGATTTTCCTTGTTTTGTACGCAATTCTTTCCCCCTTCAAATCCACAGGCAGGAAGATCGTCCCTAGCTGATAGGGCTGGGGCACTGGGGAGCCGAGGGGAAGGGAGAATTTCCTCGGGCCCCAGCGGTTGGGTGGGCAGGGTTCTGGTGCGCTGACGCCTCGGCAGAAAGCCGGGTTCGAGACGGGGCTTGCCGAGGACGGTAAGGCAGGACGTGGCAAAAAGGCAGCAAGTGCTCGAGGGACCTGGGTCTCGCCGCTCGAACGCCGGCTGCGGGGCGGGACTTCTGTCCCTCAGTGTAAACACTCTTGGCAAGCCAAGGGCGGGATTCGGACCGAGCCCGGGGACGCGGAGGTGCAGGGCGCCCCCTCGCGCTCCTCCGCGCGCCACGAGTTGGCGGGTGGCGCGTCAGCCGCGGCAAGTCCTCTCCAGCACCCTCCTCCTTTTCTCTCCCGCTCCCTTCTCCGCTCGCTCCCAACTCCTCCCCCACCTCTTCTCCCTCCCTCCTTCAGCCCCCTCTTCTCCTCCTCCCCGCTCTCAGCCGCGCGCCTGGTCGGGAGCTAGTTGGAGCGCGAGGGCTGCCGCCTGAGCCCAGCTCCGCTGAGCCGGGCGGGTCGGCGGCGCGTCCGGCGGCTGCTGGCGGAACCCGAGGGTGGCGGGCGCGGGCCCGGGTCGCGGCTGCACTGGAGCGGCGAGTGAGGGCCGGGGGCCGTTCTTGCGCGGCCGCCCCATTCCCAGACCGGCCGCCAGCCCTCCTGGTTCGCCTTCGTCGCTCCCCGCCGCCGGGAGCTGAGAGCCGGGAGCCGCCCGGAACCGGGCACCTGCGCCCGCAGCCCGGAGGTGAGTCCCGGGAGCCCAGGACGCTTCCCCTGCGCGGGCTGGGCTGCAAGTTGCAAACTTCAGCAACTCGGGTGGGTAGAGGGGTAGGGGCCCGGGGCCGCTGGCAAGTTGGAACCAGGTGGCGGAGGCTGCGGGCAGAGAGGAGGGAGTCCCCGGGCTTCCACGCCGCCCTCTGCCACCTCAGCTTGGGCTCCCTCCGTGCTGCCGCGTTCCCGCCGTCAGCCGGCTCCGGGTCCGGGCTGCACGGGGCCCTGGCCCGGCCGCTGTCGGTGCGTCTGGGCTGCACGCCGCGAAGGGGACCCAGGGCTGGGCCTGGAGGAGGGGACGGACGGTTGAAAGGCTGGGAGAGATGAGGCGCCGAGGGTAGCGCCGAGACGGAGGCTCCGAGAGGGCGGACGAGTAAACCCGGTGGAGGCAGAACGCAGGCGGCGAGGCGCGTGGGAACGCGTGGCCCGCCCGGAGTGTGAAATCTCGCGCTCGGGGACGTCCCTGCTCCGCCGCCTCCTGCGGGGGTCCCCACCGGATTCTTCCCAGACCCCCTGCCCTGGCAGGGCCCTGCGGAGCCCAAACTCTGCCCCGCCAGGCCCCAGATGCAGCCGTCCCGGAGCCCGGCGCTCCCGCCTCGGCGGGCGGAGAGGGGCGCGGCGGCGGGAACGCGGGATGCGAACGGCGCTTTCCTGATTTATTTTTCTCATGGTAATTTGCCTTTGTGGTTGGGCTGCCCATTCACTTTCCGCTCACGTCTTGCGGGAGATCCAGCGAGGAGGGAGGGAGCGGGGGGCGCTCCGGCACAGGGAGAGATGGAGACCGGAGAGGGGATGGGGATCCGAGCCGGGCGGGAGCCGAGAGGGAAGTGGGCGTAGGACCCGCAGAGGATGAAGGCGAGGCTGAGGACACCCGGACGAGCGGAGCCGCGGGCGGGCGGCGGAGGGAGGACAGAGCCGGTCCCTTCTCCAGCGCAAAGTTTAAACAACCAGGAGGAGCCACCTGAAGCGCCCTCCTTGCCTCCTCCCCTTCCCTCGGTGCCCAGTCCTCGGGTTATTCCGCCTGCCCCGCCGCGCCGGGCTGCAGTGGGCCCCGAGTTGGGAGGAGGAAAGGTAACTGCCCTGCTCTGCCCCCACCCCTGCGATCCTCTCCAGGTATTCCGCGGTGGTGATGAGAGCAGCCGGAGCGGGGAAGGGCTGCGCACCCTCGGGATACGCTCTTTCCCGTCCCCTTGACTGAGCGGAACTGGGATTGGGAGGTTGGAAGCTCGCCTGTGTCTAAACCCCACCACGATCCTACCTTCTCTGAGTCCAATCTCCTTCCACATTTTTCAGGCACCTCCACTCCCCCTCCCATCCCCACCACTTCGGCCTCATTCGGCTCCTTCGGCAGCGTCAGCGGCGTCTCCCTCCAGGCCCTTCTGGCCCGCCTCTCTCCTCCCCGCCTCTACTTTCCCTCATCTTTTAGCCTGTTCTCTTCCATTCCTTCTCATTTACCGCACCGCCCCCCCACCCCAGTTCTTCCTGACCTTCAAAAGTGGGCTGTCACCTTTTCTGGACCAGGATAGATGACCTTGAGGAAGGGGAAGAGGGGAACTTGAGCCTGAGAACTGGACCTCACAACTAGGAAAAGGGGGGCAGATTAAGAAGCAGCTTGGAAAAACCCGCCAGTCCTGCCCCAAATCTAGATTACCAACCGAGGAGGAAGGGGAATAAAATATCAAAGAGAGAGAGGGAGTTTGCCACTTGATCACTCTACAGACTACACATCTAGAAATTACAGTTTTAAGTGATCTTATCTCTATGTGTGCATGTTATCCTGTACTTTGGGGATTGATTGGAACATCCCACAGCCTGGTCCTGCCTGTCACCTGCTGGCCCCCTACTCACCCTGACTCTCAGGGCCCACTAGGATTCTACTGTGAGATGATGAGTTCCTTGAGGTCAGGGGGCCATCTTATCTTATACAAATCTAGCACTTTACATTGGTACAAGGTGCCAGACTCAGAGGCAGGACTGGAACTCAGATCTCCTGCCCCTCCCCACCCAGCCCAGTGGGTATAAACTAGTTTTATTCTTTACAAAAAAAGGGAAAAAATCCAACCATGACTTTTTGCTTCCCCAGATGTAGTAAAGCCTTATGCAGGGATTGGATGAGAAAAAACTGGAAGCTCACATAGGATGTTCAGGAATCCCAAGGAATATCCAGAAAGCCCTGATCCCTGAGTGTGGGTCTGAAAAGGGGAAGGGGAGCCCCAGCAAGGGGGCAGAGGGCTAGCAGACATTTAGGGAGGATCAGCCTGGCGAGGCTGTAGATTGGTGGATGGAGTGAGTACACTTGGGAAGAAGATACTCTCGGGTCCAATTCTTTTGAACATTGATCATGATACTCCTGTTCTTAATCTTGGCCACCCTCCTCTATCCCACAGGGAAAGCCAAGAAGATAACAATTCAGGTCAATACCGTACAGTCAACAAATTCACTACTTTCATTGAGGATTCAGGTGGTAGAATGGACACAGAAGACGAAGGACAAGATCCCTGATTAGAAGTGCATGTCTCCTTGTTATATAACCTTAAAGGACCCAGGGCTGAGCTTCAGTGCCCCACCACCCACACCCCCAGCAGCTAGATGTTCCCCATGGTCCTCAAGTGTTGGCTCTGTTAGAGTGGATACAAGATAAATAAGACCAACAGTGGGACTAAACTCACATGTTCACTATTTATTGAGCACCTATTATGTGCCAGGTACTAGAAGCTATGGATGCAGCAGTAGATAAGACATGTCTCTGATCTCCAGGTTGGAGGTGAATCAGCATGACTAGGAAAACACAATTACTAGCATTGCCTCCACTGCTGTGATAGAATTTATTGTGGGTTTTTTTTTCCCTGTGGGTTTGTTCAGGTGACCTGACAGCTAATATGGAGTTGTCCAAAGGACTTGGGGTCTAGGGTTTGGGGGAGGGCTGAGAGGGCTAGGATTCCACCACCTTAGCTCTTCCCTCAGCGCCAAGGTCCCCTCTCCGTGCCTCAGATTCCTCACTCATCAAGTGGGGCTGAACACCTACCTTGTACCTGTGGTGTGGACAGAGGCAAAGCCAGGTACCTGAAGATCTGAGGAAGAGAACTAGTGGGAGGGGAGTATTTGGTTATTTATACATCAGTGTCTGAACGCCAGTGAGTCTTGGGATCATCCTTTGCCTCATCCAGTCACCTTGATCACTAGCCTGTCTTCATCACCTGGTGACTCTGTGTGTGTTTGTGTGTGTGTGTGTGTGTGTGTGTTGGAAATAATGAATGAGTTTTCTTCACATTCAGATCTTTGCATTTGAGTTTAGCCATCACTAAGTTGGTCTTAAATTTATGACAAAGCTTAACTAACTTGTCTTAAGTGTATGACTAGAAGCCAAAGCAAGTGTCTTGACTAATGGAGTTTCATTGAATTGACTGAACTGAGCTCTTCTTTTAGAGCTTATGTGGGCAACACGTGGATTTCACTGGCATACTGCTGTATTTTTGTGGACCTCCCTCTCTCTGACTTTTGGTTTGATGACATCTGCCTCAGCTGAGGAGATGGCTCTCTGATGGGTAGTCTGGAAGGGGATCTTTGTGTATGTCACTTTCTATCTCAGATGGAGGAATCTCCTCCAAGATGTTCTTTCTGAAAAAAATTCCCCTGTAACCTGCTTAAATGCTAAAAAGTACCAGCTGGGAGCAGAGTTCTGAAAGGGAAGGAGGGTGCCAAACATTCGGTGGCTCTGCCATGTCTGCTTCCCTCCCTCTGCTTTAGTGAGCATGAGGGATGAAAACCAAACCTTGCAGAATTCACTCTTTAATCCTGACATTAGTCAGGGACTCACCAATGAGCAATGACTACACTTGGTACCTCCAGAGTGGGAAAAGGAAAAAAAGATGGCTTCCTATCCAGTTTGCAGCTGGGAACAGTGGGGAAAGCAGGATGAGGGACCTGGGAGGGATGGTGACTGGGCATGGGAGAGTTTGACCTTGAGCACACTTCCCAACAGTTGGGCTTCGCATCCTCCTCCACTCTGACTTGAAACAGGAGAACAAGGATTCCGTTGGGCTTTCCCTGAGCTTTAAAGGCGATGCTGTGTGCTGAGTCCCACTGTGACACTTCCCTCATTGATCTGCGATTAATACGGATGACTTAATCAGACTTGCACCTGGAACTCGTTTGAATTTGAAGCCTTGTCTGTCTCTTCAGAATGTCTTTGCATTTGAACCAAGAAGGTCTCTGGCCTGTTCTGTGATAGGAAGGGCTGGTGCTGGAGGATGACTGGTGACCATCTGTTCTGCTATCCCCTGAGGATCAAGTTAGAGGAGATAGGTTTAAATTCCCCAAGGAGGAAGCTGGGTTAGAAACAAGGGAGGCTTCTCCATCTTGAATGGAGATTACCGTCACTTCTTGATTTTCCAGGAGTGCTTCATTTCTTTTTTTGTGAATTATTTGTGGGGAATATTTAGTCTCAGGCCAGTTTCTAGTTACAGCCAGCCCCACTGTTGGAAACCCACCTGATTGCCAGTATCTTCAGAAAGTGCATTGTCCTTTCAGCCTCCACCTGAGCCAAACATCATTAGAAAGGTAAATCCGCCATATATCGTGTATACGTGTGTATGTAAGTATACTCATATACATTCACATATAAACACTGATGCAGTGCATTGCAAAGCTATGTTACAGTTTGATTATCCAGTATCTTGAGTTACCGGCGGCTCTGTTCTGCCAGAATTGTCAGGAGGCTGCCTCTAGGGAGGCAGCTTCAGGGAAATGTCCGGTAGGGTAGCAATTTAGATCCATCCCTACTTGCCATCCCCACTGGTCCACCTGAGCCAAAACTCCCTCCTTACTGCCCTAGACATTGTCCTGAAGGCCCCCCAAGGAGCCCTGCTTTAAGGAGTACAAAAGAGCCTCAGTTGGCTCTTAATTATTCAGGGATAGGTGGATCCAGTGGGTAAAGCACCTGACCCAGGATTCTTATTTCCCTTCTTTTGGTGGCTTGAGTAACTTTATACCTGTAGTGAGAAGCCGGGGAGATCTTATCATTTAATACAAACTTTTGTTTCTAGCAGCCTCTTCCCTCTGCTCCTCTTCCCTCAAGGCACCTGAGGGAAACTAGGAGCCCTCCGAGAGACCTCATCCACCCAAAGCAGACTGCCTTTAAGGTTCACACCTTGCTCTGTTGGCTGGGCTGTGTTTCTGCCCAAAAGCAGGAGAGAGGAAAATACCACTAGCTCCGGCTTCTGCAGAGTCAGATCCCTGTAGATTTCCCAGCATCTTGATTTTCTTCCCTCTCCCTTTTGTAGAGCCGCCTGCACTTGATTTTATGGAGTCAGCTAGTAACCTGGGCCCCATCAAGAGTCTGAGCGAAGAGGAGCCTTAGCCAAGAGCAGTGTCCTTGTGGTAAAAGCTCCCAAACAGGTCAGCTCAAAGGAACACTTCTGTGAATGTCCCCCAAGGCTGAGGGTCATTTTCCTGCATAGACCAGGTGCCTTGGGGCCGTCTGCTCCCTTTTAGCATCTCTCTAGCTTCCAGAGTGGGTCTCTCTTCACATGCTGGGCTCAGTCTAGAGAGCAAGGCTCAAGTGAACTCTGTATACAGGTAACAATAGCTTGGTCCCACTCAGCTCTAATTCACTGGCTCCTTCAGAATCACCTGGAACGCTTTGAAAAAATATAGACGACCAGCCCGTAATTAAGTCAGAATCCCTGAGATTGGAGCCTGGGCATTGATTTTTTTTTTTTTTTTTTTTTTGAGCTCCTAAAATGCAACCATGGTTGAGAGCCACTGACCTAAATCTTTCCTAGGTTCTACCTGGCCTCACGCCAATGGCATGGAGATCCTCTTTGCCCTCAGCCCTTCACAACAGCCAGGTACCAGCTAGAGCTCCTGACATTCAGATCATAGCTACTGTTTGTGTTCCTGTGTTCTGAATTTAATGACTTTTTATTATAAGCTGATTGTGGGAGCTTCCTTCTAGTGTAACTCCTTTGTGATCATTTTTTTCCTAAAAAGCATTTATAAAAGTAATGCATTCAGCATTTTGGGGTATTTCCTTCTAGATATGTAACAAAATTGTGATTGTACTGTGTTGTTTTGTAGCCAACCCTTTTCATTTAATCACATGTTGTGATAATTTCCCCATGTCTTAAGTATTCTTCTTAAATGGGCTTTTCACTGGCTGCCCGGTATTTCATCTCATGGATGTGCCATAATTTATTTAACGAAACCTGTGTGGGTTGGACATGTAGATTGTAAACCACTTTTTACTGTTATAAATAATGCTGCAGTGAACATCCTTGTCTATAAATCTTTGTGCCTATTGATGATTATTTCCTCAGAGCAGATTTCTAGAAGTGGAATATTTATGCTCCTTTTTAACATGGACCATTTAGAAAACTTTTGACTGACTTCCTAGAGCAATAAAAAATATTCATATTCAGAGCTGGAAAAACAAACTATTTTTACTGAACTTTTCTGAAGCATCAGCCTGGCTTATTCACCCTTATCTGAGCTGAAGGTCAGAATCCTTGACCTAGCCTTGTGCCTGGGCTCCACCTCCAGGTCAGTTCCACAGATGGCTGCCTCACAATTCAGGTGAGCTCCAAGTCTCTCCTGCCCCTAACCCACAGCGTCTTTCGTTTCTTCTTAAACCCTCTTAGCCTTTTCTTCTTCACACCTCCAGCCCAGGAACTATCAGCACTCAGCACTGCCTTCAAGCTACTGTTCCATAACGGCTATTATTACTGAGCTATTATTATGTACCAGACAGTCTGCTCAACTTTGTATATGCTTTATCTCTATTAATCCTCATGCGTCTTATGGGCACATATTATTTTTGTCTCTACTTTCCACCTGAGGAAAAAAAAACTTGGGAGAGAAAACAATTTGCCCAAGGTCACGCAGCTAATAAGTAGTAGAACTAGGATTTAAACCTAGACTGTCCAACTTCAGACCCTACAGACTTAACTGCTACATATACTTTTCTCCATTCTTGGCTTATGGTGTCAACAAGTTGTTCACAAATGCTCCATCAGCATCCTGTGTACATATACTGTGACTTTCTCCAGAAGAAGAAGGGCAGTTCTCACATACAAATCGCAGAAGAGTGGGGTTGCTATTCATCAAGTCTCCCTTTTCCTTTTGACCTCCTTGATTCTGTCCTCACCCCTCTCTCCAAGTACCCCACTCCAGAAAACATTTCTTGTCTCCTCACCGACCAGTTGCCGATATCCCAGCGTGTCTTACAGCTGAGCAGGTCCAAGTTATAACATACCCCTATTACAGCTTCCCCACCCGTTTGGAAGAATTTGGATGCTACTTTCGCAGTATGACTTATAAAGCTGTCAGGGAGGCAGGCATGCTATAGTAATGATAGGGGGAGAGGCAGCCTGACTTCTGTTGGATGTCAAGTACTGCTTAAAGTGGAGGATTGGATTCACTTTAGCATTCTTGCCTCTGTAACCTTGTCATTGCCCAAAAGGTAGAGAAATAGCAGCCAAAACTGTCCTTCTGATTTGATTCGGACCATGACCAAGAACTAGGTGGTAATGTGACAGTGCCTAGATGACAGACACCACATCATTCTGGCGTTAATGATGGCCAAGGAAAGAAACGACATGCCCACAGACCTTCCCTAGTCTGTAAGAAATCTGATTTTGGGAAGTATGATTGCATGGTTAGGGATTCCAGAAGGGATGATGCTTTGTGACAGGTGAGATTCTGAAAAATGAAGCTTCACATTTTTATCCATGACTTGGGTGAAACTGGAGTAAGCGAGCTTATCAGATTTGTTGATGACAAGACTGTGATGGGCACCTCCTATAAAAGACAGAATAAATATTCAAAATGATCCTGACAGACTGGAATGCTGGGTTTAAACCAACAGGATGAAATTTAACAGGGGCAGATGGAAAGTTGCATTTAGATAGCAGAAATTAATTACTCAAGTTCATGATGGGGGGTGGTAGGGGCCAACTTGATTTGGCTGCAGATCCTGAGAAAAACATCTGAGGGGTTTAATTGTACGCAGGCTTCATAGGAGCTGACAGGGTGAGGGGATTGCTCAAAACAGTACCATCTTAATTGACACTAAGAGACGGGCAGGGTCCAAATTGTGTTCTCCCTGGTCATTATGCCCTCATTTCTGCACATGGATTTTAGAGAGGACCCTGGCCAACTCAGGCGTGATCAGTGGAGGGCATCCAGGGTCAGGAGGGGATTGGGAAACCTAGCCACAAAAGGCTCAGTGAAGGGACCCTGTCTGTTTAGAGAGGGTGAAAATCCTGGGGGTCATGGTGGCTGACTGCAGAATAATAGGACTTCCTGTAGAAGAGAACACAGTTCATCAGCCTGGAAGAACCAGAAGACTCCAGAGTGGAAAGTACAGGAAGCTGGATTTGTTCACAGTCTGCATCTTCCCAACCAGATGGGTTCTAGTGAAGCAGCACCAGCTGGCAGTCCTGCTTTGAACGCTGTTGGGGAACTTCTGGCCCAGAGACAGATGATCGACTGGCAGCATACCTCCGTCTCCCTGCGGCTCTGCGGCTGGAGGGTACCCACTTCCTTTCCTGATACTGCAGAGCAGTGGTTCCCAATGTGAAGTCCCTGGCCAGCAGCATCCACAGCACCCGGACCCTGTTAGGGATGCAACAGTTCTGGGGCCAACCTACTAATGTGGCAACTCCCCGGTAGGGCCCAACAGCCTGCCCTTCAACAAGCCCTCCAGGCTGTTCTGATGCGTGCTGAAGTTTGGGACACTGCTTTAGATCACCCTGGGTGGTTCTTTCTGTCGCTGGAGGCTTGTGGCACTACAGCCTGCAGTCCTCAGCTGGGGAAGCAGTGTGGAACCTTGGAAGGAGTGTGGGCTTGGGGATGAGACAGACTAGGGTTCAAACCCAGATTGACTGGTTTTGTGTTGTGGGTTTTACATAAGTTCCTTTCCCTCTCTGAGCCTCCTTTTTGTGCTGGAAAACGAGGGAAGGCTAGTTTAAAAAAGGATTAAAGGAGGGCTTCCCTGGTGGCGCAGTGGTTGAGAGTCCGCCTGCCGATGCAGGGGACACGGGTTCGTGCCCCGGTCCGGGAAGATCCCACATGCCGCGGAGCGGCTGGATCCGTGAGCCATGGCCACTGAGCCTGCGCGTCCAGAGCCTGTGCTCCGCAACGGGAGAGACCGCAACAGTGAGAGGCCCGCATACCGCAAAAAAAAAAAAAAAAAAAGGATTAAAGGAAGTGGCATAGCTCATGTAGATGCTGGCTATTAGTGCCAGGTCATCTTCGGAAAGGTCTCATCAGCATCAGTTTCCTTTCCTACAGAAGTCCGTCTTCCCAGTGAGCTTACCTTGAGCCCCTCAAAGAGAAGCCTGTGTGTGGGCTCCTCTGTATCCCCTCACAACGCCCACCAGCATGGGTCTCCCTCAAGTGAGGGGTCAGTTAACTCTTGGGCTGCCAGTTCCGTCCCTCCTGGACAATGGAGAGCCAGGGCCACTCTCCTTCCCACCCCTATCCAAGACCCCTATGCTTTTTTTTTTTTTTTTTTTTTTTTTTTTTTTGCAGTACGCGGGCCTCTCACTGTTGTGGCCTCTCCCGCTGTGGAGTGCAGGCTCAACTGCCATGGCTCACGGGCCCAGCCGCTCGCAGCATGTAGAATCTTCCCGGACCGGGGCATGAACCCGTGTCCCCTGAATCGGCAGGCGGTCTCTCAACCACTGCGCCACCAGGGAAGCCCCCTTTTTTTTTGCGAGACCCCTATGCTTGAGAGCATGTGTGGGTGCATCCTTCCAGTGGACCTGGGTGTTACCATACTTGATCTTATGAGGTCTGCTAGTCTAGACTCTCTGCCTTCAGCATGCAACTTTATCTACTAAAGCCATCAATGAAAGGTCTTTGGGCCAAAACATCTCATGGCAGCCTCTAACTTTAAGTAGGTAAGAAGCCTGAGTTGCTGGTGTCAGACAGGCAGGGAACATGAGTGGGCCCTTCTTGGAGCTGGGAGATGCTGGCGTCACCTCTACAGGTCCCTTTCCGGTGACCAGCTGGTGGAGTCTTCAGTTCCTCAAAGACAAAGCTCATCTCCCCACAGGGTGGCCTAGTTGATTTTTGGTCAACAAGTCTGATAGAAAGTTCTTTTATTTCTCTGCAGTCTGTGTCTCTCCCCATGGGCTCCATCTCTTCCACATGTGGCTATTCCAGGCAAACCCAGTCACTCCCATTACACAGCTTTTCAAACACTGGAGATCAGTTGCCTTCTACCTCTCCCTTGCTTCCATTAGTCCTCCTCTGACTTGTCTCTTCATCTCTGGGCATGGGACTCTGAACATCCTCTGACTTGTCTTAAGTTGAGGTCACCAGAACCGAGTCTGGTCCTCTGGGTGAGCACACCCTCATGGGTCGAGATACCATACCTTCCATTAACGCAGCCTCATATCTGCCCTGGCTGTTTTTAGAAGCCACATGGCCCTGCTGACATTTGTTAAACTTAACAGCCAGTCAATACCCCCAGGTTTCTATACCATAGTCTGTGACAGCCCCATCTCCCAATTTTGTCTTTGTACTTGCATTCATTAGCAATGGCTGCCATAACAAAGTACTGAAACTGGGTGGCTTAAGCAACAGAAGTGAATTGTCTCATAGTCCTGGAGACTGGAAGTCCGAGATCAAGGTGTTGGCAGTATTGGTTCCTTCTGAGGGCTATGAGGGAGAATCTGTTCCATACCCCTCTCCTAGCTTCTGGTGGTTTCCTGGTAGTCTTTGGTATTCCCTGGTTTATAGAAGCATCATTTTAATCTCTGCCTTCATCTTCACATGGCCTTGTCCCTGTGTGCCTGTCCATCTCAAACTTTCCCCTTTTGTAAGGACACCAGTCATACTGGATTAGGGGCCCACTCTACTGCAATATGACTGCATCTTAACTAATTACATCTGCAACAACCCTGTTTTCAAATAAGGTAACATGAGGTACTGGGGGTTGAAGATATGAGGTTTTCTGGGCAGGTGGGGGGCATGGTTCAACCCATGACAGTGCTGTAGCTTTTTTGCTCTTATGTTTGGGACTCTACATTTCCCCCTAATTTATTTTATGTTTGAATTCAGTCCACCGCTCCAGCTGATAAAGACGTTTTGAATTCTGACATCCAGTATATCTGCTGTTGCTCCCAGCTTCAAATGCTTTTTGTATATTGATCCAAGGACTTGATGAGATGTGGAATGGGGTGGGATAGGTCAGAGCCCTACAGCATGCACCTGGACCCTTCCCTCCAAGAGGTCTTGAGCCATTGGTAAGTACCCTTGAGTACTTACGATTGTGCAACCAGCTACATGTCCCACTAGTTCTGCCACCTTCTGCTTGCTTGCAACAATTTCACAGAGAGCTTATCACATGTTTTCAAGATCAGCTACACAGGTGAACCCCGTTTCCCTCGTCTGCCAGCTTGGTGGCCCTGTCAGCGGAGGAGCTGAGCTCTGCCTGACAGGACTTCTTTTCTGAACACGCATTGTCTGCCCGTGGTCTCAGCTGCCTTTCCCCAGTGTCCACCACCCTGCCTTTATCATCTCTTCAGGAATTTTCTCAGGCGGCACCTGGACTTCCCCTCTCTGTGGTTTGCAAAAGCCACCTCAGACCCCTTTCTGGAAGTGAACCCCTCTAGTGCCTGCCAGGATCCTGGCAAGATGCCTGCAAGATCCACAGCTGCTCCGAGCCTCATCTGTATGTTCCCTGGGATGTGAGGCTGGGCCAAGTGGCCTGAACTCATTCGGAGCAGCTGGAGCTTTCACAGGCCTTTCACCAGCCTCAGGCTTGGGAGCCTCCTGTGCCTGAGGCGCCCTTCCGTGGAACCCCACAGCCTGATGGTGAAGATGGAGAAGACATGAGCTGAAGACAGAAGGGCAGGGCCTGCCAGAGAAGTCCCCCAGTCTGGACACCACGTTAGTTCCCTTGCAGCGTTCTTCCCCCTTCCAGCTCCTCTCCTCTCTGTTGCTCTGTGACTCCGTGGGGGTGAGTGCGTGGGCGAAGGTGAGGTGTGTGACCAAGGGGCTGACTGGCTGGGGGCAGGGGAGGGGTGCTAGGTGCTGGCTCTCCCATTTACTCGTAGGGTGACTGTGGGCAAAGTATTTCTCCTCTCTGAGGCTCAGTTTCCTCATCTGTGAAATGGCTATCATACCTACTTCAGAGTGCGGTCGTGGGGATTGAATTAAATGAGTTCCTTTTACTAAAGCAGGTCACCTGGTATAGTATCTTGGGCCTGAGAGTACCAAACAAACCGGTCCTTTTGCAGAGCAGACTGGCCAGCTGGAGCCTGATGTGGAGGCTGGGAGGGAGGTGGGGTCACAGCCTGGGCCCTGCACGTGGGGATGGGGGCCAGGATGCAGAGAGGCCATTGGAATGGAGAAGAAGGAGTGAGCCTGAGAGAAGTGGGGGAGGAAGAAGCCCCAGGACTGAGCAATTTGCAGAGAGGATGGAGGGTTGTGAGGATTTCCTAGAGTTTACTGAGAGCTTACGTTGTGCCAGGCCATTTAAAATGTTCTGGTATGTATCTTAGCTCATGAAAGCCCTAAGAGTATTTATGACTTTATCACCCCCGTTTACAGATGGGGTGACTGAGACACGGCAATATTAGGTAACTAGTAAGCCAATCCCCAGGCTTCCAACCCAGGCAGGCTGCTGTGTCCCAGCTCGTACTCTCCTCCGTCTGATGCACATGCTTTGCTACTCCCCCTTTCCTTTCATCCATCATGATGACCCCATCCCCGGTTCTATCCTGCAGGATGCTCACAGCATCTCCTCCTCACGATTGAGGGGGTGGGGCTCAAGCCTCTGCCCTTCTCTAAGGACACTTCTCAGGGCATCTTCCATGAGGTTCTAACTCACATCCATGTCCGTTCTCCCCATTCCCACCATCAATCTGTAGAAGGAAGGATTTACATTAGATACAGGGAAAGCTTCTCAAATATGAACTGCAGGAGAGGTTACAACAGCTGATTGAAGGTGACGGTGGCATGACTTAGCTGGAGATCTTCAGGGCTAGGGTGGAGGGATGGAGGAGGAAGAGGATGCAGGGAGGTGGTGTGGCTGCTGTGTCCTGGACCTCTGAGACCCACGGCTCCAGATGCAGGATGAGCGGCGGCGGGGTGCTCCTCCTGGCAAGATGGCTGACCCTCCTCAGTAACCCATGGCTTTAATTACACTTCACAGCCTGGTCCTGCTGGGAGAGAGGATTGCTCTGAGATTGTCCTACTGGGCTAAATGTCTGAAGCGCTTTCCGCTTCAGAAACTCCTCTCCTTGAGAGGGCAGGACCAGGGAGGCTCCGCCCAGGTCTGGGACCTGGGTGGGATAGGAATTGGGGGGACGGGCATGCCTGTGACTGTCCCCTGCTCTTTTCTGCCCTGGTCACTTGTCTGGGGAGACCTTCGTAACTGTCAATTAAGCCTTCTGCTGACAGTCTGGAGCTGTGGCCTCATGCAGGGGCTCTGATAGAGGGAAAAGGGGCGGGGGACAGAAAGGCACACAGGGGAGAAAGCACAGGTAGCCCTAGGGGTGGATAAATGCCTCCAGCCCCAGGGATTAATTCTGGGGGGATCTGCTTTGTGTTCTCAAATACAACTACCATGTGTGACGCCCCACCATGAACGAGTCTCTCATTTCAGTACTCCTGGAGGCCTACAAGGGAGAGGTTAGCCCACAATTTACACACGAGGAAAAGACCTCAGAGAGGTTAAGAAGCTTACCTAATACCGCACAACTCATAGAGGTGAGGTAACCAGGCCACAGTGAACCCAAATCACGTTCTCTTTCCACCTGATCATGGCCTTCTCCCAGTAGCTTGGTACCTGCCTACTGGCTCCTGTGGATTAGGAGTGCCAGACAGAACCAGGGAAATGCGTTTGGTGGTAGAGGGGAGGTTGGAAACTAGGGGGTTCAAGCATTTGGGGTATGCGGTGTTCTTCTACTAGGACGTTGTCCATAAGTGCTGTCACTCCTGGGCGGCCCAGGGCTCTGGGTTTCTTTGGGTCATTCTGCATCCTGCGGAGGTGATGGTGAAGCTTTTATGGGAAGCCGTCCTGCCCTTCCATAGCACGGCTGTGGTCTCTCTCCCCTCCTCCCCAGTGCTTTCTCTCTCTCTTTCTCTCTCTCTCTCTCTGTCCCTCCCTCCCTCCCTCCTATCCTCCCTCCCTTCCTTCCCAGGCTGGCCCTCTCCTGTGACCTCCGTAGGGCAGCAGCCTCGATGTCTTCCTGAGCCCTCTAGTGACTGCTCCCTGGCCTGCACTTCTGTCAGAAGCCTGTGTCCTGGGTACTTTCTGAGACTCCAGGATGGAACTTCCGGTCACAGGCCGTGTGTGCATGTGTGTATTGGTGGTGGGGAAGGGTTCATTTCACAGAGGCCTGAGGCGGAGTCTGCCACGCTATGGAGGCCCCACCTCCCATGCCAGTGTGAATTCAGAGTCTCACTGTTCTTGCCCAAACTCCAGACTTCATCTCCTATCTTCCCATGTGCACAGGGCATCTGGGTAAATCAATGCCCAGGGTGAGCCCCAGATGTCCCACAGTCCCCCATGTTGGACCCATACAACACTGTGCTTGCTCATGTGTGGCAAGGAGGCTGGACTGGGGCAACCACATCTTGGATGCTCAGTGTGCCTGGCATTCTGCTCTCTAAACACATGTTGCCTAATCCCCAGAGGACCAGCCCAAGACTTGTTCCCTCATGTTATGGCTGGGGAAACTGAGGCTCTGGTAGTTAAGTAACTGGCCCCAGGTCACACTCTATCTCACTGGCTCTCTCAGTTCCCTTGCAGCCCTGACAGGTGAGGGCTTGCAGGAGGAAGGGGCTCAGCAGCTCAGTCAAGGGGCTTACTAACTGCCCCCTCACCCCACTTCTGTGCTTTCAACAATGGCCCTTGGGCCTGTGCACTTGAGGGTAGGCTCCCAGGACAGGTTGTCCGTGTGAATGGTGCCCCTGCCCCCGATCTTCGAGGGAGTCCCCTCAGTGACAGCCCCATGGCTGCACAGCCCAGATGTTCAGCCCAAGTCACACCCCTTATTTGTCTTAGAGGTTTGGAGTAGTGAGGCTGGTGAGGGGATTTGGAGAGGCTCGCATCTCAGAAGCTCTGATAGAAATCAAGCTCTACTCACCGCAGGTCTCAGATTATTTTACCTGTGTTAAGGAGACCCATTTCATGGGTCTGACACAACCTGGCACCCTTCATGAAGGTGTGAAGGTCGATGGGAGGGAGGCTGGGCTTTAGACTGCAGGGTGACCTGCATGTGTGGATGGTCCATCCTTCGAGGCATCAGAGAGACCAACGTTTCTCCTGTTGGGCTTGCTCTGATAGGACTGTGCCAGAATTCTTCCTGGTCCTAAATTTAAAACCTTTTTTACGTTGTGAGTGGAGATGTTTGCAGTGAACTGGAGACTCACAGGGCTTAGAAGGACCTGGGATGGCATTTAGTGCAGGCAGCGGGAGCTGCAGCAGTTCTGAAGTTTCAGCCGTGCCAGACTGTGAATTTGGCTTCATGGCCAAGCTGGTCCTCCTCATTGAGTGACAATGGACATTGATAGAAGATGGACTCCTCTGGGTGTGGGGAGGTCACAGTCATTCTCAGGATTTTGAAGAGACAGGCTTCTAGTATTCTCATTATCTGGTGATAGTATTTACACTTCCAAGTGACAGGTGAGAAGCCAGGGATACCTGGCCTTGATCAGGTGGGGATGCTGAGAGGTGAGGAAATGGCAGCATCTCTGTGTTACGATCCACCCCACGTGTGTGTCCATGTGCAACAGGGAAGAGCCTGGGTGGAAAAGAGAGAGCAGAGGCTGGCGGCGGTGCCCAAGGTCGAGCTGGTCTGCAGTATTGCCTGCTCGGTCCTCTGGGCTCTAACAGCTCTCACCGTAGTGGGACACAGGGACCTTCTTCGAGTTCACAGACTCGACCCCTTGACCTGCCCTATCAGCCTCTCTAATTCTTCCTTGGACTGACTGACTGTCCAGTAAGGACAAATATTGACTTGAGCACCCTCCATGTACCAGGACTGTGCTGGATGCTGGAGAGATAGGGGTGTATTACGCACAGCCCTTGCCTTCAAGGAGGTAACAGACCCTGGGGGAGGCAAGATGCTGGTTAGTCCCGCGTAGTCTAGGAGCTCCCAGCATTGCCCACAGCTCTGCCTGCCATGCCTGCAGGGGCCATTCCCTAGGAACAGGCTGGGCCGCTCACCAGCTCTTTATAGTCTCGGTGATTCATCTTCACCTGCTCTGGGCTAAATGATGATGATAATACTGACAAAACCCATTTTTTAATGGAGTGCTTCACTGTTATTAAAGAACATTCACATCTTTATATTCTTACCCCAGCAACTGTGACTTTTTTTTTTTTTGCGGTACGCGGGCCTCTCACTGTTGTGGCCTCTCCCGTTGTGGAGCACAGGCTCCGATGCGCAGGCTCAGCGGCCATGTCTCACGGGCCCAGCCGCTCCGCGGCATGTGGGATCTTCCCGGACCGGGGCACGAACCCGTATCCCCTGCATCGGCAGGCGGACTCTCAACCACTGTGCCACCAGGGAAGCCCACTGTGACTTTTTTTTACTGAACTCTATGCCAGATGCTGTTCTACTTGCTTTTTGTACATTATCATATTTAATTCTTACACCAATAAAACTTCGGAATTTGGTACTGTTATACCTATTTTAGAGATGAAGAAATTCTCCAAAAAGAACATGTCCAAGGCCACACATCTAGTAAGAGGCAGTTTCAAACCCTTGTGTCCAGTTCCAAAGTCTGTGCTCTGTCCCATCACACTGCACAGCACCTGCTATCAGTGTGGGTGTCCTGGGAGACTCTGGCCGTCATACCTTGGCCTTGAGCCCTGGAATTCTGGACTTGCTGAGTGCTCCCTGCCCCACATCCAGCAGAGCTAGCCACCTGGGGCACTTCCCTCATTCCTCCAGGCTGAGCTCTGACTTTCCTCTCCAGACCTCTTTGGGGTTGCGCTTGAAGATGCCCACCCAGAGTGCCCACCATCAGCAGCTGTGGCCTCTCCCTTCCCTGGATATTTGGGCACTCAGTGGGGGTGCTGTCCCTTCCCATTCCTCCAACGTTTTTAAAAAGGCAAGAATAGGGCTTCCCTGGTGGCGCAGTGGTTGAGAGTCCACCTGCCAATGCAGGGGACGTGGGTTCGTGCCCCGGTCCGGGAAGATCCCACATGCCACGGAGTGGCTGGGCCCGTGAGCCATGGCCGCTGGGCCTGCGCGTCCGGAGCCTGTGTTCCGCAGCAGGAGAGGCCACAACAGTAAGAGGCCCACGTACCGCAAAAAAAAAAAAAAAAAAAAAAAAAAAAAAGGCAAGAATAGAACTCAGAAGGAGTTTCAGAAAGAGAGGGACAGGGTGCTCCAGGGCTCCATGTCAGCAAAACTTCTTGGTCCTCTCCAGCCTTGAGGTCAAGGTTACAGGGAAAGGAGCCCAAGCCATTCCCTTCTCACTCTGGGCTGTCCTGGCACTGGCCAGGGTGGCCACTGGGGGAGGCTATTACTGCCCGAATACCTGCTGTGCCGCGCTTTTGTGGGAAGGCGCAAATTGGAGCTGGTAGCAATCCCCTGGGGCCCTGACCCCTATTTTCCTTCGTTGTGCCCATTTTGAAAGGGGATGTATGGTTTAACGGTTCTCCTCCCTGGCAGCACATTAGAAACACCTGGGGATACTTTTAAAACTCCTGAAGCCCAGACCCCACCATCAAAGAGCAGTTCCATCTGTCCAGGTGGGGCCTGGGAATACATGTATTTTAGGACACACAAGGTGACTCTCGGGGACAGCAGGGAGAGAGCCCGGGGCACCTCTCTGCCTTGACCTTCAGCACTTGGTGCTGCCTGTGTCTCTTCAGTCCCATGATGCCTCCCTGCTGTGAGCTCCACTCCCAGGGTGGGGAGAGAGCCCAGTTAGTCTGTGTGTCCTTTGCCCAGCCCAGTGCCTGACACCCAGGCCTCAGTCCACGTGTGTTCAGTTGTTAATAAGGGAACTGAAGTCGGAAAACATCCTGGTTTCCCCCTCCTGTGATTTCTCTTTCAAAGCATGGATGCTGCATGTTCTCAAAAAAGGGTCCTTGATTTTCTATTCCCAGTGTGGGGCTAGGAGCAGGGTCCTGACCCCCTGCAGGAGTTCAAGGTCACTGGTGAGTCTCAGTGGCTGGAAATGGAGCAGGGGACGTGGGCAGAGTCTTTGTGGGTCTGCATTCTCTCTCTTTTTATTTTGCGGTACGCGGGCCTCTCACTGCTACGGCCTCTCCCGTTGCGGAGCACAGGCTCCAGACGCGCAGGCTCAGTGGCCATGGCTCATGGGCCCAGCCGCTCCGTGGCACGTGGGATCCTCCCGGACCGGGGCACGAACGCGTGTTCCCTGCATCGGCAGGCAGACTCTCAACCACCGTGCCACCAGGGAAGCCCCTCTCTCTTTATTTTATTTTATTTTATTTTTTTGTGGTACGTGGGCCTCTCTCTGTTGCGGCCTCTCCCGTTGCGGAGCACAGGCTCCGGACACGCAGGCTCAGCGGCCATAGCTCACGGGCCCAGCCACTCCGCGGCACGTGGGATCTTCCCGGACCGGGGCATGAACCTGCGTCCCCTGCATCGGCAGGTGGACTCTCAACCACTGCGCCACCAGGGAAACCCCTGCATTCTCTCTTATTTTCTCTCTCTCTCTCTCACATATGATTTTAAGTGTGAATGGAGGTGGTAAATCTCTAGATACAGGGGTGGGGTGGGGTGTGATGTATAAGGGTTGAGGGAACAAATGTTGGGCTCTGTGTTCATACCTCATCTGTTCACAGGACCCTGGTCCTGCAGAAGAAGCTTGGATAATTGGAACCTGCAGAGATAACATGGACCCTTCCCTTAGCCCACAGTCCCGCTCCTACAGACGTCCCCGCTGTGTGTTCTTCACCTTGGGGAAGTGAGGAAATGGGAAAGAAAGTCAGAGAAGTCTTTAAGCCTGCCCCCCGCACTGGGAGCCCCTCCCAGAGAGTGGAGAACGGAGTGTGGCCGCGTTGATAGGCGTCCAGGTGAAAACTCCGTTTCATCTGGGGCTGAAATGCTGCACCTTGATTTCCTGCCAGCCACTCTGTCCATAGAGTGATTGCCCGGCCACCGGCCCACATCTCCTTCAGCCTCCTTGAAAACTGGGTGGCAGTGATGCAGTGGGCAGCTGTGGGAAGCTCAGGTGTCCTCTGCCCTGAGGCTTGAGCCACATCAAAGTCACTCCTGCGGTTGGGGGCAGAGAGCTTCCCCACAGGCTGTCCCCACCCGAAATCCTGGGTGGTGGCAGGCCACCCACTCCAGCTGGAGATCTCAGCCCGTACCACGACTCCTGAACCCAGGGCCCAGGGAGACCCCCGCCCAGTGGGTCTACATCCCACCTGCTGCTGCGATGGCCACACCTCTCTCCCCCAGTCTCTAAACAGGCCCAGTTTGGCCCTTCTCCAAAATACTGCAACCAGGTTGGCTACTCTCTGCTTTTTCTCTCATTTGCTGGGTTTTCGAATGTGTGGTCTCTGCCTGGGGCCTCTGTGTAACCTCCCTGCCCAGTTCCCACCGTAGTCTCTTACACTCTGGTTGCCCCCATCACTTTTCCCGAGTGGCTTTCTCTGCGGGCTTCTGGCGACTCAGTCCAGTGACCATTTCTCACACTCTGCCCTTCCCTGGCTTCCATCCTGCCGCCTCCCCCTCCTCCTCGTGCTCTGCTCTCCCTCAACCCTGTCCCCTCCCATTCTGATCCCATCCCGCCATCAGGGCCAGGACGAGCCCGCCTGATGCACGCGGCCCCTTCTCCTGGGCCCTGAGCGGTGCAAGACCTCAAACAATCCTTTAACAATCCTTGAGGAAGACCTCAAACAATCTTTTAACGGGTACCAGTCCATGGCCTGTTAGGATCTGGGCCGCACAGCAGGAGGCGAGTGGCAGGCCATCGAGCGAAGCTTCACCTGCGGCTCCCCATCGCTCGCATTACCGCCTGAAGCATCCCCCACCTCCGCCCCACGCCCCATCCGTAGAAAAATTGTCTTCCACGATACCGGTCCTCTGGTGCCAAAAAGGTTGGGGACCGCTGCTTTAACAGATACCTACTGTGTGCCTACAGGGGCTGAATGCTCTTCCAGTGCTTGGGGAAGAACTGACAAGACCTGCCCCCATGGAGTTTATTTTCTAAGCAGGGGAGACAGAGGAAAAACAGTGAACAGAGTAGATCTTATATAGTGTGTGAGAAGCTAATAAACATGTGGTAGGTTGTTGTTTTACTATTAGCAGGACAGCAATTTGAATATATCCCCAAACAGAGAGAACAATACCCGAATTCCCACGTATCCCTTACTTCACTTCAACAGTCATCAATATTTTGCCTGTCTTGTTTCATCTGTTCTCCCCCCAACTTTTGTTTATCCTGGCATATTTTTAAATAAATCCCAGACATCACGCAATTTTATCTATAGATACTTCAGCGTGCATCTCAGCTGATTAAGATGTATTTACATTGTATATAAACACAGTGCTATTGTCAAGCCTAAGCAAATGAACAGTAATTCTTCTGGGACTGTTTAACTCTATTGTGTGGGGCAGTCTTGCCTCACCAGGTGCAAGGATCATAATGATAAGAAAAAGCACCCAAAGCTTGGGAACAAGGCAAAATGATGACCACATGTCCTGGTGACCTCCTACTGCAGCCTAACAGGTCCCCCCAGAGGTTATTTAACTCTCTAGGGGGGATGTACTTTTGCTTGACTTTCAGTTTATTATTGATTAGGGGCCAGATTTTATGATGTTAGATGTTAACATATAGATTGATAACACAGATCTTTAACCAGTTGAAGAGATGCAAATGATTTCTGTCCAGTAGAGCAGATGACTGCAAAAGTTATGGTTTCTTGCCCTGTAGGACATTAGCCAGTTTTGTTTCTACTTCACAAACTCATTTCTGCATGCCTTTCTTACTGATTATATAAACCCCTGTTCTTCAAAATCTTTTTGGAGCTAGGTTTACCATACCTCATTAATGAATTAAGTTATGTAATGGGAGCATTTTGAAAACTACACTTTGACAGTAGCCTGTACATTTTCTTTATCTTTCCTTAGTTTAGTCCACTGCCTGGCACAGACTAGACGTTTGTGAAATTAGATCGACACTTGACTTGGTATCTTGTTATAAGGGGAAGAATCAAGGTTTTAAGTTGAGAAGTGCTTAGCAGGTATCACGGAGTTCTGGAGTGAGGGTGAAGGTGCTCAAGGCTGGTGCCCCTGGAGAGTAAGGGGAGGGTCAGAGTCTGTGGATGTGGGACCATCCAGAGAGCACCTGTCTGCCCTCTGCTCCTGGGAGCAAAGCCCTGCTCCAGCCCTAACACTGAGTGGGAAGGAAGGAAGGGGCGAGAGCAAGACCTCTGTGTGTGTGTGTGTGTGTGTGTGTGTGTGTGTGCATGCACGCGCGCTGGGGATGTATGTGCCCAAGAGGGTATGCTGGCTTGCCAACTTGCCCCCATGCTCAGAGGGCAAGGGTAACATTGTGGGAGTGTTCTTTTACGTCTAAAAATTACCACCCTCTGATTCTTCATGCTTTTCTGGGTGGGGAGTTCTCCTTTATATCTCATCCGAATTATTCTATAACAGTTTAGGCTTGGGATGCAAAGGGAGGAATACCTGAAAATGCAGCTGGGACTGTAGCGGCAGGGCTCTTGTGTGGGGAAAAGCAGCTCCGTTTTCATCTTCTGAGAGGCTGTGTTTCTGTCTGAGAACGGGGGTGGTGGTGGTAGGATTTGTGCGTGGAACAGAGCTGATGGGTGGGAGGGTAGGATTGTTCTGTGGGTTCCCAGGATGGCTGCTCAGTGTGGAAGAACAAGTCCTTGCTTCAATTAAAAATACTCAGTTGCCATCCTGGCTCTCTCAGCCTCCTAAGTGCCTGTTCCTCCAGGAAACCAAAGCAACGAGGAGTTAGAGGAAGGCCTTGCCCTCCAAGGCCCTACTCCAATCTTCCAAATCTCCCAGTCTCATTATTCAGTGTGGCACCAGCCAGGACAAGGGAGCACCTTAGAGGGTTGTTAACAAAAAGGGATTTTCGGTTCAGTTTAAAGGTTGGATGTGTTCAATATTTTATTTAAACTGGCGCAGGAAAGCTTTAATAACATCCTTTTCTATTTGGAGCCAGAGTAATGTTTAAGAGTGACCTGTCTAATCAGGGGTGGAGGGGCATCGTTAGTCCCTGGAGACCGGAGGGTGGCAGGAAAGGGGGGCATTTCTTCTATCCCTGACTTTCTTCATTTTCCCATCCTCCTTTGTTTCCCCCTCCTCATTCAGTTTGTGTAGCACCCCCTGCCATTCCTCAGGAGACATTTGCCAGCACCAGACACTGGGGACACAAAGATGAATGGGACACTTTTCCCAGCTGGAGATGCTCCGAGCCCAGTGGACTGTGAACTGTGGATCCATGAAGTGGATCCTTCATGAGTGAATGGTGCGTTCTGATCGACGGAGCACATTCACATTTTGTTCTATGTTCAAAGCCCCGCAAGAGGGCTTCCCTGGTGGCGCAGTGGTTGAGAGTTCGCCTGCCAATGCAGGGGACGCGGGTTCGTACCCCGGTCCGGGAAGATCCCACATGCCGCGGAGCAGCTGGGCCCATGAGCCATGGCCACTGAGCCTGCGTGTCTGGATCCTGTGCTCCGCAACGGGAGAGGCCACAACAGTGAGAGGCCCGCGTACTGCAAAAAAAAAAAAGAGAGAAAGAAAAAAGCCTTACAAGAACTGGGGAGACTGAGCCGAGACAAGCCTTTTCCATCCCAGAAGAGGGAGTTGAGGCTCAGAGAGGTTGCAGGCCATCTCCAAGGTCACACAGACGGTGCTGGGTGGAGCCAGGACCGGAAGAGCCTTTTGGGAAATGGTCAAGCCCATCACCTCTGGCCACACAGGGGCTGGTAACTGAGGGTCACAGGAGTTGAGGAGGTGGAGACAGAGTATCAAAGAAGCTAAGGCCAGCTTACAGGAGGTGGTGACCTCTGCGGGGCAGGGCAGGCTCCCAGGACCAAGGTCTCCCTGGCTGGAGTGTTTCAAGTCAGGACACTGCTCTCTCCCTTGTCCGGAGGAAGGTGAGAAGCGTCAATTCCAGTGACCAAGTAGTCCTGAGTCTCTATTCTGCCTCCCATCCTCCACCTTCAGCCAGTTGCAGTGAGACAGTCTGGGGCCAGACGTAACATGAAGAACATCTAGGAGAGAGACAGGATGGAATGGGGAGTCAATCACAAAAAGAACGTGTGAAGTAGAAGCTGGCAGTGGTGTCGTTTAATAGGTGACAGAGAAAGTCCTTCCTGGCTGGGGAGGGTCTGTGTCTGTCAAGCCATTATTGGCCCCCCCACCCCCGACCCTGATGCTGTCGTCTGGGGTAGGGGTAGAAGGCTCTGGGCAGGAAGAGGTTGAGTAGCGAGCAGTTGGGTCTGAGAGGCGGATTGGTTATGGTCTTGCTGGGCGGCACGTGACCTGTTCTTTGTTGCTGGGGAGGTGGCAGGCAGGATGGTGCTTGTCCCCAGCAGGGGTGAGCCCCCAGAGCTTCCGCTGTTTCTGGTGTTCCATGCTGGTCTTCCTGAAGGCAGGCAAATGTACAAGAAACGCCCTCTGAAAGGTGCAAGAGGCCTGGCTCTCGCATTCGGAGGGCTTTTCTTGCAGGACATGGCTGGATTCTCAGAGAGGGAGTGAGAGGTTTGGTCTGACTGATCATCAGATTTTCTAGGGGAACCTTATGGAAAGAATTTGGGCCACGCCTGTGAGATTCTGATTTGATAGGTCTAGGTGGGGCTGGGAATCTGAATATTTGTTCTAGGAGAGCACCATCCTAACGCAAATACCTGCTACGGCATTTGTGTGGCACTGGCAGTCAGCCACTCAGTCCCGAGATGAGGGGCAATCAATTTCCATCAGCGTGTAGGAGCCTGGTGGGGGGGGCGGGGAGGCCAGCCGTGACACCTTGCTGCATGCGGTGTGTCATATTTGCAATCTACACGCTCAGTTTCTGCTCTTCAGAGAAGCTGGGGTGGGTCATTCCAAATTTCAGAGTTTTCTAGCTAGTGTAAGGTTTGTCCCTTTAAGCAGCAACACTTAAAAATGGTCAGCCACTGGGTTCGCGATTCTCTATAAAATGTATTATGTGCGTCTCTGGCTTTTTAAACAGAGTCACGCAAGCATAAATGTAACCTTTTCTTGATGTCCCAGGGGTATGTTAGGAACCTTAATTAATGTACTGGGCTATAATTCAGTGAGGCTTACGGGACGATTTGCTTATACCAAATGGCCCCCTGAGGTTTTGTGGTTTTGTGCCTGCTTTTTAGTTTTTCCAGCTGTGCTTCTTGCTGACTGATATCCAATTTTGCTAGACAAAAGGTACCTGCCTAAAGCAAATTTCACTTTTAATTTGCATTCATTATATAGGCTTGGAAAACGGAAAATGAAAACTAAAGTCCTTATAACCAAGTAGGGCACCTTGTGGTTAATTCGTGGTTAACCCTCCCTCAGTAGCAGCAATGAAGTTTGGGATTGACCTCAGCCCAAGGAAGTGGCTTGGTGTGTTTAAGGGGACGCTCTCTTCCCTTGTCAGTGGTTGAGTCATAAATGGAAACAACCGAATTTTGACTAATGGGATTTGAAGAGAGGTTCTCAGCTGATTTCTGGGAAAGTTCTTCCTCACGAGCAACAGAGCCTCACAAGAAGCCATTCTCCTCGTGGGTATAAATGAGAAGACACACAGCTGATTGCTCGGCAGCTGAATTATAACTTCCAGAACTTTCTTTGGGAAAAAGCGTACTGGGGATGGCAGAGAGAGATGTAGAATTACAGAGGCTAGCAGAGTGGAGAGATGGAAGGAACCATGAACTGGATCGTTTCTTTGAACCTCTAAACTTCCTCTCATGAATTATTATATTTTCTTGGGTTTAAGCCCCTTTGAATTGAGTTGGGTTCTGGGATACTTGGAAATAAAAGCATACCAGGGGATAAATATCGAATGTAGGAAATCGCAGTGAGTGGGTTCTGGGTGAAGCCTGAAGGTTTTGGTACTCGTACTCTGTTACCCTGTTTCGGTTTCTCAGAAGTTTGGTTGTGATTTTGATGTGGGGCCTTATTTCTTCCTGAGAGTTTCCAGGTGGATAGTGACTGCTTCTCATTTACCTTTGTGTCCCCAGTACTTTTCACAGTGCCTTACTGGACATTCAAAAAATTGTTAAAACGACTAAAGCTCAGCAGTCTGTACGCATCGGCAGGTGCTTTCTCCTTCCTGTTGGCAAGTATACGTGCCTATCAGGTTTGTTGGGCTGTTAAAGACTTACCACATGCTCTCAACACGAGTCATTTTTTAGGGGTGCTTCCCCCCAGTTTCTAAAACGTCACCTCATCCTAACCTCAGGAAATAAGTAGGGCCGGGATCATCATCATTGTACAGATAACAAAGCCAAAGGTCAGTGAATTTACATGAAGCTGAAGTTTATAATTAATTCTTAACGAATTTAATTTTGAGATGGCATCCAAAGCACTTTCTTTTGAAATAAGTGCTCAGAAAGGAACCTCTCTTATAAGACTTCTAAACAGGTGTTCTGATGGTCACTCAGAGCCATAAGTAACATAATGATCAGAGCCTGGGGGTCGGGTCTCAGGATGGGACTGCCTTTACCTCCCACTGCTGCCCCAAGGTTTATGATTTGCCATCAGGTTAAAGCTCTTCAGGATTCACAGCTTGAGCTTCCAGTGGAGGAGCAGCAGGCATTTGCCTCTGTCTGCCTGGCCTTGCCAGTTTTGCAGCTAAAAATGGAGTGTGAAACTTGGGTGTTCCTTGCCTGGGACCTGCCACACGATGGTTATCCACATACAGGTGTTTGGGAGGTCTGCTTCCGAGCGAATGCGTTCCCCTCTTAAATATTAAAAAAACACGCATATCAAAAATGTGAAGGACTCCTTCAGTATACAAAGCACTGGTTTCATAGAATAGTTAAAAAGTTAGCTCCACCAGATGCCCCCATCTGTGAAGCCCGTCTGCCTGAACCCAGCGCAGAGCCCCAGAATGATGCTCTCTAATTGCTCTTCCCTTCTCGCTCCCCATTGCCCCATGGACCTAACCCATTTTTGTGCGTTTCGTTTTCTGCACTTGGATTTCTCCCACCAGAGCCTCGCTAACGACACCTGACACGCTGGGATGCACAGCCCGTTCCCTCTCCTCTGCCTTCTGTTCCTGAGCTGATCTCTCCTTCACTTCCAAACATCAATAGAAATTATTGTGTAGAACACTTACTTTGATGTTGTTTTGAAAATGACATTGTGTGTATATCTCGTTTCCCGGAGGGCAAGGAGTATGTTTTACATTGTTCTTGTATGATGCACAACATCTAGCATTTACCTTACGGGGTAGAATTTCAGACTTTTCAAAGGAGTGTGTTACCCAATAAATACCTGGGGAATGTCATCACCTCTTAGTGTTCTGCTCTATGGATTATCTGTGCTCACTCCTGCCTCTTCAGTACCTTTCCTGGACACTCACTGTGTGGCTGAAAGCAGGAGTGTCAGGCCTGGGCTCCTAAGGGGATGAGTGGGTGGGAACTTAACTTATATTGTGTGAACACATTCTTCAGTACATTACAGATACATTCAGGATTTTTGGTCCTTGGGAATTTTGCAGGAGAGAGAGGTGGGAAAAGAAGAGTTGGCTGCAGCGGTATATTGAATATCATGAGAGAGAGGGTTGAAGATTCCCCACACCGCCCTGACGCCACGTCTGATGAGGAGGTGGGGGGGGGGTCCCTACGAAACGGGACAGAGGGCTCTCCCAGCCCATTCAGGACGGCTGCAGCTCTTTGTGAGTTTTCTGCTGTCACCATCCAGGGCTTTAAAGAAATGGTGATGGGGAGAGGTCAGATACTTTCTTGTTTCTTGTCCAAAGTCTGTGGCTTGGTTCTCAGACTCATTTCTTTTGTTTCTCCATGATACTCCTACTGCTACCCAGGCCTCTGCAGGAAAACTCACCCTCCGAAATTCTGAGAGTCATGGCCAGTCTTTGCCACCATGCGAGAGAATGCGGAGACGGTGAGGGCAGCTGAAGGCAGTGAGGTGAATCCCACACTCAGACTCACCTGGGCTTTCCCTTTCACACCTTGGGTGTCTGAGTTTATGGCTTCTTCTCACTCCTTTCCTTCTTGCTTCAACGTCACCCTTCCTCACCCCTCCGGCAGCAGCCCAGTTGCCTAAGCTTTGAGGGGGTCTTGGATACAAAAATCCACCCTGTTTCTCCCAGGCACTCCCTTCTGTGGTCCAGCCGGCTCCTTTCTCAGCGCAGTCCCTCGCAGAGCAAGCCTGTGAGATTCAGGGCATCTTCCCACGCCATCCTTGACTCCCACCCAGGTGGTGCTCCTGGGTCAGACCCACTGCCACACACACAGGTGAACCTTGGGAACCCTATTGTCATTTGGTGGCAGAGGCCAGGGATGCAGTGCACAGAGAAAGTGCATCCCTCAAAACATGCCATAAACTCCCCGTCGGGAAGTTTTGTGCACCTCAGGCCACACGGCGAGCTTCTGATCTTTTCCGGAGGCAGGAGGCAGCATGGGGGAGTCAGAGGAGGGCCGAGTCCCTGCTCTGCCACTTACTGGCCCTGGGACCAGTTTCCTAGCCTGTTTCCTCACTGTGGCATGGGGTAGTAACAGTGCCCCCACTTCACAGAGTTTAAAGAGGATTGGATTTGTTAACATACACGAGGACGCAAGACAGTGCCCGCTGCACACTGAGGGCTGTGGAGCCATTCGCCATTCCTGCCTGGGCCTCAGGTTGAAACCGTTGTCCTGGAAAATACTTATCTCATGACCACTGGGCCGGTGGCCACCGTGCCTGAGAACCTTGGCCCCAGGGTAGGCACTCACCCGGTTCCCCGGCCTGAGCCTCCCTGGGCGCCTGCGCTTCCTTCACGCTGCTCTCAGCCCAGCTCCTGCCCTTGCTCCGTCAGGTCCTTCCGGAGGGCTGCTCCCCTGCTCCTTCTATCAGCAGTCTACTTCGACCACACTTTCTCCTTTCCTCTCCAAGTTTCCATAGTTGTATATGTTTGTTGTTGTTTCTTTTTTAGAAGCTCTTTTAGCCTGTGGTACTCAAAATGCAGATTTTTGTGTCCCACTCCAGAGATTCTGGGCCAGGATGTCCAGGTGGGGGCCAAGAACCTGCATTAACCTGATGCTGCTGGTCTCCACAGAGCCAGCCTCTAGCTCTCCTGGTCCAGTTCATATGCCTGCTTCTCCCCAGGAAGGGGAGGGTCATTGCTGTCCTCACCCCCAGGAGGCACAGTGCCCATGTTACAGCTGATTATCATCTGGCTCGGGTACATGTATCATTATTTTTTTAAGTTTACTTGAAATTCCACATTTATATTTTCTTCCAACTGGGGTCATACCTCAATCTAGAATTGCTCCTTTGGGAGAAGGATAGATGATGAAAGGTGAAGGGTGGCATTGCTTTCTTTTCAGAAAGTGCTGTAGTGGGAAGGAGGGTCTCTGGGCTGGAACTCAGTGACGTGGATTTCTAGCCTCAGTTTCGTTACTAGCCTGCTGTGTGACCTTGGTTGAGTCAGTTAACCTCTCTGGACCTTACTCTCCTTACTTCTAACATGAGAGGGTTAAACAGGTTGGACTTGCCAAAGTTCTCTTCCAGCCCTAAACATCTCTAATACTATGAACCTATTTAAATGTGCTGACAGCTTTAGAATGGCTAATTAATGAGTTTTCAGTGGGAACACAATTAGGTGATAATGAAGGCCTCGGGAGTAAATCTCCACTGCTTGCAGTGAGTTGAGCGGATGAGAGTTGGAGTGTGTTCTCACCTATTGGAGCCCCTGGGAAGAGGGAGCATACACCCACAGGCTCCTACCTGGGGACCCAAGGAGGCCAGGAGTCAAGAACAAAGCTACACATAGAGGAAGCTGGGCGGCACTGTCCTAAAACAAAATGAGTCACCTTGCGGGGTACGCTTGGTGCCCTGTGGATGGAGTGGAATGTTGGCAGCTCTGCAGACCTGGGGAATCGTACTCCTGACTTAACATCCATTTCCAGAGCATGTTCACCTGCACGCTCTTGTTTAATCCTCTCATACCTGGTGAAATAGATAAGCCCGGAACTTTTCTCTCCCCCATTCAACAGATGAGAAATGGAGGCTCAGAGGAATGACTCGCTTGAGCTGAGGTCCAGGAGCGATAGATCAGGACTCAGCCCATGCCTTTTGATGCCAAAGCCCGTGTCCTTTCCGCGTTCCCCGGCTAGGCCCCCTGCCTCGCGGGCCCCCTCTGCTGGCTGCTCTGAGTGACCCTGAGGTGAAACAAGACTCTCAGTTCAGAGCACTCCAAGAGGGTTTGCAAAGCCACCCTGGCGCGTGGCTTTGTGGGGCTGGGCCCTGGGAGAGAGAGAGATCAGGCAGCTGTGTGGTCAGGGATGAAGGGCCCCAGGAGGGCTCCTGTGAGGAGCCTTCCTGACAGATCATGGCCCTGCTTCTGACAGCTGGGCACAGCCAAGCTTGTCACTATGCCCAGCACGGTGGCGCCCAGACAGTGTGTGCTGACCGCTTAGGGTTGCATCTAAGGGGGGGATGCCCTAAAGCGGGAGTGTGAGGATGAGAAAGAGTGATCGTAGAGCCTGGGGGATCTCTGTCCCCAGGTGACAATGAGACCCAGCAAGGAGAGAAACAGGGCCTCCCGGCCTGGGGGTGAAAGCCGGGAGCAGATGAACTTCTCAGAGACTCTGCCTGCTGGTAACTTTGGCTGCAGAGACACACGACCTTGACCTTTCCTTCTAAGAAATAGGGCACAAGCATTATGCAGAGATGCAGCATCTTTGCTGCAGAGGAAGGGAGGGAGCACGCCAGCGAGCATTTGTCTGGGTTCTGCCCTAGAAATGCTCCAAGTAATAAAATCAGGATGACTTAAGAAATCCATTACCTCTCTTGGCCTCCCACAGCTGCCCCTGTGCCCTGATGGAGATGGGGGAGAGGCCTGGGGACCCAGCCAAATAATGTGGCCTCAGTCTCCTCACCTGTAAACAAGGTGATGGGGCGAGGTGGTCTTGAGGCCCCCTCTGCTCCGACCTCAGGTAGGTCTGGAGGAGATCTTTTGGGGGTGCAGAGAAGTGGTTGAGAAGATATGCCAGAAATAAAGGGGAGAAGAGAGGAGGGTAGAGATAGAGAAGAGAGAAAATTGAGAGAGTGGAAGAGAAGCGAGAAGACAGCCATGATAAAGTGAGAAACGGAGCTTGGAGGTCTAGTCTCCACCCACCGCCAACAAGTCAGACCCTCTGAGCCTCGGCCTCCACCCCTGAAAAAGGGAGCTGGGGACACCCCCCCACCCCCCGGGTGTGAAGGGTAAACAAGCTGGTTACAAGCCATAAAGGACCACACACAGTAATGTGCTGAATTCATAAGAAAAGCACGGAGAAGAAGCAGGGAAGGCAGCAGGGAAGTCTGGGGGTGGGGAGCCAGCGAGCGCCTTTTCTGAGCCTTCCCTCTCCTGGGGATGTGGATAGAGAACAGTGGGTGGCAGTGGGAAAGAAATGACTGAAGATGGACCAAGGAAGAAATAAAACCCTCCCGCCGTGAGGCTGCTTGCGTTCCCTCTGGGAGATGGGAGATAGAATCCGGGGGCTGCCCATGGCCGGCTGTGTCTGCATCTCTAGCTGAGGAGCCTTTGCCTTGGTGAGAACAGTGCATGGGGGCTGGTGCAGGTGGACTGCCCCTCCCGCTTCCTTTCGGGAGGCTGGGCGCAGGGAGAAGGCAGTCTCGGACTTCAAGTTCTCACAGAGCTTCCCAATTTCTGTCAGACTTAAAACTCTTGAAAGGCTGAGGAGCTGGAGTGAGGGCGGGCATGAGCAAAGCCCCTGGCAGAATCCTGGACAGGAGGAAAGGATTCAGAGGGAAAAAGAAAAATCTGGATGGAGAACATTCTGGAAAACCAAGCCAAGACAGGACCCTCAACCCACATGGGCCCAGCTCCACATACGGCCCCTCCTTCTGCTGCTCGTGCCTGGATCTCCAGCTTGGCATGAGGCGAGGCCAAGATGGAGGATGCACAGGGCCGGGGTCAGGGCAGCCAGTGCCCCTGGCAGGCTAGATTTATGATTTGGCTGAGCTGGGGAGAGAGGGAGCCTGCAACGATACACGTTATGAAAAGCAGCCCAGTGTTTCCTCGAAGAGCCACGGTGCCAAAGGCAGGGGCATCCATCTGGCCTTGCTGTGTTATACATTTGTCACCCTGGAGCCCGGGCCCCGGCTGCCCTCCCTTCTGCCATCTGTAGCCGCAGCCTCTGCTGCAGGGCCTGCAGGCCCAACAGGTGCGCTAAGTGGGGGGAAGTAGCTTGCTCCTTCCCTTGGGACCCTCTTGTGCTCTGCCCTCCAGCTGGTGCCCATCCAAGCTGGTGTCTATTTAACTTCCCCTGAGGATAAAAAGCCTTGACATTAGAGAGGTGAAAGGCCCTCAGAGACAGCTAGTACTATAGTTTCCTGCTGTGCTCTGGGGGAGCACTGGGCTTCCTCCCAGCTACCATGAGAGCTGCTGAGAGAGGCTGAGCATCCAGGGTCCAGTTCCCTGCCCACCCGTGTACTTCTGCTTCTATCCGATCTAGTTGTAGATGTTCTGGATAGATTTCATTTGAAAAATGGGTTCTGCTGCTGAAAAAAAAAAGTTTGAAGACCACAAATATGCTCTTCCACAAAGAGGAAGACCCAGAGGGCCAGCAGCCCAGCCAGTTGTGGGCAGAATGGGGATTAGAACGCAAGCCTCCTTGCTCCCGCAGCCAGGATCTCTCCATGGTACTGGGCTGCCTCTTTTGAGGTTCTGGCCTGAGCATTCATGACCATCACCTCTTCTCTACCCCGCCAGTGCTCCCCCTTCCCCCTTGCTGTCCAGCAGAGCCAGGCCTACCTCTTAAGCGTGGGTGCCACGCCCTCTTAGCTTTTCCTCTGCCAGAGGGGGCTTCAGGATGTAAACTGTGTGCACCCCAGGCAAGCCCATTTCAGGGCAACCTGTGATTAAGCCTCTCCTGCCCCAGGGCTGACTCCAGGCCCAGATCCTTGGGCTGTGCCCTCCACCCTGCCCACCACCCATCATCTCCATGGGCATTGGTGGTTGTGTAGGATTTTCTGGTGGAGTGTGGCCATGACTTTACTTCCCTCTTGGTCTCTGGAGAAACTTGGCTCTCTTCTATTTAGGCCTCAGTTTGGCTTCTGATTGTTGGTGCTGATCCAGCCACTCTGCAGTGGTGCCTGAATTCCATTTCAGAAAACCCCAGACTGACATTCTGGGGTTCTGAGCTCTGTCCACCAGCAAGGCTCTGTGCCCTGTTCTCCCCTATGATTCCTGCAGCCCCTGCTGGGGTCCTGTTCTCCAGCCTGGCTCTCCCCGTTTTATGTTCTGCTTTCTCTGCTCATTCCTCATTTGATCCCCTCAGCCAACCTATGAAGTAGACATTAATATTCCCAGTTTTCATTTGAGGACACAATCTCAGAGGTTTAGCAGTTTGCTCAAGATCACACAATTAATACGTTTTAAAGTCTTGGTTCTGCCTAAACCCTGAGCCTGGGCGTTACCCACAACACTGAGCTGCCCAGGTGGTCACCTTGTGTGGTCAAGCTGATGACTTTTTGGTCTGGGATGGCAGAGCCTGGTGGTGATCTTTCTCCAAAACACTCATCCCTCTACCTGATCCTTCACCCTGGTTCCTGTCTTCCTCCTTCTCCTCCCATAGCTAGGACTTCCAGGAAGGTGGCTCAGAGGGGAGCAGGTAGGGGAGGCTTCTGGGCTGTCCACGTTCTGGAGAATGTGCCTTGGGACAGCATGGCAGGGAGGACAATGACCAAAATGGGGACAGGAAAGGACCTGGACTGGAAAAAGGAGGGATCGTGCCGCCGACTCTTGTGAAATGCTGCTTCTTCCAAAGTTGTTACCCGAGACTGTTCGACAGAGGAAGCCGACTGCTGACAGCAGCAGCTGTGGAGGCGGCAGGAGCGAGGGGTGGCATTATCACCCTCAGGGTGGGAGGAAGGGATGGTGCCTCCTGCCTGTTCTGGAATCTGAGTCTCTCACCACCCATCCCCCCACCCCTTCCGTCTCAAAACCCAGGAGGAGAGAGAGGGACAGACACCCTGGGAAGATGCACATACCCGCCTCCTGCACACACACACACACACACACACTCTCTCTCTCTCTCTCTCTCTCTCTCTCTCTCTCCAGACCTCTCATGCTCCTCTCTCACTCACATGCATGCATGCACACACAGCTTCTCACACTCTGACACACACACAATCCTCTTACATTCCCCCTCTTGCTCATCCACACACACAAACTCTGGAAGGTCTCTCTGTCTCCCTAAGCCAGGCTTTAGCATTACACCACTGCTCTCTGGTCCAGCCAAAGTTGGAGTATTTCTGGAATGGGCAATCCATTCCGTGAGGATATAGCCTCCTAAAGCATCCTCAGGTGCCTTTGAGGAAACTGGGGAGAGGAAGACAGCCTTCAGTGGGGTGACCGGGGCTTGGCCGGAGGACAGCCTGGGCGCTGCTGATTGGTGTGTCACGGCTGGGGCTACGAGCTGTTTCCAGTGCTTTTGTCTGGTGCTGGGAGTGAGGCTTGGCAGTGCGAGAGACGGTCAGAGCCGTTTGGGTGGGCTGCTGCGCTGTGTCCTGCTTTCCCTGCAGCCGGATCAAGCCGCTGCAGCCGCCAGGCAGGACAGAGATGTTTTCTTGCTAAACTGAACGCAGCAGCCTGGGTTGATTTTACAGGGAAGTGCTTTCTCTCTGAACGCAGTAACAGCAGTCCTGGTCCCCTGGACTGAGAAACACTAACGGGGATTCATCAGCCCAAGGAAGCCCCCAGTCCCTTTCTGAGACCTGGGAGCCGGGTGTGCCTGTAGCCCTAGTCTTGATCCCAGGCAGGGGCTGGGTCCTCAGGCTGGCGCTGGGGGTGAGGTGTGGGAGAGCCCGCTGCTCCCCTGGGCTCTGCCGGACTGCTGGGCTGCCGGTGCTGGCTTCCCCAGGATTGCTTCTCCTGCCGCTGTCTGATTTCCCCATACCACGTCTGGGGCTCCGGGGGCCTGTGGCGGAGCTGCTAGTGGTGAGTACTTGGACAGATGTCCCTTTACGTGTTCACTGGCCGTGCCCACATGAGCCAGAGTGGACCAGCTCTTCGGCTTTATTTTCAGAGACTAGACATTAATTTGCCCCACCCCATGCCGGCTGAGTGGGGTGGAAGATCTCGGGAGCAGGGCCTGCCTGGAGGAGGAGGTGGGGCATCAGGGAACTGGCACCACAGGTGTTTTTCTCAGGAGTAAGGACACCCTGGAAGGAGAAGCTTCTTCATGGCTCCCCTCTCCTGGTTGGGAGATGTGCCTTAGAGCATGTGGTGGGGTGGTGGCTCCAACATGCCCGCTACGCACAGGTGTTTCCGGCTTTGGGGCCAACCTGCACTCTTGCTGCCAAAGCCCTACTGGTTTTCTTTCCCCCCATGTGGCTTGTCACCTCCTCCCACTCTGACATTACCACCCTGGAGCCACTGAAAAGGGCCCTTCAGTCCTTCTACTTGGACCCGTGGGCTGCTGGGCTCCTGAGGGTCAGGTTGCTGCTGGCACTGCCAGGAAAGGGCACTGGAACAGTGGCAGGTCCCCACCTCGAATGTGCAAAATGAAACACGATGAGGCTGGGGAGATGCAGTCCGTGGGACGCAGGGACACTCTCATAGCTTTGTCCCCTGTGTCCCCATCTAAGCCGTCCTCCACAGTGGTTAGGGCTATGTTTTCAGTTTGGGCTCCTGTGGAAATAAGGAGGGCTGTGAGGCTGCTGCACGCTGAGCTCAAGTCATGCTTCCTGTATTCCCGTCGGGGCCCTTAACTCTCCCTCTGACTCACAGGGATGCCCATCTTTGTAGCATCCCAAACGTGTCTGTGATCATGTTTTCTGCTCCCTTGTGATTGTACAGTCTTTGCTTAATCTCCATACGTTTCATACAATGAGTATGTTTCAACATGATGGCTTCTGAGTTCCCTTTGGGGAATATCTCCAACTTTACAGAGGTTCGTATAGGGGACAACTGTGCACCCCACTTTTCCAATATATCCTGATCCTTTGGAGCTTGCCAAAGTCTAAGGCAGGAATGGAGGACGGTGATTTTGACTCATTTGAGATTCTGACCTTATTATTCTGAAATTATGGCATGGGGGGCTGGGGAGCAGCAGGGTTTAGGGCAGGGTTTCTCAACAGTGGCATCACTGACATTTGGAGCTGGATAATTATTGGGGGGGGCTGTCCTGTACCTTGTAGGATGTTTATCAGGATCCCTGGCCTCTACCTACCAGTAGCACCTTCATTTGCGACAACCAAAAATATCTTTAGGGCTTCCCTGGTGGCGCAGTGGTTGAGAGTCCGCCTGCCGATACAGGGGACACGGGTTCGTGCCCCGGTCCGGGAAGATCCCGCATGCCGCGGAGCGGCTGGGCCCGTGAGCCATGGCCACTGAGCCTGCGCGTCTGGAGCCTGTGCTCCGCAGCGGGAGAGGCCACAGCGGTGAGAGGCCCGCGTACCGCAAAAAAACAAACAAACAAACAAAAAAAAAAACTTTAGATGGGGGCAAACTTCCCCAGGTTGAGAATGTTAGTTCCCATTAACGCTGCTGCTGCTGCCATCTCTCCTTTGGCCTCGTGGGACTGGATCTCATCATGGCCAACTGAAGTGTACCCATCCTTGGCCTGGGAGTGCAGACACCTGAGCTCTGGGTTCCGTGCTCTCACTCATGTTCCCATCCAATTTAGGCTGAGGATCAGGTCTAGTCCTCTCCAGCCTCCACCAACTTCCAGATCTTCCTGGTTCACATGTGGTGGTGAAGCTCAAGGGTGCTGGATTAGGCCTCCACCTGTGGGGGATGAGGTCTGGGAAAGAAAATCCCACTGCAGGGGGCTGCTCTTCCCTCCTGACGTTTGCCCCCAAGGCCAGGGCGGGTTCAGCACCCAAAGGTGTGTGTGATGCACGTGCACTTGCTTGTAGCTTTCTGGATCCCATACCAAGTGAATGAGATGAGCCTGGACTTGGGGAGCATGCAGAGTGACAGACATGCTGTTAGGCACCAGTAAAGAAATAAGCCAATCAGGAGGATTCTGTACCTCGCTTGGATTAAGTCTCATCCCTTTAGGCAAAAATATTGGGTTGGCCAAAAAGTTCGTTCGGTTTTCAGCAAAAATAAATGACATTTTTTCATTTTCACCAAGAATTTTATTGAACAATGTACTCACTAACCGAATGAACTTTTTGGCCAATGCAATGAGGAAGAGCAAACAAGAGAAGAAGCAGCCTCTTGAGTTTCTTATTTATCAGAATCTCTGTGTGGGGGTGGTGACTTTGTTCGTCACCAATCCAGGAGAGCTTCACAGAGAGATGTTTCAGGACCTGATATGTGTAGATGGGAGCCAGAGTGAGGAGAGAGAGAAAGACCCTCGGATCCCTTTGTCTGACAGTGAGTCTCGGGGGCAGGTGAAGAAGTTGGCTAAGGAGTGCCCTTCCTTTCTCCTTGAGTAGGCAGGGCCAGCCCTTCACCCCCATGCCTCCCCTCTAACTCGGCAGAAGCTTGTCTTCAGAGCTAGAAGTCAGGCTCCCCTTCCCCGCCCCCCCCCAGCACAGAGGAGGGACTTACAGGAAGCCTCATGATGTAGAGAAATTATGGCCAAATTCTGATTTGTGGAATAGAGCGGAGAGGTGCTTCAGGTGGCACAAAGCAGCAAATCATCGCCTAATCAGCCTGCTGGGCTTTGAAATGCCTTCTGGGATCCATTTGCAGCAATTTTTATCTCCTAATGATGCTTGATTCCGGTGAGTCAATTTACAATCCCAAATGAATGGCCTCTAAAGAGCAGGGATGGAGAGGTGGCTGCACAGTGCTTCCAGGATCTAGAGTCGCCCCCAGGAAGCCCCAGGATATTGTCTTTAGGCCCTGAGTCTCTATGGTCTCATCTAACTACATAGAATCTGCTTCCCCCAGCAAATGTTTGGGAACCTTTGACCTTCCCCACTTTTCCTCGTTCTGTCTCCCTCAAGCAGCCAGTTTTCTCTGAAAAGCTGGAAGGGCATTCGAGGAGGGGAGAGAAATCTCATGATCCGGGCAGCTTTGGGGCAATAAACAGCTCTGTGATTTGCAGCTTTTGAACCTAGAGTGTTGTGATAATGCTCTGAGGTTTGCAGTTTCATGGTCCCCGGACAGAGCTGGGTCCCCACCTACTATATGTCTATTCTGTTCTGCGCTGGCTGGTCATATAGAAGCACAGGGCCCACAGAGCCAGGCCTGGGTTTATATAAATTCTGGGACTGACATGAGACTCACCTAGCGTGGAACAGGGACAGAGAGGTCACTCAGTGGGCCAGAGGCCCTCGTGTGTTCCCACAGAGGGTGCAAATCTGTGTACGTGAGACCAGGCACAGACCAGGAAGCCCTTGAGGGGCCTTGTTGGGCCGGTTCAAGGTCAGCTTACAGGGAGAAGCCAAGTGCAGCTCTGCACCAGGGGCCTTTCTCCCCACCACCTGAACCTGGGCAGCATCAGGCAGCAACGCTAACTCACAGCTCTCTCTGGCCCGCCAGCAGCCTGTGTGGCTGCCGGGAAACGGGGGGCTCTGAGCCTGGGAACCGGATGGGTGGGCAAGAGAACTTCTGATAGGGCTGGGGGCTCCCAGCCCAGGCCCCCAAGTAGGGGTATTGAGTTTGTCAGAACATGTGCTGGTCAGAAAAGACTTTTCCCCTAGTGGGGCAAGGAGAGAGAGGTGGAGAGGGCATTTGGAGAAGGGGACCCCTGCCCATACTGTGCCAATTAGTAACAGGCCATTCCCAGCCTGGGAGACTCATGCTGAAAGTGTAAGCAGATGTTACTTCCGTAGAGGCGTATACTGAAGGCAGAGCCCACTTTTGCAGGAGCAGGAGGGCTGCATTCAGTTCTTTATCCAACTTTTACTGAGTTCTTGCGAGCCCTGCGCTAGATGACACCACCTCCGACTCTGAGGAGCTCCGGTCTAGAGGAGGCTGATTGAGACGCGGTGGCCCTCACACAGCTGTGGGAGCGCAGTCCAGGTCCACATTAATTGGCTTTCTGGCTGTTCTCCCAGCAGAGCTTTCCAGGCCTCACCCCAAGGCTTCAGGAGATGACTGAGATGTGGGGGGTCAAGTCACAGCTGGAAGCAGCAGGGCTGCTCCCAAACTGCCAAGTCCTGGAGGGTCTCGTTAATCTCTGTCCCCCAGGGCTGGCAGGAGGCTCCCCAGTGCCCCAAGTCTCTGCTCTGGGTTGTTTCCACAGTCCATTTGCTCCCTACTTCTCCTCCTCCTCTGCAGTCTGCCTGTCCTTCTGTGGGACTGGTCACTTCCTCCCAGTTGCCGATTTGGATGATCCAGTGGGACCCAGGTGGCTGGTGTTTCTGTAGACCCTACCTGGACAGATGGGGGATGGAGAGAGGTGTGTTTGACTTATATACAACCTGAAGGACGACTGTACTTGGCTCTACGATTAAAGCCCCGATGCCTGTTCCACATATATAAAATGAGGGGGTGTTCTAGAACAGGGGAACCACAGTGTGGTCCTCAGGCCAGCAGCAGTAGCATCACCTGAGAACCTGTTAGAAATGCAGATCCTCAGACCTCCCGCCAGACCACAAAATCAAAAACTCCAGGGTTGGGGCCTGGCAACCTGTGTTTACCATATCATCTGGGTGATGCCGATGCAGCTCAGGTTTGAGGACCACGGCTCTAGAATATCTCAGGGAGGCCCCCTTCCAACTGCAGCTTTATGGCTGATCTCATCCTTACCTACCTTGCACTAACTAGTGACTTGCCAAGATGTAGTAGCCACATTCTGGAGCACAGCCGAGTTACCTTGAAGGCATCATTAAATTCTCAAAATTACAAAAACAATACAAAATAAAAACAAATGCACTATGTATACCCTGGCTTTTTCCGGAAAGGGACTCAAGGTGGCTTCCACCCCAGTCCCCGTAGGGAGGAGCCCGCAGAGGTGGGCCGGCAATCTAGTGACCTGTACAGGGCATCACCGCGGACCTGAGAATGAGCCGCCTCACAGAATGCCTGCTCTGATCCTCCCCACGTGCTCCCTCAGCAGCATGAACGGGCCTGCCCTTTCAGAGCCTCTGGAGAGAGCACTGCCCAGTGCCTTTAACAACGCCTCTCCCCCCAGAGGAGCAGAATGCCCTAACATCTCGCTCCCGCTGCTGGCATTTAGCCCATCGCTTAGTTAATTCAAGCAATACTAATAACTGGTTTGCCAGTGAGAAGACCTCTTGCAGACCCCTAAATCCTGCTCGCTAGGGTGCTGATAACAGACTAAGAATCCTGTCTGGCCACCTGCAGTCATTCACAAAACAGCATGGCAAAGGCCCAGCGCTGGATTGGATTGTGTGATGACACCAAAAGAAACAGAACCTTTGTCCCTGCCCTCCGTGAACCAGCGGTCCAGAGCGGGGGAGAGTGCCATGATGCTCAGTGCTTAATAAGGGCATTCTCCCTTATTAAGAAAGCTTTATTAAGCAAAGAGGACCTCCCTTCCTCCTTTCTCCTGCTTTTCTCCCCTCTAGGCCTTTCCCCTCACCCAAACCCTCTCTCCTTCCTTGGTGCAGATGGTTGCATCAGTTTCCTGGAGGTCCTCAAATCTCCGCTCCAGCTCCATCGGGTCAGGTTCAGCATCCCGCTTTCCACTGGTTCTGTGAGTGGCCCGGCCCCAGCTGAGACCTTTCCCGGCCTTTCTCTGGTCTCCAAGGAGCCTGCAAGAAATGCAGCCTGAGAAAACAGCCTGCCTTCCCTTCCCCCACTGCTCTGTTCTCCTTGCCCGCTCCCCCCAACTCCCCAAGGCTCTCCCAAGCCTGCTTGCTCCGTGCCCTCCCAAACTCATGTTTTATGCAGGAACATCCCCATTCTCATGGAAAGCGCAGCAAAGTTTGGGAAAGTATTTCAAATCTCTTTTGAAGAGGGTGGAGTAAATGCAGGGTTATGGGGTTAACCTCAGCTGAGTGTTTTTTTCTTGGTTGAGTGGATGCCCCTTCGTGTGTGTGTGTGTGTGTGCGTGTGTGTGTGTGTGTGTGCGTGTGTGTGTGTTCCTTGTTTCCCTTCTACCCACCATTTGCACTGCAGGACGGAGGGGGAGGGCCAACACACACAGACACACAGCTGGATCCATACATGCACACGTGTCTGAAGCCTGCCCCATCCTACCCCTCCTGCCTTCTGCAGAACAGCAGGAGTGTCTTATCTTGGATTTAAACATTCTCAGAAACTTAGAGGCACGGCGAAAAGAGATTGATTTTTCAAATATTAGAAAGAAAATGAACGTAGGTATAAAACTTTTTTTCTTTTTGGTGATTTTCACAAGGCCTGATGTCCCTTTGTTTCGAAACATCAAAATAGTTGTAAGTAATTGATTTAAAAAAAAAGAAAGTAGCTTGTTGAGTATATCAAATTGTATGTTACAGTGTATTCTGCTAATAATTCCAAGTTTCCCCTTATAAAAGTGCCTGCTCTTTCAGAAGTCTAGCGTCTCTTCTCTTCAGACAGTTTTTAAGAAGTAGGCAGAACCTTGAACAACAGAATCCATCTACAATACACTTAGAGTAAGACAAAGGACAGTATTATGTTTTCTGGACTTGGTGTTGGCGAGAAACAGAAAAGCACTTATTTTCAGAAAAGGAATCCTGGAAAGAAAGGAGAAGGAGATCTTTAAATCTCATTGAACACAATTTGCTCTGAAGAACTTTATCTAATCAGCTCCATTCTCTGAGCCATCACCTTGAGCCATTTTTGATTCTTCTAACACTTCATTTTTATCGTCTTTCCAGAGACCTAAAAACTGAAGATTTGCCTAGATTGAGACAAGCTTCTCTCCTTTTTCACATGTTAATCTGTCTCTTGATTTGCACCCTGTTTTCCCAAATATGGTCTGTTTCTCTCATATGCAGGAGGAGACTTAGGGAACAGATTGGAGCCATACAATGACATGGCCATTATGGCGGGGGGGATTTGCTTGGGAGACCCCCCCCACATCCTCTAGACCCAGACCCCAAAGATGCCTGCTGTCTGCAGCATTGAGCCTCTGGGCCATGTTTTGTGTGTGTTTTAGTAGCTCTGTTAAACGCTGTGACGCTCTCACCGCTCCACACATCTGCCTCCGAATCCTGGACCCAATACTTTAACAACTTGAGTTGCTGAGGACAAAATTTTTCCCATATTTGACTGAAGTGATTTATTTTACTTTCCTCTGCACTTATAAGTGGAAATGTACTTGGATTCCTAGGAACAATTGATTTTTCTGTAGGTCATTTAGAAAGGACTGTCAAACAAGATGCATCATTATATGCAGACAAGAAGATTGATGTCACTTTAACATAAAATCTTATTGCATAATTTTTAGAAACAGTTTGGGAACGTACAAACACCCCATCCTAAACACGTTATTCATTCTGAAAAAGTTTCAGAATATAGAGATATATTTGAAATAATATATTTCAAAGAAGTCCTTGGGACCAAACAGAGGAGAAAATTATTCTTTTCCCTTATATGTGTTTTTAGGGCCTTCACGTTTTCAGTCTTGTCCCTGTACTGAACAAATCTAGAATAAAATCTACCTTTCTCTTTTCTCCTATGTAGCTTCCCTTGTCATTATTCTCAAAGAAAAACATGTATGATGTGCCCAGAATTCCACCATGGCTTTTGGTTGGATCAGGGGAGCCCAAGAGCGTCAGAGAGAGAGAGAACAAAGCAATAAAGACATGGGTCCAAACTGAAGACTACAGATGGACATAAAGAGACATGGACAGATTGGCAGTCCCCAACTGACAAGTGACAAAGAAAGAAGACTTTAATGGCAAACCCAGACACCCTCCTAATAATGAGTCCGTCCCCTGGCCATAATGGAGTTGTTAGGGGATGTCCAAGCACTTTGTCAGGCATCTCACTAACTGTGGGCATGGGGCAGTTGGACAAGCAGACCCAAGGGGAGGGCCCACTCTGAGGCTTTGGGCCCATCTCTGCAGCTTTCGATACCTGGGGGTGGCCCTGTGTTGAAAGAACCTATGGGGGCCTCATGGGGGAGGCAGCCAATGAGAAGGGGGGGAGTTATTGGAGAATTATGGGCAACCCCTCTATAGCAAAACACTGTGGGATGGTAAGGGTGGCTTCTATCAGCCTTGCCAGCTGTTAATTTATATCCCTCTTCACAGCAGGACCAGTTGTGAGGCTGATGAATGAATGTCTCACTAAAGACCAAACCAGAGGGTGACCCGCCCTTGTCTCTCTCTCCTCCTTCCTCTGTTCCCTTCATACACCATGTTCCCTCCCACCCCTGTCTCCCCTTCACAGCAGTGGTAATAGAGGAAATCACAGAAGCTAACATTTATTGAGCAGTTACTTGGTGCCTGGCTGAGACGATCTGACCCTGGCCAACCAGGTCCTACCAGATTCTTAGGTTCTTTTTGGTAAACGTCAGTACCTGCAACCATCAGGGGTAGGTAAGGGCTATGGGCCTCCTCCCACCTCACTACAGGTTACCATGAAACGCAGTCTCAGGCTAAATTCTCTCTCTGTACAGACTTTATTAGTAAGCCAGCAGAAAACAGTTGTGCAGCCTGTTCTGGAAGCTCAAGGCAGTCCCAGCCCTCTGCCCTTTTAAGTGGCCCAGCAGCACCTGGCCTGAAAGGTTCCCTTGAGACAAATGTCACAGGATTTGACTAACCATCTGGTACAGGCATCCTGAACCTTGAAGGAGATGTTGAAAGAGGTGGGGTTGTTCACCCCAAAGATGGGCTCAGGGGAGGGGACCCTGAATGATGTCACAGCTGACAGGTTTTGACACTCTGTTGATGTATTTTTTCCTTCTAATTTTAATTGAGATATTATAAAACTAATATAGAAAACCACAAAATAGATGTTTTAGTAATGGGTTATATTAAGGTTAGTGCCTTATACCACCACCCAGGTCGGGAAAGAGAACTTTGGCAGCTGCTCTAGAAGCTTCTTTGTGTTCTAATCTCAATCTCCCCCTAAAGGTAGCTTGACTTCCTGTGCATCTTTATGGTGTGCATTTGTTTCCATGATTGATTGATTGAGTGATTGATTTTATAACTTTATTTATTTTTTGGCCACGTTGGGTCTTCGTTGCTGCGCGCGGGCTTTCTCTAGTTGCACGGAATGGGAGCTACTCTTCGTTGTGGTGCGTAGGCTTCTCATTGTGGTGGCTTCTCTTGTTGCAGAGCACGGGCTCGAGGCATGCGGGCTTCAGTAGTTGTGGCACACGGGCTCAGTAGTTGTGGCTTGCGGGCTCTAGAGCGCAGGCTCAGTAGTTGTGGCGCACAGGCTTAGTTGTTCCGCAGCCTGTGGGATCTTCCCGGACCAGGGCTCGAACCCGTGTCCCCTGCCTTGGCAGACGGATTCTTAACTACTGCGCCACCAGGGAAGTCCCTCCATGGTGATTTATTGTACAAAAGAGGTGGGACCTCAGCTTTCTGAACCCAAAACAAACTATGAATCATGGAACCTGCAGCAGAAGAGATTTAAGTCAGGCTGCAGAAAGCATTTCTAGGATTCTCTACTTAGACGCAGTTCTGACTGGAGGCAGGGAAATGAAGATGACCCCAGTCCTAGCGCTGCCTTCAAAGAATTAGGCTGGCGGGATGCCCCTGACCTTCTCTGATCAGCAGGAGATTGAGGGGCCTCTGTGGTTGGGGGGATGGAGACAGGTGACCCCTCATCCTACAGCGCCCTGACTGGCCAGCCTTGGAGGTCACCCAGTGTCGGGGACCCCTCCTTCTGCCATCAGAGGCACACTCTTCTTCCTGAAGCCTCTAATCCTGCCTGAGCCGGTCAGAGAGAGTGACTCTCGAAAGAAAGAATGACCAGCTGGGGGACAGGCCTGGGCTGTGAGCCCACCCCATTCCCGGGTGACCAGGGCAGCCGAACAAACACACTCTGGCCCAGGGCCCAAGGGACACCAGGCAAGGTGCCTGGAGGAAATGGGGCAGTGGAATAAGAGGAAAGTGAATGGTGTCCCTGCTTTCCCTCCATTCAGTGTGTGGTTTCCATGGGGCCCCCAGTGTGTTTACAGGCAGCAGGTCTTCATGGGGGTAGCCCCTGGGGGCAAGGCTGCAGGGACAAGAAAGGGAAGACTGGGGGGGGGGGTGGCGGGTGGGCAGGGAGGGCTGGGGCACTTGAAAAACCAAATAAAAAGTTGGCTGTCGAATGCTTTTTGCCGACCATAGTCAATTCTTAATTATCCCCGTGATGGGAAGGAGCAGTGGCAGGAATGATTCAAAGCCACAAATAATCCCGAACCATTTAAGCTACATGATTTTTTAAAAGAGAGAGACGGAGATTTCCCTTCCTAATGATGTCTGGCTCAGGCTGATGGTAAATGAGGGAAGTATTAACAGTGAGCCCCCCAGGGATCAAAGCTACAACTGGTCTTATTTAACATGTTCATAAATTATTTAGAGTTCACAGTTCCTGATTTTGTGAATCGGTGCTGGGAGGGTGCTATAAGTCCTTCCAGGAGCCAGAGGAAACACTCTTCTGGGGGTTATATACTCATTGGAGGGAATTCCCAAAGTGTGAAATGAGGAGGAGCTTGGAGGTGTCAGGCTAACCAGGCCAGACTCATGGGAGAGGCACAGGTCAAGAGAGACCCCTGCCCCCCACAAGCCTGTGGCTAAAAGGAGTACAAGTCTCTACAGAGCCATGCATGACTCCCAGCTTGTCCCTGAATTAAATGCATTCAAGGCCTTCCATAGCATGGTCCCAACCTCCTCACCCATCACTCCAGCCCTGCTCCTGACATGAGGAACAACCACCTGCAGGGCCTGGTGACTTGCCAGTCACATGGCTAAATGCAAAGCACTTGGCATCGTACCCAGAATCCTGACTCAGAGTCTCTCCATCCCTGCATGTCACACTGCATCTTGGCTGACTCGCAAAGTCACACCTCTCTTTCCTGCCTCTTCTGTATCTACTGTCAGAATTCTGTTGAGATCAAGTGCCACCTCCTCTGAGGAGCCTTCCCTGCTCCAGAAGTGCTCTCTGTCTCTGCTCAGAAACCCAGTGGCCGATGTTAGGCTCTGCCTGTGTGACAGTCTTGGAGTTCTTGTCTTTGTTCCCCAGAACTCCTTGCTTGGCTGCCTCTCCTCCAAGCAGACCCCCAGCACACTGTCTTGCCCTTGGCGTATACTGTCCAGGGGTCAGTCAGGTGGAGAGGATGGGCAGGGGGTAGGGATTAGACTTGACTCTCACAGGACAGGTGTACCCTCGGGGTCATGGTGACCCAATTTCCCCACAGAGCCTTCCCCTGTTGGTTTCCACAAGAAGTGGTCCAAGGCAGGCTGGCTGCACAGGAGCTCGGGCTGGCATCAGGTCCTTCCCTTGCTGCACATGCAGGAGCCCTGTGAGGTGCCCCATCCCCTGGCCCAGCATCGCCTGCTGTGCCCTGCCCAATGGGGGTCTCCACAGTGTGACCAGATCTTCAGGTGTCTCTACTGCACAAGGAGGTCTGAGATCTGCTCCTAAAGGGTGGGAGGGCAGCCCTCTGAGCTTCGTGGAAGTCATGTGGAGGGGAGTGTGCAAGCACGTGGGCATTTACATGCCTGGACTTGCAGGAGCCAAGTGTGTGCATGTGCCCACATTTATGGGGCCGCTCCTGAAACTGTGTCCATTCCTAATTCACCAGGCCCCCAAAATGCTACCTGGTGGCATGCCTTAAAAAATAATTTGGTGACACATGCTACAGCATGGATGAACCTTGAGGACATTATGCTAAGTGAAATAAGTCAGTCACAAAAGGACAAAGAAATGAGTGATTCCACTTATACGAGGTACCTAGAGTAGCCAGATTCGTAGAGATGGAAAGTAGAATAGTAGTCACCAGGGGCCGGGGGGAGGGGGAACGGGGAGTTCGTGTGGAACGTGTATAGAGTTTCAGTTGAAGATGAAAGTTCTGGTGATGGCTGGTGGTGATGGTAGCAGTGTGAATGTACTTAATGCCACTGTACACTTAAAAATGGTTTAAATAGTAAATTCATGTTATGTACATTTCATCACAATTTAAAAATTATAATAATCTGAGCCACTGCCCCTCCTCCAGGAGGAGCCTTGTGAGCCAGAAGGCTCGTCTTGTCCTGGCCTCGGAGCTCCAGGGAAGGTGAGCGTGCACTCACCGCTGCCCTGCCAGCGTCCCCGCCCAGGACAGGGAGACCTTCCGGGGCCCCTTGGATCCGTGCCCCAGTAACTCATCCTGGGACCACAGGGATTTGTGTCGTGAGTCAGAGGCTGGCTTAAGAACAAAACAGAAAGGAAATGATGCTTTTTTGCTTGGGGGTTGGGGTGGGAGAGTTGATGGCAGAATCCACTAGAAAAGGTAGATGACATCAAAAACTTCCAACTGATTCAGTATCAGGTCAGCTGGTGTGTAGGGCCCAACAAAGGGTCACTTTCGCTTTACCCTTGTGTGTAAGGCTGCACATTCAGGGAAAATACATAAAGTCATGTCCACAAGTTGGGAGTTACCAATGCTGTGACACAGCCCAGCAGATCTCAGGAGCTTTTAGAAACCCTCCCCTAACGGCTCTGTCCCCGTGTGCTGGTTTGGACAGAAAGACCAGCCAAACGGCCAGGGTTATGGTTGAGGGTGTTGGAAACAGCCTGGCATTTGGTTCTGACCTGGGCAAAATGGGACATGTGGTCCGTATTCCTTCTTTAAGAGATCGTCTGTCTGAGGCGAGATTGAAAGTCTACCAGGACTCCAGCAGGAAGGAAGTGTGAGGTGGGGGCCATCCCGATTGTGAATCTCCTCTGCCTATTAAGGCTGTGGCTGAAGTGACATATGGACTTGATCTCCAAAGTCCCTGAAATCTGAACGAGGTGGCAGGCAGCCCTTGAAGCTGGCAAAAGGCAGCTTTAGCACAAATGAAAGTAAGTGCTATTTACACAGCAGGTAGTAAACTTATATGGAACTCATAACCCCCGGAGGTGGCATAAGCTAAATATAGGAGTAGACTGAGGGAGAGTGTGGAAATGTTCATGGATGACAAGCCACAGTGGGTGTTCAGGGGATGCTGGGCTGTGGGCAGGCTTCTGTTTTCTCCTGGAGGCAGCCCGATGGAGGACCCGGGCCTGCCCTTGACTTCGGTTCTGATTTGTCTCACGCTCTCTGCTTGCTTTGTCTGTAGAGTGATGGGCATCTCTGGTCATCCCCTCTAGGTGACTGACCTTCAGAGTCTTGAGGATTTTGACACCAGTCCCCACCCCACGCCCCGCCTCCCCCATCCCACTGATATTCTTGTTCTTTTCCCAGGCTGCAGAGTCCCTGTCCTTCATCCTTTCTTTTCAAGATGTTCTTTACATCCCACATCTCCCTCTGAACCCCCATCCAGCCACTGTGCAATCAATTGCAGGGCTGGCTGAAGAAGGTCAGCAGGACCTGGTCAGGATGACGGGCGTGAAGGGAGCATGGTAGCCTTGTGATCACACTGATGTGGCTGAAAAAGAGCAGCCCAAGCTGCAGGACACAGTATCAGGGGGCAAGGGTCTGGAAGCAGGAATAGCCATCAGCCTCCTCTCCTGCCCTGTGCCCAGTTGAGCTAAACATGCATTTATGGAACGCATACATTCTCTGCATCAGGCACGTGCACAGTGCTGAGGATGAATAAGTCCTCCAGCATGAAGCCCTGTCCTTCCTCTCTACCCCTGCAGAGCTTCACTCTGGGCCACCTGGCGGAGGCCTCCATCCTGCTAACCCTATGTTATGGGGAGATGCCAGGGCTGGGAAATAAGCCAAATCAACCACTGAGTTTCTCTTTCTGCCTAACTCCCTCCACTCCCAGCCTGGTACCATTTAGCTCTTAAGGTTTTCAAGGACATAATTTTGACCCATGGTCTATGGGAGTCCATTAACAAATACGCTATGTCATATAAATTTCTGTCCCGGATCGATTTTCCTCTTTCTGCAGGAAAGGAAGGGTGCTAACTCGCTGGTGTCTGGGATGCTGTGGGTCCCCCGCAGCCCGTGCCTTGCCTCCCCCGCGGGCCTGTGAACATTCAGCTGCTTCTTTCCCCAGCTGAGTGAGCGGTTCCTTTCAGGGGCAACCGACTGCACACAGATTCCTGAGCCATGACCTCATCGGCTTGTGAGAGGCTGAGCACGTCCACCAAGTCCACTCACATGGGAGAGAGAGGGGCACTTCAGGGTCCGAGTGGGCTCAGGAGAGGTTCAGGGGTTTGCCTCTTGGGTTAGCGCCGGGGCTGGTGTAGGCACAAGTGTTGCCCTACGTCTGCCGTGTCTGTCTGCAGACCCTGCTGTGGATCCCCTTCAGGGGCAGCACTAGCTGACAGACTCCCCATCTGCCATCACTGCACCCGCACTGTCCCCCAGGACAGTCTTGCAGGGGTGGCCCAGCCCGGGCTTGGACACCTTCCCACCCACACTATCGCCTTCAGCATTCCTGTGTTTGGCAAATACTTATTGAGTCCAACTGCAGTACTTCCCAAGGTGGGCCCATGGAGCTTTTGGATTGGAACCATCTGGAATGATGGTTAAAATGCTGCCTCCTGGGCACTGTGCCAGACCTAATGCGTCAGAATCTCTGGGTGGAGCCTGGGGATCTGCATTTTAATGAGTTCCCCCCAAGTGATACTTTTGTGCCCTAATGTTTGAGACTTGCTGACTATGATGGTTAATTTTGTGTCAACTTGACTGGGCCACAGTGCCCAGATATTTGGTCAGACATTATTCTGGATGTTTCTGTGAGGATGTTTTTGGATGAAACTAAAACATCCAGTTTTAATTTAAAACTGTTAAATTGGTGGACTTTGAATAAAGCAAATTGCCCTCTATCACGTGAGTGGGCCTCATCCAATCAGTTGAAGGCCTGAATAGAACAAAGACTGACCTCCCCTCGAGCAAGAGGGAATTCTGCCAGGAGACGGCCTTCAGATCTGAACTGCAACATCTGCTTTTCCCTGAGCCTTTAGCCTGCCAGCCCACCCTGCAGATTTTGGACTTGCCAGCCTCTATAATCACATAAGCCGATTCCTTAAAATCAATCAATCAACCTCTCTCTGTTCCTCCCTCTTTATAGATATAGATAGCCAACTGTATAGATCCTACTACTTTTGTTTGTCTAGAGAATCCTGGCTAATACACTGGTTTGCTGTACGCAAGGCTCTGGCTACCACAGTCACATGTGGGCAGATGACAGCTTAGAGCAGACCCCTGCCTGGCCCTGCCCACCAGCCCTGGCTCTGCAGTCACATGCTCCAAGGCCCAGAGAGGCTGACTGGGCAGACCAGTAGGTGCCATTGCCTAGACCTGACTCTGCTCTGGGTGGAGGGTCCCAACCCTACTGCCCCCCACAGGAGAGGGTTTAGCTCCTGTTGCCAGACTTAGCAAGTAAAAATACAGGATGCCCAGTAAAATTTAAAATTCAGGTAAGCAATGAAACATGTGTTAGCATAAGTATCTCTCATGCAATATTTGGGATATACTTATACTAAAAAAAGTTCTTTGTCATTTATCTGCAATTCAAATTTCACTGGACATCCTGTATTTTATTTGACAACCCATGACAGCTCTTTCCAGCCTGGAGTCAGCAGTTGTTTCCCGTTAATTACAAAGCCCTTTGCAAAGGGCTTTCTCAGGTGTGATCTCTTTCTATCCTTGGAACGATGGGAAGGCAGAGCAGGCATCATCATGACCTATCATCATCTTCATCTCACAGTGGCAGCTGAGGCTAGGAGGCTGGCAGATGTTGCCAGCCGAGGTCAGAGCAGCCCTGGCTGCACAGTGGAAACACCTGGAGGGCTTTTAAATCACTTACATGTATTTGGATGATGTGGATGATGTCTCCAACTTTGAAATGTATCAAAAAATAAAATGGGTAGAGGGATGATGGATAGATATGTGAGAAAGCAAATACAGCAAAATGTTAATGATAGAATCTAGGTGGTGGGTATACAGGTGTTCACTGTACAATCTTTTAACCGCTTTATATATTTGAAAATACTTATAAAAGTTTGGGAGGCAAAAACCGTGGATACATAGGTCCCACCACAGACCAATTAAATCAGGATCTCTGCAGGCAGCAGTATCTTTTCAAAGCTACACAGGTGATCTGATCTAACCCATCACTTCTCTCTGTGTACCAGCCACCACCTGTAGGGTATGGGTACCCTACACCAATGGTTCCCCAACTGAGTTCATCAGAGTCTGGGTTACTGGGCCTCCCCCCCAGACTTTCTAATCCAGTAGGTCTAGGGTGGGGCATGAGAATTTGCATTTCTGACAAGTTTCCAGGGGATGCAGATGTAGCTGGTCCAGGGACCACACTTTTAGAAGCACTGCCCTCGCATACACAGCCAAACACAGGGTGGGTAAGTGCTGAGAGTAGTATAAACCATGTGCCGGGTCTGTCAGCAGAGGAAGCCGTTGGTTAGCTGTGCCAGGGTCAGGATAGGCTTCGCAGGAGAGTGTGTATTTGTGTGAGCCTTGAAGGGTGGGAGGTTTTCATTGGAGGAGAAGGCATTCTGTGTGGAGGGAATCGTAGAAGCACAGGCACAGGGGTGGGCAGGTGCATGAGGGATAGCTAGTTTGGGGATGAGCTGAGGAGGTGGGGATAGAGAGGAAATGGCCAGAGAGGAGCCAGGAAGGGTAGTTCGTGCCAGATGGAAAGAGCATTTGGTTTGGATCATGTAGGCAGTGGGGAGCTGGTGGAGGCTTGTTAGCAGCAGAATAATGGGACCAAATCATCGCTGTTGACTGTTGTTCTGACAGCTCTGTGTGGGATGGATTGGAGAGGAGAGATGAAAGATAGAGAGCGTACTTGGGAGGCTATTGTGAGCGCCTGGAGTGAGGAGTGTTGAGGGTCCACATAATCACAGCACTAATAATGATGATAAAGTAATGGCAGACATTTATCGAGTGCTTTCTAGGTGCCAGCCGGTGCCGTGTGCTTTTGCAAACATTATCTTTTTAATCTTCACACTGCCCTGCGTGGTCTTACAGATGAGGAAACTGACTGGAGAGGTTAAGGAGTGCCCAGGTTGGGATGTGAACGCAGGGCTGTGCGTTTTGTGTGAGCGCGCACACAAAGGCAGGGAGGGTGGCCTGGAGGAGGAGGCCAGCAGGTCCTTGCCTTGGTCCCCACCTCTTCGGGTAGGCATCAGTGTTCCCGGCACTTCCCCTGCCGGGCTGAGGCCTGAGCCAGGAGAGGAGCAGCTGGACGAGGGAGCATTCACCACTTTCCTTCCCCACCAGCCGGCAGAGGCTGCTTTCCTGGCAGGCAGGGCCTCAGCTGTGCCTCCCTCCACACCCCCTACCCCTGCCCCCTCCCAGCGCCCACTCTCTGTCCCTCCCCGTCCAGTGCTCTGCTCCCCACAGCTGCCTGCAGACCACACCTGCAGGCACTTGACTAAAGCTTCCAGGAGAAAAATGGCATTGCTTCCTGCTCCCTTCTATGTCCCTGCTGTCCTTGGGCCTGAGTAGAGGATACTTCCAGGCACCTCCCCCAAATTCCTGCATTTCAGATGCCCCTCCAACTGGCCCTGACCATGGCCAGTCTATGCCCAGGCAGTTCCATTATGGAAAGGGAGATGGGGGTTTGGGAGGGGCAAGACCTGTAGGGTGAGTAGTGAAGTCCTTATAGAAAAATGCCTGCAAATAGTAAGCCTGTGAGCTGTTATTCTTATTATAACTGGGCTCCATGAATGTGGAGCTTCAGGGGTTTTGGCACCAACGACCAGGTTTAAAGAGAGACATTCATTAAGCACCAGAAGGGCTTTGTCAGAGCTTGACCATCTTTCTGTCTCTAAGAAGGGCTGCTTTCATACTGGGTCAGAAAGAGCTCACTGTACTTCTCTTAAAGAACCCCCTCCTCTCCTCTCATCCACTGGCCCAAGGCGAAAGCTCTGTTCTGCCCCTCACCAGACCCCACGGTCTGTCCACCTAAAAGGTCCCCGAGCACATACCCTACCCCCCCACACCCCCAAACTAGAAGGACCAGTCACCTGTTTCGTAGGTGCCAAGGGCTGAGGCAGCAGTGAGGCTCTGTTATTGCACCTGCAGGAGAAGCCGCGTGGGAATGAAGCTGAACCTCAGGCCTCTGAGCGGGTGTGCATGGGCACAGGTCAGCACATACACACTTGCAGGTTGAGGGTGTGTTTGGGGCAGTGGTGGGGATGCAGCCTCACGTCTGGTCTTTATTCAGACCCATCTTTCACGGGTCTGTGCAGGAGAGATGAGGCTCGGCTGGCAAAGGGGGGCTAGTTCCCAGAAAGGCTTCTTGCTGGAGCTGGACAGTGGGGCTGTGGGACCCTGGTCTCTGTGGCAGCTGCCCCGCCCCATCACTCAGCCACCTGTGAGCCTTCTCCCTCCCTGGCCTGCAGCAGGAGCCATGTGTGGCGAACAGAAGGGAGGTGGTGTGCCCGAGCCCTTTCTCCCGGCTTCCCTCAGCCAGCGTTTGCTGCCGGGTGGATCTGGGCGCTGATGTAGTGTGCTCGGGGAATGGCAGTTGTCTCCCAGATAGCCCCTGACCTGATCCCGAGGAGGTGGGACACAACTATGTTTTGGAAATTCAGGAATCTGAGCTGGCAGGACCCAGATCACCAGACACTGAGCCTGGTGATGAAAACTCTCAGGCTACCAGTAGGACACCCTAGAGGGACCTGAGGAATCCTGAGATCACTCCCTGCCTCCTTGCCTCCATCCCCACACGGGACTCCAAGCTGTCTGCCCACCCTGGGAATCTGCAGCCCACCAAGTCTGCAGCATCACACGATTCCAACACAGACTCTAGCCTCTTATCCCTTCACTGTTTCATTTGTTGCCCAAACACCATAATAAGAACAATAACATAAACCAAAAGGAAAAAAAGCTCCTTAACAGATGAACGGTTCAGTTTTCCTTGTTCTCTTCTAGTCCCTGTCCTTATTCACCCCTCCCTCCTTCCCCCTCCACCACTCCCACTCCTTTTCATTCTTCCTCTCTACCAGAAGAAAGGGGCAGACTCCAGCACCTTCTATAGCCAGCCTTCTCTGCCCTCCTCACCTTGGGATAGGGGAGGAGACACACCTGCAGCACAGAGGTTTGGGGTCCTGTCCTCAGCTGGCTGCATCTCGGAAGCTGAGCTGGACCAGCTCATGCACCCTGGACTTGGAAGCTCGTTGGCTGGCTCTCTCAGGGGTCTGGAGGCCCAGGCCCGCTTGGCACCCCTGACTGGGAAGCCGGGGGTGGGAGGGGAGAGAAGGACAAAATGTAACCTGAACACAGGCTGGAGTCAGGGAGGCCAGGGACCCAGACTGGAGTGAGTAGCCTTCGCTTCTTGTTCCTGCCCTAGTCTCAATGCTGCTCACTCCCCAAAGAGGGTATTAAGAGTGGTTTTTCTGGGGACCTTGGGATTCAGTGCCTTCTAGCTCTCAGATTTCTGAAACAGTGTATCTAGACACTCTGAATTACCTGTCATCGGTCGGTAGGGGCTCTCTTAATTTCAGGCTCCCAGCCCCAAGTTGCTCGAGCCCCAAGTTGCTCGAAGCCAGTGTGAGCCATCAGTGCTTGACTTGGGGAAAAGGCTGCTGCATCCAGGAGCTGGATGCAGTGGGGAGGGCAGATCTGGGTCAACTTCCCACTCTGAACCTTTGGATCTGTGGCCCCTCTCAGGGCCTCCAAATTCTCATCTGTTAAATGGAAGCGATGGCAACCTGCCTGCAGAATTTACAGGGGATCTGATGGGGTCATTGTTGTGAAGACCGGCCAGAGCCCATCAAGGGAAGGGAATATGCGTGATCCCTAACGCTCTCCTTTCTGCTGAGACATTTCAACTGCACCCAACCCAGCATCCCAACCACTCTCACTGACTCCTCTCTCCCCAGTGCTGGACCTCTTTGCCCAAGAGCTTCAATGGGATCATTTGGAACTAGTGGATTAAACGAAGAGCTGAATAAAGTCAAACCATAGCACAGATCATGCCAAATAGTGTATAGTCCAAGAACAACTTTTCTTTGATTCCAGTTCTGGGAATGACTGGCCCAGGCTGAGTTGTGTGCACACAATGAGGGGATTGATCAGGCGTGTGCTGGATGGCATGGAAAAGGGCTGGCATGCTGCACACTGGGCAACGAACCCATATGTTACCATGTAGTTTAGAGTTGCATTGATTTGCACAAATCATACGTTAAGTCAGCGCACACACAATATTAATGCATGACTCCAACCAGGCTGTTACTGCTGGTTTTCTGGAAGTGCTGGAGAGCCAGCATTGTAGAAAGGTCCCACCAACTGCCATCCCAGCCCCTGTCACCATGGACAGAGGAGTAAAAGGGTTGAAGTCGCTGTAAGAGGAAGGCAAGATAGATAGTGGAAGAACTTTCTGCCTGGAGGGGGTAGGGACTCTTCTCAAACCTACGCAGACTGGGAAGTGACCCAGACATGGCCTGACCCTCAATGAATTCATACAATCAACAAGCTTTTCATCTTTACCACAAGTCTATGAAGTAGTTGTTACTGGTGCTATTGTTGTTGTTGTCACTGTTATTATTATCCCTCTTTTTAAAAAATCTTTATTTATTTATTTGCCTGCGTTGGGTCTTCGTTGCTGTGCGCAGGCTTTCTCTAGTTGTGGTGAGCAGGGGCTACTCTTCTTTGAGGTGCGTGGGCTTCTCACTGGATGGCTTCTCTTGTTGCGGATCAGAGGCTCTAGGTGCGCAGGCTTCAGTAGTTGTGGCACGTGGGCTCAGTAGTTGTGGTTTGTGGGCTCTAGAGCACAGTCTCAGTAGTTGTGGCGCACAGGCTTAGTTGCTCCGCGGCATGTGGGATCTTCCCGAACCAGGGCTTGAACCCGTGTCCCCTGCATTGGCAGGCGGATTCTTAACCACTGCGCCACCGGGGAAGTCCCTATTATCCCTCTTTTAAAGAGAAGGGAGGCAACCTCCCGGTGATTAAGAGCACAGTGCCAGGCACTGCTCCCGCTGGAGGTGACTGTTGACTAGTTCAGGGAGGGCCAGGGCTTGCCACTCAAGTCCACGCCCTTCTCACCCCACCCTATTTGCCTTCCCGAAAGCCTCGGGGAAGCTTCCTCCGCAGAGGCATGCCGCCTTCTTGCAGCACTGCGTGAACTTTCCCCATTGGGGCATTCAGGATGGGAGACTCTCACTCATTCACTTAACACGCATAGGGGCTGGGGATCCAAAGGTGAACATGACATTATTCTTGTCAGCTCTTGGCGGACCTGTTAATGTCTTTGCTTCTCAGCCTGCACTGGATTTGGAAAATATTTCCAGTCCATTACTTGGAGCAGAATTATCACCTGCCACATCTTCTTTCTCAAGGCTGGCTGCTTTATGAGTGTCTAGACTTTCAGCCATGAGTGGGCACATTATCCAAAGTCCCTTTGGCTAAGAGCAAAGATTTCCTACCCTTTGTTCCACCATTCAGTCATTCTCTCATTCAACAAATAATTCAGTGTCAACTACACATCAGGTGATGTGTTAGAAGCTAGGGATATAGGCTGAGCAAAACAAAGTTCCTTTCCTTAGGAGTTTACAGACGTTAACCAGACACTTCCCCCATCTTGCTCTGCTGTATTGCCAAGGACTAAGGTGCTTTGTTGAAGAGTGGCTTCCTCAGGCACGGCATTCCTAGGGCTATTGCTGCCCCAGAGTTGGCCCATTCTGTCTTCTGGGGATCATAGCCACTGGGCTGTGCCCAAGGAGCAGGTCTTGGTTGATCCTTCCCTTTAGAAGGAGGCAGAGGATACCTATAGCGTCTTCTGCCTCTTGTTCCAGCCCTTCCTGTGAGAGTTGCCCCAGTGGACAGACTTAGAGGACCCCTAAAGAGGAGGCTATTCTGCTCCACCCCCAGAAAGAAGGCATGTTCTGAAGAGGGGACTTGTTTCTCTGTGGAGTTTGATGGCTTGGCAAAAGCATGGGCACTGGAGTTAGGCTTATGTGGATTCTAGTCCCGGAACTGTCACTTACTAGCTGTGTGACTTGGGTAAGTCATGAATGTCTCTACGCCTTAGATCCTCAGCAGGGAATTGGGGCAGTAACACTTCCCTTGCAGGAATGCTGCAGTGATTAAATAAGATATTGTTCAAGAACGCTTCTGAGGTATAGCTGACATTTCATAAAGATATGCCCATCCTTCCTCAGTGTACATCTGACTTTCAACTTCTTATGGACATGGTCACCTGTTGAGTGCACACAGGAGGGATATTAAATATTAAAGGTAAGGAAGTGTAAGATTCCCCTGTTGTATAACTACTAGGCTAGAACAGTTATTCCCACAGTGTGGTCCTGGACTCAGCATCACCTGGGAACTTGTTAGAAATGCAAATTCTTGGGCTCCACCTCAGAACTACCAGATCAGAAACTGGGGACAAGGCCCAGCAATCGACTTTAACGAGCCCCCCAGGAGATTCTGATGCATGCTAAAGTGTGAGAACCATGGGACTAGAGATTGCAAACCGGTTGTCAGTGGGCCAAATGCTTTCACAGATGTGTTTTGTTGGGCTCCTGTCATCAGCTGGAGATGAGTAGCAGGTCCCTGAGGAGTGGCCGTGCCCTTCTGAGGGGCTCCAGTTCTCACTTGGCCACGCCCTCCCGTGTTACCCCAGCTGGCCTCACTCACGTGGCTGCCCAGCCCCTATCGGCATCCAAGTTTGCGGCGTGGCTCCAGGTCAGGGGACGGTGTGGGTCTGTCTTCCAGAGAGTCAGCGGCTCTGCTTCAGCTGATCCTGAAGGTCAGCTGAGACACTGAGCTACCCAGCCCAGCAGGAAATAGGAACAGGGTAGATGATTTTCTAATTCCTAACACCAGCAGTCAGGTCCTGCTGGTTTCACTTCAGGATTTGGTTTGAAGTGTTGTGAATTCCCAGCACATCACACACACCCACATTTAACTGTAGGTCCAAAAATACCCTCCACAGCCAAATAGAGATGATTTTTTACATTCCCTGCTACCTTGGATTATCTGCCTCGCTGCTCTCTGCCACCCCCGCTGTTGGCCTGGCTGATGAGCAGGGACTGGAAAGGGATGGCTTACGTGGAGGAGCAGAAGCGGCCGGTGGCATCAGGTCCTGCAGCAGTAAGCAGCTCAGGAGGCCATGGAGGACTGTGCTTACCCCACAAGTATAAATACGGGTGGGCTCCGGGAGGGCTGGGAGGACCCAGGGGCTGTGATGTCTGGGGGGTGGAGCAAGGTGGGAGTGCAGCTGGGAGCTCTCACTGCAGAGGTTGGAACAGAAAATAATGATCAATTGCCCTGACAGCAGCAGGCATTCCCAGCCAGGAGAGCTAAAGAAAATGGATCCAGAACCCAGCACGGGATGGGATGTAGGGAAGAAGCCCTGGGCAGTGGGAGAGAAGCTGAGCGGGGTGCAGCCTTGGGGACAGAGGTGAGGAGGAGGCCCGGGAAGCTTCCCAGCTCTGCACCTCCACAGCTGGACAGAGCACCAAGCCCCCCTCCTTCCTTCCAGGGGGAATTGTCTCTCCAGTAGCCCTGTAAGGAGATGGGAAACAGGCTGGCTATGCACATGGGCTTTAGCCTTGAATGGACCTGAGGCCAGATCCCGGCTGGGTCACTTACTGTGTGACCCTGGGCAAGCAACTTTCTCACCTCTCAGCTTTCTCACTTGTCAAGAGACAATAAAGTCTTTTTTTTTTTTTTTTTTTTTTACATCTTTACTGGAGTATAATTGCTTCACAGTGGTGTGTTAGTTTCTGCTTTATAACAAAGTGAATCAGTTATACATATACATCTGTTCCCATATCCCTTCCCTCCTGCGTCTCCCTCCCTCCCACCCTCCCTATCCCACCCCTCTAGGTGGTCACAAAGCACCGAGCTGATCTCCCTGTGCTATGCGGCTGCTTCCCACTAGCTATCTATTTTACGTTTGGTAGTGTATATATGTCCATGCCTCTCTCTCGCTTTGTCACAGCTTACCCTTCCCCATCCCTGTATCCTCAAGTCCATTCTCTAGTAGGTCTGTATCTTTATTCCTGTCTTGCCCCTAGGTTCTTCATGACCTTTTTCTCCTTCTGACTTACTTCACGCTGTATGACACACTCTAGGTCCATCCACCTCACTACAAATAACTCAGTTTCGTTCCTTTTTATGGCTGAGTGATATTCATTCCATTGTATGTATATGCCACATCTTCTTTATCCATTCATCCGATGATGGACACTTAGGTTGTTTCCATCTCCTGGCTATTGAAAATAGAGCTGCAATGAACATTTTGGTACATGACTCTTTTTGAATTATGGTTTTCTCAGGGTATATGCCCAGTAGTGAGATTGCTGGGTCGTATGGTAGTTCTATTTTTAGTTTTTTAAGGAACCTCTGTACTATTCTCCATAGTGGTTGTATCAATTTACATTCCCACCAACACTGCAAGAGGGTCCCCTTTTCTCCACACCCTCTCCAGCATTTATTGTTTGTAGATTTTTTGATGATGGCCATTCTGACCGGTGTGAGATGATATCTCACTGTAGTTTTGATTTGCATTTCTCTAATGATTAATGATGTTGAGCATTCTTTCATGTGTCTGTTGGCAATCTGTATATCTTCTTTGGAGAAAGGTCTATTTAATAAAGCCTATTTTATAGGCATATGGTGAGGATCAAATAAGATAACATTTGTAAAACAATTAGCACACTGTCATAGAATAAAGAAAACAATAAAGCTTAGATATAATTATAATTATTAGGGAGCAGAAATCAGGTATTATCCCCAGAAGACCTGATATCTGGGATTTGGCAGGTTGCGGGTCATTGGTGAGGAAAATGGATTCAGATGTAAGTATTAACCAGTGAGCAGAAGACCATGGAATTATCTGTCCCCAAAGAGACAGAGAGTGTCCTCCACGAATTCTTGAGGCCCTTGGCATTTAATAGGGCCCTTGATAAGCATTGGTTCCTGGTGCAGAAAAGACACAAGAATGTCCTGACACTGATGAGTGCCAGACACTGATGCGGTCAGTAAGAGGTATGGTTGATGTGAAGTGACCCCTCCCATCCCCAAATCCAGCTGCCCCGTGGTGGGCAGGAGCTGTCCTACCTGGAGCCTGGGGGAATGGACAGGATGACCTCAGAGGTCTTCACGAGGCATTACGAACCTCAGGAAGCTCCAAATTTACCTGATTTCCCTCTGCCCTCTCTTACCAAACTTGGTATTTCCAGTTGTGTTGGAGGGGAGGTTGGGATGCAGACAGCCACCTTCCCTGGCTCCAAGCTAAGAGGCAGAGCACCTGGGCCCTTTCAACCCGCACCCCACTGTACTGCAAGTCACCCCCAGGACCACCATCCCTTCTAACTCAGGTTCATTGCCTCTGGGGAGATCAGCCCTGAGAAAAGGGCCAAGGGAGGGGGATTAGCATCCGTGCATTCCTAAATCTGTCCAGCTGTGTAAACGGTTTAGAGCAGGATAAAGCAGACCATAATTATCACAATTATAATGAGAGGGGAGAACACGGATGCAGACGTATAATCCAGATTAAAGTATGAAGAGGAGTTACACTGTCTCCCAAGGCCCTTTCTGTGCTAATCCTGTGTGGGTCTATGCGGCTAAACGTGCCTGGGGACCCATCCTGATAATCTGGTGATGTGGAGACCAGTTGATTTTTGGATTTACAGCTTTCCAGGAAAACTTCGTGGGGCCTTGGAGATCAGGAGAGTGTGGGGCAATGAAGGTGCAGACGGCAGCTCTGCTCAAGGCTCCAGCCCTGGGGGGCGGTTGAGGGCTGGCCCGGCCCACACTGTGCTTTGCATTCATGGTGAAGGGGCAGAGCCCTGGGCCAAACAAGTGTGCAGTTCGGTCCTGACCCTGGTTCACCTCTTCCCCTACCTCCTTGTCGGCCTTGCTCTGCGAAGGCCTCCTAAGGGCTTGTCTTCGGGCAGGTTCCCTAGAAGCAGAGCCTGAGTGAGATTCTCATGTAAGTGGTTGGCTAGGAGTGTGTTTGTGAAGCATCTGAGAGGGCGTGAGGGAAGCAGTACAGAGCAGAGGACAAAGCCAGGGGAAAATGCGCTATCAAGGAAGACTGCCTGATCCGACTGGGAGCCCTGAAGTGAGAGTTGCACCACAGAAGTTGCTACACTGAGATGAGCTCGGCCTTTTTTTTTTTTTTGCGGTACGCGGGCCTCTCACTGTTGTGGCCTCTCCCGTTGCGGAGCACAGGCTCCAGACGCGCAGGCTCAGCGGCCATGGTCCACGGGCCCAGCCGCTCCGCAGCAAGTGGGATCTTCCTGGACCGGAGCACGAACCCGTGTCCCCTGCATCGGCAGGCGGACTCTCAACCACTGCACCACCAGGGAAGCCCTGGGGCTGGGCTTTTATACTCCTACATCAGTCAGTGATTGCCCACTTGTCTCCCAGGCTTGTCTCCGTGAGGAGACTGTCCTAGGCTAAGGGCTGGGCTCTGGAGAAGTTTGCTAGGAGATAGGGAATGGGTATGCTGGCCCAGAAATGGGGGTCTGGCAGGGCACCAACAGCACCTGCTACAGAGCTCTTCCACTCCCACATTTTTCCTCTCCTCTTTCTCTCCATGAAACATCACATTAATTAAACTCAAGAAGTTCCTCATAGGGACTTCCCTGGTGGCGCAGCAGTTAAGAATCCGCCTGCCAATGCAGGGGATACGGTTTCGAGCCCTGGTCCAGGAAGATCCCACATGCAGCAGAGCAACAAAGCCCATACGCCACAACTACTGAGCCCATGTGCCACAACTACTGAAGCCCGAGTACCTAGAGCCCGTTCTCTGTAACAAAGAGAAGCCACCGCAATGAGAAGCCCACACACCACAACAAAGAGTAGCCCCCGCTCGCCGCAACTAGAAAAAGCCACGTGCAGCAACGAAGACCCAACACGGCCAAAAATAAATAAATAAATAAATTTATTTTAATAAAAGTGATTCATTGCTGGGATAATTCTTCCTTGACTATTAAATGTTTATTTTAATAAGCATTCTTAAAATGAATTTTCATGTTAATTGGATTCTCACGAGGGCACTAAGAACCCATTTTGTTATTATTATTCCCATTATACAAACTGCTGCTAAGGTGGTTAAGGGTTTTACTTTATGGTGACTTAGCTAGTCAAAGTAGTCCATTTCTAATAGTAAAATTTCAGGTGTACTACAGATATCAGGGAACTATTCCTCTTAGGGGAACTCTTGTGAGCAACTCTTTAAATCATCAACGTCTTAGCACCCTTCCAAAGCATCAACCTCAAATGAAAATATTTATCAACAATCTTCTGTGTTCAAGACACTGGTATTTTGTGGGAGCTTTAAAAGGGTTGCGGCGTCTGCATAAGAGGCTTTCAGTCTAATCAGGAGCCAGATATGTAACAAATGGGGAGGTTTGATCTATGGCCAAATAAGACGGTAGGTGGGCATAGTAGGAACAGGGTATGGGGGAGCTTCTGAAGGGGAGAGGGATTCCAGGCTGGCTTTCGGAGAAGGATGGGTCTTGAATCAGTTAGTTTCAAGCTAGCTGCTAGACAGTGCCTTCCTGCCAGCTGGTTGTCACTGGGACACCTGTGCCAGGAAGTGGCACATCCATCCATTTATGTATTCATTCACAAACACATGTCAGCTGAGCTCCCACTACCTGGCAAGCTCTGTGCTTGGCTCTGGGGAGGCAGTGATGAGAGGGCTCCCCTCAGAGCTCACAGTCTAATGCAGACATGGCCCACACTGCTGTCAATTGTCCAGTCCCTCGTCCCAGGTCCTGGGCAGTTCAGGCTGGCAAATGCTCTGAGCACCAGTGTCTGCTCTTGACTTCACTCAACTCTAATTAAACAAGGGGTCGGTTTGATATCTCCCTGGAAAGCAGAGGTTCTACAGGAGGGCGTGTATCACTTAGGAATGTTTTTGGCTGCAAGAAACAGAAAACACTGCTTAAAATAACTTTAGACATAAGGACTTATTTAATCACTTAACAAGAGGTTTGGAGGTGGCAGCAGCTGCTGGTCTTTGCTCACTGACTCAGCAGCATCAGGAGAGCCTTTTGTCCTCCTGGTCTGTCTCTCATAGTATCAAAATGGCTGCTATAGCTCAGGACATCACAGTTTTCTGCATGGCAGGAAGGAAGGGGTTAGAGACAGCTGAGTCTATTCTCTTGTAAAGAAAGCAGCACTTTTCCAGAATCTGTAGTTGCCTGCTTGGTTCTCATTGGCCAGAACTATGCACATGGCCACCCCTAACTGCAGGAGAGGTTGGGAAGCATCTCACCTGGCACTGGGAACGTTGCCACTCTGTGCAACATGGGGTTCGTTACCGAGGACGATGGGGGAATGAATAGCAGGGAGGCAACCAGCAGCGTTGCTGCAGGAGAGCTGTGGACTTCCTTGTGCAATCCTAGGCACTGAGCTTCTGCTCAAGGAACTTCTGGATGGGGCTTCCCTGGTGGCACAGTGGTTAAGAATCCGCCTGCTAACGCAGGGGACACGGGTTCTAGCCCTGGTCCAAGAAGATCCCACATGCTGCGGAGCAAGTAAGCCCGTGCACCACAACTACTGAGCCTGCGCTCTAGAGCCCACATGCCACAACTACTGAAGCCCACGCGCCTAGATAGAGCCCGCGCTCCGCAACAGGAGAAGCCACCGCAATGAGAAGCCCACGCACTGCAACGAAGAGTAGCCCCCGCTCAATGCAGCTAGAGAAAGCCCACACGCAGCAACAAAGACCCAAAACAGCCAAAAATAAATAAATAAATTTAAGAAAAGAAAGAAAGAAACTTCTGGATGAATCGGAGTGACTCCTGATGAAGCACAAACCTGCTTCTTCCCAGCCTGTCCTCTTCCCCTTCAGCACACGGGGACCATCACTCCCCTCCCCTCCCCTGCCCTGCCTCCAGCCAGGACCTCCCATCCCATTTCCCAAGTCTGCCCTCCCGGTTTCTGCTTCAGTTTCACCCACCAGGGAGTCCCTGGGAAAGGAAGATGGGAGGGAGGATGAAAGAGGAGGGAAGGTGTTAATTAAACACCAGATGTTTAACTTTGCTAACTAATGGCTCTGTCACCCTGAGCGGCATCAGCCTTCTCTTCTCTGTCTCTTTCACCCTCACCATTCTCCCTGCCTCTGGAGGGCCTGACCCTAAGGCTGAAAAGCCCAACGTTGGTTCAGTGGGGCCTGAGATCAGCAGAGGGAAGATGGAGAAAATGGCCCAGGGAGACCTTGAGGAGGTGGTCCCCTTGGCCAGGAGGGAGTGAGGACATATTGGCATGCTGGCACTGCAGACGGACAGAAGGAAGAGTGGGGGAGAGACTGAAGGGGAAAGAGCCCTGAGGTCACAGACAGACAAGTTTTGTTTGGCACACATCGAGATTTCCGAAAATGCAAGTAATTGCTTGCACTTAAAAATAAAGGAATTTCACATAAATCCAGAAGCAGAGACTTTCTTTACAAATGGGTGGATCTGGGCCCCTGTCCTGGGAAGGCAACATTCTGGAGAAGAGGAGAGCTGAGTCCCAGCTGTCCTGTCCAGATGGGGATGTCCTGTCCCACCTCCCCTGCCCCTGTCCCTCCCCCACCCCGCCCCGCCCCGTGCACTTAGCTCATGTGTTGCCCGCCATCCCTGGGTTTGGGATCCAGTGTTGAAGTACAAGTGCCAGGACTTGATAATGGATTGGACATGGGAGATGAGGGAGAGGGGATCTGGGAATGCTGAGATGTGAGTCAGGATACCTGAGGGGCAGGGGGTGGGGCTGGGGGTGGTCCCATTGACAGAAATGGGGGATGTGGGAGGAGCAGGTTAAGGGAGAAAGGTGACGGTTTCATTTCGGGCAGGCTGCAGTAGAAATGTCTGGGTGCCACTGAGATGGAGATGGCCTTGTGGTCTGGAGTCCAGAAGAGTAGGGCTGGCGACCTGGGGAGGTGATGGAGCTGGGGTGGAAATGGAAACCCTGGAGAGGAAGGAGCAGGGACCTCCCAGAGCAGTCAGAGTGAGAGAAGAGGGGATTGAGAGGAGAACCTTGGAGAATCACAGATCTGGGAGAAAGAACTAGAAATGAGAGTTAGGGCCAAGTGAGAGGTTGTGGGAAACCTGGACAGTGTCGTGACAGAAAAGTAGGTACAGGGTCCAAGATTTTTTTTTTTTTTTTTTTTTTTTTTGCGGTACGCGGGCCTCTCACTACTGTGGCCTCTCCCGTTGCGGAGCACAGGCTCCGGACGCGCAGGCTCAGCGGCCATGGCTCACGGGCCCAGCTGCTCCGCGGCATGTGGGATCTTCCTGGACCGGGGCACGAACCAGTGTCCCCTGCATCGGCAGGCGGACTCTCAACCACTGCGCCACCAGGGAAGCCCAGGGTCCAAGATTTTTATGGCACTGTCACCTATATTATCCGCTCTGCAGCCCAAGGAGTGTTTCCAGCAGGCTCTATGGCCAAAGCCCTTGTTCCTGCTGGTGTGGCCTGTTTGCTGACTCCCCAAAGAGACAGGAAATCAGCCATTTACATCATGGCAGTTTTACCCCTTTCAGGCCATTTGGAGCCTCCTGTCTAATAACTTTAGAATGAAAGGCTTTGTCCCTAACTGGAAATTTCAGTATCATCCCAGAAATGGGGAAGCAGGTTGTGTGCACATAGGAAGGATGTAGCTTCTGCTGCTGACACAGACACACAGCTCCACTGCTCCAAAAAAATCTCTCTAAGGAAAGGCAGAAGGAACCAGGCTCTGGAGTCAGAGAGCCTGACCTGTGGCTTTCCTTCCCTCACCTCTACCCTTGGGTTGCATGTGTGAAATGAGGGAAGGTTGCCTGAGGATTAAGTGGAGACTGGAGTCTGAGCCCGTCCCTCCCACCGGCAGTTCCTTCCCGCTCCCTCAGACACCACCAGCACAGAAGGCAGCAGATGTTACTGGTCTCACTTCATTTCCATAGATTTACAAGCATCCCTTTATGTGTTACTGAAAAATTGGGTATAAATCCTATTTTAAGAACACAGTGGAACTCATTACTTGAAGAATGCTTTAGAAAATCCTTTTGGGAAGTGAATAATAATCACCCTTTGGTAAAACTTTTGTGCCAATGTTCATGAATTTCTTTGTCTGGAGTGCAGTTCACCTGTAAGGTCTTTCCCGCGGTCTTCCCTTTGCATTTTGTGACCTCCTTCTTTCCCACGGGACACACTGCTCCCCTTCCCTGCACTGTCATCTCCCATCTCTGGTCCTCTCTCCCCACCCCCTCAGGCTCTGAGCTCCCTGACCGTCCCCTCAGCAGTAGCTTCTTTCTTCCTCCCCAAGACTGTGGCCATGACTTGATGGTGATCTTTTACCTGCTACTGCTCTTCCTTCTTTAGAAATTCAGGCACAGGGCTTCCCTGGTGGTGCAGTGGTTGAGAGTCCGCCTGCCGATGCAGGGGACACGGGTTCATGCCCCGGTCTGGGAAGATCTCACGTGCCGCGGAGCGGCTGAGCCCGTGAGCCGTGGCCGCTGAGCCTGCGCGTCTGGAGCCTGTGCTCCGCAACGGGAGAGGCCACAGCAGTGAGAGGCCCGCGTACCACAAAAAAAAAAAAAAAAAAAAAAAGAAATTCAGGCACAGATGAGTCTCCAGATGCCAGAAATGTTTGCTGCGTGTGAATGACTGGGTGGGAGTACGTATGGTGGGTGTAGTAGGCAGAATAATGGCCCACCCAAGACATCCCTGTCCTTATCCCTGGAACCTGTGAATGTGTTACCTTATGTAGCAAAAGGGCTTTGCAGCTGCGATTCAGTTAAGGATCTTGAGATGGGAGAGCATCCTGGACTATCCAGGTTGTCCCATTGTGATCACAAGGGTCCTTACAAGTAGAGAAGCTTTCCCAGCTGTGATAGAGGGCCATGTAACTACCAAAGAAGGGTTAGAGAGACGCAGTTTTGCTGGCTCTGAAGATGGAATGTGGGCGGCCTCTAGAAGCTGGAAAAAGCAAGGAAATGGATCCTCCCCTAGAGCCTCCAGAAAGGAATGCAGCTCTGCCTACACCGTGATTTCAGTCCAGTGAGACCCATGGCAGACTTCTAACCTACAGGCTGGAAGAGAATAAATGTGTGTTCTTTGAAGCCACCAGGTCCGTGGTAATTGGTCACAGCAGGAACAGGAAACGAAGACAGCAGCCAGCACACGGTTCGCCTGGACGTCAGGCCTCACACCTAACCTGTCTCTTTTGCCTTGTTCACTGGATATCCAGGGACTCACCCAGGATTGCCCCCTATGGTTTCAGCTAGTCCTGGGTCTGCATCTAACTCCTGTTTCCCACACCTCAGCCTGGGCTGCGTGATGCCCCAGCCAGGTAGCCAAGGTGCGATGGACAGTAGGGGGCTCACTTCACTCACTGATCAGTAGCAAGCACGCCCTGGGGGGGAGTGAGGGTCTGGCAGTGGGTGCCACACTGCGGGGAGAGTGGGAGAAGGCCCGATCCTCTGGGGTGGGGCTGGGGGGTCAGCCGCACACCCCCTGGGATCTCCTTGTCCTCCTCAATCCTGTGGATTTCAGGAGCTCTTTTTTAAAAAATTGTGGTAGCATACACACAACATAAAACTTACCACCTTGGGCTTCCCTGGTGGCGCAGTGGTTGAGAGTCCACCTGCCGATGCAGGGGACACTGGTTCGTGCCCTGGTCCGGGAAGATCCCACATGCTGTGGAGCGGCTGGGCCCATGAACCATGGCCGCTGAGCCTGAGTGTCCGGAGCCTGTGCTCCGCAACAGGAGAGGCCACAACAGTGAGAGGCCTGCGTACCACAAAAAAAAAAAAAAAAAAAAAACTTACTATCTTAACCATTTTTGTGTAAAGTTCAGTAGTATTATGAACATTTACATTGTTGTGCAACCATCACCATCACCCATCTGCAGAACTCTTCATCCTGCAAACTGAAACCCTGTACCCAGTAAATAGCATCTCTCCATTCTCCCCTCTCCCCAGCCCCTGGCAACCACCATTCTATTTTCTGTCTCTGTGAATCTGACTACCCTTCATATGAGTAGAATCATACAATATTTGTCCTTTTGTGTCTGGCTTATTTCATTCGCCTCAATGTCTTCAAGGTTTGTCATGTTGTAGCGTGTATAAAAGTTTCTTCCTTTATAAGGCTGAATAATATTCCATTGTATGTTTATACCACATTTTGTTTATTCATTCATCTTTTGATAGACACTTGGGTTGCTTACCCTTTTGGCTCTTGAGAATAATGCTGTTATGAACATGGGTGTACAAATATCTTTTCGAGTCCCTGCTTTCAATTTTTGGGGGTATATACAGGCATAGCTTGGAGATGTTGTGGGTTCAGTTCCAGATCACAGGAATAAAGTGAATATCTCAATAAAGCAAGTCACATGAATTTTTTGGTTTCCCAGTGGTTATGAGAGTTATGTTTACACTATATTGTAGTCTATTGTGTGCAACAGCATTATGTCTAAAAAATTGTACATACCTTGATTTAAAATACTTTATTGCTAAAAAATGCCAAAACAGGAAGTTCCCTGGTGATCCAGTGGTTAGGACTCAGTGCTTTCACTGCCAGGGCCCGGGTTCAATCCCTGGTGGGAAACTAACAGCCCACAAGCCGCATATATACACTACCAAACATAAGGTAGGTAGCTAGTGGGAAGCAGCCACATAGCACAGGGAGATCAGCTCCGTGCTTTGTGACCGCCTGGAGGGGTGGGATTGGGAGGGTGGGAGGGAGGGAGACGCAAGAGGGAAGGAATATGGGAACAGATGTATATGTATAACTGATTCACTTTGTTATAAAGCAGAAACTAATACACCATGTGAAGCAATTATACTCCAATAAAGTTGTAAAAAAAAAAAGCCAAAACAATGACAGTAGTAACATCAAAGGGCACTGATCACAGATCACCATAACAAATATAATAATAATGCTGCAAAAGTTTGAAATATTGCAAGAATTACCAAAATGTGACAGAGAGCAGAGGAAATGAAGTGAGCAAATGCTGTTGGAAAATGGCACCGATAGATTCGTTCAAGGTAGGGTTGCCACAAACCTTCAATTTGTTCAAACAAACAAACAAACAAGCAAAAACAAAACAGTATCTGCTAGGCACAATAAAGCAAAGCGCTATACAATGAGGTATGCCTGTACCCAGAAGTGAAATTGCTGGATCACATGGTAATTCTATTTATATATTTTTTGAGGCACTGCCATGCTCTTTTCCATGGCAGCTGCACCGTTTTACAGTCCCACCAACCTATTTTAACCATTTTAAAGTCAGTGGGATTAGGAACATTCACACTGTGGGTAACCAGCAGCACCATACCTTCCTGTAGGGGTTCTTTGGGTTATAGAACTGCCTCTCCAGGTGTTGAGAACCATGCTCTGGTGAGTGAATAGAAATGGACCCTCCCCACAAAGGTTTCTTTTGAGCAAGTGGATCTGTCATTGAAACTCCAAGGAAGCCCAGGCCTTTAGCTGGATTCGTGGGCTGTTTTTGAGCTGTAGGCATGTTTTCAAATGCAGTTTTCATTTTATACAGCAACTGAATATCTGATAGCAAAATATTTCCATGGAGAGCTTGCCCACGGGGAAGAGAAAAAGGAGGCTGCTCTAATGAATAGATAAGCTTGATTTGCGTTTGGCAACATCCTTAGGATTTAATTCCAGCAATTAAAGTAGGCAAGTCTCCTTTGTTTCCTTCTCCTTGCCAAAACAATTAAATATTACAGAATGTTTGGAAAACAGAAAAAAATTCCTACTCATGGACATACCACCTTAGGGTGAGCACCGCCACCACCATTCACAGTATTTGTCCGACAAGGTATGAACCAAATATGCTGCTCACCTTATTTCATTTAAGCTGCGCTGCAACCGTGAGGCAGGGTCCTGGTTCCAATCCATGGCGTGTCCCTGAATGCCAGGTTCTCTCCTCCTGTGTCTGGTCCGCCCGCCTCCACCCACATACCGTCCCCTACAGAGTTGCCCTCACGAGGTTCACACTTGCTTGTTGTGCAAAGTGATGTAAATATTCCCTTTCTATTCTTGTTTTCAGTCCTGACCTTGTGTTGACATACTCTGTGCATAGGAGCAAGTCCAGACTGATGATAAATGCAGAATGGCTGTGGACTGCACTTTTAAGCTTTTCCCATCTGCAAATGTTTGCCGGAGCAGCCTGAGCTCCGGCAAGAAGCCCTCCAGGCCTGGACTCTGCTCACAAGGCTTTGCCCAATAATGCCATTTTCCTGTGCGGTACACTGAGACGGTGCAAGGCGCAGGCTCTGGAGCTCGGCTGCCTGGGTTTGGGTCTGACTTCTACCTGTTTGACCTTATGTGAGTTACTTAGCTGGTCTATGCCTCAGTTTCCCAATGAAATGGGGATGAGAATAGTACCTGCTCCATAAGATTTTTGTGTGGATTAAATGGCATAATATAAAGAGCATAGAGCACTGCCTGATACATAATAACATGGTCTTTGTTGTTATTATTTAGTCTTGGTTTTCCCACCAGCTCCCTGCCCAATCTCAAGCTTCACTTTCCTCATCTATAAAATACAGGGTTGAACCAAATGATCTTTAAGAGCCCTTCCTATTAAAATTTCTGTGATCACACTTTTCCTTTTATCTTCCCCATAGGTTTACTTGCAGTTAGGGGGATGTGGGTGGGACTGCAGGAAGCATGTCAAACACTGATGGGACAAATGCATGACTTGGAGTTTGCTAGGAATAGACAGAGGAGAGGAGACGCCAGCCTAGCCCAGCCCAGCCCGGACAGCAGAGTGCAAAGACAGGGAATGAACTTGCCCCTGGGAAAGGGGGTCGGGGTGGGAGTGGCATCCCATACCCTCACCCTCAGGTTCCAGAGCTGAAAAGTGCTGGGAAGTCTTTCCGAGCCTCTGCCCCTCCCCCACCTGGTCCCAACCTTCTCTGGGGCCCCCGTCGACCAGATGGTCTAAATGGGAAGAAAAGAGAGAAATCCGTATCCAATCTGCTCTATTCAGAGCAATGGGAAGGAATCTGCATCTCAATTTTATCTTTGTGCTGAGCTTGGCTAAGCTTTGCCCCCCATGTGGTGAGTGATGGGTGGGTGGGAAGATGGCATTCCTGGTCCTGGGCAGGGGCAGGGGGAGGGGGAGGGAGGAGCGCCCCCCTCCCCACACCTTTCCCTCCCCACCAGACCGCAGGCAGATTGCATTCTTTCCTGCTCTTCGTTCCCCCTATTTCCTTTTCTTTTCTTTTGCTTCTCTTTTTCTCCTTTCCCAGGCAGGCAGCCAAGTGGAGACTTTGAATCGAAGCAAGGAGGGAGGGGCCCGGGAAGGAGGACCAGCTGAGCCCCCTTCCCTGAGGATCCCCAAGGGCTCGAGGGCTGAGCTGAGGTGGGGACAGAAAGGAGCATCTCACTCTCTCCCACCCACCTTGGCCCCTGGCTGTCCAGTCTAGGCTGGAGCCCAGGGCTGCCAAGCGACTGTCAGTGCCCTGGGTGTGGGGCTCTGGACCCTGCCCTGACCGTCCAACCTCTGGAATGTCTTTCTCCAGAGCCCCTCAGGACCTGGAAAAACTGGCCTCCACAGCCAAACTCACAGGAGACTGATTTGCGGCAGGAAGTCAGCTTAATCGCCGGAAAGCACTCTCCCTGATCTGGAAGCCGACTCAGGAAACCAAATGAAACTCCAAAGGCTGCTTAGAGAGTGTACGCAGCCAGGGCTCGGCAGGTGCCAGGAGGGCTGGGGCCAGTCCTCCTCGTGGGAGGGCGGTGTGTGGAGTGGCCCAGAAGTGGGCTTCTGCAGCACACAGTCCCGGGTTCAAATTCCCACTCTGTTATCAACTCGTGCTGGGAGCTTGGGCATGCTCCTCAGTTTTGCTCACCTCTGTTTCCTCTCATCAGCTGAGAATGGTGATCTCTTGGCAGCTCTCAACTTTCTTGCCAAACTGCTATGAGATCTTGCAGGGAAAGAGCTTAGCACAGTGCCTGGCACAATCTCAACAGACAGCAGCCACGTTTATTCGAGGTCATAGGTTGTCTTTTCCTTTCTCATTATACCTTTTTTTATCAGTCAAATGAAAAGAGACCCCTGGCTGCTCTGGAGACAACCCCCTTGCAGCAGTAATTTGAGTGGTCTCCACTGCTGCCTTGGTTCAGCTCTGTGACCCATGCCCCTCCTATCTGGTCCTCCAGACCCTCCCGGCTTCTATGCAGGGCCACCCACTGCAGTTGGGCTGTTGTGTTCTCCACTGGGTGCCAGTGGGGGCTGAGATCCACCTGAGCTCTGGGTGCACCTAATTCAACTTCTCAGAGTTGTCCTGCAGACAGGTGGCCTGCTGTAACCCATCCCACCCTCTGCCCGCTGCCACCTAACTTTCCAAAGCACAGATCCAGCCACATCCTTCCCCTGCCCCAAACCATCGACATGTCCTCCTTTTCAGCAGAAGAAAACCTCCTGATGCTTCAGGTTCATGCTAAAGTCTCCATGATTTGGCCTTGGTCTTCCTTTCCAGACTCATCTCCTGCTGCCCATTTCTCCAGCCTCACTAGATTATGCGAGGATGGACAAGGGCCAAGTCTCTGCCTGCGCCCTCACCATTCCGACAGTCTGGAATGCGCTTTGCCCTGACGGCTGGGCGAGCGCCTCTTCTTTCCTCAAGGCCCTATTAGAGTTCTACCTTCTACATGAGGATCTAGGCCTCCATCCCACTGGCATCCTCTCACTTCCCTTTCCCAGGGCACCTTGGAATCTGCTTCCTGCCCATCCTCTCCTCATGCTTCAATCTCTTGTGGGACCATAACCTGCAGGAGAAACTGGGACACCCCTTCGTTCATCCTTATACTGAATGGAATGGCGGATGACCCGATGGTCCTCAGTGCGGCCTTTCAGCGTCTCCTGCCAGAGGCAGGTGTGGGCAGTGGGCTCTGGCAAGCAGGGAGGGCCCAGTTGTGCAGGGAACGTGCTGGGAGGCCAGCGTGGGCTCTGTGGGGTTCGGCTCACACACACACACACATACTCTCCACCCCTGTCTCCCTCATCCTTCGCCCCAGAGAGTCAGACAGGAGCAAAGGTTGCTCTAGGACTGCGGGCCTTCCAACAGCCCCAGACCTGGCCCTCTGCCCTTCTTTCTCTCTCCTTCACTCTCTGTCAGCAATTTCATCCCCTCCCACGGTTGCAGCTAATCCTCCTCCCACTATCTGAGCTGGGAAAATGAGCCCTGGACAAGTCCCATAGAAGGCGAGGAGTCTCAAGGGGCGGTCCGCGTGGGTGTGCATTCTCTCTCTCTCTGTCTGTCTCTCTCTCTCTCACACACACACACACACACATTCACACGGCTCCAGGCACCATTACAGTGACCCCATATTGAGGACCACAGGGAATTGGGGCAGCAGCGGGAGAGAAGGCAACAGAAGCTCTGGCCAAGGCTTTGGGAAAATGCTTTCCTTGTCACTGAGGGTTTCCTAAAATAGCAAGAGTCAGCTCGTGCTGCTCTCCCTCCCCCTCTCCTAGAGCACCCCGCCCCAGTGCCAGTGACAAGCGCTTGGAGACAAGGCGAAGCACAGGCTTTCAGTGACCCCTTACCATCCAGACCCCAGGCCCAGGTCACTGTCTCTGCCTAGTGACTTCTCATGCCATGGGCAACTGTCTCTGCTCCTCTAGTGAACCATAAGCTCCTTGAAGGTAGGGGCCAAACTTTTATCCTGTGACGTTCCACCTCCCTCACGTCCTTTATCTATATAGAAACCTGCACATAGTAGGTATTAGCAAATGCTCAGTAAAGTATTGTATTAAATGCATGGGTGAACCTGGGAAGGCATTTAGGTGACTAGTTGAATGTTTTGTATACATGAAACTTCCATACACATGGATTTCATAAAAGACCTACTCTGTGCTAGACTTAGTTCTGGGAGTGTGACAAGCATTCTGTCCAAGGCAAGGACATATTAGCCGTATTTTACAGGTGACAAAACTAAGATTTGCACTCAGGTCCGGCAGCCTCCCAAGCTCCAGACTTTCCGTGGTACTCTACAAGCCTCAAGAAGGTGGGATGACCTCTGCTATGCACTGCTAGTGGAGAAATTCTGTGATTATTTTCATGTCAGACTAGACAAACATATTAGAAGTAGAAATTTCTGTTTGTCTTAGGCGTGTTGGTTGTAGGTATGAGAAACCAAACTGTGTGGAATAGGAATTGTGCTTGGCTAATGATATCTGAAGCCTGAAAAAAAGGGCTTAAATTAGGAGTGAATTATTCAACAATAATAACAATAATAATAATAGCCAACCCTTATACAGCGTCTGCTTTGTGGCAGGTGCTGATCTAAGCCTATTAGACAAAATAACTCATTCAATGTTTGCAGCAACTCTGTGAGGGAGGTATTACTATTCTCCCCATTTTACAAACAAGGAACAGACACAGGAGCGTGATGGTTGAACATGAGAAAGACGCCTGGCGGTAGGCAGAGCAGAGCTGATTCTGTCATCAACAGCCCAGGTTTCACCCGTCTTTCTGCACCACGATCCTTATCATGTGGCTAGAGGTCACCTAAAGATGCAAGACTGTCCTATCTACAGGCCAGGCGGGAAAGGAGCCTTCTCAGATACGTCCCCGCAGGCCCCAAGCAACTTCCTTGTGCATCTCACTGGCCACTGGTCTGAAGGCCAGGACAGGCCCTGAGCAGGGCAAGCTGCCCCCACCTCACCCCCAGTGATGCACAGGTGCCTCTAGGAAGAAGGAGGGCAAGAATGGACACCCAAGAGGCAATAGTGTGTAGGCGACTCCTGGTCTGACACAACTCCAACAAGCTTAGGCAAAAACAGGGACTTCTTTGATTACAAGGATCTGGGAGCGGGTGGCTCACGGAAGTAGAATGTAGTCAGACCTCAGGAAAGGACTAGAACTGGGAACTGGAAGGCTGGCAGTGTCCCAGGGAGACTGCTCTCTCCTGCCACTGGTCTCTGACTTCTGCTCCTCTCCTCAGCCCACAGGAGAGGTGGAAGACAGCGCCCCCATGGGGCCATTAGTGTTCCAGGTTTCTCTGAAAAGACTGACTTGACCCTGGGGTTGGAGGTGGGAAGTATACACCCAAATGGCCAGGGAGAGCATCTGATTGGTCTGTTTTGACCACATGACTTCCCTGGGTGCAGGCAGCTATGGTGGGTGGGGGATAAGGTGTGTAAGGCTGCTGAGGGTCCACCCCTTTAACGCGTGGATGGGGGGGAGATCATTTCCAAAGATGGGGAATTCTTGGGAGTTGGGAAGTCAGGCCCCACTCCAAGGATCTAGAAAGGGTTCAAGAAGTCAGACCCTGTAACCCTCTCAGTGATGTGGAGGTTTACTGCCTCCTTTTTTCACTATGGCAGCCCCTGCTCTGCTGGCATCTGCAGGCCCTGGTTCACGGATCCCTGGCCATCTGCACCCCATGCTCTGGCCCCATCCCTTGCCACCCTGTTCCTTCTGTCCCTCCTCTGTACCCCTCTTAGGGTCTCCTGGCTTCCTTGCCAAGGGCAGAGGAGGCCCTTGAAGGTGGTGGTCACATAGGCTGGGCAGGGCCCCTGTGGCATTGCTGAAGTCAGCACCTCCGCCACCCCGCATCCTCAGGACCAGAACCCTCACCAGAACAAAGGCTCTTCCTGTCTGCTCCCTAATCAGAGTCTGCCTGTCTCTGGGTGACTCTGGTCTGCGTGCCGCTTACGTGTCCATCGACTGCTCGGGCTCTCCCTCCCTCTTTTCTCCTCCCTTGCCTGAGCAGAGGAGATCGGAATCCAGATTCTGCCCTCAGTCCTTCCCGCCCTCATTCCTGTGCCGTGTACCCTTCCCTTCTCCTCAAGCAGCAGATGTGCTGTGCTGGGGCCAGGTGGGCAGAGTGATATTAATCTAGCAATTATTGATTCAGGAGGGACTTGGAGGACATATTTACACGAAAACCATAATGTGAGCAGAACTTCTGCTGTGGAAATTAGGTATTTTTAGGCCTGGGGTCTGGGGGAGAGGAAGGGGCCTAGGATGTGCTCCTAATTCAGGCTGGGGGGACTCAGAATCTGGCCACGCAGAGGGCCAGGCCTGGGGACTCTGGGGGTGGCAGGGAGGCCTGGGAAAGAAGCGTAGGGCAGGGGGAGGGTTGGGAATAATGGGGCGAGGGCAGTTGCCTTACCACCTTCCATGTCCTGAGAGGCCAAAGGAAGAAAAGCCCCAGCTAAGGTCTAAAAAGAGTATGCTTGCATATGCATTGAACATTGACAATTAGGTGTTAATATCAGTCAGGGTCCCCACAGGAAACAGATGGCACACGCAAATTGGGAAATGTGAGGGCAGTTTAATAAAGGAACTGTTGACAGAGGTGTGGGAAGGGTTTGGGGAACCATATGGGAAGGCTCACTGTGCAATACCCTGGGGCTGATAACCAGGGGGCAGTACACCCCCAGGCCTGAAGGGAGGAAGTGGGGAGCGATTGTGGAAACCTGGAGGCCGAGAAGCTGCAGGAATGAGCTCTGACCTTCTGTGGAGAGATGCAGCGGCCCACTCTGCTACCTCCTTCCTCCCTCCCTCCTCCTCCCCATCTTCTGCCAGTTCCCCCCATTGACCAGAGGGAAGGAGGCCCCATGCAGTCCAGACACAGAACAGGGAGGGGGAGGGAGAGTGGAGGAAAGAATAGAAGGCATCCACCGCAAGGGCACAAGGGGATTTCCCCAGTCCTCCCAGCTCCTCTTCTTTCAGGGCACCAGAATAGCTCTAATTGATGCTCACTCTCTGCCAGGCACTGTTCTAGGTCTTTAAAAGGTAGGGAGGGAGACGCAAGAGGGAGGAGATATGGGGATATATGTATATGTATAGCTGATTCACTTTGTTATACATCAGAAATTAACACACCATTGTAAAGCAATTATACTCCAATAAAGATGTTTAAAAAAAAAAAAAAGGTAATACACTCCAGTATCCATGGGGGATTGGTTCCAAAAACAGCACCCCCATACCAAAACCCTCAGATGCTCAACTACCTTATATAAAATGGTGTAGTATTTGCATATAACCTATGCACATCCTCTCATATACTTTAAATCATCTCTAGATTACTTATAATACCTAACGCAATGCAAATGCTATGTAAATAGTTGCTGGGAGCTTGGCAAGTTCAAGTTTTGCTTTTTGGAACTTTCTGGAATTTTTTTCCCCAAATATTTTCGATCCATGGTTGGTTAGAGGCAGAACCCACAGATACAGCCACCTGTAACTCCCTTAACTTTTACAACTGCTGAGGGAGTTGATATTGTTATGCTCACTCCCAATTCGGGGAAACTAAGGCAGGGAGAGGTTAAGTATTTTTTCCTAGAGTCGCATAACTGGTAAGGAGAAGGCTGGGATTTAAACTCAGGTTGACTGGCTCCAGAGGGTTGGCCTTGCCTGTTGATTCCTCACTCCCCCAAGGCCAGGAATCAGAGTCAAGGAAAGGAGATGATGGGCACCCAGGACAGAACAGCAGTGCCAAGCCCTTTGCAGCAGGAAGGACCCAGCTTAGCGCTGAGGAATAAGTTCTAGTGAGCAAGTGTGTGAAACATCGCTTCAGGGAGTAAGTTTGAGCCAAACCTCCCTCCCTGAGCAGAGGGTCTCTGCTCAGAGAGATGGCCAGGCTCTCCTGGGGAGGGACAGAGTTGAGCCTGAGAATGAAGGAATGAAAGAGGTGCTCTGGGGACTAATGACCTGTGGGGTGCAGGATGGGGTAGGGTAAGGGTGCATGGACGGTGTAGTCACTGGGGTACTTCTGGAAGCCTTGCAGCAATGCAGTGATAGGTTTTAATACAATTTCACACACAGGTGAGGAAACTTAAGAAGAAAATCATCCTGCTGTAGCTTTCCAGACCTTGAGTAAGTAGTGGCAGTAGGGAGGGAAGAGAGAGGAGGGGTTAGGAGCAAAAAGAGCATGAAGGAAACCCAGGAGCCTCTAGGGCTTGGGGAGGCTCATCACAATTACCTTTGGGATCACTTACCTGCTGGCCCCAGGACTCCGCCTCCAGTGGAAGTGCTTCTGATTTGCTCCTATCCCAACGGGGAATCCCTGATCTAGTTCAACCTTTCACTTCACAAATTATGAAAGTGACATCAAAGAGGTCACTGAGTGGGTTAAGGACATGTGAGGGATGTGGGATCAACAGGGCTTGGTGACACATTGGATGGGTCGGGGAAGGAAAGAGGTGGGAACTGATTCAGAGGGTCTGGGTCAGGCTCCAGAGGAACCGTTGGGCAGCTCCATATTAGAAGTTTCAGGGAACCAACACTAATTTTTAAAAGGTTTTTAAATTTTTTATTGAATAGGTATTATTAAACATATTTAATATTCAAAAATGAAAATAAAATAAAAAGGTATATATTGAGAAGACTGGATCACCATTTTGCTACTTTTAAGTAACTTTTTTTTAAAGAATTAGTTTTGGTGTGTTTTTCCACTGTATCGTAATGCTAATACAGCAAATATAAATATATATTCTTATTTCTACCCTCTGTTTTTAAAATTAATTTATTATTAATTTATTTTTATTCTTGGCTGCATTGGGTCTTCGTTGCTGCGCATGGGTTTTTCTCTAGTTGCGGCGAGCGGGGGCTTCTCTTATTGCGGAGCACGGGCTCTGGGCATGTGGGCTCAGCAGTTGTGGCTCATGGGCTCTAGAGCACAGGCTCAGTAGTTGTGGCCTACAGGCTTAGTTGCTCTGCAGCATGTGGGGTCTTTCCGGACCATGGCTTGAACCCGTGTCCCCTGCATTGGCAGGTGGATTCTTAACCACTGCACCACCAGGGAAGACCTCTACCCTCTTTTTTTACACAAAAGGTGCTATTACACTGTTTTGCACCTTTCTTTTTTCACTTAATATACCTGGAGATTCCTCCATAGCAAAATCTGGAGCAAACCCCCATTCTTTTCTGGAGCTGCATCATATTCCCTTCCAAAGACATAGCGTGGCTTATTTAAGCCGTCTCCAGTTGCTGGATATTTGGTTGTTTCCTGTCTTTTGTTATTTCAAAAAATACCACAAGGAAAAATCTTGTGCATAAGTCACTTCGCCTGTGTGCAGGTTCCCTTATAGTCTATTTCTGTTTCTTAACTAACTGGTGAAGGAGCAGATTTTACCTTTCAATTTACAATCTGTCACGGATGGATACTTATGTAAAATTCAATAAAAGCGAATTCCTTGAGGAGTGAATTGAAAAAAAAAATCTAGGCAAAATGCAAGTCCACATATTTTGTTATTACATCCAATAGACATAAAAATTGCTCTGTCGGGCTTCCCTGGTGGCACAGTGGTTGAGAGTCCGCCTGCCGATGCAGGGGACACGGGCTCGTGCCCCGGTCCGGGAAGATCCCACATGCCGCGGAGCGGCTGGGCCCGTGAGCCATGGCCGCTGAGCCTGCGCGTCCGGAGCCTGTGCTCTGCAACGGGAGAGGCCACAACAGTGAGAGGCCCACGTACGGCAAAAAATAAAAATATTGCTCTGTCAAATTACTATAAAGGTTTTAAAAACCACTCTCCAAATTCACTTATCTTATCTCAGACTGGTCACAGCTTGTGGATCAGGCGACCGCTTTACTCCCAGGAATTAGGTCAAAGGGTAAATGCCTCTGTTGTTTTGCCAGATGTTGCCAAATCCCTCTCCATCAGATTGTACAATTTTGCCCACCCACCAGCAGTATATAAGAGCGCCCCTTTTTCCACTGCCTCACCAAGAGCTGTCATCTCACTTGGGTATGTGCTAAACTGACAAGTGAACAACGGTATCTCAGTCCAAGTTTTCATTTGTGTTGCTCTTATTATGAGTGAGAATAGCGTCATTCATGTTTTTAAGTCCTGTTTGTATTTATATTCTTTGCCATTTTTCTTGGATTGTTGGTCTTTCTCCTCTTAATTCTCAGGAATTCTTTGTATATTAGGAATATTAGCCCCTTGTCTCTGACATGAACAGCAAATCTTTTTCCCTTTCTTGTCATTTGCCTTTTGATTTTGTTTGATGTTTGTTTTGGGGAGAGAGGGAGCATGCAGAAGTTTGTTGTTTTTATGTAGTTAAATTTGTCAATCTTTTCTTTAATAGCTTCTGGATTTGGAGTCATGGTTCTCCACTCCAAGGTTATAAAGAATTCTGCCCACATTTTCTTCTAGTGTTTTTTCTGGTTTTATCCTTAACATTTAAATCTTTCATCCAGTGGAATTTTTCCTAGTTGGTGTGAGTTATGGATCTAAATTTGTCTTTTTACAAATGACTACCCACTTGTCCTAACTCCATTTATTAAAATCCCTAAGATACCACCTTTATCATTAAAATAAATTTTAAACCATTTGGGATCATAATAGAAAAAGCTCTATAATTTGTCAGTTTTGTCCAGGATACCATTACAAAGGAAATTAGCTTTCAAGATATGATCTATAACTTTACATTACTAGAGCAGAGCAAACTCTTATGTATTGTAAAAAAAATTAAATCTATTTAAACAGACAAACAAACAGATCCCGTGGGGCTACCGACAGGCACGGAGGAGATCGGGAGAGGTGGGCACTGCCAAGGGAGCGTGTGGTGAGAGTGAGTGTTTGCATTTCAGGTCTCCCCCCAGCCCGCCTCCAGGAGCTGGGAGTACAGAGGGGCCCACCATGGTGTTCCCGGGACCCCTGGCTATCACCCTGCTGCCGCCCAGCCTCACACTGCTGGTGGTGCACCTCGCCAGCTCCCAGGATGTCGCCAGTGAACCCAGCAGTGAGCAGCAGCTGTGCTCCCTGAGGGAACACCCCATCGTGGCCTTTGCAGGTGAGAGCCACTTCCCTCTCGGTCCTTTTTTGCAATGACTGTGTCCTGAAGGACTTAGGTGGAACCTCCGCAGGGTCTCTTTGGCTGTTGAAAGTCATTTCCTGTAGGGTACGGGAGACTCTTCCTCTGGGGATAGATGTAAGAAGGATGGGCAGCCATGGGCTGGAGGGATCTGATTTTAGTCTCCAGACAATTTGTTCAGGCCCTTCATCCATTTTTTCCCCGGGAGAGGAGGTGGTCTTTCTCTGGAATTCCTTTGCTGGAGAATGAGGTTATGGACGCCCGGGGTGCTGTAGCCAAGGGTTGGTTGGTCATCTTGTGCTTCCAGCTCTTCTGGAAGCACAAGCTCTATTTCTTGGCTACCCTGGGAAAGAATGAAGCTGACTCACACATTAGGAAGTGCCTGAAGATCTCTGGAAAGGTTCCCTGTGCTCTAAGATGGCTGCAGGGATGCCCGTATTTGGCGCCTTGGGAGCCCCCAGGGAAAGGGGCCTTGATGACAAATAACTCCTTCTGTCAAGGGAGGGCATGAGAGTGTCTTATCATAGTCTTTCCCAGACTGGAGTTTGTGAATCGCTGGACATATTCTGAGGGGTCCATAAGTTCTCAATAAGTTTCTAAAATTAGTATATACATTTGATGATAATCTAAAAACATAACAAAACACAAATCCTGGAGCACCCTGCACATTCTCCCTCAACCTGTTAGCCAGTTTGGTGGTCACTGGGGGGTGTTAGGACCACATCGACACTTCAGGATGCATCACCTCCATGATGGAGCTCACACTGGGATCTGCAGATGTGGTCTCAGGGGTCCCCAGGTTCTTAAGTGATAAACACCCATCCTATTTCCTCTTCACAATAACGCTGGCAGCGAGGCAGGGCAAGGGCTGTCACGTCTGTTTACAAATGGGGAGGGCTGAGGTGTAGACGGTTGGAGCGACTTCTCAGGGCCAGGTTTCCATGTCTGCCCCCTGACTCCGTCCCGGGCTCTCCCCATTCCCCGCCGCAAAGGGACCGGGTGCTCCACCGTCAGATGCGCGGCAGCCCATCCTCTGTGATTCCACACAGCCAGCTGAGAGGGGCAAGATGGAAACCAGAGTGGAGAAATGAATCCATAAGACCGAAGTGGGCATGGTATTTGGGCGGTGGGGAAGGCAGTATGGATAGGAGTTGGGGCAGCGAGTTGGGGAGGCTGGAGGCGTTTCAGATATGTGGGATTTCCAGCTGTGGGCTGGCTCCTGTCTCGGGGAGGAGGGTTTCCAGCTGTCTTCTCCGTGCTGTCTTGTTTGAGCTGGGATCTGTCTTCGAAGGCTTAAGTGGATTAAAGCAAATTAGTAATGTCCTTAAATCTACAAAACGCACCCAACTTCTGGTGGCTCCCGGAGGCTGTCACTGAAGGGAGGGACCAAGGAGCAGAATTCTGAGGGTGTCCTCCTCATGCCGGGGCCACCTGTGGCAGTTCCTAATGAGCCCTTTCTTCTCAGGGGCTTTGCTGGGGCACGGTTGGCCTGGCTGATCCTGGGGCCATGGACAATGGAAGGAGAGCAGGGAAATCCCTGTCACGCAGCCAGGCTGATCTGTACTGGAACAAACTGGCTGGTGATGGGAGGAGGGTGGAGAGGTGGAAGATGTGTTCCTTGAAAGCCTGGCTTCCTTGACACCATTTCTGATCTTCAGCTGTAAATTACTTGAATGAAACTGACTTCCCACCCCGCCCCCTTTCAGAAGGAAGGAATGAGGCTCAGAGTGACATAGGCAGTTGACACAGAGCGACAAAGAAACCCCCTGAGCCCCAGGTGAGCAGAGATGGTCCGTCATAGACTGGCAGCCCTGGAGACGGGCGTCATCTCTGTTTTTCCTCCTCAGGCCTCCTGGCCTCCCCCAAATTCCCCCGTTCCCTCTTTCTGTTGGCTTTGGGTTTTCCTGTCTATTGGCCAAATTTTTCTTGGGCCCCTGACCTAATACCTGACCCCAGGCACGGAGCTGGACGCTGCGGGGCCTCAGAGGTGAAGAAGTTTCCTTTGAGTACTCATGTCCCTGTTGTTCCTTAAATGTCGCTCCCTTTGGTCCCCCAGTGCAGTTAGTCCTGGATGAGGGCTGGTCCTCTTGTCTCCCCACATCCTTTAGTTCTGCTGGGCACAGACTAGGGACTCCATTCATGTTGGGTGACTGTGTTCTGGGTGATGCCGTGTTCCAGAGAAGCTGCCATAATCCAGCCCCGCACCAACCCCCAGCTTCCAGATGTTACATTTTACTTCTGACAGTTGAGTAGGCTTCTAACCCTGTAGCTGTGAGTTTCCCTCTCCCCTGACACCTGGCTGATCTGTGAATAACCCCTAAATACCCCAGAGGAGCTGCCAATTGCAGAATCTGACAGACATTTTTCTGTTTTGTAAGGTTAGATTTTCTCCTATGGGTTTCTTTTAAGGGGATCCACCTGTGTTTCTCTCCGGCCTGCATGTTATTCCTTTTGCCACAGCTTGGTCTTTCTAGGTGGCGGGGAGAAGCCAGTATGGAGTTAACACTGGCAGTGGTTAATCCACAAAGTGGGTAATTGAATTGACTATAATTAAAATCACAGGCACGTCATGGAGAATGTCATTTTTCTCTTAAAGTCACTGTCCAAAGCGTTCACTGCACACGGAGCTCAGAACGTGCTCGGTGTTTTAACAACAGCCTTCCCTCTGGTCCTCTTTGCCTGTGTAATAAGAGGAAGCTGGCTCCCTTCCAAAGACAGCTCCCCCAGGATCACCGTGCTGTGCCCGCTGCATCTCCCCCCTTGCCCCTTCCCCCTTGCCCTTGTCAGTCACTTCGGGGTAAGGAAGAGGGACAGAAACTGGAAGGGACCGCCCCCCCTCCACCCCCACCTCCCACTGTCATCCTGGCTCCTGCCCTGTTTCCTCTTCCTCTCCCTTCACCCCAAGAAAGGACTGGAATGAAGGCTGAGCTGAGCTATCTCCAGATGGAGTTTCTCCTGGTTTGCCGCAGACCAGTCATGCCACGTCTTCCCCTGTTCAGCTGCCCACATCTGGAATACCCCTGTCAGAATGGAAGAAGGGGATTAAAGTGCAAGCCAGTTGCTACTATTGGAGAGCACCCAGTATGCTGGGGATGGCAACCCCTCACACACACACACAGACACACCCCACCCGGAAAACAGATGAGCACATTCAGAGTGACCAAAACGTGCAGTATGAATGGAACACAAAGGGTGGAGAGAATATGGAACAAAATAAGATCAGGATGGAGAGGTTATAATCCAGGAAGGCTTCCTGGAGAAGGAGGACCCTTGGTTTAGTCTCTAAGGTACCATGATATCCTATCAGGATTTCTGAGAGCAGCCCTGAGGTCAGCTAAAAACCCAGCCTACCCGACTCCAGATCCACTCCTTATACTGTGATCACCCAAATGCCATTGCAACTTCGTGATGGTTCTTGCCAACCTATAGTCACCTGCTGAGGGCAGAGGCAGACACAAAGGATTTGCTTCATTTTGCTGCAGTTATTCTTTCTTCTTTTTCTTAATCGTGCATATCACGGTTTTCTGAAAAACATCCAACTCGCAAAACCTTCAGTTCTCCAGGGAGCGATTAAGTGTTTGCCTGCCATGCAGAAATGAAGCGCTGCTTTTACTCTGTAGTGGAGGGATAATGAGCACTGATTTATTTCCCTTGGATCACACACACACACACACACACACACACACACACACACACACACTACTCTGGGCCTTCTGGGAGCCAGTTACTAATACACTGTGAGGAAGAAATGTCAGGGCCTCCTCACATTCCCCTCATCTTTACCCTATCGGCGTGAAAGTTCCTCTGCCTCACAGCTTTCTCTCTTTACTGGTCAGTTCCCTCACATCCATGAGGAAGGGGCTGAAGGAGAGCTATTAAGGGGCTGTGAGCCAAGATGGGGCAAGTGGTTCTCCATTTGGAGGGAAAGTCAGCTGGGCACTCTTCCCCAGGTGTACCCTCTCCAGACCACTGCCCCATCCATCCAGAGGGCTTCGAGGTCTCCTCTGCCCACCTGGTCCCCATGAAAGACTTTGGCCTTGGCTGGGAAGATCCTTCTTGGAGACAGAGATGGGCACTGCCCACCCACCCTCCATTCCTTCCACCTCTGTGGAGTCTTGTCTGAAACCCTGAGGCTTCTTGTACAAAAGGGAGTTGACAATTATTCATACATTCATTCAAATACTTCCAGGTGCTGGGCGGAGGCTAGAGATCCCAGAAGCAAGATTTTCCTTGTCCCCCAGGGCAAACTACCAGATTAGACACCCAGTGAGATAGGAGCTTTGATGGCAGTCAAGAAGAGGTCTATGGGAGCCCGTCACCTTGCGTGGGGGAGTCAGGGAAGGCTTCTTGGAGGAGGTGGGGTGGGGACAGGGACAAACAGGAACTGTTCCATTAAGGAAGAATAGAATTGCAAAGGTTTGCAGGCTCTTGTGGGATAGATCTGGAGATGTGGACTGTGTTCTGGTTGAGTGTGGCTGCAGTGGAGGGTTTAAGGGGGAATGTATAAGCAGAAGCATCATTCTTTCAGTGGATCAGTGGATCACTATATCACTAATGTGCCAGGCATTCATTCTACTTGGGAGGACAGTGGGGCCAGAACCCAAAGGAGTTGGGACTTTTCCTGGAGGAAACTGGGAGCTATTAAAGAGTTCTAAGCCAGAGAGTGACATAACCAGATTTGCATTTTAGAGAGATCACTTTGTTGCCTTGTGGGAAATGGGCTGGAGGGGCAAGAGTGGAAGCCATGCCAGTTAGGATGCTGTTGGCACCAGTCCAGGCAAGAGATGATGGTGGCTTGGCAGGGGGATAGGGTGCAGAGGGCGAGATGGATGGATTTCAGAGAACGGACAGGATTTGCCAGTGTGTTTGGTGTGGCTGGTGAGGGTCTCGGGGGGTCAAGGATGATTACAAGTGTCCCTTTGCGCAGCTAGGGGGTGGGTGGAACCCTTCCCTGAGCTAGGGAACAAAGCAGGAGCAGTGACACCACCCCCACTCCCTGTTCCCCAGCGGGCTGCTCACAGAGGTGGGCAGGCAGAACCCAGGTCTCCGGGGTGCCCCTGCCTCACCGCAGCCCTTCCGTTCTTGGGTCCGATGCTGGTACAGCTGGGAGCCCCTGAGCCAATAGTAACCGAATGGCTGCTTCTCCCTCCCCCAGATCTGAAGCCATGGGTCTCTAACTTCACCTACCCTGGAGCCCAAGATTTCTCCCAGCTCGCTCTGGATCCTTCCAGAAACCAGCTCATCGTGGGAGCCAGGTAATGAGGTACAGGAGGGTTGGGGCCAGGACTGGGGGATCAATTCTAAGCAAATTGAGTGGAGGGAATATTATTTGGCATGACCCTCTGTGGGCAGACCCTCACCCTGGGCTCCTGTTCCACCCTACCAGGCCCTCTCTGTGTCTGAATGTCAGCCCCCCAGAAAAGGAAGCAGTGGATGGGTGGGTGGGGGGAGATGGGAAGGAAGTGAACTTCAAATCTCAGCAAGCCACATTCCTCAGGGTCTGGCAGTTATTAAGGGCAGGAATGCCCGCTGGCAACCTCCTAGCCCTTGTCCCCGCCATCCTGCCAGGACCTACCTAACTGGTGTCCTCCCCATGCAGAGAAGGTGCCCAGGAGCCCCCTGCTGGCTGGCTGGCTGCCTGCACCTGGGACATGGGACACAGGCCATGTGCTTCTTTTATGAAGGACCTCACCTCCCTGTTGCCTGATATCAGTTAGCCCCACTGCCTAGGTCTGGTATTCAAGGGGTAATACACTCTAGGGAGGACTTGTAGAGACTTTACAGAGCGGAGTAGGAGGAGAGAGTCCTCACAAAATCATAGACCGTCAGCTCTGGTAGGGAAGGGAGCTTAGAGATGGTCTGTTCCAGTGGGACCAGAAGCATCAGCAGCATTGGGAAACTTGTTAGAAATCAAATTCTTGGGCCCTACCCCAGACCTGATGAGTCAGAAACTCTGGAGGTGGGGCCCAGCAACCTGTGTTTTAACAAGCGCTCCAGGTAAGCCTGATGCACACTGGAGTTTCAGAATCACTGGCCTAATCCAACTGTCCTCAATTTAAACATGAGGAAGCAGAGGCTGGAGTGGGGAAGTTGACCTTCCCAAGACCATGTAAGCAAGATGACAACAGAGTCTGGGGACGAGAACCCAGGTCCCCTAACCTCAGGGCTAGAGTTTTTTCTGCCAACCCACGTTACCACCTCCAACTGCACTGCTGTTTTTCAGAAGCTCTCCACCCCAGGGGTTCTGATTCAGCAGGTCTGGGGTGAGGGAGGATGGCCACTGGGTTGGATGCCTCCAGGTTTCACTGTGTAGCTGACCATCCTTGACTTCTGGGCTTTCCTGAGTGGCCCCACCCCTTCATTTGCCACGTGAAAAGGAGGCAAGTGGAGGACAGAGCTCTGGACCAGATGAGCTGCATTCTTGTCCTGGGTGATCTTGACCTGTGAGCCTCAGTTTCCTCATCTCTAAAGTCCGGGTTATGTGATGCCGCCAACATCACAGGACTATTAAGAAGCTGGGGCTGAATGCATTTTATTTTTTTAATTTTGAAATTAACTTATTACTTTGCATCAGTGATATGTGTTATGGGATAACATTCAGAAGGTACAAAAGTGAAATGCAGGGCCAGCCCGCTATACACCAAGCAGGACCCCTCACTGGAGGCGTGCCCTGTGGTGAGTTTGCATGTCCTCTCAAGAGTAACCTCTACATATGCAAGTATACAAGAGTGTGGACCTTATTTCCAAGCAAAGAGAATCATTGTTTTACTTTTTATGTTGAGATAATGGTAGATTTACGTGCAGTTGTAAGAAACAATACAGAGCTCTCATCCTTATATCCTTCACCCCATTGCCCCCACACAGTGGTAACATCTTGCATAACCATAACACAACACTGCAGTCAGGAAGCTGACATTAATGCCATCCTTCCGCCTGATTCAGAGTCCACCAGCTTTACATATGTAGTTTTTAGACTCCTGATGCCTTTGAAATAAGTAAGACAGAGAAAGACAAACACCGAATGTTATCATTTATATGTGGAATCTAAAAAATAAAACAAACGAATTAATAGAGCAAAACAGAAACATACTCACAGATAAAGAGAACAAACTACTGTTTACCAGTGGGGAGAGCAAAGGAGGGGGGTGAGATAGGAGTAGGGGATTAAGAGAAACTATTATCTATAGAATAAATAGGCCACAAGAATAAACTGTGCAGCACAGGGAAATAAAGCCAATATTTTATAATAACTTTAAATGGAGTATAAGCTATAAAAATACTGAATCACTATGTTGTACACCTGAAACTACTGTAATATTGTAAATCAACTAGACAATAAATAAATAAATAATTAAAAAAGCAAAGCTCCTGGTGCCTTTGCTCTGAACCTTATGGAAGCATTTTGAAAGCTGCCATTCATTCTGCACCTGCCATGTGCCAGGCACTATTTTATGTACCAAATGTGTAGTAAAACATCTAAAACGTGTAGTAAATCAGGCACGCAATAAGTTGTGTAATCTTCACAGTAACCCCAGGCAGTAGGTTCTATGATTATCCCCCTTGTATGGACCAGGAAACTGAAAGCAGGAGGGTTAAGTCACCTGCCTGCATGCACACTGCTCTTCCTGATACTCTTCTTCCCCCACATGGGGTGAGGGGAGCCATACCTTTGCCTGGGTCCTTGAGCCTGGCTGAGCCCACAGAGAACCAGGGGAGAACCTGGACTGGGTCCCTTGTACTCCTTACAGAAAATGAAGTGGGTCCTCAGCTTCTTCCTTCTCCCCCTTTCTCTTGGAGCTTCTTTCCTTCCTCCTTCTCTTCTCCCTGACATGTTCCCCCTTCTCTGCGACCCCCTGGGCCTCTGGAATTCAGGCTAGGGAAATTTTTTATTCATTTATACCCCGCCTTGTTGCGTAAGGGGTTTAGGATGGGTCGGGCTTCAGAGATTTCTCTCTGTTCTTATCTCCCAGAGAAGCAGACTTCGATGTTGTGATGAATGATTTTTGGTGAGATAAAAATGAATAAAGTGATGCAATGTTTCCCCTAAGTTTTTAAAGCTGTGAGCAGATACCTGTGTTACCTGGGCAGACAGCTGGGGCAGAGCCTTAAGCTGGAGCCCATCCGTCCCCAGGCTGGGAGGGTGGGGGCAGAGGAGGGGCCTGGGGAGGGACCTCAGAGGCCTGGAGCCAAAGTCCCCTAGTGAGGCCCCCCAGGACGGAAAAGCAGCCGAGTGGGTCCTGGACCCAGAGCCAGAGATGTCTCCTCAGGCCCCCGGATTCATGCAGCAGGGCCTCCCCCTCTCTCTCTGGCCCGCTCTACAACCTTTCCCCTCATTTCTCAGCACAGCTAAGGTAGGCCAGAACTTTCTAAAGCGATCATTCCTGAAAACTTCAGGAACCAAGAGGAGTGGCCAGAAGAAGATGTAAGAAGGAAAGAAAATTCTTAGGGAAAACCCAAACTTTACATCTGTTTGACATTACTAAAGCCTTTCAACATGCGTCACACCATTCCTCTGTCTCCACGGCCCTATGAAATGAGAATGACAGGCATTAGTTTCTCCATTTTACAGATGCGGACAGTGAGCCCCTCAGAAGGCCCCCAGCAAGTGGCTGAGCTGGAATTCTCCCTGCCTCTGCCACAGGGGCTACTCTGAACCTGCAATCACTTTCATGTGGCTCTCTGACCTGGGGGTCCTGCCACGCTCTGAGTCCACGCATAGGGCCTTGTGGCTCCAGAGTCCGTGCAAAGCAGTTTCAGCAGCGCCTGACACCATAAGCGCTCAGTAAGTGGGCGATAGTCATAGTAGTTATGGTATCATCATTATTATTATTTAAGGTTTTTTTTTTTTAATTAAGACTTTATTTATTATATATATATATTTTTTGCGATACGCGGGCCTCTCACTGCTGTGGCTTCTCCCGTTGCGGAGCACAGGCTCCGGACGTGCAGGCTCAGTGGCCATGGCTCACGGGTCCAGCCACTCGGCGGCATGTGGGATCTTCCCGGACTGGGGCACGAACCCGTGTCCCCTCCCCTGCATCGGCAGGTGGACTCTCAACCACTGCGCCACCAGGGAAGCCCAGGACTTTATTTTTTTAGAGCAGTTTTAGGTTGGCAGCAAACTTGACAGAAAGGTACGGAGAGTTCCCATAGACACCCCCGCCCCACACAGGTCCAGCTTCCCTCACCACCAGTAGCCTCCACCTCAGGTGCATTTGTTACCATTGATGAACCTACACTGATGCATCATCATCACCCAAAGCCCAGAGTTGACCTTAAGGTTCACTCTTGGTGGTGTACATTCTGTGGGTCTGGACAAATGTACAATATCATGTATGCATCATTAGGGTAACATACCTAGTAGTTTCACTGCCCTAAAAATCCCCTGTGCTCTGCCTGTTCATCCCCGCCGCCACCCCACCCCCTGGCAACCGCTGATCGTTTTAATGTCTCCATAGTTCTGCCTTTTCCCAGAATATCATATAATGAAATCATACAGCATATAACCTTTCCAAATTGGCTTTTTTCACTTAGTAATATGTATTTAAGCTTCCCCTACGTCTTTCCATGGCTTGATAGCTCATCTCTTTTTAACACTGAATAATATTCCATTGTCTGGATGCACCACAGTTTACCCACGCAACTACTGAAGGACATTTTGGTTGCTTCCAAGTTCTGGCAATTATGAATAAAGCTGTTATAAACATCCGTGTGCAGGTTTTTGTGTGGATATAAGTTTCCTTATTTAAGGTTTTCGAGCAGCCGGCTGATATGATGAAAGCAGTGTTTGAGGAGGAGGAATCTGGCAGCCCCGTGCAGGTGGCGATGTGGAGGAGAGGAAGCACGAGGTGGCAGAGGGGCCGTTTGGGCAAGAGGAGAGAGGCTGGGCCAGGGAGCTGGCCGTGGAAAGGTCAGGCCCAGAGTCACTGACCGCAGGAGGGAGTGCGGGAGATGAGGAAGCAGACAGGACTCCAGGGGCCCAGGGCGTGGAGCCAGGACAGATGGCTGGCCTGTCTGAGGAGGGGAAGTGGGTCAGGGAGGTAGTCGAGGGAAGGAGGAAGATGACCTGCCTGAGTCCCCACAAGAGCTCCATGAGGCTTTATGTTGAACAGAAACAGTTTCCATGGTTGGGAAAGGGGTGTGGGAGGCTCTGCCCTGGGCCTGCTGGGATGGCGGGGAACAGAGACAGCGTGGGCTTTGGGAGCAGATGCATCTGGGTTTCAATCCCACCTCCTGCACTTACTATCTCTGTGATTTGGGCCATTTACCCAAACTGTTTCCTCATCTGTAAAATGGAGTTTTCTCTCTACTCCCGGCGTGGCAGTGCAGATTAAATGAGCAAATGGAGGTGAAGCTCTCCCTGGGGTCGGCCCACCGTCAGCCGTCTGCAGTCGGCACCCAGTCCTGGCTCCCCATGAGGGAGACCTACCTGCAGAACCAGCCTGACTGTCCCTGGAGACCTACATGCAGAACCAGCCTGACTTACCATCTCTGTTTCTGTTTTCACAGGAACTACCTCTTCAGACTCAGCCTTGCCAATGTCTCCCTCCTTCAGGTACATTTGCTTCCCTTCCCTGTAATTTCCCTGGTATTTGGGGGCTGGGGCCAGGGCAGCACAAGGAGTGAGATTCAGAATTCAACCCCCAGCGTTGAAAACAGGAGCCCTGTGTTCTTTTCACTGGCTGTGGACTCACACCGGCGGTCGGGGTAATGGCTGGGAAGATATTTGGAAGTGGGGGCGTGGCCACAGAAACATGGGGGCACACGCAGGGCTCCTGCGTTGTGAGGACAGGAGGTAGGTGCTCCTGTTTGCCTGGACTGAGGGGTCCCAGGACGCAGGATTTTCACTAGAACCAGTACAGTACTGGGCAAACTGGAACGGCTGGTCATGCTAAGTCCAGCTGCTAAATCCACAGGAGGGTCTCTGGGTTTGGGCCTCAAGGGAAAGGCTGACCCTGGTTCCTTTCTTAGCCTGGCCTGAGTGATACCATTGTAGCTCAGCATTTTCACTGAGCTGCGACTGATTTGTTATCTGCTGCCAAGAAGGACTCCCCCAGCATAATTCCCTAAGTGCTTTGGGAGGCACTTTGATGGGACTCCTTGATCCAGAACATTTATCCCAGATTGAGAAACAGATGCCATATCATCTCTGCAGAGGCTGGACATTCTAGAGAAAGGAATGCCATCTCTTTGTCAATGAGGGGAGGGCCTCAGTTCCCGTGTCCAGGGGAGGCTTGCTGGTCTCCAGTGTTCAAGTGTTCCTTGAGCACTTGCTGTGTATCAAAAGTGAGCTGGGGGAGGAGGAGCTATAAGACAAGCGGAGTCTCTGGCCGCTAGGGCTCACAGCACAGCCAGGAAAAGATGATGAGTGATACACAGAACCTAATTAGAGAATGGTACAAGGAGTTAGTCAGGGCCTGGGCTATTTGGTATAGTGTTTCACTACAAAGGGCAGTTGGGAAAGGGGAGACCTCCTTGGTGAGCTAGTGTGACCCTCTGGTCTAGTTTCTTCTAGCTGCACCTGGGTCTAGACCCCCAGGGGCCATTGCAGCCGGTGGCCACAGAGGAGGTGCTCCACAGGGAGCAGAAAAGGTGTGACCATCCGAAAGGAGGAGCCAGGAAGAACTAAGGGAAATTGAAAAGAAATTCCATTCATCCATTTTTAATAAACATTAATAAACATTAACAAACATTTATGGAATACCTACTATATGCTGGGTCCAGTCCCAGGCATGGTACTAGGCATTTGAGATCCCAAGGTGAATCGGGCTCTGTCCCTTGCCTGAAGGAGCAAGCACATAAGAGATCATAAATGATTCCCTTTCCTGGATGGGACATGTTCCTGGGGCCTAGGCTGCAGCAAGGTGGAGTAAATTCCCAGAGGCAGCATCTCATGTCCTGCCGGCTTGGTCGGTCACAAGCAGCCCAGCCAGAGCCTAGTTTCCAAGTGACTTCCATGGGAAATGAAGCCAGGATGCCAAACCCTGCAGGTCAGGGCCTGGGGGCAGCCAGTGCAAAGATGGTCCAAAGTGGGTGGGAGGAAGTGGATCCAAGGGTCCTGCCTTATGCTCAGGAGGCAGTTGGCTTTTTATTAAGTTCCCATGGTCTGCAAATGAAAGTCTTCTGGGAACAGTAAAGTGGCCAAAGTGGGGAAAGAGAGACAGATGCACAGAAATAATGGCAGTGCTGTGGGAAGCATGTAAGAAGGGGTGCATGCCCTGTGCCAGGTGCCCAGAGGCATGAGGAACCCCCCGTGTCTGAAAAGTCTTCCCAGAGAGCTGCCCTTGGGCAGCAGTTTGAAGGATGGGGGTTGGCCAGGCAGCTAAGGAGGAGACAAGGTGTGAAATAGCATGGAGCGCTGAGGGGGGCAGTGTGGCAGGATCATGGGGGTGGTAGTGGGATAAAGGTAGGAGATGAGGCCCAGGAAGAGAAAGAGGCTACATCACAGAGGGTCTTCATGGCTGAGCAGAGGGGTCCATATTTTATTTTGACGGCAAAGAGGTATAAGCCAAGAAGTGGCATGAACAGATTTGGTGTTCAGATCACCTAGCCCAATGAAGAGAATGGATTAGCAGAGGAACTGGTTAGGAGAAACGGCAATAATCCAGGTGATTGATGGGGAGAATTGAACTAAGGCAGCAGAGTGGGGATGGAGAGAAGAAGGGAAATGATCTTCAGGTGGCAGAATCATACAGCGTCACAGCATCACACGGCTCCACAGAGCACCAGGCACATTGTCTTCTGTGTGAAGGTGACCCCTAGAGTTGGGAAGGTGGCAGCCCTGGAGGGCTTAGCGAAGGCTTGGACTACAGTGGTGCCATCTAGGTTTCTGGCTTGCAGAGCTGGGTAGCATAAATCAAGATGGGACTGGAGCTAGCCTGACTCTAGACACTGGTTCTCCCTTGGTTGCCCACTAGAATCACCAGAGGAGCTTTAAAAAGCACTGATGGGGGCTTCTCTGGTGGCGCAGTGGTTGAGAGTCCGCCTGCCGATGCAGGGGGATACGGGTTCGTGCCCCGGTCCGGGAAGATCCCACATGCCGCGGAGCGGCTGGGCCTGTGAGACATGGCCGCTGAGCCTGCGCGTCCGGAGCCTGTGCTCCGCAACGGGAGAGGCCACAACAGTGAGAGGCCCGCGTACCGCAAAAAAAAAAAAAAAAAAAAAAAAAAAAGCACTGATGCCTAAGAGGTTCTCTTCTAGGGTACAGCCGGGCAATAGGATTTTTAAAGGCTCCCAGGTGATTCCTTTGTGCAACCAGATATAGGAACCACTGCTCTAGGATGTTAAGGCCTTTTGTGTAGATGCTGCCCAACTGGTTCGGCTTCCCCAGGTGTCCTTGACAGTTGACCTGCAGGTCCCGGGTCCCGTACCTTACCAGATGTTAGGACCCTCCGGCTTGATGCTGAGGCCTGGCGTTTGGTTCATTCTGCTCTGTGTGGATCTGGTCTCAGCCATGGGAAGGTACCTTCTGCCAGCCCTATCACTCATGATTGAGGCAGGGGCTGGGCCTCTGGGGCTTTTCTGAAGGCTTGCAGACCAGCCACAGCTGCACCAGGAATTGGTTTTACCACCTTCCCATGGTGTCTCTTAGGGCCTGACTCCAGGAGTTCAGATCGGATTCTTTGTAACAGAACTAAGGAGATAAATAAATACAATTCATGTTCACATCCCCACCTCTCCACCATAGGGGGAACCACCTAGCCACAAAGAGGAGGGAACGAGAGAGAAGTTAGAGCGGGCTGTCCAGCATCCCCTCGACCAGGCAGGAGGCCGACCTCAGCCTCTGGTCTCCTGGTTTGTCCTCTGATGAGAAAGCCCTGCCTTTTGACCATGAAAGCTGGACTTCATTTAGCGCTCCTCCATTGCCCTGTCTGGGGCTTTGGGTTCCTGTTTATAAGTTTGCAGTCCACAGCATCTGCTATCACAATTGGCTCACAGCAACTAAGTGCTAAAAATGAACTGCACCCCTTTGCTGAAAAGAGGAGACAGGGTCAAGGCCTCCCCGCTCCCCAGCCCAGCTTCCTTTACTCTCCGTCTTGCCTGGTGCACACACGCAGTTATAAATCTCCATTACAGACAACTCATCCTCCCATGTGGCCCCAGGGTATGATTTAACCAAACTTAAACCTCAGTGCTTTATTGATAGTTTAAATAATTAACATCCCTTAAAGAAAAATCTAAATGCAAACAGTTTATGCAAACCAGTGTCCATTAAAAGGACTTCTAAGTACCTAACCCCTGTTAAACAATTTGTGTAAACTACTCTTCCTTAAGGAAAATAGAGAAACCCAGCTTCCTTCTCAAGTCTCTAAACAACAAGGGAGGAGGGATGCAAGTAGCAGCAGAGGGGGCAGAGTGCGTGCGTGCCTGCGTGTGTGTGCACACGCCCGTGCTTGCGGAAGGGAAGGGGAAACCAAATCAGCTCACCAGTGATTGTTATTTATCACTGTAACTTAATAAACTGGTGTGGGAAAGAAAAGGTGGCGAGTGGTTGACGGTGTCAGGGGGCTGCTGAATGAATGATAAGCTTACTTGGATTGGTCAGTCGGGAGCTCATGAGCCACCTGTACCACAGCAGTTCCAGAGGATGACATGGCTGGAGGCCTAATTGCAATGGATTTATGATCTTGGGCTGCCACATGTCCTGCATGTGCAGACATGGGGACCGTTCTGCACATATGCATCAGGATGCACATGGGGCTTTGTTTGCGCCTGGGCAGATGGTGAGGCTGATCCTGAGCACTCTTCTAGTTGTCTCCACATTGTCCAAACTAAGCTGGCAGCTCCATAGATTTTTGAAATCTAAACTCTGATGAGTGGTGGACTTAATGCTCAGCTGTTTTAATGTTCAGCCATCGCCTCTGGTGTCCAGGGGAGCTGCTGAGTCTATAAGGAGATTATCCAATTCCTGGCTGTCTCAACTGCTTTCCCCATACCAGAAAACCATGCAGTTTCTCTTTACTAGAGATTGCCATCCTGGAATGTCTGGGACAGTCCTAGTTTAAGGCATTCTGCATGGCCGATTGATCGTACACATCTTACCTCCACTCCTTCACAAAATTCACTAAAAGGACAGTGAGAAATTTTAAAAGTTACACATCTGCAATGACAGAGAGAACAAAAGAGATGTCAGTAGAGAAGAGATTAAATGTATTCTGGGAAGGTGGAAAATGGAGGGAGCAAATCATAACCAATTTAGTAGAGCAGAACAGTTTACAGAGGGAGATATGGCAGAGAAGCATGATGACTCCCCAGAAGGCCTCAGAAATTGGGGTGTTGGATATTGTGGAATGTGAGGATGAGGTACAAGGCTAAAAGGGGGAAATGGTTGAAATTATCTAAATTGAGAGGTCAGAACCCAGATCTCCTGTCCCATCCCACACAGTGATCCCTTCCTCCATTTACCCCTCCCCCAATAAAGGGAGATTAAGACCCTTTTTTTCATTAAAAAAATTTTTTTATTGAAGTGTAGTTGATTTGCAAAGTTGTGCTAATTTCTTCTGTGCAGCAAAGTGACTCAGTTATACATATATACATACTTTTTCATATTCCTTTCCATTTTGTTTTGTCACAGGATATTGAATATAGTTCCCTGTGCTATACAGTAGGACCTTGTTGTTTATCCATCCTGTATATAATAGTTTGCCTCTGCTAATCCCAAACTCCCATTCCTTCCCTCCCCTCCCCCCCTCCCCCTTGGCAACCACAACTCTATTCTCTTATGTCTGTGAGTCGTTCTGTATTGTATATATGTTCATTTGTGCCGTATTTTAGATTCCACATATAAGTGATATCATATGGTATTTGTCTTTCTCTTTCTGACTTACTTTGCTCATTATGCTAATCTCTAGGTTCATCCATGTTGCTGCAAATGGCATTATTTCATTCTTTTTGATGGCTGAGTAACGTTCCATCGTCTATATATGCCACATCTTCTTTATTCATTCATCTGTTGTTGGACATTTAGGTTGTTTCCATGTCTTGGCTATTGTAAATAGTGCTGCTGTGAACATAGGGGTGCATGTATCTTCTTGAATTATACTTTTTTTTTTTTTTTTTCTTTTTGTGGTATGTGGGCCTCTCACTGTTGTGGCCTCTCCCGTTGCGGAGCACAGGCTCCGGAAGCGCAGGCCCAGCGGCCATGGCTCACGGGCCCAGCCGCTCCGCGGCATATGGGATCCTCCCAGACCGGGGCACGAACCCGTATCCCCTGCATCGGCAGGCGGACTCTTAACCACTGCGCCACCAGGGAGGCCCTTGAATTATACTTTTGTCTGGGTATACACCCAGGAGTGGAATTGCTGGATCATATGGCAACTCTAGTTTTAGTTTTCTGAGGAACCTCCATACATTTTCCATAGCTGCTGCACCAGTTTACATTCCCACCAACAGTGTAAGAGTATTCCCTGTTCTCCACACCCTCTCCAGCATTTGTTATTTATAAACTTTTTAATGATGGCCATTCTGACAGGTGTGAGCTGGTACCTTGTTGTAGTTTTGATTTGCATTTCTCTAATAATTAGCAATACTGAGCATCTTTTGATGTGCCTATTGGCCATCTGTATGTCTTCTTTGGAGAAACGTCTATTTAGGTCTTCTGCCCATTTTTCAATTGGGTTGTTTGGGGTTTTTTTGTTGTTGAGTTGCATGAGCTGTTTGTATATTTTGGAAATTAAGCCCTCGTTGGTCACATCATTTGCAAATATTTTCTCCCAGTCCGTAGGTTGTCTTTTCATTTTGTTTGTGGTTTCCTTTGCTGTGCAAAAGCTTGTAAGTTAGAGTAGGTCCCATTTGTTTATTTTTGTTTTTACTTCTATTGCCTTTGGAGACTGACCTAAGAAAACATTGGTACAGTTTATGTCAGAGAATGTTTTGCCTATGCTCTCTTCTAGGAGTTTTATGGTGTCATATCTTATGTTTAAGTCTTTAAGCTGTTTTGAGTTTATTTTTGTGCATGGTGTAAGGGTGTCTTCTAACTTCATTGATTTGCATGCAGCTGTCCAACTTCCCCAGCACGACTTGCTGAAGAGACTTTTTTCCCATTTTATATTCTTGCCTCCTTTGTCAAAGATTAGTTGACCCTATGGTGTGGGTTTTTTTCTGGCCTCTCTATTCTGTTCCACTTATCCATCTGTCTGTTTTTGTGCCAATACCACATTGTTTTGATTACTGTAGCTTTGTAGTATTGTCTGAAGTCTGGGAGGGTTATGCCTCCTGCTTTAAGACCCTTTCTTTAAAGACCCAACTGGTGAGCCTCCAAATTTGGAGACTCCACGAAAGGTGAAATCGCACTGATGGGGTACGGGGCTAGAACAATATTTCTTTTTCTCTCTTTGTGCAATTTATTTATTGAAGAAAACTGGTCATTTGTCCTATAGTGTTTCCCACAATCCTGACTTTGCTGATTGTAATCCAAATGGTACAATTTAATGTATTCCTCTGTTCCCTGTATCATCTGTGAATTGATTGTTAGATTTAAAAACTTTATTTAGTTTAGATTCTGGCAAGATTACTTCAGAGGTGTTATTGTGTACTTTTTTAGGTGGTACATAGTATCTGATTTTCTCTGTTTTTTTTTTTTTTTTAATGTTAGCAGCCATTGATGATTGTTTCCCACATCCATTAATTCTTTAGGTGTTACAGTATATTAGCCGGACTACTTCTACAAGGAGAAACTTCTCTTCATCTCCTATTTGATTACCCAACGATACAGTCATATAGAAAAGGCAGGATAAATATTTGATACTCTGTCTTTATTCACCAGTTTTCAAATAATGAACTGGCTTGGATGTATCTGTCAATGATGATCATTTAATTTAATTTTATTATTATTATTATTATTATTACAGACTCATGGCTTTAAACATCGTGGGTGTTGCAACCCATTGCAGTTATCTCTCATGACTATCCCATCTTTCTCCAGTAAGGGGCCTCTTCAAATTGGCTCCTGGGCCTGTGACACTATGACCCTAGTGGTCTTTGCTTCCTTACTATTTGGTGTGAGGAGATATTCTAGGCTCACCTTGTACATTTCCTGCCCCAGACCTAGAATTAGTCGTTTCTCCAAGAAACCTTGGCTCCTTTCAGTGGGAAATGGTTAGTGATTTATTTTTAAATATAAATAGCCCAAAATCACCAGACATTTGAGGAAAGCCTCTACAGTGAAAGAGAAAGATCAAAACAAACAAGCAAACAGAATGAAGGAAGCTGTAAGAAACAGGGACAATGCAAGACATACAAGAAAACACTTTGTAAATTAATTTTAAAAACTAATTAGAATCTTCTGAGATATAAGAATATATTTTGTTTATAAAACATTAAATTAAAAATGAAGATTTAAAAAGTGATTGGGGAAATAAAAATTGAATGGAAGGATTAGAAGATAAAGTTGAAGAAATATCTCTCAGAAATTAGAACAACGACAAAAAAAAGAAATGAAAAACAGGAGAGAAATAACAGAAAACTAGAGGATCAATACACAAGGGCCAACAGTGGATTGGATTAATAAGAGTTACAAAAAAGAGAACAGAGAAAAAAAATGAGGAAGAAATTATGGATGAAATAACATAAGAAAATTTGCCAAAATAGAGGATGAGTCTTCACATTGAAAGGGCTGACTGAGTTCCCAAAAGAGACCCTGCACTAAGGCACATCAGTGTGAATTTCAGGATACTGTTATCAAAGGTGATTCTAAAAGCTTCTAGCTTTTTTTTCTAAAGAGAAAAAGAAAAAGACAACGATCACTACAAAAGATTGGGAATAAGAATTACACCAGACTTCTCAGTAGCAACACTGGAATCTAGAAGACAATGGAGGAATAAATCCCTTTACAATTCTGAGTGAAAATTATTTTCAACTTAGAATTCTATACCAAAATGATCAATCAAGTATGAAGATAGAATGAATCAGACATGCAAGAATTTTAAAAAATTGATCTACCATGTTCCTTTTCATAGGAAGATACTGGAGATGTGTTCTACCAAAATAAGCAAGTAATTCAAGAAAGGGGAAACACAGGATTCAGCAAACAGGAGAGGAGTGGAGGTAAGTCCCAGGTTAACAGCCAAACAGGAGACCTCAAGAGCAACCAGGTCATACTGGCAGGAGGCTGGCAGGAGGAAGAGAATGGGAATTAATAGGGTATCTGAACCATTTGTGTATACAGTTAGCAGATGATATTGAGAGGGACTGTTGGGCATTAGGGAAAAATCAGTGATAGGTATGTTGTAAAACAAGCCAATGAAGAAAATCAAGACAATTATTCAGTCCAGGAAAAACAAAAAGTTGGTCAAGAAAGGATACCTCATCAGAATAGGCATATTTCATTGATTCTCAGAGGCATATGTTTTCACATTTTACTGAGTCTGAAGTCAGGCCATGTCTTTCTGTCGAAGGCATCTTACAGTCACCATTGGCCAGACCACAGTCCTGATGGAGATGTCTCTACCTGTGAAGGTGTGAACTTGGTCATTATTCCTGGTGTTCTCACCCAGCAACAGCCACCCATTGATATCTCAGCCCACAAACCATTTTAGGATCATATGAGGAGGGACTAGGAGTCCTGGTTTGTCAGAAAACCTTCTGTGGACACCTGCTGGTAAGATCAAGAAGGTGCCAGCATCCAACCTGCAGAATGGGGGCAATGACTTGGAAGAAAATTCTGGAAACCAGAGGGAATACTCTTGAAGAATTGCTGCATCACTGGCTTCCTGGGTGGTTCAAAAAATGATAGTCTAAAATAAGCAAACAAACAAAACAACAGAAAATGAGCACTGATGACAATAGAAAAGTGATTCAGAAGTGATGAACTCTGAATTCAGAGAAAGTTTAAGAATATTTAATTAATTTTGCTTACATTTTTCTTTTTTGTGTGCACAAGATTAATATATGATTAAATATATATCTAAATAAGAGAACTTCCAATAAGCTTACTTTAAAATTTTAAGTAATAAAGGAGTTCGGCAGTATGTTTTCTTTCTTCATGGTTCCTATTATGATAGATGGTGTCTTACATTCAGTGAAATCTGGGGTTCTAGTTGGTAGCAGTGAACAATTTTCACACATTCACAATAAAGTAAATACCGGTGTTGATCTTAAAGTATTAAATGATTATATTAAAATATTAAATAATTAATATTACATAATTATAATGGGAGGACAGGGAGAGGGGAAATGTATGTGTGCTTTGGGGTGGGGGAGAATGGGGATGGGTAAGTGGAAAAAAATCTTCACCTCCGTAACAGGAAGTCAGAAGATGAAGTCTGAGATTGACAGTTTTTTTTTTTTTTTTTTTTTTTTGCGGTACGCGGGGCTCTCACTGTTGCGGCCTCTCCCGTTGCGGAGCACAGGCTCTGGACACGCAGGCTCAGCGGCCATGGCTCACGGGCCCAGCCTCTCTGCGGCATGTGGGATCTTCCCGGACCGGGGCACGAACCTATGTCCCCTGCATCGGCAGGCGGACTCTCAACCACTGCGCCACCAGGGAAGCCCATGACACATGTTTTTGAGAAATTGGATTTAAAAAAAACACATACAGAAAAATAGCTAAAGGAGTCTAAAGTAGTTTCCTTGGGAAATGGAGTTGGGGTGTGAGAAGAGTCGGTTGCTGGGGGCTTCTTAAATTACTTTTTCATACTATTTAACTTTTTCAACTCTGCTCATCATTATTTTGTTTTTTTTTTTTTTTTTTTTGCGGTATATGGGCCTCTCACGGTTGTGGCCTCTCCCGTTGCGGAGCACAGGCTCCGGACTCACAGGCCCAACGGCCATGGCTCACGGGCCCAGCCGCTCCGCGGCATGTGGGATTTTCCCAGACCGGGGCACGAACCCGTGTCCCCTGCATCGGCAGGCGGACTCTCAACCACTGCGCCACCAGGGAAGCCCTCATCATTATTTTGATAAAAATAATTTTTAAAATAAAAATAAATAAAATGACTCAAGCCTGTTCTGTGCTGTTATCATTATAAATATACATATTCTTTTCAGGCCATATGTTCTAACTTTTGATTTGAGAAACCTACTCACTGTGAGAGGCTGCAGGATGTAACAGAGAGAGCTTAGCTCTAGTGTCAGCTCTCTGGGTTTGCATCTTGGGTTTGTTGCTTACTAGCTTTGTGACCTTGGGAAAATTGCTCACCTTCTCTGAGCTTCATTTTCCTCACCTGTAAAATGAAGAGAGGGGTGTGTCAAGTGCCTGTCCTGGTGCTCAGCTCCATGTGACTTTGTCTAACACCTTTTGATTGTACACAGCTGTCCCCGATGAGCCCCCAACCCTCACAATGGGATTCCCACCCCTTAGAAATAAGGCTGACCCCTTTAAAGTGCCCCGGTGCTCAGGGACCCCAAGGCCCCAGCAAGGCCCTTTTGTCCACACAGTCCCCCTGCAGCCACCCACTGTCCAGAGCTTTAGGCCTGGACATCTGCAGTATATGTGGGTCATTACCCTTTTCTGCCCCCAGAGGCCCTGAGTTTGCTTGTTCATATCCCTCTTTCTTCTCACATCAGGCTCAGTCTTGGAGCTGATGTGGTACTGAGTATGACAGTGGCTCCATTGTTCCTGGCCAGAAGCTCATGGCTCTGTGGCCAGATCCCAGGGGTCATTTGCCCTTCTCCAAGGTCTGGGAGCAGAGACCTGAGCTCCAGGCCTGGCATGGCAGGATGAGCCCAGCCTGGTCATCGGTCTGATGGAGGCATGACCAAACTCACCACCCAGCTCCCGAATCCAGGATCTGCAGAAGTCAGCCTTCCCACTGCCCCACCAGGCAGGTGCCCTGGGGCTGTGGGTGAGCTGCAGCCTGGACTGCAGAGAACAGCCCAGCCGCTCTGGCTCCCAGCACCTCCCGGTCCTGGAGCTCGGCAGGCAGTGACTGCACACCTAGAAGGAGCTTTGTTAGAAATTAAAAGCAGGTGGATTGTTTTTCTTTCTTTCTTTTTCTACCTTTTTTTTTTTTTTTTTGTTCGCCCATTTGGATAGAGGAGCTGCTTGCTCAGGGCTCCCTCTCCCAGGACAGGTAGGCAGTTCATGTTTATACATGTGACCCAGAAGTATATAATGAGCCACACTCCAGGGCTGACACTGCCTGGACATGAAGGGTATCACTCCTCCCTCCAGCTGCTCTTCAGTGACTGGGAGAGCTCTCAGAGAGTATACGCAGAACAGATGAAGGGGAACGGGGTTTTCTGGGTGGGGACAGCCCTCTCCTAAAGCCCTGGGCACTGGAGAACATGCAATGTCCTCTGAGTCCCTGAGTGGAAGATGTGTCCCCAAAACATGACCCCACGATAGAGCATGAGTGATACTACAGGGAAACAAGGAAGCAGCCTGTACAAAGGTGGGGCGAGGGTAGCAAGTAGGAAAGGGGAAGTCCTAGGTCCTTGAGACAGTGGGATGAAGAGGAAAAAAACACGTAGCCTTTGAACCAGGGACGTGGGTTCCAATCTCTGCTCTACCACATACCAGCGGCAAGTCATGCAGAACTTTGCAGGGTTGTAGTGGGCAGGTGAAATCGATCTCCTGTATCTAAGATTGGCCGATCTAGACTTTCCTCCCTCGAGGGACATCTGGCACATACTGGAGGCACAATTCCGATCTCCCACTCAGGGCCTGGGGTGGGAATGAAGGTCCTTGGCCACTCAAAGTTCCTTGGCTAACCTGGGGAAGGAAGGGCTGGGGAGGTCCCAGGCCGGAGCCGCGTGGGGACGATGTGGGATAAGGCGGTTTTTACTCCAGGCTTCCCCGACCCGAGCAGGTGTGGAGGGTTTTGGGCTGAGGGGGTGTCTAGGGGTAAGGAGTCTGGCAGCCCTGCCGGGTCCACGTGGATACTGTGAGAGGAACCTTACCCTGCAGGTCGTGGCTGGCCCTTTCCCAGCTCTCTGTCGTCTCCAGCCACGGCTGCTGCCTGCTCTGGCTGTGAGTGGCACAGCCGTGTGATGTCTGTGTGCTCCTCCCACAGGCCACAGAGTGGGCCTCCAACGAGGACACGCGTCGCTCCTGCCAAAGCAAAGGGAAGACCGAGGTACGTGGCCTTGGCAGCCAGGGGCCTGGCTTAGAGCCGGCGGGAGGCTTGTGGTTGTAGGGATGGAGGGGCACCGTGTGGGCACGAGGCCACCTGCATGAGAGGCCCAGCCTGGAGGAACCAGGGGCTCCTGGTGCAGGTGAGGATGCAGCCTGAGCATCTGAGTGGGCGGTGAGGCAGGGAGCCGGCCTGGGAGGGAGGTGGTGGGGAGGGGAGACATCCACAGGTGCAACCTCAGCTTCAGAGTGCGGTGGATCTAGAGCAGAGTGCTTTCGAATATTTGCGGTGCAGTGGAGTGAGGGAAAGACACCCAGCTCTGCAGCTGGAGAGCTTGTCCCTCTATTGCTTCCCCTTTCTTGCTTCAGGAGGAGTGTCAGAACTACGTGCGAGTCCTGATTGTCACTGGCCGGAAAGTGTTCATGTGTGGGACCAACGCCTTTTCCCCAGTGTGCTCCAGCAGACAGGTGAGGGCTGTGCAGCATCAGGCAGACAGAGGGGGACACCAAGAGGTTCTCTCACTCAGGCACACAGCCTTGGAATGGGGCTATCAGTTCAACACAAAAACCAAAACGAAAAGGATGCCCAGTTAGATTTGAATTTCAGGTAAAAAACAGACGGTATGTTAGTATCAGTATGTCCCAGGCAAGACTGGGGGAATCCTTACACTAAAAAATTATTCGTTGTTCATCAAAATTCAACCTCACCTTGGAGGGCCCTGACTCTTGGCACACCTTCCCCTCCATGACGGCTGCTCCCTCAGAGGGACTGTGGGGTGGGCATTGAGGAGGAGGGGGAGGGAAGCAGAGGCCTAGAGAGACCAGGGACCCAGGAGGAAACAAAACTCTGGGGTGGAAAGAACAGGCAGCCCCAGGGTCTTGGGGAAAAGCGCACCATCTCCCCATTATCCCCAGGTGGGGAACCTCAGCCGGACCGTGGAGAAGATCAACGGTGTGGCCCGCTGCCCCTACGACCCTCGCCACAACTCCACAGCCGTCATCTCCTCCCAGGGGGAGCTCTACGCAGCCACGGTCATCGACTTCTCAGGTCGGGACCCCGCCATCTACCGCAGCCTGGGCAGCAGGCCACCGCTTCGTACCGCCCAGTATAACTCCAAGTGGCTCAATGGTAAGGAGATCCAGCCCCGGGGGGCTCCCCTGGTCCTAAGCCAGCCAGCCCACCCTGACCCCCATCAGTTTCCTTCCTGCCCAGCCAGAGTGGGGCAGATGGTCACCCAAGGACCACAGCATGTTGGAGAGGGACTGTGGATGAAACCACAGATGTCCTGAGGACCCAGAGCAGGTAGTGGGCAGGCTACGAAGGGAAAGAAAGAGTTAGGAATTGATGAGGAGGAAAGGTTATGGGAAAGAAGAGATTGGAGGAGGGTGATTTGAGTTTCTTGCCTCTTGGAGTTGAATCCCTGCTTCTCCACTAACGAGCTGTGTGGCCTTGAGCAAGTACTTGACCTCTCTGTGCCACAATGGTCTCATCTGTAATATGGGGATGATCATAGTATATACCTCATAGCTTGTTAAGAGGATCAAACGGGTTAATCCATATAAAGTACTTATAACAGTGTCTGGTACACAGTGAGTGCTCAGTCATCCGTGTTAACTATTATTATAACTGCACTTTGCATTGGAGGTGGGAACAGGGTTAGAGCCCCCAGGTCACCAAGCTGGTGGGGGGTTGTCAGGATGCCCATGTGAGGCAATGGAAGTAGTCGAGTACTCCCAACTCTGCCCCCTTCCTCCCTCCTGGCCTGACCCACCCCTTGTTCCTCTTCTGCCCCCAGAGCCAAACTTTGTAGCAGCCTATGATATCGGGCTGTTCGCATACTTCTTGCTGCGGGAGAACGCGGTGGAGCATGACTGTGGACGCACCGTGTACTCTCGGGTGGCCCGCGTGTGCAAGAATGACATGGGGGGCCGGTTCCTGCTGGAGGACACTTGGACCACGTTCATGAAGGCCCGGCTCAACTGCTCCCGCCCGGGTGAGGTCCCCTTCTACTACAACGAGCTGCAGAGTGCCTTCCACCTGCCGGAGCAGGACCTCATCTACGGGGTCTTCACCACCAATGTGTGAGTCCCTGCCCTCCCCCACCCTCCCCTGGATGTCAGGAATGCGCTCTGAACTGCTTCGAAGCCTGATGGCTTTGGGCAAGTCCCTCTCTGAGCCCTTGTTTCTCTTTCTGTAAAATGGGGATTGCTGTGCCTTCTGCACTGGGTCCTCTGAGGATTTTGTGACTCGCTGCCTCCTGAGAGGTGAGCCCTTGTTCTGGGTTGCTGTGACGGGCAGGCCTAGGCCAGATATGAAGAAAGTAAAAGGAGCTGGATTGTGGCTCCAGGAAGGAACAACTTGCTGGTGATGAAAGTGAAATAGGCTGCCTTCAGTGAGGGGATGGCAGCCTCAGGAGGGTCCAGCAGCTGCCCATCGGGGGGGCTCAGAGGGGACTCTTTACCCTCCCAACCTCAGGACTCCATGATCCTGCTAAATCTAACTATCAGAGTCTTCTGGCAATCCCGACTGCCCTGGAAAACCCAAGCTGGGAATTAGAACCCTTTTTGTTTCCTAGGTGTGAGGAAGGGTAACCCCCATGGAGATCATGAGACCCTCCTTCCACAGCCTCTTCTGTGTAAAGGCTGACCCATTCAGGTGATTTTTTTTATAGAGAATGCTGAATGGGCGGCACAGACCAAGAAACACATTTGTTGTACAGCATGCTGTGCTGGGTTCTTTGTAAGGACAGAAACATATGAAGCATAGAGTGGAGTTTGCTTACCTAGGGCCCCAGATAGCAGGCATTGGATGAGGGCCAGGTTAGCTACAGGAAGGATAGTCTAAGGGGATGGACAGGGAGGAGAGTAAAGCAGGGAAGCTGGAGCAGAGAAGCCATCCAAGCCAGGGGACAGACATGCAGCACAGCCCACACAGGCCATGAGCTGACAGCGGGGACTTAGTGACCAGCCCGCTATCAGCAGCAGAAGGTGGGGACAGCCGTGAGCAAAGGGCAGGAGTCACTGCAGAGGCATCAAGGGAAAATAGCAGCATTAGTGTAGACTGCAAATTGTTTATGTATTGTGCACCTTCACCATGCCCCAGATTCTTGTCATGGTGGAGGTCAGGGGGATGGGGGACACACCAGTGAGCAAGAGCAGACCTGACTCTGCCCATAAGGACCTTACATTCTCGAGAATGGCCAGTTTTAACTGTAATAGATTCTACAGAGGGAAAGGGCAGTGTGCAGAGAAGCTGTGATCAGGGTGGAGGGTCGATGATCAGGGAAGGCTTCCTGTAGAAAGTGACATCTACAGGATGACTGGGAATCATCCTGTAGATAGGGGAGAGGAGCATTGCAGCCCGAGGGAACAACATGTACAAAGCTTGGGGTGGGAAAAAATGTTTGAGGAACTGAGGGGTGACCCGTGTGGCAGGAACCTGGCGGGTGAGGAGGCGAAAGACGGGAGAGTCAGCCGAGGGATGGGCGTGGGAGGATTATGCCCGGAAGGGCCTTTAAGGGTTTTGATCTTTATCTTAAGAGTAAGGAGACATTATTGGAGGGTTTGAAGGAGGACAGGGACTAGCTCAGATGTGCATTTTGTAACACTCACTCTGGCTGCTGTGTGGATAATGGATCAGAGGAGACCGGATGGGCTGCAGGGACAGTGCAGCATCCTGGAGGAGACAGTGGGGACTGCGACCAGGCGGAGGGGAGCGAAATGCACACATTTGGGAGAGGGACTGAGTGCAGAGAACAGCCCTGGAAACACTTGGTGTAGTGGTATCCTCTCTCCGAACTGCCCACATCAGACTCATAGAAACGTCTGAATCCATGACTGAAAGGGATCTGAGAGGTCATCTGGCTGCGGGTGGTGGGCTGCAGCATAGATGACTGGTTTGGCAACGAAGTTGTTGTTGGTTTTTCTTTTTTTTTTTTTAATAAAATAAATAAAGCAGAATCGATTGGAATAAAAATATCAGAGTATAATGTATTTAGTAAGGGTACATATTGCTTCATGAAAATTCATTGCAAATGTGTATATGTGCATGTATGTGTGTGTCCTACTGAGCTGTAATATAAAATATATTTCTTACAGTGGGCCAGGGACTAAAATGTTTGAAAACCATTGACTTTATTTGACCCTCCCACTGAATAAACGAAGGGGATGAGGAGGTAGCACAGAAGGATCCACCGGTGCTTCTCATCAGTGGGTCTTTCTTTCCCGGAGGCTTTCCACGGTGTGAAAACCATGTTTCCTCCTTCTGTGATACCCCTGTGGTGCAGAAGGCACCAGAGTCATCACAGGTGCCTAGTAAGCCTTGGAGCTGTGCCATGCTGTGATTTGACAGCTGGCCATGGGATTTAAGGGGAAGGTGCCGAGGCCTCCGGGGAAGGCAGCACGCCTCCATCTCTTGCCTTTCAGAAACAGCATTGCCGCGTCTGCTGTCTGCGCCTTCAACCTCAGTGCCATCTCTCAGGCTTTCAATGGCCCGTTTCGCTACCAGGAGAACCCCAGGGCTGCCTGGCTCCCCATCGCCAACCCCATCCCCAATTTCCAGGTACAGCTTCTCCTCCCCTTTCCCTCTCCTCACATACCACCCTCCCCCAGACTACCAGCCGCAAGCTGATTCCCAACTACTTAGTGCAACCACCAAATGTGTCCCTGCCGATCTATGCCCATCTGTGGGGTCTGCGAAGGTTCCCTAAGAGGGTGGTAACCTCAAGACTGTGGAGCAAGAAGGGGAGAGTGGGTGGGATGCAGAGCAAGGGAGCCTGCTCTGAGCCATCTCTAAATGTGACCCCTCACCTCCAGAGAGGCAGGGAGGGGGCACCTCAGCTCTACTCAGTGTAGGGAACCAGGAGAGCAGTCACAAGCTATCTGGCCAGAATTCAGGGATTTTTAGCTGGAGTTTGCTTGCAGTCTACCCAGTATGGGTACTAATGCCTGGAGGATCTCTGAGTGCCAGGAGTGGTCAGAGCCCAGCCATGGGTGGTGTGAGCATCCCCAGTGTGGAGAAGGGGAAGTAGCCATGGGACAGAGAAAACTGCAGATGGTTGATTTGCATATCCATCCAACTTCCTGACCAGGAGGCAGAATGGAGCAGGGAAAGACCTCAGGCTTTTCAGTAGTACGATCCTGACCCAGATCTAGCCCTCTCTGTGTCACCTTGGGCAAGTCACTCAACCTCCTTGAGCCTCTTTACCCTTATCTGGCACATGGGGATAATACCATCGACCTCATAGATACGTTGGAGGGTTGATATGCACCTGAGGTGGTCTGTAGAATGTAGTAGGTGCTCAGTAAATGGTAGTTGCCTTCCAGCTTTGGTTTAGAAGGCGTAAGAACCTTGAGCTGATAGGGACACGGGAGAAGGAAGGCAGGGCTTGGCCCAACGTGGGGGAGGGGCACCTACAGCGACAGCATGAAATAACAGGACACTTGTTATCCACAGTCATATGATCAGTTTCTAGATAATCCAGCCCCCCTTTCACCTTCCTTGTCCTCTTCTCCATCCCTGGTAGGTCCCTCATCCTCTGTCTTCCCGGCCTCATTTTCCCTTAGTTCCCAAAGTTGAGGCATCTTCCTGGAAGAGGGGGCAGGGCACTTAGCGGGGGATTTGGGGGGGCGGGGAGAAGGGATTGGAGAATCAGAGTCTGGGTTGCGAGGAAGGAGGGATACGGGATCGCGGCAGCCCGGCGGCTGGGCATGCGTGACCCGGTTCCCTGCCGCAGTGCGGCACCCTGCCCGAGGTGGGCCCCAACGAGAACCTGACGGAGCGAAGCCTGCAGGATGCACAGCGCCTGTTCCTGATGAGCGAGGCCGTGCAGCCGGTGACACCCGAGCCCTGTGTCACCCAGGACAGCGTGCGCTTCTCACACCTCGTGGTGGACCTTGTGCAGGCCAAGGATACGCTCTACCACGTGCTCTACATCGGCACGGGTGAGGCCGCCCCGCCCCGCCGGCGCTCGGGGTGGGAGGAGGTTGAGCGGCAGGGGCTGGGCCGCGAGGTTCCGGGGTCTTTAAGGCCACCCTGATCTGGCCCCTCCAGAGTCCGGCACCATCCTGAAGGCGCTGTCCACGACGAGCCGCAGCCTCCGCGGCTGCTACCTGGAGGAGCTGCACGTGCTGCCCCCCGGGCGCCGGGAGCCGCTGCGCAGCCTGCGCATCCTGCACAGCGCCCGCGCGCTCTTCGTGGGCTTGAGCGACGGCGTGCTGCGGGTGCCGCTGGAGAGGTGCGCCGCCTACCGCAGCCAGGGGTAAGCGGGCGCTGCGGGAAGGCGGCTGGGCGGCCGGGCGGGTGCACCTCCAGACGCAGATCCCTGCCAGTCGCGCTGGGAGCTGGAGCTTAAGAGGTGGAGCTTCAGAGTCAGGCCGTCCTGGGGTGGCATCCTGGTGCAATCTCCAGTTGTGTGCCTTTGGACAAGTCATTTAACCTCTCCGAACCTTGGTTTCCTCCTCATAAAATCTCTGCAGGGTTTTTGTGAAGGATAAGTGGGATAATCTGCCGAAACCACTTGTCACTCACCTGGGGGATATATGTGTTGAGCAAACGGTGGTGGCTGTCGTTATCCCTGTTGTCAAGCCCACAGTTAGGGCCTGGTGGCCATCTCTAGACCACTTGATTTACTCTCAGTCCCTTCAGTTCAGAGAGTGGTCTTTATCTTTGAAACCACAGCACTTGCTATGCAGATGTGAGGGCAGATAGGAGATGATACTTTGAGTCAGCCCCACGTTTGTTTCTAACTTCCCCACTTAGAAGAGGCAGAAAGGCCTGGCATGGGTGGGTTGGCGGTGAGGAAACATGTGGAGATAGGACTTTGGCTTCCCAACAGCTTCTGCAATCAGTTGCCATACCTTAGCTTCAGGTGGATTCACAAATTTGGCAATAATGACATTGACGTTTAAGGGGGAAACAAAAGCCTATTCCAAAGCCAAATGCAAATGTATCTCAGACTCCTAAGCATGTGAGGCTACCCTGAGCTGCACCCGTTCATTTTGGAGATAATTCAAAAATTGCCTTTAGCTGGCATAGCCACAGCCATGTGGGCTTCTGTGGCCTTTGCAACACAGGGACCTCCTGGCTGTGCCCATCTGTCCTCAAGATTTCGGAGACAAATGGCATCCAGGCTGCCAAGGGTTGTTTTCCAGCCCCGGTGGAGTGTGCTGGGATCTGAGCAGAGGCCTGGAGGGCCAGGGAGGAGGCTAGAAGGTCATGGTGTGACAGCGGGGAGTTGGGAGGGGGAGGCGAGTGCAGTGGGCAGATACCCAAGCTTCCCTCAGCCCCAGCACAGGGCTCCATCAGCAAAGCACCAAACATTTGCGAAGCCCCGCCATGCTCAGAGCACTTCACGGGGCTGTCGGTGTGAGAAGAGGGAGGCAAGATGAAATAGGTCTGGAACACTCTCATTTCCCTCAGGGCTCTAGATGTCTGGTTGGGGAGAGAGCCCTTGGCCTGAATCTGACATGTGGGGAGAGAATGGGGTATAATGGGAGAGACATGCATGGTGGAATTGGATATACCTGGGACTCCATCTCAGCTTCATCATCTGCCAGCTACATGATCTTGAGCAAGTTACTTACTTAACCTTTTGAGCTTTGGCTTTCTCCTGGGTAAGAGGGGGAATGTGATGAAGCAGATGGTATTTACTTTTGGCAGAGGAGTTGTAAGGATTGGGAATAATGCTCACGAAGTGCCTAGTCCAGCGAGTCATCATTGGTAGCTAGTGTCCTTATTCCTTTTTTATCTCCGCAAATGCATTTAGGGGCCCTCCAGTCTCCTGGGCTCTCTGGAGTCTCAGAATTTGTGCCGCTGAATACAGACAGCACTGCTTGGCAATGAATCATGGCATTTCCCTCTTATGTTCTTCTTTAACTGCTGTGTCATTATTAAGCTTTTCACACGTACCATGTTCTTTAAGAGGTCGTAAATCCTTGAAGGCAAGTCCAGTGTCCCAGTGTTTTTTATACTCCACCAGGGGGCCATGCCCAGCCCCAGGCACAAAGTGGCCTTCTACACATGACTGATCCTGCAGTTGATTGATTGCTTGGCCTGAGAGCAGGCTGGTGCAGGAGAGGAGTGGGGAATGGGACTGGAAAGTGGATTGAGGCCAGCTGAGAATGCCAAGGGAGCATTTTGACTTGAATCCTGTGACTGGGGGCACTGAAGTGGTCTTTGAAGGGGGGAGTGGTGTGATGGGCAGTGTGAATAGGTGTCTTACAAAGATCAGTCAGACAGTGGCGAGCAGCATTGTCTCGGGGCAGATGGTTGGCCAGCGTGAGCTGCTGTGGCTCTAGGCCAGACATGACGTGAAGGGGTCTGCAGTGGAATGAGAGCCAGGTGGAACAGCAAGGTAGACAGAGGTCAGTTCGGCTTCTGAGACTTTTGGTTTCCTGAGTTTGGGATAAGAGACCTTGATATGTACAGTGGAAACCCTGCCATAAAGCTATAGGTGGATCTAAAACGTGCAGTCTCATTACTGCAAAGTTATAAAATGACCAGAGTAAGCCCATGCTGCCAGCAAGCTGTGCGCTCCGGGAGCCTGGGAGCCAACTGCCCATCACACTATATCAGAATTTACGCTGTTGTGAGGCAGTTTGTCACGGGGTTTTACTGTGTCCCATGAGAGACATTTCCTGCTTCTTTCCTCATTCCTTCCAAAGCTGGCAGGAAGCTGAGGGTGGGTAAGCCCTCCTCTGTCCAGAATCTAGGGGCTTGTCTCCAGCACCCTCCTTTCACTCAGGCAAACCTCAGCCCCATGGGGCACGACCAGGACCCTGGCCTGACCAGAGAGACTGGTGCTCGTAGGAGGACGAGCAGAGTGAGTGAATGGCTGACTGGCTCTACAAAGCAGGTGTTTTATGCATGAAGAACTGCCCCCTTCCTCCTTCCAGCACGCCTTTCATGCTGCCCTGGAGGGAGGGGCCCCTTATTGCCAGCTTATCCCAACCTCCCTCCCTGGCAGGGGGTCTTTGCCCTGTTCCACTACCATCTTAAGTAATGGTCACTTGCTCCCAAGCTCCACCCTGGACAGCTCCCATTGTGAAACTCTTGCTACGCGGTGCTGGAATCCGCCTGCTTGCACATTCCACCATCCATCTCTGCCCTGCTTTGGGGTCCATGAAATGAACCTGTTGCCTTTTGTAATGGCTGCTTGAGACACTGCAGTAAAAAAGACATGATGATATATTATTGGTCTGTTGGCTGCTTTTATGAAAGGACCTCTAAACTGCCACCCACTCCTATAGTCAGAGACATACTTTCACTCTCCTCTGCTTGGAGCTTTAATTTTCTTAAGAACATTCTCTGCTCTGGAAGCTCTGGAGTGGCCTTTGGCCAAAAGCAGCAAATGTGGACAAGAAAAGAGCTCAGGCTCTGGTGCCAGGGGAGTCTCGCCAGTCCCCTCAGGCGGCCAGGACTGGGGCAGGGCAGGGAAGGCGTGTCCATGGAGAATCTGGTCTCTTTCTTCTCTGGGAGAATTGAGAGCAGGAGAGGCTGAGGGCAAGGGATCCTGAGTGAGGGGCTGGGGCCAGCATCCACTCTGTGTTTTTCTTCACTCTTTTCTTATCCTGTCATGGATTGGAAAGACGAGGCACTTCATCTCTTGGCTTGAGAACCCTGACAAAAGTGGCCCTAGAACAGCAGTTCTAATGCTGTTCATTGCAGTCACCTGAGGAGTGTTTCAAAGACTCTCGTGCCTGGGCTTACTCCAGTCCAGCAGGCCCAGAAATAGGAGGGGTTTTTGTTTTGTTTGCTTAAGCTTTTTAAAAGATCCCCAGGAGATTCTAATTTGTTGTCAAGACTGGGAACAACTGTTCTAGAACTGGTTAGGCCCTAGATGAAAGAAGTAGCATGAGGCAAATTGCATTCCTCCAGAATCTTCTGTTTTTATCTTGTGTAAATCAATTCAAATTACCTGCTCTCATCCATTCTCTCTACTGGCAGACATTTGTTTTTGATGGATAGAATCGTATATATGTATGTATGTATGTATGTATGATTATTATTAATCACTCGTCATGGCTAGTTTTTTTAAAACTATTTAATCTATGTTGCTTATAAAGTGCCATATCAGTGCTTCTAGAGTTTGATGCCCATTTCTGAGAACTGAGGGAAATACACTCAGGAGTGGGCTTTACTGAGTTCTGATTGGCTGAATCTGCTAGCAGCAAATTTGACCCAAATGTCAGCCAGTAAGCAAAACCTCAAAACCACAGGATGCTGAGACTACTTTTGCACATGTATTGTATTCAGTCCTATGATGTCTAGTTTGATGTATTTGCTGGCGAAAGACACCTAAATCAAACCATTGATCCCAAATGAAAATATGAGCACCCGTACATTGTATAATTCACACAAATTGTCCTTGAGAGAATAAAATGGAAACATAGTCTTGAGAAACAGATGAGTGTTCTGGATTCCCAGGTGGGCTGGGGTATGTTTACTGGGGTCCAGCGAAGCTGTCACTCACTGAAACCCCACGCATCACCTCCTTTATCGGAGGTCATGAGCGGGGGCTACTCTTCACTGCAGTGCACAGGCTTCTCATTGTGGTGGCTTCTCTTGTTGCGGAGCATGGGCTGTACGCACACAGGCTTCAGTAGTTGTGGCACGTGGGCTCAGTAGTTGTGGCTCACGGGCTCTAGAGTGCAGGCTCAGTAGTTGTAGCGCACGGGCTTAGTTGCTCCGCAGCATGTGGGATCTTCCCGGACCAGGGCTCGAACCCACGTCCCCTGCATCGGCAGGCAGACTCTCAACCACTGCGCCACCAGGGAAGCCCCACCCTCTTCTTTATAAGCTCTCTGTATAACCTCTTTTCTCTTTGGTCTGTTGAACTCACTGAAAATAAAGAACTCACCTGACAGGTGACTTTCCCTGAAGTTTCAAGAGAAAAGAAAGATTCTATCCTGAAGACACCAAAATGGGCAGCCCCTTGACTCCTTTGTGTACCCCTTTAGCACTGGGCAGCCTTGGCCCCTTTGGCCAAAGGAAAATCCCTCTGCAGACTCATGTCATCGCATGGGCTCCCCCACCCTCTTTGTCATCCAGCACCTCCTTAACCCCAAACCTCTTCTGCTTTCTAACCTCCAAATACTTCCTCACCCTCACTCTCAGTGCTCTCCTAGACCCTCTGCAGCAGGCCCACTGCTGTGGCGCAGCCAGGCCTGGCCAGAGAGGGTGGAAGTTGGCGAAAGGAGGCAGAAGGGGCCCAGCAAATCCCCTGAGGTTGGCAGTGGGCTCTCTGGGTATTGGAGGGAACTTCCTTCTGGCTCCAGAATCTGATATTCTGTTTACTTAGCAATGGACAGCAAATCCTGATTCCACAACTCCCATATTGTTTTTCCCCTCCTTGGAGTCTTACCAGTAGAGATTTAACTTTTGTTGTTGAAAATTGTAGAGGATACAGTGACTGAGTCAGAAGTAAAAAGGGAAGAGAGGAGGCTAGGTTATGAGAAGTGGGGGCTTTGGGACATGCATCAGCATGTGAACTGTTACCTCTCCTGGCTCATTTGAGATAGACCTGCCTAGGAATAATGGGGACCTGGGATGTGACCCCTGGCTCATCCCAGCCTGAGCTCATTCTTATGATGCCAATGCATTGGACTCTGGGTCCTGCCACTGAGCAGCACAAACGTGGATGCCCAGGTGACCCAGGACTATGCCCAGGTGTCCCCTGACCCTGCACCTGTGTTTTGAGGCATGGGCTCACGTTCACTCAGTGTGTGAAGTAAGACACAGCCTCCAGCTGGGAGGCAGGTGCATGAGGGGAAGAGTGGGGAGTGCATGAGGGGAAGTCTAGGTTCTAGCCCCAGCTCTGCCAAGTACAGTTTGCGTGATCTTGAGGAAACGCCTGTTCCCTTCTCTGTGACTGTTTCTTCCTTTGTACAATGAAAAGGTTGTTTTATGGATCCCAGTGATTCTCAGTCTCGCTCCCATTAGAATCACCCTCAAGCTTTTTTTTTTTTTTTTTTGCGGTATGCGGGCCTTTCACTGCTGTGGCCCCTCCTGTCGCGGAGCACAGGCTCCGGACGCTCAGGCTCAGCGGCCATGGCCCACGGGCCCAGCCGCTCCGCGGCATGTGGGATCTTCCCAGACAGGGGCACGAACCCGCATCCCCTGCATCGGCAGGCGGATTCTCAACCACTGCGCCACCAGGGAAGCCCCACCCTCAAGCTTTTAAATCCCCAGCCCACCCACCCAGAAATTCTTGTCTGGGGTGGGCCCAGGTATCAGTATTTTTTTTAAAAATCCTTTAGGGATTTCCCTGGTGGTCCAGTGGTTAAGACTCTGCACTCCCAATGCAGGGGGCCTGGGTTCAATCCCTGGACAGGGAACTAGATCCCACATGCCTCAACTAAGAGCCCGCATTCCGCAACAGAGATCTCTCACGCAATAACAAAGATCCTGCAGGCCGCAACTAAGACCCGGTTCAGCCAAATAAATAACTACTATTTTTTTTTAATGAAGGAAATTGTTTGTTAAAAGCTCCTTTAGTGATTCTAACGTGCAGCCAGGGTTGAGAACCACTGGGCCAGGTCATCTGTAAGGTCCTTTCCATCACTATAATCATAGTGTCTAGCAGGGAGGAACTACCTCTTTGGATTTCTGTTCACCACATCTTCACCTGTGGCCCTAAATGAGGACTGTGGGGCACCCAGACTCAGGGAAGGCAGTAATCTCTTGGCTAAGTGTGTGGGTTCTGGAGCACCATAGTGTGAGTCCATGGTCGGCTCTGGGTTTCCTCCATGTAACATGAAGATAATAACAGTACCTTCCTCATTGAGTTGTTGTATTGAGTTAATTCATGCTTCTAAAGTGCTTAAAACGATGCCTGGCACACAGTAAGTACTCAATGAACTTCGTTATTATTGTGGAGGACAACTGAATGAAAGAAGTGCCCAGGGCTTCCCTGGTGGTGCAGTGGTTGAGAGTCCACCTGCCGATGCAGGGCACAGGGGTTCGTGCCCCGGTCCAGGAAGATCCCACATGCCACGGAGCGGCTGGGCCCGTGAGTCATGGCCGCTGAGCCTGTGTCCGAAGCCTGTGCTCCGCAACGGGAGAGGCCACAACAGTGAGAGGCCCGCGTACCGCAAAAAAAAAAAAAAAAAAAAAAAAAGAAGTGCCCAGAGGAGAGTGTCCATGTGTATTCTTGGGATGCAGGTGATGGTGGGAGTCCAGTGGGCTTGAGTCTCTGGACCTCTGTCTGGCAGGGCATGCCTGGGGGCACGGGACCCGTACTGCGGCTGGGACGGGAAGCAGCAACGTTGCAGCACACTCGAGGACAGCTCCAACATGAGCCTCTGGACCCAGAACATCACAGCATGTCCTGTGAGAACCCTTTTGTGCCCCCCACCAGGGACCTCTTCCCCCGAATTCAGGCCATGACTCTCCATCAGTGTCCCCACAGCCCTGGGACCTTGTACCTTCCCTGTCCCTGCCTTGTGTGACAGGGTCCTGCTCCTGGTGTGTGTCTGCAGGTGCAAAATGTGACCCGGGATGGGGGCTTCGGCCCATGGTCACCATGGCAACCGTGTGAGCACTTAGATGGGGACAACTCAGGTTCTTGCCTGTGTCGGGCCCGGGCCTGTGACTCCCCTCGACCCCGCTGTGGGGGCTATGACTGCCTGGGGCCAGCCATCCACGTTGCCAACTGCTCCAGGTATGTGAGGATGCAGGGCTTGCTGGCGGTGGCCTTGGAATGGGAGAGGGGGATGGAGGGAACGGGGCATCGCCAGCCAGCTGTTTGCACTGAAGGACAGAAAACACTTCAGGGCTGTGCAGGGCACTGGACAGGTGGCTGATGTCTGAGGCAGGAAACATGAGCCCTGGGAGAGTTTCCACTCCAGTGAGAGAGAACTTTCTGCCTTGCAGTGCTCTTAATACAAAGAGGCATGGGAGTTATCCCTAGCCAGATCATATCCTCAATAAGCCTTGCAGTCCCAAACAGGAGGGACAGCATGGGATGGTGGTAGCTACCTAACCACTCTGAGCTTCTCTAAATGAGGGTTACAGTGCCCAGCCTGAAGGTTGTTGGGAGGGTTAAATGAGATCATATTAGAGAGAGAGAGAGAGAGAGAGAGAGAGAGAGAGAGAGAGCTTGCACACTGCCTACTACCTGAGGACTCCCTAAAGTGGTTAAAATAAATAACCCATAATTCTTGACACTCTTAAAATAATTTCATATACACTACATTTATTAATTTAACCATCACAACAACCTCATGGGGTAGGCATACAATCATTATCCTTACTTTAAAGATAAGAGTATGATGAGGCACAGGTTTCGGTAACTTGCCCAGCCTTAAACAGCCCGTAAGTGGTAGAGCCAAAATTTGAAAATTAGGGGCAAAGGAGACAAGAGTGGGTGGTGTCTTGAGGTTGGAGCAAAGCATGTGCAGTAGTAGAATGGGGGAGAGAGCATGGGTTTGAATACCAGGGTCTGCCAACCAACAAGGCTGAAACAAAGGCTGCAGATGGCAAAGGCCTTCTCTAGAGAATATGTCCTTTTCCCCTGCGAGTAGAGGCCATGTGGGTATATCTTTGTGCTCTAACCCTAAGCACAGCCTGATATATGGAAGAACGCTCTCAATGCATGTTCGAGGAGTGAACAAATGAATGAATAAGTCATTCCTGAGAAGGCCTGGTTAGGAGCTATCTCCTGTCAATGGCACTTCCTGACAACAATACAAAATCCATCTATGCAGATGTGATTAGATCTGAGAAGCTAGAGCTCAGAGGGTCATTTGTCTCTATCCCCTCCGGCCCCACCAGGAACGGGGCGTGGACACCGTGGTCATCGTGGGCCCTATGCAGCACCTCCTGTGGGATTGGATTCCAGGTCCGTCAGCGAAGTTGCAGCAACCCTGCTCCGCGCCACGGGGGCCGCATCTGCGTGGGCAAGAGCCGGGAGGAACGGTGAGCTAGGGCGTGGCTATTGGTTTCTGCGACAAGCCAGCCCCGAGGTCCCCGACTTCCCGGGCCCCCTAGAAGGTGGCCTGGATTCTCCAGGTGGTCCAGTGGACCCTCGTTTTCCCAGTCTCGCAATCCCAGTGACCTCTCATAGGGAAAGGGGTGCCCGTTCCTTAGAGTAACGACTCCTCCCCCTCTCCCCGTCAGGTTCTGTAATGAAAACACGCCTTGCCCGGTGCCCATCTTCTGGGCATCCTGGGGCTCCTGGAGCAAGTGCAGCAGCCACTGTGGGAGCGGTGTGCAATCGCGGCGTCGGGCCTGTGAGAACGGCAACTCCTGCCCGGGCTGCGGCGTGGTGAGGGCCGGGCCGGGGGCGGGCGCGGGATGCCTGGACCTCGAGCCAAGGGGAGGGCAGAGACGGGGCGGGGGGCGGAGCGCGGGGCAGGCCTGGGGCTGCGGGGCTGTGCAACAGCACCAGTCCTCACGCCGAAGGAGTTCAAGACTTGCAACCATGAAGGCTGCCCCGAAGTGCGGCGCAACACGCCTTGGACGCCCTGGCTACCGGTGAACGTGACCCAGGGCGGGGCGCGGCAGGAGCAGCGCTTCCGCTTCACGTGCCGCGCGCCGCTGGCCGACCCCCACGGGCTGCAGTTTGGCCGGAGGAGGACGGAGACCCGAACCTGCCCCGCGGACGGCTCTGGAGCCTGCGACACGGACGGTACAGCCCTGCGCCTCCCCACCCGCCACCCTCCCTCCCAGGCCCAGAGCGATGGGGCGGGGCGGGGAGAGAGAGCTGGGGGAGGAGGGGGCGGGGAGGGGACGTGCGGTTTGGAAGCAGGCGGGAGGCCTTTGGGCTGCCGTGGGAGCCCTCTGTGGCTAAGGCCAGCCCCTCTGTATCCCCCCAGCCTTGGTGGAGGAGCTCCTGCGCAGCGGGGGCACCTCCGCGCACACGGTGAGCGGGGGCTGGGCCGCCTGGGGCCCGTGGTCCTCCTGCTCCCGGGACTGTGAGCTGGGCTTCCGCGTCCGCAAGAGGACATGCACGAACCCGGAGCCCCGCAATGGGGGCCTGCCGTGTGTGGGTGACGCTAACGAGTACCAGGACTGCAACCCCCAAGCTTGTCCAGGTAACCCTCCACTAAGGAATCTCGGCCCAGGGAAACCCTCCCCCAGGGAACCCTCACGGGGAAACTCTCAGGCCTCCCCAGGCTACAACTAACTCCTGCCTGGAGACCTCTCCTCCCTGCCAACTCTGTACAGGGGCCCCAGAGCAAGTTTCTGCCCTGAACATGGACACGGCAGGGACCAGGGCATTTCCTCCAGGGACCAGGGCATTTCCTCACCCTCCGTGTCGCTGTTTTCTCTCCTTTAATGGGTTAGCTAGACAAGGAGCTTGATTTGAGGCGGAGTTGGTTTTTGGTGTCCTGTCTGCAGCCTGCATTTCCCCTGCCACCCCTGAGGGGAGGGGGACTCCCTAACAGTGGACTGTAGGGCTGGGGCGGGGCGGATGTTGAGGGCCGTGTGGCCCTGAGAGGCCTAGCCTGGGACGGGGTAGAAGACTGTCTTGGGCCATGCCTGCACCTGCAGCCCCTCTTCACCCACCCCATCACCTTGCAGTGCGGGGTGCCTGGTCCTGCTGGACCTCTTGGTCCCCATGCTCAGCCTCCTGCGGTGGCGGCCACTATCAACGCACCCGTTCCTGCAGCAGCCCCGCCCCCTCCCCGGGCGAGGACATCTGTCTCGGGCTGCACACGGAGGAGGCGCTGTGCGCCACACAGGCCTGCCCAGGTACTGAGTGCATCTGGCAGGGCCTGGGGAGCAATGCGGAGCCTGAGCGTCCCCACTAAGGGAGTCTGGGTGGTTAACCTCATCCCAACCCACAACCCACAGAAGGCTGGTCGCCATGGTCTGAGTGGAGTGCATGCACGGAGGATGGAGTCCAAAGCCGTGGCCGCCACTGCGAGGAGCTGGTCCCCGGGCCCAGCACTTGTGCTGGAAACAGCAGCCAGAGCCGCCCCTGCCCCTACAAGGAGATGCCCGGTAGGTCTTCGAGCCAGCACCTTCACACCAACCCTTCCTGCCCTGAGCCCCCAGCTTCCGTCCCCTTCTGAAGTATCCTGGGGGGTGCAGGATGAAATGCCGGGGCGGGAGGTTCACACACTTTGGGCCTTCGTGCTTCCTCATTTAATGGATGGGCCGACCTTTCTTAGAGGTGGGGCCTGGGGGGAGACCAAGGGAAATGAAGGTCCCCAGGTGCAGTCCCACAGGTCAGCGCTGACCCAGGGGTCCTCCAAGACACACACCGAGCCCTGGTGGGACCCATGTCCTCTCCTCCCTGCCTCTTACACCCACTCTGCCTGTCTTCCTGCAGTGATCCTGCCTGCCTCCAGTGTGGACGAGGCCACTGGCTGTGGAGGTAAAAGGAACCTGCCCCACCTCATGATGCTGCCTTTCGATCCACGCCCCCCACCCTCCCCAAGGAGGAGACCCACCTACTCCGAAACCTGGAGTCTCTCCACTTCTCACTCCAGACCCACAAACGTTGTTGAGGTCCCGCACTGCTTTAGACCACGTGTAGGAGAGTCTGGGCAATTCCATCCATGCCCCTCAGCTAAGAAGTGGTGGTCAAGTCTGTATTCAAGAAGAGTCACCCAACTCCACACCACTGGCTGCCTCCTCTGACCCAAGCCACAGGTGGTCCTGTGAGACAGGCCCCTGGTGACAGGCCACGCAGCCTTCCTGTTTCTCATGACTCTGGCTACAAAGCCCTTCCCTTTATGTCTCAGAGCCTCCTATTGGGAGGCAGTTGGGGGTCTTCACAGCGGCCTTTCCTTACCTCTTGTCTCTTCCCTCTCCCAGGGTTCAGTCTCCTCCACTTGGTGGCCACAGGCATCTCCTGCTTCCTGGGCTCTGGGCTGCTGACCTTGGCGGTGTACCTGTCCTTCCAGCACTGCCGGCACCAGTCCCAGGAGTCCACGCTCGTCCATCCCGCCACCCCCAACCACCTGCATTACAAGGGCGGGGGTGCCCCCAAGAATGAGAAGTACACACCCATGGAATTCAAGGTGGGAGTCCTCTCGGAGAAGCAGAGGGCAGGGTGAAGGGTGCAGTGGTCCTGGCCCTAGGCTGGACATAACTAGGCTGGGCACTCGGGAGAGAGCAGTGGTGTGGTGAACAGAACACTGTGTCAGCAGCCAGAACGGTCTCTCATTGACTGGCTCCTGATTTCCTTGCTCCGGCCTGTCCTCTTTCCCCGTCTCTCCCTTCACCTCTTCCTCTCTTGTTTTTTCCTTCTCCCACAGACCCTGAATAAGAATAACCTGATCCCGGATGACAGAGCCAACTTCTACCCATTGCAGCAGACCAATGTGTACACAACCACCTACTACCCGAGTCCACTGAACAAACACAGCTTCCGGCCTGAGGCCTCACCTGGACAACGGTGCTTCCCCAACAGCTGATACCACTGTCCTGGGGACTTGGGCTCCTTGCCTTCCTAAGGCACAGAGCAGGTGGAGGTGGGACGGTGGAGCCAGTTTGGTTTTCTCCCTCTGCACTAGGCTAAGAACTTGCTGCCTTGCCTTGTGGGGTCCCATCTGGCTTCAAAGAGCTCTGGCTGGCGGTGACCATGGGGGAGAGGGCTGGCTTCAGGCTGGCACACGGCTGCAGTTCCAGCTCAGCCCGGGTCTCTCATGGCCTCCTTGGAACCCACCGTCATGCTGATCTCCCCTGCCATGTCTGGGCTGTGGACCTACTAGGCGTGTGAGGGAATTGGAGAGTGGAGATGGCAGGAGGGCAGGCTTTTAGGTTTGGGTTGGAAATGACGGCCCGTGTAGCTATCGGGCTGAGTCTGCCCCTCTTTGGCTGGCCCCAGGAAGGGCCTGGGCTACATCCTGATTATCTCTGAAAGAAACTAGTCAAATGGCCCCAGTAGTTCTGGATTCTCTGCCCAGGGCTGGGTCATTGTGGTGCTGCCCCAGTGTGACATGGGGACCAAGGCTGGCCCAGGTTGTCCACCTTTGCCTAGCAGTCTGTGCTTTACCCAGCGACATCCCTCTGGTCAGAGGCAGTGAGGACTGGGGGCTGGAGACTGATCTTTGCTGAGAAGTCCTTTCATCTGCGCTGGCACATTCCTCAGCCTTTCCCTCAGAGTGCACGAAAGGTGACCCAGGAGGACGGGAGGCAGGAGTCCAGTCTCCATGCTGCTCTGGAGACTGCTTTCCAGTTGCTGCTCAACAGAGCTGTTGGCTGAGACCTGCGTGGGAGTCTCTGCTGGCCCATCTGTTCAGGAACGCACACATGTACACACACAATCACAATCTGCCACAGCAACAAAAAGGATGTTGGGCTGTGGCATTATTAATTAAAGATGATATCCAGTCTCCAAATGTAATGTTGTCTTCGTGCATATGTGTGTGGGCTCCTCTTGTCCTGGTCTGGTCAATTAGAGCAATGCACTGGGGTGACAGATGGTCTTCTCAGGGTGGGGGAGATGACCCCAGTAGCGTTTGACTTTAATAGAGGATAACTTTCCATTTGTGAGTAAATCTCCACATACACACGTTGCCCTAAACCCTTGTTGGAAAAGGGATAATCACAGATTCACAAGTAGGGACACAAGTACACCAAAGGCAATACAACAGGAGATTTCTGCCCATTGCCTTAGCAGCTCTAATCAGCAACCTTCCGCAGTGGAAATGTGTGAGTCCAGCAGGGGAGTATTGATGAAGATTATTTTATGAGGTGCGTACATTGCTGAGTTTAATAAAACCAGAATTGACTGAGAACTGAGTAAATCTGTGAGGTGGGGGAAGCCCTCTGTTGTTTTTGCTGGATTAAATCAAAATAGCCTCAAAGCCTCAGCCCACCAAATCAGTGCTACCATTTTGGATGAGATTGATGGACATGTTAAATTTAGAGAGGAATTTCCTGACTTAATTGGCTGGATCAATTCTTACAGGATTTGCAGCAAAGTCTGTTTGTAGGTCAGGCTGTAAAGTGTGAGATCCCGGTGGTAGAGAAAGTAGAGGATCTTGGGGAGGGGAGGAGGAGGAAGAAAAGAGCACTCCTGGACCTCGTCTTGGACTCCCTTGTGCTTACTGGCTCAACTGCAATAGCCGTGTCCTCAGGCCAAGGTGGAGCCCAGTCAGTGAGAGCTCAGGGGACATAATGACTATTTCTGCAGTTTGGGGATTCCTCACTGAGTTTCTATTCACCCCATGAATCCAGAGCCTGTAGGGGCCTGTGTTAGATCTTGGGGTATTGGATTCCCTTGAACCTGGTAGAGCCAATGAAGTTCAAGAGTGTTCCGGGGCCCAGGGTGCCTGCTTCACAGGGGCCACTCATATATGTCAGGCACTGGTCAGGTCTGTAGCAAGCAGTCATGGAGAATTCCCGGGTCATGCCCAGCCACTATTGACTGGAATGGCAACAGTGGAGTGGAAACCCATGTGTGTCATGGCAAAATACACACCGCACGTGTGTGCATGCGCACACACACACCCTGAATTCTCTGTTTATAAAAATTGTTGTGTTTTTGGAGGCATGACCATAACTCAGGAAAGGATCCACAGTGCATGCAGATTAGCTTGCATGGTTGGCAAAGGCTACTTCATAGCCAGTCCTGGCCCAGAGGTGAATAAGCCAGGAATGTGCTCCCTGACAAGGAGGGTGTGATGCTCTCTGGCAGGTGCTTGAGGCCACATGGATGGCTGCATGGTGTCAGGAAGCTGAAGTGTGAAAGATAAAGGGGCTTCATAGGCCCTGCCGTCTCAGCAAGAACCTTCAGCAAGAGGGAGGAAAATGCCGGATTGTTGCTCCAGGCCTTCTTGAGCCCTCTTGTCTTGAAATACCTGTGTGTGTGTGTGTGTGTGTGTGTGTGCGCGCGCGCGCGCACGCACACACGCACACACGCATTTTCTTCTTAAAATATTACGTGTTCCTTGCAGAAAATTTAGAGAATTCAGGAAGCCAAAAAATACAATAACAGTTATACTGAAAACCAAGGCAGAGACTTGGGGATTTTAAATGGTGGTGTCTCAGCATCACTCCAAAAGCAAAGAGAACAATAAAAGCTCTGTCACTATTTTCAATAACACTAGGATGTATCTGTAATCCCAAGTCGTAATACATGAAGACAGAAAGTAGATGAAGGAATAGCAATCATCTAAAAGAGTGGATGTGGGTCAAGCCTGAGCACCCAAACAATTTCAGAAAGAATCAGAAATTGGCGGAACAAAGTATTGGGGAAGGTGGGGTTAAGGTAGGAGCCTAAAAAGAGAAGGGTTGGTTGAAAATCTGTGTGTAAGCTTCAGCTAGACCTCAAGTTGTCTTCACTCTTAAGCTAGGTCACCACTCCTCCCTCTCCACAGAGGATGCTAAGAACAATACGTTCCCTTGAGATACTGAACCAGAGAGGCCCTGAACGTGAGAATACCAGGCACAGAGGTGGGTGTGTTGTGAGGGGCTCTTTGGACAACTGGGGGGTTAAGAAACAGACTATGGTTATCAATGGAATTCAGCAGTTGCCTTTTCCAGCTAAACCAAGAATCTGGTACCCAGGTTTCTCCCCCTCCTCTTCTCCCAGACAGAAAATTAGAAGAGGATTCTTTGAAGGAACAAATCAAACCAAAGATTCTAAAAGAATAAGTCAGCTGGTCATTTGTGTAGCAGGTCCTACAGCGAAATACACTCGTTAGCAAGCAGTGCCCAAGTACACAGAGCTTGCAGTCAGTTTCTAGTAGCTCGCTCTTAAATAAGAAGGGGGCAGGGACTTCCCTGGCAGTCCAGCAGTTAAGACTCTGTGCTTCCACTGCAGGGGCCACAGGTTCCATCCCTGGTCAGGAAACTAAGATCCCACATGCTGCGTGGTGTGGCAAAAAAAAAAAGAAGGGGCATAATAGGAGCACAGACATAAGAGAAAAAGCCCCAATGCAAAAAGAAAGACCAAAACAAGTACACAGATACAGAGAAACCCAATGAAATCAGAGAAAACTCAAAACAGAAAGAAGAACATTTCAAAGAAATGACAATTCTTCAGAAATAAGTGAAGGTACTGCATTCAGGAAACAAGAACAAGATGCAATAAAAAGGATAAATTAAAGCTCTTAGAAATTAAAGAGTATGACAGCAGAAAGCAAAAACAGTAAAAGGGTTTAAAGATAATGGAAATTTCCCAGAAAGTTGAACAAAAATACAAAGAGATGGAAAATAGGAGAGAAAAGTTAAAAGAATTAGAGAATCAATCCAGGAGTTCTAACAGCCAATAAAAAAAAATTCAGAGGAGGACCTTACCTAAGAAGGAATACAGGAAATTTTGACAGAAGCAAAGAACGAGGTCTCCAGATCAAAGGACCCACACAGTAACTAGCACCTTGATGAAAAAGATTTACCCTGAGGCACATAAACATGACATTTTAAAATTTCAACCTTGAAGAGAAGACTCTAAAAACAGACAAAACGATTAGGAATATGCATGGTATAAAACCTCTTACAAGATTTAAAGCTAGAATATAGTGGAAATTATCCTCAAAATTCTGAAGTAAAAATGTTTGGTTGTGAATTTTATACCCAGCCAAACTATTATCATTTGAGAATAGAATAAAGACATTTTCAAACATGCAGGGTCTCAAAAAATATATCTCACACATGCTATTCTTTCACTAAAACAAGAGAGTAAACAAAGAACAAAAACATGGATCCAAGAAAAAGGGGATCTAACAGAGGAAGGGCGTGAGGAGAGATATCAGGCTGACAGCAGTGCAACAGGCCTGGAGAGCAACAGTCCAGATTACCCTAGGAGGAGAGCATGCACCCAGAGTGACCCAGGGAAGACTGACTGAAACAGGTAGATTATCTGGCTACCTGTTGGTTGGTTTCCATACCAACCTTGGTATGGAAAATTATATGAAATTTTATTTTATAAAACTGTTGGAGCCGTGGGGAAAGACTTAAATTTGGGTTCAAAGAAAAATAAGACACACACAAAAAAAGCTACTTTCGTTCTTATTGCATGATTTATTTAAACTTTTTCTTTCTTTTTTTCTTTTTTTAACTTTTTCTTTCTTAATATAACACAGGAACAGAAAAACCACACAAAAGTATAGCTTAATGAATAAAGAGCAAACACCTCTGCAATGACCACCCAGGTGACAAAATAGAACTTTGACAAACACTCTGAATCCCTATCTTCTGTCCCATCCCTGTCACAACCACCTCTCCACCCTCCAAAAATGAGATAATGATTAACACTAAGAAAAGCAAAAGAACATACAGGAAAGGAAAGTGTGCAACCATGATATTTGTATAATCATAATAATTAAAACACTGTGTGTAGACTTAAGCATTACTTCCAATACAGATATATTACAACTTTTTATCATGGGAGAGACAACATCAGAGGGACAGGCCTTTGAGCTTTTGGTGCCAACTGAATGTTGGGGTGAAAAGTGGGAAAGAAAGGAATAAAAGCTTGTTTTAAACGATATATTTCCTGATTATAACTATGGTATATATTAATTAAAGAAATTTTGGAAAATAAAACTCAAAAAGTTATAAAAAGAAAATATAGGACTTCCCTGGTGGCACAGTGGTTAGGAATCCCCATGCCAATGCAGGGGACATGGGTTTGAGCCCTGGTCCAGGAAGATCCCACATGCCCTGGAGCAACTAAGCCCATGCGCCACAACTACGGAGCCTGCGCTCTAGAGCCTGCGAGCCACAACTACTGAGCCCACGAGCCACAACTACTGAAGCCCACGTGCCTAGAGCCTGTGCTCCACAACAAGAGAAGCCACTGCAATGAGAAGCCTGTGTACTGCAATGAAGAGTAGCCCCCGATCGCTGCAACTAGAGAAAGCCCACGTGCAGCAACGAAGACCCAACGCAGCCAAAAGTATAATTAATTAATTAATTAATTAAAAAAATACAAATGCTCTAAAATCCAACCAGGAGATGGCCATCATTCTTTTAGTGTGTTCTCTTCCAGGCATTTTTACATGGCTTTGTAAAATGCAAAATTAAGACATACTATGTGTGTGTTTTTTATTCTGATTTTAACACAATATTCTATCACTATTTCCCCGTATTGTTAAAAATTGCTCTGTGAGCCATAGGACCTCTTTCAGCTCCTGTCCAAGAGTGGGGCAGGGCTGGGAGAAGGGCCTTGTTTGCAGAGCTCCACAGGTAACAACATTCCCACCCCAACCCCTTCAATAAGAGAAAGTTCAATTTTTATGTATTTCATTGTTTATACCACTGAGGAAGATTTAGTTTGAAAATGTTTGAATAATGGTTGACAAATCCTGACCTAAAACATCCATTATTTAAACTCTATTTCTATTACACAGATGTATCTCTTCTATTACATAATTTATTCTACTCTATTACATAAATGTATCAATCAGTCCGTTACATGAATTAATCATAATTTATTTAAACCACTATGATTTGTTTCAAATTTTTCTTTACCAAAGAATGCTATTATGGACCTTCTTATCCATATCTCTATGTCCTTAGGGTAAATTCCCAGAAGCGATTGCCTTTAACCTCTGTGGCCAAATCTCTTGCTGATGGGAGTACACACCCACCAGCAGCACATTCTCATTGCATTATTTCTAATCCTAGTAGCTAACTCTGATAAGTGCTGTCACCTCCAAGCACCATAGCAAGTGCTGGTCATTTATCTTATTCAGTTCTCACAACAATCCTAAGAGGAAAGTAGTATTGCCATGCCCACTTTACAGATGAGGAAACTGAGGTTTAATAAATTTAAATAACTTGCCTAAAGTCACACAGCTAGTCAGTGACGCTTCAGCCCAACTGCTGTTATCAACTTGATAATTTTTTAAAGCGTAATTGTTTAACTTTTTAAAATATTTACTGAGTGACCATATACATACTGGCCATTTGCATTTCTTCTTTTTTTTTTTTTTTTTTTTTGCGGTACGCGGGCCTCTCACCACCGCGGTCCCTCCCGCTGCGGAACACAGGCTCCAGACGTGCAGGCTCAGCGGCCATGGCCCACGGGCCCAGCCGCTCCACAGCATGCGGGATCCTCCCGGACCAGAGCACGAACCCATGTCCCCTGCATCGGCAGGTGGACCCTTAACCACTGCACCACCAGGGAAGCCCCTTTCCATCTTCATTTATCTGAACTTGAGAATTTCCCTCCTTCCCTTCATCCCTTCTGTATGATCAGGACACCCAAGATGGCTGTTCTCTTGCTCTCTATACATTCCCTGCTTGACCAGCGCCTACTTCACCTACACCCTACTCACATGACTGATCTTCCTACATACTTGCCCCCTGGGCCCAGCTAATGGCTGTTCTAATCTTTAGATCAGAATGTCTCCACCTGATAGCTTATCAAAGGGTCAGTGAGGGAGCATGCTCCTCTGCTGGTTTCCCAGGTAACCAATGAGCCCACCTGACGTCAATTCCCCTTCAACTAGTAATCTCCCACTGCCCCGGGAAGAAAGCCTGCCTCCAGGTCCTGCCTGCTGTCTGCCACACACCGTGGGGTGTTGCTCCAGGACCTTGCTTCAGACATGTAAGCTCCCCCATCCATTAAACCACTAACGTCTCTGTTGCTGACTCTGGGCTCTTTCTTTGGTCTTGAAGCTGGGCAAGTACAGCTTGGGTTTGTAAGCCAGCGGGGTACAGCCCGTCTTCCTGCATTGCCTCCTTTCTGCCTCTTACTTGCTGGAATTCAGAATTGATCAGGCTTTTAAAGATCATCGGGTCCAGTGTTTGTTTTTTTTAAAAATTAATTTATTGGCTGCGTTGGGTCTTTGTTGCTGCACACAGGCTTTTTCTAGTTGAGGCGAGCCGGGGCCTCTTATTGCGGTGGCTTCTTTTGTTGCGGAGCACGGGCTCCAGGCGCACCGGCTTCAGTAGTTGTGGCTCACAGGCTCCAGAGCACAGGCTCAGTAGCTGTGGTGCACGGGCTTAGTTGCTCCACTGCATGTGGGATCTTCCCAGACCAGGGCTCGAACCCGGGTCCCCTGCATTGGTAGGCGGATTCTTAACCACTGTGCCACCAGGGAAGCCAGGTCCAGTGTTTTAATGGAAGAAAAAACTAATAGGTTGTATCAGGGTCCATGCCAAGGTGTGTGGTTTATAAGAAGTGAAGAAAAGAACAGGAAGGAGGAGCGGCCAGTATGATCCGCCCTTCTGTCACCTCTCCTTGTTATTTTTTCCACCTGAGCAGAACCCCTGAAATTATCAATAACTCATTTGCTGGTGGAAACTAATGGAACTTGTGACACAATGAGAAATAGACTTTTGGTCTCTGCCCCCACTTCCTGGCACACAGGTCCCAAAACCCTTGGGATCTCTGAAGGACATGTCTTTTGTATGGTAATGGTGGCTAGGGGCTGGGGGCTCTTGGATAGCCTCTGGATGGGGGCTGGTTGCCAGGGGAACCAACCAGGTGATTAGAGGGTTGGCACTCCAGCCCCAACCTCCAACCTCCTGGGAGGGTAGAGGGACTGGAGGTTGAGTTAATCAGTAAGGGCTAATGATATAATCGGTTGTGCCTGTAGTGAAGCCTCCATAAACAACTCTAACTGAAGGGCTTTGAGGAGCCATGCTTCCGGGTTGGTGAACACGCGGAGGTGCTGGGAGGATGGCGTTCCTGGAGAGGTCATGGAAGCTCTATGCCCCTTTCCCCCATACCCTGGCCCATTCATCTCTTCCATTGGCTGTTCCTGAGTTGTATCCTTTTATAACAAAGTAGTAACCTAGTATAGAAACTGTGTTCCTGAGTTCTGTGAGCCGTTCTAGCAAATTATCAACCTCAAGGAGGGCGTCATGGGAACTCCTCACTTTCTCTTTTTATTGAACTATAGTTGATTTACAATATTGTGTTAGTTTCAGGTGTACAGCAAAGCGATTGTTTTATTTATATATATATTATATATAATATTTTATATTATCTATATATAATCTTTTTCAGATTATTTTCCATTATAGGTTATTACAAGATATTGAATATAGTTCCTTGTGCTATACAGGAAATCCTTGTTGTTTAGCTATTTTATAGATAGTGGTGTGTATCTGTCAATCCCAAACTCCTAATTTATCCCTGCCCCCCCTTCCCCTTTGGTAACCAGTTTGTTTTTTACGTCTGTGAGTCTGTTTCTGTTTTGTAAATAAGTTCATTGTATTATTTTTTAGATTCCACATATAAGTGTTATCATATAATATTTATCTTTCTCTGATTACTTCACTTAGGATGATAATCTTTACGTCCATCCACGTTGCTGCAAATGGCAATATTTCATTCTTTTTTATGGCTCAATAATATTCCATTATGTATGTGCGTGTGTACACACACACACACTCACACACACACCCCACATCTTAAACCAATCATTTGTTGATGGACATTAAGGTTGTTTCCATGTCTTGGTTATTGTAAATAGTGCTGCTATGAACATTGGGGTGCATGTATCTTTTCAAATAAGAGTTTTAATCTTTTCCAGATATACGCCCAGGAGTGGGATTGCTGAATCTTATGGTAACTCTATTTGTAGTTTTTTTAAAGGAAACTCCATACTGTTTTCCATAGTGGCTGCACTGATTTCTACCAACAGTGTAGGAGGGTTCCCATATCTCTACATCTTTTCCAGCATTTATCATTTGTAGACTTTTTGATGATGGCCATTCTGACCGGTGTGAGTTGATACCTCATGGCAGTTTTGATTTGTGTTTCTCTAATAATTAGCGATATTGAGCATCTTTTCATGTGCCTGTTGGCCATCTGTATGTCTTCTTTGGAGAAATGTCTATTTAGGTCTTCTGCCCATTTTTTGATTAAGGAACCATGATTTATAGCCTTTCACTGGTCAGAAGCAGCAGAGGTGACAACTTGGACTTGCAATTGGAGTCTAAAGAGGAGGGAGGTGAGGGGTACTCCTGTGGGACTGAGCCCTTAACCTGTGGGGTCTACCCTGTTCCAAGCAGTTAGTATCAGCGCTGAGTTCAACTGTTGGTGTCTGCTGAGAATTGGAGAATTGCTTGGTGTGGAGAAACCCACATATTTGGGGTCAGAAGTGAGTACTGAGTGTAGAGAAGAAACAGGTTTTTCCATTGAGGCTGGATAAATAATTAAATTAATATGGGGATACTTGTTAGGAGCTAAAGGTCTTCGTACCTGAGCCGAGTAATTCTCCTTCTAGGTATCTTTTCTAAGAAAATAATCAGAGAGTAGAAGGAGGATAAATATACAACAATGTATTCCACAGAAACAGCCTTAATGTCCAACAATAAAATTAAATACTTCAAATTATAAAAGTTTCCCTTGTCATGGGAAAATGTCCGTGATATGTTAAGGATATAAAACAAAAATACAGTTTTGATCTGTTCTATACTAAAAACATTTATAGCAAGACGTAAAGAAAGCATTATAGTTTTCTGTATTTCAAAAATGAAGACTTTTGGAAACTTCAAGAAGAGAACAGGACTATTTGATAACTAGTCCAGGAAGGTTAAGAAAAACTTTCCTCCAAAAGGTTAACGGATGTTCATGATTCCAAGTTTTCCCAAGAACGGGCTCCCCACTACTTAACCTGGGATGTGCTTGATTTGAAACTACAAAAAGAAGTGCTTTCACATTTTTGTGATGACTTTGGACCTACCTTCAGAGCTTTTGCTGCTTGTTCTTTTGTTTTAAATGCCACAAAGGCAAATCCCTTTGGATCGCCAGTAGACTTACAATGTGGTGTGCTTATATAAACATTGCCATGTTTCCCAAATACTGTCTCAATCCAGCTGTGATCAACATTTTTGGGAATTAACTTCTAAGATAAATTAGAAACAGTTATTAATCCTTACATATTTAATACTATCGCCTTACTCAGAAGGTCAATACGTTTTTAACTTGAATATTAATTGTTTTTAAATGAAGACTTTGGGAGGAATGTAAGAGGGAAGAAAAGGAAGAAGGCCAATAACACTTATCAGGCAACCAAAATGTGCCAGTTCTGTTAGGTTCATAACTTTATCCCATCATCACAAAATGTATAAGTATCCCCCTCCTTTATTTTAGCTTTTTTTTTTTTTTACATCTTTATTGGAGTATAATTGCTTTACAATGGTGTGTTAGTTTCTGCTTTATAACGAAGTGAATCAGTTATACATGTACATATGTTCCCATATCTCTTGCATCTCCCTCCCTCCCACCCTCCCTATCGCACCCCTCTAGGTGGTCACAAAGCACTGAGCTGATCTCCCTGTGCTATGCGGCTGCTTCCCACTAGCTATCTATTTTACGTTTGGTAATGTATATATGTCCATGCCACTCTCTCGCTTTGTCACAGCTTACACTTCCCCCTCCCCATAGCCTCAAGTCCATTCTCTAGTAGCTCTATTTTTTAATGGATGAGAACATAGGATCTCCAGAAGTGCTGAAAGAATTCCCAAGTCTCAGGGCTTGTCGGTGGAGGAGCAAGATTTGGCCCAGCCTGTCCTGCTCCCAAACTCATGTTTTTTTTCCCACCACATCTCGCTGCCCAAATGCTCAAGGAGCTTTGGCTCCACTCCCACTGCCATTTGGAGTTTGATTAAAAACAAAATGTGGACCACGGCATCACAAGTGCTTTCAATACACATTTATTGCAAAACCACAGCACAGTAACTATAATGTCAACATAACCATATTTCCAAACTGAGCAGGAAATCACCATTCTCATGTGCAGTCTCCCAAGAAGCGGGGGCTGACATGGAGGCTCCATACTGTGAATAATGACTAGAAGCCCCATTCTGAACTAGGAGTTCTAAACCATTAAACATTTAATTACCACTTTGGCAAAGCAATGCACATTACCATTTCTAAAATGTAACAGCACAGAGATTTTAAATGCATCTTAATTTTTCAGAATCTTCAGTATTCACAACGTGTAAAATGAAGCAGAGTTTTAAATAAAATGCTATGCCAAAACACATTTCCTTAAAAAGACCCGATGGAAAGGAAGGAAAACTGCATATGAATAATATTTATCAGTGCTTACAGTTGACATTAACTGTAGTTTGAAAAGAATAAAAATACTCAAGACTTCAACATTTCCTTACAAAAGTATGCTTGGCCATAAAATAAAAATCTATAAAACCCCAAATATTACAAAAGTAAAATGCAAAAAAAAATCCTTTTATTAAAATGTAATATAATATTTACATGGTAAGAATTATTTTAAAATGCACAGAACACTCAGAAGTTGTGATGAGCATCGGAGGGGAATTTATCACACACACTCATGTTTTGACAGTTGCATAGACCCACCAGGTCACAGAGCTGGGCCAGCAGATATGCACATCCCCCGGCATCAAGGCTCAGTGTGGGCAGATTTTAAGCCCCCTCCCTGCACCTATTTTTGCACCATGTCTCTAGCTGGGAGAAGAATGTCTGCCCAGGTACATGGGGTGTCATGGGAGGAGGAGCACCTGCTGTCAGTGAGCCTGTATGTCACCTGGATCTTAGTGTTGCTATTTAAAAGTCAAGTTCTGGAGCTGGGAGGAATCTCAAGAGATCATCTGGTCTATCCTTAGTCCTCTGGGACGGTCCTGGAACGTTCTCTTATTTATAGCCCCAGAGGCAGGGAACCTGCTGCAACCTGCTGGAGTACTCTTTTGACTCTGGCAGCCAGAACTTCTTGTGCTCAACTGCAGCAGTTTCAGCTAAAAACCATCCCCAGAGTGGACCAGATCCCAACAGGCAGGGACTCTGTTCTTCCGCAGACTGAAAAGGAGTCAGGGGCTTCAGTGTAGCCTGGGACTGGGAGGAGGGGACGGGGAGGGCATGAATTGCAATGAGACTCACCGCCAAGGGGAGGCCCAAGGCTGAGGGAAGGGCCGCCTCCAGGAAACCCAGGGAATGCGAGAGCCTGTATGGCACACTAGGACCCCAGCGTGGATCACGGCAGCCACGGGACTATTGCAGGCTCCCACCTCTGCTCTGCTTCTGCAGCCATCCTGCCTCTACTTCCTTCCACCTGATCCCCCGGCCTCTGCTTGCTTTCCTTCTCTGTCATGTGGTGCAGAGCCATGAAAGCCAGAGAACTATAAATGGAGTAAAATCAGACCAAGACACTGTGGCTTGAGAACAGAGGGAGAACAAAAAAGCTCTTGGGCTTTCAGATAGTGATTTTGGTTGCAAGGACTTTCCGGTTTTTCTTCTAGGAGTGTGACTGAGAGGGTGAAGGCAGACGAAAAAGTCTGAATGGAGTAAGACATGGTGACTTGGCTCTAAAATCCACTTGGACTACCCAAGATTTCTTTGCATCCAAGAATTGGTATGAAAAGAAAGTACTCAGGCAGAGTGAGTGTATGAAATGCAATAGGGTACTGAAGGCATAAGAGGCGGCGGATGTCTAGATTCCCACTGCTTTCGTGGAGCAGAACGGGAACCTCTGCTCTGCCAGACAGGGCTTCCGCGAGGGCGGTTCCCAGATGGCTGGCTCCCCTTCTAGTCCCCACCCGCCCTGGGGTGTGAGGTCCCCATCTCCAAGCTCCATGACAGTTCCTCTGCCCTGATTTGCTGTCTCCCCATTTTTGGACCACCTCTCTCCTGCCTCCATTCTTTAAAAGCAGGAACTTCTAAGTGCAGCGCGGGGGTGGCTCTGGAACAGATGAGAGGGTAGGTTGTAGAGTCTCCATCCCTCGAGAGCTGAAAAAGCAGTTGGCCAGACACAGCGCAGGCAGGATGTGCTTGGAGGCGGGAGGCTGGGCCAGATGACTCCGAGAACAAGCCAGTTTTGGGGTTCTGTTTTCCAGAATCTGCTTCCACCACAACTCCCCGCCTCCAAACCTCCTTCTCCACTTTCACTCAGCAGACATATCAACAAACGCCTGTAGCCTGGCTTCTATCTCGCTGACTCCTTCAGTGGGGTCTCCATGCTTACATGGCCCCAGCTCCCTCTTGCTAGAAGGCTTTTCCCTCTGCCTAATCCCATGTCTGAACACTAGCAGATCTGAACTCTTTGGAAGCTTGTCAGCTTTCCCTAAAACTTTTCCACTTCTTTTCAAGCCATCAAAACAGATTTCTCTTCCTGACACTTCAAAAGCTGTCCAGACGCATTCTTTACTCTATGAAGGTTACATGTAACTATAAAAACTGATTAGGGACAAGCATGGATTTCTAACAGTCCAAGAAAGCAGGATTTAGAGCGTATTTTTCCAAACAGAGTACGATCCCATAGACAGTCATAGAAATAAGCTACAAAGCTTCCAACAGCTTTTGGGGGTGTTGCTAGGTTTGAATTACAGTTCTTACGAATGGACTCATCAGAATATGAATCTCTCTGAGGGCCAGGATGCTGTCTTTTTTTTTTTTTTTTTTTTTTTTTTTTGCTGTACGCGGGCCTCTCACTGCTGTGGCCTCTCCCGTTGCGGAGCACAGGCTCCGGACACACAGGCTCCGCGGCCATGGCTCGCGGGCCCAGCCGCTCCGCGGCATGTGGGATCTTCCGGGATCGGGGCACGAACCCGTGTCCCCTGCATCGGCAGGCGGACTCTCAACCACTGCGCCACCATGGAAGCCCTAGGATGCTGTCTTATTTGTTTCTGCATCTTCAGAGCCTAGCCCTGTGCTCAGCATGCAGCAGGAGCCCGAAATATACTGGTTGAATTATGAGATCCAGCTTCCTCCATCCCAGCTCTCCTCTCTTTTTAAAAAAATATGATCTGCCGGGGCTTCCCTGGTGGCGCAGTGGTTGAGAGTCCGCCTGCCGATGCAGGGGACACGGGTTCGTGCCCCAGTCTGGGAGGATCCCACATGCCGCGGAGTGGCTGGGCCCGTGAACCATGGCCGCTGAGCCTGCGTGTCCGGAGCCTGTGCTCCGCAACGGGAGACGCCACAACAGGGAGACGCCCGTGTACCGCAAAAAAAAAAAAAAAGATCTGCCTCTCCCAGCATTTAATAGTGGTTAGGATGAAGTCCCTGCCTGGCTTTATTTTAGAATGTTCTATTATATTCGAATTGTATTATAAAGTACTCAGAAGCAAAAAGATCACAGTCTGCTAAGATAAAAGAAGCAATTTTGTAAGAAAAAATTTAAAGTTTGAAAAAACATGAAATAAATTTCAGGACCTAGATAACAAAGAATTTACTGGTAAAGGAATACTAATAAAAGAGTGAATAGGTAAGGGAATCAGTAGCTGGTTCATTAGAGTAGGCTTTCGCCCAATTAGATGGAAGGACAATTATAGGCAACAGAATGCAGCATGGAGTTGCCAGTGCCTGGGGATCTATATTGAGTAAAAAAGACAACAAACGTGAAGGGGCTTCTGCGTTCTGAGATAAAAGAGGATGAGATGTCAGGGCTAAGCTCTCACTCAATGTCTTTTTCCCTGAAAAGAACAAGGGTAACTGCGTTTCTATGGGACACGGAACAAGGATTCTGGGGCGCAGACTAAAAGGACAGTGGGGTCATGGAGGGGGACGGCTCCACTGGAGACATTTACGTCATTTACTGATTTTCTCCGCAATAAGTTATTGATCAGGAAGAGCAGTGCAATGTGAATTAGTGAGTTCAGAGAAGGACTGAGAGGAAAAGGACCACCCCAGCACAGCCCTCCATTTTAGCAGGATTCCAGTGGGCAGCCCCGTTCTGCCTATAGCAGGAGGGGTGGGATCAGGCACCTGCCCTGACTTCTTCCAGGCCGCTCCTCCGAGTCACAGACCTTCCTTGACCTTATATGCATGTAAGTCAAGGAAGCAATTTTGTTTGGGACTTGTAGATACAATCTAGTAGGATGGGGGCAGAATTTTCCTAATATGTAATTTTCATAAGCCTCCAAAAGATTTATTTCCGGTGAAGAGGGAAGTAAATTTGGAGGTGGGGACATTGGCAGTAAATAAACCCATCTGCAGAACTAAAACCTGCCCTTTTGAGCATCTTTGGGTTTCTGCAAAGGCTTAGAAGGCCAGGACTGCAATAGCGATGCCTCAAGTGTGGCTTAGATTTACTCGCAGGTGGACACAGCTGAAGGGCTCCCATAGAGTCTCCTGCCCCCAAAGCAGCCCTTCTCTCTCGGATGGGCTGATGTCCCAAGTTCTATCACTAGAAACCCTTTCTTTTGGCGTTTAGTCTTTGTTCTCTGTTAAAATTCAAATTCCTTTTAGAAAGGAAACGCACAAGGCCTTATGTGTATCTTGGTGTGTTTGTAATTAAGTCTTCTCTTCGGAGGAAGCTGGAGGTGCCAACAATCTTCCCAGCTTCCTAAAGGAATAGTAACCCACTCCCCAGCCATGGGATGATGGGAAGGCTTGGGATTCCTCATGTGAAAATTGATTCAGTGCTCCCAGACAGACACACGTTCTGCCTATGGTGGAAATTCCAATGGAACAGAATACCTTCCCTTGAAATCAGTTATGGTTAATGATGGTACAAGAACAAAAAATTGGGTTCCTGCTATGCATAATTATTTGGGAAACTCTCATTATTCCTTTTTATAGCTAGTTCAGGAGAGTATTTGTTTTTTTAAAAATCTGTCTAAAATGTCCTGAAGGGTAGAAACATCTTTTGTTTTTCTGATTCTCCTTCACAGGCACACACTGCACACATGTAATTAGTCTGTATATAGAATGAATAAAAGCATGAATGAAGGAATAATGGATATGTCGATGGCCTGAGAGTTTCCATAACTGCCTGGTACCTATAATGCATGACTAATGGGGCCTTCCTTGTAGAAGCTCCTTGCTTGTTTGAAAAGATAATGTGTAACTGGAAGGACCAGTGGAAAGGTGTTGCACTTATGTTGTTTTCTACTTTCTGTCTGGTGTGTGTGTGACCAAATAAGTGTATATCAGATGCTATAAAACTCTTCAGCAAAAAGGAACATTCACTTGACCCTTGTATTTTAGAGGAAGCCAGGGTCCAGAGAGAACAGGTGACTTTTCCAAAGCCCCAAGGTGCTCAGCAGCTGCCCCGGAGAGAGAAACTGAAACCCAGGCCTCCTGACTCTCAGGCTGGACTTTTGGTTCATTTCTCTGACAGCTTTTGTGCCCATGTTACAATTTCAGTGAAGCCTTGTTTCCTAACACCTGGGTACAGATCAGATATGACCTACTAAACCTCTGTTCTCACTCTATAAAAGATATATGCACAGCTCTACTGGCAGAATCTGGCCATTAGAGACGACATTGTTGCAGAGCAACTTACAATTCTTCGGTGCTGTAACTCTAGAAATATCAGTTCGGTGCTGTAACTCTAGAAATATCAGTTCAAGGATCAACTTTACCATCTGATCCAACAGTTTGATTTCTACAGGTGCCAAGTCACTGCTGACTCACAATGAATCAAACCAAACCAAAGGATGGGTTTCTGGTTTGTCCTGATTCCAGTGAGCAAATGCAGTGCTCTGACCTGGCTCCCAGGATGCTATCTCAACAGCAGATGACAGATTTTCTCATATCACATTTGATAAATTTAATAAATGCTGCATTTCATATATAAGGTCCTTTGGGGAAATAAACAGTACCTATAGCTTATCTTCTAGCACAGGCAATGAAGAAGCCACTTCTTCTTGTTGCTGAATGTGTGTGTGGTGGAAGAGTCTGTGTGTTCACGTGTAGGGACTCACAGGAGGGATACTGCACAAACAGGTGCATGTACGTCAGTCATTTCCTAATATTTAAATAGAATGGACCTGAATTTCTGAACTGGAAGAGACCTTAGGGAACATCTTTGTTCACTCCTTCATTTTAGAATGTGGGTCAATGCAGAATGAAGGGACTTGGTCAGTGTCAAACAGCTGAAGACACCAGGCCTGGCCATGCGCTGGGCCCTGGGGCTCCTAGGCTAGGGCTCTTTTTCTGTCTTCTCTAGTCTAGTTCATGAAGAAATTGGCCAGCTCTCTTCAATAATATGGGCAACTCAGACAATGTGGGTTTCACACAAAGCTTGCTTCCAAGCATAGTCAGAAATAAATAGGAAGATACAACCAGAAAGGGGAAAGCCTGATGGGAAAGATGGCAGGAAAGAAAGAAGTGACCAAACAAAGCCAAGTTCTTGTCCTACTACAGTTCATCAATTTTACTGGTAGCTTGAAAGTTAGAACAGCTAAAGAAGGTGACCAGGAAAATAGTTAAGGATCACCAGAATCTTCATTAGCTTTTTTGTTTTTTTAAATGGGATGGCATAAGCTGTCTTCTCGACTTTCTGCTTTCTACAGTATGGCGTGCCTCTGCTGAGATGGACAGCCAAGAAAACCCTGTCAAGAAAATCCGTTTGGATTTTGGGGGTGGATCATTCATTTTCTTCTCTCACGGGGCACAGACTTTAGTTGGCAGCATTAAAAACTGACTATATTTCCAATAAGAAAACCAATATTGCATATTGAAGTTCACCTTTAAACTTCAGAATATGATAGAGCTTGATGGCACATAACCAGGTCTGTAAAATGTCTCCATTAACCACTGCTACGTTTGATACAGATTTGTCTTGGAGAAAAAGAAGGTGCTCAGAAACTCCTGCCCAAGTGTTAATGCCAACACGGTCTTAAGAAATAGTTCCTGAGATGACTTGATTTTAAATCCTCTCTATGTTTTTATACTTGATGTATGTAAATGCATAGAAAATTTTCTGAAAGGATGCATAGAGATTATCTCTGAAAACAAGAATGGATCAACCAGCATATGTTTGGAGGTAGACTTAACTTTATATTTCTGTACTGCTATTTTATAATGGGTATATACTCACGTGTTTTAATTTTCAAAAATCTGAAAGAAATTTTGCTTAAATTATTTCTGGTTAACCCACTGATCACTTATGGAAGGAATGCTGGTGTAGGAGTCGAGTGATCTGCTAAAACTGAGCTGTCATTTAACCCGAAATCTTCTCTATTTACTTATTTGTAAAATGGGGTGTTGGACTAAATCCTCATCTCTGATTCTACAGTTCTTTCAGGTAAATGGGAAGAAAGCCAATCTGAACTAGAGGAAGTCTAAATTAAATTGTAGTTTAAAATAAAGTATCATTTTCTGACATTAAGGTAAATCAAAAGTGCCTCCAAGTCATTCTTGCCATTTTGATCAAGACTGCAGAAGCCTCGCTTGTAAACTAGAAGAGCCTGGTGGAACCCCAAGAGCACTGTGCTGTAGGGCTGATCTTCTGGCATCCCTTCTGGAGCCCCAAGCCTCACAATGTACCAAATGTAGCATGTTTAGAGCTAAAATGGTTTGATGTGTTTTTATCATTTTTCCAAGGTTGCTGAAATGAATTTCATGTTTTGTTTCATTTTTTAGCTGTTTTTAAAAAATTAATTCTCCCTTGTTGAATGAACAGAACAGCTAGGGTGGGGCAGCTTTTGGCTCTCTTTTTGAGTGTTGGCTGAGATGGAAGGCTATTGTCAGAAGCCTACCAGGTTCCAAGACACAAGAGAAAGACTACACAAGGCAAGTTAGTCCACATTCTAAAAGTACAACAAATAGGGACTTCCCCGGTGGTCCAGTGGTTAAGATTCCGCACTTCCAATGTGCACGGGGCACGGGTTTGATCCCTGGTCGGGGAACTAAGATCCCGCATGCCACCTGGCCAAAAAATAAATAAGTAAATAAACAAACAAACAAAAGGAATTTAAAAAAAAAAAGTACAAGAAATAATAACACGAGACACTTGTTAGAGACTTTTGTAATTCCCTTCCCATTTCAGGGGAATATTCTAACTTATACGACTTGGCTGTGAGAATAACTGTTAAATCTTTCTGGAGTGCCTGGGTTTGTTTATGTTCTGCTCATGCTAGCAACCTGTTCATGAGAGGGCAGCCTGGGTGTATGGCTTTACTACTAGGCAGGAAGGAGACTGTGTTTTCGGCCCTGGAGCTTAGGGAGGGGTTGAGGGTAAAGAAGCCTATGCCAGGAAGTCAGCTCAAGGAAGCGGAGACCAGGATGGAACAGAGGGCAGATTCATGCCAGTGTTCAGAAAGCTGAGGTACAGGGCAGTAAGGACAAGCGAAGAGCCTCAGGAAACTGTCAGGTGAAACAAGGGGCTGATGTTTCAGTCCTGACCAAGAGCAAACTAAAATTATTTATAAAAAGAGAAGTGGTTCAGGGGAGAGATTTAGGGCATGTCATTGCCTGTACTCTCTGCCCACAGCCTCTATCATTCCCATCCCCTGGCCAGAGGTGACACCCTCAAGAGTCTCTTAAGGGCCTTGGTATTAGTTCCTAGAGGTCATCTCCTAAGTTTGAGGTTCCAACTGAACCGGGAAGACACCTGAAAGGACATGAGTGCTCAGGATGGCCAAGATGTCTGCTTACTGAGCAGACACTCACCACTGTTGAGCACAAACTACCCAATGGATGCTGTTAAAAAGCACCTAAAACTTTCCCTGTCAAGTTTTGTTCTTCTGGGATGGTCCAACACTCTCCCCCGTCAGTATTGTTTTTATTTCCCAACAGATTAGCAAACTGTTGACAGTATGGAAATAAGCTTTATCTCGTTCTATTCTATATGATTATAATCATACAAATTAAAGTGGAATTCTATTTTTCCTACATTTATGAAATAGGTCTGATGAAATTTCCTCATAGTTTTCTATATATTTATTTTTTAATAGGACACTTTCTTCATGTCACAGCTTTTGCACTTGCTTGATAATATGGTATAATCACAGTAATTCCTGTACTTATTGTTTCTGGGACAAATGTGGAATTAATGTGATTTTTAACATTAAGTTAAAACATCTACTATGCACTTGCATTTGATCTTGAGTTTAAAGTGAAGCTTGTACTTATGCAAACAGCAAGATGAATGCCTAGATTTTAGTAAAAATAGTAAAAAAAAAAAATTAAAAGATGAGTAGATGAGAATTTAATCTCCTCAATTTAAAATCTCTTCGCTTGAATCCCTCATTAGAAAGGCAAGCTGTAAACATTCTCAATAATTAAACATGAATGTATGATCTATGATAAAACGTGGCCCTTAGGCCATATATGCTTAAATATACAAAATGGTTCTTGACTCCCTCTTGTTATTTTATTAGCTTTACCCTCCAGTGAAATGCATTTGTGTATGTAATTATCTGTTCTATATCTCCACCAGGGACCATGTTAAAAAATGCTTCTTCCCATAAACTGTGAAATATTCACTGATAAGCCACAGGGAACTTACACTATAACATGTCCTTACCAATTACTAATGCTGTTGACTTGGTTTATGAGGATTGAATTATTCATCAGAAACTTTTCAGATCGCGTCACTCTCTGCAAGCTACGACTTAGAGATGTTAGACCAATGGGATAGCAATGAAGAAAAAAAGACGGATTTTACTTAGAAATCAAGCAATCACCTAATTTTAACAGTACCTTACTCTTAAGCCCCATCGTTTTTGAACATGAAGGAGTATTCACGAACCCCCCAAAATGTCCAAATTAAGCTGCAATTCTCTGAGGTAGAGAAAAAAAGACTGCTTTGGGAGTCAGAAGATGTGGGCTTTAGTTAGTTTTACTTTTGTCTTTAACTAGGATTGTGACCTTTTACCTCTCTGGGGCTGTTCCTATAAATTCTAAAATGAGTGCTTGGATTAGTAGAGGGCTAAGATTTTTTTCAATTATAAAATTCATTAGGACTCTTTAATGTTTGTTTATAAAGTGCAAAGATTATGGCTGGTCTTTTGATACGTGTGAGAAATACAAAAGTAAAAAAAAAAAATTGTGAAATATACAGGTAAGTAAATGTGTAATCCTCCCCCTACCCCTAGAAGATTTTGGTTCTCTTTCTATCAGGTTTGGTATATGAAATCTTGATCATTTAAAACAGCTGTAGCTTGTGATTAGAACAATTATCTGCTGGAGGGGTTAAGCGGATGTAAATGAGACAAAGGGACACATCTCATCTCACGTATGCTAAAAACAGTGGTTGGTGCCTGGTACAATGCAAGAATTTAAAATCACTACCCATTTGGTCTATCTTTGAACTAATCAGTCATTTAGGTAATATTTTTTAATGTTAGTTTTCACTATGTGTTAAAAGTAGAATTAACCATAATTAAAATGCTCTGTATGAGAAGTCTTATAGCAAAGTTTTATATAGGAGTGTCCTCAAACACAACAGTTCTAACTAAAACCAAATGCATCATAATTCTTCCCTCACCTTTCTAGATTCATTCTAAAACAGGAAGGGGTGGTGGTTATTTTAGCACCGGGATCATGGACTATTGATACCTGGACTGGCTGGCTTTCAATTATCCTTAAGAATTCTGCTTTGCTTTCCTTTTATTTTTATTTGAGAAGAATGACAGAGTTAACAGGAACTAAGCCTAGCTTTCACATCTCTTTAGCAAGTTCCTCAGTTCTTTCAGTTCTGGCTGCTAAGTTATTAGCAGGGTGGTTATAAAGGGGGATGGTCTAAAGGTGACTGAAGACAGATGTTAAATTTGAGGGTTTTCTTACTTTCCAGGTTGCACAATTTCGGATCTTAGAAGGCCTGACGGTAATAGCATCCTCCTCTAGGACCGAGGTTAGTAAAAGCATAGCCTTCAACTTACCAAGGGGGAAAGGAGGGGTATCTGGGACTATGTGTGACGGTGTGTGCAAATGTGTGGAGATGAGTCAATTACGTGCTGACCAGGTCCCCTTAACTATACTTCACCACCTTGGCTAATAGAAGGAGCTGCCTTACACTCTGCTGTTCGGAAGAAGACAAATAAAATATATATTTAGCTGACAATGAAGATACAATTTCAAGTGAGTAAAAAAGGAGAGGGGGTTGGAGGAAGCTGAGAACAATGAAGACAAAACATCATTCTTGACTTTTTGAGAAAGTGTTTGATTTTCCAGCATGAGGGGAATTATGTAAATCTGAATAGTGGTAATATCATAACCCCACCAGAGCATTTTTTTTTTTTTCCTTTTTGCGGTATGTGGGCCTCTCACTGTTGTGGCCTCTCCCGTTGCGGAGCACAGGCTCCGGACGCGCAGGCCCAGCGGCCATGGCTCACGGGCCCAGCCGCTCCGCAGCATATGGGATCCTCCCAGACCGGGGCACGAACCCGTATCCCCTGCATCGGCAGGCGGACTCTCAACCACTTGCGCCACCAGGGAGGCCCCCAGAGCATATTTTATGTCATAGTGAAATACACGTCTGAGAGCTGTCCACTGGGTATTATTTTTGTAAAAGCTGTCATCCACAGAAGGAAGGCAGGTACCGGCAAAATACTGCCCTCTCAAATATACACTCTATATAGAACTGAATATTTTATAACCTGAATTGAGATACAAGAAAGTAATTCAGAAATCACTCAACAGATCTGAAAGTTTCAATGCTATAAATTGTTATTTTCAAACAAGGGTCATTTAATAAAATGCAACCCTGGTAAATAACAGCTGGTGCTGGATTTTCCATCCCATGCCACCACATATATATCTGCCAGAAGACACAGGATGTTCTATGGGATTTGTCATTTCACTTTTAACAGAGTGCTAAATCGTAACAAAATTACATTTTTCATACAGCATTTAATGCGACTATATTAAACATTTAGTCACATTTAATATAATCATTTAAGAGCCTAGCAGATGAAATTGTATTTCACTGAAACAAGGATTAGTTAAGATCGAGACACAAAGTATGTGCTCTGCGGTCACTGGAAAGCACTTGATCACCATAATTAAGGTGGCCAAAGGTTTCCGATCTAATTAAAAATAAGGAGTCATATAAGAAATGGCTTTATTAGAAAAAAATGTAGCGTACAGGTGGCTAATATCTATCATTGATACACCTCTTGGCTATTTTATAATTAAAATCTGATATAGGGTTTAAACTTCATTAGAAGTTAGTGGCATTTCTTCCTATTCTGATATGTGGCTTAGGGAAGGAGTTATCTTCATGTAATAGACACCCTTTATTTCTTCTCATAGTTACGATTAATCAGTAGTTGAGCACTGGCACAAAACATAGAGGGAATTACCTAGGTAGTGCTATCTGTGTAAGACATCACACTTCTAACCCCAGACTCAGGCACACATATGCCATTGATACAGTTTTTAAATACACTATTATCACTCAAGTTCCACATTATTATTACCTAGCAGTAATTAAATTAATGTGATCATCTGTAACCTAACAAAACCTCTGAATGAAGTTTCTCTCTTCTCCTTTTTTTTTTCCTGTCAGATGTGCAATTCCAAGCAAATGTGCAGTATGCAGTATTGATTTCCAGTCTCTTTTTAAAAACTCCTTCAAGTCTGTGCTATTAAACTGAGACAACCACATCAAGATAGAGTCTGTCATAGGATTCCCTGAAGCACAGAATAAGGAGGAGACTGAGCAAACACGACCCGGGAAGGCACCAGTTGAACCAAGACAACTCTGTAAGACAAAAACATGCAGTTGTAAGCATTCATGTGTCACCAGCAGAACACCACCTGTATGCTGGGAGCAACCTGCTTTGCATTCAAAAGCACTTACAATAAATGCGCCCTGGGAGGCCTGAAAACCGGCTTTCAATAAACAGTGACAAATGTGGAGTCTAAGTGATGCATGTAATATGTTACAGGGCTTTCCTGTGGAATATTTTTAATCAGTATTAATGACTTTTCATCAATTTAACCCAACTTGACTTTGGTGGCCAAAAAAAAATCTATTACTTCAAAGAAAGAAAAATCAATCACCTTTAAATGTTAGTTTAATTGTTTTTAAAGTGCCCCCTATCACCAGCACTCTTGTCCTTGTTTAGAAATATCTGATGGATTAGAAAGACAAACAAGAAAATCACCTGAATTTTGAGATAACACTTTTAAATTTTTTTCGAAAGAAATACCTAATTCTCGGCAAAAAATCAAGTAGTAATCACTGTAAAACAGAGTAGAAAATACATATGTATATACAAAATAAGTAAAATGTAAAAAATGAATCCTAAATTCTACTCTGAGAAACTACTGTGAATACTTTGGTTTCTTTCTAGTCTTTTTTTCCTACTAACATAATGGTTATGTATGATGCCAATTACCAGATTTACAGGAATTATCTAAACAGGCAATTCAAATAATGTTGTTTTTTGATTTAATGGAATTGAGAACGTGCTTCTTCAAAAATGCTCATTCACGAATTCAGGACTCTCCAACAGGCCAATCCTGGGCCTCCTGCTACCCAAACACACGTGCTTGCCCTGCCGACTGTGCTGTCTCTAGCCGCTTCCTCTGGCTCCGGGGGCCTTGGAGCCGGGAATCTGTTCAGCTTCCTTCTATCCCAACCCCCTCTGTCAGTCAGGCTTGAGGCTTCCGGGCAGAAGCGAGCAGCTTCTTGGCATAAAGGGGCTGGCGGGGGGGATAACTTCTCTAGTTTAATATCCATTTAGCAATTTCAATGAAAAAATAAAAACACAACAAAAAATGAAGGAAACACATTCCCTGGTACATTTTTTCCTTTGGGCACTGCTGTAAGTTTATATTTTCCCTCTGTGCTTCTACAGAATCCTAATACTGCCTTAATCTTCAAAAATCATCCTAAAGATTTCTATGCTGCTGCTTTAGATTAATCCATAATTCATATGGCTAAAAGAGCAATTTATGCTCAGGAATGGAAATCAGAAAACCAACCAGTAAGAAAAGGTGCTGACGTACCTTTTTTTCCTATAATATGTTCACAAAAGCAGCCTCCCTAACCTCTCAATTTCTACATTTTCAAAGTCAGACATGCTATTCTATAGCACAGAACAAAGATGTATATTTCAATGGTATTTTCATGCAAAGCTGTTTTCTGTCCTTTACTTGGATTGACTAGAATCTAAACACTCAGAAACGCTGTGATCTCTGGGATCTTGTCTTTATTCTAATATTCCCTGAAATGACGCACCAAGCATTTTCTGCTTTTATATTAACCATATAGCCTCTGGATTTCTGATGATAATTTTAACAAGCAAAAAGAAGCAGTGAAAAAATACGAAAAGAAAAAAATACGTTAAGAGATAACAGCATACTGTTTATACTAAAAGTGAGAGTTTTTTACTTTAAGGTCGCATTTTAAGCAATAGCTAAAAGAAAGTATGGCACTTGAAGTCTACAACAAAGATGTTGCCTAAACCTTAGAGACTATTTCACAGGGAGCTAGAGCGACACACATGCAGCAACAATCAACTTGTCCTAGCTCTCCTTAAACCTAGAAATTAGTCAAATATTGCCAAAGCAGACCTTTATATTTCATCAGAATTGTAAAACGATTCCTTCTACCTGGGTTCAGATGAAATCTCTAAAAATAACTCAAAATTGCTCTTTAGTGTCATGGTTTGTTGGTTGGTTGTTTTTCACTATTGTGCCTCTCTCTGAGAAGTCAAATCCACCCTTCACTAAGTTCACCTGGCTTAACCAACTACCAGTGTTCTTTGAAATTTTTGCCTTTTTACAGAGAAAAAGGTCAGGGATGGAAATCTCTGCATGTCCCCACTGAAAACCATTCACATAAACCACATCTAAGGGGCTCTAATGTGCAGGAAATGGCTTGCTTAAAAGTTCAGTCTGGGGGCTTCCCTGGTGGCGCAGTGGTTGAGAGTCCGCCTGCCGATGCAGGGGACACGGGTTCATGCCCCCGTCCGGGAAGATCCCACATGCCGCGGAGCGGCTGAGCCTGTGAGCCATGGCCTCTAAGCCTGCACGTCCGGAGCCTGTGCTCCGCAACGGGAGAAGCCACAACAGTGAGAGGCCCGCGTACCGCAAAAAAAAAAAAAAAAAAGTTCAGTCTGACTTGGCAGAGCAAAGTTGGCTGTGGTCCTTTGGAGCCCAGTGCCATGACATAATCAAACCAACAAAGTCCTTACCCATCAAAAATTTCTTTTGTATCTTTTAAAGTGAGCACAGTTTTCCAACATTCCTTCCCTTTGCCTTTCACTAGAGGAACTATAAATCCATACTGCAAGCCCCCATGACTTGCCTCTACATTTCTGCTGGCTCTCTGTCATCTCCTGTGCTGCAGCCTAAGGACTCTGCCAATTTACAGTGAGGCAGGTGCTATAGTTTACTCAGGGCTCTGCACCAAATGGTGAGGCTCTGCTGGGGCTGAACTAATTAGGATGAGGTACCATTCTACTTTTCACCTCATCTTTCCCTGCAGTGATGCCACACTTTTGGCTTCAAGTACTTGTCTGGTTCCAGACACTATCTTCCAGAACCAACCTTCTAGTTTCTTTGGTGATTTAACCAAAATTATGGTAATTTAACAAAACTGTCTCCATTCTCTCTCAAGAGAAGCCAGCTGACACCACAATTTCACAGTGTGATGCCCTGCTCCCTTCACTCCAGGTTAATTATCCGATAGCTGTGAGCAGCACATTGCATTATTTTACTTCTTAGATACAAAATTACTTCTCACTAGTCCACATCTGTTGAACCTGTTCTCCTGGTAACCACTAGACAATACCTCCCTCCTCTGCACACAGTGCAGCCTCAAATTCATGGCTGGCTACTTCAGAATGAAAGGACTGAGGTAAAACCTTTAATGTTTTTAGCCAAAACTTGCTGCAAACCTTCTAGAAAAACAACAACAACAAAAAATAACAGACAATACAAACTACAAAACAAGCTACAAACTGTAAAATAGAACATTAGAATACATTTCAGAGCATATAAAGCATACAACGGCATTTCCAAATTGATTTTGTATGTGAAGTTATTAGAATAAAACATCACTGTGCTGTCTGAAATACTCGCTGAGATTCACAAAGCAAACATTATAGGAAGCAACTCAGTTTTGCAAATATGCTTATATTAAGGAGCAAGTAACTTTTCTTGAAAGTGACCTTAAAAAACCCAAGTCAGAAAAACTCCAAGAAATCTTTGACATGGTCCAGGTTCCCAAAGCAGAGTCAACACAGGACATGAGAAACTCTGTGACCCAGGGCTCTAAATAGGCCAGTGGCGTTGGTATAGAAGCCTGTGTGACATTCGCCATCAATGATGGCAATGGCCATAATCAACAAGCAAATCACCAGTGGAGCCTATCTTGCCAGGCAAGGCACTCTAATGTGGTCATTTTGGGGTTAGTCTGTACAACCCTGAAAAGCCATATCTGATGTAGTCATCTACCAGATAGCACATGGTGGGAAACCAAAAACTCTAGTCAGGAAGTTTAGTACTTCCTTGAGAAGTGACCTAAAAAACCACTGATCTTTATGATGATTAAAAATCAAGCCCTCCAATCATGTAGCTAAGAGTTGAATTCTGACATATAACTAACTTCTGGGTGAGTTTTTCAAGTTTAAAGTGACTGAATTATGACATTCAAACACTGGCTCTAATGGAAGGGAATTCATTATATAAAACGTTTAGCAGACCGGGCTGCGGAACTAAAAACTTAGGAAATAATTTTATACAGTTTTCAGATTTGTAATTTATGTATCATCACACCTCAGCTATAAGGCATGTGGACTTTTGCTGTGGGACTTTTGGGGCGAGATCAACTAATTATAAGTGAAAGAATCTCAACGGAGTTTTCATAGTTCTAGGAACTTTTTAGCCTTAGAGAGTTGAGGGGTATGTTTGTGTGTATTCATTATACGCACTGACAAATAAGCACATAAAAGCATTTCTTTAAAATAGAAGACTAGATGTTGAAATTCCGATCATCACCAGCTAATTATCCAGAAGGAAACAAAACATTTGGTGAGTGCTAGCTGTGCCCTGGTCTAAGCCCTTTCACATTCATCTTCTCATTAACTCTAAAATGTCAAAACACACTGAGGGTTTTTTTTTGTCCTGAAAACCATCCTGTTCGATTAAGATTAATTTTTATTTAAAGTTTTATTTTTCACAATACTCACGGAGTTTAGGCAGAAACCTTTAACATCTACATAGATATGTATAAGAACATATGATCAGAAACCAACCCAGAAGAGGGAAGCTTTTTCCCCCCAGATAGATAAATCCTTGATTGTATCAGGGAGATAGAAATTAGCAGAAATGGTGTTGTTTCTTCCACTGCCTGTGCCAAAGAACCAAAAATGTCTGCTTGTATCTGGTCACTATAAATCTGCAAAATGAGGAGTGAGCACTGACTGATGTACAGACACCAGTCTCTGTTGAACAAATTGGAAGCTGCACACTCAAGACCCAGGAGAGTGATAGAGACGCTCTAGTTGCCAAGCACAATGGTAGGAGTGCACTGGGCTCCTCCACAGTCAGACAGCACAGGGGTAGTTCCTGCTTTAAACTGACCAATAAATACATGTTTCTTATAGTCTATAGACCACGTGCCAGAGGTCTACTAGGGGATAACATGATCAGGCATCTACTGTTGTTGTTTTTAAATGCTGGGAAGACAAAACAATTTCCATCCAAGAGGAGAAACCATGCTCAGCCGGGCTGCAAGGACCATTCAGCCCACCTGTGTCCATGAGCTGGAAAACCGTTTCTACCACTCTAAGGGCAACAGCCATCTCTGATACTTTACCAGGCAAAAAAAGAGAGGCACTGAGCCTCCTAGTTTCAACTACGACACAGCTGAAGTGGGTTAAAGCTGATAATGTAATAACTGTTAGGTGATTCTGTTTAGAAAACTAATTGAAGGCAAAGACCCTATACCTGGTGATGGCATTTTCCCTGATGGAAACACGTTTCCAGGAGAACAGTGAAGAGTGGTCTGACTTTATTAATATCACTTGCCTTCGAAAATGTCACTCTCTTTCATAGGATAAACCAAACGTATATCAGGTTTAGCAAAGATGAAACCTTCTTTACCTGTATTACTGATGGACAGAAATGATCTAGTTTGTTGTTAATTATATTACGAAATTAATATATCATTTGGATGCTCTTTGCTGTTAGGTGAAAGTGCTATGTCAAAAGCTGTCCAAAACCCAGGGAGATTCTGTTTCATCAGCTTTGAACATTTCAAAAATTTTTTTTCCAGTCAAGGAGGTTATCATGGCTACTATTTCAATTATAAGCCTGTCAGAATTCCTAGAGACAATTAGGTCTCTTGGAGTGTCACATTTTAGAGCATTTCTTACATTTAAGTCTTATAGATTAGATTCTTCCATGTATAAATTGTCCAAATTTACTGTATCTGATGAGTAGTTAAGAAAACAGCAACCAGAAAAAAAAGTAGTAATATTCAATTATTTAAGACAAGGAAACAAAATGGGATATAAACCTAGTAGAAATTAATAAAAGATTTATATTTAAGACTCACAAGTATAAAATTTAGAAAGTCTAGATGTATAAAATAAGTATAAATCCTTATTTTAACATGCAAAAAAGAAGTCTAGATAATTGTGCCCCAATTTTCTAAAATAGTGAGACAGAATTTGGACCAGAAAAAGAGAATATCAGAGAAAACCAAACAACTGCAAAACAGAGCCACTACAAACCCACAGACCTCAACACCAGTGGGGCCTGCCTTCAATATGCCCAGCAAGCTTTCCAGCTGTCCCTGCAGCATCTCCTCCCCCCGCCTCAAAAGCTATTTTAAAGTTTCATTCTCTCCTTAAGCCCCTTCTCCACTACCTTCCCACCAACTCTTCATAGATGAACTGGCTTCTAAGCCGAAAGTTGGTGCCATCAAGAAGGAGCTCCCTCAACAATGTGCTCAGCACAGGCCTCTGCTTCTATGCCACACACACTGCCTTCTCTCCACCTCCTTCCGACCAAGGCTAACTCCTCTACTTGGGTTCAGGAACCCAACCCCTTCTTCCTTTGTAAGGACGTCCCCCTTCTTTAAAGGTGTACCCCTGGGTTCTAACTGCAACCTTCTTTTCACTCTATACCTGCACTGACCAATTTGGTAGCCACATGTACCAATTTAAATGTAAACAAATGAATCAAAATGAAATAAAATGAAAAATCCAGTTCCCTAGCTGCATTAGCTGCATGGGTTAGTGGCTACTGTGCTGGACAGCACAGATAAAGAGCACCTCTGTTATCATAAAATGTTCCCTTGGACAGAGCTGTCCTATACAGGCGATCCACTCTTCGGGTGATCTCTCATTCATCTGCAAAGCTTTAAACTACACATATACCCCTGACCTTAATTTCTACCTAATGTTAAGACAGTAGAGTTGAAGTATTTTTTTAAAAAGCAAGATATCAGTGGTTCTCAAGGAGAACCAGCATATTAGAATAAGCTGGTGGGCTTTTAAAAGTAGAAATGCTGCCACCCCCTCCAAGTTATTTAAATCAGAAACTTTGGTTGGGGGGGCAGTGAGGATGCATTCCATGAGGCTGGATGCCTTTCAAGAAAAGCAACAGAAGATATTTTCTTTTTCTTCTCATGTGAAAGCTCAAATAAAGTAATTTGCCTTAGTGGAAATTCTCCATATAAATTCCCTATACATCACTGCCACAAACCTCTCTCCTAACACATTTAGATAGTAAATAAAAAGTCAAATTTCTTACCTGTGTGATAAAATGTGAGAAAAAACAAAAGTACTCCCATGAACATATTACTTAAAAAAGTGACAACTCCACAAGTAATTCCTTCTGGAACTGGGTAGACAGTTTCCACAAAAAGCTCAAAAAATATAGGTATACTGCTATTCAGGAACACTCCCAGGAGAATACAGGAGGCATACAATGTCACTAAAATAAAAACACAAACATTTTAGTTTCATAACAGCAGCAGTGAGTCATATCAGATGGATATTCTGGGTGTCCTCTTTCATGAGTATCAACTCTGGAATTTCATCTCTTCTCAGTGGTAGTTGATGAACTTCGGTAAAGCTTCACACATCTGTCAGCTCTTCACACAGGTTTTGTGGAGTAGATAGGAAAAGGTTCTCTTGCTGGATGATTACCAGTTTATTTGCTTTATCTTTTTGGTGGATTACTCCAAAGCACAGACACAATTTTTACCACTATAATTTAAAGGATTCTTTCCCCTGAGTCACACTCCTGGCATATTGAGGGATAGGTAAAATATAGCAAATTAACACAAAATCTAGACTCATTCTATAATTTTAAAGAGAAGTTAAAATCTAAGAAAAAAATGTAAGAAACATTAAGTGTAACTAAAAATTACATATTTTAAGACTGGTTAATAACAGCCCTCAAGCATAAAATAAAAATTATCTGCTATGTAATTCCTGGAGGAACACTTAAAATAGAAATAGTCCTCAATTTTAGAATGAGTTTCATGTCAAGAGTTTTTTTAAAAAAATACATGACTTTTTTGGAACAGAAAAAAACATTTTCACCTAGAAGTATATCGTTTGAGAACAAAGAAGAGAAAGGGAAATCTCTCCCAGCAGCCTCAGAAGCAGCGGATTAAAGCTCCACAATCAACTTGATGTACCCTGCATCTGTGGAATACATGAATAGACAACAAATCATCCCAAATTGAGGAGCCAGGAGTCAGTGCTGTGCCTCTGAGGTGGGAGAGCCAACTTCAGGACACTGGTCCACAAGAGACCTCCCAGCTCCACATAATATCAAACGGCAAAAATCTTCCAGAGATCTCCATCTCAACACCAGCACCCAGCTTCTCTCAACGACCAGCAAGCTACAGTGCTGGACACCCTAGGCCAAACAACTAACAAGACTGGAACACAACCCCACCCTTTAGCAGAGAGGCTGCCTAAAATCATAATAAGTCCACAGACACCCCAAAACACACCACCAGACGTGGACCTGCCCACCAGAAAGACAAGATCCAGCCTCAACCACCAGAACACAGGCACTAGTTCCCTCCACCAGGAAGGCTACACAACCCACTGAACCAAGCTTAGCCACTGGGGACAGACACCAAAAACAACGGGAACGACGAACCTGCAGCCTGCAAAAAGGAGACCCCAAACACAGTAAGATAAGCAAAATGAGAAGACAGAAAAACACACAGCAGGTGAAGAAGCAAGATAAAAACCCACCAGACCTAACAAATGAAGAGGAAATAGGCAGTCTACCTGAAAAAGAATTCAGAATAATGATAGTAAAGATGATCCAAAATCTTGGAAATACAATAGACAAAATGCAAGAAACAGTTAACAAGGACCTAGAAGAACTAAAGATGAATCAAACAATGATTAAAAACACAATAAGTGAAATGAAAAATACTCTAGATGGGATCAATAGCAGAATAACTGAGGCAGAAGAACGGATAAGTGACGTGGAAGATAAAATAGTGGAAATAACTACTGCAGAGCAGAAGAAAGAAAAAAGAATGAAAAGAACAGAGGACAGTCTCAGAGACCTCTGGGACAACATTAAACACACCAACAATTGAATTATAGGGGTTCCAGAAGAAGAAGAGAAAAAGAAAGGAACTGAGAAAATATTTGAAGAGATTATAGTTGAAAACTTCCCTAATATGGGAAAGGAAACAGTCAGTCAAGTCCAGGAGGCACAGACAGTCCCATACAGGATAAATCCAAGGAGAAATACACCAAGACACATATTAATCAAACTGTCAAAAATTAAATACAAAGAAAACATATTAAAAGCAGCAAGGGAAAAACAACAAATAATACACAAGGGAATCCCCATAAGGTTAACAGCTGATCTTTCAGCAGAAACTCTGCAAGCCAGAAGGGATTGGCAGGACATATTTAAAGTGATGAAGGAGAAAAACCTGCAACCAAGATTACTCTACCCAGCAAGGATCTCATTCAGATTTGATGGAGAAATTAAAACGTTTACAGACAAGCAAAAGCTGAGAGAGTTCAGCACCACCAAACCAGCTTTACAACAAATGCTAAAGGAACTTCTCTAGGCAAGAAACACAACAGAAGGAAAAGACCTACAATAACGAACCCAAAACAATTAAGAAAATGGGAATAGGAACATACATATAGATAATTACCTTAAATGTAAATGGACTAAATGCTCCCACCAAAAGACACAGATTGGCTGAATGGATACAAAAACAAGACCCATATACATGCTGTCTACAAGAGACCCACTTCAGACCTAGAGACACATACAGACTGAAAGTAAGGAGATGGAAAAAGATATTCCATGCAAATGGAAACCAAAAGAAAGCTGGAGTAGCAATTCTCATATCAGACAAAATAGACTTTAAAATAAAGACTACTAGAAGAGACAAAGAAGGACACTACATAATGATCAAGGGATCGATCCAAGAAGAAGATATAACAATTGTAAATATTTATGCACCCAACATAGGAGCACCTCAATACATAAGGCAAATACTAACAGCCCTAAAAGGGGAAATTGACAGTAACACATTCATAGTAGGGGACTTTAACACCCCACTTTCACCAATGGACAGATCATCCAAAATGAAAATAAATAAGGAAACACAAGCTTTAAATGATACATTAAACAAGATGGACTTAATTGACATTTATAGGACATTCCATTCAAAAACAACAGAATACACATTTTTCTCAAGTGCTCATGGAACATTCTCCAGGATAGATCATATCCTGGGTCACAAATCAAGCCTTGGTAAATTTAAGAAAATTGAAATTGTATCAAGTATCTTTTCCGACCACAATGCTATGAGACTAGATATCAATTACAGGAAAAGATCTGTAAAAAATACAAACACATGGAGGCTAAACAATACACTACTTAATAACGAAGTGATCACTGAAGAAATCAAAGAGGAAATTAAAAAATACCTAGAAACAAATGACAATGGAGACACGACGACCCAAAACCTATGGGATGCAGCACAAGCAGTTCTAAGAGGGAAGTTTATAGCAATACAATCCCACCTTAAGAAACAGGAAACCTCTTGAATAAACAACCTAACCTTGCACCTAAAGCAATTAGAGAAAGAAGAACAAAAACACCCCAAAGTTAGCAGAAGGAAAGAAATCATAAAAATCAGATCAGAAATAAATGAAAAAGAAATGAAGGAAACGATAGCAAAGATCAATAAAACTAAAAGCTGGTTCTTTGAGAAGATAAACAAAATTGATAAACCACTAGCCAGACTCATCAAGAAAAAAAGGGAGATGACTCAAATCAATAGAATTAGAAATGAAAAAGGAGAAGTAACAACTGACACTGCAGAAATACAAAAGATCATGAGAGATTACTACAAGCAACTCTATGCCAATAAAATGGACAACCTGGAAGAAATGGACAAATTCTTAGAAATGCACAACCTGCCAAGACTGAATCAGGAAGAAATAGAAAATATGAACAGACCAATCACAAGCACTGAAATTGAAACTGTGATAAAAAATCTTCCAACAAACAAAAGCCCAGGACCAGATGGCTTCACAGGCGAATTCTATCAAACATTTAGAGAAGAGCTAACACCTATCCTTCTCAAACTCTTCCAAAATATAGCAGAGGGAGGAACACTCCCAAACTCATTCTATGAGGCCACCATCACCTTGATACCAAAACCAGAAAAGTTGTCACAAAGAAAGAAAACTACAGGCCAATATCACTGATGAACATAGATGCAAAAATCCTCAAAAAATACTAGCAAACAGAATTCAACAGCACATTAAAAGGATCATACACCATGATCAAGTGGGGTTTATTCTAGGAATGCAAGGATTCTTCAATATACGCAAATCAATCAACGTGATACACCATATTAACAAACTGAAGGAGAAAAACCATATGATAATCTCAGTAGATGCAGAGAAAGCTTTCGACAAAATTCAACACCCATTTATGATAAAAACCCTGCAGAACGTAGTCATAGAGGGAACTTTCCTCAACATAATAAAGGCCATATATGACAAACCCACAGCCAGCATCGTCCTCAATGGTGAAAAACTGAAACCATTTCCACTAAGATCAGGAACAAGACAAGGTTGCCCACTCTCACCACTCTTATTCAACATAGTTTTGGAAGTTTTAGCCACAGCAATCAGAGAAGAAAAGGAAATAAAAGGAATCCAAATTGGAAAAGAAGAAGTAAAGCTGTCACTGTTTGCAGATGACACGATACTATACTTAGAGAATCCTAAAGATGCTACCAGAAAACTACTAGAGCTAATCAATGAATTTGGTAAAGTAGCAGGATACAAAATTAATGCACAGAAATCTCTGGCATTCCTATATACTAATGATGAAAAATCTGAAAGTGAAATCAAGGAAACACTCCCATTTACCATTGCAACAAAAAGAATAAAATATCTAGGAATAAACCTACCTAAGGAGACAAAAGACCTGTATGCAGAAAATTATAAGACACTGATGAAAGAAATTAAAGATGATACAAATAGATGGAGAGATATACCATGTTCTTGGATTTGAAGAATCAACATTGTGAAAATGACTCTACTACCCAAAGCGATCTACAGATTTAATGCAATCCCTATCAAACTACCAGTGGCATTTTTCTCAGAGCTAGAACAAAAAATTTCACAATTTGTATGGAAACACAAAAGACCCCGAATAGCCAAAGCAATCTTGAGAACGAAAAACGGAGCTGGAGGAATCAGGCTCCCTGACTTCAGACTATACTACAAAGCTACAGTAATCAAGACAGTATGGTGCTGGCACAAAAACAGAAAGAGAGATCAATGGAACAGGATAGAAAGCCCAGAGATAAACCCACGCACATATGGTCACCTTATCTTTGATAAAGGAGGCAGGAATGTACAGTGGAGAAAGGACAGCCTCTTCAATAAGTAGTGCTGGGAAAACTGGACAGGGACGTGTAAAAGTATGAGATTAGATCACTCCCTAACACCATACACAAAAATAAACTCAAAAGGGATTAAAGACCTAAATGTAAGGCCAGACACTATCAAACTCTTAGAGGAAAACATAGGTAGAACACTCTATGACATAAATCACAGCAAGATCCTTTCTGACCCACCTCCTAGAGAAATGGAAATAAAGACAAAAATAAACACATGGGACCTAATGAAACTTAAAAGCTTTTGCACAGCAAAGGAAACCATAAATAAGACCAAAAGACAACCCTTAGAATGGGAGAAAATATTTGCAAATTAAGCAACTGACAAAGGATTCATCTCCAAAATTTATAAGCAGCTCATGCAGCTCAATAACAAAAAAACAAACAACCCAATCCAAAAATGGGCAGAAGACCTAAACAGACATTTCTCCACAGAAGATATACAGACTGCCAACAAACATATGAAAGGATGCTCAACATCTTTACTCATTAGAGAAATGCAAATCAAAACTACAATGAGATACCATCTCACACCAGTCAGAATGGCCATCATCATAAAATCTAGAAATAATAAATGCTGGAGAGGGTGTGGAAAAAAGGGAACACTCTTGCACTGCTGGTGGGAATGTGAATTGGTACAGCCACTATGGAGAACAGTATGGAGGTTCCTTAAAAAACTACAAATAGAACTACCATATGACCCAAGAATCCCACTACTGGGCATATACCCCGAGAAAACCATAATTCAAAAAGAGTCATGTACCAAAATGTTCACAGCAGCCCTATTTACAATAGCCCAGAGATGGAAACCACCTAAGTGTCCATCATCAGATGAATGGATAAAGAAGATGTGGCACATATATACAATGGAATATTACTCAGCCATAAAAAGAAACGAAATTGAGCTATTTGTAATGAGGTGGATGGACCTAGAGTCTGTCATACAGAGTGAAGTAAGTCAGAAAGAGAAAGAGAAATAGTGTGTGCTGACACATATATATGGAATTTAAGAAAAAAAATGTCATGAAGAACATAGGGGTAAGATAGGAATAAAGACACAGACCTACTAGAGAATGGACTTGTGGATATGGGGAGGGGGAAGGGTAAGCTGTGACAAAGTGAAAGAGAGGCATGGACATATATACACTACCAAACGTAAGGTAGATAGCTAGTGGGAAGCAGCCGCATAGCACAGGGTGATCAGCTCTGTGCTTTGTGACCGCCTGGAGGGGTGGGATACGGAGGGTGGGAGGGAGATGCAAGAGGGAGGGGATATGGGAACATATGTATATGTATAACTGATTAAATTTTTTATAAAGCAGAAAAAAAAGAAATGTATCGTTAATACTGGCTAGGATCCCAGATTAGCCAATAAATAGCCTATTAACCCAATCTATAGTGAAATCTTTGAATAAGGACACTATTCTTATTCTTAGAAGAATGTCTAGAGAAATGCACCTGACTCCAAATAATTTTATTAATCCTGTTTGTATACAAACCTTCAATAATTTTAACTTTAAGGTGAAAACAGAATCAATGAGGAAAAAATGATATCCTATTTAGAAACCTAAAACATCTCCCCTTAGACTAATAAGTATATCATGCCCACTGATGAGAATGAGTAGCAATTATTCTAACCTTAAAGTTACCAGGAAAATATTTTTAATAAACATATTTGTTAAGTAAAAAAATTTCTGTGCAGGAACTGCAGAAAGTGAGGGAATTACCCTAAATCTGTTATGTATTATTCATAGAACATATGAAATTACCAGAATTTACCACACCCGATTGCAGTCATTAACAATCCCTAACATTGTTGAAGAGGTAAAAACAAAAACTGTATCTACTGTTTTCTAACAGCATTTCTCTAATTAATCTCAACTCACACTTCCTCCTCCAATTACACTAGCCTTTCAGGATTACAAAATATTTAACACATTCTAGTACCACAGATAGCTGGTGATTACTTTGAGGTTCTTTGATTAGAAGATACATGGAAATAGAGAACAAAAGGATGATGGTGAATAAAGAACGCATTGCTGGCTAAAGCAGTGACCAGGCTATTCACAGGATTAAATGAGAAGCATCTGATGGATATAAACACATGTAAAACATGAAGCACTTTTCAAGAGTTTCTTAAAAACCCCACACCTCATGCTCACTGTACATTTGCTGGACATAGATCATGCCAATCAATCAACACTTCTTACACATGACTTATTAGTGGTACATTAGGAAATCTAGGGATGGAATATCACTGGTAGCTTTATAGAGTAGTCTATCTACAAAACACTTTATACTAATTTATGGTCAGTCATGGTAACCAGAGCAGAGACCACTACTGACTCCAAAACAGATGAGCCTAGAAGTTTAAGATGATAAAACACTGAATATAGCACAGAGAACTATATTCAGTGTCCTATGATAAGCCATAATGGAAAAGAAGATTAAAAAAAAGAATATATATATATGTAACTGAATCACTTTGCTGTACAGCAAAAATTAACACAATGTAAATCAACTATACTCCAATTAAAATTATTATTAATTAATAAAAGTTATTAATTAATTTTAAGAAGAACTTATTAGTCATTATACACCCAGCATTTATCCCAAAACACAAAACACACTAGGTTTTTGTTTGTTTGTTTGTTTTTTGCAGTATGCGGGCCTCTCACTGTTGTGGCCTCTCCCGTTGCGGAGCACAGGCTCCGGATGCGCAGGCTCAGTGGCCATGGCTCACGGGCCCAGCCACTCCACGGCATGTAGGATCCTCCCGGACCGGGGCACGAACCTCTGTCCCCTGCATCGGCAGGTGGACCCTCAACCACTGCGCCACCAGGGAAGCCCCACACTAGGATTTTAATGTTAATAAAATAAAGAGAAACACTTTGAAATAAAAGATATATAAGTGAAAAAGGTACAGAAAAGTGTGTTAAAGGATACAAACACACACACACACGCACATATACACTTGTTTGTAAATGTATAGAGTTCTCTGGGAAAACTCAAGAAACTGACATTCAAGGTTCCCTCTAGAGAGGGAAATTGGGGGCCATGGAACGGTAGACATTTTTCATTGTATACCCTTTTCCTACTTTTTGAATTTAGTTTTTACTATGTGCATATCTTACCTACTTAACAAAATAAGAAAAGAGAAATGTCATTGTAAACTAATGAATTGGCAGCTAATCCAACTCTACTTCATGCAGGTTTGTTAGCTCCCTGACTCAGAAATGGTTATCACTGGGTGAGCTGCCCCACACACCAGATATCTACACCCAGAAGCCATATAACCCAGCCTTGGTCCAGGATCCTTGACATAAATATTCCCACCTTATTTATTAGAATTCCTATTATATGTAGGATAAGTAGGCTGAGACTGCTGATATAACTTCAGAGGCCAGAAATTTAAAAACCAAGCATTTTCATTCAATTCTCTCATTCTCAGTATTTGTTTCTTGTATTTCTATAAAAATGATGACCACAAGGTTGTTTCACACTGGCTGGATATATATACTGAAATCACTTGTTACTGTAGAAACTAAAGAATCAAAATAATTTACACATAGGGGATTGGTTCAAGATGGTGGAGTAGAAGGATGTGCTCTCACTCCCTCTTGCGAGAGCACCAGAATCACACTAACTGCTGAACAGCCATCGACAGGAAGACACTGCAACTCACCAAAAAAGATAACACACATCCAAAGACAAAGGAGAAGTCACAATGAGATGGGACGAGGGGCGCAATCACAATAAAATCAAATCCCATAACTGGTAGGTGGGTGACTCACAGACTGGAGAACACTTATACCACAGAAGTCCACCCACTGGAGTGAAGGTTCTGAGCCCCACGTCAGGCTTCTGAACCTGGGGGTCCGGCAATGGGAGGAGGAATTCCTGGAGAATCAGACTTTGAAGGCTAGTGGGATTTGACTGCAGGACTTCAACAGGACTGGGGAAAACAGAGACTTCACTCTTGGAGGGCACGCACAAAGTAGTGTGCGCATCGGGACCCAGGGGAAGGAGCAGTGACCCCGGGGGAGACTGAACCAGACCTACCTGCTAGTGTTGGAGGGTCTCCTGTAGAGGCGGGGGGTGGCTCTGCCTCACTGTGAAGACAAGGACACTGGCAGCAGAAGTTCTGGGAACTACTCCTTGGCGTGAGCCCTCCCAGAGTCCTCCATCGGCCCCAACAAAGAGCCCGGGGAGGCTCCAGTGTTGGGTCGCCTCAGGCCAAACAACCAACAGGGAGGGAACCCAGCCCCACCCATCAGCAGTCAAGTGGATTAAAGTTTTACTGAGTTCTGCCCACCAGAGCAACACCCAGCTCTACCCACCACCAGTCCCTCCCATCAGGAAACTTGCACAAGCCTCTTAGATAGCCTCATCCACTAGAGGGCAGACAGCAGAAGCAAAAAGAACAGTCCTGCAGCCTGTGGAACAAAAAACACATTCAAAGAAAGATAGACAAGATGAAAAGGCAGAGGGCTATGTACCAGATGAAGGAACAAGATAAAACCCCAGAAAAACAATTAAATGAAGTGGAGATAGGTAAACTTCCAGAAAAAGAATTCAGAATAATGATAGTGAAGATGATCCAGGACCTCGGAAAAAGAATGGAGGCAAAGATCGAGAAGATGCAAGAAATGTTTTAAAAAGACCAAGAAGAATTAAAGAACAAACAAACAGAGATGAACAATACAATCACTGAAATGAAAATTACGCTAGAAGGAATCAACAGAATAACTAAGGCAGAAGAACGGATAAGTGACCTGGAATACAGCATGGTGGAATTCACTGCTGTGGAACAGAATAAAGAAAAAAGAATGAAACGAAACGAAGACAGCCTAAGAGACCTCTGGGACAACAAAAATGCAACAACATTTGCATTATAGGGGTCCCAGAAGGAGAAGAGAGAGGGAACGGACCCAAGAAAATATTTGAAGAGATTATAGTCAAAAACTTCCCTAACATGGGAAAGAAAATAGCCACCCAAGTCCAGGAAGCACAGAGAGTCCCATACAGGATAAACCGAAGGAGAAACATGCTGAGACACAAAGTAAGCCAACTGGCAAAAATTAAAGACAAAGAAAAATTATTGAAAGCGGCAAGGGAAAAATGACAAATAACGTACAAGGGAACTCCCATAAGGTTAACAGCTGATTTCTCAGGAGAACCTCTACAAACCAGAAGGGGGTGGCATGATATACTTAAAGTGATGAAAGGGAAGAACCTACAACCAAGATTACTCTACCCAGCAAGGATCTCATTCAGATTTGATGGAGAAATGAAAAGCTTTACAGACAAGCAAAAGCTAAGAAACTTCAGCACCACCAAACCAGCTCTACAACAAATGCTAAAGGAACTTCTCTAAGTGGGAAACACAAGAGAAGAAAAGGACCTACTAAAACAAACCCAAAACAACTAAGAAAATGGTAATAGGAACATACATATTGATAATTACCTTAAACGTGAAAGGATTAAATGCTCCAACCAAAAGACACAGATTGGCTGAATGGATACAAAAACAAGACCCATGTATATGCTGTCTACAAGAGACCCACTTCAGACCTAGGGACACATACAGACTGAAAGTGAGGGGATGGAAAAAGATATTCCATGCAAATGGAAATCAAAAGAAAGCTGGAGTAGCAATACTCATATCAGATAAAATAGACTTTAAAATAAAGAATGTTACAAGAGACAAGAACACTCCATAATGATCAAGGGGTCAATCCAAGAAGAAGATAAAACTATTATAAATATATATGCACCCAACATAGGAGTATCTCAATATAGAAGGCAACTGCTAACAGCTATAAAAGAGGAAATCAACAATAACACAATAATAGTGGGGGACTTTAACACCTCACTTACACCGATGGACAGATCATCCAAACAGAAAATTAATAAGGAAACACAAGCTTTAAATGACACAATAGACCACATAGATTTAATTGATATTTACAGGACATTCCATCCAAAAACAGCAGATTACACTTCATTCTCAAGTGCACACGGAACATTCTCCAGGATAGATCACATCTTGGGTCACAAGTCAAACGTCAGTAAATTTAAGAAAATTGAAATCATATCAAGCATGTTTTCTGACCACAACGCTATGATATTAGAAATGAATTACAGGGAAAAAAGCATAAAAAACACAAACACATGGAGGCTAAACAATATGTTACTAAATAACCAAGAGATCACTGAAGAAATCAGAGGAAATCAAAAAATACCTAGAGACAAATGACAATGAAAACACGAAGATCCAAAACCTATGGGAGGCAGCAAAAGCAGTTCTAAGAGGGAAGTTTATAGCTATACTCAAGAAACAAGAAACAAGTAAAATCTCAAATAAACAATCTAACCTTACACCTAAAGGAACTAGAGAAAGAAGAGCAAACAAAACCCAAAGTTAGCAGAAGGAAAGAAATCATAAAGATCAGAGCAGAAATAAATGAAACAGAAACAAAGAAAACAATAGCAAAGATCAATAAAACTAAAAGCTGGTTCTTTAAGTAGAAAAACAAAATTGATAAACCATTAGCCAGACTCATCAAGAAGAGGGAGAGGACTCAAATCAATAAAATTAGAAATGAAAAAGGAGAAGTTACAACAGACACCACAGAAATACAAAGCATCCTAAGAGACTACTACACGCAACTCTATGCCAATAAAATGGACAACCTGGAAGAAATGGACAAATTCTTTTTCTTTTCTTTTTTGCGGTACACGGGCATCTCACTGTTGTGGCCTCTCCCATTGCGGAGCACAGGCTCCGGACGTGCAGGCTCAGCGGCCATGGCTCATGGGACTAGCTGCTCCGCAGCATGTGGGATCTTCCCGGCCCGGGGCATGAACCCATGCCCCCTGCATCGGCAGGCAGACTCTCAACCACTGCGCCACCAGGGAAGCCCTGGACAAATTCTTAGAAAGGTATAACCTTACAAGACTGAACAAGGAAGAAACAGAAACTATGAACAGACCAATCATTAGTAATGAAATTGCAACTGTGATTAAAAATCTTCCAACAAACAAAAGTCCAGGACCAGATGGCTTCACAGGTGAATTCTCTCAAACATTTAGACAAGAGCTAACACCCATCCTTCTCAAATTCTTCCAAACAATTGCAGAGGAAGAAACAGTTCCAAACTCATTCTATGAGGTCACCATCACCCTGATACCAAAACCAGACAAAGATACTACAAAAAAAAGGGCTTCCCTGGTGGCGCAGTGGTTGAGAGTCCGCCTGCCGATGCAGGGGACACGGGTTTGTGCCCCGGTCCGGGAAGATCCCACATGCCACGGAGCCTGCGCGTCCGGAGCCTGTGCTCCGCAACGGGAGAGGCCACAACAGTGAGAGGCCCGCGTACCGCAAAAAAAAAAAAAAAAAAAGATACTACAAAAAAAGAAAATGACAGACCAATATCACTGATGAATACAGATGCAAAAATCCTCAATAAAATACTAGCAAACAGAATCCAACAATACATTAAAAGGATCATACACTATGATCAAGTGGGATTTATCCCAGGGATGCAAAGATTCTTCAATATATGCAAATCAATCAACGTGATACACCATATTAACAAACTGAAGGATAAAAACCATATGATCATCGCAATAGATGCAGAAAAAGCTTTTGACAAAATTCAACACCCATTTATGATAAAAACTCTCCAGAAAGTGGGCATAGCGGGAACCTACCTCAACTTAATAAAGGCCATATATGACAAACCCACAGCAAACATCATTCTCAATGGTGAAAACCTGAAAGCATTTCCTCTAAGATCAGGAACAAGAAAAGGATGTCCACTCCCACCACTATTATTCAACATAGTTTTGGAAGTCCTAGCCACGGCAATCAGAGAAGAAAAGGAAATAAAAGGGATACAAATTGGAAAAGAAGAAGTCAAGGGCCTCCCTGGTGGCGCAAGTGGTTGAGAGTCCGCCTGCCGATGCAGGGGATACGGGTTCGTGCCCCGGTCTGGGAGGATCCCATATGCCGCGGAGCGGCTGGGCCCGTGAGCCATGGCCGCTGAGCCTGCGCGTCCGGAGCCTGCGCATCCGGAGCCTGTGCTCCGCAACGGGGGAGGCCACAACAGTGAGAGGCCCGCATACCGCAAAAAAAAAAAAAAAAAAAAAGAAGAAGTCAAACTGTCACTGTTTGCAGATGACATGATACTATACATAGAGAGTCCGAAAGATGCCACCAGAAAACTACTAGGGCTAATCAATGAATGTGGTAAAGTTGCAGGATACAAAATTAATGCACAGAAATCTCTTGCATTCCTATACACTAATGATGAAAAATCTGAAAGAGAAATTAAGAAAACACTCCCATTTACCATAACAACAACAAGAATAAAATACCTAGGAATAAACCTATCTAGGGAGACAAAAGACCTGTATACAGGAAACTATAAGACACTGATGAGAGATATTAAAGATGATACCAACAGATGGAGAGATATATCATGTTCTTGGATTGGAAGAATCAATATATGTGAAAACGACTATACTACCCAAAGCAATCTACAGATTCAATGCAATCCCTATCAAATTACCAATGGCATTTTTTATAGAACTAGAACAAAAAATCTTAAAATTTGTATGGAGACACAAAAGACCCCAAATAGCCAAAACAGTCTTGAGGGAAAAAAGCAGAGCTGGAGGAATCAGTCTCCCTGACTTCAGACTATACTACAAAGCTTCAGTAATCAAGAAAATATGGTACTGGCACAAAAACAGAAATATAGATCAATGGAACAAGATAGAAAGCCCAGAGATAAACCCACGCACCTATGGTCAACTAATCTATGACAAAGGAGGCAAGGATATACAATGGAGGAAAGACAGTCTCTTCAATAAGTGGTGCTGGGAAAACTGGACAGCTACATGTAAAAGAATGAAATTCTTGGGCTTCCCTGGTGGTGCAGTGGTTGAGAGTCTACCTGCCGATGCAGGGGACACAGGTTTGTGCCCCGGTCTGGGAAGATCCAACATGCCGCGGAGCGGCTAGGCCCGTGAGCCATGGCTGCTGAGCCTGTGCGTCCGGAGCCTGTGCTCCGCAGCAGGAGAGGCACAACAGTGAGAGGCCACAACAGTGAGAGGCGTACTGCAAAAAAAAAAAAAAAAAAAAAACTCTTAGAGGAAAACATAGGAAGAACACTCTTTGACATAAATCACAGCAACATCTTTTTTGATCCACCTCCTAGAGTAATGGAAATAAAAACAAAAATAAACAAATGGGACCTAATGAAACTTAAAAGCTTTTACACAGCAAAGGAAACCATAAAAAAGACGAAAAGACAACCCTCGGAATGGGAGAAAATATTTGCAAATGAATCAACGGACAAAGGATTAATCTCCAAAATTTATAAACAGCTCATGCAGCTCAATATTAAAAAAACAAACAACCCAATCCAAAAACGGGCAGAAGACCTAAAAAGACATTTCTCCAAAGAAGACATACAGATGGCCAAGAAGCACATGAAAAGCTTCTCAATATTGCTAATTATTAGAGAAATGCAAATCAAAACTACAATGAGGTATCACCTCACACCAGTTAGAAGGGGCATCATCAGAAAACCTACAAACAACAAATGCTGGAGAGTGTGTGGAGAAAAGGGAACCCTCTTGCACTGTGGTGGAAAGGTAAATTGATACAGCCGCTATGCAGAACAGGATGGAGGTTCCTTAAAAAACTAAAAATAGAATTACCATTTGACCCAGCAATCCCACTACTGGGCATATACCCAAAGAAAACCATAATTCAAAAAGACACATGCAGGGCTGCCCTGGTGGCGCAGTGGTTGAGAGTCCGCCTGCCGATGGAGGGGACACGGGTTCGTGCCCCGGTCCAGGAAGATCCCATGTGCTGCGGAGTGGCTAGGCCCGTGAGCCATGGCCACTGAACCTGCGCATCCAGAGCCTGTGCTCTGCAATGGGAGAGGCCACAACAGTGATAAGCCTGCATACTGCCAAAAAAAAAAAAAAAAAAAGACACATGCACCCCAATGTTCATTGCAGCACTATTTACAATAGCCAGGTCATGGAAGCAACCTAAATGCCCATCGACAGACGAATGGATAAAGACGATGTGATACATATATACAATGGAATATTACTCAGCCATAAAAAGGAACGAAACTGGGTCATTTGTAGAGACGTGGATGGATCTACAGACTGTCATACAGAGTGAAGTAAGCCAGAAAAAGAAAAACAAATATCATATATTAACGCTTATATATGGAACCTAGAAAAATGGTAGAGATGAACCAGTTTGCAGGGCAGAAATTGAGACACAGATGTAGAGAACAAACGTACGGACACCAAGGGGGGAAAGTGGTGGGGGTGGGGTGGGGGTGGTGGTGTGATGAATTGGGAGATTGGGATTGACATGTATACACTGATGTGTATAAAATGGATGACTAATAAGGACCTGCTGTATAAAAAAATAAATAACATTTAAAAAAATTTACACAGGAAAGGGTTAAATTAAGATCTTCATAATCAGAATGGGGGAAAGGTAGCTGTGTCAGGATTGATTTAATATATTCCCCAGTGTTCTGGGACATGCATAAAGTAAAACCTGATTATTATGAACCTGAATTTGACTTCCATTTGAATTTTCAGTTAAGAGTCTGATACAGTATCTTTACACACTGGTTTGGCAGATCCAGTGGGGGAATGTCATCTATTAAAAGTCAGGCAGACAAAATAATTTCCTGCTCATCAGAGAAGGTTCAATACATGATCATTAAATGTTTCCATGACTTTCTATAGTACTGATACTAAAATTAAAATAAACTGCCTTTCAATTAAAAAGTCAAGGTAATTTAGCAGAACAAACACAATGCTGACACAGATTTTTTTTTCAAAGAAGCTGATAAAATTTCATAGGCTCATAATTTCAATTGCAAAAAAAAAGTCCTCTGTACCACAAAATATAGTAAGAAAGGCTGTATTTCAAGAATATGACTTGGATCATAACCCTGAAAGAACTCTTCTCTCCACCCCTGCTTCCAGTGACAAACCAAATTACTAAACTTTAGGGAAGTAAAACTATGTATGACTACATTTTTATTAATCAAGTCACTCAAACCTTAGGTGATCAGTAGTTATAAAACAAATCACAAAATTTCAGTGAAGATGTATTTCCACTCAGCACTGAATGAGATTCTCAAGATATCAAAAACAATCACAACTTCAAATCTTAAATTTATATAATTTTTTAAACAATTTTTAAAACTGCTTTAAAAAATATCATATTTGACTATCCTATCAACTCTTTGAGGCAGGTAACGTAAGATGAAGTGCCTGAAATTCTGAAAGTCAAAATGACTTATATAGAAACAATGTAAATTACCAGTGCTAATAACAATAGTATAATTAAGGCTACAGAATCTAGCGTGCTTTCCACCAAGCCACTGTATCAGATTGAAAAAAAAATTCTTCTTTTATTCAGTGGTATTGACACAAAAGGAATGCTTCTCAAATCTGTATTCCACACAGAAGCTGGAAGTGACTGCTCATAAGACAGATGACAAAATAAAAAACAGAGCACCAAAAGGTTACAGACAAAAAAGATGAAATTTAATCATGATAAATGGGTCCAAAAATTATTGCTTAGGTATATAATAGGGAAAAGTTAGCTTAAGCCTTTCTTCAAAACCATTAAAAAAACACAAAAACATTTATCAAGTGCCTCTTATATGAAAGCAGCTACACTGGAACAGTAAATAGGATACTTTATCCTCAAATCATTCCTAATCTAAAGGAATATGATGGACACCTATGGGCTCAGCAGCCATTTATATGCACAGTGTTAAGATAATTATACTTCATTCTCTTTAAAAGAAACCAAAAAAAGCTATGAGAAGCCATAGCCTCCTAGCATTAGGTGCCAAGTGCAGCAGGGAAAGTGTGCCAAATTCTAGTAATACTGTCAGGAGGAGCCTGACAAGCTATGGTAGGTTTAGAAGACAGTGACTATGCTTGTCAGTGGTGTGGAATCGATGTCTGATGAGGAAAGGTTATGAGAATTGGGGGATGTTTAGATTAATGGCTAAGTCCAGACATGACTGACATATTTAAATGTTCTGAGGGCTGTCAACAGAAGAGGGAGGTGGCCGACTTGCTCTGTGGGAGTTGTGTTGCTCCAAAAAGTAATAGCTTGATAGGAGGAAGAATTTCCCAGGACCCAGAGCTGATTAATCAAGTTGTGGTCATATGAACATATATCTGGATTGTAATGGAAGAGACTCATTTATTGAGTAAGTTATATCAGATGATGACTAAGGTTCATTTAAGTAGATCAATAACAAATTTAGATACATGTAAGTAAAGAGCTTAACTAGGATATTAAAAACAAAAACCTAAAAGGTGCTTCTTAGTGGGTAAGAATAATAGCAAATTTTTTTAGTTTTATTAAGAAGCATTATAAATATGAAATAAGGATTATAAAATAACAATACATTTTTATCATAAATTATTTTAATGATTAGAATCAAGAAATTTCCCTAAATAGTAGGTTTATAACATTAATATACTTTATTAGATAAATTTTTATTATTGTGCACACTGACTGAAATTTTATTTCATGATAAAAATTAGGAAAGTTAACTGGGGATTATTAGCTTAGACATTTATTAAAAATATTTATAAAAACTAAATTAAACTTGATATTGCAAGTGAAAATACTCCTTTTGGAAATAAAGATATACACGTAAAGGCAAACGGTAAACATTCAAAAGTTTGCCTACTACAGAGTTTTTCATATGTTTTGGGCATGTTGAATATATAGAATACATAAGTATGTATACACACATACACTGATATACATTTCTATATCTTTGAGCTGTGCTTTTCTTCTCAGCCTCACATTTTCTTCCTAAAAATGATTACTGTGGCCTTCATGGTCTATCACTAATTAAAATACGCAGTACGGGAGTTCACTGATGTGAACTCTTCACAGTGGTGAAGAGTCTGCCTTCCAATGCAGGGGACGTGGGTTCAATCCCTGATGGGGAACTGGGATCCCACATGATGCAGGTAAACTAATCCCGCACGCCACAACTACTGAGCTCGTGTGCCTCAACTAGAGAAGAGAAAACCCGCGTGCCACAACTGGAGAGAAGTCTGCGCACCGCAATGAAAGATCCCGCGTGCCCAACTAAGACCTGACGCAGCCATAAAAATAAATAAATAAATAAATAAAATAAAAAGTAAAATAAAATATGCAGTAATGAAACTGGGGTTCCAAAAGAGGAGGGGGCATATTTTGCTGCAATATTCATTAACGGTGATGGTTTTCTTTCCACGTGTTATTACTTTGTGGGTGTCCCTTGTTTAGCCCCTTTGGTGGCAAAGTTTAGTCCTATAAAGACTGACAGTTATGTTTAGAGTCCCTTATGGCTGGAAGGCAGAGTTATTATCTTACAGAAATGAAGCACAACTAATAATTCTTTGAAACAGTGGGCCCAGAGCAGAGATTGGTTGGGAAATCAGATATCCTAAGTAGTATAGGTTTATCAGTAACCTTTAAGCTCCTAAAGAATGACATATGGTTCTACAGAAGGCAATGTACTATTAAATCATGGAACACTGACTGATCACCTGGTCAAACCCTCTACCTTCAAGAAACACAAATTCTACTTGAAGACTTATTTCTCTTCTTGAAAATCTCCATGGATAAACATTACATGACCTCAGTAAGAAGCGTTTATCTGAGCATTTCACAAATCCATTCTCGTCTTTTAATCCATATTCTATTTCTGCCTCTTAATCAGTCATGAACATGAGTTATTCACTTTTAGTTCATAAAACTGAAAATAATAATTCACTCCTTAGCCTTCTTTCTTTAAAGCTTAAAATCCCTAATTTCCTTAATAATGTACATTTCTTTAATCATGCTCATCCTTTTCTGAATTTTCTCACTTCTCTCCATTTTTGGGCAAGTGTATGTTTTTAGTTCTTTGCATGCTATTAAAATGGGACATAATTATCTTAACAAAGGCAAAATGCATGAAAATATATTGAGGATTACTCTCTAGCCTATACATGTCACATGCCTTTCAATACAACCAAATATATTTCCTTTCTTCAATTATCACTTAAAGCCAGCTTGTAGTCGGCTATCATCCTCAAGGGGCTTCTATCTAGCTAATCACCTCCCCTTATTCTCCCTACCCATTATCTGTTTCCGACATCACCATCATGGCATCTTAGTAACTTGCATTCGATGAAGAACCTCTCCCAAAGCATCTTCTGTTAAACAGTCAAATTACACTGTTTCAGCAAACTCAACACCAAAGTGCTAACATTTTTCAAAATGCCATTTTCAAAGTATTCATCTATTCGGTGAAAAATGACATGTGAATTGTGGCTAGCATGGCTAGACATCTAGTTCTCAGATAAGGTGAATAATGTATTTTCATAGTTTTGTTTACAGCATAAGCTTCAAGATTTTGAAACTCATATTATCTAGTCATGAGTTTATTTATTGCCCTATTATAGCTAATTCAATTAATGAAGATATAATACAATATTAAATATTGAGTTTCCCTAAAGAAATAATAAAAGCATACCACTGAGAGCCTCCAAGAGGAGGTATGTAAGCAAGTACATATACCAAAATAGTACACCTTTAGATAGAATGGAATGATCCAGTTTTTCTTCTATAGAGATGGCAACAGTAATATCAAGATCAGTGGACTAAAGAAAGATTGCATTATAAGGTTCTAGCAGTAGTAGCACTTATAACACAAGGGTTGAACAAAATTAATAGCTTTTAATTTATTATGTCAACAGTTATAATTAATGTGTATATTTTCAAACACTATTCATGTAAATTCTTCTGATTTATAAAAAGTAATAATAGAAACACATGAATATTCTGCACTTAATTCAAGGGAACAAATCTGTTCATCAGGTACTCACGACTATATTCTTGTGAAATCTAACAGATGCGTACATGACATACAGTATCACAAAAAAAATTTCAGTGTAATGCTATGAACAAGAAGAGTTGTAAACTAAAACTGTTCCACCAGAATGCTGTACAGCTGCTAAAGTTGAAACTATACCAGAGTAATAAAAAATTCTGGCTCAGTACACTCGCCAAAATTGCTCAAAACCCTAATGAAGGAATGTTAGTATATTAAAAGTGTGAAGTATCGAAAGAAAGATTACTCTGGACAACTGGGATTTATAGGCAAAGCAATAAACACTGAAAAGAGGGAATCCCAGCAGGATGGTACAGAGCAGAGGTTTCCAAACCTTCCTTCTCAGCACCCTTTGTATCTCAGTAATTTTTTAGTGGTGCCTCGAGGCCAAAGGAAATAGCTAACAATTCTGTCAATTACATGGTTAGGTCCAAACAGTTTAATAAATATATATATGTCCTAATAATTTAGTGGCCATTAAAAATACTCATATATTGAAAGAAATAGATTTTTACTTCATTCTTAAACAACCACATTTACTTACTAATGGGATGTATACATCTGACAGGCACTACACAACTTCTCAAATCTTGTAATCAGAACGACACTGCCACCCTCATTTCCTGTTCCACACTTATTACTGTGCAGAATGATGTCTCCTCCTTCCCCCAAAAGATATTCATGTGTGGATTCCTGGAAACTGTGAATATGTTTCCATACATGGCAAAAAGGATTAAGGCTGCAGATGGAATTAAGGTTGCTAATCAGCTGATTTTAAAATTGGGAGACTATCCTGGATTACCTGGGTAGACCCAATGTAATCACAAGGATCCTTAAAAGTAGAAGAAGGAGGCAGAATATGAAGTTCAGAGGAAGATGTTACCTTGGAAGGAAGGAACAATGCAATATGAGATGCAATATGAGAAGGACTTGACCTGCTGTTGCCAGCTTTACAGATGGATGAAGGGAGCCATGAGCCAAGGGATGTGGACGGCCTCTAGAAGTTAGAGAAGGCAAGGAAACAAATTCTTCCCTAGTGTCTGCCCACATTTTGATTTTAGCTTTGGAAGACTCGAGTTGGACTTCTAACTTTCAGAAATATATGATAATAAATTGGTGTTTTTTTAAGCCACTATGTTTGTGGTAACTTATTAACAGCAGCCATAGAAAGACTAATATAGACCCCCAAATGATACTAATAACAATTAAAAACAACTGCAGCTATAAATGTTTCAGGTCAATTAGATGAGCTAATAATAAGTAAACTGCCTATATTGTACTCCTTGGCTAGACTCACCAAGAAAAAAAGAGAGCAGACTCAAATAAATAAAATCAGAAATGAAAGAGATGTTACAACTGATAACCACAAAAACACAAAGGACAAGAGACGACTATGATATAATTATATTCCAACAAAATAGACAACCTAGAAGAAATGTATAAATTTCTAGAAATATACAACCTACAAAGCCTGAATTGCAATGAAATAGAAAACTTGAACAGATCAGTTACTAGGAGGAGATTGGATGAGTAATCAAAAGCCTTTCAACAAACAAAGGTCCGTGATCAAAAGCCTCCACTGGTGAATTCTACCAAACTTTCAGAGGTGAACTAATACCAATCCTTTTCAAACTCTTCCAGAAAACAGAAGAGGGGGAAACTTCCAAATACATTTTATAAGGCCAGCATTAAGCTGATACCAAAACCAGATAAGGATGCCACAAAAAAGGAAAATTACAGGCCAATATCCCTGATGAATACAGATGCAAAAATCCTTAACAAAATAGCAAACCAAATTCAACAATACATTAAAAGGATCATACACCATGATCAAGTGCATTCCAGGGATGCAAGGTTGGTTCAACATCTGCAAATCAGTCAATGTGATACACCACATTAACAAAGTGAAGGGATAAAAATCATGTGATCATCCCAATAGACAGAGAAAAAGCATTTGACAAAATTCAACACCCATTTATGATAAAAATGCTCAACACAGCAGGTATAAAGGGAATGTATCTCAAGGTAATAAAGGACATATATGACAAGATCACAGTTAACATTATACTCAATGGTAAAAAGCTGAAAGCTTTTCCTTTAAGATCAGGAACAAGACAAGGATAACCACTCTCCCCACTTTTATTCAACGTGATATTCGGAAGTCCTAGTCACAGCAATTCGGCAAGAAAAGAAAAGGTATCCAAACTGGGAAGGAAGAAGCAAAACTGACACTATTTGCAGATGACATATTATATACAGAAAATCCTAAAGACTCCATCAAAAAACTGTTGGGGGCTTCCCTGGTGGCACAGTGGTTGAGAATCTGCCTGCTAATGCAGGGGACACAGGTTCAAGCCCTGGTCTGGGAGGATTCCACATGCCGTGGAGCAACTAGGCCCGTGAGCCACAACTACTGAGCCTGTGTGTCTGGAGACTGTGCTCCGCAACAAGAGAGGCCGCGATAGTGAGAGGCCCGCACACCGCGATGAAGAATGGTCCCCTTGGGCCTCCCTGGTGGCGCAGTGGTTGAGAGTCCGCCTGCCGATGCAGGGGATACGGGTTCGTGCCCCGGTCTGGGAGGATCCCATATGCCGCGGAGCGGCTGGGCCCGTGAGCCATGGCCGCTGAGCCTGCGCGTCCGGAGCCTGCGCGTCCGGAGCCTGTGCTCCGCGACGGGGGAGGCCACAACAGTGAGAGGCCCGCATACCGCAAAAAAAAAAAAAAAAAAAAAAAAAAGAATGGTCCCCGCTTGCCAGAACTAGAGAAAGCCCTCGCACAGAAACGAAGACCCAACACAGCAAAAAAAAATAAATTAATTAATGAAACAAAGGACTAGTCTTTAAAAAAAAAAGTTTAAAGGCCATTTGTTATCCTTTAAAAAAATGTTGGAACTAATAAATTCAGTAAAATTGTAGGCTACAAAATCAACAGAAAAATCTTGCATTTCTCTACACTAGTAATGAACTATCTGAAAGAGAAATGAAGGAAAAAATCCCATTTACAATTATATCAAAATAATAAAATACCTAGGAATAAAATTAACCAAGGAGGTGAAAGATCTGTATATTGAAAACTTAAAGACATTAATTAAAGAAACTGAAGAAGACAAAAATAAATGGAAAGATATTCTGTGCTCATAGATTGGAAGAATTACTATTGTTAAAATGTCCATACTACCCAAAGCAATCTACAGATTCAAAGCAATTCCTATCAAAATTCCAATGGCATTTTTCACAGAAATAGAACAAACAATCCCCAAATTTGTGTGGAACCACAAAAGACCCTGGATAGCTAAAGCAACCTTGAGAAAGAAGAACAAAGCCAGAGGCATCACATGCCCTGATTTCAAACAATATTACAAAGCTATAGTAATTAACACAGTATAGTATTGGCATAAAAACTGAGACATAGATCAATGGAACAGAACAGAGAGCCCAGAAATAAACCTACACACTTATGGTCAATTAATTTACAACAAAAAAGCCAGGACTATGCAATGGGGAAAGGACAGACTCTTCAATATATGATATTAGGAAAACTGGACAACCACATGCAAAAGAATAAACTTGGACCACTATCTTACACCATATGCAAAAATTAACACAAAATTGATCAGAGACTTGAATGTAAGACCTGAAACCATAAAACTCCTAGAATAAAATATAGGCAGTAAGTTCCTTGACATAGGTCTTGGCAATAATTTTTTGAATCTGACACCAAAAGCAAAAGAACAAAAGTGAAAATGAACAACTGGGACTACATCAAACTAAAGAGCTTCTGCACAGCAAAGGAAACCATCAACAAATGAAAATGCAACGTACTGAATGGGAGAAAATTGCAAACCATATATCTGATAAGGGGTTAATATCCAAAATATACAAAGAATTCATACAATTCAGTACCAAAAAGCAAACAATGCAATTAAAAAATGGGCAGAAGATCTGAATACTCATTTTTCCAAAGAAGACATACAGCTGGCCAACAGACACATAAAAGAAGTTCAATATCATTAATCATCAGGGAAACACAAATCAAAATCACAACGAGATATTACCTCACACCTGTCAGAATGGCTATTATCAATAAGACAAGAAATAACAAGTGTTGGCACGGATGTGGAGAAAAGGGAACCCTCCTACACTGTTGGTGGGAATGTAAATTGATACAGCCCACTATGGAAAACAGTATGAAGGTTCCTCAAAAAACTAAAAATAGAACTACCATATGATCCAGCAATTCCATTTCTTATCTGAAGGAATTGAAATCACTATCTCAAAAAGGTATCTACACACCCCCCTTGTTCACTGCAGCATTATTTACAATAGCCAAGATATGGAAACAACCTAAGTGTCCATCAATTGATGAATGGATAAAGAAATTGTGGAATATATATGCAATAGAATATTACTCAGCCATAAAGAATGAAATCTTGCTATTTGTGACATGTTTAGATCTTGAGGATATTATGCTAAGTGAAGTAAGTCAGACAGAGAAAGACAAATATTGTATGATCTCTCCTATATATGGAATCAAAAACAAACAAACAAAAAAACCCAACAAACCAAGCTGACAGAAACAGAGAACAGACTGGTGGTTGCAAGAGGTGGGGGGCGGTAGGAGAAATGGTGGACTGTTTGGTTTTTGTTTTTAGTTTAAATAAACTGAATAAAAAATTTTTTAAAAGGCTAAATATAAAATAAACCTATAGGTGCTCATTCAAAGAATTTTACTGGTGTGTATTTGAAACATCATAGCTTTTTGCCTTTGTTCATGTTCATTTTCCTTCCTGTTTAACAATCATGTAATGGCTATAAACCAGATAAAAAATACTTGTATTATGCTCTAATATGATTTTTAAAAGAATATGAGCTTTTCCATGCTATATAAGCTTAGGCTAAATATTATACATTTCCATATGCAAAATCCAATGGAAATGTTTTTAGTTATTTCTTGAGCTCTTTTTAGATGGGATGATGGTCTGATGGCTAGACAAGGGAGACCTTTTTGTATATTTAACAATTACTCATGGAAAAAGTCCTACTGTCAGTGTGTATACACTTCTATAAACTGAAACTATTTATTGAAAGTTCAAAACAGTCTGTGTTCACCTGTGGTTAAAGGCAGGTGTGTGATGCTGTTCAAACAGGTCAGGGTGAACCACGTGGATGATAGTGTAGCCCCAGAAAACAGGAGGAGAAGAATTAGTTTCAGCATACCCCTGATAAAATCTGCAAACCTGAAAAGAAACAATGTTCTATTAATGCTAGCTGGATTTTTAAAATAACATTTACATCAATGACACATTTTCATTAAACAATAATTTCTTGAAAAAATTTCAATGCTTTTAAAAGCAAGTTTTTTGATGTTTTTAAACCGATACATTTTATGGGTTTGTGTGTGTGTGATAAATGTTGCTTCGTGATAAATGCATTCTTTTTTCTCTTACAAAACACATAAAATGGGATCTCTGTTCTGGATCTGTAAGTTACAGGATGGATTCTGAGTTTTTAATTGCCACTTTACTTTCTTTATATATTTTTCTATAATTTCCAAACATCCTATAATGAGCACATATTGTCCTAGTTTTAGAAAATAGGCTAACTTGTTGATGTAAACTTGCAAAGATGGCTCTCCCAAAATTCAAACTCACCTAGAGAACAAATATAAATGGTTACACCAGAGCCTTTGGGGTCCTGTATGATCTGGTCTCTGCCTCCACTTTCCCTTTGCCTTATTATTCTCCAGCTGCACAGCCCTGTTTCTGTTTCTCCTACATGTTAAGGTTGTTTCCCACAGCAACGGTAGCTTCTGCACCTGTCCTGGAATGCTGGTACCCCCAGATCGTCATATGACTTACTTATTCTTCAGGTCATTTGGGTCTCAGTTCAGGAAGGCTCTCCATGCTTGTGGAGGAAGCCCTCCCCATCCCAACTCCACACTCTATTTTCTCTATAGCATTTAACTCTATTGGAATTTCTCTTGTTTTTGCATTTATTGTTTGTCTTCCCTATCAGACTATAAGCTTTGTAAGAGCAAGAACGTAGCTCTAGAATAGTGAATTTATTCTACAAAATTTGTGTATAATGTTTCACAGCATTTTAAGTTCTCAAAAATCCTGCTTTGTCTTGAATTAACATGAAACTCCTGGTTGAGATGCTTATCGTTTAGTCATGACCAAAAAGTTTTCCATTTGCCAACTGTTTTTCATCATCTACTGATGAACCATTGATTATATAAGCACAATCCTCTTGCTGTGCCTGTACACAGCTTACTCTGTCATTCAGAACTGTTCCTATAGTAGAAAAACTGATCCCATCCCAAATATAACATTTACCATGTTTTCTGTTTTTTAAATTGATTTTAATTTCTACTGTAATCATATGACTTGCAATACTATCTTTCATTTTGCACTTATTTGATGTGATGTGGTTAATCATGTTTGTAAAGTGTTATCTAGACTAAAATGACTTCCTATGAGAGCTGATGCCATCTTTTGGTGGGAAAAATGGATGCACCTTTGCCTAGTGACTTTGGTTAGTTCTCTATGATGAAAGTTCACAAACAGAAAATTCTTATGTACTCTGAAAAGGTTCCACAGCTTGATGGAAATGCCCCTTAAGAAAATCCAAATGCTTTGTTATAATTCCATGCTCACCACTTTTCTGATTTATATTTTGCTATGCTGCATGAACTTACTTGTCAGATGGGCAGATGGCCAGGTATGAGAGAATAAAACAGTTTTCTGGTACAATCAGAATTGAGTGAAGTTGAACAGTGAGTAAGTTTTCCAGGGCCTGATCACACAAGAATAAACTGACTACTCTGGTCTACCAGTTTTAGATACCTAGTCCTTTCAAATGGGCCTATACCATCAAAGTGTACTGTTAGGACCAAAGTATTACATTTAGTAGTAACCTTTAGTAATATAATCACAAAAAAACCACCCAAAGCACTCGTATCTATAAGGAGATTCTGTTCTAGGGATCCCAAAAAGGCTGTTTTGAATATAATCTAAAAATTGATTTTAGGCTTAGGAGATACCTACAATTGGTTTTGGATCCCAGAGTAAGGGCAGTACTTTTTAGAACTTCCATTTCAACAATTTAAAAAACAGAAGCGTCCTCATTCTAACTTTTCCATATAGTTAAAATTAAGGGTTTGTAGAACAAAATGAAGAGAAAGGAGCATATGAGATGTCATTTCTGATACATAATGTGTCCCTCTTTGACCTATGTGGTGCTCAGAAAAGGATTTGGTAAATGATGACTCGCTATCGTTGGCTTGGAGATTTAATTAGAAAAATTAGATATGATTCTTATCAAATGTGATAGGTCAATGTATTCTAGTATCAGTGTAGTGATTTCCTACAAACAGCTATGCTCCTATTCTTCTTTAGCTTTTCGATTTTATCCTCATATTTTTCTAACTTATAAAAACCTCAGATAAAGTGATTTAGAAATTACAGTGACAATTTATTCTTTCATTAGCCCAGAAACACTAGGCAAACTGTAAGGTTTAGATATAATATTATCCTGTGTTAATTGTGTTTAAATATTTAGATAGCAAGGTGCTTCACATATCTTATTTGATCTCCCCAAATATGTAATTAGATTCTCCCATTCCTGCTAAAGTTGACTGTCCAATTTTGTTTTTGATTAAACAGGGTAAAATGATTTGGAAAGTGAAAGAATATTATCTCACTGGAAACACCAAGAGTAGTTTTATAGGTAGTTACCTACATGAGTGACATTTTCATTCTTTTCTTTCTTCAGAATAAATGAGGCTTTTTCCTTCTTCTGTCTCATTCTAAAAATGTGTTGTCATAATGGTTAAGATCAGAGGGAGTTTGATGAAACTCTAAGTCTTTATGGACATTTTTCATCAAAATGTGGTAACTATAGCGTCACACCTGCCAAAAGTGACCAGAAATAAATATCTGCTAATCAGGATACTGACTTTTCATGGAAAGTTCTAGAGATGCTCTTATGAATGACTCCTTTCAATTCTTTTCTAATCTCAAAAACTATCAATTTGCCTTTATTATTGTATACTCTTTCCTTGGGTCCCATTTGTAGATGTTGTTCTCTAATAATATGGAGAAAGTCAGCTTAATTATACTGGAAATACATCTCTAGTCTCCAAAAACATTTTAGGATGGACTACTCCTGTGAAGGTTTCTTGTAGCAGCAAATTCTACCTACTGCATGTGAATTTTCTTATAGCCTGAACAAGTGCCCTTATCTGACTTTTGCCTGTTTTACTTTTCCTTCGATTTTAATGTTTATCTAGGGGAGTGGAGTCTCCCCTTCGGCTTTTTTTGGTTCTGCCCACTCACATGTTTAACGTAAAATATTCTCACCTTGCCATAGCTATTCCAACAACACAGCCTCCAACTATGGACCAAAATCCAATCCAGCCAGCATCTACCTGTTAAGAAAGTGGAAGACATATTTAATACAAGATTATCATATTGAAGTTTAGAAGGCATGGAAAAAAAATCCTCTATAATCAGTATGTTAATAGCTAAATGGCAGCAAATCTAGGAAACACTAAGAAAATGAATCAAATAAAAGGATTCATGTGTGACTAATTAATACAAACTTACCTAAATAAATACATCATTGATTAACTATTTATTGGAATTTTATTTTATTATTTATTTATTTATTTATTTTGCGGTACGCGGGCCTCTCACTGTTGTGGCCTCTCCGGTTGCGGAGCACAGGCTCCGGATGCGCAGGCTCAGCAGCCATGGCTCACGGGCCCAGCCGCTCCGCGGCATGTGGGATCTTCCCGGACCGGGGCACGAGCCCGTGTCCCCTGCATCGGCAGGCGGACTCTCAACCACTGCGCCACCAGGTAAGCCCTTATTAGAATATTTATATCAACAAAATACTCAATGTCACAAACAGATATTTTTCAAATGTGTTCTACATGCCAGGCATTGTACCACGAACTCTTAAGAAAACAGGCAAAGGAGAAAAGATGGTCACTGACCTAAAAAGCTTAAATACAGCCAAGATACAGGAAACTACTAGGCAATAATTAAGTGCTAAAATGTCTGGCACAAGTAAAGATGTATTAAGAGAAACACAGAAGAGTATGGGAAAGAGAGGGTTGGCGGGGGAGAGAGAGAGTATGGGTGGAGCACGTGGTGAAACTAGACAGAGAAAGAATTTGAGCTGGATTTCAAATGGATAGCTCGCTCTACTCTTGAAGAAAACATTTCCAGCCCTGCCATTTAGTAGCTTTGTGACTTTAGGCAAATTATGTCGTCTTACCTATAAAATGGACTAAATGAGAGAATCTGTATATAGAACTTAGATCAGCAGTTGACATACAGGAAGTGCACAATAAAGGTTAGAGCTGTTATTGTTACTTGATGTTTCTCTATCATCTAATGTCTTGTCTCTTTCCTACCTTCAGGGACAAACTTATTCAGAGCAATCTACAAATACTGCCTATATTTCCTAATCACTCATGTATCTCTAATTCTTTTTTTTTTTTATTCAAACAGAAAGTCACAAAAATTATAATCATCCTCATCAGTTCACTCAGTCCCATGTAATTAATTTTTTTTATCTTGATCTTTTGTTAGCACTTTTATGAATTCATCAGTTTTCCATTAGAGTTCTGAAAATGCTTATTCATTCAGTTCAGCAGTATAGTCAGTTACCAGAAACCTGTACTTGTCAGTCTTTTTCTTTAACTCTTACTATGACTTGGCTTCTATCTCAAATACACCCCAAGTCTCAGTTTCCTCATTAGTAGAATGGGGATAGTAAGGATTTTTCTGAGAATTAAATAAGTTAATAAATGCAAAGTGCTCAAGACCTGTTAGCTGTCAATACCTGACGTTCCGTGTGTCCCTAACAATATCAGTGCATTTTGTCTCCTCTTTCCCCTTCCCCCAGCCATCACACTTGCTTATTATCTTATTTCTTACTTCTTGACTCCTGTAATAGCAATATTTTTGCCCACTATTGCCAGAATAATTATCCCAATCATTCCACTTCCCTGCTCAGAAACAGTTACTGGCTTTCCTTGTAGTTATAGGGCAAAGTCCAAACCTGACCTGGCACTTGAGAGCTGCCCAAACTAAATTCTACCTTTTATTATTTTTCTACTCATATTTTTCATTACAGCTGTGATAGAGCTTGTCAGCTATCCACCAAGATATGTTATATCTTATTCTACCAGGGCACTTAGCTAGATTACATGTCCTAGCCCCTATTCACAGTTACATGTAACCACATGACTAAGTTCTCATTAATGGAAGGGGAAAAAGTGAGGTGTGCCACCTCTAGGCTAGAACCTGGAAGACAGCTATATACCCCCTCCATGCTTTCTTTCCCTTTCTGCCAGCTGGAATCTGGATGGTCATCCCGCTTCACCCATGCATATAATGAAAAGGTCCTAGGAGACAGAAGACCTGCAAAGTGGAAGCGACCTAGGTCTTAAATCAGTGTGAGGAAAAGAGCAGTCCCAACTGTGAACAACTGTCCTAGATTATTATGCAAACTGTCCTAGATTGCCATGTCAATGAGAAACGAATTTCTTCTTAAGTCTCAGAATTTTGGGATTCTTAGTCTACTCTAAGTAATACAATAACTTTACACAAATCTTCTTGCTCTACCAGTGTCTGGTTGCAGAAGCAAAGATAAATGCTCTCTGGAAAAAGATAACACCAGAAACTTAAATTATCTCTACATTTTTTTCATACTACTGACATGAAGGGCAAGAGAATTCTCTGTTCTTCAGAATGCCCCTCTCCTTGCATTTAGCATCCATTAATACTATGGATTAAGGTCCATTAATACTATGAGGCCCCCACAAACATTCTCATCTATCCCCTAGGTCAGTGGGGTCCTGCATCAGGTGAAGAACCACTGTGTATCTGACTGTACTAGCCCTGGTCCTTTCAGGCCATTTTGTGCTTTTCTCCTTCCCCTGTTCATGACATTTGTTTTAGTTAATAACATTCTACCCAATAATTAATTAAATTTTTTCTTTGCTTGAATTTAATTAATTAATTGGGGGGCAGCACCTTCATTTGTCCACCAACCCAGAAGCTCTGCTTTTAATTTTAAATTCCATTTTATTTAATTAATTTAATTAATTTATTTAATTCACGGTCTCTGTATCTCTCAGAGTTTGTACAAAGAGACGTACTTGGAAGGGCTTCTCAGGGTTTATAACATGAATCATAAGATGTGCAAAATCAGCATCATCTAAATGGGTGCTACACTTTCCTTCTTGAAACTGAGCATGCTTGGAATACCTGCCATTCAGAAAAACAGGTTAGGAAACTAAAAGAAGGCTTTCTTCTTATAGTAAAGGTACACTAGGTAATTTGGATTAATATTCTGGTTGAAAAAGCAGAAAATCTGGGGTGGAAAATCTATCTGAAGGCGGCAGAGAGCCAAGAAGGTAATCCAGAATTCTGGAACCATGATACAGGATGAGGAGGAAGCCCAGAGGAGCAAGCCTGATATGTGGGGACACTTTTCCTTAAGGGTATGTCTGCTGATTTCAGAAAAGGTAGCTAAGGGACTAAAAAGTTACTGACAGCCTCATGAATCTAGGAAGAAAAAAATATGAGTTCGAGGCCTGCTCTAAGGTGGTTGGCCTTGTAGAAAACCCCAGACTTTAGCTGGGAACTCTGAGAGTTATACCTAAGAGCAGTGTAAATTAGAAATGGAACTGTGGAAGGAAGGGAGGGAGGGAGGAAGGGAGGAAGGAAGGAAGGAAGGAAGGAAGGAGGGAAGGAAGGAAGGAAGGAAGGAAGAAATGGAACTGTATTCTGAGGGATTAAAACCCAGCTTTAAATGATCTCAATTCTTGAAACTAGATTAACTATCCCTAAACTCCTAAGAAAAAACATAAGTTCTTTCTGGAGGAAAATAACATCATTTGAAGCTTAAAGTATCTCTACAACTTTTAATATACTATGTTGAGCACTCAGGCAAAAATAACTGAACACATAAGGAAATAAGAAAACATGAATGAATATCACAAATATAAAGAGACACAGGGATCCAGATAAAGGGGTTAGGAGATACAGACTTTAAATAACTATTTTTAATAGTTCAAAAAAATAAAATACAAGATCAAGCATTTCCACAGAAATTTGCAAACTATGAAAAAGCATCAAATAAAAATTTTATAACTTAAGAATATAGTAATTGAAATTAATAACTCACAGATGAGTTTAACAGTGTATTAGATAGAGCTGAAAACTGAAATAGTGAGTTGGAAGAGAGGCTAGGTAAAACATCCAGTTTGAAGTAGAGAAAGGCAGAAGGATAGAAAATTCAGAACAGAGAGTAAGTGACATAGGACAGACAGTGTGAAAGTATAACATATACGGTTAGAGTTACTGAAGGAGAGAGAAATAGAGAAAACGGAGCATGAGCTTCGAAGGGATATTGGCTAAGAATTTTCTGAAACTGATGAGAGACATCAAGCTACAGATTCATGAAGTCCTACAAACCTCAAGCAGAATAAATTTAAAAATTTTTTTTCCATTTTGAATTACTTTTTATTTATTTTTATTTTTCAAACTGAAGTATAGTTGATTTACAGTATTATATGAGTTTCAGGTATACAGCATAGTGATTCAGTATTTTTACAGATTATATTCCACTAAAAGTTATTACAAAATAATGGCTCTAATTCCCTGTGCTATAAAATATATCCTTGTTGCTTATCTATTTTATACATAGTAGTTTGTACTTCTTAGTCCTATACCCCTAATTTGGCCTCTCTCCACTTCCCTCTTCCTTCTGGTAACCACTAGTTTGTTTTCTATATCTGTGAGTCTGTTTCTCTTTTGTATATACATTCATTTGTATTATTTTTTAGATTCCACATATAAGTGATATCATACAGTACTTGTCTTTGTCTGACTTATTTCACTAAGCATAATATTCTCTAGGTCTATCCATGTTGCTGCAAATGGCAGAATTTCATTTTCTTTTATGGCTGAGTAATATCCCATTACTCAGTGTATATATATATATCACATCTTCTTTATCCATTCAGCATAAAATTTTAAAAACTTGCCACCTAGTTAAGCTGCTGAAACCAAAGGCAAAGAGACAGATAGAAAATCTTAAATGCAGCAAGCTTTTAAATTTGAGAGCTGACTTCTCGGTTGAAACAATGGAGGCCAGAAGAAGATGGTATTTTCAAATAAACAAAAGAAAATAAATGCTAACCAAGAATTCTATATGCAATACAAAATAATCTTCAAAAACAAAGGTCAAATGAAGACATTTTCAGGCCAAAGTAAAAAAACAAACCCCAAACAAGAGAATTTGTTGTAAGCCAACCTACACAAAACACACACACACACACGCACACGCACACAGACACAGACACCACACACACACTGACTCTTTCTCTCTCTCAAGGATGCTCTTTAGACAGAAGAAAAATGATCACAGATGGAAGACTGAAGATTAAGGAAAGAATGAACAGCAACAAAATGGAAATATGAGAGTGAATCTAAATGAATATTGACTGTAAAATAACAATAAAAATGTGTCTTGGGCAGTTTAAAATATATGATAATAATAGCACAAGTATGGTAGAGGCTTAAATGGAGTGAAAGGGTTCTAAGGACCTTGGACAGTCCTGGAAGAGGTAAAAGTTCTAATTTATAATAGATGTTAATAAGTGAAGAGTACATTCTGTACTTTCTAGGGTAACCACTAAATAGTAAAAGAGACTATAACTACCAAGCTAATAAAGGGGGGAAAAAGAGTAGTAAAAAATCCTTAATCCAGAAGAAGGTAAGAAAGAAGAGAAAAAGGATAGACTGCACTGGAAAAAAATAAAAACCAATAGTAAGGTGGTAGATCTAGACTCAAATTTATCAATAATTACATTAACTGCAAATGGACTAAATACTCCCATTAAAACACAAAGATTATCAGACTGAATTAAAGAAAAAATGATATGGTACTTATAAGAGGTGTACCTAAAGAAAGTTTGAAAGTAAAAAAATGCAAAAAGATATACCATGCCAATACAAATGAAGAAAAAGCTGGTGCAACTAATAGGCTTTAAGGCAAAAAAGCATTACCAGAAAAAAAAAAAAAATACTTCCTAAAGATGAAAGGTTCAATTCATTAGTTGATACTACAATTCTAGATTTATGTGCACCTAATTACACAGTCTTAAAATATATAAAGAAAATATTGACAGAAATAAAAGGGAGAAATAGACAAATTTAAAATAGTTGTGTAGGATCTTAACACACCTCTCTCAGTAACTGATAGAACAAGCTGACAAAAATGAGTAAGGAATAGAAGATGTGAAACACACAATTAACAGAATTGATCTAGTTGACATATATAAAACACTACACTCAAGAATTATAGGAAACAGTTCACCAAAAATTGAGTCAACAAATTTGAAAATACTTAAATCATAGTATATCCTTATGAGCACATTTATGCAATTTAGTTAGGAATTAAAAAAAAAAGAACTAGAGGATCTTCCACAGGTTGTAGACTAAGAAATGTCCTTTTAAATAACTCTGGAAACTAGAAAATATCTTAAATTCAATAATAATGAAAATACAGAATGTATGGAATGCAGCTAAATCTGTGTTTAAAAGGACATAAATAGCCTTAAAATGCAGGGAAGAAAAGCTAAAAATCAAGGATGTAAGCATTCATATTAAAAAGTTAGAGAAATGAAAGCAAAGTGACTTCACTCAAGAAAACAGAATAGAAAAAAATTAAGATAAAGTCAAAAATTGATGAAATAAAAAATAAGCTTTCATTAAAGAGCTACTGGTGAAATTATTCAAGGAAAAAAATGAGAAAGAAGATACAGAAAATCAAAATCTGGAATGATACAATGACTTACCTTGGAGACCTAATAAAATCATACAATGAAGAACTTATTACCATAAATTTGAAAACTGAGCTGGAGTGGACAAATTCTAGAAAGGTATAATTTCTTAAACTGACACAATAATAAGTAGAAAATCTGAATAATTTTATAACTATTAAAGAAATTGAATTCATATCACAAAGAAAACTAGATGGCTTCATCAGCAAATTCTACCAAATATTTAGGGAAAAACAAAAGCCCCAAACCACTAAACTTACATAAACTCTTCCAATAATAGAAAAAGAGGAAACACTTCAGAAGTTGCTTTCTGAGACTAGCAAAACCTTGACACTAAAATTGAAATGGCAGTAAAGATGCTCAACATCACTAATTATTAGAGAAATGCAAATCAAAACTACAATGAGGTATCACCTCACACCAGTCAGAATGGCCATCATCAAAAAATCTAGAAACAATAAATGCTGGAAAGGGTGTGGTGAAAAGGGAAACCTCCTGCACTGTTTGCGGGAACGTAAATTGATACAGCCACTATGGAGAACAGTATGGAGGTTCCTTAAAAAACTAAAAGTAGAACTACCATATGACCCAGCAATCCCACTACTGGGCATATATCCAGAGAAAACCATAATTCAAAAAGAGTCATGTACCAAAATGTTCATTGCAGCACTACTGACAATAGCCAGGACATGGAAGCAACCTAAATGTCCACTGACAGATGAATGAATAAAGAAGATGTGGCACATATATACAATGGAATATTACTCAGCCATAAAAAGAAACGAAATTGAGCTATTTGTAATGAGGTGGATGGACCTAGAGTCTGTCATACAGAGTGAAGTAAGTCAGAAAGAGAAAGACAAATACTGTATGCTGACACATATATATGGAATTTAAGAAAAAAAATGTCATGAAGAACATAGGGGTAAGATAGGAATAAAGACACAGACCTACTAGAGAATGGACTTGAGGATATGGGGATGGGGAAGGGTAAGCTGTGACAAAGCGAAAGAGCGGCAATAAAAAATAAATAAATAAATAAATAAAATAAAATAAAAATATGAACCATATTTTCCTGTTTCTTTGTATGTCTAATTTTTTAAAAACTGTATACTACACGTTGTGGGTGATACAATATCGAGATTCTGGATAATTTTATCTTTCTATAAAATAGTTCATTTTTGTGTTAGTAGGCCATTCAATTACCTTGAACTTGTGTAAGCTTGATTTTGTGCTTTATTAGGGAAGAATATTAGAAACCAAGTTGTTTCCCAAGCTCCTTTCACCTGGCAGGACTCAATCTCCAAATTATCCCCTCTGCAAATTTTTGTCAGGGCTTGGTTTTAGGCTTTGTTCATGGTGGGTCTAAGTAGAATAGGCCTTACTCTACCTAGGGTATGGCCCTTGATTCTAAAGTTTGTCCTTTCTGGTGTCTCAGCAGAAGCCTAAGATATTAACAAGGTGTTAATGAGGTCATACCACTCTGGCTGGGCCAGAACTCCAAGGGTCCTGCACTGCCTGCCCTCTACTATATTTGTTCTGCTTTCCACCCCACAACAGTCTCTCTAATAAGTCTCTGGTAGCTTTGCCCTTTACATGTTTCTGTTTATTAGCATCAGTCATCATACCCAAATAAATGTGAAATTCATGGTGGTTAACAAAATCCAGGAAGAAAATCAATATTATTTATAACTATTTCATAAGGATCTTCCTTTTGCAGCAATGACACAGGATAACGTTTTACCTAGGCCTTGAAGCTAAAAGTAAGAACAAGTAGACAATATTTATAATTTTAGTGAACTAAAAATACCTACAAGATATAAAGAAATAAAATGCTTACTTGGCTGACATGCACTGGTGTTAAAATTAAGTCCAGAACTCCAGACCAGCCAGCAAATACGCCAAGTGGTATGGCATATGCTAAAGCAATCATCAAAAATCTCAAATTGCTGTAAAAGAGGAGTAAAAGAAAACATTATTACAAATTCAAAATCTAGAGTTTAAACTCTTACTCATAGAAAAGTAAGTCATTTTGAAATTGGGACACCAGAATCAGAAAATATTTGTCAGTTTCTTAATAAATTCCTTAAATTTTTTATATTTATAAGAATAATCTTTTTGTTCATATTGTTTAAAAATTTCAATGTTTATTATACAGATGAATTACTAACATTATTTCCTAGAATGAGTAGGCAGATTCAGAATTTTTTTAAAAAAAGCTCCTATTTGAAAGGATAAATTACTGTTTCTTCTGATGAACAAGGTGGAGGGAAAAAAAGATTAAAGGTGAATGGTTAAACAAACTGTGTACATCCATACCATGGAATACTACTGAGCAGTAAAAAGGAATAACTACCAGTACACAAAACAACCTGGATGACTCTCCAGAGAATTATGGTGGGTGAAAAAAGCTAACTCCAAAATTTTCTTTACTGTATGACTCAACTTATATAAAGTTCTTGAAGTGACATTATAGTAACTGGAAAGAGATTAGTGGTTGCCAGGGGTTAAGGAGTAGAGTGGGAGGGAAGTAGGTGTGGCTATAAAAGGGTAACAGGAGGGAGCCTTGTGATGATGGAAATGTTCTATATCTTTACTATATCAATGTCAATTTTCTGGTCGTGATAGTGCACTGTAGTTTTCTAAGATGGTATCATTAGAGGAAACTGGGTAAAGGGTCCATGTTATTTCTTCGTATTATTCTTTACAATTGCATGTGAATCTATAATTGTCTCAAAATAAAGTTTAATTTAAAAATGTAATAAAAATTAGATACCATTAACAATTTTTTAAAAAATGTGAACTATAAAGTATCTAGGCATAAATGAGGAAGACCCAAGACCTATATGGGTGGGAGGGGGTGAAGCACATAAGGGCACAGAAGATGATTTAAATAAATGGAGACAGAGTCTATGCTGTCATTTCACCCCAAACTAATTCATGATTCAACACAATTACAATTAAAATTCCAGTTGAATTTTTTTTAGAAACTTATGAAATTTGCTCCAAAGTTCATATGGGAAAATAAAAGTCCTCAGAAAACTAACTCATTCTTTAAAAATATGAAAAAGGAAGCCCTTGTCCTGACAGATATTAAGACAAACTGCACATCCAGAGTAATAAAATTAGTATGGTATTAGCCCAAGAACAAAGAGAGCAATGAAGGAAAAAAGAAAGCTAAGACACAGAAACTCAATCTACAATAAAGGCAGCACTACAAAAATCAAAGGGCTAAGGATTGTTTAGTGAATGGTGCTAGTTCACTTTATGGAGGGAAAAAAGAAAACCCTGTATCATTAGTTAACACCATACACTAAGGTGGATTCTAGGTGGGATGAAAACCTAAATGTGAAAGAAAAAACCAGAAAGTTGATAAAAAAGGAATTAATTGACAAAATTAGTAGACAGATAACAGAATGCAAATAGAAATTTGACTTTTTAAAATCAACAGGGAACTTATATCTAGAATATGTAAATCATTAAGGAAAAGAAACTACCACTGAGAAATTGGCAGAAGAGGAATTTACAGTAGATGGAAACCTAAATGGCAAACAACCACATGAGTCTCAAATTTATCAATAACCAGAAAATGCAAATTAAACAAAAGATATATTTCTTTATACCCATTAGACTAGTGAAAATTAGAAAGATGGATAATGCCAAGTTTGGTAAGCATATAGGGAAATGGGCACTGTGGATGGAAGTATAGACAAATGCAGGCATTTTTTTTAGAGCAATTTGGCAATACTTGGCAAATTAAGCTTAAAATAGCTTATGACCCAGCAATCTTGTGGGGTCTGTTTTCCAAAGAATTCTTAGGTCTATGGTGATGTGCAGGATGTCACTGCAGTGTTATTTGTGGTGACAATGAGTTGGAGGCAATCTGAGTACACAATGGAAGTGGGTATACAAAACGCAATGGTTTCATACCATGGAGTACAAAGAACTAAGTGTACACATAGCACAGGGATACATCTTGAAAACAGAGCACTAATATCACAAAATAAGAGCTATCCAGATATCATGTGCCTACTGATGGAAGAAGGTAGCATCACCCATGAAGTAGTCTTGTAAAATCAAAACCAAAACCAAAACCTGAATCAGAACATAGCTCTAGCTAACAATTTATAGGAAATACAAAGGGCAGAGGAACTTGGCAAAGTACTACAAAGAGGCAATCAACAAAATCCAGATCTTGGAGACAAGAGAGCTGGTTCCTCAACAAATAAATTACAAGGGAAAGAGAGAGATGGAAAGGAAACCTACAAATTATAAGGCATTTGAGCCAACTGCAATGCGTGGACCCAATCTAGATCCTGAGTCAAACAAATTGTTAAAAAAAAAAAAAAAACTTATGACATTTATGAGACAGCTGGAAATTGAAACACTGATTTGACAGTAGCAAACTACTGCTAAAACGTTTTTAGTGTGACAATAATGGTACCATATTTATGTTAAAAAGTGTCCCTATCTTTTTAACATATACATACTGGAATGTTTATGGGTGAAATGATTTGTCATTTGGGATTTGCTTCATGATACAGGAAGGGGAGAATTGGGTACAGTACAAATGAAACAATATTGGTCATAAATTGGTAATTGTTGATATTGGGTTATGGGGATACAGATGTTATACTATTCTACCTTTGTATTTCCAAAATGAAAAGTAATTAAAAAAAACACGTAGTGTTTAGTGAAAAAAAGTCAAACAGAATGAGATACATAATGTGCCATCATTTAGGTAAATTAAACACAGAGAGGCATACAAAACAATACAAATGTCGTAAAGCACAAAGAGATACACATCAAATGCGTTTGAGAGGTATCCTAGGTAGGGAGAAGGGAATGGGAGTGAGAAATATAAATAAAAGAATGAATGAATAAATAAATGAATAAATGTGTTCATGTATCCTGAAGTAAGGAACACGTTCAACTCAACTCTCCACTCTTGAAGTCTAAAAGGCAAAAACAACAACCACCATCCTCAAACATTAAACTGATACATAAAGGGAGAAAAATGTTTACATTAGGTTACACAGGTTAAACGCATATTAAGTGATGGGAATCATGTGGACAGTAAATAAATAATTGTGGTGGAAACTTTGGAGCATAACCACTGATTTTTTTTTCTGCCCAGACAATGGAATTAGAATCTAGAGAAGCAGTTTTCTGATTAATCCAGGAAGTAATGATATCAGGAGCTCTTTGAAGGACCAGGGAAAATTACACAGGTAGGTTAGGGGAATGGAGCGTGGCAGGCCCAAAGAACTCCCCTGGAAAGCCCAAAGTAGAAGCAGGCAATCCTGCACAGTAAACGAATGAATGTGGGAAGAGACAAAGGAATGTTAGGCATTAGTGTAAAGGGTTTTTAATAGAGAAGAAAGATCTTACACTCTAGAGTTTGAACAGAGAATAAAGATCTTGACTCTAGGGTAATTAGAAGCAAACACAGGGTATATTGTGGTCAAAGTGATCATTTTAAGTTGTTTTTTCCTTGTCAGATCTTTTACATAACTCCTTACCTTAAAACCCTACAGTTACTCCTCATTTCCCACAGAATAGTCCAAAATTATTAGTATGGCATAATCTGACCCTAACCTACCTCTCTAGCCTTACCTATTGCTCTCTAACCTCTAGCTCTGCATGGAGAAAAATTTAGTTAAATAGCATCTTAAAAAAAAAGTATCATTTTAACTCTCATCTTACAAATATGTTGTACTGATCACAATTCAATTGAACTAACATTATTTTTTTGCCTATCATGTGGAAGGCAATTTACTAGCTGCTACAGAGATGTGGTTTTCAAAAACTTTTTACTGTACTCCAGAGTAAGAAATATCCTACCTACCAATATTCAGTACATAAATACTGATACAAAAGTATCACAAAAATATGTATCATTACTATAGGAGATGCAATAATATTTTCTATTCTTTTTTATTCCATTCTACTTTTGTAAACAAAAAAAGGTGGTCAACCCTCTAAATTGGTTGGCTATGAATCAAAGTTTGAAAAACAATGTTACATAGCTATGCTGTCTAACATGGTAGCCACTAGTCAAATGTGGCTACTGAGCACTTGAAATGTGACTAGTGCAAGTAAAGAATTAATTTTTAATTTTACTTCATTTTAATTAAGTAAAATCCAATTTAAAAACAGAAACAGTGAAAAGTATTTTTCCATTAAACACAACTTTATTTTTTTGGCAGAAGTACATTTCACTTTAACTGCTGCATTGGGTAAGATACTACTGTAGTGTGCACATGGTAGCATATGTTGTTTCTAGTATTATAACCCGTCACTGATCTTCTTGGTGTCAATGAACTAACTCAGTTCTAATTATTTTTTACACACTGATATAACATTGTAATTTGCTTATGAATATTTTATGCAGGAATTAAAATACGAGATGAAGTATGTCGCAAATTTCACAATGAATGGTAGATGCAACTTATTGCAGCAGAGTAAAATTGATGTCTGTTACGGAAAAAAATTTTTAGGATAATTAAGTGGATAATATTAAGGGACATGTTCAACAATTACACAATAAATTTTATAAGAAGTTTCTTCTTAAAGTCAAAAAAGAATCAAGAAGATTAGTTGTCTGAAATCTAAATTAAATGTTCAACAAACATTTTTAAACAATTTTTAACAGATCTGAGCTTATACTTTTGGTCAGCTATAAAATGGTTTGGATTCCTGCACAAGAAGAAAAACATTTTTAGATGGAGAGATGGTAAAATAAATTGTTCTTTTAGCTATGGAAGTTTTGTTTAAAATTATGAAGAGAAAAAAATGTATTTTACGGAAGTGAAAGATCTTCAATTAAGCCCCAAACAATTGCCTGTAGAATATAAGACCTTTCAAATAATATCAAAGATGTATTGATTCAAAATTTGAAAAATTGCAGGTAGTTATTTTTAACTTTAGATAAATAGTGCAATATGGGAGACACTGCTCAATGAAAACTGTTTTAATTGTAAATTTAATGAAATCTAAATGCAGACCAAGTATTTCTAATGCAAATTTAGCATCTAAATTGAGATGTGCTGTAAGTATAACATACGCACTGGATTCAAAGATTTTCTATGAATAAAAGAATGTAAAGTATCTCATTAATAATTCTGAATACTGATTACATGTTGAAATAATACTTGAGATATACTGAGTTAAATAAAATATGCTATTAAAATTAATTTTACCTGTTTCTTTCTACTTTTTTTAAATAAGGCTGCTAGAAGATTTAAAATTACACATGTGGCTCCCATTATATTCCTATCAGACATTATTAATATATAGGATACAAAGATAGTTCTTGACCACAAGGAACTTACCATCTGGTGGGAGAGGAAGACTAGAAAAGAAAGAACTAACTAGGGAGAGTTGTTGATGAATCAATAAAAACTCATCACAACTAACGGGAGAAAAAAATCCAAAACATAAGTTCTAGTGGCCCAATTACAAATCATAATCATCAGAAATGGTCTATATATCCAAAGAATCAAATTCAGTACTGGGCCTTCAAGCATTTGAAGCCTTCAAGCGTAGAATTTAATCTAATTACATTTAAGTTGTACCAATAAAATAAAGTAAAATTAGAAATTAAGTTTCTAAAAATATGATCCCACTGGAGGTTCAAGATGATTGTCTATTTTAATCTGTATCAAGAAATACATAATGAATAAAAATAATTTGCATATTAGGAAAAATATAATAAACACATAAAACACATGATTTCACAGATACTATTATATGATGTTTCCTTATAAAAGAAAATTATTTAAACAAAAGGTTTGATTTTCAAGATATGGGTGGTATATAGAGAAGGCAAAAACTATAGAGGTTTTTGCTTTGGGCAATTTTTTTTTCTTTTTTTGTTTGCGGTACACGGGCATCTCACTGCTGTGGCCTCCCGCTGAGGAGCACAGGCTCCAGACGCGCAGGCTCAGCGGCCATGGCTCACGGGCCCAGCTGCTCCGCGGCATGTGGGATCCTCCAGGACCAGGGCACAAACCCGTGTCCCCTGAATCGGCAGGTGGACTCTCAACCACTGTGCTACCAGGGAAGCCCCGCTTTGGGCAATTTTAATTTTTTAATTTAATTTAATTTTATTTTGTTTCTATTTTATTTTATTTTTTAACATCTTTATTGGAGTATAATTGCTTTACAATGCTGTGTTAGTTTCTGCTGTATAACAAAGTGAATCAGCTATACATATACATATATCCCCATATCTCCTCCTTCTTGCATCTCCCTCCCACCCTCCCTATCCCACCCCTCTAGGGGGACACAAAGCACTGAGCTGATCTCCCTGTGCTATGCGGCTGCTTCCCACTAGCTATCTATTTTACATTTGGTAGTGTATATATGTTAGTGCCACTCTCTCACTTCGTCCTAGGTTATCCTTCCCCCTCCCCGTGTCCTCAAGTCCATTCTCTACATCTGCGTCTTTATTCCTGTCCTGGGCAATTTTTAAAGATAGATTTCTGATAGGAAATCTCTCTAAAAAAAAAATATATATATATATATATATATATATATATTTTTTTTTTTTGGCGGTACGTGGGCCTCTCACTGTTGTGGCCTCTCCCGTTGCGGAGCACAGGCTCCGGACGCGCAGGCTCAGTGGCCATGGCTCATGGGCCTAGCTGCTCCATGGCACGTGGGATCCTCCCGGACTGGGGCACGAACCTGTGTCCCCTGCATCGGCAGGCGGACTCCCAACTACTGCGCCACCAGGGAAGCCCTCTCTAAAATATTTAACCAATATTTTATCAATTATTTACAACCTGATTAGTAGGTTGTTGAAAAACTACTATCTTAAATTATCTTAGATAAATGTGGAATTATCTTCAAGGTGCTAGTCAAAACCACTAAGTGATTTTAAGTATATTTACCTTAATAATCTACAAAAGCTCCGCCGATAACTCAGCCTCTGGCTAGCTGCAGCAACACTGGGAGGAAGAGGAGGTCGTGGTGGGAAATAAGCTAGAGTTGCAGAAAATAGTAAGCAGACAACTCCAAACTCTGAAAAAAAAAAAAGTAAGATGTTAATCAAACAACACAAAAAGTTCAATATCTCAAGTATCTATGTAACAGATATTTATTGCGCATCAATGAAGCTTTAGATATATAAAGATAAGCAAAATATAGTACTTGCCTAGCCAAAATAGCTCAGTATTGTGAGAAAGACTGATACATAAAAATATAACTTTTAGGGGCTTCCCTGGTGGCGCAGTGGTTCAGAGTCCGCCTGCCGATGCAGGGGACACGGGTTCGTGCCCCGGTCCAGGAAGATCCCACATGCCGCAGAGCAGCTAGGCCCGTGAGCCATGGCCACTGAGCCTGCGTGTCTGGAGCCTGTGCTCTCACAACAGTGAGAGGCCCGCATACCGCAAAAGACTGTCTAATAAGCATGACTGTCTAATAAGCATGGTCCTAAGAAATAAAGAACATAATAGAAAATTGGTAAGAACAGAATAGGAGAAGGTTTGTTTGGTCAATGACAGGATATTCTGATGCACTGTGTAGGACAGACTCAATGTATAGGCTACATGGGAAATCTGAACAAAACAGGAAAGCATCCAAAAAAGAAAAAAAAAAAGAAAGAAAGAAACCAGGAGACAGAGAGCAAAATTTAACAAACGCAAGACTAGCTAATGTAGGCTATTAAACAATCAGAAGTAAAATGAACATCTGAACAATCTTAGGTTGGCACCATTACAGAAGGAAAGGTTCCTAGGAGTCCTGATCATTCCATCCAGAGTTCTGGCACATGGAAACTCCAGCTTTTAACTGTGCCCAATTTAGTAGAAAAGCATGACTCTAGTAGAAAAGTCAGGAAGCCTTGGAGTATAGACCTATCCATGCCATTAATTAACTTATAAATTGAATGAATCCCTTACTCTTTCTGGGACAATAAAGGAAATGGATTAAGTGATTTCTAGAGATCCTTTCAGTAGGATAATTCTAATTCTAGGGCTATATTCTTAACAAAAGGTACAATATTTCTATAAGACACTTAACCACAGATAATGTCTTTATTCTTTGACAATCTGAGGAACAAGTAGTAAATGAATTGCCTTATAGTCCTTTTAATTATTAGTAACAATGAATGAGCATCTTCCATATGCTTATTGGCCATTTGTATTTCTTCTGTGATTGTCTTGTTTGTATTCTTTGCCCATCTTACTACTGGCATTTTTATAAACAGCTTCACTGAGATATAATTCACGTGACATATAACTCACACATTAAAGTGCATAATTCAATGAATTTTACAACCATCACCACAATTAAAAAACTTTTTCATCATCCCCCAAAGAAACTCTGTATCCATTACCCCACAAATTTCCTAGCCCCAGACAACCATTAATCTGCTTTCAATCTCTATGGATTTGAGTACTATGGACATTTCTTTTTTTTTTTTTTTTTTTTTTTTTTTCTTTTTGCGGTATGCGGGCCTCTCACTGTTGTGGCCTCTCCCGTTGCGGAGCACAGGCTCCGGATGCGCAGGCCCAGCGGCCATGGCTCACGGGCCCAGCCGCTCCGCGGCATATGGGATCCTCCCAGACCGGGGCACGAACCCGTATCCCCTGCATCAGCAGGCGGACTCTCAACCACTGCGCCACCAGGGAGGCCCTGGACATTTCTAATAAATGGAATCATATAATATGTAGTCTTTTGTGACTGGCTTCTTTCACTTAATGTTTTCAAGACTCACCCATGTTGGAGCAGTACTTTATTTTCTGCCAAATAATATTCCACTGAATGGATACACCATTTTTAAATCCACTTAGTTAATAGACATTTAGATTGCTTCTACTTTGGGGCTATTATGAATAATGCTACTACAAATATTTGTGTGCAAATTTCTGCATGGATGTATGTTTTCATCTCACTTAGGCATATACCTGGAAATGGAATTGGTGGGTCATACGGTAATCTATGTTTAACATTTTGAGGAAATGCCAACCTGTTTCCAAAGAGGCTGTACCATTTTATATTACTACCAGCAAAGTACAAGGGTTCCAATTTCTCCACTTTCTCATCAACATTTGTTATTTTCCATTTTATTGATTCTAGTCACCCTACTGGGTTGAAGTTTAACTCATTATTGTTTTGATTTACATTTCCCTAATGACTAATGACAATGAGCAACTTTTCATGTGCTTCTTGGCCATTTGTGTATCTTCTTTGGAGAAATCTCTATTCGAGTCCTTTGCCCATCTTTTAATTGAATTGTTTGTCTTTTCGTTGTTGAATTGTAAGAATTTAAAAAAATATTCTGGATACAAGTTCCTTACCAGATACATGATTTGCAATTATTTTCTCTCATTCTGTGGGTTGTCTTTTCATTTTGTTGATGGTGTATTTTGAAGCACAAGATTTTAATTTTAATGAAATCCTATTTTTCTATTTTTTCTTTTGCCATTTGTGCTCTCAGTGTCCTTTATAAAAAGGCTTTGCCTAACCCAAGGTCATGAAGGTTTACTCCTATGTTTTCTTCTAAGAGTTTATATAGTTTTAGTTCTCACATTTAGGTTTATGACCTTTTTTTTTTTTTTTTTTTGCGGTACACGGGCCTCTTACTGTTGTGGCCTCTCCCGTTGCGGAGCACAAGCTCCGGACGCGCAGACTCAGCAGCCATGGCTCACAGGCCTAGCCGCTCCGCAGCATGTGGGATCTTCCCAGACCGGGGCACGAACCCGTGTCCCCTGCATCGGCAGGCGGACTCTCAACCGCTGCGCCACCAGGGAAGCCCTATGACCTATTTTGAATTAATTTTTATGTATGGGGTAAGGAAGGGATTCAAATTGATTCTTTTGCATGTGCATATCCAGTTATTACAATACCACTTGTTGAAAAGCCTATTCTTTCCCCATTGAATTGTATTGTCACTGTTGTCAAAATTCAATTGACTATATATGTAATGGTTTATTTTTTGGAATCTCACTTTTGTTGATTTATGTCTATCATTATGCCAGTACCATGCTGTCTTGATCAGTGTAGCTTTGTAGTAAGTTTTGAAACTGGAAATTGTGAGTTCTCCAACTTTGTTCCTTTTCAAGGTTGTTTTGACTATTCTGAGTCCCTTGCATTTCCATACAGATTTTAAGATCAGCTTGCCAATTTCTGCAACAAAGGCAGCTGAATATTAATTGAGATTGCACTGAATTTGTAGATAAATGTGGGGAGTATTATCACCTTCACAATATTAAAGCTTCTAACACATGAACAGGATGCCTTTCCATTTCTTTAGGTCTTCTTTAGTTTCTTTCAATAGTGCTCTATAGTCTTCAGAGTGCAAGTTTTACACTTATATTGTTAATTTTATTCCTAAATATTTTATTCTTTTTGAGGCTATTGCAAATGCACTGTTTTCCTAATTACATGTTTGGATTGGTCATTGCAAACGTGTAGAAATACAGTTCATTTTTATATATTAATCTTGCACCCTAAAACTTGATTTTTTAGATCTAATAGTTTTTTTCAAGCTTACAGAGGATTTTCTATATTCAAGATCATGTCATTTTCAAGACATAGCTTTACTTCCTTCTTTCTGATATAGATGCCTTTTACTTATTTTTCTTACTCAGTCATCCCGGTTAGAATCTCCAGCACCATGTTAAGTAGACACGGCAAGAGTGGACACCCTTGTCTTGTTCCAGATCTCAGGAGGGGATGCGTTCAGTCTTTGACCATTAAATATGATCTTATCTATGGGTTTTTTGTAGATGCCCTAATATTATTAGGTTGAGGGAGTTCCTGTCTATTTGTAATTTGTTGGGTGTTTTTATGTTGAAAGAGTGCTGGGTTTCCCAAATGCTTTTGTTTTTCATCTATTAAGATGATCACATAGTTTTTCTCCTTCATTCTATTGATTTAACATATTACATTAGCTGAATTTTGAATGTTAAACCAAATTGCATTCCAGGAATAAATCCCATTTGCTGGTGGTGTATAATCCTTATTATGTTAAGGGATTTGGTTTGCTAGTATTTTCTTGAGGACCTGTGGGCCTATATATATTGGTCAAAAGTTTACTTATGATGTCTTTGTCTGAAATAATTTTAGTTTAAGAGTCATTGATCCCTTAAGATCATGATTCTAAGCAAAATATTTTTTAATGGAATGAAGGGTCATGGGACATTATCTCAGGGAGGCAAACTGGAAAATACAAAAGCACTGAAGCAATAGCTAGAAGCTCTGAGTGGGGGTTTCTGCTTGACTGCATGGGAACCATAAGGCAGAGGATGTAGAGCATTAATACATGCCCAATAATGCCTAAAATCTAGTCATTTAAAAGATATAATGATTGCTTAAGCTTTTAATAAAAAGAATGATATAACAAAAATAAACTTTAAAATTTATGTTTTACCTACTTTCAGTTTTATTTACTTATTTACTTCTACATTTCAACTTCTTTCTTTAAAAGGAGTGAGCTGTCGAGTATGAGTAAGAAGAATTACAATCCTGCAGCCTGTGGAACAAAAACCACATTCACAGAAAGACAGACAATATGAAAAGGCAGGGGCCATGTACCAGATGAAGGAACAAGATAAAACCTCAGAAAAACAACTAAATGAAGCGGAGATAGGCAACCTTCCAGAAAAAGAATTCAGAATAATGATAGTGAACATGATCCAGGACCTCGGAAAAAGAATGGAAGCAAAGATCAAGAAGATGCAAGAAATGTTTAACAAAGATTTAGAAGAATTAAAGAACAAACAAACAGAGATGAACAATACAATAACTGAAATGAAAACTACACTAGAAGGAATCAACAGCAGAATAACTGAGGCAGAAAAACGGATAAGTGACCTGGAAGACAGCATGGTGGAATTCACTGCTGCAGAATAGAATAAAGAAAAAAGAATGAAAAGAAATGAAGACAGCTTAAGAGACCTCTGGGACAACGTTAAACGCAAAAACATTCAGCTTCTCCCAGAGGGAGAAGACAGAGAGAAAATATTTGAAGAGATTATAGTTGAAAACTTCCCTAACATGAGAAAGGAAATAGCCACTCAAGTCCAGGAAGCGCAGACAGTCCCATACAGGATAAACCCAAGGAGATACACGCCGAGACACACAGTAATCAAACTGGTAAAACTTAAAGAAAAATTATTGAAAGCAGCAAGGGAAAAATGACAAATAACAGACTAGGGAACTCCCATAAGGTTAACAGCTGATTTCTCAGCAGAAACTCTACAAACCAGAAGAGAGTGGCATGATATACTTTAAGTGATGAAAGGGAAGAACCAACAACCAAGATTGCTCTACCCAGCAAGGATCTCATTCAGATTCGATGGAGAAATGAAAAGCTTTACAGACAAGCAAAAGCTAAGAAACTTCAGCACCACCAAACCAGCTCTACAACAAATGCTAAAGGAACTTCTCTAAGTGGGAAACACAAGAGAAGAAAAGAACCTACTAAAACAAACCCAAAACAATTAAGAAAATGGTAACAGGAACATACATATAGATAATTACCTTAAATGTAAAAGGATTAAATGCTCCAACCAAAAGACACAGGCTGGCTGAATGGATACAAAAGCAAGACCCATGTATATGCTGTCTACAAGAGACCCACTTCAGACCTAGGGACACATACAGACTGAAAGTGAGGGGATGGAAAAAGATATTCCATGCAAATGGAAATCAAAAGAAAGCTGGAGTAGCAATACTCATATCAGATAAAATAGACTTTAAAATAAAGAATGTTACAAGAGACAAGGAAGGACGCTCCATAATGATCAAGAGATCAATCCAAGAAGAAGATATAACTATTATAAATATATATGCAACCAACATAGGAGCACCTCAATACATAAGGCAACTGCTAACAGCTATAAAAGAGGAAATCGACAGAAACACAATAATAGTGGGGGACTTGAACACCTCACTTTCACCAATGGACAGATCACCCAAACAGAAAATTAATAAGGAAACACAAGCTTTAAATGACACAATAGACCACATAGATTTAATTGACATTTATACGACATTCCATCCAAAAACATCAGATTACATGTTCTTCTCAAGTGCGCATGGAACATTCTCCAGGATAGATCACATCTTGGGTCACAAATCAAATCTCAGTAAATTTAAGAAAACTGAAATCATATCAAGCATCTTTTCTGACCAAAACGCTATGATATTAGAAATGAATTACAGGGAAAAAAACGTAAAAAACACAAAACACATGGAGGCTAAACAATACGTTACTAAATAACCAAGAGATCACTGAAGAAATCAAAGAGGAAATCAAAAAATACCTAGAGACAAATGACAATGAAAACACGAAGATCCAAAACCTATGGGATGCAGCAAAAGCAGTTCTGAGAGAAGTTTATAGCTATACAAGCTTACCTCAAGAAACAAGAAAAATCTCAAATAAACAATCTAACCTTACACCTAAAGGAACTAGAGGAAGAAGAACAAACAAAACCCAAAGTTAGCAGAAGGAAAGAAATCATAAAGATCAGAGCAGAAATAAATGAAATAGAAACAAAGAAAACAATAGCAAAGATCAATAAAACTAAAAGCTGGTTCTTTGAGAAGATAAACAAAATTGATAAACCTTTAGCCAGACTCGTCAAGAAAAAGAGGGAGAGGACTCAAATCAATAAAATTAGAAATGAAGAAGGAGAAGTTACAACAGACACCACAGAAATATAAAGCATCCTAAGAGACTACTACAAGTAACTCTATGCCAATAAAATGGACAACCTGGATGAAATGGACAAATTCTTAGAATGGTATAACCTTCCGAGACTGAACAAGAAATAGAAACTATGAACAGAACAATCACAAGTAATGAAATTGCAACTGTGATTAAAAATCTTCCAACAAACAAAAGTCCAGGACCAGATGGCTGCACAGGTGAATTCTCTCAAACATTTAGAGAAGAGCTAACACCCATCCTTCTCAAATTCTTCCAAAAAATTGCAGAGCAAGGAACTCTCCCAAACTCATTCTATGAGGCCACCATCACCCTGATACCAAAACCAGACAAAGATACTACAAAAAAAGAAAATGACAGACCAATATCACTGATGAATATAGATGCAAAAATTCTCAACAAGGGGCTTCCCTGGTGGCGCAGTGGTTGAGAGTCTGCCTGCTGATGCAGGGGACATGGGTTCGTGCCCCAGTCCGGGAAGATCCCACACGCCAGAGAGCGGCTAGGCCCGTGAGCCATGGCCGCTGAGGCTGTGTGTCTGGAGGCTGTGCTCTGCAATGGGAGAGGCCACAAGAGTGAGAGGCCCGCGTACCTCAAAAAAAATAAAACAAAATAAAATTCCTCAACAACACATTAAAAGGATCATACACCATGATCAAGTGGGATTTATCCCAGCGATGCAAGGATTCTTCAATATAAGCAAATCAATATGATACACCATATTAACAAATTGAAGAATAAGAACCATATGATCATCTCAATAGATGCAGAAAAAACTTCTGACAAAATTCAACACCCATTTATGATAAAAACTCTCCAGAAAGTGGGCACAGAGGTAACCTACTTCAACATAGTAAAGGCCATATATGACAAACCCACAGCAAACATCATTCTCAATGGTGAAAAAGTGAAAGCATTTCCTCTAGGATCAGGAACAAGACAAGGATGTCCACTCTCACCACTGTTATTCAACTTAGTTTTGGAAGTCCTAGCCAAAGCATCAGAGACGAAAAAGAAATATAAATTGGAAAGGAGAAGTCAAACTGTCACTGTTTGCAGATGACATGATACTATACACAGAGAATCCTCAAGATGTCACCAGAAAACTACTAGGGCTAATCAATGAATTTGGTAAAGTTGCAGGATACAAAATAAATGCACAGAAATCTCTTGCATTCCTATACACTAATAATGAAAAATCTGAAAGAGAAATTAAGGAAACAATCCCATTCACCATTGCAACAGAAAGAATAAAATACCTAGGAATAAACCTACCTAGGGAGACAAGAGACCTATATGCAGAAAACTGTAAGACACTGATGAAAGAAATTAAAGGTGATACAAACAGATGGAGAGATAAACCATGTTCTTGGATTGGAAGAATCAATATTGTGAAAATGACTATACTACCCAAAGCAATCTACATATTCAGTGTAATCCCTATCAAATTACCAATGGCATTTTTTTACAGAACTAGAACACAAATCTTAAAATGTGTATGGAGACACAAAAGACCCCGAATAGCCAAAACAGTCTTGAGGGAAAGAAATGGAGCTGGAGGAACCAGACTCCCTGACTTCAGACTATACTACAAAGCTACAGTAATCAAGACAATATGGCACTGGCACAAAAACAGAAATATAGATCAATGGAACAAGATAGAAAGCCCAGCGATAAACCCACGCACCTAGGGTCACCTAATCTATGACAAAGGAGGCAATGATATACAATGGAGAAAAGACACCTTCTTCAATAAGTGGTGCTGGGAAAACTGGACAGCTACATGTAAAAGAATGAAATTAGAACCCTCCCTAACCATACACAAAAATAAACTCAAAATGGATTAGAGACCTAAATGTAAGAGTGGAAACTATAAAACTCTTAGAGGAAAACGGAGGAAGAACACTCTTTGACATAAATCACAGCAAGATTTTTTTTGATCCAACTCCTAGAGTAATGGAAATAAAAACAAAAATAAACAAATGGGACCTAATGAAACTTAAAAGCTTTTGCACAGCAAAGGAAACCATAAACAAGACAAAAAGACAACCCTCAGAATGGGAGAAAATATTTGCAAATGAATCAATGGACAAAGGATTAATCTCCAAAATTTATAAACAGCTCATGCAGCTCAATATTAGAAAAACAAACAACCCAATCCAAAAATGGGCAGAAGACCTAAATAGACATTTCTCCAAAGAAGACATACAGATGGCCAAGAAGCACATGAAAAGCTGCTGAACATCACTAATTATTAGAGAAATGCAAACCAAAACTACAATGAGGTATCACCTCACACGGATTAGAATGGGCATCATCAGAAAATCTACAAACAACAAATTCTGGAGTTGGTGTGGGGTAAAGGGAACCCTCTTGCACTGTTGGTGGGAATGTGAATTGATACAGCCACTATGGAGAACAGGATGGAGGTTCCTTAGAAACTAAAAATAGTTTTTAAATCATATGACCCAGCAATCCCACTACTGGGCATATACCCAAAGAAAACCATAATTCAAAAAGACACATGCACCCCAATGTTCACTGCAGCACTAGTTACAATAGCCAGGTCATGGAAGCAACCTAGATGCCCACTGACAGACAAATGGATAAAGAAGATGTGGTACACATATACAATGGAATATTACTTAGCCATAAAAAGGAACGAAATTGGGTCATTTGTAGAGACATGGATAGATCTAGAGACTGTCATACAGAGTGAAGTAAGTCAGAAATAGAAGAACAAATATCATATATTAATGCATATATGTGGAACCTAGAAAAATGGTACAGATGAACCGGTTTGCAGGGCAGAAATAGAGAAGTAGAGAACAAATGTATGGACACCTAAGGGGGAAGCGCTGGGGGTGGTGGTGGTGTGATGAATTGGGAGATTGGGATTGACATGTATACACTGATGTGTATAAAATGGATGACTAATAAGAACTTGCTGTATAAAAAAATAAATAAAATTAAATTTTAAAAAATGGTCATGCCTTTTCCTATATAATAAAGTGGGAGACTGAAGAGTAATGTAAGCAGAAAATATCAAATTTCCTGTGCATCAATAACATTGGGTCCCCCCCCCAAAAAAAAGAAAAGAAAAGGAGTGAGCTGTCTACAGGGGGGTAAATGCTTTATTTACTGCCACCACCTCTAATTTCACCTTTATTCCCTCCAAATCCTACTGGGTTGGCCAAAATGTTCATTTGGGTTTCTCCATGTTCCAGAAAAACCGGAACGAACATTTTGGCCAGGCCAATGTTTTGAAATGTAAATTCCATTATAGAACTCTCTAGTGTAAAATTCTCCAGAATGTGGCCTTTGCCTACAACACGATGAACTTCAAACCCTTTACTTCTGCTTAGAAGGCTTGCGTGGTATGGCTTACCTCTCTGGCTTCATCTATCACCACTCTCACCAGATCTAAGCTACTCTGGGTTTTCAGTTGCTTGAATGCAGCAGGCTCTCCCTGCCGTTACTGGGCTTCTCCTCCATGGTTCTCTCTGTCTTTCTAATGTATTCTTCCTTCTGCCCATTATAGTTAGCTAACTCATCCGTCAGGTTCCAAATTAGATGCTGCAACTCCAGGAAGCTCTACTTGACCACCAAAATCTGGTTAGGTGCTTCTCCTCTGAGCTCTCAAAGCAACTGTAGGTCTTTGGTTATAGCCCTTATAACCCTGTTTTACAACTGTTTGTCTGTATCCTTTGGGACACTGTAAGTTCTGTCTGGTCAGGAACCATGTTACTTCAGTGCCTAGCACGCTGACAGATACAGAGGAGTTCAAAATATATTTGTTAAATTAATAAGTAAATACATGAACTAATATGAAGTGCATCATAATCTGGTCCTTTATCTTTCCAGTCTCATTTTCTGCCACTTGCTACCTACACCCAAACACATATTTACACTACTCTAGTCACAGCAAATTACGTGCAGTTCCCTCGACATACTGAGCTCTCTCATACCTTCTCTGCCTTCTCAGTTGCTGTTCCTTCTATAAGGAACCTTAACCTGCTTGAACATTCAGTGAACTCCTATGAAATTCTTAGTTTTAATTATCACATTCCTAGTGAAGCCTTCCCTGACTCCTCAACTTCTCCCCAAAGCCAGGTCAATTAGGCCTTCTAAGCTCTGTATATCCTTATTTGTATTATAATGATCTCATCAGTGATCTTACCAAATCCCAGTGCTTAGCAAGGTCCTTGATATATAGTAAACACTTATAAAAAGTTTTCTGAATGCAGAAGGAAATAATAAGCAGGCACATGGGGAGAGGGGATATATTTAAGGAGATCTAAGAGTGGACTAGGGCTTGACTCTAGAAATAAAGAAAAAGGACCCAGGAGAATACTTTGAAAAGATCAACATCCCTTATTAACAGACTAAACATACAGAGAGTAGTAAATGAAAAGGATAAATCATGGGTGATATAGGTTTATAAGGTCAGAGAACATGGCCAATAACAGGGAAACTGCAAGGGAGAAAATGGGCTTAACACCTACCAACAGATGCTTAACAAATATTTATCGTGGATCATGATGTTCAGTTTTTTATACTGATATCTAGAAAAGACACCAGACAATGCGTTATACAGTGCTTAACTGTAAATGGACGGGAAGAGCAAAGTTAAGAAATAACCTTACCTGTAGCAATAATACATTTTAAACTTAATAACTTCCAAGAAAGGGTTAGTTTTAAATAGGCATCTCCATATTACATGAAAGGAAAGCACATATATGAATATGTATGGATTAGTCCTCCATTTCATAAGTGATCTGGTATACAAAAAGTAGAGTGAAGATGATGGGGATCAAAGACAAAATATAACAGGAAGAAAATAAACTTCAAAATACCTGCATATAATACAGTCTCTATGCGATCTTTAATGTGGGCCCTGCTATTCTCTGAAGCAAGAAGAGGCGCCGTCCCATTGGGAGCTGGAACAACAAGTGGTCCAACTAAAAATGCACATGCTCCCCCAAGATAACTGAGCATTGATGCAATAGCTGTGGCAGTGGCCCGCTCATCTGCAGAGAACCACGTTGTGGAGAGGAATGGAGCTGCGTTCATTACAGTCGGACCTGCCAATCCATTTAACAGCTGTCCTGCATGGATTAGTCTGCAATCAAACAAATTAAAAGGCTGTGAGGTAGCTGAGACAGGAATCTTCTAGACAAAAAGAAGTTAGCCACACTGCAGTTACCTATGGCAATAAGAATACATATCTGTAAAGACTATGACACACCTGAAACGTAAAGTATGGTGACTCTCTGTGAGGGAGATAAAATACAGCAATAGTCACCCCTTATTCATTTCACAAATATTTACCAAAGCCTCTGATTTGTGTCACATTCCAAACTAAATACTTCCAATAACTTGTTTCATTTGTTATCACAACACTATGTGGAAGCTATTATTATCCCCATTTATTGAGGTGTGAAAGCTTTGGCTTGGAAAGATAAAGAAACTTGCCCAAGTGCTAACAGGCAAGCTAAGATTTAGACCCAGGTCTGACTCCCAAATCCATACTCTATTAGACTGCCACTCACAGAGACCTAGTAAGTGCCACCAGCCCTACAAATAACACAGTCAGTTGAGCTCAACATTTCACACCTACTCTGTGCCAGGTGATGGAAATACAAAAAAGAAAGTAATCATTATAGAATCTTCTAATGGAAGAGGAATCAGAGGATCTAGCCTGCACCTAACTAGTTGAATGGCCCTGGGTAATATGTCTTTGTACGATTCCATTCCTTCTCCTCTAAAATGATGAGATTAGTTTAAATTGAATACTCATGCCTTGAGCATTTGTTAGGTTAAGGTACTATAATTACAGATTACTAGGTCCCTTCCAGTCCCAATTCTCTGACCATGGCTTTAATTGTAAGGGTTAGTGAAAAGTAGTTTCTTGCTTCCATTCCAGTTGTTCTCTTTCTCATCCTTCCTCACTATTCTATTCAGTGCTCTATCCTGTTCCCTGCTGAACACGGAATGTGAAAACCCTTTTCCCACATTTCTTCCTCCACCCCCAAAACATACATTCACATTCAAGAGTAGCCTTGAAGGAGAAAAGAAGCCAGAAGTCCAAAAAGCACAGACAAGAATGGGAAGTGAGTCAACCTCTTCTGCCTTGGAGGTAGAGGAAAGGGAAGGAACAGTGTATGTGTCATACACATGATACTAACTACTTTTTCTTTCTGTTCCTTTTGCTTTTCAGTAATCATGTGGGTGCCAGATCCTCTTTTTAACAAGTACCACCTTAAGCTACTCAGAAAAAGTTTTTTGAATGTACAAGGAAATAATAAACAGGCATGTGAGGAGAGGTAGGGTCCTAATGTAAAGCATAAGTGAGTGGGAAGTGAAATATGTGAATTACATCTGCTCAAATCTTTGTATATGTTGGAAAAGTTATTCGAAGGCAAAATGGCTTCAAGCATCGTTAATGTTACTAAATTAAGAAAACCAAAGACATTTAAAGTTTTGCTTGTGTAAGGGGAACTATTTTCTAGATGACAGACACAATTAAGCTGCTTATAAACCAAATACCTCCTCCAAATGCCAGAGGGTCCCCAGCTGTCACACAGAAATTTCATCACAGAAATATTCTTGAAACACTGTCATTAAGTGGTTTTAATCATGACTCGTGATGGTACAATAATCAAACGACGCATGATGGCTCATAAAGGTAACTGCTTTGACATTTAACACCTTTAATGAGGTGTTCCTGAAAGACTCATCTCATCTAGAAGGAGAAGGGTTGTAATGAGTAAGTTTTACTATGCCTAAAAATGTTGAGTATAAGGAGAACATGGAAGAAACGACATATTAAAAAAAAAAACTTGATAAAACAGTATGAATCCTGAAAGTTAAGGTACAAAACTCAAATCATTGCCATGGCTTAACTCTTTGCTACTTCTCAGTGAAATCATGAATAGACTATTTTCCAAGCAGCAAACATAAGAGTCATAGAACATGTAAGCTTGAGATAATGTAAGCGTCATCCAAGTCCAGTTTACTCAATTCTCAGATCAGAACATTTCTCACTATAACATGTATACCTGGTAAAGTAAGTATCCAGAGCACGTATAGCACTAGGGACATTTCAGATGGCTACTAAGTCTAAAAGGTCACCGAACTTGGAAGGCCAACCTAAAACATGAATTATCAAAGTGAAAAATCATAGTGAAAAACAAGCTGTTTTGGTTTTTAAAAATTATTCTAATTTAAATAAGTAAGTGCTTTTTTGCATTACAGTCATCATAAATAAATGCACTCCTCATAAATGAGCTCAGTAGGAGAACTGGGACCTACAGGATTTTGGGTTACCCTCTGAATTCATGGGAAACCTAGCAGGAAATCCAGTGCCTGCTTTTCCCAGCATCTTTAAATTTTCCAGAACTTAGTTCTGCTCCTTCTTGCACCTATATCCTAGAGTTGCTCAGGGTCTGGCACTTACTAGGTGGTTATAAGCACTGCCATCTGGTAATCATGGCATAACACCAATCTGTAATATAAAGATTTTCATGTTTGCCTGACACTGGTTTCCATCACCTACCATTAACTTACCCTATTTTTCATCTTGTTTATATTTTCCTTTGCTGTACAAAAGCTTTTAAGTTTCATTAGGTCCCATTTATTTATTTTTGTTTTTATTTCCATTTCTCTAGGAGGTGGGTCATAAAGGATCTTGCTGTGATTTACGTCATGGAGTATTCTGCCTATGTTTTCCTCTAAGAGTTTGATAGTGTCTGGCCTTACATTTAGGTCTTTAATCCATTTTGAGTTTATTTTTGTGTACAGTGTTAAGGAGTGTTCTAATTTCATTCTTTTACATGTAGCTGTCCAGTTTTCACAGCACCACTTATTGAAGAGGCTGTCTTTTCTCCACTGTATATTCTTGTCTCCTTTATCAAAAATAAGGTGACCATATGTGCGTGGGTTTATCTCTGGGCTTTCTATCCTGTTCCATTGATCTATATATCTGTTTTTGTGCCAGTACCATACTGTCTTGATTACTGTAGCTTTGTAGTATAGTCTGAATGGGAGAAAATATTTGCAAGTGAAGCAACTGACAAAGGATTAATCTCCAAAATTTACAAGCAGCTCATGCAGCTCAATATCAAAAAAAACAAACAACCCAATGCAAAAATGGGCAGAAGACCTAAATAGACATTTCTCCAAAGAAGATATACAGATTGCCAACAAACACATGAAAGGATGCTCAACATCACTAATTATTAGAGAAATGCAAATCAAAACTACAGTGAGGTATCCCCTCACACCAGTCAGAATGGCCATCATCAAAAAATCTACAAACAATAAATGCTGGAGAGGGTGTGGAGAAAAGGGAACCCTCTTGCACTGTTGGTGGGAATGTAAATTGATACAGCCACTATGGAGAACAGTATGGAGGTTCCTTAAAAAACTAAAAGTAGGGCTTCCATGGTGGTGCAGTGGTTGAGAGTCCGCCTGCCGATGCAGGGGACACGGGTTCATGCCCCGGTCTGGGAAGATCCCACATGCCATGGAGCGACTAGGCCCGTGAGCCATGGCTGCTGAGCCTGTGCGTCCGGAGCCTGTGCTCCGCAACGGGAGAGGCCACAACAGTGAGAGGTCCACGTACCGCAAAAAAAAACCCCCAAAAAACAAAAAAACCCTAAAAGTAGAACTACCATACGACCCAGCAATCTCACTACTGTGCATATACCCTGAGAAAACCATAATTCAAAAAGAGTCATGTACCACAGTGTTTATTGCAGCTCTACTGACAATAGCCAGGACGTGGAAGCAACCTAAGTGTCCATCAACAGATGAATGGATAAAGAAGATGTGGCACATATATACAATGGAATATTACTCAGCCATAAAAAGAAATGAAATTGAGTTATCTGTAGTGAGGTGGATGGACCTAGAGTCTGTCATACAGAGTGAAGTAAGTCAGAAAGAGAAAGACAAATACCGTATGCTAACACATATATATGGAATCTAAAAAAAAAATGGTTCTGAAGAACTGAGGGGCAGGACAGGAATAAAGATGCAGACGTAGAGAATGGACTTGAGGACATGGGGAGGGGGAAGGGTAAGCTGGGATGAAGTGAGAGAGTGGCATGGACATATATACACCACCAAATGTAAAATAGATAGCTAGTGGGAAGCAGTCACATAGCACAGGAAGATCAGCTTGGTGCTTTGTGACCACCTAGAGGGGTGGGATAGGGAGGATGGGAGGGAGACGCAAGAGGGAGGAGATATGGGGATATGTGTGTATGTATAGCTGATTCACTTTATTATAAAGCAGAAACTAACATACCATTGTAAAGCAAGTATACTCCAATAAAGATGTTAAAAAAAATTAAAAGCCTTGGGAAAAAAAACTTACCTTATTTTATGAAATTAACTTGTTTGTAAAAATACATTTAAAAATAATTCAGTTATATATATGAAGTCTTGTTTTCCCATTTAATAGTAATGCATAGAGGTTTTTTTTTTTTCTGGAAAAGTGCTGGCCCTAAGACATAATAAAATCATACAAACATTACCGTAAATTCTTTAAAATAACAGTTAAGGAGAGGAAATAATTATAAATGGTTCAATACAAGTTGTATTATTTAATTCATTTAACAAAGATGTACTGAGTATTCACTGTGTATTGGGTAGGCACTGTGATAGCAATGGGTACATGGGAATATAAAATTAAAAAGCTAAAGCTCTTTAAGTAGAGTAGTTGAAGAGTCACCTACCAGTACTGTATCAGGAATATAAAGGAAAACAAGGCAATAATTAGGTCTAAGCTTGTGGGGCCTGGGACAAGAGTACCGGTAGAGGTCTCTGCACACCCTCTTTCTCCTCTGACCTCTGGTTCTGATCTACAACATCAGGGGCTGTGCATACATGCACATGAACCTTAAGGTCCAACTCCATCCAAGCTCCATCTATCCCGTTCCAAACACCTGCCCCTTAGCTACCCCTTGGGCCTAGGGAGCACACCCCAGGGATGCAGTTCATTCTTGGAAGAACAGGCCTGGGAACGAGGTATGTTGCAGGGATTCCTGGGGTCTTGTGTAGCTTGAAAGTGGTGATGGGCAGGGCAGACACATCTCTTTGGCTCTACAGACTCCTCACCCCATAAGGAATGGCAAAACTGAAGGAAAACCAGAGTGGAACACTCTTAGGCATGGAGTCCAGGACAAGGACCCGGTGGCACTACTGGAAACAACAGTGAGGTACAGAGGAGGGATGGTGTGGAGGGCTGTTAAGGTGGTAGAATAGACATAGTTAAGTGAATGACTGGATATAGGGGGGGTACCCATAACCGTAAAAATGTCCAATAAGTGGTTGACTACAGGTTGCAAGCTAAGGAAAGAGGTCTGAGATGAGAGAGATATACTGGGTTTGGGGAACAAACTCTGGAGAATACCATCATCTTTTAAACAGAGGAAGAGGAGTCTAGAAAGACAATTGAGAAGGAGCAATTATAGAGGCAGAAAAAAAAATAAAACAGGAAAGACTGGTGTTATAGTAACTAAGGAGAGAAGGGTTTAGAGAAGATGAAAGTGAGGTACCAATAATTTCAGATCAAATAGAAAGAGGGTTTAACTGAAATGTAACCACTGGATTCGGCAACAAGGAGGTCTTGCATGATCTGAGCAGAAGCAGTTTCAGGAGACTTGAGGATGGAAGTCGGATACGTGAGAAAATGGAAATTTACAATTAGACTATTCATTCTAATTGTTAAAAATAGATGCCAGAACAAAAATTAGGTATGTGAACTTGATAGTATGAAAAGGAAAAACACCCAGCTTAAATGAACAGTCTGAAAAGTCTCTCTGACTTCACATGCTGAAAGATAAATGCAACTTGTTGTGACCGTCCTAATGCTTTCGAAGCACTCCTGAAAGAAGCTGGCTTTCAGAAACTCACACCAAATGATCTGGGCTGACTGTTAAAAACAATAGAGAACAACAAAAGGGGTGTGATTCACAACCTTCCGTTAAGTGAAGTAGATCACATAACTTAAAGTTAATTTTTCTGTGTCATGATTACATGCTTCAGTTTTGTTTTGCAAGAAGCAGTTAAGTTCCTTGTGGGTAAGGACCACGGTTTCTAAACTCCCCAGAGTGCCTCCCATGGTGCGAAGGCAGAGTGGATGCTCTCCAGGATCCAAGTATAGGGAAGTGGGGCCACCGAAATATACAACTCACCTGCGTTGTACAAACCTCACAAGGTTCCACCACATACATCACATCAGTTCCACTTGTAAATTTTAAAAAGCTTATATTCAGCAATACAAAAAAACAAGGTGATTAATATTTGGGAAACAAAACTTTTAGAAAAAGAAAATGAGAGTGGTTAGAGTGAGGCCAAGGCTTTAGCACTGTCTCCAGCACAGTGCACCCGGGGAGGGCAGGCAGAAGTTAGCAGCATGAGGACGTAGTTTTGTCTCCTGGGCAATAAGCTCTGTAGCAGAAAGGGAGCTCTCTGGAAGCTGACTAGTTAATTCAAGGGGTCTAACTCTTGCTTCCTTGCCTGAAACTTCATGCCTGATGAAGATGGGTATACTCGTATATTCACAGTTAGGAGACTGCAGGTGTCCTGACCTTTGCAGGTCAAGCCCTGACAGACGTGCCAAGGCGCAGGGGTGTGTGCTGCTCTCCTTCATCCCAGTCTCCTCTCACTGGTCCCTTAGTTGACTTCCTCTCCTTGTCTCCCCCTCCCCACCCAATTTCCTTTTCTTCCCTTCTCCCTTGGGTCTTTCTTCTTTGTCCCATTTTTTTCTCCTTATGTAGCTTCTGCCTACTTCTGAGACCTAGTTTACACTGTCCCCACAGGCCAGGTGGAAAATAGGGGAACTTCCCTTGTGGGCTGAGAAGAAGATTAGATCAGAGCTTTGGGAGTTTCTCCAGCATCAGCAGAACCAGACGGTAGAGACTAGGAAGTGGGAGCGGCCCACCAGTGTGGGTACTGCTGAGGCTGGCTGGCCCACGGCAGGCATGAGGACACCTAGCATGGCCTGGCCACATCTGCCCCGGCCCTGGGCACCTCAGCCCTCAATTGCTGCCCCCGCCCATGGAGAGGCCAAGGCTCAGGGGCACGTAGTGTGGAATTTCTGCACAGCTGCATTCCTTTTCTTATTATTCAATATACTATAGCTTTTCAAACAAATGCCAATAGCTAAAGTTCAAACTGAAGACCTGTAAGTTCATGTGTTCTCATGTACTTGACATTTTAGCTTGTATTTAATGATATTCTGGTACCCCAACCTTTTGCTTCCTGATATTCTAGAACAAATACCCATGATTCTTAAATTATTTTCTACTTAGAATAATATGATGTTTTAGAATTTGAATTTTTATAGTTGGAAGAGACTTCAAACCTCAGCTAGATAACCCACCCTCTTGATTTTATAGAAAAACTGAGTTCCAGAAAAGCTAATAATACATTTAAAATCACACTTATTTTATAACTTATTTATAACTTTCTTTTCTTCAAAAAGTATTTGTGGGGGGAGTTCCAAAGTCATATAACTAGCTAATGGCTAAGCCAGGACTAGAAATCAAAATTAAATCTGATTTCACCAGTCCACAAATCTTTTTTTTTAATTAAATTAAAAATTTTTTAATACAGCAGGTTCTTATTAGCTATTTATTTATGTATTTATTTGTTTATTTATTTATGGCTGCATTGGGTCTTTGTTGCTGCGCGCGGGTTTTCTCTAGTTGTGGTGAGCGGGGGTTACTCTTTGTGGCAGTGCACAGGCTCTAGGCAGGCGGGCTTCAGTAGTTGTGGCACATGGGCTTAGTTTCTCAGCGGCATGTGGGATCTTCCTGGACCAGGGCTCAAATCCGTATCCCCTGCACTGGCAGGCGGATTCTTAACCACTGCACCACCAGGGAAGCCCTAGCTATCTATTTTATACATATTAGTGTATATATGTCAATCCCAATCTCCCAATTCATCCCACCACCACCCCCGCTCCCCGCTTTCTTCCCTTGGTGTCCATACATTTGTTCTCTACATCAGTCCACAAATCTTTCTACTCTTCCACATGGCCTCCATTCTGAAGGTTCTCTGTAACTAACATTAATGGTAAAGATCATTGATTACTGAGATAACCCAAGGTTCTCAGATCCAAAGGCATGCAGTAGCTGGCATATTTTTATTCTATGCAGAGATGTACTTTATAAACCTTTATTATGACTAGCACTGGGGATAACATTAGAGAGTTGGCTTTTTAGAAACTGAGCAGGTGTTTCCTCAGTGTAAATCCAGCATTCTTAACTTAAATTCTATGTATTTTTAATGAGAAATGATTTAGAATCCATAAGAATACTTACCTCTAACACTCAATATGCCAATGGTTCACAAGCTTTCTCCCAATTCCCCATTCCTAATCATACTGCATGAGAATAAACTCATGTGTTACAGGATTTCCTGGATACTGAAAATGGTCTAAAGTGCTAGAAGTAGTTTTCCTTTATTTAGCCTAAGAAGGCAATAAAAAGGGTCAGAGATGCTATGAATTAATTACAGGAAAAAGGGAGTTAGGAAGGGAGAAACAGAGTGAAATGGTGAAAAGGAATGAGCTTTCTAAAGATTTTTACCATAGCCTCAGTTTTCTTTTATGAAAATCTATTTCCCTTTTGTACCCTTTAATAATTTTGGCCAATTATGATCCAATTAAAAATATCTACTGCATATCTACTATGGTCAAGGTACCTACAGCAGACACTAAAGGGAATATAAAGATGAGAACTATAGTCTTGGCCTAAAGAAGCTTATAATAATAACATATCAAGTACAGTTACAGAAAGTTCATTAAAAATACAGTGAAAAGAATATTGGGTTAGATATCAAAAGACTCAGCTTCTAGACGTATCTAAATTTATTAACTATATAATCTTTGGTGAATCGCTTATTCTCTTTCATTTCAATTTCCCCAAAGGTACTTTATCTCACAGGATTTTTATTAAGGCCAAATACGATAATCTCTCAGCAAAGCACAGAGAAAAATGGACTTAGTCCTGGTCTGAGAGAGACCTACCTCCCCCCATTTTGTCTCATAATGGTTTTTTTGTCTCATAACTTTTATTTTGTCCTCTTAGTTTAAAAGTATTTTATATATATACTCGTAGTAGAAAAGAAGTGCATAGAGAAGAAAAAATCCATAAATTCAATGATTCAGTAACTCATATAACCATTCCTAATATTTTGATTTTTCAGTCTTTTTTTCTTTCAGTTTTTTTTTTCAATGCATCTCTCAATCAAGACAGGCACAGGTAATCATAGATATCAAATTGAATATACAGTTTTATGCACTAAATCATTTTAACTTTATAATAAGCATTTCTCATTTCATTCTTTATATCATAATTGTTAATGGCTCCACTGATAGTCTATCATACAGATGTACAAAAACTCATTTAACATTTTCCTAATGTTTGTTACTTATTTGTTAATATTAATAATGGTGTTGTTGGGGCTTCCCTGGTGGCGCAGTGGTTGAGAGTCCGCCTGCCAATGCAGGGGACATGGGTTCGTGCCCCGGTCTGGGAAGATCCCACGTGCCGCGGAGCGGCTGGGCCCGTGAGCCATGGCTGCTGAGCCTGCGCGTCCGGAGCCTGTGCTCCGCAACGGGAGAGGCCACAACAGTGAGAGGCCCGCGTATCGCAAAAAAAAAAAAAAAAAAAAAAAAAAACTCACCTAAAAATAAAGAAAAAAATAAAAAATAAGTTTTTAATAGAAAAATAAAAATTACACACAAATTTGGTGTGTTAGTTTTCTATTGCTGTTATAACAAATTACCACAAACTTAGTGGCTTTAAGACAACACTCATTTATTCTCTTAAATTTCTGTAAATCAGAAGTGCAACATGGGTCTCACTGAGCTAAAATTAAGGTGTGGAATGGCTATGTTCCTTTCTGGAGGCTCTAGAGAAGGATATGCTTCCTCGTCTTTCCCAGCTTCTAGCAGCCACCTGCAGTCCTTGGCTCCTGGCCCCCCTCTTCTGTCTTCAAAGCCAGCAACAGTGGTTTGAGTCCTTCTTACACTGCATCTCTCTGACTTCCTCTTCTATCTCTCCTTTTAGGACTTTTGTGACTACATTGGGCCCACCTGGATAACCCAGGATAATCTCCCTATTTTAGGGTCAGATGATTAGCAAACTTAATTCCACCTACAATCGTAGTTCTCTTTTGCCACGTAACAGAACACATTCACGGGTTCTGGATATTAGAACATGGACATCTTTGGGGGATGGGGGTGTTATTCTGTCTGTCACACTTGGTAAGGCCAAAAGGCATCTCCTTGTTTTAATCTGCATTTCTTTTTTTGACTACTGGTCTTTTTTCCCATTGGTATATTACAATTTTTCTTATTTTGAATGAGTGCTTAATATATTTATTTGTATTATTTACCTGTTCTTGCCCTTATTTTGACAAATATTTTCTCCTGTTGGTCAATTTTGTTTTAAGCTTAACAATTTGTACACTCAACAGTTTGTAAGTGGTCAGATCAATTTTTCTCTTTATAATTTTCCTGTTTTTCATGCTTTAGAAAAAATTTCTATGTAGAGATCAGATAAATATTCCCATATATTGTTTTCCAACTAAATATTTAACCATTTAATTCATGTGAATTTATTTTGATGCATGGTATAAAACGAGGATCTAAACTGATCTTTTCCTCCTAAATAGCCAGTTTGCCTGTGGTAGAGACAATAAACTATCCCCCAGTGTCCATTCTCTTTATTTTCCTTTTAATTACAGAGCACCCTAAGTCCGTGCTGGGGTGAACTACAGTCTGCATTTCCAAGCTCCCCCTGCAGTGAGGTGGGGCCTTGTTACCAAGTCTGAGTCAATATGATGAGAGTGGGAGGATTTCAAGGTCACCTCCTTGAGGATAAAATGCTCTTCCTGGTCTCCCTCTCCCTCTTCCTGTGGGATGAAATGTGACTACAGTGTAGATAAATCCACTGGACCAAGTGGATTTATGCCAAGGCATCTCCCTAGGGAAGCAACAAGATAGAGGGAACTTAGGTTCCTTTGTAGAACAGAACTGCCTAGGCCCTGGCCCACCTGCCAACTCTGGACTATCACATAAGAAAGAAATACTATATTGTTTCATCCATTATATTTTGAGACTCCTCACTATAACAGCTTAACTGTTCCCTGATTGAGAAATTAGCTCCAGAATTAGGATTCTGCATTCAGAAAGGCATAACATATTTGGCACTGACTTAGTGGTTAGGCTGCAGGCTGAAAAGGCAGGTGACTTGTGAGATGCAGCAAAACCACTGCTTGTGATTACCTGGAACTGGCTGGAAAAAAATCAGAACACTACTCTGTTTCCTGTCCCTTGCTGCTTTTAGGATGGCACTACAAGAGAGATGGAGCCAGGCAAGTGGTAGCTGGTTTGCAAGCACAGATGGAAGGGACAAGAGCTCTGCTAAGAGGGTTTCTCTCTGCCCGAGGCCTACTATCCAAATTTAATGAGAATCCAGGAATTTGAAGCCTCAGGTTGCTTCTGTATCCTAAAATGGCAGGAAATAACATCCTTCAGAGCCTGTCTAGAAGCAAAGATCAAATTAAAGGTGTTATTTTCCTACCCAGGCCTTTTTTCAGATGGCATCCCGGTAGCCACCACGAAATTGAGGGAAAAGGGATGAGCTGAGCACAGAAGGAGTAAAGGAAAGGAGATTCAGCAGGTGTAAGAAACACAGCCATAAGTAAAAATCTTTGGATGTGGTTACATTTACATGAACCCACTGGATGTATATAGAGAGGCCTACTAAATATTTGAGGGAAGTGTACACCAAAGACACTACAAAACGGTTCTATGAAGCTTTAAGATTGCTTGATTCCTAAAGTAATCCTGAGGTCCCCAAATCAGTATCAGGCAGAAAGTGAAAGACAACAGCTGTGTAGCCCCTAAGAATGTCATAGCCTCCAACTTCAGGTGTATTCACTAAGAAGAATGGACCAAAAAAGAGCCTTCCCAAGGACAAAGCCAAAATCACAAAGAACAATCAAAGGGGTTACTCCCAGAGAACCACAAAGACCTGATAGAAGCCAGAGACTCTGGATTTTGAGTTGGATGCAATAACTGGACAGGACTGTGGGTCTTCTCCTTTGAGGGAAGATGAATATGTTCTTTGCATGGGAAGAGGGGGTACATGGATACATGGAGACATTTGATAGCAGCGACTACTGTCTCCTTACATCCATTCTCCTTTTCTTTTGTTATAGCATCCATGCATTTTTTGTTGTCATTTCTTAAATTTATTTTCAAACCAACTTTGTTACCTGGGACAGAGAACAAATCCTCCCACTTCTACAAAAAGAAATCAAATATGACATTCCATGGCAAAAATGAGACTTCCACAATCTTCCTAACAGGAAGTACTTGTTTCTAGCTGAGATTTCCTACCCAGAGGAGTACTGCTTAATTTAGTGCATTGTACCATTATTTCTGTTTATGCTGTGATAGCTATATCTTTTTTTTTTTAAGCATCCTTGCATTTTAACCGGGGACATGGCTGCTGAGCTACATTTTCAGCTCCTCTTGCAGATACGTGTGGCCATGTACTAAGTCTGTACCAATGGGATGTGAGTAGAATTGATACATACAGCTTCCTAGTCTTCACCTAAAGAGGTAGTCACTTGCCCTGGATGTCCTATTTCCCCTTCCTGTGGGCTAGAATGAAAGCACTGATGATGAGCCAGCTTTGACCACTTGGACAAGGATATCACCCCAGGGGATGTCAGAACAACAGAAAAGGAACTTGGGTCCCTGGAACAGAGCTGCCTACATGCCTGGAGCAGCCCACTATCTTTTAGACTGTTTCTTGGTAGGAAAATAAACTTCTATTTATTGAGCTTGTGTATTTTTTATCTCTTTACACAGCTTAGCCTATGCTTTACGAATACACAGACTGTCAATAAGTGTTGACTGCCGAGTTATGAATTTAAATAATGAAATCTGAAATCTGCAAACCAACATTTGTTAAGAATGTCTATTATGTTCATTTTCCCATTCTCTTTTCAAAAGTGCTTATATTTTTATATTATTTTATAAGTTAGATATCATATTTGCAACACATATTTTTCCTAGTTTATATTTTAATTTTATAATTTTTTTTGGAAGCATGAGGGTTCAAATGTTTATGTAGTCAAATCTACAAATCCTTCCCTTATGATTTCTTTCACTGTTTTTATACTTGGAAAAGCAATCTCTTTAGGGATAAGATTAATTTTCCCTTACACTGTTTCATTTTAAATATGAAGCTAATCAATCCATCAGGAATATATTTTAATGCACGCTGTATGGTTAAGTATCCACATTTCTTTTTCTAATACGTAACCAATTTGCCCAAACACATAATAGATAAATCTATTTAATAAAATATGCTTTATTTAGTAACCCTACTGATTTATGTGTTTATTATTATATGTTAAATTATTACCAAGGTCTACTTCTGGCCTATTTTGTTCCTGTAATCATTCTGTGGCAGATAAAATAATCTTTTACTTGTTTGTGCCTTTCCGTGTTAATAGGAAAAAAAATCTATGGCAAATCTTTATTCAGAAGAAAGGAATAAACAGACATTTGCAACAGACTTTGAATATATTCTCCATAACTTTCAACTCAGTTTACTCTGAAAATCCTATCAACATTTGTGATTATGATTATGTACAGTAAGGAGAGACAGGGTTATAAATCAGGGAGGGGGTCTCAGGGGATTTCTGGATTTCTAACCTGGGGATGGGTACACAGCTGTCTTTTTCATGATTATTTCACTAAACTGTATCTAAATGTTTTATGTACTCTTCTATATGTATACTATATTTAACAACAAAAAAAGTAAATTAAAAAATTCATATATGATATTATAGGTCCTTAGAAGAAATGTCTCAGAAATAATCACATTCCAAAGACAATCAAAGGGGAAAAAAAGTATCTTCCAAAAATCTAAAGATCACTTTACATATCTTCTATTGGCTTTTTCCCCTGTTAAATGCTTATTATGAGGAGTTAATCTCCTACCAATCTTTCTTATCTGAATCCCATCTGACCATCATGGAGAAATATATTCATGAAATCTGACCTCTGGAGTTTTAAGAGTCAAATTGCAAATAAAACTATTACATAGAAGATAAATCTTAATCTGCTTTAAAATAAGACATTAAAAATATTATGTGATTATACTGTAGGATGGGCAGGCACAATGCAGTTACTATTTAAAGTGAGGATGCTACGTAGCTAGGGCAGTCAGGTTGTCAAACTTAAAATGAGTATAAAATTAACTAAAGGAGCTTGTTAAGATTAGAAGAGTAGGACTGGGGTGGGGCCCAGGGATCTGTATTTTTAATAAGCAGCTTATCTGTGGACCATACTTTGAGAACACACTGATCAGAATCCTATGTGTTTTACAGAGAAGAGTCTTTGTTCTTGGGTTTTTTTTTTTTTGTGGTACGCGGGCCTCTCGCTGTTGTGGCCTCTCCCGTTGCGAGCACAGGCTCCGGACACGCAGGATCAGCAGCCATGGCTCACGGGCTCAGCCGCTCTGCGGCATGTGGGATCCTCCCTGACTGGGGCACGAACCCGTGTCCCCTGCATTGGCAGGCAGACTCTCAACCACTGCGCCACCAGGGAAGCCCAAGTCTTTGTTCTTAAATCTACCAATTGTTCATTTTTATATCAAAGGGTTTATATTTCTATACTGGGGAAATTTACATATAACCCTTCCTTGCCTTTCCTTCTCTTATTCTCATTATTGAAGATCTGATGTGTTCATTTTAGTTTCTCTTAACTAGTGTTTTCAGTCCAAAAGGTGATATATTCACATGGTAAAAATATTCTCAAGCAGAGAAAAGAGTATAAAACAAAAAGTAAATCTCCTTTCCACCCCAGACTTCCAGGTTCCCAGGCTTCCTCCTCAGAAACAACCAATGGTAATGGTTTCTTTCAGAAACAGTCCTTACCAAATACATCCCTCCCACTTTTTTCTAAGTAGGAATATATTAAACATAACATTAAAAACTTTGTCTTTTATAAAACTCAATGATATATCTTGGAGATATTTCCAAATCAGCACTTACAGAACTTTCACCTCCTTTTCACAGCTACATACTATTCCACTACATACTTCACCATCACTAGTCCTTTGTGGAAGACATTTGGGTTGCATCCAGCCTTTTGCTATTACAGGCAAAGCCACACAAATGTGATTTTCCTTACAAACTGGTAGAGCTTTATATGTGGGCTAATTTTCTAGAATGACAAGTATTGGGTTAAAGGACATGTGCATTTTGAATTTGATAAATACTGCAAAAATGCCCTCTAAATAGGATGCCCCAAATTGGTTGCACATCAGCAATGCCTATTTTTCCCTATACCCCGGGCAACACAGTACATTATCATACTTTTTCATCTTTGCCAATAAGCAGACATATAATTGCTCTTTTAATCTTCATTTCTTTAATTATTTTTTCAAATGGTTTGCCTCTTCTTTTAAAAAAATTAATTTATTTATTATGGGCTGCGTTGGGTCTTCGTTGCTGTGCGCGGGCTTTTCTCTAGTTGCGGCGCTGTGGTGGCTTCTCTTGTTGCAGAGCACTGGCTCTAGGTGCGCGGGCTTCAGTAGTTGCAGCTTGCGGGCTCTAGAGCGCAGGCTCAGTAGTTGTGGCGCATGGGCTTAGTTGCTTGGCGGCATGGGGGATCTTCCTGGACCAGGGCTCGAACCCGTGTTCCCTGCATTGGCAGGCGGATTCTTAACCACTGTGCCACCAGGGAAGCCCTCATTTCTTTAATTATGATGAAGTTGTTGAGCATCTTAAGATTTGTAATTCAATTTCTGTAATTACTTGCTCATATCTATTATCCATTTTCCTACTGACTTGCTATTTTTCTTATTGATTTGACAGAGTTCTTTTCAACTAAGGACATTATCCATTTGTCTTGTTGTTGCAAACATTTCACAGTTTTTAACTTGCCTTTTGACTTTGTTTTACAGTGTATTTAATCATGCAGATATTCTACATTTTTATGTAGTCAAAAGTATTAAGCTTTTCTATGGCTTCTGGGATTTGTGTCTTAGTTGGAAGGTCTTCCCCATTTTAAGATTATTAAAAATGAGTCTCATTTTCTAATACTTCTATGGTTCATTTTTTATATTTAAATGCTTGATCCAATTGGAATTTACTTAAGTGGTAAGGCAGAGATTTAGGGCTCTTCATTTTTTTTTTCAGATAGCTGAGCAACTATCATAAAACCATTTACTAAAGAATTAGTCTTTTCTGGTATGGTCATTTTAAATGTAATATTGCCAGCTACAAAGCATTTCACAATGGAGCGTATTTCTAGAAAATCTGTGTTTACTAGAACCATACTATTTAACTATCTAACACATGTTAGTAATCTATTGTTAATATTTATGAAAATTACACAGAATTGAAAGATAGTATGTTATGAGAATCACTGGATACACCCTATGATTAAAAGCAGATATGACCTACTATAAGTTCACCTTCTAGAAGTTTGTAAATTGTTTACTGGGCATGCTATATCATATTTCACACTATAAAGTAATGCCATCTGGTGCGATAGAGCAATGCCACCTGTAATTTTTTTGGTATGATTTGCTTCCCAATCATAGAAAACATGCTTTATAGTTCATTATTCTAAGTTCTTTATTTATTTGTGATGTTAATAAAAGTAGCAAAATAATTTTTCTTGAATTTTCATTGGTACTCTGCAGTTGAAAGAAATATTGATACTATGAAGAGGTAGACCACCGTTAGGAAGGTGGTAATAATAGTTGTATTGAGGAAAAGGCTTGTCAGAAAGCTGCTACTCTCATGTCTTTAAGATTCATAGAAGATAAAATACAGGAGGTAAAGGGTGCAGGGACACTGTTCAGAAGCTCAAAAAGCTCCAAGTGGAACAGGGCACAGAAAAAGATTGCTAAATACTTGTTTCAGTGCTAGCCAAATGCATATTAAAGGTCTCTATCCCTTCCTCTTCAGTGTCAGATGGAGACTGAAGCTTAAAAGTGGTGATCTATTGAACCTACTAGTCAAAATACGCATTCTAATTGCAGCATTTTCATTTTAATAGCTGCATATGCATTGTTAATAATACTGCTCTAAAGAAATAATGTATGGACATAAAGTGAAATCTCATTTCAAGGGGATAATATCCTAACATTCCTTACAGGTGAAGGCACAAAGACGGAAAATTCAACTTTTACTTTCTTTTCATGAAAGGTTCAATCTCTCGTAACTTTTTTTTTTTTTTTTTTTTTTTTCCGGTACGCGGGCCTCTCACTGCTGTGGCCTCTCCCGTTGCGGGGCACAGGCTCTGGACGCGCAGGCTCAGCGGCCATGGCTCACGGGCCCAGCCGCTCCGCGGCATGCGGGATCCCCCAAACCGGGGCACGAACCCTCGTCCCCTGCATTGGCAGGCGGACCCCCAACCACTGCGCCACCAGGGAAGCCCTCTCATAACTCTTTATTTTATTTCTCTTTCTTTCCTTTCCTATCTTTGTTTACATTTCTTTATGAGCTCTATTTTTCATACCATTTTCTCTACCAACAGAGTCAACTCTTTATTATTCCTATAATTTTATATCTGAAAAGGATATGAAGGGTTATAAGATTAGAGAGAAACAATAGAATGGATGGCCCAAACAGAAGAAAAGCTAACAAAAATACCAGTAGGCATTTTTAAAGAATGCATTGTTGAATTTAAGCTTACACTGAAATCTGTACTTAAAGACTGTAGATGCTTAAAAAAAACTGGATATTTGAAAAATTAAGAACATCTCAAACACAATGAAACTCATCTGTTAAAACCTCTCTCAGAAGGATAGGAGATGAAGACCAATGTTCCACAGGAACCCAAATGATTTTGCTATCTGCCTTTTAAAATATGAAACACATGTACTCTAAATTTTCTGGAAAGATAACGTATTTTGAAAATTTGAAAAGGAACCGCATTTATTATTTTTTTTTAAGTTTTTTTTTTTTTTTTTTTCCGGTACGCGGACCTCTCACAGGCTCCGGACACGCAGGCTCAGCGGCCATGGCTCATGAGCCCAGCCGCTTGAAAAGGAACAGCCTTTATTTTGAAGTGAAAAATTCTGTTCCAAATGAAAGTCAACATCTTATACCTAAAATCCATTCCTTCCTCCTCCTGTGCCCCATGTCTCTGTTAATGGAATCAACAATTTCAGAGTCTCCAGAGTGCAACCTCAATCATATCACCTCTGATATCTTTCTCTCATGTTCTCTCTCGCATCTGTGCTATCCTTTCCATTCCTGCAACTTCCCAGGGCAAGGGAGTCATTCTGGACTCCTCACTTTCTCTTATTCCCTTTATTCAATCCACTGGCAAATCCTTCAAAATATAATCAGAATTTGACCACTTCTCACCACCACCACTGCCATCACTATGGTTCAAGCCACCATCATCTCTCACCTGGTTTATTTTACTGGTTCCCTACCTGGTCTCCTCACTCTTGCCCTAGACCTTCAACATCAGTCTATTCTCAATAAAGCAGCCTGTGACCATGGTTCTCCTCAGCTCAAAGCTGCTAATGATCTCCTAGATCAGAAAAAGGCGAAGTCCTTACGAGGTCTTGAAGGACCTGGTCTCACCCTCCTGCCACCACCCATAACTGCGCTAGTCTAATTTCCTCCCACTCTTCCCATGAAGTCTCTGGTTCAGCAGCTCCAGCCCTACCAGCCTCCCTGTCAGGCGTGCTCTTCCCTTTCCACCCTTTATACTTGCTCTCCTCTCTGCCCAAAATGCTTGTCCCCTACATAATGCATTGTCCATTCATTCCTTCAAGCCTTCTCCCCAAAAGGTATCTTCCCAGGAAGAGTTTTTTTGCCCATTCTTTCTGAAATTTCACCATCCTTCCGCTGACATTTCAAATCCTTCTTTCCTATTTTATTTTTCTTTCCATAGCACATACTATATATTTAACTTATTTATCTAGTTTATTGCCAGTCTCCCCAACTGGAATGTAAACTCCACGAGGTACAGATTTTTCTATTGTGTTTTCTGCTATATTCCCCATGTGCAGAAGAGAGCTTGGCACACAGGAGGAGCTCAGTGAATTTTGTCGAATAAATGAACTAATAAATGAATAAAGAAATAAAAAAAAACAATGACTCCAGCTTGGGCTCTCACTGCATCTTTCCAGGCCTCCTGCTGGCACTCTCAACCCTCTATAATCAATCCTACAGACTTCAAATCAATGGTTTACCTTATATATGTCTGATCCTATTGCTGCTCAGATTAAGGACCTAAGTGGCTCCCAACTGTCCAGTGAGAAACTGCAGTTCTACAGGATGGCATCAATATCCTTCACATTCAGGATACCCTTTTCTAAACTCATCTCTTTATGTTCCATTCTTATGTCTTATTCTGTACACCAGTGTCTCCCAAACTTGAGTAATTTATGCTCCTTTTTAAGGGGAAAAATTTTCTCAATGGCTCTTAAGGTCAAATCCAAGGATCCCAGTTTGATAAACACTAGGAAACTGACATCCTGGTTAATAAAAATGTCTTTTAATTACAGATTATTATTGGTTAAAAAATCTTTTAATATTATAATCAAAAGGAAAACAAAAATTTTTTAATCTTCATATACCCTGCAGCCGCTGAGAATAAATCCATGGACCCCAGGTACAGAAATGCTGCTGTACAGAAATGAAGCTACCTACCCATCCTGGAAGAGGCCTGTGCTTACCTGCCTCTGTGCCTTTGTTTCTGTTGTTCCTCTACCCTGGAATATCATTCCCCTAACTATAGTTATCAAAATTCTACTTATCCTTCAATGCTTACTTTAATTATCAAATTCTTCATGAGCCCTTCCTTTTGAGATCCTCAGCCAAAACTTACCTTAGTCTCTTGGGGCAATTTTATAAATCTTCTATGGCATTAACTACATTATTCTTCCTTATGTTATACTATTATTTTCCCATGGTTATAGTTCCCAGATAGCATGAAGATTAACTTGTTCTCTATTTATTTACACAACAACTAGTATAGTGTCTTCCAACTAATAAATGCCCACTAAATTAATCATGTCAGGAAAAAAAATGCTACTATAAATATGACCCTCTACTGATCTTAATAATGGAACTGTTTACTAACAGCTTATAACCAAACATATATAATATACTCATAACAAAAGAGAAAAATGTGGAGACAAAATTTTAAGTTATTTATATGATTTACCTTCTTTTAAGCATTAAGTCTGATATAGGTATGCATCTTAGACCAGTTCCCAAAACCATAAGGAAGGATGTCAGAAGCACAGTTATCCGAAGACCTAAAAGGAAACAAAAATATCTGGATTATTTTCTATTTTCTTTTCAAGTAAGTCAATGTTAAGAACAAAGATTTTTTACTCAGTCATACTGGTATTATATTCTAATACAGCTTTTCTCTATAATTCCCATTATGGGGGGAAAAAACTCTCATGCTGAAAATGAAATGATTCTAACTTTAATAGAAAACTTGAATGATCACATCGAGGATAGAGGAAAAAGTTCTATTAGCTCCGGTTTTTCAAAATGAATGGCTAGAATGCTTTGTTCAGATATAACAATAAAAAATATAGAAAATAATTTTAAAAGACAAGGCATTTTAGTTTTATATCTCAAATATAAAATTTCTAATTTTCAAATGTAACCTGTTAATAAAAAAATTCTAAACTGCCCCTAAAAAGTTTTTTAAGAGGATAGAATGCTTTAAATTTTCTCAGAAAATGAGAAGTGGCCAATTACTTCTTTTATCTTATAATGAGAACAAGTTTGTTATAGGGTCTTAGGAGATGGGCCATTAGAACCCTCTGATTATTAATACAACAATAGTCTTTTAATTTTTCTTGATTTATTGGATGGGTTTCAACTTATAGAATGATGCTGTTAAAAAAAAAAGCATGGTTTAGGGTTTTAGATAATGCGGATCAGATAGCTTTTCCCTTTGTATTCCAAATACAATCAATTATTTTGAAAATGTGCACCAATGTTCGGTTACATGGATAACAGGGCAAAAGAGAGTATAAAATATAAAAACAAGGTAACCACATGTAAAATAGATAGCTAGTGGGAAGTAGCCACATAGCACAGGGAGATCAGCTCTGTGCTTTGTGTCCACCTAGCGGGGTGGGACAGAGAGGGTGGGAGGGAGACGCAAGAGAGAGGGGATATGGGGATGTATATATATGTATAGCTGATTCACTTTGTTATAAAGCAGAAACTAACACACCATTGTAAAGCAATTATACTCCAATAAAGATGTTTAAAAAAATTAAAAAATTAAAAATAGAATGTGAAAAAAAACTCAGGTAACCAAAAATAGACACAATAGTCTATCTATGGCAGAATAATATAACAGGACTACATCTTCCTACTGTTGGAATGCTACACTTTTCTATTACTAAATCAATGCTGCCTTACTGCTTGTAGCAGTCACAGAGGTGGCTTACACTGAGTATGTGGCAAAGGTGAAAACATTTCTTACAATTTTTCCCAAACTCAGCACCTCCCTGAAACCATTTCACAGTGAATAGACTATTTAATGCAAATTTTCTCTGTTTTGTTTTTCAGATCTTTCTTTTTTTTGGCAGGGGGAGCCGGTTAAATGTTTGGTTTTCAAAGGGCTTCTCTGCTTGAAGGAAATTGGAAGTCAACAAAACTATAATTATGCAGATTAAACACAGCAAGGAAAATGAACTTGAGATTCAGATCAGGCACACACATGCTACACTGAGGGTAATTTGTGATATGAACTGAGCTTTATATGATCTGAATATGATTAATATAGTTTGGCAGAAGTAATCTGGTAGAAAACTGTGTTTCTGAGGAACAAGTAATGCATACATACTGCTCATTTACTGTGTCTACTAACAGAACACAGATTTTAAAACCACATTATAGCCACAGGAAATAGAGTGTAATTAATAAAAAGAACATTCGTGGTCATAAATATCCTAAACTTGCAAAACGTTGCTCTTATAAGGTTATACTGGGTGCCCTATGAGATAAAATTTTATAGATTTGGGATTATAAGGCTTACATTCTACATGATGTTTATTTTTTTCTAATATTTGGTTTGTAATTAAGGTAAACAGCCACCAAGTGGGCAGTGGGACTGTTTATGGCCCTACGGTCCAAATAACTAGGTTTCCTATTACAACTGCTGAAAGCTAGCACACTTTTCTACTCAATTATGACTTTTATCAAACATATGACAATATAACAGCTAATATAAACTTTTAAGAATAAAGAAGTTGTGAAAAGCTGATTATTATAAAGCAACCTTGCAGGTACAACTTGTGGCTTGCTTACTTTTAATTGTTGCCAAGTATTACTTAATCCACCTCAGCTGCTGCTCAGTTTTGAATAGAATGCTTTCTTGATCTCATTTGGATCTTGACAAGGCAGGACTCTGCAGTTCCATGTAATCAAAAAGATAACAACTGACTTTGGGAAGGAGAGGTATGAGGACCCCAGGAAAATATGCTTATGAGACATCTAGGACCTTCATATAAATAGATCCCAAGTGATTACAGTACTAGGATGTGAGTGCAAAAACCATCTGATGAAACGTGCAGGAATAATTTCAGAAAACCAAACATGATTGAAAATAAAAATAAATTCTACTCAAATATGGCATCCAGACTCTGCAGGAAGCCCCCTTCCAATGGATGAGATAACTCCTTATGCCAGGAGCCTACTGGGTACAGGAAGAGAGTCTCCACAATCGGTGCCTAAAAACACGATGGCAAAAAAAAAAAAACCCAAAAGCAAAAAAACACCCCACGACACAAACCATGTGTAGTAGGTGCACGGAAATGAGGTTGATCTGGTAAAACCACCCTGCCCAGGCCCCACACTTCCACCAGCTGGAGTGAAGCTCTGCTTGTGCCTGGCAAGACCACCAGTCCCTACCCCAACAGCTACAGCCTGGCCTCGCCACCCCGATCTGCCTTGGACACCAGGAGGACTAACCACATCATGCCTGCTTTTCCTGTTCACACTGGTCACAAGAGACCCAAGATTCACAGGTCATCCTCGTCCCAACAGGGCTTCATGCATGCCCAAATCCAACCTCATCTCTGCCAGCACCTCAACTCCCCAGATCTTTCCACTGTGACTCCTGGAGCACTCAGAATCAGCGGATCAGTAGAATCCCTATATTTTCAAGCTCTTCACTGTCTTCACCTTTTTACTACTCTGAAACCTCTTCCCTGAGGGCAGTGCTTCCCCAGCCCCTTCCAGATCACTGTTACTCCCTCCCCGCTAAAGCTCCCAGGCTTCTCTCAATGCTTTGACTTCCTCTGGTTTAAGCACTATGATTATGATGTGCCTTGTTTTAGTGTTATGCATGCTGAGATTTGCTTGGTGTGGTTTTTTTCTTCATGCTGTTTCCTCAAACTGGATTCCTGAATTTCTTAGATTTCTGGGTTTATGGATATCATCAAATGTGGAAATTTTTCTGCCATTATTTCTTCAATTTTTCCTCCCCATTTTATCTCAATCCATGCCCTCTCCCTTTACCAATCTCTTCTCAACTGGGACTCTAATATGTATATTAGGCCACTTAAAACTGTCCAGCTCCCTGATACCTGTGGTTTTTTGGTTTTCTTTCCTGTGTTCCACTTTGGATAGTATTTATTACTACATGTTAAAGTTTGCTAATCTTTTCTTCTACAATGTCTAATCTGCTCTTAAATCCTGTCCAGTGTATTTTTTTGGTCTCAGACACAGATTACATCTTCATCTCCAGAAATTTAATGTTGGACTTTTTATGTCTTCCATGTCTCTCCTTAACATGCTTTGTTCTGTCTTCTTGAATATATGCAGTACATTTTTCACAGTAGCTGCTTTGATGTCCCTGTCTATTAATTCTATCATCTGTGCCATTTCTTGGTCTGTTCTACTGATTGCTTTTTCTCCTCTTTATGTGTTGTATTTTCCTCCTTCTTTGCACGCTTGGTATTTCTGATTTAGATTTCAGGAATTCTGAATTTTGTTGGGTGATGGAGTTTTTTTTTCAACTCCTTTAAATATTTTTGAACAATATTCTGGGATACAGTTATTTTTAATCTGTTCAAGCAGTACTTTTAAGCCTTACTAGGTGGAACCAGAGCAGCCTTTAGTTTAGAGCTCTGTTTGTCTTTACTGCCGAGGCAACATCCTTCTGAGTATTCAACCAAACCTCCTGTGTATTATGAGGTTTTCCCATTCTGGCTATTGGGAATGTGAACAATTCCCAGCCTATGTGAACTTCGAGAATTTTTCTGCCTGTTCCTTTTTCATAGTCCTTTTCTCAGACTTAAGTAGTTTCTTCATGTGTAACTGCTAATCAGTGCTCAGCTGAAAACTCAAGAGGAACTCCCTGCAGATCTAGAACTCTCTCTCTCTCTGTGAACACTTTTCCTCTCCTGTACTCTATCCTAAGAATTCTAGCTATGGTGGCCTCTTAAGACTTCTCAACTGTCTCCTCGACTTGGGAAAACTGTGGGGCTCTGTTTGAACTACAGATCTCTGTGTGAAGTAACTGTAAGGATCACTGACCTGCTCTACCTTTTGTCCAATGTCTGAAAACCACTGTTTCATATACTTTGATTTTGTTTTCTGTTTTTAGTTGTTTAAGATGGAAGGATAAATCCAGTTCCTGTTAATCCATCATGGCCAGAACAGCCTTTGATCCAATTCTATCTGACTGTCATACTCACCACTCCCTGCTGCAGTTGTCTGCAGACAACCACATACCTGCCTCCACGTCATTCGCCCTCATGGCTTGAAACTGTTTTGGCTCGTTATTACTCCTGGGGACGCTACTTCTTTCATGAATCTGGTGATTTCAATACCAGATATGATCCTTTCAATATCCTGCTCTCTCATTCCCCTGACTTCTTATTCCACAATCATGCCCTCTACCCTACCTCGGTTGTCCACTCTCTTTGTTATACTCTGACCTTATCTTTACCGTAATTGCATCCACGACATAATCCCAATTTCAAGCGTCCCATTCTTCAACCATGACCTCCTCTCCTTCCACTCATTCCTTCTAGTACTCTAAATTCTTCATCCATTGCCAATTTTGGAGCCTACTACTTTTTCTCATCTACCTCAGGTGTTTCCTTTTCTTCTTTACCCAGTTTAGATTCCGTGATCCATTGTTATATCACTCTCTACATAATCCTCTACTCATGGCCTGCACTTTCTTAGTCCTACACACCTGGCAAACCGCAACTCTGGTGATCTCTCTCTCTGCCAACTCTGCCCATGCCTGTGCTTGCCCAACAGAACAGGCTGGAGGAAAACAAACGGCCATGCTGATTAGTCTCACTTGAAATTAATGCCCAGTCACTTAAAGGAGGCCCTCTGAGCTGCCCAACAATCCCACTACAATTTTCTAGTCTGTGTGTTCTCTCCTTTCCTAGGAACTAGTACTACAACTTATCGTGTCTCCTCAATCTTCCAAGAATTGTTTTCCTATCCTCGCTGTCAGGTGGTAATTTTGCTTTCTATTTTCTGTGAACTGTAAACAAAGATAACTCCCACAAGCTCCTACCACCCACCATGTGCATCCATGTCTATACACTCTACCTTTTCTTCTGTTGCTACTGAAGAAGTAGCTGTCGACACTTCTATCTAAGGCCAACCTGTCTACTTGTACTCTGGAGGACTGCATCCCATTTTGCTTAGTCAAGGGCATGGCTACAGCAGCTCTTCCCCTTCCCTCCAGCATTGTCAATTTCTCCCTTTCTATTGGATCCATTAGGATACTGCATTCCAGAGATATGCTTTAGTATCTCTTATCTTTTTTTTCTCTCTTTTTTTTCTTTCTCTCTTATCTTTAAAAATACTTTCTCAGTAGCCAGATTCCCCCTGGTTACTCCCTCATTTCTCTGCTGCCCTTTACAGTGTGTTTGACATAATGTCTACACTCGTGAACTCACCCCCACCACTCCAGTGAGACCATTCTTTTAAAGGATACCAAAGATTTCCATGTTGCTAAACCCAAGGCTCTACTCTCAGTCCTCACTAGTTGGTTCTTCCTTATCTTCCCAAGCTCTGAATGTTGGAATGCCCCTGGGCTCAGTCTTCTTCTGAAGCAAGATCCCTCTCCACAGGTGATCTCACTCAGCTCCAAGACTCTAAATACCATTATAGGTTGACAAATCCCAAATTTATTGCTCAGGGAATAAACTGACAGTTTAGCTTGTCCTACATCTAATAGGCATTTCAAATTCCTGATCTGCATGCCATCTACCCCCAAATGCTCCTTCCACAATCTTCTACATCTCAGTAAACTGCAGCTTGGTTCTCCCAATTACTAATGCTAAAAAAGTTGAGAAACATCTTAAATCTTCCCCTTTTCTCACACTCCACCTCTGCCTATCCATCAACAATACTCAAATCCTTCACTACTATCACCCCAGTTGGAAGTCAGCATCAGCCCCATCTGAGCTGTTCCAACAGCCTCCCAACTGGTCTCCCTGCTCTGGCTCTTGTTCTCAAGACAACAGCAGAGTCATCATTTTACTCTTCTGCTCAAACCTTCCAGTGGAGTGAGCCCTCCTCACTCCTTCAGGCCAGCATCCTTACAGTGACCTAGGAGGCCCTGCATGATTTCAGCCTCTCACCACCTCTCTGGCCTCACCTTCTACTGTGGTTTCCCTTATGGCTCAACTCAGCCACAGAAGCCTCATTGCTCTTTCTCGAATATGCCAAACAAGTTTAAGACCTTTGTCTTTGTCCAAAACAGTCCTGTCCAGAATTGACAAGGTAGGTTTCCTTTTTCCCTCAGGTCTCTGCTCAAACACACATTATCAGGAAGTCCTTCCCTAACAGTCTAGAGAGAGTATCACCCAATCACATCCCCTTTCTCCCTTGCCTTGCTTCATTTTTCTCTAAAACATTTATCACCATCTGACACACTATTTAATTTTATTGTTGTTTTTGCCTGGATCTCCTCACTAGAATGTAGGCTCCATGAGGGCTATCTCCCTAGAGCTTGGCACAAATTTAGGTGTTATCTCCTTGTTGAAATTTTCTTCACTAAGCTTCTAGGGCACACTCAATTTTGGTCTCCTATTATCTCACTAGGTAGTCCCCTTTTATCTCCTTGCTGGAAAATGAAAAGGACTGAGAGGGTACAAAACCAATTTCAGAAAGATAACTGGTCTTCTACTAAGTTGGGTGGACCCACGGCAGCAGGAAGACCAGACCTATCCTCTAGGGAGAAAGATACTTTAGTACCCAGGGATACCAGGAACTTACTTTTATGTATGCAAACAGGACATATGCAACAGGACAGCCAACATATGGAAGGAAACTGGCTTTCTCCTACTGAAAAGGAAACCACTTCCTAAGTGAGAGAATTTTAAATTTATTTTTTGCTGCTCTAACCAACAGAAAACATAAAATAGAATTCACCATATAGTCACAGAAACTCTGAAAGAACTCCTAAAGTAACTTATTTTATAAAGAGAATAGGTAGTCCCTAATTTATCTGGCCATGGATAGTAGATATAATTATAATAAAAAGGATAAAATTAACATTTTTGTACCATAAAAACAAGGTTGGCTAAATTTAGGGAATAATATTGAAAAATGCTCCTGATAAAAAGTTAATAAAAAGAAACAATAAAATAGCATTTCCCCTTAAGTTATCCAACCTTGTAAGGAATGACAGAGGAACTGTCACAGATTGAAGGAGATTAACAAGAAATAACAACTAAATGCAATTTGGGACCCTCGACTGAATCTTGGAACAGGAAAAAAAAAAAGACACTAGTGGAAAAACTGGTGAAATCCAAATAAAGTCTAAATTTAGTTTAAAAACAAACAAATCCAAACAAAGAAAACTTCCATTCAGTACAAGAAACCCTTCCTCAGCATCTAGCACATATCTCTGCCTAAGTACTTGCTCTACCTGGAAGTTCCACACCTTCCAGGGCTGGGCACTTTCATTGTTAGAAGGTTCTTCCCTGTATCCCTTTGAGTTACAGCCCTTTGTAACTTGACTCAGTTTAGTTCTTCCTTCTAGAACTATGCACATTAAGCCTAATTCCTCATTTACTTGGTCTTCACATATTTATATTCTGCCTCAAGTTTCTTTTTGAAGCTTGGCACACCCAATTCCTTTCATCTGACACATTAAGATTTTTACATCCTTTACATTCTTGTCACACAACTTTTAAAGCTCTCCAGTTTGCCCATGGCCTTCTAAAAATTAACGCTCAGAACTGAACACTAGAATAGAGCATTTCAAACTATTTCTCTTGTTTTAGATACTACACTTCTGTGCCCAAAACTGTCCTGCACTTTTTAGCAGCTACATCACATTGATCATGAATCATTTACCCATACTTGTGTGGTGTAATTCAATGCCTAATCATTCAATCCTATGACCTTTTTTTCTCCTCACAGAATCATACTGGCAAGTGGTAAAGTGAGATGTCTGTCCAGAGTATTCTCTATGAAGAGAGTCTTCATTCATATGCAAGCTTCATCTGAGAGTTAAAAATCTCAACTGACACTTGCACCTAGTCACATACACACACTTTAAAGCTGCTGTGCACCATTTTCCAGAAACCAAAGCGTCAGATCCGAGTTCCCCAACAGCTCTTCCCTGGGCTTGAGTCATCTATTATGCAAAACCAGCTCATTACTTCCTTGTATCTGAGCATCATCAGTGTATTTTCTGACCTTTCACCCTCAAAATCCCCAAATCCCTTTGAAGTCAAAGCACCAGTCATTTTTGTCAGGTGTAAAAAACACACATAGCACGTGCACGGGGATGCTCTGATGTCCAAATATGCAAAAACTTGAACATTTAGAGATCGCTTAATCCCTGCTGTTGCATAATTGGCCTTGATGAAAACACAGTATCTACAAAAAAGCCTTCCCTCATTTGTCGCTTTGGGGACAGAGTGTTCCTAGTCAGGAATGGGATGCCAGCAACATTCGGTCACCTCACACAACCCCTAAAACGAAGCCGAGGGAGGCGGCTCCCCAGGAGTAACATCGCCGGCCGGCGCTCCCGGGACCCCCTCACCTCTCTTGTCCAGGAGCCACATGAACGCGAAGCAGGGCATGAAGCCGATGGGCCCCCAGAGCACGAGGAGCGCGATGTCCCAGCTAGAGAAGCCGTAGGCCTGGCGCGCCGAGTTTTGGATGGGGCCCCAGGTGTTCCAGACCAGGCCCTGCACGAACCCCAGCAGCGAAAAGAGCAGCAGCACGAGCCAGCGGCGCCCGTACACCCTCCCGGGACTCGGGGCTGCCGCGGGCAGCGCCGCCGCCGCCGCCGCCGCCTCCTCCCTGCTTCTCCAAGCAGCCCCCGGCGCAGGCCCGAGCCCGGGTCCCAGCAGCGGTTGCCGCTCCTCCTCGCTGCTCCAGCCCGAGCCCATTACGACGCGCAGCCCGCGGGGCCGCTGCCCAGCGCGGATACTGTCAGAGAACGTGGAGGCCGATGTTGCTTTGGTCGCCCTCGGCCTCGCGGCCGCGTTGCTGCGCCTGCGCCGAGCGAGCCGGCTCCGGTCCGAGAGGCGGGGCAGGTGCGACGGGCGAGGAGGGGGCTGGGGTGAGGGAGCCGGGCTAGCCTCTCGCCGGGTGGTGGAGAGGAAACCTCGGCGAAAGAGGGAGTGGAGCCGGTGTCCCAGAGCGGGGACCGGGAGGAATTGGGAAGGCAGGGAGGAGCGCCGCTGAGCCCCAGGAAAAGGAAACTCTCGGAGGGGCTGTAGTACTGGAGGCTGGGCTAGGAACCCGGGATTGCTGGGGGAAGTGTCCAAGTTTACGTCCTGTGCCTAATAAACAACTCGGAGATCTCCAGTCACTTAAGCCATATATTGCTTGCTTCTATATTGGGTTTATTCTTATTTCTGTTGGTTTTATAACTTCATAAATTAGAGAGGGAGATAGGATAAAATTTAGGCGTAGTAGGGAACCCAGAGGATTGCCGCATGAAAATCATTTGTTTTTTATGTACAGTAAGTACAGCCTTGTTTAATCAGCCATTTTTTGTGTGCTTTACATACCCAATGAGGAAATTTTAAAAGAGTCAATTTCATTCATGTATATATACGATATAGATCTCTTTCTACTCTTTTGCCTGTTATTAACAGAAGAGCAATAAAGATATTTTGATTAAAGCTGGAAGATTTTTGCCCCCAAATGACCTAGATTCATCTCCAGTTATTATGATTTTGACTACATGAAGAGTAAATGAGAAGAGTGGAGTTGTCGATCTCTTGACCAAGCAACCGGTTATTTTGATACACAAATCCAAAAGCCTGACAGCTGTCGGTTAGTGTCCTTGAAAACCTAAGTCAAGCGATTTGGTTTGTTTTGGTCGGGAAATGAGTCACAGGCAACTCAATTAAAGAACATGTGCCTGAGGTTCACATTGCCCGGTAGGCACGAAAACCAGGTGGATCATTTTGCTGCCAGAAGGGCAAGAGAGTCGGGAACAGAAGGGGAAGAGAAGCGTGAGCTCTCCTGATATCCAAGGCTAAGAGCGACTGCCGAGTAAGCAAACGCAGAGCCACTTTCCACTGCTCCGAGCCCCACAGAAAAGCAAACCATTCCCTAAAACTCCAATACTGTTGGGAGGAAGAAAGCGCCACGGCGAAAAGAAAGGACTTGAGGAAAACCAGAAAAGAAGCCAAGAAAAGTCTACACCGGAAGACGATTACGGTCTGGGGAAAGTAAAAAGCACCACAACCGCGACCACGTGCTTACATTTCCACCACTCAAGAATCAAAATAAACCGCATGGCCCCGCCCAGTGCCCGTCACGTGACTTTCAGGCGCGTGCCGCTTCCGGAAGAGCCCGGTAGCAAGCGCTGCGACTCTTTCCTGTGCTGCGGCTTCAGACCCCGGGTTTTGGCCTTTCTCTGACCCGGCTCCAGCTCCACTTCACTTTTGGGTTCGGGTGGGGCCCGTGTAGTGATCTCCATGGCAGCAGACTCCGGTGCGATCACTAATGAGGACTCTGAATCTGGAGAGGAAGAAGGTAGGTGCTAGGCAGAACTCAGACCGTGAGTACAACCCTGTGCCAACTGACTCTTGGCACTTCTCATGTGGCCGTTTGGCTCTTCGGCCCTGCAGTAAGCTATGAGGAAAACTATTTGCTTTCTAGTGAACGTGGCTTTTTTCAAATAGTAGCACCCAGATTTTTTTTTTTTTTTGCGGTACGCGGGCCTCTCACTGTTGTGGCCTCTCCCGTTGCGGAGCACAGGCTCCGGACGCGCAGGCTCAGCGGCCATGGCTCACGGGCCCAGCCGCTCCGCGGCATGTGGGATCTTCCCGGACCAGGGCACGAACCCGTGTCCCCTGCATCGGCAGGCGGACTCTGAACCACTGCGCCACCAGGGAAGCCCTAGCACCCAGATTTTTGATCATCATATATGTCCAGTATCCCTCCATTCTGCCAGTGCTGTTTCACACATGAGGGTGTTGTGACTGTTACAGTGGATTGAACCACTCTTGAGATAAGTGGAGATATCTGGGACTTTTGTGAACAGGAGTATGATTTCAGTGGAATTCTTTAGAGAACGGATGAAGTTTGAAGGCCGGTGAGCCTGAGATCCCTGTTAGCATTTATTGAATGATTGCTCCGTGCCTGGCACTGTTCTGGGTACTGCCATGGGATCCAGAGACTTTTGATTGTATATAACAATGCCTTTTCCCGGTTGAGTAGAGGGGCCTAGAAAGGAAAAAGAATGACTAATGCCTGGTAACGTGAATACTATTAGTAGTGCACACTGAAAAAGTCCTGGGCAAATTGATGACATTATAAAATGAAAATGGTCAACCTCTTGAGTATTCACTCAGTATGGGCCCGAGATCCTTCTGATCCTCTGTTTCTATAGTAACCTTACTTTCTTTCCCCAATGACAATTCCCCAAACTCTTTACATCCTCTCTTCGTCTCTTCCTCACTTCCAGCTGATGACTTTGCACGTCAGGTCAACTCTGCATCTAATCTGTCTACTTTTTTCCTCCTTCTTTATCACACCTTTGTCTAAATCATCCACATTTCTCACCTAAACCACTACTGTATCTTCAGACCATGTGTCCCCGTTTCCTTTCTTGTGCTCCTCCAATCCCTTCTCCATTCAGTGGCAAAAAGTGACACTTTCTTACTCAAAATTCTTCAGTGAAATCCATTGCACTAAGAACTTAGGTTAAAATCCAAACTCCTAACCACGGCCTACAACAATCCTTGGTCTGGGTTCTGCTGATGTCTCCAGGAGCATCTCTTGTCACTCATCACCCCCTCTGCTCTTACCTGCTTTTCACATAACTGGCTTCTTAGTCTTCAGATTTTAAGGTATGTCACCACCTGAGACCTTACCAGATTAACCTATCTAAAACAGTCATCGTAGTTTTCCCCTGACCCTTAACCCTAGATGTTTTATAATACAGCATCCTGCTTCCTTCATTTCACTTACCACAATCTGTAATTACTTGTTTATTATCGTTTCTTCCCTTAGACCTTAAGTACCTTGAGGGCAGAACATATATCTGTGTTATTCACAACGTTTGCCCAAGCAGCAAATACAATGTCAGGCTCCTAGGGGGCACTTAATACATATTTGTTGAGTGAATGAATAAGAGAACCCCATGCCAAGTCCAGAGGCAGGAGGAGAAAGAGCATGGCATAGTCCAGGAACTGAAAGAAGTTGGTGTAAGGAATGTAAGAGACAGGAATCCTGAAGGGCATCTTATACCAAGTTAAGGAGTCTGACAGTGTGAAGCCTTTGAGGAGCTTTAGGTGGGGGAGTAATGGGGGAGTAACACAATAAGATTTGGTTTTAGGAAGATCACTGCGGCTTGAAGGGTGGAGGATAGCTTGGAGGGAGAAAGACTGAAGGACAAGGTACTTAAACCCCCTTAGCCACAGCATCCTCCTCTCTAAAGTGCATAACTATTGTGAAAATTAAAGATACTTGTAGATCATCTAGCATAAATGTCTGGCAGGAATTACATATTCAATAATGGTAACCATCTTTATTGTTAATAAAAAGTGCTGGCATTGGTGACTGACTGATGTTGAAACTGAGAGAAAAGAAATTGGAAATATCTCTGAAATTTTTCAGCCTGAGAACCTACATGTAAATTAGGAACCTGAAAAAGAAGGAGGTCGTTGGGAGCACTGTTGAGTTTTAATGTAAATGCATTGCATTTAGTTTTGGGAGGATGATGCAAAAGAAGATGTTACGCATGTAGCTGGGGAAGAGGAGGTTTTTATTCTTTATTCAAATACCATAAATCCACCCTTTTAAAATGTTTTTTAGTATGTTCACAAAGTTGTGCAGCCATCACTACTATAATTCCAGAACATTTTCATCACACCAAAAAGAAACCTGGTTCCCATTAGCAGTCACTCCCCATTCACCCTCTCTCCATCCCCTGGCCATCACTGATCTACTGTCTCTATGAATTTGCCTGTTCTGGGCATTTCATGTGAATGGAATCATACAATATGTGGCTTTTTGTGTCTGGCTTCTTTCACACAGCATAATGTTTTCAAGGTTCATCTATGTTGTAACATGTACCAGTACTTCACTACTTTCTGTGGCTGAATAATATTCTGTAGTACGGATATGCCATATTTTGTTTATCTATTCATCAGTGGGCATTGGGTTTCCACTTTGGGGCTGCTGTGAATAATGCTGCTAAGGACATTTGTTTACAAGTTTCTGTAGGAACATATGTATTCAGCTTCTCTTGGGCATATATCTAAGAGTGGAATTGTTGGGCTATGTGGTAATTCCATATTTAACTTTTTGAGGAAACTCGTGATTCTTAATCTTGAAGTCCTAAGGAGGACTGATGAAAGTATGGATTTGCTCCCCTGAACAATATAGCATGCGTACACATTTTTGCAGGTGACTTCGAATTTTTGAATTAAAGGATTCTCCAAATCCTATCTGTGGAACTTTCAACCCTATTTTAAACTGTCATCCTCCCCAGAAAAACCACTTTGGGGTGACTGCTTATTACCATTACAAAGTAAGTTAAATGGGCAAAATCCTACTGGAAGAGAAGACTTTGCTTTAAATTAGATAAGGCTTATGTGAATAAAGGGTAAGAAAAATACATACATTAAATAAATGCATGTGAAAGTTTCACTATGTTTAGTATAGTAACGAATATTGTGGGTGTCATAGAAAAGTTAATTTTTGAGCAAATTATTACCACTCCATTATCAAAAAATATTTGAATGTACACTATGAACAGGAGACTCTTTTGTACAGTGAGGTTGAAGACAGTTCTTGCTGTAAAATAGCCTATAAATATACTTTGGGGGAAAAGAACACAGATTAAAAGACTTGTAGTATAATACATATTCGCACGGCAGGAGGCAGTTAGATGGGCTGTAAATATTACACACATTACATGCTTTGGGTGTGAGAGGAGAAAGAATGAATACAAATTGGATTGGTCTGTGCTTCTGCGAGTAATTTGAAGGTTTGGTGTACAGTCCTCACTCTGCACGCAGCCTCAGGTCCCACAGGCCCACTCTAAAGGACTTGAGCGCTCAAGAGTTCTGGTATCCTCGGGGGTCCTGGAACCCGTCCCCCTCGGATGCTGAGGGACAACTGTAGTTTGAATATGGAAATGAATGGAAGAAGTTGTTTCTGGCGAGGAGAGGCCAGGAGTGGAAGTGAGTGGAGAAAAGCCCGAGGCACATAGCGGGCAGAGGGTGGGGAAAAAAGCGAGGAGACAGACTGGTGCTACTGGAGTGGAATGTGCAGGGTACACAGCTGAAAGGAGGAAGATTATGTCTTTGGAGACCAGAGAGGAGCAGGGTGGACCAGAACGTTGAAGTGAAGAAGAAGGAAGTCGTGGGTTTCACTTTTCTCAGAAGAACAGGGTAAGGCACCACCCTGAGTGAGGGAGTGGAGAGAGGTATTGGGGATTTGAGAGTGAAGAAGCTTTGTCAAGTTGCTGTTGGGACAGGGGTGATTAGGAGTCAATTAGTGGTGAATAGTTTGATCGGGAGCTGGAGAGGGAACCAGTGGAGGTGAGCATGAAATCATGGAACTGATCCCTTTGTTTTGAGACTGCTGTGATCATGCTCAGTAGTTCATTTTACAAAGGTGGAGAAAACAAATGGTTAATCTTGGTAAAGTTTTATGCATTGTTAAAAATGAGCTGTGAATTCAGAAAACATTTATTTGGTGTTAGTTTATGCCAAGCCCTATGCTAAGCTCTAGGGATAGCAAAGTAACGGGTTTGCTTTCAAGGATGTGATTTTTTTTTTAACTGAAGTATAGTTGACATACAATATATTATTTTCGCGTATATTACATAGTGATTTGACATTTGCATGCATTATGAAATGATCAGCACAATAAGACTAGTAACCATCTGCCCCATACAAAGTTATTGCAATATTATGGACCAGGTTCCTTATGCTGTATATTATATCGTTGTCATGGCTTATTTATTCATAACTGGAGGTTTGTACCTCTTAATCTCTCCTTCACCTTTTTTCCCCCACTCACACCTTCCTCCCCTCTGGCAAAACCACCTGTTTGTGCTCTGTGTTTATGAGTCTGTTTTTGTTTTGTTTGCTTGTTTGTTTGTTTTGATTCCACATTAAGTAAAATCATATGGTATTTATCTTCCTCTGTCTGACTTGGCATAATACCCAATAGATCCATCCATGTTGTTGCAAATAGCAAAATTTCTCTTTTTTTTATGGCCGAATAAAATTCCATTGTATGTATATGTACCACAAGGATGTGTTATTTTTTTGGTCTGAAGTAACAGCTTGGAAATTATTAAAAACAAACATGAATAAGCAGAGCACAGAGGATTTGGGGGACAGTGAAAATACTTCATAGGATATTGCAGTGGTGGATATATGTCATTAAACTTTTCAAATCCATAGACTGCACAACACCAAGAGTAGACCCTAAGATACACTGTGGACATTGGGTGATTATGATGGGCCAGTTTAGGTCCATCTTTGGTGAAAAATGTACCATTCTGGTGATAATGCGGAGGCAATGCATGTATGAGGGGAGGAGGTATATGGGAACTTTCTGTACTTCCTCGTAATTTTGTTTTAAACCCAAAACTACTTTTAAAAAAATGGACTTAAACAAACATGAAACTACTTACTGTTAAGAATCAACTCGAATTCTGAATGTGAGATGTTACCTCTAGGATCATACATTGGTCGAAGCATTTCAGTGAAATTAAAAATCAATACTTTGAATCTGTCTTTCAGACTGAGACAGTATTTGTTTCCATTGGGCTCTGATAGTTTAAAATTTTTTTCTGATTAATTTTTTAAATTGAAGTATAGTTGATATATATTATATTAGTTTTAGGTATACAACATGATTCATCATTTTAACAGATTATACTCCATTAAAAGTTATTACAAGACAGAGGTTCCCTGGTGGCGCAGTGGTTAAGAATCCACCTGCCAATGCAGAGGATAGGGGTTTGAACCCTGGTCCAGGAAGATCCCACATTCTGCGGAGCGATTAAGCCCGTGCGCTGCAACTACTGAGCCTGAGTTCTAGAGCCTGCAAGCCAGAACTACTGAGCCCACGTGCCACAACTACTGAAGCCCATGCCTCTAGAGCCGTGCTCCGCAACAAGAGAAGCCACCGCAGTGAGAAGCCCGTGCACCCCAATAAAGAGTAGTTCCCACTCACCACAACTAGAGAAAGCCTGCGCGCAGCAATGAAGACACAATGCAGCCAAAAAGTAAAAAATAAATAAAATAAATTAATTTTTTAAAAAGTTATTACAAAAAATGGCTATAATTCTCTGTGCTGTACAGTATATCCTTGTTGCTTATCTATTTTATACATAGCAGTTGTATCTCTTAATCCCCTACCCCTAATCTCATAGTTTCAATTATAGCCAAGTTTATGTCTTGGTGAAGAGAAGGATGCATCCTTTCTAACTGTTCTTCCAGTCCTGCCCAAGGAAATATCTGATTCCAGAGTTATATGGACTTGAGTTTCCTATACAGCTGACCCTTCATAACTGGATTTATTCCTTTTCAGTTAGAGGTGCCATACTCTCCATGTCATTCTTGTTCTCATTTTTTAAAAGGGCAGGAGGAGGCAGGGAAGTTTGAAGAAAAACACAAGCCTGTGTGATCTTAAAAATTAAAAAATTCTCATGCTAGAACGCATGTGTAATTCACATGTAGCTAAGGTACTTCATATTTGATAACAATAATATTAGAAAAACAGAACGGTTCAGTATTTTTTAAATTGTGACAAAAAAACCATAAAATTTATCATCTAACCATTTTTAAGAGTACTGTTCAGTAGTAAGTGTATTCATATTAATGTGAAACAGATATCCAGATCCTTTATTGTCTTGCAAATCTGAAACTCTGTACCCAGGAAATAACTCCCCTTTTCTCTCTCTCCTCAACCCCAGGTAATTGCCATTCTACTTTCTGTTTGAATTTGACTATTTTAGTATCTCATGTAAATAGAATAATACCATATTTGTCTTTCTGCAACTGGCTTTTTACACGTAGCAAAATGTTCTCAAGGTTCATCCATGTTGTAGCATGTGACAGTATTTCCATCCATTTAAAGGCTGAATAATATTCCACTGCATGTATAAACATTTTGTTTATCCCTTCATCTGTCAATGGATGTTTGGGTTGCTTCCACCTTTTAGCTATTATAAATAGTGCTACTATGAATGTGAGTGTCCACATACCTCTTCAAGACTCTTCTGTTGAATATTTTTGATGAAAAGAGATGAAATAACCAGTTTATTCTGAATTATGGAAAATTTACTTAGTGGAAGCTGAAGAAATGGAAACATTTTGGTATAAATTTTGAAGGTACTTCGAAGCATTTTAAAGAGCTCCAGTCTTTGAGGCACGAATCTTTCGAGTATTAACTCCACTTAAAATATAGATTTACTTTTCTTGCTTTAGGTTTAGGAACTTACAAGCACTATGCGTCATTTTCTGGTTCATAAATGGATTAAAGTGAGGAGGAGAAGACAATTTTCTGGGTTAACTGGGCAAGAGTTACAAGTGTAAGAAAATGGGAAGAGGATGGTAAATGTCCAGCATGTAACTGTCTCTGGTCCCCAGCCTGAACCTGGTTGGGTGTTCACTACCACGCCAAGCATTGGTATTGGCAAGGTCATGTCAACACAGCCTCAACACTTTGTGGTTTCTTCGTCGGCACCACCTTCTAGATCTTGAAATTCAAAGGGTTTATGACAGTTCATCAGCAGCAGAATTTTCTTAGTTCGTATTGACATTTTAAAATAGTGACTATAAAATTAAAATCATCTTTGGTGTAAGTTTTACCATTCAGTCTTCAGTCTGAACACAGTCATTTTGTTAAGTAGTACTTGTATAATTCCATCAGCGTTTTTCTGACCTGGTCTAAAATGTTCATTATTTTTTACTCTGATATCTACCATTCCAGATGGTAGATGACCCTTGTGTGTATATACAGTAGTCATCAGATTGATGAAGGCCATCATAGGCTCACCTGTATATACTTAGAAATAAATTAGCTCCCAATGCTAGGACCCAATTTTTTGTTCATACTGTGTCACTGTGGTGAGTCTCTGCATTGTAATTTGAGGCTTACTCTGATGTCACCTTCTGAAAATTTTTTAATAAAATATAAAACTATTAAATTTAAAATTAATAGTTATTAAAATTATACCTGACATGAGAAGCGAGTTAATTTCAATTTCAGGATCTTTGTTGTATTCTATCAATATTAGGAGTGTATTCTGAAAACTTGGTATTTCTTGTCTTAAATTCTAAATCTCAGATACAAATCCAAGCCAGATATTAATGGACTGAAGCCAGATTGCTAGCAAATTCAGAGAAATTAGGTTTCAAATTATCTTGTCCTTTGCATTAATTAAAGAAAAAATTAACTGAGAAAAAAGTAAATTGCTTTTTGATGGTGTTTCACCATCTCCAAAGAATTGTTACCAAAGCTGTAATAAACCATCTGAATAACATGCTAAATTTAGAGGGAGAAGAGACTATTGTGCAACACCTAGATCACTAATCATTTTTTCCAGCAGTTTCTAAGTCATCTAATTAGAAATTGCTACTTGCTGCAAGTTTAGACCTAAATACATTTATTCTTTAAAGGCTTGTGAGGTTGCTTCAGAATTTTTATAGCTCTTTGCAAATATCCCTGGCATGGAATGACTGGGTGCATCCCTAGGCTATTTAATTAATACAGTGTAGATTGTATTCTTCTTTAAAGAAAATTGTAACACTTAAATTTGTTAATTTAATAGCCCAGTTCATTGTTGATTAAACGATCAGAACCCAAATTACTTTTATCTCACAACCAGCTGATTGTTTTATTTCACTGATAGGCCTGAAATTCTGCAAATATGCTGATTTCCTGTTATGGTGAGCATCGTACTGATCTACTCTGCATACGCTTTATAGCACTTTTCATTCATTTAGCAAATGTTTGAGCATTTAATATATTCCAATCACTGGGCCTGGTACTTTCTCAGCAAACTTTAGTTTTTAGGGTCTCCTATTAAATAACCTTTGGGATGTTTGGCATTTTTTTATCAGATCATTAAATACTTTTTAAGAAAATTTAATGTTATGTTAGAGGAAAAAATATTTATTTACTTCTTTGAAGCTCCTCTGTCAAAACACTACTCATGTGTTACTAATGCCCACGTACTTAGGTGTACAAATATGAGAACTGTTTTGAAGACATTCAAAGCCATGTGATCTATTGGCTCTGATTTAAGATAAGCAGCATAAATAAATCGTCACCCCCAAAGGACTGGTGCTTCTGTTTTTCTCTGCCCTTTAAAGTTCTAGAAGCAAAATGGTCAAAGCTTGAACATTTTACAACCGTAGAACTGAAAGAATGTAACAGTGAGTCACACCAGCCATGATTCATCCAGCCTAAGCCACAGAGCACTTGCTAGGGAGAATATGGTTGTCCTTGAAAACCATAGCCTCAGAAGGCAAGGTGCTATACCAGTTATGAACTAATAACAGAGTCCTGACTATGAGTTAGTGTATTTATATGAAAGGGTTCAGGGGATAGAATTTTGCTGGCTTTGGTTCAGGGGCACAAAGATGGACATCTTTGCATTCTTTCAGCCGGTGTTTGCAATTTCCTGGGCCTTTCTTTTATCTGTCGAGATGGTTAAACATGATGTCTGTTTTCCAGGCAGGATATAGGAGAGGAGGATAACGGGGAAAGGCTGACTCAGCAACTTCCAGATATATCTCTGGCCACCCTATCTGCAAAGAAGTCTGGGAAATGTAATTTTTCAGCCGCTCCCATTGCCCAAAGTTCTGTTAGTGAGGAAGAAGGAAGCAGTAGTGGGTAAGGTAGGCAACTAGCAATCTCTACTATAGGTATTAACTACTCCCCCCACCACACATACAAACGTGCACAAACCAGAACATTCCTCTCTCCCCAACATCACATGTGGATTTATTATCTATGGATCCATCTAAAGCTTCCGTGCACCAGCACATGTGGATTTATTATCTATAGATCCATCTAAAGCTTCCCTGCACCAGCTTATCTTTTCAGGTTATACTGTCTCTCTGTTTTTAGTGCTCGTGTAAGTCCTACAGTTTTAATTCTCTGGAAGCAGGATTATGCAGTAGAAAGAGCACTGGACTTGGAATCAGGGAACCTGACCTATAGTCCTATCATCACTGGTGTTTTGACCTTTGACATCTGAACTTCCATTTCTTCATTTGGATAATGGAAATAAAATACCTTCTGTACCTGTGTTTTACAGGCTTCTTAGAGGATCCAATGAGCACTTTTATTTTAATGTATATAAAAGTGTGTAGCAAATAGTAGAGCCTTATACAAGTAAATATATGGTATTGTTATGATGATGATGATCAAAACCAAGCTCTCATCTTCCCAACAGAAGGAGATGTCACTCCTAACCTTTCTCTCGTGGCAAGTCACAAAGTCTGGAGACCTCAGTCTTCCTTACAGCTGCATCTGCCTCCTACACTACATCTCTTCAGTCGTAATAGTCTTTGACGTTGTTCTCCTAGTATTTCTCCATCTCTACCATCTCTGCCTTCCTCACTGCCACCCTTTGTTGTTCAGGGCCTTATTAACACTCTTCTCACTTGGTTGTTGCAATAACTCTCTGAATCAGTTCCAGTCCCTACAGCTCTACACATTTCTACAGAGCCCTCATTTTTATTGTTAATGAATTGAATGTACCAGGGGACTGTACTATGGGAGAAATATTTAGTAAATTATTTTTCTACTTTTGAGACATTTGTTTATATTTTCAGGTTTTTATTATAGTAATAGATATTTTATGCATATGTGTGTACATATATATAGTATAAATGAATATGTATGTGGCTTATGATTATTTTGTTAAAAGCAGATTCCTCTAACATGAGTTATTAGGTTAATGGGTGGTTCTTTGAGACTTTTGCTTCATTTTCCCAGTTGTTTCCCAAAGGGTAGTACTAATTTATATGTCACAAGTAACAGGTATTATCATGAATGTATTGTAGCTTTTCATGGTCTAGCAAAACTTTAAAAATATATAATAAAAAATGTGGCTTGTCCATTTTCATACACAGGGAATCCAGGCACTCCAAGTCCAGGAAGACTTGGTACATTGCAATCTAGGTAACCCTGTGCTTACATTTATAGGCTGGTATGGTTTAAGACCTTTTTTAAACAATTCCTGGTTACAGTCTGTTTTCCTTAACAGGGCTCTTCAGTAGGTAAAGGTCACTTAAAGATAAACTTGGGCCTTCTTTTACACAGAGACCTAAGAGCGCCTTCTGTCTTCCCTACTCCACGTAGCCCCCACCTCTGCCACCTGCCCGTCCCCTGAAGCACCCGCACTGATGTCCTCACATGAGAGCCCTGACTACCCAAAAGGGGCCAGAGTGTTCTCAGATGTCAGCTGCTGAGGGCTTAGAGCCTGCTTGCTTTCACCACTGGTTTAAGAGAGGTTTCCAGGTTTTGCCCTTGTCTGAGAAAGGAGGGCCAAACTGACCTAAATTTTCATTTTCTTTAAAAACAAGCCTCACATTCAGACAAGTACAAATTACTCAGGTTCTTCGATGAGTCCTTCTCCGTCCCTCCTCCTTTTGTCAGAAAGTTTAGAAGAAGGTTGGTTGAAGGGGGAATTTGGATTATTCATGAGCTTTTCGTAATTTTTTTAGTAAGTGTAATTACAGATTAGGTAACTGAAATAGAGGGTTTAGCTGATCATACTAGAGAATCATAAATTCATGTTTTGGGGATCAGAGTATGAAGCATTTTTCAGCTTTTCCCCCAAACTTTCATCTTGAGATGTCTTTAAAGAGAAACTTACTTGTTCTTTAATTTTTTTAAATATATATTTTTATAAATGTATTTATTTATTTTTGGCTGCGTTGGGTCTTTGTTGCTGCGCGCAGGCTTTCTCTCGTTGCGGCTAGAGGGGGTTAGTCATCATTCTGGTGCACGGGCTTCTCACTGCGGTGGCTTCTCTTGTTTCAGAGCTCGGGCTCTAGGCGCACAGGCTCAGTAGTTGTGGCGCCCTAAGTTGTGGGCTTAGTTGCTCCGTGGCATGTGGGATCTTCCCAGGCCAGGGCTCGAACCTGTACCCTCTGCATTGGCAGGCAGATTCTTAACGACTGTACCACCAGGGAAGTCCCCACTTGTTCTTTTATTTAACAAATATTAATCTTTACCCTCCTATCTGGGATTAACATTCTATGATTGAAATTTGTTGAAATCCTCAGTGAGTCACAGTGTTAGTTTGTGCATATTCCCTTGTACAGTTTATAGATGCAGTCAGAATCAAGGATTAACACTGATATCCACCCTAGCACATATTTTATCTTTTTAAATCTTGCAATAAAATAATCCTCTCTCCCGCTCCCCATCCACTGCTGTGTGAATGCAGTAGTCTTTTTGGCATGAACATGTGCTATATCAAGTAGAATTGTTGCTGAGTCCAGCAACTCTAGTTGTTCAAGAGTAGGTTCCATCAGCATTTCTTACATAATTCTCTATTCTCTATTTAGGAAATAATATTGTCAAAAAATTGCATCTTTTAAGTGTACATAAATACTTGGAAAGCCTTTTTAAAAAAAACACTTTTGACATTGAAGATTGTAAATATTTTCCAACATTTACAATTTAATATTTGAGAAAAATCATTGAAGAATTATGGCTCTTTGAGGCCAAATATTTATGTAAACAGTAATAAATGAAGAGTAAATGAAGTGCAATTACACAGACAGATTTGCCATAATAGAAATGATATTAGCTATTTATTCTTCATATTATATGAAATAACTTTTTAGTTATTTATTTCTCTCCCTAGGTAAACACGTCAAACCTTTTACACCAGAGAAAGCGAAAGAAATTATAATGTCTTTACAACAACCTGCAATCTTCTGTAACATGGTTTTTGATTGGCCAGCCCAACACTGGACTGCAAAACATCTTTCTGAGGTCCTTCAGGGCAAGCAGATACGATTCAGGATGGGAGCGAAAAGCACAGATACAGGTAGGACTACAAGGAATCATCATCATAATGTCTCTTCAATAGCATTCCCACATTCTCAACCGTGGTTTCTTTATCTCTAGAGAATCCTTTATTTGAATCCTCTTTGGACCATTTTCAGATAGGAAAACTTCATTAGAAATTTTAAAAGGACAGTTTAAGATAATTTTTTTAGACTAAACAACTTATGATTTATAACCCCACATAAAATGTATTTGTTCATGTATCATGGTTCATTGATCATAGTAGACACTTAATAAATATTTGTTAATGTGCTATTATTTATGTGATTGAAAGAGACCAATACTAACCTAACAGTTCCTTCTACTTTTGACTCATGTACAGCGTGTCCTTTTATTTGTCGCCTCACTCACCTCACTCACTATTTATAGTGCTCAGTCTGGGTGTAATTTTATCTCTCCGCTTTATCAGCTGCCTGACCTCTATTGCATTATATAAATGTGAAACATATGTGAAGCTGGTTTTTTTGTGTGTGTGCGGTACGCGGGCCTCTCACTGTTGTGGCCTCTCCCGTTGCGGAGCACAGGCTTCGGACGCGCAGGCTCAGCGGCCATGGCTCACGGGCCCAGCTGCTCCGCGGCATGTGGGATCTTCCCGGACCGGAGCACGAGCCCGTGTCCCCTGCATCGGCAAGCGGACTCTCAACCACTGTGCCACCAGGGAAGCCCGAAGCTGTTTTTTTCATCCTCTTAAGCAATTTGATTTTGCCAGCTCCCTCTTCTTCCCTGAAGACTTGTAACAGTTTGATTTTTTGCCTTAAGCCAGATAAAGCAATTACTGTTACTCTAAAAACAGTTAGTTTATAGGAAAGAAACAGTTTACATTAGAAACTGTTTCTAATCTAAAGAAGTCCATGACCACTGTCTGGCTTCAGAATACGTGTTTAACTTCTCTTTAAATATGGGTAAATTTGGTAGTCTAGAAATTCATAGTGTTTTAAGCATTGCTGTGAAGTGGCTCTAAGAATATCTATTAATAACTCAGAAGGAACTAGAAAATTACCCAGTTTCTCTTCCAGGTTCTCCAAACTTTGTTTTCTCATGTTGATCTTCTAGTATATCTCATATAATTATTGGGTTTTTGGTGTCTGGAACCCCTTTGTACTCCAGTGACAGGTAGAGCAGGATTAATAGACCCGAAACTCTTTGGCATCTCATTCTGGTCACAGACCAAAATGTTTATTGTACTTTTAAATTAAATGCTAGACCAGCAGCAGCTATGTAAAAATCAGCCTGTGCTCTTTTCTTCTTGATTTTAGTCAGATAAATTTTCCACTCATTGAAGTGTCTGTTAAACAGTAATTTGAAGAAAAATAAAAATTGTAATTTTTTTCACCTCCTGGTTAGACTCCAAATACAATACTACTACTAAGAGCTATTGAGAACTATTGTGTCAGGCACTATTCTGAGGGCTTTATACATATTAACTCTCTTAATCTTCAGACCCACTTGGAGTGGTACTATTATTATCCTGTTTTATAGCGGAGATACAGTAATTTGACATTTTAAAGTTAGTACTCCAGCATAGAAGAAAAAGGGAAGTAGAAAGTCTCTGCAATTGCGAGAAACTGCTCTGAGTTTTTACTAAAGATAATTTGTTCTTTTTAAAAATTCAGGCGAAATTCACATAGAATTCACCATTTGAAAGTATACAGTTCAGTGGTTTTAGCATCTTCACAATGTTGTGCAACCATGACTACTATCTAATTCCAGAACATTTTCATCACACTGAAAAATCTGGTTCCCATTAGCAGTCACTCCCCATTCACCCCCTTCTCCAGCCCCTGGCAATGACTAATCTACCTTCTGTTTTTATAGATTTGCCTATTCTGGATATATATAAATGGAATCATACAGTTGTGGCCTTTTGTGTCTAGCTTTTTTCACGTATCATGTTTTCAAGATTTACCCATGTTTTAGCATGTATCTGTATTCTCGTTTTATTGCTGAATAATATTCCATCATATGGATAAACAAAATGTTTATCCATTCATCAGCTGATGGACGTTTGGGTTATTTCCACATTTTGGCTATTATGAATAATGCTGCTATGAACATTTAGGTACACGTTTTTGTGTGGACATATGTTTTCACTTCTCTTGGGTTAAACCTAGAAGTGTAATTGCCGAGTCATGCAGCAACTATGTTTAACCTTTAGAGGAACTGCCAAACTGTTGCCCGAAACAGCTGAACCATTTCACATTCCCACCCCAACGTGTGAGGGATCCAGTTTCTCTGCATCTTTGCCGATACTTATTCCATTTTTTATTCTAGCCATCCTAGTGGGTGTGAAGTATTATCTCATTATAGTTTTGATGCATTTCCCTAATGACTAATGTTGTCAAGCATCTTTTTTGGGCTTATTGACCATTAGTATATCTAATTTGGAGAAATGTCTATTCAAATCCTTTGCCTGTTTTCAAATTGAGATTTTTTTGTTTTTATGTGTGGTTTTTTTTTTTTTTTTGTCTTTTTGTTGTTCAGTGGTAAAAGAGATCTTCATATATTCTGGATACTAACTCTTATCAGATATATGATGTGCAAATATTTTCTCCCATTATGTGGGTTGTCTTAATAATTTGTTCTTTTAAAAGTTATTTCTTTGAGTATAAATACAGTACTTCCACAAGCAGTGTAGCGTAGTGATGTAAGAGAGCTGACTCAAGTCAGCTTGAGTGGGTTCAAATTTTGGCTTACTCTGTGACTTTGAGCAAGTTACTTAACTTTTCTGTATCTTAGAAATGTTTTCAAGATTAAATGGGTTCATATTCATTAAACATTTAGAACAGTGCCTAGCACATAGTAAATGCTCAAAAAATATTATTTAAAAATAGAAATAATTTCAAAAATTAAAATATACCTTCTCATTTTAGAGAACACTGGAAAACTGGGAAGACCCAAAGAAATTTAAAAACACTCAGTCCTATTACCAAGAGGCAATCACTAATTACATTTTGATATATGTCCATGCAAGCCTTTCTGTATTTTAAAAATAAAATTGTGTTAATTTAAACAGCCTGCATTTTCTCTTTTTTTTAACTTAACATATTCTGAGCAGCTTCTCTTGACATTAAATATGACTTTTAAATGGCTACCTAATATTCCATTGTATGGTAGTACCATAATTTATTTTTAAAATTCTCCTATTTTGCTTAGATTGCTTAGCAGTTTTAAATTTATAAATAAGACTATACTGAACATGTTTGAAAATAAATCTTGTCCAAGTTTCTGATTGTTTCCCTAGGATAGATGCCTAGGAGACTGACTGGGTCAAAGGGTGTGAACATTATCACCAGGAGCAGCACTATCCAAGAAGCTTCTTATGCCAGAAACCTCTGAGTCATTCTGATGGCCTCTCTAAGTGGTGTCTGGTGACTTGGTGACTTACACCTGAAGTATCCAGCATCCACCTGCTTCTCTGTCCGAGGCCATCCACCAGTTGGGGTTACCCTGCTCTCTCACCTCCGTGGTTGCAGTAGCCTCGTCCCTAGTCCCTGTGCACTCCCTGCCCTCCCGCCTCAGCCATTCTTCATACTGAAACCAGAGACAGTTTAAAAAAAAGAAAAATCTCATCTTTCCCCATTTAAAACCCTTAGATGGCTTCCCATTACCCTTAGGCTAAAGACCAGCATTTTTGTTATGGTATAGAAAGCTCTGTTGGCCTCCTCAGCTTAATTCCTCTTTCTGAACTTGGGGCAAAAAAGCATTTTTTCCAATTTTTGTATTTGCTTTTTCTTACTTCAGGGCCTTTGCATATACAGTCTAGCCGTTCTTCTCTTTTCCCACTTCCCCTTACCCCAGCTTTACCTAGTTAATTGCTCTGCTTCCTTCAGATCTTAGCTCAAGTCATTTCCTCATGGTAGTCTTTCTGACCACATCTCCCTCCCTCGCCCCCCAAATCAGGTGTTACTATTAACTTATCTCAGAACACCTTGTATTTCTGAGTAACACTTAGCACAGCTGTAATCACGTGGTTAGTTGTGTAAGTAATTATCTGTTTAAAGTCTCTCTTCCCCTCAAGAGGGGCCACCTTGTAAGGGCCAGGGCCATGTCTCATTGTTGGCTGAGCACTTAATATCTGGATAGTCAGACGTCTATGGAGTGAAAGAATGGAAGACCTTTGATACATGAGGCCAAGTGCTTTGCAGAAGGCTGGTTTACATTTACTTTCCTTTCAGAACATGAAGGGTACCTGTTTGGCCACTCCTTTGCCCAAACTGAAATTTATGTTTTTAAAAAACTATCTTCTTGATAGGTGAGAGATGGGTGTCTCATGACTTTAATTAACATTTCTTTGCTGGTGATGTTGAACATATGTTCATGTTTGTGAATAATTGGTATTTTTGTCTGGTAATTGTTCTTTCACTTATCCTTATTAGGGTTTCAGGGCGTTTTTTAAATAAATTCCTTATGTTAATATTAAGAATACTGTGTTTGTTTACTAATGTACTAATGTACTAAACAAATGTTTCCCAGTTTATTGTTTGCCTTTTGATTTTTGCTTCATATTTTTTATAGTAAAGTCAAATAATATTTCATTAATATTTTTATTCTTATTTATTTTATTTAGAAATTCCTTCTGTATCCTGACAAGATAAGTGTTCTAATATTTTCTTCTAATAGCTTAATGATTTCTTTTTTACATTTTAATCTCTATCCATTCCATATTTATTTTAGTATGTGGCGTTCACTGACTTTTTCCCAAATAGTTAAATTGGAAATAACATCTTTATTGTAGTACCATTTACTGAATAATCCTTTTTTCCCCTATTGACTTTGAAACCATCTTTATTATATTATTATATTCTTGTATATTCCAGCATCTGTTTTTGGACATTTTATTGAGCTATCAGTTTTGGGGCCAGTAAAACACTTTTTTTTTTTTTTTTTTTTTTTGCGGTACGCGGTCCTCGCACTCACTGTTGTGGCCTCTCCCGCTGCGGAGCACAGGCTCCTGACGCGCAGGCTCAGCGGCCATGGCTCACGGGCCCAGCCGCTCTGCGGCATGTGGGATCTTCCCTGACCGGGGCACGAACCCATGTCCCCTGCACCGGCAGGCGGACCCTCAACCACTTCGCCACCAGGGAAACCCCCAAGTAAAACACTTTTTAAAAACTATTTTAGCAACTGGTGTATATTTTAATATTTGAAAGAACAGTTCATCCTCCCTAATCACTCTTCTTTCTCAGTATTTTATTAGATACAATTGAATTTTATTCCTCTAAATGAATTTTAGAATTAAACAGTGCGCTCACATCAAACAATGAATGTTGCATGCCCTCAAGCCATCAGCCACTGCAGCTGCCTCCCCCGCCCCATAATGGTGCTCCCTGAGGGGCCTTTGGAATGGAGAAAAACAGGATCCTGGCCCTAGATAGTTAAGATGCATATCAAAGCAATAATATCAATGAGCTGAGACTTTTGCACCTTCCCATCCATAGATAAGCACTAAAATCATTAACTTGAGATGTCTGGGGTTTTTTGTAAAAGCTACATTTTTTTTTTCCACAAAAACTCCTGTATATACTGGCTCCTCCCTTACCTTTTTTTTTTTTTTTTTTTTTTTCTGGTACGCAGGCCTCTCACTGTTGTGGCCTCTCCCATTGCAGAGCACAGGCTCCGGACGCGCAGGCTCAGCGGCCGTGGTTCACGGGCCCAGCCGCTCCGCAGCATAGTGGGATCTTCCCGGACCGGGGCACGAACCCATGTCCCCTGCATCGGCAGGCGGACTCTCAACCACTGCGCCACCAGGGAGGCCCTCCCTTACCTCTTTAGAACAGTTCCTCAGAGCATCTGAGAGGCCGTCTCCCAGATTATAGTCCTCAGTAAGATACCCGAATAAAACATAACCTGCAACTTTTAGGTCATGTGTTTTTCTTTTTTTCTTTCAGTCAACAGGATTTTAAATGAAAATTCATGAAGTGCTATAAATTACATAATTTGGAAAGAATACCTTGTGACAATACTGTATCTTACTACACAAGAATGTGTAATCTTCACTTACCTAGTTTGTTTTACCTCAGTAAAAAGATTAGGGGGAAAGAATATTTGGATTTTTCATATAAGTCTACAAATTTCTTAAAATATTATAAAATTTTTATAGCTGTTAGGAAATATTTTTGCCTCTTGTTTTTCAAACTGTGATTGATATACAAATAAAAGCCATGTGTTTTTTGCATGTTTATTTTTTATCCATCCAGTTAACAATGTACATAGTTTTTTAGTTTATTCTTGTGGGCTTTTTAGTAAGACAGGCATATGATCTTACAAGCAATGATAACTTTGTTTCCTTTCTTTTGAACATATTTATTTCTGTTTTAGGTCTTGGTTAGAGTTTTTCTAGAATGCTTGAAATAATAGTATTAATAACTAGCATATTTGACTGTAATGTGTCTCTTAGTTTATTTTAGGAAGCAGATAATGACATCACAGTAGCTCTTTGAAACATTTTGGATCAGATTCATTTGCCAACATATATTCTCAGTGACAATACTATACCTCAGCTGGCAGATGTAGAAATAATCCTAAACATTTGTTGATAGGAAGTGGAGTAACAATCAAAAGTCATACTCAGTACCCACATTCCAAGTGTTTCTTGCTTGTGAAGTGATGAAGTCTAACAAAATGGAGAAATATTTGTTTCACTGCTGTGCAAAAAATATTTTAGGACTCCCTTTTATGAGAGTCAAAAGCAAACTCAATTTATACACTATTTCCAAATCCTAAACTCAGTTGAGCTTCCTCTTACCTAACATTTTGACAGTAAGTAGGATGAAAGTTGCAGCTGCCTAGGCTACTTTAATGTTAAACGAAAGAACAATAATAATCAAGTTAGAAAGGAATAATTCCATTGCATAGAATAAACTAAGAAAAACAACTGTACTACCCAGAAAGAAATTGTCATTATAACAGAATGAAAACAGTGCCTTTGGTGCTATTATTACCAGGAACGGGTGAAAAGATTCTATTTTGAAATCACTATGTAAATGAAAAAGTCTGTCATTTTCATTCATTCCATTCATTGTAATTTTCCCCTGACAGTAACAGTTCTCACATATAGTTTTTTGCATTTTTAGATTTTCATTCTTTTAAGTACAGAACTTGCTGTGACAGAAAATGAAGTCTGCTGATGAGGGTGCAGTACGGATGTGCCTGTGAAAACTGGTCATAACTGAAAAGTCCTCAGTCTACCCTAGGGGCAGGTGGCTCAAGCAATGGCTTTAGTATTCCGTTGGATCAGTTGGATTGAATTCTGTGAAGTGAAAACTTACAGGACAGTAGAATGTGGTCAGGCTCACATTGGAGCTTACTGAAATGATTTAGAAATGATTCCAGCACCAAGCAGCTTTCTTGCTACATGGGTTTTTGTTTGTTAAAAAAACGTGTATTCCAATGCTGTTATGGTAAATTCTTGATGATGATGTTGATAATATTAAGAGCTTTTATATATTGATGGGTCAGTGTGTGCCAGCCACTATGCTAAATGCTTCTCAAAAATTATCAAATTTAAATAGTTCTTAAATCTGCAGGGTTTTATCTTTTAGATAAATGTAGCCTAGTAAAGTTTTCCTGCTTCTTAAAGTCAGGTGACAAGTTGATGAAATAAATGAATTAAGGGTGACACACACCCTCCCCTCCATTATTTCTCTGCCATTATAAGGTTTTAGGATAAAGAGAGGAGGGAGAAACATGACTGGGATAATCCTAAACAGTTTGAGCAGAAATGGATGGAAAAGATAAAAGATGTTTGAATATCCTTTTCTTCCTACTACCAATTCAGCTAACTTTTAAAGTGCCCCAAGTAAATATATGAATGAATAATAAAAAATATTAATAATAGTGTCTAACTTTTACTGAGCATCTGCTATGTGTCTAGCATTGTGCTGACTGATTTACATGTGTTAGATCTACATCTCCTCTTGAAAGGATTTCATGTTTTCCAAAATAGATCATAATCAGGTTTCTTGAATATTAACATCCCAATGTACATTTAAAGTATTCAGCTAATTGCAAAAAAACCCTCATTTCATCACTATTTAGAAGAATAATTCTTGTATAAATGAGTTCTACCCGTAATAACAAACCACTATGGACAGACAGTAGACTTTTCTTCAAGCTTTCCTGATCAGCCCTCATCTCCGGTGGTCTTTGCCTTTTCCTAGGTGTCTAGGGCACAAAATTTGGCATCTAGTTATATGATGCCTCAAATTCCCTATTATTCTGGTTGAAGTTCTCTTTTTATCTAAATATAGTCTAAACTCAAGAGTATTATCTATTTCTTTTATGTTCCTGCAAGCCTGAGTACAATGCTAGTTACAAATTAGGTACTTAATAAATGATTCTGAAATAAATGGATTAATGAATAATTGAACAGACTTTAGGACTCTTTTTTTTTTTTTTTTTTTTTTTTGGGTTTGCGGGCCTCTCACTGTTGTGGCCTCTCCTGTCGCGGAGCACAGGCTCCGGACGCGCAGGCTCAGCGGCCATGGCTCACGGGCCCAGCCGCTCCACAGCATGTGGGATCTTCCCGGACCGGGGCACGAACCCGTGTCCCCTGCATCGGCAGGCGGACTCTCAACCACTGCGCCACCAGGGAAACCCGAACAGACTTTAAATTGCTGTTGTCTACTTAATGATTGAGGAGCTCTGTGTGATAAATGTGCAGTATAAAGTTGAAAATTTTCAAAAGACAGTTTTTTGTTGTTGCCTTTTTTTTATTTGAAGAAGTAGTTCTCAAACTTTTTGGTCTCAGTATTCCTTTAGACTTAAAAACGATTGAGTACCCCAGTGAGTGAGCTTTTTTGTCAATGTGGGTTATATCTAGTGATACTTAGCATTATTAGAAATTAAAACCGAGACATGTCTACTTAAAGAAAAATGCTCAATGTAAGAGCTGTGAGTTTAAGTTTTATTCAGGGTCTTAAAGGACTATAGCACAGGAGATAGCCTCTCAGGAGCTCTGAGAAAACTTCTCCGAAGGGTAGGGAAGAAGCCTGTATACATATGATTTTTGGCTAGGGAATGTGTGCAGTCAAGCAGACATCTTGGTAAAAGATTACTGCTAGTCACAAATAACAAATATCTACAGTTAATGATTTTAGTGCTTTTCTTTAGGAAGATGCAAGAATCTGGGGTCATTGAAGTTCTTCCCGAGATATACATCTCACTGAGAGGCTTGCTTGTCCAAAGCACAGAGCATGCTGTTATGGTCTTAATTTCCTCTATCTGAAGCACAGAGTGCTTCATCCTATTATGTCTTAATTTCCTCTGAGAGTGCACTGGTTGGTCAGTGACTGCAGTGGGTTACGACTTAATCCTTGTAGAACTGTTTGGTGAGCAACGCTCTTTGTTCTTCTTTGTTTACAGACATTTAAAACTATAAGGACATAAGCACATAGTCCACTAGCTGTCGGAGCAGTGACGTCAACACAAGTTGTGTAGCCCCTGGAAAACACCATACTCTTGTGAGAGAATAAGTGTGAAAAGGGCAAATACTGTCGTAGTATTATCATGAAAATAGTTGAGAACTCACACACCCCTGAAAAGGTCTTGGAGAAGTGATAAACTAAAGTATTCCACTGGATTACTGCATCAGGCTATAGAAACGGTAGTCTTTAATCTTAAGGTTAAAATTGTGTTTTTTACTTTTAAATTTAATCAAGAGTATTGTTAAGTGTTGTAAATGGTTCTAATTATTTAGCAAGTACATAATTAATTTCTAATTAATGTTAAATAATAGTTAATCTTTCCTGGTTGAAATTATCCTCATTTAAGAAAACAACAATATTTGGAAACTGTATTCAATGTACATTTAAAGTTGGGTTCTCTTACATTGCAGCTCCTCAGTTTGAAACCACATGCAGTTACGTAGAAGCTACACTTGAAGAGTTTCTGACCTGGAACTGTGACCGATCTAGTGTTTCTGGACCATTTAGAGACTATGATCATTCCAAATTCTGGGCTTATGCTGACTATAAATATTTTGTCAGTTTATTTGAAGACAAGACAGATATTTTCCAGGTAAGTCAGTACATTTCTTTTAATCATAGTATAACTTGTTCTTGAGAAAAGATCACAAATTAGAATCTCCTTGGTACTTTTTTACTCACTGTCTTTTTCTCTGAAAAGTAGTCACCGTGAGTCTTGACTGTCCTATTTACTCAAGCCCAAAGATTTGTTCAAAGGAAGTATAATGTTTGGCCTACAAAGATGAGCAGCCTTCTTATTATTTTCCTAGTCACCAGACTTCCTGCACACTCTCTCCTTTGCCTTTAAACAGCGCCTGAGCTGATTTGGAGTATATCAGAAGCATAGACTGTGTGTACAACTTCCTTTCCTCCTGACCTACATCTAAGTCCTTGTTCTGTCAGTGAGGCAGATGGAGGTACAAAGCTGATTACATGAAGAAGCATTCAAGCATTCCTAGAATCCTGGAAGCCTTCCGGCTGCTGCTGCCATCTCTCTCTGCTCTGGGGTGTTTAGTACAGGTTTATAGCCTGAAGCAGAGAGTACTGGGCTCCCAGTGTTTGGCTGTAGAAGTCCTGCAGAAGGATGGGGGTGCTTGCAGAAGTAAGAATGTGGAAGTTCTTTGCCACACGTTGACATAACTGAAGGCGGTTTGCAGACTACCGTATCCTCTTTTCAAAGTGTTTTCTACCTCAAACTGCCAGTTCAGTTTGTGGGGTGATTTTGCAAACTCCCTGCTCTGGTTTCTGTGTGTCTTAGGCATCGGCCAGGAATGGGAGTAGTCCCAGAAAGCTGTTTGAATGACTCTGTCTTGCCCAGCATCAGGTCAAGGTTCTAGAGTCCTTCATCCTGCCCCTACAGGATATATTTTGCCATCACAGCAGGCTGTTCACCCACCTGCTCTTCTCCTGCCAGTCACCACCACTCTCCCTCTGGACTTTCCTCTCATACAGGCTGATTGTCCTTGGATTCTTGAGTCATTTTCCATTCAGCTTATATTTTTTCTTTTTCACTTTGAGTGAAGGTTTAGTTGCTGGTGCTTTCATAGTTATAATATTATCATACAGCTATCAATACTTTGTATCTTTATTAAGTTTTTTAATGTTTTACTTAAATTTTGGTTTTTGTAAAAAAAAAAAAAAAGGAAAAACACATCACTTACCCCATAATTGTTAGTTGAGGATACTTTTTTTTTCTCACAACAATAAAAGAAATGCATTGGTTTTGAAAACATTCAGTAGATGTTTTCTGAATCCAAAATCTATACCAAATCTATTATTTACTCATTTTTAAATGATAATTTTGAGGTAATTTTTTTAATAACCTTAATTGTGATTACTCTATGGATCTTTAATCCTAGACCTTTTAGATATCATAGTTAACTTCTGGAGTATCTTATTAATATTTCTCATACCCTAACCCACCCTGTATATTAGACTAGTACTTTATTACTCCATATTTCAGGTAAAACACTGTAATAGTAATATTTATCAAGTACTCATACTTGGTGCTTTTCTAAGTGCTTTACCTTTATAATCCCCACAGTAACCCTATGATTTAATAATTATCCCTATTTTAAGAAAAATGAGGGCTTCCCTGGTGGCACAGTGGTTAAGAATCCGCCTGCCAATGCATGGGACATGGGTTTGAGCCCTGGTCTGGGAAGATCCCACATGCCACGGAGTAACTAAGCCCGTGTGCCACAACTACTGAGCCTGTGCTCTAGAGCCCACGAGCCACAATGAGCCACAACGAGCCACAAGTACTGAAGACTGCGTGCCTAGAGCCCGTGCTCCGCAACAAGCGAAGCCACCACAATGAGAAGCCCGTGCACCGCAACGAAGAGTAACCCCCGCTCGCAGCAACTAGAGAAAGCCTGTGGGCAGCAAAAAGACCCAACGCAGCCCTAAATAAACAAACAAACAAATACATTTATAAAAAAAAAAAAAGTGAGGCACCAAGAGGTTAAGTAAACCTTTTCTGAAATTATACAACTAAGAAAAGTATAGGGCCTCCCTGGTGGCGCAAGTGGTTGAGAGTCCGCCTGCCGATGCAGGGGATACGGGTTCGTGCCCTGGTCTGGGAGGATCCCATATGCCGCGGAGCGGCTGGGCCCGTGAGCCATGGCCGCTGAGCCTGCGCATCCGGAGCCTGCGCGTCCGGAGCCTGTGCTCCGCGACGGGGGAGGCCACAACAGTGAGAGGCCCGCATACCGCAAAAAAAAAAAAAAAAAAAAAAAAAAAAAAAAAAAAAAAAAAAAAAAAAAAGAAAAGTATAAACTAAGCAGTCTGCCTCCACAAGCTTTAACTACGGCACTATATGCCTGCAGAGGGTCTGGATACATTCAGTCCTGTGAGGACTACACAGCTAGGATGAAGGACTTCTGTCTGTGCTGGATCTAGGCTCACTCTGCCTTGGGTGAATCTCTAATCTGACCCCATCAGTTGTTCTGTTTCAGCCCAGGCATGGTAGCACTGTGCAGAAACGTGTCCTATTTATTAAGTGTGGGTATAAAAGGCAGCCTTTTGGTAATGTGCTGGAATTCTAATTGAGCCCTTATAAAATCTGATATTTTTAGTGAATGAGTTCTTGTCAGCTCACATTATGGTGATTAATTCTCTGGATTAGAACAGGCAAATCTGCTATGAACAACCAAGTCCATTAAGATTATATCATTTTTTTATCTCAAAGTTTTCTGAGCATGAAGTGATCTTACATCAAAGGTACCTAAGTTGTTTTACTTTTACCACTGTAATTCATTCAGTCACTAAATCTTACTACTTATTGTTTCAAGCCTTCTTCTGTCTGTCATAAAATGGTGGATAGTTAAACATTAAAACTGATAAATTTTTTAAATGTTTATTTAAAATAAACTCATTGTATCTGAATTTAAGTGACATTTTTGTGAAAGTAATTATATTCCAATTTTCTTTTTAATGTTATGAGAGTAGTGGCATTGTTTTACATTGTTGTCTCTTGAGTGTCTGGCTTAATAGAAGACAGCTGGTTTCTTCTGTCTGCTTCATTCAGTCTTGCGATTTTTGGTTTAAGTATATGAAGAATATCTTTCTTTACGCACATATGCAGCTGAAAAAGAGAGGAGCATTTTGGGCTTCTCTGGTGGCGCAGTGGTTGAGAGTCCGCCTGCCGATGCAGGGGACACAGGTTCGTGCCCCGGTCCGGGAAGATCCCACATGCATTTTGGTAACCTTTTTAGATAATTGTGGATTTTTTTGATACTCCACCAAATTTGGGTTGTTTCTACCACTAATGAGTAGTCTCTTAAAGGTTCGTTTGTTGCAATCAAGAATCTGAACCCATGGGCTTCCCTGGTGGTGCAGTGGTTGAGAGTCCGCCTGCCGATGCAGGGGACGCGGATTCGTGCCCCGGTCCGGGAAGATCCCACATGCTGTGGAGCGGCTGGGCCTGTGAGCCATGGCCGCTGAGCCTGCGCGTCCGGAACCTGTGCTCCGCAACAGGAGAAGCCACAACAGTGAGAGGCCCGCGTACCGAGAAAAAAAACAAAACAAAACATTTTTTAGTGGTAAACAAATTAAGAATGAATTATTTTCTGGTAATGGTAGGCTTAAAAAAAAAGCCACTATTCTGTATTATCAGTATCTTACCAGTTTTTCTTAAGTTCTTTGGTTAAAACAGTAAAATTGGGCTTCCCTGTTGGCGCAGTGGTTAAGAATCCACCTGCCAATGCAGGGGACATGGGTTCAAGCCCTGGTCCGGGAAGATCCCACATGCCACGGAGCAACTAAGCCCGTGCGCTACACCTGCTGAGCCTGTGCTTTAGAGCCCGCAAGCCACAACTACTGAGCCCATGTGCCACAACTACTGAAGCCCACATGCCTAGAGCCCATGCTCTGAAACGAGAAGCCGCCGCAATGAGAAGCCCGTGCACCTCAAGGAAGAGCAGCTCCCACTCGCCACAACTAGAGAAAGCCTGCATGTAGCAACGAAGATCCAATGCAGCCAAAAATAAATTTTTTTAAAAAAACCTGTAAAATTATGGAAGATTTGGTTGCTTGTACAGCATTTTTTAAATGATGTTTGAGTCTGCAACAATTACTTAACTTGTTAATTGGAACAGGTTTAGGAGCGACTCAGTTTCAACATAAAATTAGATCTAGTCACCTAGATCAGTAACTCAGCAATTTTTGAACATTTGTTGTGCTGTGTTAGGTACCGGGGATGCCAACTTGAATAAAAGACTTGGCTCCCGTGGGAGTTTAAAGTTGAATGTGGAGCCAAGCCTTAAGACACAAAAGTGTAAAATGTGCTATTAGACTTCAGTACTTTTGCTGACACTATTTTATCATTTAAATGATTGTAATAGTTTTAGAATATTATATATAATCAAGAAGATTGAAGCATATACATTTTCTTGAACTTTTAAAATTACAACCAGATTTTTAGATTCTCTTATTTAAAATGTTGGAGACAATTTTATTGAGCAATTTTTAAAACTCATCCTCATTGCTGTTATGTGTACTTAAAGGAATCCAGTTTCAAAATATTGGAATAACAGAAAGTAGATCGGTGGTTGCTTGGGGCTGAGAGTAGAGGCAGGCAGATTGAAAGCACAGGAGTAAGAGGGAACTTTTTGGGGTAGTAGAAGTATTCTATATTTTGATCATGGTGGTGATTATTCCAGTATATACATTTGTCAAAACTTGCTGAACTGTAGTCTAAAATGGGTACGTTTTATTGTATATAAATTTTACCTCAATGAAATTAATTTAAAAGGAAAACTAGGCAGTGGAAAAAATAGTGTTTCTAAATATTTCCTTATGTTGGTATTTAAGCAGTTTCTCCCCAACTAACTCTTATCTTCACAGGTAGCACAGAAGTGCGTTGTCATCCTTTATGTCCTGGTTTTTTAATTGGGAAGTATGATCACTATGTACACAAGAAATAAAACCATTATTATTTATAAATTACATATTATGTTCAGGACATCATGACAAGGCAGAACCATCCAAAGGAAAGAGGAGAATAAAGTATCTGTACTACTTTTGTGTTATAAACCAAGTTCATTTTTTTTGGCCAGCCAGTTTTCAACTATGAGTAAATGATGAATTTTGCTTATAACCCTCATTCTGTACAGAAGCTGTGCCATATTTGGTCTTGAAACACTGTAGTGCGTTATTTCCATCCCTCTTAGGTGTCTCTCTCTTTTTTTTTTAATAGTTTTAAAAAAATTAGTTTGGTTGAGCTGGGTCTTAGTTGCAGCAGGCAAGCTCCTTAATTGTGGCAGGCTGTCTCCTTAGTTGCAGCTCGAGGGCTCCTTAGTTGTGGCTCGCTGCCTCCTTAGTTGTAGCATGCAAACTCTTAGTTGTGGCATGCATGTGGGATCTAGTTCCCTGACCAGGTATTTAACCCGAGCCCCCTGCATTGAGAGCGTGGAGTCTTAATCACTGTGCCACTAAGGAAGTCCCTCTCTTAGGTGTCTTTAAACTGCAGATAAATTTCCCAGAATATGTCTGGGAAGAGGCCAGCAATTGGGGCTGATAGGAAACCATTGCGGTTGGATGTGGGGGAGGATGAAAAAGCAGGACTGAATTCCTGGTTAATTCCTTTAAGTACTGGAGTAACATGTGATATTGTCTTCTAGAATTACCCCTAACCACTAGAGTATCTAATGGACTACTAAATTATAGTACTGCAGCCCTACATTAGCACTTCCATAATAACTGTGGTCTTATTTTTTAATTAAAGAGTTAATTATCAAGACCTTTTGGTTCTTTTTATTCTTTTGCTGTCTTTTGTATTTTTCATTGCTTGTGTTCTACACATTTTATTTGTATATCAATTGTTTGGACTCAGAACTTTTTTTTTTTCCTGGAGGAACAATGCAGATCTTCGCGGTTAGTTCTCCAGGCTAGCCTGGGGAAGCCTACTATATTTATAATATGCTCAAAGAATAGTACCATGAAACTCTCCCTACTTCCTCCCCGAAGTGTCTACAGGCGTATTTCTTCAAGGATATGTTTCTCTGATATAGGGTTTAGGACTGGCATAACTGCAAACCCAAGATAAAGGCTCTGACAGAATGAGATTACTGGGGAAAGACAAGGTTCTATGGGTTAACCTCCTGAATCAATTTGGGTTAGGCTTAGTTGCTTGTAACAGAAATCCCAGAATGGAAGTTGCCTAACTAAACGCATAACGGTGAATTTTTTCCTCACCTAAGGAAAGTTTGGAGGTACGCTGGCCGGGGCTGGGATGGAGGCTTTGTCATCCCAAAGAGCCCAGCTTCTTCCTGTCTTTCTACTCTGTCTTTAGCATGTGGCTTTCATCCTCAAAGCCATCTTGTATTCCAAGAGAGCCATCACACTGTATTTCAGAAAGGAGGAAGGAAGGACAAACGTATACTCCCAGCTCTCTGCCTCTCTTTTAAGGAGCTCTCCCAGAAGTCCCATCCAACAACTTTTGCTTAATGGTTAGAATTTAGTTTCATGGCCCCACTGAACTGCAAGGCAGGCTGCAAAATGGATGTCTCTTAGCTGGGCACGTTATCTGTCTGAATAAAATTGAGAATGAGATATTAAGAAAAATAGGCAGTTTATGGCACACTCTGTTCATGGAAGGACATGAAAAATTGAAGCAAGATTTACAATTTCTACAAAAAGTACAGTTATTCCGGGCCTCTGCAGGCAGCAAGTATAGGGACCAGAGAGAATTGCAGCATTAAAGGGACGAATCCAAGAATGAGTCTGTACAGCCATCCTTAGTGCATAGCTAAGAATGCCCTTGTCAGCTAGGGAGAGAGGATTTTGAAGCCAGAGGGATTTCTTAGGCAGCCATAGGGCTGGCAGTTTCAAGGGGGGGCCCCTATGGCCAGATCCCTGGGGCAGGATGATTGATGGTCATTTTATTTAATGGTTAAGTTGATAGGTTAGCAATCTGCTATACGTCTCACTGCAGAGAGGAAGGGAAAAGAACAAAGTTCATATCTCTCGATTAAGTACTAATGCATTAGTACTTATTGAGGGATCAAGACAGAGAGAGACAAAAGCAAATATCAAGCATTCTTGACCTCTTAATTTATTGTACAGTTGTGTGATCATGATAGAATTGCCTTCTGGCATATTGGGGAGGGGGTAATTGATTTGTTTATGTTGTTATTTCATGTTGGTGTCTTCAACTAGATTTTAGAGTTCTTGATAATAGAGATGTTTATGCCTTACACTTTTTGGGTCTCCATCCCCTATTAGCATATCACATATATTATCGGTCAGTAGTTTTTGATTCTAATAGTTGTGCTATAGCAGTGCTTCTCAACTCTCCCAGATCTTGCACTCCCTTTATACAGTTTGTAGATAATACAATTACCTACACATGTAATTCTTTTAAATTGTTAAAATACCTTACCCATAATATAAAGGAGAATTTTCGAGGAAGTATTTTATAATAAACAACATATATTTTGATGTGTGAATGCTCAATAACTACGCTAGAAGACATAACAACATAGTCAAGTCCAGATGTGTGATTAAGTGGACCTCCAAAGCCAACATATAATGATTTTGAATGGATAGTCCATTTATTCCAGAAACCAGGCCCAACCTTGATGCACGCTGTGGTCTGGGATGCGCCTCCTCTGATGTTGCAGACCCTGGGGGAGCTCGCTGAGTTCTCTGTGAGGTTGTGGCAGGTGGCTATTGTCAGCCACTGTGTGTTGGGAGAATTGTTTAGACTTGGGCACTGGCCTGGGATGACCAAGGAGCTCCAGGACCATACCCACCAGACCTGTATTTTCCCAAGAAAAAAATTCCAGAGGCGAAGCAGAGTAATAAGTCTTCCAGCTGATTAAAAAACATGAAGCCAAAGCTGAGAGTAGATGAATGCAGAAACTAGATTCAAGCTCTGTTGTGTGCTGTGGACTCTGCCAGTTGCTGGGGTCTGTGAGGTGAATATGTGTTCAAAAGACAGAAAATAACTGTAAATTGTGCATGATTGTATATTCTGTCTACAAACACCTGTTTTTCAACTACTGTACTAGGGCTAGAGAGTCACAGACAGCCTTGGTCTCCTCTCCTCAGGGAGCTCATATTCTATAGTGAAATCAGACAAGTGAGTCTAACCGATTGTCGTAACTGTTATGAAGTAAGCAAAAATGGGCCAAAATTAGTACGCAGAGGGACTTCTAAAAGGGTAAGTTGGGAAGCTTTCTCTGAGGAGGTGATATTTAAGCTGATTGCTAAAAAATGAGAAGCTAGCCAAGTGAATGGAGGGTCAAGAGCTTTCTAAGCAGAGTTCAAAGCCCTTGAATGTGACAAGAGTTTGCCTTTTTGGAAAAAAAGAAAGAAAGCCATTGTGATTGAAGCCTGGCCAGTGAGACTGAGAGGGTTAGAGGTGTCAGAGAGGTGAGAGGGGCCTGGTCATGCAGGCCCATGATAGAGGGCATTTGGATCTAATTCTAAGTGCAGAGCGAAGGGGAGACAGGACTTAATATTTTAAGATCACTCTTTGCTGCTTTGAGGAGAATGGGTCGGACAGGCAAAGAATCAAAGTTCTTTGGGAGAGACAGACCAAAAGAGAGAATGACCGGGTTGCATGCGGTAGGGGAGGGAGGGGTTGCGGTGGGGAGTGTGGAAGGATTCAAGGACATGACATTTACATTGGGTCTTGAAAGAGAAATGTGAATTGGGGTGTGGGAAGGGCAGTGAGGAGACCAGCCAGGCAGAGGGAGCAGCAGAAGCAAAGGCAGGGAGGTGTGTAGCCCATGCTGGGAGAGCAGTAGAGAGGTAGTGTAGCAATGGTCTCATACTAGAACCTGCATCCCCTTTACTGTTCTGAAATGCAGTTTGCAGGTGATATAATTACTTCCACAAATAATTTTTTTTAACTATTAAACTACCCCAGCTATAAAATACAGGAGAATTTAAGCAGAAGTATGTGATTTAATGTGTAAATATTCAAGCGTCACTATACTAGAAGACAATGAATTAATCAGATGCTTGTACCTACCTACAAGGAAAAGGTTCAGTTTTTGGTTTTTTGTTTTGTTTTGTTTTGTTTTTGTGGTACACGGGCCTCTCACTGTTGTGGCCTCTCCCGTTGCGGAGCACAGGCTCCGGACGCACAGGCTCCATGGCCATGGCTCACGGGCCCAGCCACTCCGCAGCATGTGGGATCTTCCCGGACCGGGGCACGAACCCGTGTCCCCTGCATCGGCAGGCGGACTCTCAACCACTGCGCCACCAGCGAAGCCCAAAGGTTCAGTTTTGAAGAGTTAAGATAAAATTCCATAGAATATTTCCAATATATTATATTTAACATTTTGAAATGAGGCTAAATGAGTATGTTTGTGTCTATACACAGAGTCACCGTGATGAGACAGTACAAGCACAGACTGATACTGCTGTACACATCGCTAAACCAAATATCATGAGCTTCAATGCTGCTGGTGACTTTTTTTCAAAATGGTGAACAACTCTTGATGAAGCTGCGGGAACACAAAGTACAGTCCTCCCTCGACTTACTTAGTAATTGTGTTTCTAGAAAATTCAGTATGTGTTAAAACCGTGCAAAAGTCCTTTGAGAATATATGAAATTAAGAGAGCTCTGGCGCTTCCCTGGTGGCACAGTGGTTGAGAGTCCGCCTGCCGATGCAGGGGACACGGGTTCGTGCCCCGGTCCGGGAAGATCCCGTGGCCACTGAGCCTGCGTGTCCGGAGCCTGTGCTCCGCAACGGGAGAGGCCACAACAATGAGAAGCCCGCGTACCGCAAAAAAAAAAAAAAAAAAGAGTCAGAGCTCTAATCTCAGGTAACTAAGATCAAATTTTTCAGTGTTATGAAAATTGTGCAAGATACAAAACTTCTGTTGTTGAGCTGGATCCCTGACCCCCATCCACTGAATATCAAGGCACCCCCCTCCTATTTATTATGACAACCAAAAATGTCTCCATGTTTTTTAATAAAAGGACAGAACTGTCCCTCAGTTTCCACATCTGTACAGTAGATATAACTACCTTCAATCTCATAAGGATTAAATGAGATGATACATAGAAAATGCTAGTATCAGGGCCTGTCCCACCATATGGATTCAATAACCTGATAGTTAGCAGCTGAAAATATAGGTTTAGCAGTTGAAAATATAGATTTAGTCGTAAATAGAAGAGAAGTTAGGACTGGAAATGAAGGTTTAGGAGTCATGTATGTAGGTTCATTTAAACATTACAAAGCACCAGGCAGAAACTTAACATTCAATTTAAGAGGGATAAAAGTAGGGTCCCATGGCCTTCTCCTAAACTCTATAATGTCAAGGATGAAGAGATATGGCTAGGCAACAGTTCATAAGAAAAAGGCAGTCAAGCCTAGATTAGCCATGGTATAATTCAGCTGCTTTTTTTTTTTTTCCGGTATGCAGGCCTCTCACTGTTGTGGCCTCTCCCGTTGCGGAGTACAGGCTGCAGACGCGCAGGCCTGGCGGCCATGGCTCACAGGCCCAGCCACTCCATGGCATGTGGGATCCTCCCGGACCGGGGCACGAACCCGTGTCCCCTGCATCGGCAGGCAGACTCTCAACCACTGCGCCACCAGGGAAGTCCCAGCTGCTTTTTCTTAAAAAAAAAAAAAAGGACCGTCTGACAGTGTATTAATAGTGTAATGTCCAGATCATGGAATATTGAGACCCATATGCAAGGTACTACATAGGCTCTGTCTGGGGTTCATTTTGGGAGCCAGGCTTTAAGAGAGCTGTTGACAAAGGTAGTCAAGAGGAGAGAAACTGGAAGGAAAATTTAATGCTACTGAGTCTAGATATTTGAAAAAAAATGATAAAGGAGAAGACATGACCATTTTTCAGATAATTTAAAGACAACAGTTTTTGGCAGAAGAGAAAATAAACCTGTTGTTTGTGGAAAACAAATCTAGGACCTTCTGGAAGTTACAAGAAAGCAAATATTTATTTTGTAGTAAGCAATCAACCAGATGCTTGCTCTTTTCAGGGATGATGTAGAATAGAATTTCATGGATAGAGATGATTTCTAAAGACTTTTTCAACTTTTGAAGTGGATGTGGGAATAGACTCCAGGATGGATCACCCCACCAGTCACCTGTGTTAGTTTCACTGATGTGGCTGCCTAACAGGGTCACTTGTTTCTAGCAAGACCCAACGCAGATTCCTCCTGGGCCTGCACTCATTTCAGAGATTTGACTACCTGTAAGTAGCTGAATTCAATTGGCAAGAAAGTCCCAACTCTCAAGAGCCTGTGGGGAAAGAAAGCCAAAATAGGTAACACTCAATGCTATCTATTTTCTGACAAATTTACTCTGACTTACTCTCTCTCTGCCACTTGCCCCCAAACCCTTCACCCTCTGGTTTTCCCAGCCAGTTTGCAGCTGAAGTTTAGGTCACCCTGATCTAATCATTCCAAAATAATTTTTCCTTTTTTAGTCATTACTGTGTTAGATAAGAGGTCAGGGAAGCCTCACGTCAGTTTTTCATATAGTCACCCCCGACCTGGTAGAAAAACTTTCCTTCTGTGATTCTTTCTGAAGTAGTGCTCTAGAACAGTTTCTCACCTGTGGTTGGTCCACCGACTCCCTCAAAGTGTATGTGAAAGTGTGTGTGTGTGTGTGCGCGCACACGCGCGCACGCTCACATGTGCGTGTGCATTCATTTCTCTGAGGAGAGGGATATCAGCATTCATTCGACTCCCAAAGGCGTGTATCTGTAAGAAGATTAAGAGTCACTTAAACCAGCCTCTTAGGTAAGACAGATCCCCGTTTTTTATTTTTATATTGCGTGTCTTTCATCTACCTTTAGTTAAATTCCAAACTGAGGTGTGGTGAATTGTTCAACAAGGACCAGGTTCGTTGGAAGCCTCCCTAAGCTCCCTGCTTGGACTGGGAGCCCTTCTTCTGTGATCTTAGAGCACTCTCTGCTCACTGCTGTGAGAGCACTTTCTGCATTATATCGGAAGGGTCCATTTATAGGACTATCTTCCATTATGAGATTTGAAGGGAGGGCCTGTGTTGTATTAATTTTCATATTCCAAACATTCAGCATCATACCAGGTATGTAACAGATGCTCAAAAATGTTCTTGACCTGAACCATTTACCCATAATAAGCCAACAGATTCTTCTTTCCTTCCCAAGTAGCCAAAGTTTTAAGCACTTAACCTGAGCCAGGTATTATATTAGGCATTGGGAAAACAGAGGTAGGCTCCCTTCATGGAGCATATGGGCTATATCCAGAGGGGACATGATTTTTGCCACCCCCTGGAGCTGCTGCATTTGAGCCATATGCATTTACAATAGTGCTGACCTTTCAAAAACTCCCCTTTTTATAACAGATATTAGTTATATGCACATATTCTATTTTTATCACTCAAAACAAAAATGAAAAAGCTTTTTCTAGTCTTCCTTAAAACCATCCATTAAAAATGTCTCTCCAAAATCCTTTTTCTCTTTGAGTAGTGTTAATGCTTTGCTTCCAAAAAGAGAAAAGTTTGAAGATACTGATAAAGTAGTGTCAGCATTTAGGACCATGTTCTGCACATAGAAGTGTTTTTTGTTTTGTTTTTTAAAATTCAAAAGGAAAAATTCATGATTCAAAAAAAATAAAATAAAAAATAAAGCAAAACTTTCCTGCCTGGTTCACTAGTGTGTTCTTTTTCTTTTTCAGCTTATACATATCTTAAATGCCATGGATTTGAGTTTATGTCAAACTACGTTCGTAGTTTTCTAACTTTTATTTAAAAGCAGGAACACCCTTTCTTCAAACCTAAATAAGATCAAGCAGAGCAGTTTGCTGAAAGAAAGAGCCTTTGCTGCTATCCCCAGTGCCCTAAGGGGGTGCCAGGGAGCCTGGTTTGAGAACTACTGGACCAGATGGTATTTATGGATCAGTAGTTGACTTGGGCAGGATCTGTCCACAGAACTAGACATAAGGAGTGCCAAGTTGAAAGCACTGTGCTGTCTCTTTTTCAAGTTCTTTACACTTAAAGAGTTAATGACCTTGAGGAGCATAGCAAAAGTATTTCAAAAGATATGCTGTGTCTCCCCCACCTGAAGACTCTAGTTTAGTAGGTATGAACTACTATAGATGCTCCAGCATCTATAATTTTAAATAACTCCACTAACCTAGGAGAAGCCTTCTTTCATGTGGTCTTTGAAAGTGCAAAAAGTTAGTACATTACTTATGCCTCAAAATATCTGCACTGCTTAGAGGGAATGTGCCTTTTTGGATTCCTGGGTTAAGCTTCAGAGATTTAAAAAAATACTTCTATTTCCATTGTAGTCACTGTTCCTGCTGCCTGAGCCACTTCCCCCATATATCTGCATAACTGTGTCTAGTGTTTATTGTCGGTCTCCAACCTCTGAAATGTAAGCTTCATTTGGGTGGGCGTTTTTGCCTATTTTGTGCATTGATTCATCACATGCTCTAGAAGAGTGCCAGGCATGTTATAGGCAGACAGTAAATATTTGTTGAATAACTACTATTAGTGGGGTTATTCAGATATGTTATTGGTTAAAAAGACTTCTTGAATTGCTCTGGAAACCTAACCTCTTCCATCTATAGCGATTTCTGTAAGAGAGTGTTCCAAGTGCCCAAAACCAGATGTGTTAGTGAAAATGTGTAACACTCCTATACAACAGAGTTAGTTGGCTCTTGATGGACTGTGACTTTATTTTCAAAACAGGATGTGATATGGTCTGACTTTGGGTTTCCTGGAAGAAATGGACAGGAAAGTACATTGTGGATCGGCTCCATGGGGGCCCATACACCCTGTCATCTGGACTCCTATGGTTGCAACCTAGTATTCCAGGTACAAGGAAGGTAATGCACATGTGCATGCACATGCATGAGGGAGAGAGAAAGAGAGAGAGAGAGTGTGTGTGTGTGTCTTTTGTGTGTTGCACAGGAAGAGGAATGAGTGTCGGGTAGGGGGCAGGACTCCCTGCTCCATCCTATCAGCCTGCCTCATGACCAGGGCAGATCTCTTAACCTCTGGTTCAGTCTCCTCCTTTGTGAAATAAGGGGAACAGTATAGATGGTGGTGTCTGTGTTTATTGGTCAGAAAGCTGATCAATCAAGTAATAATCAAAGTTGATTATTACTGTCAGAAAGCTGATCCTAGAACTCTAGGAGTACACTCCCAGTTCAGCTAGACAGATGTCTGCTTAGCTCTATAATGTAAGAGTCTGCATTAGTAGCTGTAGAGCGTAGTGGGTGGGACTTGCTCTCTTGTTTTGGGAGAGCAGTGGGAAAACGATGACTGCTCGTGCCCACAGGCTTCAGCAGTGTGGCATGAGATTGCCTCGTCCGTGCACGCGTGTTGGCTTTTCAGGAGCAGGAGAACGCTGTGACTGCTCATGCGCACCAGCCCCAGCCACGGGGCAGGGCTGTGTTGCAGGCTTCCACACTCACAGACTTTAGCTAGGGAGCAGGAGAATGCCGGGACCGTTTGTGCCCACCTGCCTGCACCAGGGCTGGGGAAGTGCTCTGGTCACTGGAGCTATTCGGCTTCAGCATTGTGGCAGGGTAGAGCCACAGTTGCTCGCCCCTGCATCCGAGCTTGCCCACCTGTGCCCGCAGGTTAGGTGGGGAACACAACAATGGCGTCTCTCAGTGCTTCCATCCTGGGGGAGCATTTCCATCATTTCCCACCCCTTCGGTGGATACTCTCAGATTCTAAATGACTTTCCTTCACGTGTAGTCTCAACACTTTTCAAACTGCTGTTATTTTGCTAGGGTTTGGGACAAGTGAGATGTACGTGAACCCTTTACGAGGGGAGTCTCAGTTTCGTGTAGCACTCGGGGACCCTTAGACACCTGTCCCTTTGGTTTCCTAAGCCAGCTGTTACAGGGGCTCATCTCTGTGGTATAGATCCCAGGGGCCGGGGCTCCTAATGTGGGGTGCCAGCCCCTAACTTCCCGGGAGAAGCCCTTTTCTGGTGAGGTCCCTTCCTGTTGTGTGCCACCACGCAGGGGCTGGGGGTTTTGGCGGGAGCGTCTCTCTGCCTCTCCTGCTCATCTTGATGTAGTTAGTCCTTTTTATTCTTTATTGTGGAGCACGTGTTCAGCTAGTTCTCAGGTTCTTTTCAGAGGGAACTGGTCTATATGTACATGTGTATTTTTTGTGCCTGTGGGAGGAGGTTAAGTTCAGGGTCTTCCTCTGCTACCATCTTTGAACTGCTCCCCCCACGTGTGAAGTACTCTGAAAACTATAAAACTGTATGAAATAGTTCCTCCTGGATTCCTCGGGTCTTTATTAAGCAGCCTAGAACGTCTAGGTGCATTATTAATGCACTATGCTTACAGCAGTGAATCAAGTGTGCCTGGTCCCTGCCCTTATGGAGTTAATAGTCTGAACCTTAAATTTCGTTAGAGAAGGCATCATTTTAAGTGGCTGCTTTCCGTGTGTTCTGAGTGGAAAATAAGCCAAAGAAATTCAGTTGGAAAAACATTACCGAAAAATACCTGGGTTCTTTCTGTGATATAAAATTAATATAGCTTTACTTTAATTTTGTCATAGACCAACCATATTTTCTGGCCTCATATAGCTCTGGAGTAATAAAATAACTAACTATTCAGTAAATATTTATTGAGTATCCTGCCGTGCAGATACCATGTGTTACAGTAGGAACAGAGGTGAACAAGTAAGACACCTCTCTGCCCTAAGAGAGTGTATGTGCGGTTAGAGTGCAGGGAAGCCCACGGATTGCTGTGATATATCTAGGCAGAATGAACATGCCCTTGAGAAAGGTTTCGTAGAGCCATGCAACTAAAAAGTAGAAGAGAAAATGTTCCTGTTGGAAAGATTAGGGAAGATTTCAGAGGGGAGTTGCCATTTGGGATGGGTTTCAAAGGGTGGGTGAATGTTCAAAAGACACAGGTGGGAGGAGCAAAGGGACCAGCATGAGCAGAGTCCCAGGAAAGCGTGGGGTATATAGAGGGCCCAGTGAGTTGTCCGTGTAAGTTGTGCATTAGAGACAGAGGGATTAGTAGGAAAGGCAGGGTGGAGCCTGAGGGTCTTAATGCCCAGGCAAATACTGCTTATTCTCTGTTCCTTCAGCATCAGAACCAAGAGGTTTTTGAGCCAGGGATGACATGATGATTGACTACCTTTTCTGATTAAGAACACAAGGATGCAAATATATTACATTTTAAACTTAGCAAAGCAAATTGTATGGGATGGTTATCATCATGGCTGTTCCTTTGGGAAACACAGCTATAGTGCAGGGGTCTGGAGATCTGTGACCTAGTACTGGGTCCACCACTAACACAAGCCCAGTGAATGACACTGAGCAAACCCTGGCTCCCTCTTCCACTTCTTTGAATGTAAGATTAGACTGATGATCTCTTAAGGGTCCTTCCAGCTCTAACATTCTAAACATCCTAAATGCCAAAAATTCTCCCAAACTAGTCATAGGTCCAGTGGGAGGAAGCAGCTTTATCATCTCTAAGGCAAAATAAGACTTTATATTTCCTAGTTTGAGAAGAGCAGTCAGCTCTTTTGAAAGGACATGTTTTGAAAGGACATGATAGCCCCTCTGTAACTGTCAGGGGTCACTAGAGGGCTTTAGGGCTTGTCTCAGAACTAGGTTCTTTTCCCTCTCTCTTTGCTTCCCCATCTGTGTATTTCTGTCTGTCTGTGTCTCTTCCTTTTTCACACTTCTCCCTCCTTTGCTTCAGACTTCCTCCCTCTGTTGGCTCAAAGTATTGGTGTGTCTAGTGTTTTGTGAGTTAAGGTTTATCACTTCCATTTTTCAAAAAATTTTAAAGTGACAAACATTTTACAGTTTTCTTTTTGAAAATTCCTATATGATACTACTTTTTAGTTGTGTGACATCATTCGTGCATTTCTCTTCCTTAATGGATCAACTTAACAAATGTTTAGGTTAAGGAATTTACAGCCCCAATAGGGAGAAGTCTGGAAACTGTTGGGTGGGTAGTTACTCTGGATGAATGGTTACTCTGCACAAGAGAGGAATCCAGAGATTTCAAAGGGTAGAGATTATTCTGGGGAGCTCTAGACTCAGGGATAGAAACCGTTTATGAGGAGGCTGACTTTGATTTGGGATAAGAAAGAATGATCTTACAAAGGAGCTCCTGTCCCTGCAAAGAGGCTGCTCAGGGCATCATGAGATACCCACTAGTTGCTGCCCTTCCTTTACTAGGTGTCTGCAGAGGAGATTCCAGCCCTGAGTGAGAGATGGGCCAGGTGACCCCTGCGGTTCCTGTATTCCTTTATGGATTGAATGAAAATGAGTGAAAATGAGCACTTAGCTGCTGCCTTCTTACATGTTTTGTCTCAAGTTTAGAGTACTAACTTGTATGTTATTTTTTTAACTAGGAAAAGATGGCATCTCTTTCCTCCTGAAGATACTCCTTTCCTTTATCCAACTAGAATCCCTTATGAAGAATCTAGCGTGTTCAGTAAAATCAATGTTGTCAATCCTGATTTAAAACGTTTTCCTCAATTTTGGAAGGCTCGAAGACATATGGTTACCCTGAGCCCCGGACAGGTAATGGGAGCTTTGAAACATTGGTGACCTGTCAGTGGACACCCCAGCTATAGCTTCTTTCAAGTCTTTATGCCACGTGCCTCCCTATCAATACAAATGACAATGGTTCCTTCCCTGCTGCCCTGCTATCGTAACATAGCTTCCGGAGCTGTAGGCTTCACGCACAATCCCTGCTTCACAGGTCATGGGAGGGAGATGGGAGGAGGGAACACAGCTCCTCCTGCTGGTGAAGAGGAGAATGGCCTGTGGAGGAAGATCCAAAAACTCAGTTATTTTTATTCAGGTTAAGAGAAGGTGTCAAGGCATGAGTACTTGAACATTTCTGGAACATTTATTCACAATTAATATCTGTTCAACCAAGATAAAATCCAGACGCACAAACACAGGTTCGAACGCATCCAGTTAGTGGGCCAACAAAGGCAGAATGAACTAAGAACGATTTAGGGTTTTTTGTTTGTTTGTTTTAATTGAAGTATAGTTGATTTACAATATTGTGTTAGTTTTTGGTGTACAGCAAAGTGATTCAATTATATATATTTTTTCAGATTATTTTCCATTATAATTTATTGCAAGATATTGAATATAGTTCCCTGTGCTATATCGTAAATCCTTGTTGCTTATCTATTTTATGTATAGTACTTTGTGTCTGTTAATCCCCCACTCCTAAGTTACCCCTTTCCACATAACCAAACATGATAATTGTAAGTTTGTTTTCTATGTCTGTGAGTCTGTTTCTGTTCTGTATATAGATTCATTTGTATCATTTTTTAGATTCCACATATAAGTGATACCATATAATATTTGTTGAGAATGATTTGCTTTTAAGCAAGAATGGATGTTACTTTTGTAACTGACTGTCTCTGAAACATTTCCAAAGGTTTAGTACTTAGTGCTGCTACCCAGTGGGGAATATCACCTTTACAACACTGGCATTTGCTGTCTGATATTTTATTAACATTTGCAAGTTTTTCTTAGTCTCTTAAGGAGATTTTATTCCCTTGATTATCCCTCTGACCTGCCTGTGTTCCTTCTTTTGCTCCCTTCTCACTGGCTCTTCCTGCTTCCTTTACACTCGAGTGCTCCAGCTCGAACGATTTCACTAAGTTTCCTCAACCCATCAGGAGTCATTCCCCATTCACCTATTCCCCCCAGCCCTTGACAACCACTTCTCTCTTTTCTTTCTGTATAGATTTACCTATTCTGGACATTTCACATAAGTGCAGTTGTGCAGTCTGTGGACTTCTGTGTCCAGCGTTTTTCACGTCGCATAATATCCTCAAGGTTCATCCAGGCTGTAGAATGTTATTAGCACTTCATTCTTTTTTATGGCTGAATATATTCCATTGTGTGGATATACATTTTATTTATCCATTAAACAGCTGATAGATATTTGGGTTGTTTCCACTTTTTGGTTATTACGAATAATGCTGCTATAAACATTTGAGTACAAGTTTTTGTATGAGCATATATTTTCAGTTCTCTTAGATATATACGTAAGGGTGGAATTGCCGAGTCATATGATAACTCTGTGTTTTTTAACTTTTGGGGGAATTGCCAAACTGTTTTCCACAGCAGCTGCACCATTTTACATTCCCACCAGCAATCTATGAGGGTTCTAATTTCTTCACATCCTCACCAACACTTGTTATTTTCCTTTATTATTATTATATTACTACAACTATAGCCATTCTAGTGGATGTGAAGTGGCTGCTAATTCTTTTTTTCTTCTATTTTAATAGCCAAATTCGAATGAGTATTTCTGTCTGTTGTATCAGTTTTCCTTATATCATGCTGTTTCCTGAATCCACCATAAACTGGCTCTCTCTCTTACCACTTTACTTGAAAGTATACTCTATGATAGGACATTAATGACCTCCTAATGACTAAATCCAGTGGCTGAAGTGGACGTTTTTAGTGCCCAGTTCTCTTAAAAGGAGGTCTCTTCCCATCTCCACCTTGTCCATAGCAAGTACCACCATTTTCCTAAATCCGGAGCCCAAAAGCTTCAGATCATCTCCATCTGCTGTACTCAGCCTTCCACAAACTCTTGTAATGACTCTGGATAAATGCAGTCCTTCTTGATTCTGCCCATTGCTTTTGTTTGCTATATCTTCCTATTTAAATGTTAACATTTAATTTAATAATTGGACCATTGCAAGAATCTCCTGTCCTTCCCAGACTCTCCCACAATGTCACTGTCTTAACCATCCCCCTACTCAGAACTTCTCAGCAACTTCAAATGCCTACAGGATAAAATCCAGATTCTTTATTCTGAACTCAGGGCCCTCCACTGGCCCTAACCTGATTCACCACTTTATTCCCCTTTACTCCTTTGCAGTAGTAAGACTAACCTACTTGCTGTCCCTCGACAGTCCCACCTCCCTTGCCCACTTCTCCCTCCTGGCATGTCCTCATTCTCTCTTAATCCTGGTTCAAATCACACTTCCTCCATCCAGATTGCCCCTAACCTCCCTAGAAGCATGCCTGCTTCTCCCACCTCTGAAAATCTCTAGCACCAGTGTCCACTCCTCTGATTTACCACTTATATAATTTATAAATTATGTAAGTGGTTATAAGTGTTAAAAAGTGATTTACCACTTTTCTATATATTATTTTTTCATTGGCTAGATTTTAGACTGTGAGAAGGCAGAAAATATGTCCTATGTGTTTACCTCTGCCCTTTCTCAGAACTCATACAACTATTATGTGATGGAAAGGAGGAAAAGTTACAATCTCAGAATCCTTTACTAAGATTTGGATGCAGACAGAGAAGGTCCAGGATAAAGGAGAGTAGAGACTGGAGAAGCTAGTAATATCCTTTGTAGAACATGCAAACTTGTTAATTTAAGAAAAGGAATAAAAGGATTGTGGGGTTTTTTTTCTTGTTTCCCTTTCCTATTAAAATATTATTATAAATTCATTTGAGTTTGTTTTTTTTCCTTAGCTTCATTTAAGATCTGATTCTGACATAAAAATAAAATGTTCTGTTCTTGTGCTAACCGTTTTTTGTTTGGTTTTCAGGTTCTGTTTGTCCCCAGACACTGGTGGCATTATGTGGAATCCATTGATCCTGTCACTGTCAGTATAAACTCATGGATTGAGCTGGTATTTATTTTTTTCTAACAAATGTAATCTCCCTGCTTTTAAGATATACAGTGCCTGTCTATAGAACTTGGTGATTAATTTTCACCAACTCCAGTGTTACTTTGTTTTGCTCTCCCGTAATTTATGTATTCTGCTCTCTGTTGATGGATAGTGAGGTTGGAAATAGGATTTTTGTGACACACCATTCTCTTTCTTTTAAGGGCACAAAATGGGCCCTGATGTTGGTGTGCCGGGTCTTCTCCCTTGACCGGTGTTGTTAGGAGAATCATGTTGGGCCTGGCTGGATCTGCCACGTGTGTCCCACGTTGCCAGTCACATCCCCCACCATCTGGGCTGGAAATACTTGCTTCTTGGTTCAGGGTCCTCATTAATAATTGCAGAATTCTCAGTCCTGACTTACACATTTTCTCAGAGCAGTCTTTCAGTGCTAGGTGTTATCATTTTATTTCTCCCAAAGGCTTTTCCCCTCCAATATGCTGTGCTTAATCCTGGTTGCCTGCTCTACTTGACAATTAGAATGGCTACTCTTATGGCTCAAGTCTGTCTCTTCCACCTGAGGTGTCATTTTATCTTTGTATGCTTTAACCAGAGGCTTTGACTGTGCCTGTGCCCTCGTTAACCTGAGGCCTTGAATGCATCTCTGCTCTCCTGTACCCAAAACCTTGATTGCATCTCTCTCCTCTCTTTGGCTGCCGCACCGTCCCCTCACTCAGACTATTCTTACCCTTAAATAATGGGAAGGGCTTTGGCACAGGGGGAGCATAAGGAATACTATAACAGCAAGCTCTATTGTGTGGCTTAGAAGAGTCGTAACCCTTGGGTGAGAAGTATAATGGGAGATCAATAGACTTATAGTTAGAAATTCTGCTTAACTGATTGCCTTGCTTGGTATCCCCCTTTCTGCTCCAGTGTTCAGAATGTCCCTCTGAAAAGAAGTTGGTCAATTATAGTACTTAAGTCATTTATTTTCTTTTACTCAGAGATCACATTTTTATGTTGCCTGTAGTCCAATGTCTGAAATCCTTTAATAATATGTATTTGTCTAGTTTTCCAGCTGTTTACAGTAGGAAAGTAATTAAGTTACTGTTACTCTATCGCAGCCAGATGTGGACATCTCAGTTGAATCATTTTTATGCCCATTATCTGAAATACGTTATTACTGTTTACATTTTTTTTAAGATAAGATTTCTTTGTCTCTAAGGGTAGTCAACATACTATTCTTTAGCGCATGGTCTTATACATATTAAATAAAAAATACTAGGTGCAGCGCAGGAGAGCCACTGCAGGCCAGCTTCTCCAACTCTGAAGGCACTCCAGGGATTGGAAACCATGAAATCCAAGCATCAAAGTGAATGGCTTAATTTGCTACACCTCAGATCATCTTCAAGTGTTAATTGAAATTATCCACAGAACACTGAATCAAAATTAAAGTTAAATACATATATAGAGAAGCAAGAAGAGCTACAATCCTGCAGCCTGTGGAATGAAAACCACATTCACAGAAAGACAATATGAAAAGGCAGAGGGCTGTGTACCAGATGAAGGAACAAGATAAAACCCCAGGAAAACAACTAAATGAAGTGGAGATAGGCAATCTTCCAGAAAAAGAATTCAGAATAATGATAGTGAACATGATCCAGTACCTTGGAAAAAGAATGGAGGCAAAGATTGAGATGATGCAAGAAATATTTAACAAAGACCTAGAAGAATTAAAGAACAAACAAACAGAGATGAAAAATACAATAACTGAAATGAAAAATACACTAGAAGGGATCAATAGCAGAATAACTGAGGCAGAAGAACAGATAAATGACCTGGAAGACAGAATGGTGGAATTCACAGCAGGGAACAGAATAAAGAAAAAAAGAATGAAAAGAAATGAAGACAGTCTAAGAGACCTCTGGGACAACATTAAACGCAACAACATTCGCATTATAGGGGTCCCAGAAGGCAAAGAGAGAGAGAAAGGACCCGAGAAAATATTTGAAGAGATGATAGTCAAAAACTTATCTAACATGGGAAAGGAAATAGCCACCCAAATCCAGGAAGTGCAGAGAGTCCCAGGCAGGATAAACCAAAGGAGAAACACACCAAGACACATAGTAATCAAATTGGCAAAAATTAAAGACAAAGAAAAATTACTGAAAGAAGCAAGGGAAAATTAACAACACATAAGGGAACTCCCATAAGGTTAACAGCTGATTTCCCAGCAGAAACTCTACAAGCCAGAAGGGGGTGGCACGATATATTTAAAGTGATGAAAGGAAAGGAGCTACAACCATATTGTAGATTATTCTACTCAGCAAGGATCTCATTCAGAGATCCTCGGAGAAAGCAAAAGCTTTGCAGACAAGCAAAAGCTAAGAGAATTCAGCACCACCAAACCAGCTCTCCAACAAATGCTAAAGGAACTTCTCTAAGTGGGAAACACAAGAGAAGAAAAGAACCTATAAAAACAAACCCAAAACAATTAAGAAAATGGTAATAGGAATATACATATTGATAATTACCTTAAATGTGAATGGATTAAATGCTCCAACCAAAAGACACAGGCTGGCTGAATGGATACAAAAGCAAGACCCGTGTATATGCTGTCTACAAGAGACCCACTTCGGATCTAGGGACACATACAGACTGAAAGTGAGGGGATGGAAAAAGATATTCCATTCAAATGGAAATCAAAACAAAGCTGGAGTAGTAATACTCATATCAGATAAAATAGACTTTAAAATAAAGAATGTTACAAGAGACAAGGAAGCACACTCCATAATGATCAAGGAGTCAGTCCAAGAAGAAGACATAACAATTATAAATATATATGCAGCCAACGTAGGAGCGCCTCAATACATAAGGCAAATGCTAGCAGCTATAAAAGAGGAAATCGACAGTAACACAATAATAGTGGAGGACTTTAACACCTCACTTACAGCGATGGACAGATCATCCAGACAGAAAATTAATAAGGAAACACAAGCTTTAAATGACACAATAGACCACATAGATTTAATTGATATTTATAGGACATTCCATCCAAAAACAGCAGATTACACTTTCTTCTCAAGTGTGCACGGAACATTCTCCAAGATAGATCACATCTTGGGTCACAAATCAAACCTCAGTAAATTTAAGAAAATTGAAATCGTATCAAGCATCTTTTCTGATCACAGCACTATGAGATTAGAAATAAATTACAGAGAAAAATATGTAAAAAACAGAAACACATGGAGGCTAAACAATACATTACTAAATAACCAAGAGATCACCGAAGAAATCAAAAAATACCTAGAGACAAATGACAATGAAAACATGACAATCCAAAACCTATGGGATGCAGCAAAAGCAGCTCTAAGAGGGAAGTTTATAGCAATACAATCCTACCTCAAGAAGCAAGAAAAATCTCAAACAATCTAACCTTACACCTTAAAGAACTAGAGAAAGAACTACAAACAAAACCCAAAGTTAGTACAAGGGAAGAAATCATAAAGATCAGAGCAGAAATAAATGAAATAGAAACAAAGAAAACAATAGCAAAGATCAATAAAACAAAAAGCTGGTTCTTTGAGAAGAAAAACAAAATTGACAGACCTTTAGCCAGACTCATCAAGAAAGAGGGAGAGGGCCTCCCTGGTGGCGCAAGTGGTTGAGAGTCCGCCTGCCGATGCAGGGGATACGGGTTCGTGCCCCGGTCTGGGAGGATCCCATATGCCGCGGAGCGGCTGGGCCCGTGAGCCATGGCCGCTGAGCCTGCGCGTCCGGAGCCTGCGCGTCCGGAGCCTGTGCTCCGCAACGGGGGAGGCCACAACAGTGAGAGGCCCGCATACCGAAAAAAAAAAAAAAAAAAAAAGAAAGAGGGAGAGGACTCAAATCAATAAAATTAGAAATGAGAAAGGGGAAGTTACAACAGACACTGCAGAAATACAGAGCATCCTAAGAGACTACTACAAGCAACTCTATGCCAATAATATGGACAACCTGGAAGAAACGGACAAATTCGTAGAAAGGTGTAACGTTCCAGGAGTGAACCAGGAAGAAATAGAAAGTATTAACATACCAATCACAAGTAATGCAATTGAAACTGTGATTAAAAATCTTCCAACAGGGCTTCCCTGGTGGCGCAGTGGTTGAGAGTCCGCCAGCCAATGCAGGGGACACAGGTTCGTGCCCCGGTCTGGGAAGATCCCACATACCACGGAGCAGCTAGGCCTGTGAGCCATGGTCGCGGAGCCTGTGCTCCACAACGGGAGAGGCCACAACAGTGAGAGGCCTGTGTACCACAAAAAAAAATTAATTAATTTTTAAAAATCATAAAAAAAAAACCTTCCAACAAACAAAAGTCCAGGACCAGACGGCTTCACAGGTGAATTATATCAAACATTTAGAGAAGAGCTAACACCCATCCTTCTCAAACTCTTCCAAAAAATTGCAGAGGAAGGAACTCTCCCAAACTCATTCTATGAGGCCACCATCACCCTGATACCAAAACCAGACAAAGATACTACAAAAAAAGAAAATTACAGACCAGTATCACTGATGAATATAGATGCAAAAATCCTCAACAAAATACTAGCAAACAGGGCTTCCCTGGTGGCGCAGTGGTTGAGAGTCTGCCTGCCAATGCAGGGGACACGGGTTCGTGCCCCGGTCCAGGAAGATCCCACATGCCATGGAGCGGTTAGGCCTGTGAGCCATGGCCGCTGAGCCTGCGTGTCCGGAGCCTGTGCTCTGCAACGGGAGAGGCCACAACACTGAGAGGCCCACATACCGCAAAAAAAAAAAAGAAAAAAGAAAAAAAAATACTAGCTAACAGAATCCAACAGCACATTAAAAGGATCATACACCATGATCAAGTGGGATTTATCCCAGGGATGCAAGGATTCTTCAATATACACAAATCAATCAATGTGATACACCATATTAACAGATTGAAGAATAAAAACCATATGATCATCTCAACAGATGCAAAGAAAGCTTTTGACAAAATTCAACACCCATTTATGATAAAAACTCTCCAGAAAGTGGGCATAGAGGGAACCTACCTCAACATAATAAAGGCCATATATGACAAACCTACAGCAAACATCATTTTCAATGGTGAAAAACTGAAAGCATTTCCTCTAAGATCAGGAACAAGACAAGGATGTCCACTCTCACCACTATTATTCAACATAGTTTTGGAAGTCCTAGCCACGGCAATCAGAGAAGAAAAAGAAATAAAAGGAATATAAATTGGAAAAGAAGAAGTCAAACTGTCACTGTTTGCAGATGACATTATACTATACATAGAGAATCCGAAAGATGCCACCAGGAAACTACTAGAGCTAATCAGTGAATTTGGTAAAGTTGCAGGATACAAAATTAATGCACAGAAATCTCTTGCATTCCTATACACTAACAGTGAAAGATCAGAAAGAGAAATTAAGGAAACAATCCCATTCACCATTGCAACAAAAAGAATAAAAATACCTAGGAATAAACCTACCTAAGGAGGTAAAAGACCTGTACTCAGAAAACTGTAAGACACTGATGAAAGAAATCAAAGATGACACAAACAGATGGAGAGATACACCATGTTCTTGGATTGGAAGAATCAATATTGTGAAAATGACTATACTACCCAAAGCAATCTACAGATTCAATGCAATTCCTATCAAATTACCACTGGCATTTTTTATAGAACTAGAACAATAAATCTTAAAATTTGTATGGAGACACAAAAGACCCCAAATAGCCAAAGCAGTCTTGAAGGAAAAAAGCGGAGCCAGAGGAATCAGACTCCCTGACTTCAGACTATACTACAAAGCTACAGTAATCAAGATAATATGGTACTGGCACAAAAACAGAAATATAGATCAATGGAACAAGATAGAAAGCCCAGAGATAAACCCACATATCTTTGGTCAACTAATCTATGACAAAGGAGGCAAGGATATACAATGGAGAAAAGACAGTCTCTTCAATAAGTAATACTGGGAAAACTGGACAGCTACATGTAAAAGAATGAAATTAGAATACTCCCTAACACCATACACAGAAATAAACTCCAAATGGATTAAAGACCTAATTTAAGACCAGACACTATAAAACTCTTAGAGGAGAACATAGGCAGAACACTCTTTGACATAAATCACAGCAAGATCTCTTTTGACCCACCTCCTAGAGTAATGGAAATAAAAACAAAAATAAACAAATGGGAACTAATGAAACTTAAAAGCTTTGCACAGCAAAGGAAACTATAAACCAGACAAAAAGACAACCCTCAGGATGGGAGAAAATATTTGCAAACAAATCAACAGACAAAGGATTAATCTCCAAAATATATAGCAGCTCATGCAGCTCAATAGTAAAAAAAGAAACAACCCAATCAAAAAATGGGCAGAAGACCTAAATAGACTTTTCTCCAAAGAAAACATACAGATGGCCAAGAGGCACATGGAAAGCTGCTCAACATCACTAATTATTAGAGAAATGCAAATCAAAACTACAGTGAGGTATCACCTCACACCAGTTAGAATGGGCATCATCAGAAAATCTACAAACAACAAATGCTGGAGAGGGTGTGGAGAAAAGCAAACCCTCTTGCACTGTTGGTGGGAATGTAAATTGATACAGCCACTATGGAGAACAGTGTGGAGGTTCCTTAAAAAACTAAAAATAGAACTACCATATGACCCAGCAATCCCACTACAGGGCATATACCCAGAGAAAAACATAATTCAAAAAGACACATGCATCCCAATGTTCATCGCAGCACTATTTACAATAGCCACATCATGGAAGCAACCTAAATGCCCATCAACTGACAAATGGATAAAGAAGATGTGGTACATATATACAATAGAATATTACTCAGCCATAAAACAGAATGAAATTGGGTCACTTGTAGAGACGTGGATGGACCTAGAGACTGTCATACAGAGTGAAGTAAGTCAGAAAGAGAAAAACAAATACTGTTTATTAATGCATATATTATGTGAAATCTAGAAACCTGGTACAGATGAACCGGTTTGCAAGGCAGAAATAGAGACACAGATATAGAGAACAAAAGTATGGACACCAAGGGGGGAAAGCAGGTGGGTGGAGAGTGGGGGAATGAATTGGGAGATTGGGATTGACATATATACACTAATATGTTTCAAATAGATAACTAATAAGAAACTGCTGTATAAAATAAACCTTTAAAAATACTATACATGAAAAAAAAAAGAAAGAAATTCTGCTTGCAGCATGCTGTATTGGAATCAGAGCAAATATGGTAGAGTGCATGGAGTTCACTTCCACCCCCAGGAGTTCACTTCCACTCCCAGTGCTAAAGTCTCGTCTACAATAGCCTTACAGATGCTTTGCCTCCCAAGATAGCTCATTCCATCGTGGAGATGTCATCTGCCTGCTTGTAACCATACCCATTACTTCTAAAACTATACAGATTTTTTTTTTTTCTGTTTTAACTATTTGAAGGGGGCACCTTTTATGGCTGGCATCTTTCATTCAGCATAATGTTTTCAAGAATCATCCATGTAGTAGCATGTATCAGTACTTCATTCCTTTTTTTTATGGCTAAAAAATTTTTTATTGTACAGATATACCACATTTTGTTTATCCACTAGTCAATTGATGGACTTTTGGGTTGTGTCTACTTTTGGTTATTATGAATAATGCTACTGTTAACATTCGTGTACAAGTTTTTGTGTGGATGTATGCTTTCATTTCTCTTGGTATGTACCTAGGAGTGGAGTTGCTGGGTCATATGGTACATCAGCCAAGGCAGGCCAACAGGCTGGTAATTCAGACAAGAGTTAAAGTTGCAGTCTGGAGTCCAAAATCTGTAGAACAGGCTGGCAGGCTGGAAACTCACTCAGGATTTCTGTTGCAATCTTGAGGCAGAATCTCTTCTCCAGAAAACCTTAAATTTTACTCCTATGGCCTTCAACTGATTGGATGAGGTCCACCCTCGTTATTGAGGATGATCTTTTACCTAAAGTCAGCTGATTATAAATGTTAATCACGTCTACGAAATATCTTCACAGCGACATCTAGACTAGTGTTTGACTAGACAGTTGGTCACCATAGCCTAGCCAAGTTGACTTATAAAATTAACCGTCTGGTAACTCTACATTTAACCTTTGGGGAATTGCCAGGCTGTTTTCCAAAGCAGCTGTACTATTTACATTCCCACCAGCAATTTGTGAAGATTCTGATTTCTCCATATCCTCACCAACACTTGTCGTTATCTGGCTTATTATAGTCTTCCTAGTGTGAAGTGGTATCTCATCCTGGGGATTTGCTTTTTTTTTTTAATTTAATATTATGTTTCTAAGATTCATCTGTGTTGTCACACATAGCTGGTCATTCATTTTCACCATGATATAATATCCTCTTGTGTTAATGTACTACAATTTGATTCATTTTTCTGTTGATGGATAATTGGGTTGTTTCCATTTGCTTTTATAAATAGAATATTCTTGTACACATGTGCAAGAGTTTCTCTAGAGAATATGTATATATGTCTATATCTAGGAGTGGAGTTGCTGGTCTATAGGGTACACAATACTCAAGTTTATAAAATAATGCCTACATGTTTTCCCACCATCAACAAGATTTCTGTCAAGCACATTTCTCCACCATTTGGAATTATCAGACCCTCTTTTGCCAGTTTCATGGGTTTCTTGATTTGCATTTCCCTGATTATGAATGAAGCTAAACCTATTTTCTTGTGTTTTTAAGCTTATAATTGTTCTTTTTTTGACATGTTTGTCTTCATGTCTTGCCCATTTAAAAAAAATTAGGTCATTTGTCTTATTGATGTGTGCAGATTCTTTATATATTCTGTTCATCTCCTATCACTTATATATGTTACAGACATCTGGCTTGTCTTTTCCTTTATGGTATCTTTTGATGAACAAAATTATTGATTTTAATGTAATTTATCACTAGAAATTCCCTAGCAGTCCAGTGGTTAGGACTCTTCGCTTTCATTGCCGAGGGCCTGGGTTCAGTCCCTGGTTGGGGAACTAATATCCCACAAGCCACACAGCGTGGCCAAGAAAAAAAAAAAGATTGCCAAAAAAAAGAAAATTTTACATATATATACACATATATATAATGTAATTTATCATTAATACCATAGTTTATAATTATTGTCTCTTTAAAAAGACGTATTTAGATATTTGGTCATCTCATTCTTGTGGCCAAGAATGTTTATTATAATTATTTCCCGTTCCTCAAGAAAATAGCTTATCAAAATGATCCTCTATAGCAGGGGTCCCCAACCCCCAGGCCGCAGACCGATACTGGTCCACGGCCTGTTAGGAACCGGGCCACACAGCAGAAGGTGAGCAGCGGGCAAGCGAGCAAAACTTCATCTGCTGCTCCCCATTGATCCCCATCGCTCGCATTACCGCCTGAACCATTGCTCATGTACTGCCTGAACCAATCCACCCCCCACATCCCATGGAAAAACTGTCTTCCATGAAACCGGTCCTTGTGCCAAAATGGTTGGGGACCACTGCTCTACAGGGATTATTCCTTTGTATGTAATACTCTGTTTTTTTAACTTTAAACATGTCAGAGAATGGAAAATATTGGGAAAAAAATCATAAGGTGGTTCATACTTAAGGTCTATGTTTTATAGACAGGATACACACTTAAATTTGGTTGGTAAAATATTCTAAAACTCTTCTAGATGGCAGAGGAGAGTGAATACATAAAAATTGTGGTCTGCCAACAACATATTCCTTCAGTAACAAATCTTATGTTAATGAGAGAACAGAACACACAATTAAGAGACTCTACTCTGTTTTAAGCAATGAGACACAGAGACAAGTGAAAAAATGTGTCTTTTTTTAACCTTGATTTAGGAAGAGGACCACCAAGCCCGGGTAGAAGAGGCAATCACCCGCATGCTTGTGTGTGCCCTGAAAACTGCAGAGAATCCACATGATACCAGAGCTTGGTTAAACCCAACTGAGGTAGGTCCCTTCTGGTTTTCATCATGGCAGTTAGTATCCTGTGATAAACCAATCCCGGCTGGAACATTTGTTTTCCAGTTTATATAAGTGCATATAACCATTTTAAAGAGTTTTTCTTTTTCCTTAGGTTGAGGAAACATCCCATGAAGTCAATTGTCGCTACTTAAATGGAGCCGTTTCTGCTTTTTTTGATCATTATGGAACATCTAAGGTAGTAGAAACCCAAGCGCAGAGCACAAACGGAGAGTACGTGATAAAGGAAGAATTAAATATGCACAACCACGTGGAGGTAGAGCAAACTAGTAACCACAACTTAACCTTGGGAACAGTAAAACAGGAGGCAGCAAGTCCCTTTGGTCCTGATCTGGTTCCTGTGATACCATGTTCCCAAGAACCACCCTCAGAAACAGGAGGCATGTTTGAAAGTGATGGTGAAGACTTTGTTGGCAAAAATGGAAAACGCTTTGGAAAATTGCATTATACCAAGAGACAACGAATGATGAGTGAAAGTGAGAATGCAGTTGTGGAACAAATTGCTTCAAATAGTACTGTGGCCCCTTCCCAAACATTCATTTCTACAGATGACTTGCTGGACTGCTTGGTGAATCCACAGGTAACCAAGATAGTGGCACAACTTTTGATTCAAGGAAGAAGTTTGCGACTCTAATAGAAAATGACTTTTTCAATAATATTTTAAGAATATTTTTAAAATAAAAGATGAAATGGCAAAAGGTCAATTTGCATATGCTTATAAATGTCCTGTTCTCACCTAATTAACATTTTAGTCTCTTGCCACCTTCTTGCATACACGTTGCTCTTTAGACAACTTGGCTCTTTGTTATTGGTAGGCCTCTTTCTTCAGTGCCTTTGCCTTTCCTTTCCTATCTCATCAGCTTATCTCAAATGTAAGCCCCTAGTGTTCTCACCAAGAAATAGTCTCTCCATCAGCAGGGGTCACCTGCTGCTTGTTTTTGTAAATAAGGTTGTATTGGAACACAGCCAAGCCATTCATTTACATATTGTCTGTGGTGGCTTTAGGGTTACGATGGCAGAGTTGAGTAGTGACAGAGGCAGTATGGCTCGAAAAGCTGAAAATATTTTAAAAGTTTGCTAACTCCTGGGCCTCCCTGGTGGCGCAAGTGGTTGAGAGTCCGCCTGCCGATGCAGGGGATACGGGTTCGTGCCCCGGTCTGGGAGGATCCCATATGCCGCGGAGCAGCTGGGCCCGTGAGCCATGGCCGCTGAGCCTGCGCGTCCGGAGCCTGCACGTCCGGAGCCTGTGCTCCGCAACGGGGGAGGCCACAACAGTGAGAGGCCCGCATACCGCAAAAAAAAAAAAAAAAAAAAAAAGTTTGCTAACTCCTGATCTAATGCATCCATTGGGTGAATTCTAGCTTTTTGGGGGGTAGGGGTGTGGTTGTTAATTTCAGTAGATATCGTGGACTCTTTGTCATAAGATGGTGTGGGAAGATTTATGATTGTTTTAAGTTCTTGATCTCTTAATTCAAATGCAGGTTGAAGTCTAGCCTTGATGCGAAGTGATCACATTTCTCACATCTGTAGAATTCTCACTGGTTAACCCCTGTAATCCAGAGCAGAATACCAATCAGGAGAAAAGTAGGTTGGGGCCCAATAAGAGGCCTCCTTGTGTAAGGAACTGGGACATCCAGGAACACCAGCCCTGGAATAAAAAGGACCAAATGCTACTAACTCTTGAAACTAACTAAAAGCTTGGCTTAGTGAACTTGATCCCACTCTCATTACATTTGCAATATGTGGGGTAATTATTATCATTACCGTCCAAGTAAGAATTTAAAAATTACAAAAACATTGAACTCAGTAACCATTCAAAACAGAAAAGATACACAAAGTCACCTTTTAAGAAGAATTGACTACTGGCCCCATCCTTCTCAGGTCAAACTGACGGTATCAGTAAATCCCAAGAGAGTACATACTTTCTGGGAGAAAGGAGGAAGGGAGGTGAACATGCCCAGGAAAAGAAGGGTCTGAAAAAGGACCCTTCTGTAGCACTTACCACCATCTGACCACTATATATTTGCCTATTTATTTGATTACTATCTCCCCCAACGAGAATGTCACTGCATGAAGGTTTGGACTTTGATTATTGTATATTTGCAGAGTCTTGATCAGTGCCCAGCACACGGTAGGTGCTCCTTAAATATTTGAGAGGATTTTTTAAAAAGGAGACCTTGTTGGCCGATACTCCTTCAGAAACACTGGGGCAGAGGATGTTGTGGCTAAGGGTGAGATGTCTGTTACCTGTAGTAGGTATATCCCTATCGCAGAAATAGACATTTGTCTTCAGCTATATATATTTTTTTACACCTGCCCTCACTGAGAGCTCCCCCATACCCTCCTTCACACAAAATTCCCTCCCCCCTCCCTCCCCCAGGGTTCCCTCCCCCCCTCCCTCCCAGATATTTTATTATATTTGCTACTACTTGGACCAGTGTTTTTCAAGTTGTAGATTGTGACCCATTAACAAGTCATAAAATCAATTTAGTGGGCGAGACCAGCATTTTTTTTAATGGAGCAGAATATGTAATTTCAGTGAATTCAATAGTAAATATAAGTATTATTTTGTGAAACTGTCCAAGAAAAATTTTTTTCAGGGTAAATATACTTCATAAATCTTTTCAGTTATATCCGTGTGTGTACTGGGCCTGATATAAAATGTATTTCTTAGTGTATGTTGGGGTCAGAAAGGTTTGAAAGCTGTTCTGAGGGCAAAGTATTGATTTCAGTTAGAGGTAATAGTTTCTGGCATGCAGAGACCTGGGTAGAGAGTTAAGACATTGATATGAATGCATTCGAAATGTAAATGGGTGTTGGGAGAGAATTTCCTAATTTTATAGAGAGATTATGACACGGCAAGAGATCCTGGCTATCTGCAACTGGGGAGTGTGGGAAGGAGAAGACAGTCAAAGGGGGAGATGGTCAGCCACCAAGTAGGGTCCCATTTCATCCTGCATTTCTCAGAAGAGCATGCCCGAATGAGTGAACTCAATTATTAACTAAATATTAATACTTTGACCCTCCAGAGGTTAGAGGGATTGAAGTGTTACATCTAAAGTTACAGTATCGGGCTTCCCGGGTGGCGCAGTGGTTGAGAGTCCGCCTGCCGATGCAGAGGACACAGGTTCGTGCCCCGGTCCGGGAAGATCCCACATGCCGCGGAGCGGCTGGGCCCGTGAGCCATGGCCGCTGAGCCTGCGCGTTCGGAGCCTGTGCTCTGCAACGGGAGAGGCCACAGCAGTGAGAGGCCTGCGTACCGCAAAAAAAAAATAAAAAAATAAAAAAAAATAAATAAAGTTACAGTATCCATGTATAAGCAGGATGATCTATCCGGTAGGCTAAGTAGCTAGGGCCCCTGAGCTTTTAGGGTCTACAGAAGTGTTTTAGTTTCTTTAAAAATAAAAAAAAAAGAATATAATCTAGTTTCGATTACATTCATGTTTATACCAATGCAGTAGCGAAGTATCATGTTTAATACTTTTCATGGAGTAAGGGGCCTACAAAGGCAAAATTGCCTGGGGCCCATGAAAGTCCTAAGCAGCTCTGGGTATCAGGGATATCAGCATCATTTGAGGGGCTTGCTGAAGATGCAGGTGTCTGGGCACCACTCTAGAGCTATAGAATTTGCCTCCTTTGGGATGGGCCAGATTTTGCAGTCTCAGCAAGCACCTGAGGTGCTTCACATAGCAAAAAAGTTTAAGAATCTCTGGCCCTGGAGTAGACCACCAAGACCTAACACAGGTTCAAAGTGGGCTTGTTTTAGCAGGGGCTGCTTGTTGGGGTCAATCCGCCCTTCAGATTTACTGAACTAAAGCTGTACTGTGCCCTTCTGTAATTTTCAGCTGAATGCTCTTGATACTGTGAGGATCCCTTGATGCTGTCATGTTTAGTTGTGGTCTTTTATCAGCAGTGGCCTGTGTTTATCATCAAGCTCTCCTGTATTTGCCCTAAAGGATAAAGATGTTTAACCACCAAATAACATTTTCCAAGCATTTTATTCAAAAAGGAGGAAATATTTTAAAAAATTTTTATTGAAGTATAGTTGATGTACAATATTATGTGTTGCATGTGTACAATACAGTGATTCATAATTTTTAAAGGTTATACTCCATTTATAGTTATTATAAAATATTGGCCATGTTCCCTGTGTTGTATGACATATTTCTTTAGATTGAGGGTAACTATAACATTTACAGACTGAATCATCATAACTTGGTGCAATACACCCTGATATTCAGCCTTGCCTAAGTTAACCAAACCACTGGAGAACAAGAACAAATTAGAGAGCAGGTCTCTCCTTTTTTATTTCGTACATTCATTGTCAAGCCCAAGTTCAGATGCCAGTGGCTGGGAAGCTACTCCTAAGCAATAAGAAGTCTTTGCCAATCCACTTAAAAAACAGCAACAGCAAGAAAAATTTCAAGACGTCTGTGTTTAATGAAGCAGCAACTATGGCCCCCTCAACCTCCTTTACTTGAAGTGCAGGCATTGTTCCCTGGGGCCAAGAAAGAGTGCCTTTATCCTCCTGGTGACCCCTAGCATCAAGTTCATCATCTGTCCTGGCTCCCCATGGGCATAGCTCTGGCCTCTTGGCCTACAGAGCTTCAGATGAAGAGAATCTACAATGAAAACCAAAGCCAGAAGGGACAAGGCCAAGGAAATATGAGGATAGTTCACAGATTGTCTGAGATATTTCTGAATCAGTAACATTAATCTAGAAGCCATGTTCTGTAGTGGGAAGAGCAAGGGGCTTGATGACACAGAGACCCAGATTCAGTTGCTGGCTCTGAGGCCTGTTACCCAGGTGACTTAAGGCAAGGAAGCTTCTGGTGTTCTGAGCATCAGTTTCCTCAGCTTTGAAAAGGGGGTATAATTCTTACCTCACAAGAGTGTTTGGGGGAAGAAAATAAATACTGTTATGTGAAAGCACCTATTATAGTACCTGGTTAATGTAGGCACTCAATAAACAGTGTTAGAATCTGAAATTTACCTGAGGAAGTTAAAAAAGAAACTTTCCATTACTATCCTGTAGCTACTGAGTTAGCAAATTAGTAATATGACTGCTTAATTCCTTTGGTTTATTTATGCATATGGCTTTAAAATCATCAAAAGGTAGGCTGCCAAGGAAAATGTGCTATTTAATACCCTTAGATTCATTTAATCTTAACATAGTAGAAGGGGTTCATACTGAAAATATAGCAGGCATTATCCTTTTTTCCACTGGGCGGAACTAAGACCATGAATAAAAGTTATAAAAAGGCAGATTTGGGTTCAACTTTAGAAAGGACCAATTGGAAACAGGGCTGCTGCACTACACAACTCCATGGGATACAGCTCACCTAGTCCTCAAGCTAGACCACAGCCCCCTGGACTGTGCAGGACATAGCTGCACTGCAGTCCCAGAGCCCTGACCGGAGTTGTCCCACATGTCCATAGGCTGCTTTGTGAAAAAGCTCCCTGCCATGGAATCTCATCGATTTGAGGCAAAGTGACAATAGGTCAAGGGTGTTGAGGAGATGGTTCCCACTTTGGTTACGAGTCTGACAGGGCTTCTTCATTCTTAAGTGGTTTATGAAACATTTATGGAGCATCTGTTGTACATCAGGCACAGACCTCAGCCCAGAGATAAAGAAAATTAGACACCATCCCTGCACCCAGGGAAGACAGCAGCCCCACCCACTTAGTAATACTGTGCTCCCCACAGCAGTATGGAGTCCTGACATGATACCAGCTGTCTCTCAGTGGCAGCTGAAGTTATATCACTGTGTCCTCTGCCTTTAAGATTAATGTTATTCTTATATGTGGAATCTAGAAAAATGGTACAGATGAACCTACTTGCAGGGCAAGAATAGAGATGAAGATGTAAAGAACGGACGTGTGGACGTGGAGGGGGATGAACTGGAAGACTGAGATTGACATGTATACATTACCAGTGTAAAAGAGATGGCTAGTGGGAACCTGCTGTGTAGCACAGGGAGCTCAGCTCAGCGCTCTGTGGTGACCTAGATGGGTGGGATGGCGGCGGGGGGGGCGGGGGGAGATCCAAGAGGGAGGGGATATATGTATACACATAGCTGATTCACTTGGTTGTACAGCAGAAATGAACACAACATTGTAAAGCAACTATACCCCAATTTTTAAAAAAAAGACAGATTAATGTTATACTCTCCTTCCTGGAAATAAACACATGTACGTCTACAGATTTGATATACATGGTTGAGGACACACAGTTGTAACTCCAATTAAATTCTCGGATTTACTGCTCTCAAGATAGGTTCATTCCAGTTTTGAAAGAGAGGCTGGATTTCAGTGACAAGGGTCCTCTGATCTTAGAAAAAGCTGTTAAGAGAAAAAAAAACTACAGCTTGCTTTACAGTTAGCTATGTATAGATGAATAATATCTTCTGCAAAGGATACCAGAATGTTAACGTCTAAAAGTAATGAGGTACTCTGGGTAAGCCTGGTAGTCATAAAATACCACAAATAAATTTGGATTTTGCACACAATCTGTGACAGTGTCATACGAGTCAGTAGGATTTTGGGGGTCCTTTAGAGGAGGCACAATTAATGTACTGTTTCCAGCTGTGTAGGATCCAGTGAGTACTCGCACATAATACATATGCTTCTTCCCATTTACGTCCGGTCTGGAGTATACATCACTGGCAGAATAAAGGGCACTGACAGCAAAATAGGTTCCCTTTCCATATGCCGTAGCTGTGAAGAGAAAAACAAAACATCTTTAAGGATTTCAGTTTAGTCTATAATTTGACAATGTTGACCCAATATGTCAAATAATGTTAAAATAATGTTCAGTTCTCTCTAAAGCTTCTTTTAAATATTTTTGTGCGTTTTTTATTCTTTTTTTCTTTTGGTTACGTTGGGTCTTCGTTGCTGCGTGCGGGCTTTCTCTAGTTGAGGCGAGCGGGGGCTACTCTTCGTTGTGGTGTGTGGGCTTCTCATTGCAGTGGCTTCTCTTGTTGCGGAGCATGGGCTCTAAGCACACAGGCTTCAGTAGTTGTGGCACGTGGGCTCTAGAGCGCAGGCTCAGTAGTTGTGGCACACGGGCTTAGTTGCTCTGCGGCATGTGGGATCTTCCTGGACCAGGGCTTGAACCCGTGTCCCCTGCATTGGCAGGCGGATTCTTAACCACTGTGCCACCAGGGAAGTCCCTGGTTTTTTATTCTTAAAAATCATTCCCCCACCCTGGAGGGCCAGTCAGTCCCTTCGGGATGAAATATAGTGAGTCTAACCTAAAACTTTGGCTGTAACATGGCCCCCAACAATGAGAGAACACAGCACCATCCATACTGTCCCCAGCCAGCTTGGGTTCTCATGGCTGACATCCCATTTGAAGCAGCCAGATTACTTGCGTCCTTACCATTCTTTCCAGCATAACTGCGGTTAAAGCCTTTTCCGTTGACAAGTGTCACTGAGTTGGCATCTGTCCCATGGAAGAGCAGCTTCTCATTTATTAATTGGCCATTTTTGGTGTCCATGTTGTTTTTCTTTGTCTGGTAGTGTTTCCAGAGCTCTGGATTCTGGATCCTCTCAATCTGCAAATCAATAAGGAAAAATTTGCTGTCAGTGCCAAGAGCCCTTGGCAAGATACAACAGATGAAACACGACCATTTTTCAGTTTGGGGTTTCCCGTTTTTAATTAAGATACAGTTGGCGGGCTTCTCTGGTGGCACAGTGGTCAAGAATCCACCTGCCAATTCAGGGGATGTGGGTTCGAGCCCTGGTCGGGGAAGATCCCACATGCCGCATGCACCACAACTACTGAGCCTGCGCTCTAGAGCCCGTGAGCCACAACTACTGAGCCCTTGTGCCACAACTACTGAAGCCCAGGCACCTAGAGCCCATGCTCCGCAACAGGAGAAGCCACCACAATGAGAAGCCCATGCTCCGCAACAAAGAGTAGCCCCCGCTTGCCACAACTAGAGAAAGCCCACGTGCAGCAATGAAGACCCAATGCAGCCAAAAATAAAAAATAAAATTAATTAATTAATTTAAAAAAGATACAGTTTGCCGTCTAGTTCCAGGTCTCAGCATTATCATGTATTTTGTTGATCCAATTTATAATCTTAAATTTTATTTTTCCTTTTACCTACAACTAAGTTTCTGATCTTCAAACTACTTCCAATTTATTTCTGTTTACTAAATCTTATTTATTTTACTCATTTTTAAAAGCCTTAAAATTTTATTCACACCAAGTTTTGAAACCATTCTTAATTTCTTAGTCCTTTTATTCTTGTTTCTCACCCTTTTTTAGTATATATGCTGCAGAAGTGAGCACAAATCCTTTTAAAATTTAATAACCACACAAAGAAAATTATTTCAAGTAATTTTGAACACAGTAATCTGAGTCTGTATTCCTAGTAGGATAAATTCTAAGCTTTACTTAGTAGGCTTATTTTAGCAGCAGACTTCTGGCTATGATAGACTACTTGTATCAGACCAAACTTCTTGCCAACAACTACTAGAAGAGCTAGTGGGAAAAAAAAGTCTGTTTGAAGGCAACAAGGATCTGAGCCAAGTTCCTGGAGAGAAGGGAAGTGCAGAGTGAAAGTCAGAAGATAACAGAATAACTTCTTCAAAGTGCTTAAAGAAAATAACTACCAATTCAGAATTTTGTATCCAGCAAAAATATCCTTCAAAGAATGAGGGTGAAATGAATTTTCAGAGAAACAGAGAATTCATCACTACCAGACCTGCACTAGAAGAAATACTAAAGCCAGAGGAAAGTGACCCCAGATGAGGCACAGAAATACAAGAAGGACTGAAAAGCAGTGGGATGAAAGGGTAAATATGTATATAAATTTATATACATATTATATATATATACACACACACATCTGAGTCACTCTGCTGTATACCAGAAACTAACACAGTATTGTAAATCAACAATAGTTCAATAAAAGTAAATAAATAAATAGAAGCTTCTTTGATGCCTCACCTACAAAATATATTCTTGCAAAAAATACTCATCTGAATTTACCCAAGCCTTTCAACCTAACTCCAAGTTTACCACAAATAAAGCGGATAGAGGAATAAATTAAATGACACCATGGGCAATCAGACAAATCTAGAATCTATAAGAAAGCTGCTTGGATTCTTAAAAAATCTAGGTGAGAGAGAGCCAGAATGTGGAACATTCTACAACACCACTAGCTTAAACTCTTCTAAAATTTCAATATCATGAAAAATAATGTTTAAAAATGCAGGAGTACTGTTCTATATCAGAAGAGATGAAGGAGGCACAATGACAAAATGCAATGTGTGAGTCCAGATTGGGGGCAGGGATTTCGAGGAAGTTAGAAGAAAGCTGTTTTGAGCAACAGGGGTGATTTGAATATTGACCATCTATTGGATATTATTATAAGGGATAATGATATTTGTGTTATTTAAGAGAATGTTTTTATTCTTAGGATACATATGCTATAATATTTAGGAGTATCATGATATCTGCAACTTTCAATTGTTTCAGGAAAAACAGAGAGAGTGAAGGAAAAAAAGCAAATGTTACAAAATTGTTGAATCTAGGTGGAAGTTCATGTGTGTTAAAAAACCTTAGTCACAAGACATGACAGTCATGGAGGATGACAGACCACCCATTTTTCATGTTAGCGCTTTTGCACTACTAGACTCCTCCACAGAGGGGCCTTAGAGAATATCTTCTAGCTCTGCTTTTACTGGCGTCATAGACTGGGATTTCACATAAGATTGAAAAAAGGGTTCCACTACAAAAGGGTAGTGAAGTCATTTCTCTGGTGAAGGTCTGCCAACACATGGTAAAACTCCAAGGCCCAGTGCAGACATTTCTGGTCAACTGGGTGGTCCTGCTCAATTTGGACTTGGCATCTCATCACAATGTGCCAGTCAGCCACTCCCAGAGGACTGTAATTGGTATCTTTAATGAAACTTATTGTCTCAGAAGCAGACCGTGAAAGAGCTGCATACTTGAATTACATTTTCTTGGTACCACATATAATTGTTCTGCTCAACATACAGGGATCTGTCTATTTGGCAAGGTTATTTATTCTTCCAGTTTTATTAAGATATAGTTTACATTCATATAGCACTGTATAAGTTTAAGATGTACAGCATAGTGGTTTGACTTACATATATTATGAAAAGATCATCATAAGTCCAGTGAACATCCATCATCTCATATAGATACAAAATGAATGAAATAGAAAAAAATTTTTTTCCTTGTGATAACTCCCAGGATCCACTCTCCCAACAACTTTCACACATAATATAGTGTATGAAAGCACTGTTGATTATATTTATCATGTTGTACATTACATCCCCAGTACTCATTTATCTTATAACTGCAAGTTTGTACCTTTTGCCTATCTTTCATCCAGTTCCCTCTCCCTATACCCCCTGTCTCTGGTAACCACAAATCTGATCTCTTTTTCTATGAGTTTGTTTATTTTTGAAGGATAACTGACCTACAACACTGCTAGTTCCTGTTACACAGAATAGCGATTCGATACTTCCATATATTTCAAAATGATCACCAAGATAAGTCCAGCCATGATCAGTCACCATACAAATGATATAATTATTGACTGTATTACCCACACTGCACATTTCATACCTGTGACTCAGCTACTGTGCAACTGTAAGTTTGTACCTCTTAATCTCTCTAACCTATTCCTCTCCTTCCTACATTGAGGGATTTTAAAAAATGGTATAAAATTTGATATTGAATTTACTGTGAGGATGATTTTGAAGATATTCTCTAGTACTTATTCACAGGAGAACTCTTTCAGGAGTCAGTCTCAGTACTGTGAAAAACTGTTGAGTCTCCTGATCAAATGCTTTGCTCTTTGATTTATGGACATTATGAATCTTATAGCTGAGTGTTTACTTCTTTACTTTGTCTACTAGGAAGATCAAGGACAAAATTGAGGGCCTCCTCTAGTAACTATCTAGGACCTCATGTTATGTATTTTTGTGAACTAACAATACCTCTGTAATTATCTTAATTTCCCTGCCCTACTTTTCTTTTTGTCCATATTTATGCTATCTGAAGGTATATCTTTGTAGGACACTTCAAATCTTTTTTGAATTATTATGTAATAATAATATGTATTATTAAGTACATGAATAAACAGTGTGGTGGCAGTGCAAATAGAGAATAAGAGAAAATTTGCAAAGAAAGACAATGCAGGCCTTACTGGCAGACTTGTTATTACAGATGAAGGGAAGGTACTCAAAGATCTCCAGCTTTACTCAGAAAGTGGTGGAACCAAGGACAGAAAGCAGGAAGAAGGGGAAATGATGAGATGAGTTAGATTTTAGGGAAATTGATTTAGCAGACAGATTTTCAAGTGGAGACTTTTTTAGGCCACTTGGGAACTCAAGTTCTAGAGCTTGAGTTAAAGATCCAGGTCGGTGATGTTGATTTGAGAGCTATCAACACTGAAATAATAGCTGCAGCCAAGAAGAGTAAAAACATTCCCTGGTGAACTGCAGAGACAGAATACCAAACTATAAATCCTGTGGGTTACCTAGGATTAGGGGTTTAGAGGAAGAAAAGATGCCAGTGAAAATGAAAGGAACATTAGTTAAAGAAGCATCAAAATAATACTGTCCTAGAAGTCAAGGGAGAAAAATAATTTCAAAAAGGAAACTTTCTAAACTAATGTTTAAAAGCAGAAGATGCCAAAATAAGGGAAATGAACAGGGAAAGGACTGCTGGATTATCAAGGAAGCAAGGACTGTTGATCTGTGAATAGTGGGGCAGAAGCACATAATCCTGATCTGATTTGCTAGTTATCGACTCCAACTTTGGAGCCATATCTAGGAGTTATTATTAGCTTGCTTCACAAAGTAAATATATATCTTTATTATTCTAATATATTACAATCTAATATATTGTAATAACTGACACAAGAATTTCAATGTCTCAGAAATCATAGTGACATGAGTAGAATCTAGAATTTAAAACCTAATTGCCTTAAAATATTCTAATTCTGGGTAAAAAATGTGATAGGAAGTGAATGAAAATGTATTTATCCAGGACAATGATACCTCTATTAACACCGTGTAGAAACTCCATGTCAGCGGAAGGCTTACCTTCTCTATGATGAAGTTTGCACAGGTCTCATTAAACTTGCTTGCCACAGTTTTGTATTCTGAATCATCAGGCTGTAGCTCAACCACACAGACTTTCTGCTGCTTCATATCACTCCAGTATAAGGGGATCTCAACTGCAAAGTAGACATTTGAAAACTCCCTCGCACCTAGAAAGGCTCATCCGCATTGTCCACATTCCTGGTATGCTTTGAAAAACTGAGTATCATTTGTGCTCTTGTTTTACAATCTCCCAAATCAAGGTGTTCAAGAAGCCCCTTATATTTCTAGAAGAATGTTTTCAAAATGTGGACCACAGGTAACCCGCCACAGAACCAACTATAACGCCCGCTTTAAAAAAACCTCACAGATCTACCGAATCAAAATCTCTACGGGTGGAACCTGGGTACCTGCATCTTAACTAGTTTGATCATGCTCAGATTTGAGAACTGTTGGTGTAGTGTAACTCAGCTGCATATTCTGTTCAGTCTCTAATTTGTCATAATTTAATAAGTTTACATATAATATCAATGATTTCCCTACAATGTTTTCAATAAATAGTCATTAACGTTTTGCTTACAAATGCATGGCTTTTTGCCAGAACTCACCACAACCACCAGGCCCTCCACATCTATTCTTTCATTATTCTTCACAGCATCCTTAAGAGTTGGGTGGGTGGGAGGTTTTGCTACATGGCAGGTTGTGGTGGCAGCTGTCTCCCCGTCTGCTAAACAGAATACTGTATTTGACTTGTCATTTCCCCAGGGTTGCTCAGAGTCTGAGGAATTCGTTCACATTGATCTCTCAATGTACTGAAAGCCAATTCAGTAGTTTGCAGTGGGGGATTTATGTGGTTCAAAGGCAGGAATAGCTGACAACACAAGACAAGCATTCCCTTCTCAGGAATCTTGAAGACTGCCTCCTGATGTGTGTGTCCAAGAATCTTATCCTCAGGGCAGAGGAGCTAGTGAACTTCTGGGAGAAGATCCTTCAGGCTCCCCATCCACTCTGGGTCATCAGTCACAGACACAGAGTGCCCACTCTCTGACTAGGCTGTCTTCAGTCTTTTGTTCTAGAAAGCCTTGGGCTACTTACAGCCCATGGCTTTCCCTTTCCTGACAGAAGCAACCATTACCTCCCCAGCCAAACTGGCTCCGGGAAGCTTGTAAACTGTAGAGATGAGAACAAATGCAATATTTGACTATTGTTACCATTAAGATAATAATGATCAGCTGTTGGGTGCACCTGTACTGTATTTTCATGGCCGAAGTGTAAGCTCCTTCAGCTGAGACCAAGTTTTCTATTTTCTTCCATAAGGGTACTTGGATTTTATCTACTTGAACAACATTTTGATGTACGTACAACACACATCACAGGCATAAAGTAATGGACAACAAGCATGATAGTTTGATTCACCTTCATATTTTGTATGGCGCCAAACAGGTAAACTCTTTCCCTTTGCATCTGTAGCAGTGTATGTTTCCAAGTCCACTGTGTAGCTCTGATGATTAATTTTAACATCAATTGTCTTTCTCTTTTGTTTCTTTGCATCCTCCAGTTGCATATTGGTAATTTTGTCAAAACTATGAAACTTGTTATCGTCCTTATATTGCCATTCCACAAAATCACTGGTACGATCTGCCAGGAATTCCTGTTCTTTGGACAATCTAACTCTCTTGATCATGTCCTCAATTGCATTTCTAACCTGTATCACATCTTTGGTAATTCCAGAAACCTCAATCAAAGGTTTTTCACGGTCCAAGGAAATGGAAATATTTAACTTCTTCTGAAGCTCATTCAATTCCTGATATTCCTTTACATCAAAGTTTTTGATACATTCATCTTCACTGGTGTAGGGACACTGTTCCTTTTGAATGAGATCCTGTATCCAGAAGAGGACGTTTTCTACACTTCTTACATTTTCACCACACACCTGAAAAATTGCTGATTCTGTTTTCTTTTCTAAAACCAAAGGAGTCTGTTTTGGGGGAGATTTACTTGAGAAGCCTAAGAATGCTAAAAAAGAAAAGAAAGGAAGATCAGCTCTTTCTTTCTTCTTCCTTCCTCCCTCCTTCTTCCCTCCCTCCCTCCTTCCTCTCTTCCTCTCTCTCTCTCTTTGTCACCATGCTGTACATTACAACCCTAGGACTTGTTTATCTTATAACTGGATGCTTTTACCCTTTTGACCAACTTCACGCATTTCACCCAACCCCCACCCGCCTTGTACCCACCGGCAATCACCAATCCGTCCTCTGTATAAGTGCTATTATACAGTATTTGTCTTTCTCTGTCTTATTTCATTGAGCATAATGCCCTCAAGGTCCACACATGTTCTTGCACATGCATGTAGCAGGATTTCCTTCTTTTTTATGCCTGAGTAATATTCCATATACACCACATCTTCTTTATAATTCATCTTTCAATGTTTCCATGTTGTGGCTATTGAAAATAATGCTGCAGTGAACGTGGATTCCAGAGAGTCATTTCATTTCCTTCAGATAAATACCCAGAAGTGGAATTTCTGGATTCTATGGTAGTTCTATTTCTAGACTTTTGAGGAACCTCCATGCTGTTTTCCACAGTAGCTGCACCAGTTTACATTCCCACCAACAGTGCATGAGGGTTCCCTTTTCTCTACATCCTCACCAACACTTGTTATTTCTTTTTTTTTTTAATCATTTATTTTCCCCTATTTTTTCTTCTAGGAGTTTTATGGTCAGGTCTTAACATTTCAGTCTTTAATACTTTTTTTTTTTTTTTTTTGCTGTGACACGTGGCATGTGGGATTTTAGTTCCCTAACCAGGTATCAAACCCATGCCCCCTGCAGTGGAAGCATGGAGTCTTAACCACTGGACCACCAGGGAAGTCCCTGTCTTTTTTTTTTTTTTTTAATATTTTATTTATTTGTTTGTTTGTTTGTTTATTTATTTATTTATTTATTTATTTGCTGGGTCTTAGTTGCAGCAGGCAGGCTCCTTAATTGCAGCTCACCTGCTCCTTAGTTGTGGCAAAGTGAGCTCTTAGTTGCGGCACACATGTGGGATCTAGTTCCCTGACCAGGGATCGAACCTGGGCCCCCTGCATTGGGAGCACGAAGTCTTAACCACTGTGCCACCAGGGAAGTCCCTCACTTGTCTTTTTTTTTTTTTTTTTTTTTTTTTTTTGCGGTATGCGGGCCTCTCACTGTTGTGGCCTCCCCCGTTGCGGAGCACAGGCTCCGGACGCGCAGGCTCCGGACGCGCAGGCTCAGCGGCCATGGCTCACGGGCCCAGCCGCTCCGCGGCATATGGGATCCTCCCAGACCGGGGCACGAACCCGTATCCCCTGCATCGGCAGGCAGACTCTCAACCACTTGCGCCACCAGGGAGGCCCCCTCACTTGTCTTTTTGATAATAGCTGTTCTATCATGTGAGGTGATCACTCATTATGATTTTGATTTCCATTTCCCTGATGATTAATGATGTTGAGCACCTTTTCATGTACCTATTGGCCAGTTGTATGTCTTTTTTTGGAAAAATGTCTATTCAGATACTCTATTTTAAAATCAAATTGTTTGGGGTTTTTTCTATTGTTGTATGAGTTCTTTATATATTTTGGATTTAACCCCTTATCAGATATACGATTTACAAATATTTTCTCCCATTCAGTGGGTTCCCTTTTCATTTTGTTTATGATTTCCTTTGCTGTGCAGAAGCTTTTCAGTTTGATGTAGTCCCACTTATTCATTTTGCTTTTGTAATTTTAGTGTCAAATCTAAAAAATCATTGCTAAGACCAGTGCTGAGGAGTTTACCCATATGTTTTCTTATAGGAGTTTTATGGTTTCAAGTCTGTTCTACTTCAGTGAGAAGTGCCACTGGAATTTTGATAGGGATCGCATTGAATCTGTAGATTGCTTTAAGTAGTATGGATATTTTAACAATATTAATCCTTCCAATCCATGAGCATGAACTGTATTTCCATTTATTTGTATCTTCTTCAGTTTCTTTCATCAATGTTGTGTATTTTCATGATACAGGTCTTTCACCTCCTTGGTTAAATTTATTCCTGGGTATTTTATTCTTTTTGATGCAATTATAAATGGGATTGTTTTCTTAATTTCTCTGTGATAGTTCATTAAAGATTAGCTATTTCAAGTCAGACAAAGACAAATACTGTATGACCTCACTGATATGCAGAATCTGAAAAAAAAACTCATAGAAAAAGAGATCAGATTTATGGTTACTAGGAGGTCGCAGGGTGAGGGTGGGAGGAGATTGGAGAAAGGCGGTCAAAAGATACAAACTTCCAATTACAAGATAAATAAGTACTAGGGATGTAATGTACAGAATGATGACTGTAATATTGTGATTTATAAGAAAAAATAGGGCTTCCCTGGTGGCACAGTGGTTGAGAGTCCGCCTGCCGATGCAGGGGACACGGGTTCGTGCCCCGGTCAGGGAAGATCCCACATGCCACGGAGCGGCTGAACCAGTGAGCCATGGCTGCTGAGCCTGCACGTCCGGAGCCTGTGCTCTGCAACGGGAGGGGCCCGCGTACCGCAAAAAAAAAAAAAAAAAAAAAAAAAAAAAAAAAATATATATATATATATATATGAAAAAATATATTTGGTCAGAATGACCAAATATTTTTCTCATATATACAGTATTTGGCTTGTGATTGGTATCTGAAGCAGAGGGCAGTCTCGTGGCACTGAGCCCTTTACCTGTGGAATCTGATTCCATCTCTGGGTAGATGATGTCAGAATTGAGTTGAATCCTCAGACACCCAGCTAGCGTCTGAGAATTGCTTGTAGGCACAGGGAAGCCTCCATACACATTGGAACTGGGTCCAGAAACCTTCTTTAATGACTGTAGTTAACACTACTATTTGATAGATATGAAAGTTGTTAAGAGAGTTCTTGTCACAAGGAAAAAAATTCTTCTTTTCTTTTTTTACTTTCTCTTTTTATTGTGTCTGTGTGAGAGGATGGATGCTAACTAAACTTATTGTGGTATTCGTTTCACAATATATGTAAGTCAAGCCATTATGCTGTATACCTCAAACTTATACAGTGATGTATGTCAACTCTATCTCCATAAAGCTGGAAAAAAGCTAATAAACTACCAGAAAAAAAAATAGCTATTTCTCATGTGACATCAATATTAGGAACATGTATTTCATAAAAATGAACAACTCACATGCAATTTTAGACATCACAGACTGCTGGGGAGAAGGCTGAGATCCTTCTCTTTTTTTCATGATGGCATAAAACACGTCCAGTACTTGAGGCAGAAAGATAACAACTTTAACTTTTTTCATAGACTGGACCAATCCTTTCTGAATAAAGTCTTCAATGGCATCAATTATGGCTGCTGCAACCTTATCTGGGTCTTGTTTGGCACTTCCTAGAAAGGCAAATAATAAAAATGATTGGGACAAAAAAAGATCCAACTGGATTTGAAAAAGAAGACCCGACTGGAAAAGGCTGAGGAATAAATTAGGGATTCTGATTCTCAGAATAAATTCCCACTCCTCAACTCTTTCATCACCGTGGACTTTTCTAAAATGCATCAGCAGACACCCTTGAAGTCCTAGATGTAATGGGGAGTTTTTGTTCCAGGATGTCAGGAACAGTGCAACAATGAACAAAGGACCCAGAAACATAACTTGGTGTCTGATATCTGTTATTTGCTCTATTCAGCTGATCCCAGCTCACTATGTTCCTCTGTGTTACAGAGCACAGTTAACCTTTCCTGGCTCACTGGTGTCCTCAAAAGATCCACAAAAAGCAAAAGATGCTTATGTATGTTGAAATATCATGCTCTTTAAAGAGAACAGGTCTTCCCTGGTGGTACAGTTGGTTAAGAATCCGCCTGCCAATGCAGGGGACACAGGTTCGAGCCCTGGTCCAGGAAGATCCCACATGCTGTGGAGCAACTAAGCCCATGTGCCACAACTGCTGAGCATGCGCTCTAGAGCTCGCATGCCACAACTATTGAAGCCCGTGCCTTAGAGCCCGTGCTCCATAACAAGAGAAGCCACCACAATGAGAAGCCTACGCACCGCAACAAAGAGTAGCCCCCACTTGCCGTAACTAGAGAAAGCCCATACACAGCAACAACGACACAACGCAGGCAAAAAATAAATAAATAAAAGAGAACTAATTATTAATTAATTAATTAATTTAAAAAATAAAGAGAACAGCATTATTTTTTGTTCAGTCATTTCTTGACTATTACGTATATATCCTTATTCTCTCAGATGTCTTTGGGGACCTGATTTAAACTGAGCTAATTTCATAAGATACCTAGAGCCATAAACTATTTGTTATAATCTATAATTCTTTGTATACAAGTTATCCATGAGCCTCCAAAAGTTTTTCGTCCCACGGTCACTGTGATTTTAGCTGACTTGCAGGGTTCAAGGTTGCCACCTGAGCAAGGTCTTTTCCTATTTTAAGCATGCTCCATATCTTGTTTCTCAAGCCTACTGGCTAGGTAAGATCATGAAAAGTTCCTTGAAAAGGCTCACGAAAAGCCATGGAAGCAGTTCCATATGAATAGCAGCTGTCACATTGCGGGGTGGGGAGTGGGCAATGTGAAAGTCCTCTGGCCAACTTGGTGTGATAGACGAAGGGCCTACTTGGGTTATCCCTGTTGACAGTGCCCGCTATTACTGCAGAAAGGAGAGCAGACCTCTTTGGCTTGGCTATGGAGACAACTGTAGGAATGTAGACAATCCCCATATAAAACTAACCTAGAGGGTTTGTGCAGGTTTTTTTTTTAATTAGATGATCGGGGAAAGAGGGGATTTCTCCATTGCAATGCTATAGTTATTCCATGCTATTTGGAAGAATTTAAATGGGAATGTTCAGATATATTAATTCACTCTCAATAATCTAAGCACTTGGGACACAGAGGATGTGATACATGGGGATGAACAGGTGTTCAACAGGTGAAGTATGGAAACCTGAGGGAAAGGCTACACCAGACAGAACTGTGTAAGAAGTGTGATATGTTGAACCTGGTGTGTTCAGGGGAACAGGTTTGTTTTTGAGAAAGATAAACAGGGGAGGTAGCGGGGTAGGTGGAGGAGGCACTGGAGCAGGGAACCAGGTCTAAACAGGAGAATTTAAATAAAGGTTCAGGCAAAAGACAAGAGCTGAACAAAGAGAGGAGGCCAGAATGAAGAGCTGGGTGTAGGGATTGAGGAGATATTTAGAAAGTAAAGTCAGCAGGACCAAGTGGCCAACTGGCTTTATACTTGCCCCTTTGTTCCCCGTCTTTTGCCACCCACAACCTTCACGTGTATTTCGTAAGTCCCGTTGCACTGCAGTTGTTTGTTGACATGTCTGTGTCTCACGGAAGGCCAGGTGCCCCTTGTGGACTGGACCCTTTTCTTAGTCATCTTTCTATCCCCGCTGTCTCAGCTCAGTGCCTGGCACATAGCAGACACTCAGTAAATATTTAATCAAACTAATTAATAAACTAATGCACCTAGGAGTGATGAAGAAGGTAGAGTCAAGGATTCTAGATAGAAAGTGATGTTTTTAACATGCTCAGGGATATAAGAGGAAGGGCAGGTGTGGGGGAGAAGACAATGAACTGGAGTTTGGAGTTTGCTTTGAGCTTGTGGTACTTGCAGGTACCAGTGGGTACCCATTCTCTCCCCTCAAGCCTGCGAGGAACAGGGAGAGGGCTTCCTTTACTGCCAGCAACTGTCTCAATCACAGTCTCAATTCAACTCATAATCACCACTAAGGGAGAAAGCTCCCCATCTGTTAGTCCAAGGGCCTACTCAGGTGGTGATAGAGACAGGTGAAGAAGATGAGGAAGGAGAATTTGCTAACCTTGATTTATTTGTGCAGACCAGCAATGCAACCAGGTCAGTGGAAAAAACAATAGGTTTGCAGTAACCCAGAAATAATTATACAAAACTAAAACTGCCTCATTTCCTTATTTCTTCTTTGACTCCACCCAGGGACTCCCTTGGGAAGGTCTGTGCCACCCTTAGGCTGCCTGCTTTCTTGGCACAAATAAAGTTAAGATGGAAACACAAGACAAGAGCTCAGAGGAAAAAGCAGATGGAGATAGAGACTGGGGAATCATTAGTGGGTGTCCATAGAAAATGATAGATGATAGATAGATGATACATAGATGATAGACAGGCAGATAATACATTGGCTAATCTGCTAGGATTGAATGATACCACAAGGGGAATGAAAGCATAAAGGGAATATAAATTATACTTTCGAAAACAGAGAACTAAGGAGACATTACATTCTATGTGGGAACATTAAGAGGAATGGAAAATTAGAGAAATCAAAGTATGGGAAAGAGAATTAGAAGAAGGCCCAGAAAGTGACAAAGATGGTTAGGTTTATTAAGGCTAAACTTTTGGAGGGCCTAGAATGCCAGTGTGAGACACTCAAACTTAGATTCCTGAGCAGTGGAATGATTAATCGAGTGCTGAGCCTTCTCTTTCTGGGACCAGTCAGCTCCATTCCACTTCAAGCCTGAGAGTATTTGCCTCCCCTGAGCAGCTCTCTTAAAGGAGACCAAGCAGGAATCCCTGATTAATGCACATGACTCAGATTGCTGGGGAAAGAGCTCAAAGAGCATCACCTTACAAATGATAAGCCCAAAGCACCATCCTTATAAATGAAGACTCATGCAATCATTAATGTAGTTTATGGAAAACAAGAAACTTCAAAGAGGCAGGCAAGCTGAAAGGAGGAAGGTGGAGAGTTTCTGACCCATTAGAACCCACTGGATTCTGGCAACTGAGAGGTCGCAATGCCCCACGGCCAGCCCACTGTCAAGGAGGCAAGAGAAGACGGACAGCCATGTTGTCTGAGAGTCGGCCATGGGGAGGCAGAAGTCCATGCACTGATGTTTCCATGGAGAGGGGATGGAGGGGAAGTCAAAGACTAAATAATGGGGGATGTGTAGAGGATGGAAAAGAGAAAGGAGCTGATGAAAGCATATGAGAGATGGACTTTCTTCCCTTTCCCCTCCCTTCCTCTCCCTTCCCTTCCATATTAGAAAGCAAATGTCTACTATCCCAATACTCTCTTCAGTTTTCTTCAGTTTTCCCTTTTTTACTTAAACTACCCACAGACTTTGCTCCTTCCCTCGGGGGCTGCCCTGGCTTGAGGAAGCTGCCCTGATGTAGACTCAGCAGTAAGTACATTAGCCATTAGCACCAATTCCAAGGGAAACTGGTCACCTTGGGATTTAGCCTTGACAGCCAGAGGCTACAAACCTGTCCCGATGGCTGGGAGGCAAACGGATGAGTAATTCCGCTTTTCACACTCTTGCAAAACACAGGAAACGGATCTCTTGACATCATTTCCACCAATGACGTGAATAATATTCTTGCACTTCAATAATCCACCTTTGGTAATTATATAATCTCTGTGGCCCCCTTGAGCTGGGAAACACAAGACAAAAAGATGCAAAATTAGATGGTGAACCCACTCTTTTTAATACATCTTTATTGGACTATAATTGCTTCACAATGCTGTGTTAGTTTCTGTTGTAAAACAAAGTGAATCAGCCATATACATACATATATCCCCATATCCCCTCCCTCTTGAGCCTCCCTCCCACCCTCCCTATCCCACCCCTCTAGGTGGTCACAAAGCACCGAGCTGATCTCCCTGTGCTATGCTGCTGCTTCCCACTAGCTATCTATTTTACATTTGGTAGTGTATACATGTCCATGCCACTCTCTCACTTCGTCCCAGCTTCCCTCTCCCCCTCCCCGTGTCCTCAAGTCCATTCTCTATGTCTGCATCTTTATTCCTGCCCTGCCACTAGGTTCATAAGTACCTTTTCTTTTCTTTTTAGATTCCATATATATGCATTAGCATATGGTATTTGTTTTTCTCTTTCTGCCTTACTTCACTCTGTATGACAGACTCTAGGTCCATCCACCTCACTACAAATAACTCAATTACGTTTCTTTTTATGGCTGAGTAATATTCCATTGTATATATGTGCCACATCTTCTTTATCCATTCATCTATCAAGGGACATTTAGACTGCTTCCACGTCCTGGCTATTGTAAATAGTGCTGCAATGAACATTTTGGTACATGTCTCTTTTTAAATTACGTTTTTCTCAGGGTCTATGCCCAGTAGTGGGATTGCTGGGTCGTATGTAGTTCTATTTTTGGTTTTTTAAGGACCCTCCATACTGTTCTCCATAGTGGCTGTATCAATTTACATTCCCACCAACAGTGCAAGAGGGTTCCCTTTTTTCCACACCCTCTCCAGCATTTATTGTTTGTAGATTTGGGGATGATGGCCATTCTGACCGGTGTGAGGTGATACCTCATTGTAGTTTTGATTTGCATTTCACTAATAATTAGTGATGTTCAGCATCTTTTCATGTGCCTCTTTGCCATCTGCATGTATTCTTTGGTGAAATGTCTATTTAGTCTTTGAACCCACTCTTTGATTGTTTAAAAAACAAAATGTCTGAATTGGCAGATAAAGCATTTTATGTGAATAAGAAACTCCTGAAGTACTACCTTTGATGAATCTTTCTCGCTTCTCTTTTTAACTGTGAGATTACTTTTCACTTCTAATTCTCTACAACTGGAATTCTTTAGTAAAAGGCATGATTTTAAGATCAATATGTTGTCTCCCCAATCCCAGGACTTTCCTCATCCTCCACAGCTTCCCATATTCAGTCTTCCACTTAAAACTTAGAACCAAAAAGATAGCATTGTGCCTTACCTTGATCAGAACATTCCATTTCCACACTTCTCCCGGCATGTTCTAAAATTGCTTTGGAGACTCCTGCATGAGAAAAGCAAGATGTTTACACACATGAATAAAAAAAAATTACAGGACATTTGGATCAGAATGATTGCCTAATTATCTAAATGCTTTCCCCATCATCAAAGGAATCCTATAACTTGGGTATTTCTGATAACAAAGAAGAACTCATAAAAGAGCTGTTCCCAATTATGAGAAACAATGTCAAAATAATTTTTAAATTATTAATTAATAGCAATAAGCCAAAGTTGTAGAAACCAGTTTGGCTATAGGAACTCTCCTTCACAGGCTCTACTGTGACTATTACACTAGTCAAAATTCTATAAGTCAAGTACCTGCTTTGAGATTAAATGTCTTTGATGTTGAATTTACAATCACATCTGCCTCTTCTTTGGTGATATCTCCAGAGGCTACCTGGAAAATGATGGGCCCAATCTTCATTTCATGCACTCCTGAATCAGGGTTAGAAATAGTCCCATATAAACCTGACAAGAAAAAAAAATAGACTCAGTAACAAGTCAACAACAGCAAGAATGACTTAGGTCTCATGGTTCTCACCTGTGCCCCTCTCATCTCTCTCTCTCTCTCTCTCTCTCTCTCTCTCTCTCTCTCTCTGTGATCTCTGGCATTTAACCTGGCCCTGGCCTTGAGCCCCTGATGGTCTGTTTCTGGAAAAGGATTATAAAATATAATACATATCAATCATGGCCTTCTGCTGCTGGCTGAGGTGAATTAGCCCACTTGAGCCTTTCTTTCCCACTGACTACAAGTAAAAACATGGGACAAATACAAAAAGCCACTCTGAGAACTGAGACATGCACAACAGCAGGCAGACTGGGGAAAGGAGTCAAAACTTGAAGGAGCAGCCTGTGCTGCTTCCCATTTTGTTTTGTTTTGAAATTTTTCCTCTTTTCTCTCCCAGCTTTGACCCAAGCATGGCCCTAGTTACAGAACTACACAATGAGAACAGGCAGCAAAACTCTCAGAGAATCTCTGTCTTTGCGGCCAGAGGATTGGGAATATGGGTCCCTGTGAGTTGAAGAGTATGGCAGAGGAACATCATTATTTTCCATATTTTTCCTTTTTAAATCCAGGCCCTGTACCAAGGTGCCCCAGTTGCAGAACTCCACAGTGGCACCGCAGGGAGCTAAAACTCTGAGAGACATTCTGTATTTCTGTCCAGAAGAATCAGGAAAAAGGGCCTTGTGGTCTGAAAGGTGTATATGTGGTGTATGGGAAATCCCTGTGTTTTTGTTTATTTGGTCCCCTTCCCCCACCCTCACCCCCTCTGCTTTGCCCAAGGGCACCCCTGATCACACAGAATAATGAGGCAACAGAACAGGCAGCTTCAACTCTGAGAGAACCTTGTGCTTCTGGCCAGGAGACCTGGAAAATGGGCTCTTGCAAGTCAGAGAATGTAAGGGGAACGCTGGAGTGGTGACCCCCTGTTCTGTGTATGACTGGAGTCAACCCTGAGCTCACCCCAGAGCTGTGCACGTGGGGCAGCCCCAAGCTGCACAGCAAAGGCCTTGAGAATGGAATTGACCTTGGAACCACTGCCCACACAGAAAGTGAGGCAGAACTTGTAGAATGACGTTAACTGATTGCTACCTGCTCAAACAAACAAACAAACAAAACAATCATCATTTTCCAGAGGATTTTAACAGGACCCAAGTCTTACAACACAATGTTTAAAATGCCCATTCTATAATCCAAAATTGCTTGTCATACAAAGAACCAGGAAAATTTGACCAATTCTCAAGGATAAAGACACTCAATATAGATGCTAATCCCAAGATGATTCAGATGTTGGAATAATCAGACAAAGACTCAAAGCATCTACTATAACTACGCTCCCTGAGGTCGAAGTAAACACACTTGAATGCATGGAAATGATTTGGAATAAATAGAAAAATAGGAGTCTCTGCAGAGAAATATAAACTATAAAATAAGAATCAAATGGACATTTTAGAACTTAAAAATACAATATTTGAAATCAAAAATTCACTGGATTAGTTCAATAGTATAGTAAACAAAGAATCAGTGAATTTGGAGGTAGATTAATAAATATTATCCAATCTGAAGAACAGAGAGAAAAAAGACTGAAAAAAGAACAGACCCTCAGAGACATTATCAGAAGGCTTACCATTCATGTTATTGGAGCACCAGAAGGAGAGGCGAGAGAGACCAGTACAGAAAAACATATCTGAAGAGATGACTGAAAAATCCCCAGATCTGAAGACATACATATTCAGATTTAAGAAGCTTCAGCAAACTCCAAATAGGATAAACTCAAATATAAGTAACTTTGACAGAGGAGAAGCATTTGGTTGGTATCATCTCTTTAAATGTGTCTATTTCTGAAAACACTTATCACATCATCCTTAGAAAATAGTAGCCTCATCACCACTTAAAAACCCATTGTACAGATTATATAAACTGGCCTGCCTACTCTTTCACCCCAGATCACATAAACATGGCCAGTGTCTTGCATGCTCAGGTGTATAGAGTATAATTTATTATCTTCTTTATCACAAATTGTTTTTTTCATAAAAATTATCCTATCATTTTTCACTTAACACTGAATACTTATTTAGCAACTAAAAATAATTTCTCATTTAAAAGCTTTATTGAACCTTGTGTATCTTCAGCCTTGGGAATTTTGTCACTGATGAAATTTCCATTAGCCCTTCTGGCAAATTCATCTGAGAATGCCTAGAAATACAAAGACAGTTTTAATCACTACAGTTCTCTATAGATGAATGAATTTGATTCATCAGACCTTTTGATCCTACATGCACAAATATTTAGGAGAGAACAATTCTCAGAGTATCACTTATTTTCATTATAGATGTTTAAGTTATGAAAAATTCATAAATTCTATTTCTGTAAATACAAACTATGAAAACTATCAAAGATGTGAACAAAAATATAACTATAATACTATTTGTAATTGAGAAAAAATGAAACAGTTTAAAAATCCAACAGGAAAATGGTTAAATAAATTTTAGTATGTCCAGATGTTGGAGTATTTATCAGCCATTAAAAATTATGTTTTCAAAGAATAGTTAATGGAATAGGGAAATGCTTATTTCATACTATTAAATGAAAAAAGAATGATACTAAATTACATTATATAATACCACGTTTAAAAGTCCACAAATATAAAAGAAGACTAAGATGAAATACAACTAAAAGAATTAATGCATGTTTTATTGTTCAAAGTTTCTACAATGAACATGTATTACTTTCATAATCAGTAAAAGCAAATACTTTGTTGTTGTTAAAACTACAGTGTTAAGATAAAAACAATCTCAAGGACCCAAACACTTCAGTTTTTAACTTCTTATTTGTACCAGGAGAGAAACAGCTAGGGGAGTAGTGTTTTGGGAACAAGAGGCTGGAATTCCATTTCTTTGCCTGGTTAGTGACACCCCCAAATCATCACTTTCTTCCTCCTTGTAAACAAGCAACAGGAAATTTTGTTGGAAAAAAAAACAAGTAACATCTTGGCTAAAAGGCTGATACAATAATGGGAGAAGGACCAGGAGAGACTACAGAGCCAGGGTTCTCCAGGCACCAGGCACGTGATCTACAGGTGTGAAGGTGCACAGGTGTAAAGGTGGACTGGTTTGACTCTGGAGAACTAGAGAGGAGCTGCCATTCGGCCACAGCGAACTGTTCAGGCAGAAATCCATGTCCAAGGTGCCAGAACTTTTGAATTTTTAGGTCACAGTGGACATCTGGAGTTTTATGTGACAAGTTTGGTTCTTAAATGCCAGCAACTGATTCAAATTTTTTTAAAATAGCCCAAATAAAGCACATCTAAAGGCTATGTTCCGACCATAGGCTGCTGAGTGCAACCTCTGTTACAGTCTCCACCTATAAATATTTCAATAAGTTTTGCTGATTTTTGTGAAAATATGACCAAAGCTTAACTGTCTTTAAAAGTCTTAAGACCAGACTCATCAAGAAAAAAAGGGAGATGACTCAAATCAATAGAATTAGAAATGAAAAAGGAGAAGTAACAACTGACACTGCAGAAATACAAAAGATCATGAGAGATTACTACAAGAAACTCTAGGCCAATAAAATGGACAACCTGGAAGAAATGGACAGATTCTTAGAAATGCACAACCTGCCAAGACTGAATCAGGAAGAAATAGAAAATATGAACAGACCAATCACAAGCACTGAAATTGAAACTGTGATTAAAAATCTTCCAACAAACAAAAGCCCAGGACCAGATGGCTTCACAGGCGAATTCTATCAAACATTTAGAGAAGAGCTAACACCTATCCTTCTCAAACTCTTCCAAAATATAGCAGAGGGAGGAGCACTCCCAAACTCATTCTACGAGGCCACCATCGCCTTGATACCAAAACCAGGCAAGGATGTCACAAAGAAAGAAAACTACAGGCCAATATCACTGATGAACATAAATGCAAAAATCCTCAACTAAATACTAGCAAACAGAATCCAACAGCACATTAAAAGGATCATACACCATGATCAAGTGGGGTTTATTCCAGGAATGCAAGGATTCTTCAATATACACAAATCAATCAATGTGATACACCATATTAACAAACTGAAGAAGAAAAACCATATGATCATCTCAATAGATGCAGAGAAAGCTTTTGACAAAATTCAACACCCATTTATGATAAAAACCCTGCAGAAAGTAGGCATAGAGGGAACTTTCCTCAACATAATAAAGGCCATATATGACAAACCCACAGCCAACATCGTCCTCAATGGTGAAAAACTGAAACCATTTCCACTAAGATCAGGAACAAGACAAGGCTGCCCACTCTCACCACTCTTATTCAACATAGTTTTGGAAGTTTTAGCCACAGCAATCAGAGAAGAAAAGGAAATAAAAGGAATCCAAATCGGAAAAGAAGAAGTAAAGCTGTCACTGTTTGCAGATGACATGATACTATATAGAGAGAATCCTAAAGATGCTACCAGAAAACTACTAGAGCTAATCAATGAATTTGGTAAAGTAGCAGGATACAAAATTAATGCACAGAAATCTCTGGCATTCCTGTACACTAATGATGAAAAATCTGAAAGTGAAATCAAGAAAACACTCCCATTTACCATTGCAACAAAAAGAATAAAATATCTAGGAATAAACCTACCTAAGGAGACAAAAGACCTGTATGCAGAAAATTATGACACTGATGAAAGAAATTAAAGATGATACAAATAGATGGAGAGATATACCATGCTCCTGGATTGGAAGAATCAATATTGTGAAAATGACTCTACTACCCAAAGCAATCTACAGATTCAATGCAATCCCTATCAAACTACCACTGGCATTTTTCACAGAACTAGAACAAAAAATTTCAAAATTTGTTTGGAAAAACAAAAGACCCCGAATAGCCAAAGCAATCTTGAGAACGAAAAATGGAGCTGGAGGAATCAGGATCCCTGACTTCAGACTATACTACAAAGCTACAGTAATCAAGACAGTGTGGTACTGGCACAAAAACAGAAAGATAGATCAATGGAACAGGATAGAAAGCCCAGAGATAAACCCACGCCCATATGGTCACCTTATCTTTGATAAAGGAGGCAGGAATGTACAGTGGAGAAAGGACAGCCTCTTCAATAAGTGGTGCTGGGAAAACTGGACAGGGACATGTAAAAGTATGAGATTAGATCATTCCCTAACACCATACACAAAAATAAGCTCAAAATGGATTAAAGACCTAAATGTAAGGCCAGAAACTATCAAACTCTTAGAGGAAAACATAGGCAGAACACTCTATGACATAAATCACAGCAAGATCCTTTTGGACCCACCTCCTAGAGAAATGGAAATAAAAACAAAGATAAACAAATGGGACCTAATGAAACTTCAAAGCTTTTGCACAGCAAAGGAAACCATAAACAAGACCAAAAGACAACCCTCAGAATGGGAGAAAATATTTGCAAATGAAGCAACTGACAAAGGATTAATCTCCAAAATTTATAAGCAGCTTATGCAGCTCAATAGCAAAAAACCAAACAACCCAATCCAAAAATGGGCAGAAGACTTAAATAGACAATTCTCCAAAGAAGATATACAGACTGCCAACAAACACATGAAAGAATGCTCAACATCATTAATCATTAGAGAAATGCAAATCAAAACTACAATGAGATATCATCTCACACCAGTCAGAATGGCCATCATCAAGAAATCTAGAAACAATAAATGCTGGAGAGGGTGTGGAGAAAAGGGAACACTCTTGCACTGATGGTGGGAATGTGAATTGGTACAGCCACTATGGAGAACAGTATGGAGGTTCCTTAAAAAACTAAAAATAGAACTACCATATGACCCAGCAATCCCACTACTAGGCATATACCCTGAGAAAACCATAATTCAAAAAGGGTCATGTACCAAAATGTTCATTGCAGCTCTATTCACAATAGCCCAGAGATGGAAACCACCTAAGTGTCCATCATCGGATGAATGGATAAAGAAGATGTGGCACATATATACAATGGAATATTACTCAGCCATAAAAAGAAATGAAACTGAGCTATTTGTAATGAGGTGGATAGACCTAGAGTCTGTCATACAGAGTGAAGTAAGTCAGAAAGAGAAAGACAAATACCGTATGCTAACACATATGTATGGAATTTAAGAAAAAAAATGTCATGAAGAACTTAGGGGTAAAACAGGAATAGAGACACAGACCTACTGGGGGTGGGCTTGGGGATATGGGGGGGGTGAGCTGTGACAGGGCCGGGGAGAGGCATGGACGTGTACACACTGCCGGGCGTGGGGTGGATGGATGGTGGGGGGTGACCGCGTGGCGCGGGGGGATCGGCTCGGTGCTTTGTGGCCGCCTGGAGGAGTGGGATGGGGAGGGTGGGAGGGAGGGAGACGCAGGAGGGAGGGGATGTGGGAACAGATGTATATGTATGACTGATTCACTTTGTTGTAAAGCAGAGACTAATAAAAAAAATAAGATAAAAAAATAAAATCTCAATATAAAAGAATGAAAAGAGTGCGTGGACTGACAGATCAAGTGTCAAAATACAGTTTTTCTTCCAATGAGAAGTAAAACAAGTTAATTAATATGTTAACTCATATTATCCAAAGACATAGAAGGAAAAAAAAGTCTTAAGAGAAAAATTGTCACAGCCATGTATGGAGAATCAATACTATTTCCAATGGCAATAAAGGTATCTGTATAGACTAATCCCTTTAAAAAATACTTGCAGAATTTGAATCTTTAGGAAAGATAACACAGGCTGAGGATGCACAGAAAGAGTGAGATTCGAGGGTTCAGATCCATGTCACAGGACTCACTTCCCTACAATGAACTCAGCCATTCATTCAAAAACTCTCAGCACTTCATGTCTCTAGTTCATTTTATGTGTATAAATCTTAGCTCCCAAATTATTTATGATTTATAGGAGGGAGAGTACATGCAACATACCCATTCTGTAATCCACATCACTTTGTACAATGCAAGTCATAGGGAGGTTGTTCACAAAGCATTTATTGACTAGAAATGACTGTAGTTATGCAGGCCAACTAAGTGGACCACATATTTTGCCCAGGTGGTTTAGCTGTCTGATTAGAATTTAGATTTGTTTGCTTCCAAAGTATTTAAAGGTAGTGTCTAGATCCAGAAAAAAAATTAAGTATGACCTAAAAATTCAGTTAGTCCAATGAGCTATGGACATCTCTTGGGTTGCTAGCCTTAATCTGTTTAATTCTTGCATTATCATGGAACTTTTCAAACAATTAATATCATCTACTCTCCTGGACTCTAAGGACTTGCAGGGCAGGAATAATGGCCTCTTATTAAATGCCTCTTGTTCCCCCATAATGCTGAGTCCAGAGGCTTACTCACAGCTGGTGTTCAGCAAATGTGAGCTGGTTGATGGACTCTCTATGACCAAAGATGGTTCTGGTATTTCTGGTCCCAACCGTCTTACTCCTATGGGGATGTGCTGAGCCTTTAGTTGTGTCTTATTCTGACATTCTCCTATTTGTAGGACCACAACTGTGCTTTTATATTATGTATTAAAATTTCTATGTTCATATGGAAGGAAATTCTATAGATTAGAAGAGGCTTAAGGGATATGTCAACTCCATTGCAATATTTGGGCCTTATTTGGATTCTGATTCAAACCACCAAGCTATAAAAACAAAATAAAATACTTATGAAACAGTTGGAAATGTGAACATTGACATGATAACTGATGAAATAAAGGAATGACTGCCAATTTCTTTTAAGTGTGAAATAGTATTGTACTTAGATTACTTTTGAAAAAGAATCCTAATGTCTAAAACAAATACTGAATTGCTTATGGGTAAAAGGTATATATGGGATCTGCTTCAAAAACAATATGGGAGGAAGGGAAATAAATGGAGATAGAGATGAAACATACTGGGCATAGGTTGATAACTATGAAGATGAACAATGGGTACAAGGGATTTCATTATACTATTTGGTTTACTTTTGCATATGTTTCAAATTTTTCTTAGTAAGAAGTCAAATTTTTTTCCATATCCATAAATGTGCTTGAAATTTGCCATGCTGCAACTAGTCCACACTACTCTTTTACTTTCCTGTACGAAAATACATGAAAGTAACAACCTATCAGACCAAGAAGACACTTGAACATGTTAGGGCTCAGTTGCCAAAATAACGAGTAATGAGTAAGACTGTACCTGAATATTTCCATGATCACTTGGGTGCAACAGAAAGCAAACCTCTCGTAAAGTTGTGGGTTGATTCTTGCTACTGAATTTGAACACTTCTGAGGTAATTAATTCAGCAAAAATGTTTTTAGGAAACCCCAGATTTCCTGTTCCTATTGCTGGAAATGCAATTGAGTTTAAGGACAAACTCTCAGTGGTTTCCAAACATTCTCTGATTATGTTTTCCATGATCTGAAAAGCACAAAGCACATTCTTATACATTTTGCCTGGAAATTGGAGTTCAAACAAAAAGAACAAGAATTTAGCAACTCTGTGATCTCTGTCTACTCCTTTTTGCTTTCAACAAAAGGCAGGTTAAGGGCAGTCAGAAGGGGAAAGGAAAACAGAGGAGTAAACAAGGAAAAGGAAAGAAGAATGTGTGAGATCCTCCAAAAAGATTCAAACTCACTCAGCAATGAAGGAAAGAAGCAAAGAAGCTACTGTTCTGTTCCTTCAGTCTCTTCCACTCTTCATGCCCTCACTTTTCCTTCCTCACTAAAGAGTGCTACCTTCAATAATTCTTCCCCGAGTCCCAACAATGGTTGAGAACTGTAATCAATTTCTATTATTAACTGGTCCTCGGGAGAAGTCATCTACAGCTGAAAGAAATGGCTATGAGAATGTGCTGTTATTACAGAATGGACATAGCCAGGGTTCAAGCTACATTCCACTGAAAGGAGAGTCCAAAGGGCTACTTAATTTCCTGGAGAATTTAAAACAAGGTCCCACCTTGCGTGAAGATGTTGTGTCACTTCTCCAGTCTGGAGCCACCACGTGAAGCACACGGTGGCAGTGCAGATTGCAACCACTGGTTTGGATAACTGTGCCGACCTCAACAGCCACCCCTTGTCCAGCTGTCTTCAGCTCCTCCTGGAGCTTTTGTCCTGCTTTTTCCAAGAAGGCCTTAGAAAGGGGCCCTCTATTGAGCTCAAGATCCGATGAAATGGAGTTGACAACCACATCGGTCTTAAAGACAAAACCAACAATTTGTTTCAAATTGTAAGAAAAAGCATTCATCAAGGATTACTGTATTTGAGCCCCCAGGCTTGGCACAATGGGGGACAACTAAGATGATTTAGTTTTCAGAGATTGAAATACCACCCCAAAAGAGAGTGTTATTAGACACTTATTTAAATAACACTCTAGGACAAAAGAGAGCTGTCAAAGAGCAATACATAAATGGTATGGGATCACCAAAGGAGTCCAGAGGAAGTGCCTTCAGAGGCGAGTGAAGACACTATGATCGATGTGGCGTCTGAGAAATGGGAATAGTTGCAGCAGGCAGAGAGAGACGGGGAAGTCATTCGGGAGGGGCAACAGCGTGGACAGAAGCATGGCAGGTTGTGAGCGGCAAGTAGATTAGTTTGACCTGATAGAGAGCTTCTGCAGCAAAATGGTGCCAGCCAGGCTAGAAATGTTACGCTGAGCACAGACCACAGAAAGGCCTCGAGTGCCAAGCCAACTGGACTTCCCAGCAGCAGTGAAGAGCCATGGGAGCTTTTTCAGCGGGACAGTTAATGTGAGCAGATTAATCAGGCTTGACTAAGACACCAAGAGAAGACGGGAGAGGGAATGGGACCAAGTGATTGTCAAAGCTGCCCCACGTGGGTCACTGAGGAGTAATGCAGAGCAGGTCTTGACTTCAGAGGGCACACACCTATGGGAAAGGCATGGAAGGAACGTCTTACTACTCAGCGTTCAAGGTGAATGAGGATTGGAACTCACTCCAATTACTGACCCTTGGCCAAAAGAGATTTTTGTTTATTTGCTTGTTCTTTTCAATGAGAAACAAAATTATTTTTAATATTTTGAAATAGAGCAATGCATATTCCAACCCTAGCTCCATCATTTGTTAAATGTGGGATTTGGGCAAATTATTTAACCCCTCTAAATCTCATTCCTTCATCTGTGAAATGAGAATAATAATCATCCTGGAATCTGCCTCATGGCACTGAATGAGAAGATGCATGCCAAGCACTTAGTAGAGTGCCTGGCTCATAGTAAATAGTCAGTGTTAGCTATTATTCTTGTAATTATGATTTAAGCTTACTGTAAGGAGAGATCTAATTTTTTACAACCTCTTTCCATATTTGAAACTGAACGAAAAATATTTTAAACCAAGTAACAACTTGAACAAAACAGGAAGATGACCCACAGGATGGGAGAAAATATTTGCAAATCATGTATCTGTTAAAGGACCTGTATCCAGAATATATAAAAAACTCTTAAAATTCAATAATAAAAAGGTAACTCAATTTAAAAGTGAGGACAGGATGTGAATAGGCTTTTCTCCGAATAAGATATGCAAATGGCCTTCCCTAAGCATCCCTGCCCCAGGACTGCCCACATTCGCCCAGCTCAGGAAGTTAACACCTGGCACAGCAGGGGGCTTCCAGGACTGTTTGGATTAGTTAGAGCCTGTGTTGAAAAGGTTGCTAAGTACATTTTTAAAAAACATGTCACCCCCTGGCAGAGTTATAAGAATTGTCCCCACATAATACCCAGACCTTCCGCAGGTCACTTTCTACCTTCCTCCCTACGTTTTCTTACTGGTGTTGGGAGCTGATGGTCCCTCAGACTCAGAACCCCCTGGTTCAGTTCCACTGATAAGATTCCTGTCTTCTGTCCCTAGATTATGCTCTAATTTTTCTGTATCTGCTATCAGTGAATTTGACAGGAAATTAACCTTAGATTTGCCAAAATATGACAGGTGTAAGAGCACTGAAAAAGTATAGAGAGCCTCGTAAATGTTAGGTATTACTGTGGATTTTCACATTTACTGGAAACTGGTGATCGGAATATGCTATCAGCTCCCCCAGGTAATTGGCCAATCGCAATTAGTGAATGCCTTGGTGAAGTAGCCCAATTTTCTAAGGAAACCTGTTTCAAGGCAGGGGTGGAGGGCATGGGATTCTCCCCTTGATCCTAAATCTCCCTTTAGCAACAGGCTAACTGGAGTCCCAGCACCCTGGTGGGTGTTCTGAAAACAGGGGCACTCACTGTAGCACTCTGCACATCTCCTTCCACCAACAGGATCCTCAGGCCTTCTGGGGACAACAGACTTGCTCCTTTTCCATGATCCTTTCTCAGGTTGGGCTGGACTGCTGCTGGTAAACTGGGCAGGGAAGCAACATCAGGCAGGGTGTCTTTAAATATAATTTTTGCACTTTCAGCAAAGGCCTCAACAGTCTTCTCAGCTATATCCACAAGGTAAATCTCTTTCAAGCTGCATCCATTCTGTTGATACTGGAACCATTCCTTGATCGCCAAAATAATGGTCTGCACACACTGGGGTAGGGGAAAGCCAAAGGCTCTGGAACCAATAGCAGGGATGGCTATGGATCGGTACTTGTGTCTTACAGCCAAATGGAGACTTCCTTTCACAGCAGTCTTTAACTGCCACACACATTTCTGGGCCTCATCCCTCTTCCACTGGGGCCCTACTGTGTGGATCACATGGTGGTATGGGAGCTTTCCTGCTTTCGAGATGATGGCACAGGCAGGTAAGGGCCTGAACTTTCTTGTCTTCATTATCTGGTCACAGTCTTCTTGGAGCTCAGGGCCAGCTGCTTTTAAAAGAGCAGCAGCCAAGCCCCCCTTGAGCTTGAGCTCCTCATTGGCCACATTCACCACCACGTCGACGGGAAACTGTGTCAAGTCTCCTTGCTGCACAATCAGCGAGACTCCAGGGGCTAAATCTGTCTGAAACAAGCACCTCTGCCCACCAGTGCTGCCCCCCTCCTTTCCTTCGTCCTTCTGTAGTTCAATCAAACAACCAAATAACCTTCTGACCTCACTTTTATAATACCGTGCTTTATCCTGGAAGAACTGACTGGCTCCTGGCTTATCAACATGGAAGCTTTTAACACAGACCAAATCCCAGGCTTGCGTGACAATGTTCATTCCCTCCAGGACTTTGGTCTTTGGGCCAGTTAGTAAAATGCCTTTTTGCTTGTTCTCAGGATTAAAAATTACCTGAACATTCATCTTCTTTATCTTTTGCCACAGTAGCTTTTCTGCCCTTAAGTAATCAATAACTAAGGAAGGCTTTACTTCAATCAATTTCTCTATTTTTGTGTGTTTTTCCAGGAAGTCAAAAAGCAAGTCATAGATTTCATTTACTTCTCTCACACAGCCTGTGATGATGACCTGGGCTGTGGTTTCTGAAGTTACTTCATGGATTATTACAGTCTTTGAGGAGGAGTTGTGTTTTTTATGCAAATTGCAAGTAAGCCCTTTCCATTTCTTACTGTTAAGAACTTCCCTGTCTTCAATGTCAATGCACTTATAATTTAAGGCACGGACCATTTGCTTTTCAGCTTCTAAAAGGACTTCAGAAAAAGCACCAGTTAAGAGAACAGTTGTGCCCTCTAGCTCATAAACTGCAAGAATGTTCTGTGCTATAAAGAGAGACTTAGAGAATTCTGCACAGTCAACCTGTTGCAGAAACTGAAAAACCTCTGGGGGAACCTGAATGTTTCTCTGAGCCATGGTATATACCTTTTCCTGGATTTCACACTTTACTTTATACACATCTGTAGGGAGTCCTTTGAAGCACATGTGTTGAGAGGCTTCATCATAAAAAATCTCCACCTCTGGGCACTCCGTGTGGAGATGCTCCTGTACACCGCTGTGCAACAGAAGTGAATACCTTCCTGGAGAAATGGCCAGTTTTTGCTTCAGACTTTGCTTTTCTCTTCTAATTTCTTGAATGGTGCCTTCTATTAAGTCCTTGATCTGCGGCTTAATGTTTTGTACATCCTCTGATTTCCCCACTAAGGTTGCAATCCCTGTTAGTGCATCAAACTCAATCAAAATCCTATCATCTTCTAAATTGTCTTTTACGATGTCCCATACTATTGAATCCACTTGAAATGAGGTCACTGTATACTTAGACCTGATACCAGAGAATACTGTAGAAGCATCTTTTTGCCAGGTCTTGATTCTTGGTCTTCCTTGACTGAATAAGGTGGCTACAGGTCTGATGATCACTTCACTGCTGGGTTGGCACAATGTTAGCTCACAGTGACAACGTCTCATTTCATCATTTATCTTGTCAATCAGGTGATTCTTTTTCTGCAAGAACTTCCATAAGGAAAGATCCAGTGATTCTCTGAATGGTGCTGGAAGCTTGATCAGAGGCTTCTCCTGTCCATACAGCGCTGTGCCCAAAGAAGTATAGTACGGGAACACAGAGAGCGGCATATTATTGAGGTCAAGTTTCTTGGTCATGATGGTGTCTAACACTTAAAGGAAAGAAATTAAGTAATCTCAGTGTAATATGTTTCAGATGAAAAAACAAGCAAACAAGCTTTCCTATTCTAGAGAAAAAAATCCTAATGTTTGTAGAACTTTGATGTTACATGCTATTAAAAAGCAGCACTACTCCCAGAGTGCTCAAATATAAACTGATATGTATTAACACTGCACAGGTATTCCTTATTTCATGGAATAATTATTTTCCAGCCAAGAACACTCTATGTTGAAATTCTGTTAAGTAAATTCTATTTTTCTGTTTTTCTGATAACACTGATATATCACCACCAGGTTAAGAAAGACAGAAGAGGGGGCTTCCCTGGTGGCGCAGTGGTTGAGAGTCCGCCTGCCGATGCAGGGGACACGGGTTCGTGCCCCGATCCCGGAAGATCCCACATGCCGCGGAGCGGCTGGGCCCGCGAGCCATGGCCGCGGAGCCTGTGTGTCCGGAGCCTGTGCTCCGCAACGGGAGAGGCCGCAGCAGTGAGAGGCCCGCGTACAGAAAAAAAAAAAAAAAAAAAAAAAAAAGAAAGACAGAAGAGGGACTTCTCTGGTGGCGCAGTGGTTAAGAATCCGCCTGCCAATGCAGGGGACACGGGTTCGAGCCCTGGTCCGGGAAGATCCCACGTGCGGCGGAGCAACTAAGCCCGTGAACCACAACTACTGAGCCTGCGCTCTACAGCCCACGAGCCACAACTACTGAGCCCTTGTGCCACAGCTACTGAAGCCCATGTGCCTAGAGCCCACGCTCCACGACAAGAGAAGCCACCGCAATGAGAAGACCTCACACGGCAACGAAGAGTAGCCCCTGCTTGCTGCAACTAGAGAAAGCCCACGTGCAGCAACAAAGACCTAATGCAGCCAAATATAAATAAATAAATAAATTTATTTAGACATTTCTCCAAAGAAGATATACAGATTGCCAACAAACACATGAAAGAATGCTCAACATCATTAATCATTAGAGAAATGCAAATCAAAACTACAATGAGGTATCATCTCACACCAGTCAGAATGGCCATCATCAAAAAATCTACAAACAATAAATGCTGGAGAGGGTGTGGAGAAAAGGGAACACTTTTGCACTGCTGGTGGGAATGTGAAAACAAACCTTTGAGGTAGAGACATGATTATTATCATCCCTATTTACAATTGATAAAACTGAAGCTAGGAAATGTTAGGTAACTTGAATAGGGTCACACAGACTGTAAAGATCTGAGCTACGGTTCAAGCCAGTGTCTGTCTAACCCCAAAGCCCATGCTCTTGCCCCTCTTCCAAGGGTTCCAAACAAAGACCATCCTCACAGTCATCAGAGAGCCCAGCCCCAGAGACTCCGATTCAGTAAGTCCTGCACACCCCTCGTCCCTGCTCTAATCCCCTTCCTGCCACGTTTACTGCGACAGTCCCTGTGTGTATGTGTGTGTGTAGGGGTACTCTTCTCCCCCAAACCCCTCCTCACTTTGTGTTAGTTATTAGACAGGTACAAGGGGTCTAAGCAAGAAGGGAATTAGAATGAACTCCAGTAACAACTTGGATTAAAATAGCATCTTGTGAAAAGATGTTAAAAATAACTTCACCTTGTGCATGATTGGCTCCTAGGCCTGGAGCCAGACCTAATGAAAAAAAAGTGGCCTTCAGAGGCCCAGACTCATGGCTTCAACTTCCCACCATGGCCTGGAACAGATTCTGAGTACCAGTGAGTACCACCATGTGCCAAGCACTCTCCAGGTACAATTTAATTTGATCCTCACAATATTCCTCTGAGGTAAGTAGTAATGTGAGCCCTCTATTACAGATGGAAAACAGAGGCTTTGGTGGGTTAAAGTAACTTTCCCAAGATCACAAAGCTAGTAAGCACCAAAGCCAGGCATCTGAACTCAGGTCTGTCTGACCCAAGAACCATCACAGATATCACCTTAAAGTGGCTTAAGCTCTCCATCCTGTTTTCCTCCTCTGTAAAAAAACAAAACAAAACTATATAACTGTGCAGGTTCTTATGAGGACTCAGTGATGAGATACCATGGCAGAAAACACAGCAAAAGATCTCATATAGGGACTTCCCTGGTGGTCTAGTGGATAGGACACTGCACTCCCAATGCTCCCTGGTCAGGGAACTACATCCCACATGCGTGCCGCAACTAAGAGTTCGCATGCCGCAACTCAAGATCCCGCATGACGCAACTAAGACCCAGCATAGCCAAATTAATAAATAAAATATTTTTTTAAAAAAAGATCTCATGTACAACAAGCATTCAATGAGTTCCCTTCCTTAAGGTTTTGTGAAGTTGAACAAAATAATTTCAGAGTAAATTGCCTAACTTATTCCTCTCAAATGATTTATATAAAATACAATATTGCTAAATAAATTCTGTTTTTAATTCAGCTTTATCTACAGTTTGCCTCCTTATTAACTCATTGTAAGTGGTGAAATATCCTACAAGAAAAATTAATGTTATAGATGTACAGGAGATTGGGGGAAAGTGGAGAAGTTAAGACCACAGATTATGGGGCCAGACTACCCAGGTTCAAATCCTGGCTCTGCCACTTACTAGCTGTGTAACCTTGGTCAAGTTATTTGACCTTCCTGTGCCTCAGTTTCTTCATTTGTAAAATAGGGATTACAATAATAGCAACGCCCATAAAGCAGTGTCTGTGAATGCACTTGGTAGCACCCTGCAGAGCTGTGCAAATGTAAGTCATATTCATAGGAAGACACAGCCAGAGAGAGAAAGGGAAAATCAGTGTATCTCAGACACAGAGAACAGGGAAGGAGCGAGTTTTGAGGAGAAGGTGTGGTCAACATAGTCAGATGGTGCAAAGAGGTCAGGGCAAAGAGCAACTTTTGAGAGTGCCCTTATGAGTGTGGCTCTAGCATAAAATAAACCTGAATAAAATAGTGCCCATTATTATTCGTACACATGTAACGTAGACATTCTGAGGACACACCCAACTGCCCCATGCCCTCAAGATGTTCGAAAGCCCCGTAGTTGTCAACTCCCATCATAAGCTGAGAGGTTAACTTCTAGAGTAACAGTTCTATGTAGCTCTCTCCCTGGGCCCAAGGTCAGGCTGAGAGAGATTTAAAGAACATGCAACAGAAGCTCATCTTTCATCCCTTTGCCCAAGGAATGCTAGGTCTTTCATTCCATCTTAATCCAAACCATACCTTCACCACAATTTCCCCAACTCATAACAGCTGAAAGGAGGTTCCTCCAAGTACCCCCATGAAACAGTTTACTTTAAGTGAGTGGCATTCCACATGATCCTGTCTCATGGTCCCTCACTTGATCCCAAGCACAACGTTCCTTCCTTCCCTAAGAAGTCTGGCTCCCTAATTCCTACTCCTCAGCCTTGACCTCTGAACATCAGTGGAATCTCCAAGCTGACCTTGCACATGCCTCAGAGAACTGGCAATCTATGTTTACGAATCCCTTAGAAACATTTCCCTAAGGTTCAGCTGGGCAAGGTTTTCACAGGGTCACTGCAAAGAACAATCCAGCAGGCATCCACTGATCATGTGAAACCACCCTTATTAATTCCTGAATGATGACACTGACAAGTGAAGTGGGAAGTTAAGATACTTTATAGGAACTGTGTGTTTCTGAGTATTTCTTTACTTAATCTTGTTGAAGTTAACTTGAGAATTTCTACCAAATGTATAGCTAAAACACAGATCACCCCTTTAAATACGGTATCTCAAAGACTCTAAGAATTATATATTTTTCAGTCTGTCATAAGTAGAGACCCATGAGAGAACCTCCTCATATCTTTCAAAAACTTGACATTACTTCTCTAAAGTTTGAATCACTGGATTCACTTAGCATGATACACCAGATGTACAGGATTGCTACTTGGATTTCCAAAAATATATATGGAGGGACCTCCCTGGTGGTCCAGTGATTAAGAATCTGCCTTCCAGTGCAGGAGACATGGGTTTGATCCCTGGTCGGGGAACTAAGATCCCACATGCCACAGGGCAACTAAGCCCAGGCACTGCAACTACTGAGCACACGAGCCACAACTAGAGAGCCTGTGTGCCGCAACTACAGAGCCCACACACTCTGGAGCCCACTCGCCACAACCAGAGAGAAGCCTGCACGCCTCAACTACTGAGCCAGCGCACCGCAACAAAGGTCCCGCGTGCTGCAACTAAGACCCGATGCAGCCCAAAATAAAATGAATGAATAAATTTGAAAAAACAAAAAACAAAAATATATACAGATAAAAATAAAATATATCAGAATTCAACTGTTAACTGTTAAGATCTATTAACATGGTTTTAATTATGTCAGGTAAGGTTTACAAAATTAGGCTAATAGGTATTACCTTTTCTGTCAAAAAATTCAATCAGTGCTGAACTCTCATCAGGAAAACATTCAATGCTGGCCACTCTTCCCCCTCCATTAAGAGGATTTTCAAATAAACATTTCAAATCACGGTCATCAACACCAGGTGGCAGGTTTTCAACTCGGACTGTTTTTGTCACTTCCAGAAGTCTTGCAGAAAGCTGAAGTGCTTTCACTGAATGGTGCTTGATACATTCATCAACAAATTTCAGGGCATCTACAAACCATAATCAATTAATCAATCAATCAAACATTATGATTATATCTTTATATTATATAGAAGAAACTGAATATTAATTGAGATAAAGGCGGGAGGCTAAGCACTCAATTTTTAAATGCAAGATTTTAATTCCCACATGAGAATCTACATGCCTAAAGCTTCCAGTCTCTGAACAGCAATGCACATAGAAATGTCTTACCTGGATTGCTGACACTGAGTCGTGTGCCTGCCTCTAGTCACAGCCCCTTCCACCCCTCCTTGACATCACCACCTGAATGCACTCTCCACAGTACAAATCTCATTTCACTCCTTCCTCAAGTCCTGCAACGGCTCCCCATTACCTGCAGGCATGAGTTCAAGCTCCTTGGCTAGGCTTACAATGCCCTTGGCTATCTGACTTCAAACTAATTTCTAAATGTCACCTCTTGTTATTACCGACCGACCATTCATTTTATTTTCCACACTGCCACAAAAACCAGTGATTATTTGGAAAACTACATTCTCTTTTGCCTTTGTATATACAATTTCCTCTGTCTAAAGCGCCCTTCTCCAATTTTTTTACCCTGGTCCTGTCCCTCCTTCCAGACTCAGCCCAATTATCTCTTTCAAATTAATAAATATTGACGGTGAGCCCATGACGTAACAGGCTCCGGGCTAGGATCCGGGGATAGAGGGGATGGATATAACAGCTCCTTGAAAGTTCACCATCCAGGAGGGAGGAAGTCTTGAAAGTAAACAAATGGCCTATTTGGGGATCAAATGAGGTGGGAAGATTAATACTGAGAATCAGACAAGGATTCCCAGAGTAAGTAGTCACTGATCTGAGTTTTGAAGGAGGAAGAAGAGTTTACCGGGTATTTAAGGGGAGGAAACATTTCAGGCAGAGGGACCAGCAGGGGTGTGTAGCAACACAGCATATCTGAGACCTGATAGCCTGGTACTGCTGGAGTATAAACTTCAAAGAAAAACCAAGCCACCATGCTTGTGTCCTCTTTCCTCCCATTCCCCACAGCCTGCTGTTCACAGCAGAGGGAAGCAGCTTCTCCTCTTGCATCTTCATTGTTCACTTATGAATGAATTTCCTCCCTGCTCCACACGAGTTCCTCAAGAGCAGGAACCAAAAATTATTCATCTGTGTACCTACAGCAAGACAAGTACCTGGCACATAGTAGGTATCAAGATTTCTGATCAATGAACAAAAGCAAGTCAACTTAGTTTTACCTTTATAAGAAATAATCATAAATTTGAAGTAATAATAACTCCCTTTTTTGAGTCCTTATCATGTCTCAGGTACTATGTTAAGAGCTTTTCAAACACCATCTTATTTGATCCTCACAGAAACTGTATTAGGTAAGTATTATTGTCCCCATTTTATAGATGAGGAAAGTAAAGCACACAGAGGGTAGTAACGTGGTCAACCTCAGATAATTAGTTAAATGGTGGAACTAGAATTTTGACTTCATGACCTGTGCTGGTTGATTAAGATCAACCATTCCACTGCCATGGCCGTGGAAGAGTGAGGGCTTGGAATTGGAGAATTTCCTTGACTTCCAGAGATGGCTCTTCCAATCTCAGAAACTGTCCACAGACTCCTCACACAGACCTTAAAGAGCACTCATTTTCTGCGTCACATGCACTTACTCATCCCTGCATATGTGACAACCATGAAAGTATTTCCATAAAATGTTACAAAAAACCCAAACGAACTTTTTAGCCAACCCCACTAAGGAAATATATGGTAAAGGGGTAAGAGAACAGGCTCTATAGAGGTGGGCTGCTTCAGTTCAAATCCAGTTCTTCCAGTTATTGGCATCTCTGTGTCTCTGATTAGCATCTGTGTCTCTGTCTCCTCAACTGTAAGATGAGGAATAATAATAATCTCAAAAGGTTGTTGAGGGCTTCCCTGGTGGCGCAGTGGTTGAGAATCCGCCTGCCGATGCAGGGGACATCGGTTTGTGCCCCGGTCCGGGAAGGTCCCACATGCCGCGGAGCGGCTGGGCCCGTGAGCCATGGCCGCTGAGCCTGCGCATCCGGAGCCTGTGCTCCACAACGGGAGAGGCCACAACAGTGAGAGGCCCGCATACCACAAAAAAAAAAAAAAAAAAAAAAAGGTTGTTGAAAGGAACAAATAAATTAATACGTGGAACAAACTTAGCATAGTACCTGACTTATAGTAACACTATATGAGTATTTTCTGTTATTATTACTCTCCAGTAAGTCCAGTTTAGTAACACAGATCAATATTTACTCCTCCCAATGAAATAACACATGGGAAAACATTGAGTCCTTTGCTTGGAATCTCTTTAATAACCTGACTTTAGATTTCTGTTTCGGTGTGTTATTTCTGTCTCTCTGTCTGTCTGTCTCTCTCTCACACACACACAAACTCATATAATAAAGTTTGACTTATTAAACATATCAGAGGGACTTCCCTGGTGGTGCAGTGGTTAAGAGTCTGCCTGCCAATGCAGGGGACACGGGTTTGAGCCCTGGTCCGGGAAGATCCCACATGCCACAGAGCAACTAAGCCCGTGCACCACAACTACTGAGCCTGCACTCTAGAGCCTGTGAGCCACAACTACCGAGCCCTTGTGCCACAACTACTGAAGCCTGCGCCTACAGCCCATGCTCCGCAACGAGAAGCCACCACAATGAGAAGACCGCACATGGCAACAAAGAGTAGCCCCCACTCACCAGAACTAGAGAAAGCCTGCGCACAGCAACGAAGACCCAACGCAGCCAAAAATAAATAAATAAAATAAATAAACTTATTTTAAAAAATCAGAATTTGGTTTCAGAACGAATTTGCTTCTCTTTCAAAATAAGAAAGCATCTGTATTAACTTGGAGTCCTCTCTTACTAGCTATTAGAAAGAGTGAAGCTTTCAGAAACGTTCCATAATCTAGGTGTCCCAAATCCCAAAGTGTAGTGCAAAGTAGGCTGACAAATGGAGCATCCTTTGATCTTACCAGTATATTTTTGAAAGGTAACTACAGCAACATTAAAATCTTGTATTAATTCCACTTTAAAGTCATCATTGGTCAGGCCACTTATGTTCTCCACTAACAAGATTAGCATCACATCAGTCACATTTGGCTTCAGATTTTCAAATGCAACCAAAGAGGAAATATTTTCACATTCTTTTAGGGCATCTTCCTTTTTTTCTGATCTTCTATTGAGAGAGATATTTGCATCTAGTTCTTCTGATGCATCTGATTTTAGGGAGACAAAAAGGGTACAAGATGTTATATTTATCTACCATGTTCTTAGCAAAGTAAATTATCATAAGCTAATTACACTGCCCTCTTCCCTTCCTGGTCTCTTGGCTAACTCAAATAACACAGATCTTAGGGGACTTCCCTGGTGATCCAGTGATTAAGAATCCCCCTTCCAATGCAGGGGACGTAGGTTCGATCCCTGGGCAGGAAAATAAGATCCCACATGCCGCAGGGGCCGCAACTAGAGTGAAGACCCAACGCAGCCAAATAAATAAATTTTTTTTTAAAAAAAACAGATCTTAGAGGACTTTTAGCTTAATTTAATTAAAATAAAAATAGTATTTAATTGTCTATTAATACGATGTTGATGATGATTATGTTCAATTTTATTACACTCTTTTCTGCCTTGTTTCTCTAAGGAACCTGCCTTGTTTTTCATAGCACTTGACATATATTTCTATCACAGCACCAAATTACAGTTATTGAACCAAGCTACTCCAAAGCAAGGGACATATTTATTCATCTTTGTATTGATGGCATATGGTATATAGTTGAGGTTCAATAAATGTTTGCTGAATTGGAGAATTACTGATCAGGTCACTGGAGAAAAGCAAGACTATCCCATGCCCATATTTGGGCATCACCTAACACATTATGCTCTGAAAAGCAATAATTTCCTATCACTGGGAGAGAAAGGACACTTACAGTGAATGACTAAGGAATGCACATGGAAGATAAAATGGCCCAGAGAATTATGGGTATACCTCAAACTTATAGAATAGCAACCACCCAAGCCAGCTTGTTCCGCTTCATCGTTGGCCGTAAGTGAGTTACATATACAGTTGACCCTTGAACAACACAGGGAATAGGAGCATCAACCCCCTGCACAGCCAGGTAACTGCGTGTAACTTTGACTTCTCAAAATCTTAACTACTAATAACCCACTGTTGACCGGAAGGCTTACTGATAACATGAACAGTCGATTAACACATATTTTGTATGTTATATGTACATCTACATATATTTTATGCATTCATGACATAGTTAATTTTTTCTTAATTTGTTCAATATTGCTAAGCTATGCAGTTCATCTGTGAGTTTTTTCAAATTGTCACAAATTTCCAGAAAATTTTCAAATATATTTATTGAAGAAAATCCACTTATAAGTGGAGCCACACAGTTCAAACCCGTGTTGTTCAAGGGTTAACTGTATACAGAAGGTCAGTCTCACTCTATGATTGTGCAATGAAGCATAATGAGTATGTTATGATCTTTAGACATTCTGTGAGCAACTATTCAATTAGCACCCTTATGTTCAAGGCACTGGTTGTGTGGAGATGGGTGCATACAAAAAATGCTAGAAGAGGAAATTACCAGTTTTCTAATGGATGTATACAAAAATAAATAAATAAATAAGAAATGGAACTGACATTTGTAAATATTTATCATGGCAGAGTAAAACGCTATGTGCTCACCAAATCCATCGTTTTCTTCCTAGGCAACATTTCCCAGACTTCCTACAGTTGAGTTCCTACAGTAGACTTCATGTGGCTAATGGAATATGGGTGGATCTGGCGAATTCCATTTCCAGACCTGGCCAATCAAATCTCCTTTATGTGAATCTCCTTCTCCCTTACAGTGACCTTGAAGGCCACATATCACAGATAACAGTGTCAAAAAGATGGAAGGAGCCTGGATTCCTGAATAATTGTGTGAAGCAGTCTAGACTCCCCCCACCACCCTAGCTGCCAACTACACTGAACTGTGATTTGGGGAGTTGTTTGTTATAGCAGTTAGATGACCCTGACAAAAACTCCTGTTATGTGCTGGATGTGACACCACACAAACACACACCACCACACAAACACACTCATGCCAAACAAAAAATAGCTTAAGGATTCAATAACAACATAAATTAGCATTCAGTGAGATAGGCATGACAAACTGGAACGACTACCGGAGTCGGGGTGAGCTATATGAGTTCGACCCTTGACTCTGCCACTCTTTAGCCATGTGACCTTGGGCACATCTCTTAATTATAAAATGAGATTACTGGACTTAAGTGAATGGAAAGAGCCTTTCCACCAATATAGTTTATAACCCCAGGACTATTAGAAGCTTCATCACAAGAGTGGCTTGGTTGACTGCCAAATAAAGAGTGTCAACAATCAAGCCAGGAATCCAAACAAGAGAGATGAAGGAATTGAGCGGGCTTGGAATGGCTTCAGAGAAGAGGAAGAACCCGAGTAGATCTTGAAGGCTATCCTAGAATTTAGGTAGAGAAAAGTGGAGTAGAATGTATTGTGAGCAACAGAAGTATAGACAGAGTGCCGAGATTGCACCAAAACCATTTACGAAATGGCAATTTGACAAATGAAGCTTAAGGAGCACTTGTGCAGAGGTGTAAGAAATGAGGTCACATATAAGTGATATCATATGGTATTTGTCTTTCTATGTGGAATCTAAAATACAACACAAATGAACATATCTACAAAACAGAAACAGACTCACAGACGTAGAGAACAGACTGGTGGTTGGCAAGGGGGAGGAGGGGTAAGGGAAGGAAGGATTGGGAGTTTGGGATTAGCAGATGCAAACTATTATATATAGGATGAACAAGGTCCTACTGTATAGCTACTAGGTTGCCGGATGTTTTCTACAGCAGATGGGATGAGAAGAGCTGCCGATGGTCTGGAGAGCTACACCCACATCCTGCACCCAGCGCTCAGAAAGCAGCACTAACTGACTTAGCCACACACAGCACCCACTGTCACATCATGTCCTTGCTTCACAATGGCCGGATGGGCACAGGTAGACTCTAAAGGTCAGTTCATCCACCTCCCGGGTACCTCTTTATCCTCCCATCAATTGCAAGGTGTCTCCCAGCCCCCACAGAGACAGCTGTTCCCATCCTTCTGACCTGAACCCTTAGGGCTCAAGAGGCAACCCTTGCACAGCTGGCTAGGAGGATGGAGATGATGCAGCCCAAAGCATCTCTCAGCTAACAAACCCTGCCTTGTGAAGTCAAGAAGAGAAGGATGACCTCCGCAACACAAAGTGTTTAATATTGAAAGCAAAACTGCCTGGTGAATGAGAAGTTACCTGATTCTTTGACACGTTCTTTGGTCTTGGATTCCTGAAACCCAAACAATAAAGTAGCATTAATAAATTCCTAAGAATCTTTTTACATTAAGAAAGTGTCCCTAGGACCAGACTGGAGATGTAGGGTCTACAGAAATTATAACTAAAAGCTCAGGCAATGATGCTGTTGAATATACAGCACATAAAACACCAGTAAAAACGAGTCACAAATAAAAGAAACCCCAAAGGAGCACCAAGTGTTTGAGGTAAGACCTAAATCAGAGAAATAATTGAGCTCATGTTCTTTGTTCCATTTAACATTTATTGAGTGTGTACTATTAACAAGCACTAGGCCACGTGCTTTACTAAGGCTGTCTCATTTAATCCTCACAACAATCCAATAATCCAAAGAGGTCAATACTATTACTATCCCATTTTACACTTGAGGAAATACTTAGTACATGTAGTATATAGATCGCTGGCCCCTCTAAACCATGTGAAAATGAAACAAATATATCAAGTACCTGGACAAACAGACCCAAGATTTTACATCTCAAACCACCATTATGGTAACCCCCCAATCTTGAATTTTCCAAAGTGTCAAAAATCAAACAAAAAGTGCTTCTTCTTCCATTCTTTCATACCTACCTTATCACCACTCTCACTCCCTCCACAGCTGTAAGTTGCTTTCCTCACCCCAGTTTGAGTTGTACTTCTCATTCCACTATATTTCCTCATCGTGGCTCCCATCCCACACACCTTGGGAGAACACCCTACTTCCCTTGTAATCACCCCTTTACTTACCACTGTTGGAATTTTCCCCTCCTGGACTTCATCCGTGGCTCTGGGCAACTGGACAGTTAACTTTAATGTTCCTTTTCCTGGCCATACTAACTCGTGGTTCTCTCTCGCCAGAACTTGCTGCCGAACTGAAATATTTTTAAAAAGCTAACTGTTAAGCAATCTTTATTCACAAAATTATTCTATGATTTCCATAGGCTTCATCATCATCAGTCAACGGCTTGGTCAGTTTCTCAAGAGAGGCTATGTGTGGTGAAAAGGGGGAAAGTTTAGCAAGCAGACACAGATTTGAATTCTATCTTTAAACTTACTTTTCTAACCCTGAGCATGTTCCTTAATAAGCCTTATTTACAAAATCTCAGTCTTCGTGTCTATTAATTAATGAAGACTGTCTTGTGTGGGTGTTACATGGATTAGATTCAAGAAACATTATAAAGAACTTAGTACAGTACGTGATGCCCAGTAGGCACTCAGAAAGGTAGCAATATTTATTCTACAGTGAAAGGAAATAATTAAATTATCCCTCACTGTGAGCCAGGGACGCTAGGACATGACATTATGAAAGTCATGTTTTAGGAAAATGACTCAGGTGAACGTGAGCAGAATAGCGAGGAGCCTCATTAAAAAGGTATTTCAATCAATTCTTTAACCTGTGATGATAAGATGGGAGAGATTCTTACCAAAAAAAAAAAAATTAACACATTTGGCAGCTAGGCTGTAGTGGAAGAAAAAAAATGAACAGTGGACATGAGTCCACATGAGTCTGCATGAGTCTGCACCAATCTCAGACCATCCATATTTAATTTTATTTAAGGAGAAGCTGACAATAATCAGGAGCAAAATTATGACCAGAAAACATGATAAATGTACACATCTGAAACAGGATTTAAAATCTTTTTTTTAGGGCTTCCCTGGCGGCGCAGTGGTTGAGAATCTGTCTGCTAATGCAAGGGACACGGGTTCGAGCCCTGGTCTGGGAGGATCCCACGTGCCGCAGAGCAACTAGGCCCGTGAGCCACAACTACGGAGCCTGTGCTCCGCAACAAGAGAGGCCGCGACAGTGAGAGGCCCGCGCACCGCGATGAAGAGTGGCCCCCGCTTGCCACAACTAGAGAAAGCCCTCGCACAGAAATGAAGACCCAACACAGCCAAAAATAAATAAATAATAAATAAAAACAAATAAATTTTTAAAAAGCCAAGCATTTGAAGCCCTTTAAAAAAAATCTTTTTTTATAAATTTATTTATTTTTTAATTTTATTTATTTTTGGCTGAGTTGGGTCTTCGTTGCTGCGTGCGGGCTTTCTCTAGTTGCAGCGAGTGGGGGCTACTCTTCGTTGCAGCGAGCAGGGTCTACTCTTCATTGTGGTGAGCAGGTTTCTCATTGCGGTGGCTTCTCTTGTTGCAGAGCATGGGCTCTAGGTGCGCGGGCTTCAGTAGTGGCACGCGGGCTTCAGTAGTGGCACGCGGGCTTCAGTAGTTGTGGATCGCAGGCTCCAGAGCTCAGGCTCCGTAGTTGTGGCGCACGGGCTTAGTTGCTTCGCAGCATGTGGGATCTTCCCGGACCAGAGCTTGAACCCGTGTCCCCTGCATTGGCAGGCGGATTCTTAACCACTGCGCCACCAGGGAAGCCCAGGATTTAAAATCTACAAGGCAATTTACACTCGACTTTTCGGAAATTCAGCCAATCATATAGAAGTACACAGCTTCCATATAGTTTCTGTTTGCTATCCACTCATTTCTACAGAGGAGTGCTTTGGGGCTCATTCTTATTATGTGAATGGTAAGAATCAAGTTGTGTTACACTATGGGCCTGCACCTGTTGGGGCCACTTCCTTCCCTGGAGGGCAGAGGGCGTTCTTGTGGGAGAAGAACTTTGCCCGAGGGACAGTGCTGGGGTAGGTAATTTGATGTTAGCAAACCCCTAACCACTTGCTTCTGAGAAAGCCATTACTCTGGGAGGAAACCAAAACTGAACAGGGACTTTCCACCCCTAAGAACTTTGACCATACAAAGAGCTGCACTAAGCTTTGAGTGCGTATGCTGGGCAGGTACTACTGCAAGAAGGGCATTAGAGCAGTCTAGAGGTGGGTGAAGGGAGGAAGTGGGCTGGGAGATGGGAAGGAAGAAACATGGCAGGGAGACTGAAATCACTTCTGCTTCGAGGACTAGAACAGAATGACATTATCATCACACAATTATATTTTTGCTGTTTGTATTTTTACGAGGTTTGTATTTTCTACAATTATTTCCCTTTTTGTTCATTCAGGGTCATCAACAAACAACAGGGATTCTCAGACTTTAGCGAATCAGCGTCACCTGGGGTGTAGTTAAACATGCAGATTCCCACCCACCCCACACTCAGGGTACCTGAGTCTCTAGGACAGAGCTGGGAATGTGCCTGTTTAACCTGTTGTGATTTGGACGCAGGGGGTCTGTTGCCACAATGTGAGGACTACTCTTGAGGATAATGGGATTTTAAAGAAGAAAGAAGTGTCCCCAAGGGCCAGGCCCATGGTGATGTTGACAATCGGAATCAAAATGGTAAAATCCTTTGAGGAAAAGTGAAGCCCAGGGGAAATGGCTTACATTGCACAGATGCCCTTTTGAGCATTGCTTGGTGAAATTAACCCTTGGAAAACTTTTTGACATTGTTCTAAGGGCTCTGAGCCAGGGAGGTCTCCTGACCCCTGCCCACCTCGCTTCCTTCACACTGGTCTGTGCACCCCTCTCTTCTCTGGGTTTCATTCTTTCCTTTTTGCATCCCTGGCCTAGAGCATTCCAATTGCTCTGATGGCCTCGTAAGCCTCCTTGCTTCTCCTCTGACCCAAATGCTTCTCCAAATCCAGCAACAGGAGGCAGGGTCAGTGGTTGTCCACATCCTTGCCTTTGAGATTCTGATGGAAAAAACTGTGCACTGGGAGAACAGCAGGTCATGTGCTTCCCAGTGCAGACCTGGTAGGTGTCTCGAGCAAGCAGATAACCGGTGGGTACTTGTCCTCCCGCTTCCCTAATAGCAACAGCATGAGGAGAGGTTAACTCAGCTGCTCAATTGCCTACGGGGAGGGAACTTCCCCCTCAAAGCTCAAAACTCCTAACCCTCAAAATCAACTCAGAATGCCAACCCTGCTCCCAGCCTGAGGACCACCCTGAAACCGACTGGAGAGGTTCCAGCAGACCCTCGACAAAGATACTGTGCACTGATCAACAGTACCTGCCTTCCCCCTCCAACAAGCCTCTATATTTACATGCAGACAATGAGATTCTGGGCAGTGCTTCTGCCCCTCTCCCAAGTGATCCCAGAATCACTGGGAATCTCCATGACCCACGGGGAAATCCCTGTGACTCCTCACATTGCTTAGCTCCATCCTTCCCCATCTAAAAAATAAGAGAAAGCACAGGGGCTCTCCCTCTCCCTCTCTCTCAAGTGGAGCATCCTGTAGAATCAGTTACCAAATCCAGACAGTACGCAAACATGCATCTTCCATCCCCATGCTGACTTTCCTTGTTCAAGGGCTCACTGGTCCTCACTTGGACATTGCATGACACGCTTCAAAGGTCTGATGTCCGTGGTCTCTCCCAACAGAAATCACTGTACTTATCTGCAACCAAATTTATCTCCCAAAAGTATATTTGGACGTGGCTCACCCCTGTCTACCTGTCGGGGAAAGTTCGTACTCCTTCGCATGTCATGCAAGGTCCTCTTTTATCTCAACCCAATATTCTATTAGCCTTAATTTCCACCCCACTTCTTTTTAAAAAGGAAGTTTAATAAAAGAAGGCCTAAGACTTTTTAAAATACAAGCACCCCCTTTGTAATCTTATAACATTTCCCAGATCCCACCTGTTCTTTTTAGTGCCAGTCTCCAGACCTCGCTTGTGCGCAGAGATAAGGAAAGGGCTCATTCCTCAAACCAAAGCTGCCCAAGGGCGCCCAGCACTTCCCTGGAGACGCCTTTGCTCTCCCATCCCCAGCACTGCAGCCAGCTCCCATCTGAAGAGCCCTCCCCAGTACCTCGCCTATCAAGAACTGAATTCACCCTCAGGAGTCAGTTCAGATGTGACTTTCCTGGAAACCTTCTCTTCCCTTCAAATTGTGTTCCCATAAACCTCTGGAGTTCCAGAACTGCGGCTTTCATAGGAAGAAGACAAAAATTGCAATGGCATTGCAACTCTGCCCCTAACACACGATGCCACTACACGATGTTGCCTCGTAAAATGAGGTGGGTGCACCAGCACTCAGGCAGCTCCCTTCAGTCACACGGTGCTAAATGTTTATTTAACCCACCTGGGCTGTCTGCCACCAGCTCCGGGAGCGCCTGGAAGCGCCGCGCAGGGGGAACCGCAGCGGCCCCGACGCGCCTTGTCTATTCTGCGCCCCCCACGCTCTTTCCTACACCTGCGGCAGTAGCCGGACGAATTCTCCCGCCGCGCGCCCCAGCCCCAGGTTGCCCTGGAAGGAGAGCCCCGCTGTCCCCTCTCCCCCGCACCCCTTGCCCCCCTCACCGTCGTCGAGGTAGAAGAGCACAAGGAAACGAGGCGGGCTCCCCGGCGCCTGGCGGACCTCACACTCCCCGCCTCCTGATCTCTTCTGGCTCTGGAAGTACAACTGCAACTTGGTTCTCAAGTTCTTCGGGGGCTGGGGACCCCAGGACCCTTCGACCAGCAGCGGGAAGGAGCCGGGCGCAGCCATCCTCCCCTCCGCTGGTCCGGCTCCGACTGCAGGTCCCGCCCAAATCCCGGTGGTTAAGCCTCTTTCGCTTTCGTTTCCCAGAACACTCCTCCCACCCTTAGTTCCTGCCTTTGGCTTTAAACAGCTGACCCAAGCTGGGACTAGAAACCACCGTCCTCCCGACGCCCCCTTCCCAATTCTTCACCTTCATCTCTGGACCACGGCAGAAGGTGGTATCGCCTTCGTGGCCTCCCTGCATCTGTATACGCGGGACCCTAAGCTCAGGGCACTATCTGCCACTCACCCAAGCCACAGGTGAAATCAGCAGCTCTGGTCACTAGACCTTGCGGAAACACGAAGAAAGCTTAATTTTGGCCGCAGGCCGCCGTTTTACAAACTCTGATTCTTTAGAATGTCTGGGGCCCATTTTCAGACTTCTTTCAACAGTCACCTAATTATCAGAATTTTACCTTGCTTCCCTCCTGACCTGTTAATATTCTGTGTCTAGAGATGTGGGGGAAACAGTACATTCACAGCTGTCTTTTTATGGAATATTGGCTAGGAGCCACGCACGCTGAATGGATTCAACAAACAGACACCGTCTGTGCCCTCCCTGCGCTCATGAAGCTGTGGGGATGCAGAGCAGTTAGGACACAGTGGAATAAGTGCTTTCGGAAGGAATATGCAGGTGTTCCTGGAACAAATTAGGAGGGGCTCCTAGCCCAGGTGTGGGAGCTCAGGGAGGGTTTATGGGGAGGCAACATGGAACCTGAAGCCAAGGGTGATTGGGGATAACCTTGGCGGGTGGGGAAGAGGGGAGTTCCGTGTGATTTACTTGTATGGGATCCCTTGAGCTGCTGGGCAGTAGCCAGAATAGAGGCAGGAGGCCAGCCAAGTGGCTACTGTAGTGTCGCAGGGGAGAGATGAGGGTGACTGAGACCAGGGTGCTGGCCTAGGAGGACAGAGAAGGGGTGGGGTTCCGAACTGACATTGGACTTGCGGAAGGATGTGGAAAGCGAGAGCAGACACTCGAGCGTGATTCCATGGTCATCTCAAGCGTGATTCCATGGTCATCCATGCATGGCCTGAGCAGCTGGCTAGATAAAAGTGGCATCTACCCGATGGGAGCACTAAAGTGGGAGAGAGGCTAGGAATGTGTGTATCCTTGACCATAGTAAGGGAGTGTTTCAAGTGAGAAGGAGGGATCATCATTCAAATACAACCAATACATCAGGTGAGAGAAATGTCTCTTGGACTCGGAGGACCTGGCAAGCGCTGTCTTCTGGTGAGGAGGGAGTAGAGGGCGGTGGACAGAGATCCGAAAGGAAGGGAAGGGAGGCAGCAAGCGTTGTCAGCTCTTTCCAGAAGTGTGACTGTGAAAGGGAAGAAGTTAGGTAGCAGCTTCTGGGGTTATAGGATCGGGGAGGTGTTGTTATTTTTGTTTTTTGGCTTTTAAAATATGTTTCAGCTGGAAGAAGCTTAGAAATGTTTAAATAGTGTTAAAAAGTAAAAGGAAGTTTGAGGACACAGGTTGTGGGAGAAGGTGGGAGGGGATCCTGGGGGCATTGGCCCAAGGAAGGGACACTTTTCCCACTGCACCGGGAAGGAGGAGCTGGAGTACAGAAGTAGGTGATTTTGAATGACTGCCGATGGGAAGATCTGTAAATTCTCTCCTGATAGATTCTGTTTTCTCTGTGAAGAAGGTGATGAGGCCTCTTAGGCACTGCCAGAATTAGAGCTCCTTCTCCCTGCAGGGCTGGACCTTATGTATTCTCCCTTAATCACAATGAAACAAAATTTCAGGAAGAAGAGAACCAGAGATGGGCCAAAGAGAGGTTACAGGGCTTTAATTCCTAATACATAATAATGCTAAACAATATTCAGGTATTTTCTCCTACCTCCAGCTTTCTTCCTGCAGGTGGCGCTCATCATCCAGTCCAAACCACCCGGGGCCCCTGCAGGGGGAAGTGGGGAAGATACAGAACGGCCAGCCAGGGCTCTCAGGCACCGTGGTGACTGTTTCTCTTCAGGGCATTGTCACCCTTTCCCTTCAAACCACAACTAAAATCGGCACTCTCCTTTAACCAGTTTGGGAGTCCAGAACTGGACAAACAGTTTATCTTTTTCCTCACACCATCGTTCTACAAAAAATAAAATCAGAGAGAAATAAACTATAGTAGAAGTTGTGGCAGGCCATTTCTGGATTTCTTTCAAGGATTTATTTAATTATTAACGGTGTATTTTGTCACACATGGTCTGCTCATTATTCCTGGGTTGACTGGGCAGAATCTATCAGAGAATCAGGATGTCAGGTCTTGAAACCCAAGGGAAAAAAAAAAATTCTAGAAGGAGCAAATTGTTAACCATCATTAGCCCCTAAAGTACTTTGTCTTCTCTCCTCAGTTGTTTTGACCCTTTTCATCTGTTGAACCCATACCCTTCCCCCTCCCCCAGTGTGCTTATCCTCTCTCAATTCTCTGTCTCCATAGGGCATTTGCCTCCTGAAACTCATTTCCTTCCAAGGAAGCAAGCATCCTCTCAGGGCCTGGGGGAGAGCAGATTCCAGCAGAGAGGTGGCCATGTTTACATGGCTGTTCCCTGTTTCTCTTTCCACCAAAAAGTCACGGCTGATCTTAATAGAACAACCCACATCCGCATTTTGGGGCTGAACTTCCCTTTCTCTGCTTCATCTAAATTTGCCCTTTCAGCTTCTCTACAAACTTCTATAACCTAACATCAGGCTCCTTTCAAGTTCTCCACAAGCCAGCATCAGGACCCCCATTTCTCCCGCTGAAGTATATATTGGGGAAAGGGTTGGCTTTCCCATCTGTCCTGAATCAGTGAGTTGTGAGCACCTCATGCCAGACTCTCTGCCTCACTTTGCTCCTGCAACTGCTGGCCTGGTCCCCCAAAACAGGATGTGACCTCAGAAGTGAGGCAAGCTCCCCTGCCCGTTACCAGTCCAAGTTCAGTCCTCAGATGGAGTCACCTGATGGACACGCACCAGTTTGTGGACTTCTTCTCTGTGCTCCAATCCCTTTTAGGAATTTCATCTTCTTCACTCTTCCACAGGGAATGTCTCTGATGCCCCCACTTTCTAGTATGGTAATCCCTAATGGTATATTTTCCCAAATAAGAGTCATTTAGGGGCTTCCCTGGTGGCACAGTGGTTAAGAATCCGCCTGCCAACGCAGGGAACACGGGTTTGACCCCTGGCCCGGGAAGATCCCACATGCTGCAGAGCAACTAAGCCCGTGAGCCACAACTACTGAGCCCGCATGCCACAACTACTGAAGCCCGTGTGCCTAAAGCCCATGCTGTGCAACAAGAGAAGCCACGACAATGAGAAGCCCACACACCGCAATGAAGAGTAGCCTCCGTTCGCCTCAACTAGAGAAAGCTCATGCGCAGCAACAAAGACCCAACAGAGCCAAAAATAAAAACAAATAAATGAATGAATTTATTTTTTAAAAAATAGGGGTGTTTCCAAGTGAAAAAAGGTCATTTAAGTTCATTAATACTATAGTTGGCTGGGAAGTGGAGGGAGACTTCTGCAGAAGAGTCCAGAGCCGACTTGATCTTTCCAAGTTCATGTGATAGGAAGAGTAAAGCAGAGTAAAGATCCTTCTTGGCCATTCAGTAGGTACTGAATCAGACATACATGCACGTGTCTTAAAACAGGCATTAACTATCAGAGAGAGTACAACCTAGATCATACTAAAAAAGAAAAGCATACAATATTTTATTCCTACACCATACCATGCATGATCACCAGTGATACGCTGTTAAATATTGAATGAACAACTTGCTGTCTGGGAAAAAAAAAAGTTTACATGTATGTGTATGTTATTATAAATTTTACTGACATAAAGGTCGTATAGCACATAGTTTACAAATAATAATAAAATGTATAATATTCTTTATTGTAAATTTCAAATAGTCAGTTGATTCTCACTGAACGTTTCAAAGATGTTTGCCCAACTCTCATATTTGTAGCCAATCTATGGTTGCAATTGATGAACGAGGGTAGTTCTGATATAAATGTTGGTCATTGGTCGATACTTTTGTTTACACTAAAAAGGGAGATGAAGATGAAACAATGAAGACATGTGTCAGAATTTCTGTTATTTGTCAATGACATGGGCTCCTTCTTTGCTGAATGGGATAATAGTTTTCAACTACCAGAAGAATAATTCCTTTACAAGGTTATGGCTACAGACATGACATACTTTTAAATTTAGTCTGCCTTATTAACATATTCTCCATTACTTTCTTAAGTCTTAATCAACAAAACAATAAATTAAGCCCTGATTTGTAGTGTTTTTCAATTCCATGGTGTAAATATTCTCACCATGGCTGATTTTAAGCTCCCAGTGTGATAGCACTGAATGCAGAGTTGGGAAGAGATGAACAGTAGCATACCATTGTATAATACTTCTACCATACAGTAGACATAAATAACACAAGAGTACAGATAATAGTAAAGTGTAGTGAAATAATTAGAAAGTGATGAATCTTTTAAAAATATAATCCATTTTATTATAAGTTTATACAATGTAATTCTAAATAATGGTTTTTAATAACTGGCTCACAAAATTTTTGAAAATTGAACAATCAGTTCTGGTGAGCCAGTATGACCTACCTCCAGCACAAAACCGTACTACTCTTTTCACATCAGAGGTAATATTATCAGATAGAGCAGTTGGTATGCTCTCCCCCCTCCCAACTCCTCCCACACACACCTTAGTACAATTGTTATACTAATATTCTCCTAGTCAAATAGGCTTTAAAGCTGATTGCTTCCTTTCATTCCTATGGACAATTAGTCACCAAGACATTCATTAATCTGTTCATTACTTTTGAGAATTCTACCCTGGAAGAAATAAAAGCGTAATGAAAATCATAAAACAAGGACAAATGTAGTTTAAAATATTAAAGTGTAATAATTAATAAAACAAACTTATAAGAAAATTAATATACCTCCATTTTACTAAGAGGAAACTGAGGCACAAAAAAGGTTAAATATCTTGCCCCAATGTCACACAACTAGTTAAAGGTTAAGCTGAGATACAAACCCAGGCAACCTCACCCTAGGGCTCAACATTACGATATCCTTGCACAGTGATATTCTGCTCAGATCCCTTCTACAGGGTAATAAACCCACTCTCCAGCTGCTGGTCATATCAGCTGTTGACAGTTCACAACAGGATCTCTCACTGGCCTTACCTTTGCTTCATCTCTCCCATCAACAATTTCCTCATGGCAGAGAATATTTATATCTCCTACATTTGAGTCCAGTTTTACCCGCAGGCTAGGTTAACCATATCATACTTATGTGGCCCAAATAGCAAAGCTGTGGTAGTGAGGGTGTAGGGAAATGGGGTCTCTCATGTGGTGGGTGATTTGTTAATTTGCCCTTGTAATTTTGCCACTTTTTGCTTATCTGCTTTTGCTTAATTTAAGGCTATATTGGTTCAAGATTTTTTTTTTTTTTTTTTTTTTTTTTTTTTTTTTTTTTTTTGCGGTACGCGGGCCTCTCACTGTTGCCTCTCCCGTTGCGGAGCACAGGCTCCAGACGCGCAGGCTCAGCAGCCATGGCTCACGGGCCCAGCCGCTCCGTGGCATGTGGGATCTTCCCGGACCGGGGCACGAACCCGTGTCCCCTGCATCGGCAGGTGGACTCTCAACCACTGCGCCACCAGGGAAGCCCAGTTCAAGATTTTTATGTCATCCAAGCGAATTGTTTCTTTTTGTCATTAGTGAGTGCTGTTCTTTCTCCTTTATTAATTCTCATTGTCTTAAAGTCCATTTTGTCTTATATTAAAACCACTTTAATTTGGTTAGTCCTTGCTAAGTGTTACAGATATCTTGAGTAGGTTGGCCACTTACTCAAAGGCAGTCTCTCCTTCCTTGTTAGGAGCAAAGTGCTGAGGTAAAGGAAATGCCCCTTCAGACACACACTTGACTCACGGTTCCCTTCTCATGGAATTGGTTTAGGTACGACCTGTGATCCAGTTCTAGGCAAAGAGATACAAAGGGAGTCTGCCATCCATTCCTTATATAGAGACACTTAACGAGATACCTCCGTTCCCTCCTTTTTGGGGGATGTAACCAGGTGGGATATGCTGATGAGAGATACTGCAGTCAGAAACACTGAGAATGGCAAATTGAAGAGAGAGAAAGAGCCCAGGTCTTTGAGGGCATAATTGAGGTACAGAACCAGCTCTAAAACCACCTACCTCCAGATTTCTTATTGAGTCAGTAAACGTCCCTGTTGTTGAAGCCCCCTTTAGTTTTATATTCAGTTGCCTACAGCTGAAAACATCAGCCTGCCTTGGGGGAGGCAGTTCTCTGCAGGCTCAGATGAACTTCCAGTGAGGGATGAAGCTGTGACCTGTCAGCAGCAGATGTTTCTAGCAACTGAGAGAAACGCTAGTCATTCTTAAAATGGGGATCTGATAGACACCCTTGTATCCTCTTCAAGGTATTAAGATGGTTAAGGTCTGGGTCAGACAGACTTGGGTTCAAGAGTTATTCTGGATTTTACCAGCTATGTGACCTTGGGCAAATTAACCAAAATCTATAAATCTTGGTTTTCTCAACTTTAAAAAATAAGTTTAATAGTACTCACCAGGAAAAGTTTATTTCAGGATTATATAAGACAAAAAGATAAGTATATGAAGAGTATCATATACTGTCAGACTTCACGTGTTTCAATTATGCTGTTTTTTTCCTCTACTCTTTCTCTATTTTTGATTGCATTGATTTCTGCTTTTATCTCTACTGTTGTCTTTCTTTGGTTTGTTTTGGGTTTAACTTGCTCTTCTTTTTCTAGTTTCTTAAGATAGAAATTTGTACCATTGACTTGGGACCTTTCTCTTTTTTTTGTAAACATTAATATTATAATGTTATAATTTTTCCACTAAGTACTTCTTGAGCAGCATCCCATCCTTTGTTTGAGGGGGAAGGTAGGGAGAGGGTGATGAGGAGTGATGAGGTGAAGGCTTCCTTCTGGGGCTCCTTAGAAAATGCACAGGCGGGAATCCCCTGGTGGTCCAGTGGTTGGGAGTCGGCGCTTTGGCCGCAGGGGCCCGTGTTCGATCCCTGGTCAGGGAATTAAGATCCCGCAAGCCGCAAGACATGGCCAAAAGAAAGAAAGAAAAGAAGAAGAAGATGCTGCACTGGAAATCTTGGTTACCAGCTCTTGCTCCCAGATCATATCAGTTCTATGGAAATGGCTAATAGTGGATTTTAGACCTTAAAATCTATCCTTTGTCTTCTATATAAACCACAAAGTTTTCAGTCACTTAACTTTATGAGTAAATATGACTACTTCTGGCTTTAATTAAGGAAAAATTGTAATTGAGAACTACAATTTACAGGTGTAGACCATCAGAGAGAAAAATATGATTTAATTACATGTACGATAATAACATTGTGTTGGGGGTCCCTATACCACCCCTTGGGTTCAGTAATTCTCTAGGAGGACTCAAAAGATTCAGAGTACAGAAACACTCAACAGTTGCGATTCATTATATTGAAAGGTACAAAGCAAAGTTAGCAGTGGGGAACAGAGCATGAGGAGACTCTGGAGGAGAGATGGTCTTCTCCCAGTGAGGTCACATAAGATGCACTGAATTCCTCAAGCACTGAACTGTGACCACGCATGTGAAATGTCTACTAGTGGGCCTATTACAGACTCAGTGCCCAAGGTTTTTATTTGGGGTTGATCATGCAGGCAGCCTCTACCTAGCACATACCAAAATTCCCGACTCCTTAAAGGAAAGCAGGTATTCAGCACAAATCCCGCTGTTTGTATAGACAGGCACTCTGTGAGCCACTCTTTTTATCAGTTAGGAAATTGGGAGACCCCTCCCCAAATCAAAGATCAGACGCCAGCCAGGACCAACCTTACAAGCAGGCCTTTCTAAGGATAACTGTTAATTAACTCTTTTCTGCACAAGCATGTTCCTGTCAAATCAATTGGATTAAACCACATTCTTCAAAGCAATAACTTGAAATATAATGTGGTCACCTGGAATTACAAGCTTTTTATAACTAAATAAGCCATAGGGCACAGGAAAAGTGACTTTTAACAATGCACTATCCAAATCTGTTTTTATTAAATCCAGTGTCTTTACTAATTTTACTTTAAAAATTTTCCACAAGTCCAGTGAGCAGTGGTCAAATCCAAACTCAGCCAAAAAGAGAGTCATAAAAATGCAGTTCACAGCCAGAAACTAAAATATTCAATTCACAGACTTGAGTTGACACAACTTTGCCCACAATTTGGTCACATAGCCAGAAATTTCAGAATAATTCAGAGGTTCATAAAAATCATTCCCCAAACTCCAGGGAGACTATGTCATGTTCTTGAGTCTCCTCTCTTATAGCTCAGTCAGTTCCACTTGAAACTCACTGCTTTGGTGGGAACCCTGAGGTTTGCAGTCCAAAGTCACTCAGAAACAGAATGGATGATCCATACTGAGCCACAGTTTTAGTCTCTTTTGAGGTGGTCACAGTGATGCACCACCCAGGGTCCACTTTAAGGAGGGACTTGTTGACTCAGCTGCAGGAAGTGCTCTCAGCCAACAGCCTTCAGCTTTCGTCCCATTAGGGATTACAGCAGCGGCAGAGCTACCTTGCCCAGGGTCATGCCCTTCCTGGGGCAGCCCCCATCCAATGACTGATTCAAGTGGGAGTATAATGACCCAGCCTTCCCAGCCAAACCTGGGACAACTCTGATGGGCCATTTTAATGCTCAAGCACCCCTTGGGGTCAACTGAGCCTGCCTTCAGGCCCGCATTGCAGCTTGACCTCTTTGCCCTTTGCTTTCTCTGTCTCCCTTCTACAGGTGCTGACCCCAAGGGCATTCCCTAGTAAACATCCTGTATGTTATATTTCATGTCAGCAGCTGACCCCTGGCGAAGCCAGCCCATAACATAATTGGGTAGGACATTTTTCTTTTTTTTTTTTTGGTACGCGGGCCTCTCACTGTTGTGGCCTCTCTCGTTGCGGAGCGCAGGCTCAGCGGCCATGGCTCGCGGGCCCAGCCGCTCCGCGGCACGTGGGATCTTCCCGGACCGGGGCACGAACCCGTGTCCCCTGCATCAGCAGGCGGACTCTCAACCACTGCGCCACCAGGGAAGCCAGGTAGGACATTTTAAAGCATCTTTTCATTCCATTGAATGAAGGCAGATCAGCAACTGGGAACAAGGGCCATCTGCTCAATCCATGTGTCTTTCCCAGCCCAGCCAGAGCACCTTCTGAAGAAATCAGCAATGTCCTTCCTCCTCGCAGTCTCAAATTCAAGGTATTTGGATGTTATATTATCATCAGTCTGAAAGTACAATCTTGTGAGTTAGTCTACATACAAGAAGGATACAGCCCTTACATTCTAGAGGTCTTTGTTCTATGGAAGAGGTTTGGTAATTTTTTCTGTTTCCATAGGCCAGTCTTATGCCTGAATTAAAAGAAATAAAATATCTATCCTACATATCAACTTCTTCCCTAATTGCCATAATCCGTCAGTGAAATCAAGACATGAACGTAAAGAAATTTCAGTATAAATTACTCTCTTTCTATATCCGGCAATGAACCTAACTTTTAAAAATTCTTGGCACACAGCAAGAGCTGAGTACATTATTCCAGTTATCTTTTGCTGTTTAACAACCCTCCCCCAAATATAGTGATATAAAACAATGACAATCACTTGTTACTATTATCCCTCCAGATACTGGGCTCACATAGGCAATCTCCCTCAAGGTCTCTCGTGTGCCTGTGGTCAATCTGTGCATGAGGCTTGAGTCGTCTCAAAGGCTGTTTTAGCTTCACACGTGTCTGGTGCCAAGACTGGGACAACTCAGACAGCTGGGGGCTGGAGCAGCTGGGGCTCCTCTGGTACCACCATCAATATGTGGGCTCGGGCTTTCCTGGTGGTGCAGTGGTTGAGAGTCTGCCTGCCAATGCAGGGGACATGGGTTCGAGCCCTGGTCTGGGAGGATCCCACATGCCGCGGAGCAGCTGGCCCCGTGAGCCACAACTACTGAGCCTGCGCGTCTGGAGCCTGTGCTCCGCAACAGGAGAGGCCGCGATAATGAGAGGCCCGCGCACCGCGATGAAGAGTGGCCCCCGCTTGCCACAACTAGAGAAAGCCCTCGCACATGAAACGAGGGCCCAACACAGCCATAAATAAATAAATAAATTTTTTTAAAAAAAAGCAAAAGAAATCTGAATGAAGTATGGTCTTTAAAAAAAAAAGAATAAATAGCCTTAAAAAAAAAACGTATTTAAAAATATATATATATGTGGGCTCATCACATGGCCTCTCCAGCATGGCAGCTTCAGGGTAGCTGGACTTCTAACACGGCAGCTCAGCTCCTAAGGCCTGTCGAGAGGGACAGGGAGGGAAAGAGAAAGAGAGAAGAGAGAGACCAATGCTGTATCATTTGTTATGACTTAGCCCTCAAAAGTTATGCAGTGTCACTTCTCAGCATTCTGTTCATTAGAAGTGAGTCACTAAGGCCAGCTCATATTCAAGGAGAAATAGGCTCCACTTCCTCACAGGAGGAGTATTTATAAGAATTTGCTGACATTTTTTGTGTGTGGGGGGTACGCGGGCCTCTCACTTCCGTGGCCTCTCCCGTTGCGGAGCACAGGCTCCGGATGCGCAGGCTCAGCGGCCATGGCTCACGGGCCCAGCCGCTCCGCAGCATGTGGGATCCTCCCGGACCAGGGCATGAACCCGTGTCCCCTGCATCGGCAGGCGGACTCTCAACCACTGCACCACCAGGGAAGCCCTGCTGACATGTTTTAAAGCCACCACATATGCCAAACCTTCTCCTTTTGAGCAGAAAAGCAGTTGAGCCTCCTTTGTTTCTTTCTCAGCTGGTGTTGCATTCTGGCCAAGTGATCCTGTTTCTGTGTACATTCCAGAAAACTTACAAGAAAAATGACAAGAGCCAACATTTATTTAGAGCTTATTTTGTGCTGGTAATCTAAGTTCCCAAGTTCTCGATCCTGTTTTGAATTATTCTTCACTTAGTATTCAAATAAAATATCTCAAGTCCCCATCCACTGCACTGCGGGACAGTCCCTCCCCAGCATAGCTTTCAGGGGACTACATTTTCCAGAGAAAGTCCACATTGAAATCTGCTTCTTGGCTCCTGTTTCCACACTGCTCCTGTGCTAGAGACACCATCCCCTCTTTTTCCCCCAAATCATCACTAGCACATTCACTGAAGGTTTGGACTAATTACATCTTAGTGCAGGAATCAGCTTCCAGGTCAACGTCACTCATAAATATTTCCAGGAATTCATCAGCCACTTCCTATCTAACCATCTCCTCGCTCAGTGTTAACATCGAGAGGTCCTCTCCCACTCTCTAGATCAGCAGTTAAATGTTGGTAGCCACCCAACTGAAGCCTGCCCTGAGACCAGCTTTCGAAATTTGAATTAGATGCTAACATTGTTAACAGTGTGAGTTTCCATTAAACCTCAGATTTCCAGTTTCTCTCGGGAAAAGGCAGGACAGGTTACCAAAGTTTACCTCCTCGCATGTCAGCAATCAAGTAAGTGTAGCCAGTATCGTCCGATCCGTGGCTTCTGTTCCTTGAAAGTTCCTTTGGCCCACTTCAGTCATTACAGTAACCTCCAGCTCCTCTAGACCTTTGGGTTTGCAACCCCTTGCCCTAAGATCCACTTCCTCCTCCACCCCTTCCCCATGTTCCCAGGCCCCTACCGCTCCTCTTTAGAACCCACACAAACCCAAAATTCTACTCACTTTATGATACTAAATAACTCAGCTTTTTCATTATCTTGCTCATACACCTGGTCAATTAGACCAGAGGTCAACAACCTTTTTCTGTTAAGAGCCAGATAGTAAATATTTTAGGCTTTGCAGGCCATGTGGTCTCTGCTACAACTATACAGTTCTTCTGTCATGGACCTAAAGCAACCGTTGGGGAAATATCATTAAAAGACATATCTTCTGCCAACCCAGAAGACCTCTCCACAAAGTAGAAGAGAAAGAAAATAGTTTTATTTTTTTCTGGTTTATTAAACCAGAGTGTGATACTCACCACAGGCAATCCACTAAAGGAATTTAGAAGACAGATAGAAATCTCACCTTTATATATAGCCAGGCAGATACAGCCCGTTAACACGCATGGCCTCAAGAAAAATAACTAGTCCTCAAGTAAGAGGCCTTGACAACACCATTTGTTACACACAATTCATCCTAAATTCACCTGGTAATGGGGGTGTCCATCTGTGTTAGCTAATTGCCTTTATCCAAAAGAATAATACAACTTCTCACGTCTCTATGACCGGTAGGTAGTTACAACTTGGAGCCAGTTGCTGGTGAAGTTAGGATCCTAGCCTCCCAGGGAAATTGGGAGATGGAGTTCCACATTCCTTGATGACTGCATTTCAAAGAGATGGTTCCCATAGCTTTGAGAAAACACTCAGAGGCTTTTTTAGCTTTCAAAAAGTTTTATGTACATCTCAAAGGGACAGAGAAAGCATTAACAATTGCAAGTTTTCTGAAGCTGAAATGGAAAGTGGAGGAGAGATTTCTTCCCTTTTTAACACCTGAGCAAGTTAATTTTTAATTTTTAAATTCATCTTTGCTCTTATGCAGCCATAGAATGTATGTAAACAAAGGAGTATGGTTGTGTTTCAATGAAACTACTGTGGACACAGAAACTTGAATTTCATTTAATTTTCACATGCCATGAAATATTATTCCTCTTTTGATTTTTTTTTCTGAAACTATTTAACAATGTAAAAACCACACTTGGCTTGCAAGCCGTGGGGTGGATTTGTTCTGCAGACCATAGTTTACCAACCCCTGACCTAGACTCTGACAGTGATGGGGATTACACATAAGGTGCTTTCCTAAAAACAGTGAACCACGGATTTGCCACTGCCTTGGAAGCCAGTAGTCAGCTGCTGTCAGTTTTCTGTTTTAATCAGTATTTCTACTAGACTGTACACATTTAGTCCCTGTATTAATTTTCTAGGGCCACTGTAACAAAGTATCACAAACTGGGTAGCTTAAAAGGAAAGAAATTTATTCTCTCACAGTTCTAGGGCCAGAAGTCTGAAATCAAGGTGTCAGCAGGGTTGGTTCCTACTGCAGGCTCTGAGGAAGAAGGCTTCTCATGACTCTCCCCTAGCTTCTCATGGTTGCCCCCAGTCCTTGGCATTCTCTGGCTGGCAGCCTCACCACTCCATTCTCTGGCTCCATTGTCACATAGTGCCTTCCTGGCATCTGCCTGTGTCCAAAACAATTATGGGGTTGGGGTTAGGACTTCAACATACCTTTTGGAGACAAAATTCTACCCACTGCCATCCCACTTCTCAGATTACTTTGTGGCATGTGGCTAGGACCTAATAGTTCCTTTCTGCTCATTTACTAGAAAACTTTCTTTTTTGCTAACAGTCTTAGTCGAACTAAAGGGCAGCAGAATATGCCACCCCAAAATATGACTGTAGGAGTTCAAGGTGTGCCACCCCTAAAATATCCTGCTTTGGTATCTTGATTATTTTGAGCTGTAGGCACATATAAAACAGCGAATGCAGGGAGAGGCTTTCTCTGATTCCCTTTATCTGCCTAAAGACAGATCCTCCAAAAGGAACTCGGTTGTCATAAATCCGCCCGCACCCAACCCCACTCCCCCCCAGAAGTTTCATCAGCCAGGGGTGATCAACTCTTTTTGCAGGAGAGGGTACTGGAAGTTAACACCTCACCTAGACACACTTTGTCACAAACTATGATACCATTCATCTATCCTTCTAAGGGCCCTTCATTTTTCCTAAAATTCATTTACTCTCCCCTAAGAGATCTACATCCCCCTCCTCTTTCCCTATTAAGATGGTATTTAAGTCTGGATTCTAAACCACCTCGGGTAGCTATTCATTCTCCCTGGGTATCTCCCACATATACATGAGGTATACATACAATAAACTTCTGTCTGTCTTTCTGTTGTTAATCTGTCTTTTATTACATGGGTCTCAGCCAAGAACTCAGAAGGGTAGAAGGAAAGTTATTTCTCTTCCCCTGGACTAAGGTGAGCCACTCGATCATCATTTACCTATGACCTTTAGCTGCAGTAAAGTTCACATAACCAAATGGAAACAACACCATCTTTCCATCTATCCAATCAAGAAGGAAGCAAATAACTGTACTTCTAAAATCCAGTTCAGTGTCCTGCAAGGAAAATCTTGCTCTCATTAGAGCAATATTAAATTCTTCTGAAATGTAATGTTAGCAACTTTACAGAATGATTCACTCCAAGTCTGTTGATCTTAACCTGACTAGAAACATTCCCTCTATCTGTCCTTTTGCCTCCTTTACCTCTACATAGTCATTGTTCTTTTACCATTATAATGGGTGTGTATACACAATTTGGTATTCTTCTTCTTATGTAGTGTGATTTAACCAAATGTTTTCTATTTTCTGCATCATATTTATATTTATATTTTTAGTATATCACTAGAGTATATCATTTTATACCTATATTTTATAACTATATATCACAGTTAGCTTCTATAGTTTGGCGTTGTTAGGATCTTAGCTTTCTTTCAGTGTTTCAGTATCATAAAATAAACATTGTTTATGTAGACTTTTGGTTTTTATTAAACATTATTTCCTCAGGATAAATTCTATTACTTAGTGGGGGGTTAGGCATATTTATGATTCCTTCAATAAAGTACCATTTTGCCCTTCAGAAAGACTGGCTCCATTTGCATTGCTATCATTAATGCATGATATCTGCTTTCCTCAAGACTTGCAGGCTTTGGGTTTTATCACTTTTCAAAAGTTTTTCTAATTGTATTTTTAGGTACAAAATGAAACTTCACCATAGGTGAAGTATTACCAACAAGGTTGACTGAATGTTTTAAAAATCATGATTTAGGGCCTCCCTGGTGGCGCAAGTGGTTGAGAGTCCGCCTGCCGATGCAGGGGATACGGGTTCGTGCCCCGGTCTGGGAGGATCCCATATGCCGCGGAGCGGCTGGGCCCGTGAGCCATGGCCGCTGAGCCTGCGCGTCCGGAGCCTGCGCGTCCGGAGCCTGTGCTCCGCAACGGGGGAGGCCACAACAGTGAGAGGCCCGCATACCGCAAAAAAAAAAAAAAAAAAAAAAAAAAAAAAAAAAAAAAAAAAAAAAATCATGATTTAAAATCATGTTTCTCTCATGGGACTATCTTTTAATCATTTGTTTAAGGGACAGTTGGTATTTTTGCCCATTTATATGAGCTCTTTATACTTTTCAGTTATTAAACTTTTGTGTTTATGTGCAATTTCTCCATTCTTCTGAATTTTTAAAATCTTAGCTTTACTGATGTTCTTTCCATCAAAGCTAAAACTATCTAAGTAATGAACCTGTCCAACTTTTTTCATTTCTATTCCATCAAAAGTCAAAAAGTGATTTCCTCTAGTGCTAGTCTGTTCACATACATGAGAGTGTATTTGTTTTGATTTTTAAGCATTTAACTTTCAATCCACCTGGAATTTTTTGGAGAGTATGGTGGAGGGTGGGGGTCTCTTTCATATTCTCATTATTGATATTCTTATACACCAAGGGTCTCAAATTCGTTACCAACATATTTCAATGTCGCCTTTCTCGACCCCCGGCCATCTTGGCGGCTGCTCTTTGTTGGGGGTGTCCCGCACCTAAGGCAGGGAGATGGTGGCTGCAAAGAAGAAGAAAAGTCACTGGAGTCGGTCAACTCTGGGCTCCAACTCGTTATGAAAAGTGGAAAGTATGTGCTGGGGTACAATCTGACTTTGAAAATGATCAGACTAGGCAAAGCGAAACTGCTCATCCTCGCCAACTGCCCAGCCTTGAAGAAATCTGAAATAGAGCATTATGCCAAAAATGGCCAAAACTGGTGTCCATCACTACAGTGGCAATAATATTGAACTGGGCAGAGTGTGTGGAAAATACTACAGAGTATACACACTGGCTATCATTGATCCAGGTGATTCTTTTTTTTTTTTCTATTTATTTTTTTTTATTTTTATTTATTTTATTTACTTTTTATTTTTCTGCTTTATAACAAATTTAATCAGTTATACATATACATATGCTCCCATATCCCCTCCCTTTTGCGTCTCCCTCCCACACTCCCTATCCCACGCCTCCAGGCAGTCACAAAGCACCGAGCTGATCTCCCTGTGCTATGCGGCTGCTTCCCACTAGCTATCTACCTTACGTTTGCTAGTGTATATATGTCCATGCCGTTCTTTCGCTTTGTCACAGCTTACCCTTCCCCCTCCCCATATCCTCAAGTCCATTCTCTGGTAGGTCTGTGTCTTTATTCCTGTCTTACCCCTATGTTCTTCATGACATTTTTTTTCTTAAATTTCATATATATGTGTCAGCATACAGTATTTGTCTTTCTCTTTCTGACTTACTTCACTCTGTATGACAGACTCTAGGTCCATCCACCTCATTACAAATAGCTCAATTTCGTTTCTTTTTATGGCTGAGTAATATTCCATTGTATATATGTGCCACATCTTCTTTATCCATTCATCCGATGATGGACACTTAGCTTGCTTCCATCTCCAGGCTATTGTAAATAGGGCTGCTATGAACATTTTGGTACATGACTCTTTTTGAATTATGGTTTTCTCAGGGTATATGCCCAGTAGTGGGATTCCTGGGTCATATGGTAGTTCTATTTGTAGTTTCTTAAGGAACCTCCATACTGTTCTCCATAGCGGCTGTACCAATTCACATTCCCCCCAGCAGTGCAAGAGTGTTTCCTTTTCTCCACACCCTCTCCAGCATTTATTGTTTCTAGATTTTTTGATGATGGCCATTCTGACTGGTGTGAGATGATATCTCATTGTAGTTTTGATTTGCATTTCTCTAATGAGTAAAGATGTTGAGCATCCTTTCATGTGTTTGTTGACAGTCTGTATATCTTCTGTGGAGAAATGTCTATTTAGGTCTTCTGCCCATTTTTGGATTGGGTTGTTTGTTTTTTTGTTATTGAGCTGGATGAGCTGCTTATAAATTTTGGAGATTAATCCTTTGTCAGTTGCTTCATTTGCAAATATTTTCTCCCATTCTGAGGGTTGGGTTGTCTTTTGGTCTTGTTCATGGTTTCCTTGCTGTGCAAAAGCTTTTAAGTTTCATTAGGTCCCATGTGTTTATTTTTGTCTTTATTTCCATTTTTCTAGGAGGTGGGTCAAAAAGGATCTTGCTGTGATTTATGTCATAGAGTGTTCTGCCTATGTTTTCCTCTAAGAGTTTGATAGTGTCTGGTCTTACATTTAGGTCTTTAATCCATTTTGAGCTTATTTTTGTGTATGGTGTTAGGGAGTGATCTAATCTCATACTTTTACATGTCCCTGTCCAGTTTTCCCAGCACCACTTATTGAAGAGACTGTCCTTTCTCCATTGTACATTCCTGCCTCCTTTATCAAAGATAAGTTGACCATATGTGCATGGGTTTATCTCTGGGCTTTCTATCCTGTTCCATTGATCTATCTTTCTGTTTTTGTGCCAGTACCACACTGTCTTGATTACTGTGGCTTTGTAGTATAGTCTGAAGTCAGGGAGCCTGATTCCTCCAGCTCCATTTTTCGTTCTCAAGATTGCTTTGGCTATTCGGGGTCTTTTGTGTCTCCATACAAATTTTGAAATTTTTTGTTCTAGTTCTGTGAAAAATGCCAGTGGTAGTTTGATAGGGATTGCATTGAATCTGTAGATTGCTTTGGGTAGTAGAGTCATTTTCACAATGTTGATTCTTCCAATCCAGAACATGGTACATCTCTCCATCTATTTATATCATCTTTAATTTCTTTCATCAGTGTCTTATAATTTTCTGCATACAGGTCTTTTGTCTCCTTAGGTAGGTTTATTCCTACATATTTTATTCTTTTTGTTGCAATGGTAAATGGGAGTGTTTCCTTGATTTCACTTTCAGATTTTTCATCATTAGTATATAGAAATGTCAGAGATTTCTGTGCATTAATTTTTTTTTTTTTTTTTTTTTTTTTTGCAGTATGTGGGCCTCTCACTGTTGTGGCCTCTCCCGTTGCGGAGCACAGGCTCCGGATGCGCAGGCCCAGCGGCCATGGCTCACGGGCCCAGCCGCTCCGCGGCATATGGGATCCTCCCAGACTGGGGCACGAACCCGTATCCCCTGCATCGGCAGGCGGACTCTCAACCACTGCGCCACCAGGGAGGCCCTGTGCATTAATTTTGTATCCTGCTACTTTACCAAATTCATTGATTAGCTCTAGTAGTTTTCTGGTAGCATCTTTAGGATTCTCTATATATAGTATCATGTCATCTGCAAACAGTGACAGCTTTACTTCTTCTTTTCCGATTTGGATTCCTTTTATTTCCTTTTCTTCTCTGATTGCTGTGGCTAAAACTTCCAAAACTAGGTTGAATAAGAGTGGTGAGAGTGGGCAACCTTGTCTTGTTCCTGATCTTAGTGGAAATGGTTTCAGTTTTTCACCATTGAGGATGATGCTGGCTGTGGGTTTGTCATATATGGCCTTTATTATGTTGAGGAAAGTTCACTCTATGACTACGTTCTGCAGGATTTTTATCATAAATGGGTGTTGAATTTTGTCGAAAGCTTTCTCTGCATCTATTGAGATGATCATATGGTTTTTCTCCTTCAGTTTGTTAATATGGTGTATCACGTTGATTGATTTGCGTATATTGAAGAATCCTTGCATTCCTGGAATAAATCCCACTTGATCATGGTGTATGATCCTTTTAATGTGCTGTTGGATTCTGTTTGCTAGTATTTTGTTGAGGATTTTTGCATCTATGTTCATCAGTGATATTGGCCTGTAGTTTTCTTTCTTTGTGACATCCTTGTCTGGTTTTGGTATCAAGGTGATGGTGGCCTCGTAGAATGAGTTTGGGAGTGTTCCTCCCTCTGCTATATTTTGGAAGAGTTTGAGAAGGATAGGTGTTAACTCTTCTCTAAATGCTTGATAGAATTCGCCTGTGAAGCCATCTGGTCCTGGGCTTTTGTTTGTTGGAAGATTTTTTTTATCACAGTTTCAACTTCTGTGCTTGTGATTGGTCTGTTCATATGTTCTATTTCTTCCTGATTCAGTCTTGGCAGGTTGTGCTTTTCTAAGAATCTGTCCATTTCTTCCAGGTTGTCCATTTTATTGGCATAGAGTTGCTTGTAGTAATCTCTCATGATCTTTTGTATTTCTGCAGTGTCAGTTGTTACTTCTCCTTTTTCATTTCTAATTCTATTGATTTGAGTCTTCTCCCTTTTTTTCTTGATGAGTCTGGCTAATTGTTTATCAATTTTGTTTATCTTCTCAAAGAACCAACTTTTACTTTTATTGATCTTTTCTATCGTTTCCTTCATTTCTTTTTCATTTATTTCTGATCTGATTTTTATGATTTCTTTCCTTCTGCTAACTTTGGGATGTTTTTCTTCTTCTTTCTCTAATTGCTTTAGGTGCAAGGTTAGGTTTTTTATTCGAGATGTTTCCTGCTTCTTAAGGTGGGATTGTATTGCTGTAAACTTCCCTCTTAGAACTGCTTTTGCTGCATCCCATAGGTTTTGGGTCGTCGTGTCTCCATTGTCATTTGTTTCTAGGTATTTTTAAATTTCCTTTTTGATTTCTTCAGTGATCACTTCATTATTCAGTAGTGTATTGTTTAGCCTCCGTGTGTTTGTATTTTTTACAGCTCTTTTCCTGTAATTGATATCTAGTCTCATAGCATTGTGGTCAGAAAAGATACTTGATACAATTTCAATTTTCTTAAATTTACCAAGGCTTGATTTGTGACCCAAGATATGATCTATCCTGGAGAATGTTCCATGAGCACTTGAGAAAAAATGTGTATTCGGTTGTTTTTGGATGGAATGTCCTATTAATGTCAATTAAGTCCATCTTGTTTAATGTATCATTTAAAGCTTGTGTTTCCTTATTTATTTTCATTTTGGATGATCTGTCCATTGGTGAAAGTGGGGTGTTAAAGTCCCCTAGTATGATTGTGTTACTGTCGATGTCTCCTTTTATGGCTGTTAGTATTTGCCTTATGTATTGAGGTGCTCCTATGTTGGGTGCATAAATATTTACAATTGTTATATCTTCTTCTTGGATCGATCCCTTGATCATTATGTAGTGTCCTTCTTTGTCTCTTCTAGTAGTCTTTATTTTAAAGTCTATTTTGTCTGATATGAGAATTGCTACTCCAGCTTTCTTTTGGTTTCCATTTGCATGGAATATCTTTTTCCATCCCCTTACTTTCAGTCTGTATGTGTCTCTAGGTCTGAAGTGGGTCTCTTGTAGACAGCATATATATGGGTCTTGTTTTTGTATCCATTCAGCCAATCTGTGTCTTTTGGTGGGAGCATTTAGTCCATTTACATTTAAGGTAATTATCGATATCTATGTTCCTATTCCCATTTTCTTAATTGTTTTGGGTTCGTTATTGTAGGTCTTTTCCTTCTCTTGTGTTTCTTGCCTAGAGAAGTTCCTTTAGCATTTGTTGTAAAGCTGGTTTGGTGGTGCTGAACTCTCTCAGCTTTTGCTTGTCTGTAAACGTTTTAATTTCTCCATCAAATCTGAATGAGATCCTTGCTGGGTAGAGTAATCTTGGTTGCAGGTTTTTCTCCTTCATCACTTTAATTATGTCCTGCCACTCCCTTCTGGCTTGTAGAGTTTCTGCTGAGAGATCAGCTGTTATCCTGATGGGGATTCCCTTGTGTGTTATTTGTTGTTTTTCCCTTGCTGCTTTTAATATGATTTCTTTGTGTTTAATTTTTGACAGTTTGATTAATATGTGTCTTGGCGTATTTCTCCTTGGATTTATTCTGTATGGGACTCTCTGTGCCTCCTGGACTTGATCAACTATTTCCTTTCCCATATTAGGGAAGTTTTCAACTATAATCTCTTCAAATATTTTCTCAGTCCCTTTCTTTTTCTCTTCTTCTGGAACCCCTATAATTCGAATGTTGGTGTGTTTAATGTTGTCCCAGAGGTCTCTGAGACTGTCCTCTGTTCTTTTCATTCTTTTTTCTTTATTTTGCTCTGCATCAGTTATTTCCACTATTTTATCTTCCACCTCACTTATCCTTTCTTCTGCCTCAGTTATTCTGCTATTGACCCCATCTAGAGTATTTTTCATTTCATTTATTGTGTTTTTAATCAATGCTTGATTCATCTTTAATGCTTCTAGGTCCTTGTTAACTGTTTCTTGCATTTTGTCTATTCTATTTCCAAGATTTTGGATCTTGGAAATAGAATCTTGGATCATCTTTACTATCATTATTCTGAATTCTTTTTCAGGTAGACTGCCTATTACCTCTTCATTTGTTAGGTCTGGTGGGTTTTTATCTTGCTCCTTCACCTGCTGTGTGTTTTTCTGTCTTCTCATTTTGCTTATGTTACTGTGTTTGGGGTCTCCTTTTTGCAGGCTGCAGGTTCGTAGTTCCCGTTGTTTTTGGTGTCTGTCCCTAGTGGCTAAGGTTGGTTTAGTGGGTTGTGTAGGCTTCCTGGTGGAGGGGACTAGTGCCTGTGTTCTGGTGGATGAGGCTGGATCTTGTCTTTCTGGTGGGCAGGTCCACGTCTGGTGGTGTGTTTTGGGGTGTCTGTGGACTTTTTATGATTTTAGGCAGCCTCTCTGCTAATGGGTGGCATTGTGTTCCTGTCTTGCTAGTTGTTTGGCATAGGGTGTCCAGCACTGTAGCTTGCTGGTCGTTGAGTGAAGCTGGGTGCTGGTGTTGAGATGGAGATCTCTGGAAGATTTTCGCCGTTTGATATTATGTGGAGCTGGGAGGTCTCTTGTGGACCAGTGTCCTGAAGTTGGCTCTCCCACCTCAGAGGCACAGCACTGACTCCTGGCTCCTCAATTTGGGATGATTTGTTGTCCATTCATGTATTCCACAGATGCAGGGTACATCAAGTTGATTGTGGAGCTTTAATCCGCTGCTTCTGAGGCTGCTGGGAGAGATTTCCCTTTCTCTTCTTTGTTCCCACAGCTCCCGGGTCTCAGCTTTGGATTTGGCCCTGCCTCTGCGTGTAGGTCGCCGGAGGGCGTCTGTTCTTTGCTCAGACAGGACAGGGTTAAAGGAGCAGCTGCTTCGGGGACTCTGGCTCACTCAGGCCGGGGGGAAGGGAGGGGCACGGAGTGCGGGGCGAGCCTGCAGCGGCAGAGGCCGGCGTGACGTTGTACCAGCCCGAGGCGCGCCGTGCGTTCTCCCAAGGAAGCCGTCCCTGGGTCCCAGGACCCCGGCAGTGACGGGCTGCACAGGTTCCCCGGAAAGGGGGCATGGACAGTGACCAGCGCTCGCACACAGGCCTCTTGCCAGTGGCAGCAGCAGACCCAGCGTCCCACGGCCGTCTCTGGGCTCCGCGCTTTCAGCCGCGGCTCGCGCCCATCTGTGGAGCTCTTAATCCCCTCTCCTTGTGCACCAGGAAACCAAGAGGGAAGAAAAAGTCTCTTGCTTCTTTGGTAGCTCCAGAGTTTTCCCGGACTCCCTCCCAGCTAGCTGTGGTGCATTAGCCCCCTTCAGGCTGAGTTCTCGCCGCCAGCCCCAGTCCTCTCCCTGCGCTCTGACCGAAGCCCGAGCCTCAGCTTCCAGTGCCGCCTGCCCCGGCCGGCGAGCAGACAAGCCTCTCGGGCTGGTGAGTGCCGGTCGGCACCGGTCCTCTGTGCGGGAATCTCTCCGCTTTGCCCTACCCAGGTACGTGGGGAGTTTCTTGCCTTTTGGGAGGTCTGAGGTCTTCTGCCAGCATTCAGTAGGTGTTCTGTAGGAGTTGTTCCATGTGTAGCTGTATTTCTGTTGTATCTGTGGGGAGGAAGGTGATCTCCACGTCTTACTCTTCCGCCATCTTCCCCGGAAGTCCTCGATCCAGGTGATTCTGATATTATTAAAATCATGCCTGCACAGACTGGTGAAAGGTAAATCATGCACAATTTTTCTTTAATAAAACTGGCCAGAGCTTGTTTTTTTTTTTTTTTTTTTTTTTTTGCGGTATGCGGGCCTCCACCACTGTGGCCTCTCCCACTGTGGAGCACAGGCTCCGGACGCGCAGACTCAGCGGCCATGGCTCACCGGCCCAGCCGCTCCGTGGCATGTGGGATCCTCCCGGACCAGGGCACGAACCCACATCCCCTGCATCGGCTGGCGGACTCTCAACCACTGCACCACCAGGGAAGCCCCAGAGCTTGTTTTTAAACAAACAAACAAACAAACAAAAGATTTTAATGTCTGCTAGGACAAATTCTTCTCATGACTCCTTTTGAATCTAGAATACTCTTTGATGTTCTTGCCCATTTATTTTTCCAAAAAAAATAAAAATTACGTGAATTCTATGAAGCATTTTATTTCTTATCAGTGGCTGGTCACCTGAATCCAATAATGTCATGTCCTGTTCTGGGTTGAGGCTGAGTTGCAGCCCTGGTAAGGCTCAGTCTACCTCAGTTTTACTCCTGTCTCTTCAGGATTTTCAGCAGAAATCCCCCTGATGAGTCCAGAATTTTAATCCTTGTCTCACAAGATTTTGGAAGACTCTGTTCTGCTTGCAGAAGTTTTCTGCTTCTGTTTTTAGAACTCTAGACTCGTGCATCCCCAGAATTTAACAGATGTTCTAAAGGGACCTCCCAAATCTCCTGCCATAGCTCTGTTGATCTGTTTCCCAGCTCTGCTGATCTGGTCTCCCCTGGGTGCAAGCCCTGGGATCATCAGCCTCGGGCCCATACCCAGAATCAGCAATTAACACCTGGGTGAAGTGGCTGCAGAAGTCAGCCCTCCCTCTCCAAGGTTCTCCCTTTCTGGAGTCTCAGCCCCTCCGGTTCTCTCTCTGTTGACTCAGCAGCTCTCCTCTGCCTGAAAATAGATGATTTCTCTATTGTGTTTCAATTTTCTGGCTGTTTTAGGTATGAGGGCTGGTCTGTCACAGTCTAATCCAACTCAGTTAGAAAAAGTTCATTTCATCTTAAACATTTTCACTGTATCTTCTTATATTTTAAAACCAAAAAAGTTTTTAATTGAGGTATATATATAAAAAAAAAACACCATGCCACTTCACACCTACCAGGATAATTAAATCAAAAAAGGCAGACAATAATAAGTGTTATCTAGGATGTGGAGAAAGTGCAACACTCATACCTTGCTGATGAGATATTAAATGATACAACCACTTAGTAAAACAGTTTTGCAGTCCCTCAGAAAGTTAGAGTTTACTACATGATCCACAAATTTCACTCCCAAGTAGGTACATATTCAAGAGTGAAACATATGTCCACACAAAAGCTTGTACACATATGCTATAGACAAAATCTTTGTGTCCCTCCAAAATTCATAAAGCCCTAATCTTCAATGTGATGGTATCTGAAGTTGGGGTCAGATGGGGGGTAATTAGGTTTAGATGACATAATGAGGATAGAGCCCCCGATGGGATTAGTGCCCTTATATGAAGATGAAGAGAATAGATCTCTCTGTCTCTCTCTTTCTCTCTCTCCACTATGTGAGGAAATAGCAAGAAGGGGTCATCTACAAATCAGGGAAAGGGCCCTCATGAAGAACCCAATCATGCTGGCATCCTGACCTCAGATTTCCAGCCTCCAGAACTGTAAGAAATTAATGTTTGTTTTTTAAACCACTCAGTCCATGGTATTTGTCCTAGCAGCCCAAGCTGACTGAGACAACAAATATTCATAGAAGCTTTATTCACAACAGTCAAAAATTAAACAATCCATAATCTCCAAAATATACAAATAGCTCATGCAGCTTAATATCAAAAAAAAAAAAACAACCCAATCAAAAAATGGGCAGAAGACCTAAATAGACATTTCTCCAAAGAAGACATATAGATGGCCAAGAGGCATATGAAATGATGCTCAACATCACTGGTTATTAGAGAAATGCAAATCAAAACTACAATGAGGTATCACCTCACACCAGTGAGAATGGACATCATCAAAAAAATCTACAGGGGCTTCCCTGGTGGCGCAGTGGTTGAGAGTCCGCCTGCCGATGCAGGGGACATGGGTTCATGCCCCGGTCCGGGAAGATCCCACATGCCGCGGAGCGGCTGGGCCCGTGAGCCATGGCCACTGGGCCTGCGTGTCCGGAGCCTGTGCCCTGCAACGGGAGAGGCCACAACAGTGAGAGGCCCGCGTACCGCAAAAAAAAAAAAAAAATCTACAAACAACAAATGCTGGACAGGGTGTGGAGAAAAGGGAACCCTCTTGCACTGTTGGTGGGAATGTAAATTGATACAGCCACTATGGAGAACAGTATGGAGGTTCCTTAAAAAACTAAAAATAGAATTACTATATGACCCAGCAATCCCACTACTGGGCATATACCCAGAGAAAACCATAATTCAAAAAGACACATGTACCCCAATGTTCACTGCAGCACTATTTACAATAGCCAGGTCATAGAAGCAACCTAAATGCCCATCGACAAATGAATGGGTAAAGAAGATGTGGTACATATATACAATGGAATATTACTCCACATAAAAAGGAACAAAACTGGGTCATTTGTAGAGACATGGATGGGCCTAGAGAGTGTCATACAGAGTGAAGTAAGTCAGAAAGAGAAAAACAAATATTGTATATTAATGCATATATGTGGAGTCTAGAAAAATGGTACAGATGAACCTGTTTACAAGGCAGAAATAGAGACACAGACATAGCGAACAAACATATGGACACCAAGGGGGGAAAGGGGAGGTGGGATGAACTGGGAGATTGGGATTGACATATATATGTATATATGTATAAAATAGATACATATATGTATAAAATAGATAACTAATGAGAACCTGTTGTATAGCACAGGGAATTCCACTTCACTGTACAGTAGAAACTAACAACATTGTAAAACAACTATACCCCAGCAATTAAAAAAATTAAACAATCCAAATGTCCATCATAAATGAATGGATAAATAAAATGTGGTATATCCATACAATAGAGTATTATTTGGCAATAAAAAGTAACAAAGTTGATACATTCTACAACATGAATGAACCTTATTTGATCACTGTGGTTCTACTTATATGACACTCTGAAACTATAGGGACCAAAATCTGACCAGTGTTTGCCAGGGGCTCACCTGGAGTGAAGAGGTTGATTACAAAGGGACTGGTGGGAATTTGGGGGAGTGTTGAAGTTCTTTTATATCTTTGTATCTTGTGGTTGTTACACAATTGTATACACTTCTCAAAAGTCACAGAACTATATACTAAACAGTATGAATCTGCTGTATGTAAATTATACCTTAATTTTTAGAAATACAGGAAAAGTCAATAGCATTCATATACACAAATAATTAGTTAAAAGATATAGTGAATGAGAAAAGCTCATTTACAATAGCAAGAAAAAAAGATAAAATATATAGAAACAAACTTAGGAAATTTCTATGTAAAAAAGCATGAACACTCTTTAAAGACACAAAAGTAGATCTGAACAAACGAAATGGTGAGAACACCTCAACACCATCTCAAGATGTCAGCTCTGTGCAATTTAATTTACAAGTTTAATGCAATTCAAATAAAAATCCCAGCGAGCTTTTTTTTGACATTGGTCATAACTCAGAAGCCTATCCTAAAGTTCATAAGGAAAGAAAAGTACACAAGAATATGGAAGAAAACATTGAGATGGAAGAGCTCTGTAGGGGGACTAGCCCTGACTTTAACGTATATACAAAGCGTCTCTAAAACGGATGAATAAACAGGTCAATGGAGCAGTCAATGAAACAGAAGTTCCAGAATAGCCAAACTACACCTAAAAATCTAGTATATGATAAATAAAGGTGGTATCTCAAGTTACTGAGGCAGTGATAATCTTTTTAATAAATGCTGTTTGGATTTAAGTATTATCAGAGATAAAAATATGGATACCCATTCAGAAAACAAGATAAAATTAGATCCATTTCTCAAAACATACACAGGAATACACAGGAAACATACACAGGAAGTTTATTAAGGAATAAACTTCAAATGGATCAGAGATCTAAATGTAAGAAATAAAGCATTACGAATAGAAAAAAAAGCATGGGGAGACTATAACCTACATGTGATGTAGGGGAAAGCTTTTAAAATGTGACTAAAAGTCCAGATGCAGTAAAATGAAAGACTGGTAAATTTTACTATATAAAAATAAAAAACGTTTGCATGGCAAAAAAAAAAAAAAAAAAAAAAGCCACAATAAGCAAATTCAAAAGTCAAATGACAAAATGAGAGGAAATATTCATAGGATACATCACAATAAATGACTAATATCCCTAACTTATAAGGAAAGTTTAAAATTTGGGGGGAAAGAGGCCAAAAATACTATGGAAGAGACTACGCACAACTCTCCTCTCCCAGGACAAGCCAGGGTGGTGAGCACCTACACCAGGACAGGTGTAGAAGGACCGAGGTCTCTGCGCCGCTTTGCGCCCTGAGAGGCAGAGCGTCGCGCGTGCGCAGGACGCCTGGTGGGACAGCTGGATCTCCCCTTCCTCCCCGCCCGCCGCCCCCCGCCCCCACCCCGGCGCCCCTCACCATCCAACCTGAGGAAAAGCGCCAGGAAGAGGACGGGCTCCCCGGCTCCTGGTGGAACTCTGGCTCATGGCCTTCAGTCTCTTTGGGCTGAGGAAGTACAACTTGGAGGTCAGTTCTTCAAAGGGTCGGGGGCCCCAGCACCCCAGGACGCTTAGACCAGCAGCGGTGGGGGCGCAGGCACAGCCCTCCTCAGCTCTGCTCATCTGCCCCCACTGTCGGGCCCTGCCCCACCCAGCAGGCTGTGCCTTGATCCTCTTTCGGTTTCTTTTCTATGAAAATCGCTTATAGCTGTTTTAGGATTATGTCACCCTTTTGGGACAGACGTTGCTGTTAGACAAATTCTGGGGTCAAAATCCTGGACTCTGTAATTCATTAGTTGTGTAGACTCAGTCAACTGCATCTGTACAATGGGCAGAGCTGTAACTACTTCATGATGTTGTTGTCATGAGGCTTAAATGAGATAATGTCTGTAGAGTGCCTGGCATATTTTATTTTTAAAAAAATCAATATTAGTTCCCATTTCTGCTGGGCAACCCATTTCTACCCCACCCTACTTTCCCTACACACTCATCCTCAGAAAAATACACTGGGTCCTTTTCATGCCCCCTAAGACAGGGATAGAATCAGGTGTCCCTCCGGCCTGACATTATTTAATGTCATTCAGCCGACATGTAGTGAAGGCCCTGGCATCGTGTTCAGATTATAAAGATGATTTAGACATGGATCCCTTCTCTCTGGGGTAAGTGTATTAGTAAGGGGAAAGCAAAGCAAAGAGAAAGAATACACATTTACTTGCTGTATCTTGAAAGGTCCTGGCAGGATATAGATGGGTATACTCAAAATGCGTAAGTGGATTTTGATATCACGTCTGCATTAATAGAGATATGTATAATATATTAGGAAACCAGAGAAAAGGTGGTTCATAATTTGGAGACAAATTAGAAAGAAAGTTTCTATACTAGTAGCATTTGAGTAAGAACTTGAGAGATGAGGAAGAGATTTGTAAGAGGAGAATGAGGTGCTAGGCCATGAGAGGGAGAGAGAGCAAGAGAGAGTGAGAGCGCACCCTTGTGCGCAGAGCAAAGGCCAGAAGAATAAAAGTATAGACTGTGGTTTGGAAGAGTTGGTAGTCTGGTGTGAGTGGACCATCAGTGGCTTGGCGGGGAGGAAGGGACATGAGGCAAGCAAAGTAGAATGAAAAATACTTGACGGCCATGCTGTGGAGTTTGAACTTTATTTTCTAGGTCAGTGTCCTCAAAATATGGTTCCCAGACCAGCAGTATCAGCATCATCTGGGACCTTGTTAGGAATGAAGATTTGGGGGCACAACCTCACATCTACTGGGTCAGAAACTCTGGGGGTGGGTCTTAGCAATCTGTGTTTTACTGAGCCCTCCAGGTGATCTGACACAAGATCAAGTGTGAGAAGCACTGTTCTAGGCATCAGGGAGTCACTAAAGGCACTTCATCAGAGGAGTGATGCAATTGGAGCTGTTTTTTCAAAAGATAGTTTGAGGTGGGAGGAAGAAGGGGGAAGGGGACAGAGTCTTTAGGGGGTACTCCAGTGATTCTGGTGAGGGAACGAGGAAGATGCCAACTGGACAGTGAGCTTTGAAATGAGGGAGAGGCAGGACTGGTGACAATAGATTTGTGGGATATGGGTGTGGACAAAGAATGTCACCTGCCATTTCAGTGAAGAAAGGATGTTTTGGCTCTGAAGCCATCAACCACTGCAGCTGTCTTCCCCCACCCCTGACCCCCACAGTGCACCCCAAGGGGAATTTAGGATGGAGAAAAACAGGATACTGGCTCTAGATAGTGAAGATGCATAGTTTAGTGCTTTTCTATGTATATGGCTTATTGAAATTATTCCTTTGATATGCATCTTAACTTGCAAAGCAGTGGCACAGGATGGGGTAAGGGGTGAGACCCCAAGGTATTGCATAGCATTTTATCTTAGTTTGCCTCATTTCCCTGTTTGTTTGTTCTCACCTTCACTGACCTGATGTGCACCTCTCCAACAGATTGTTAGCGTCTTACTCTCTACCTAGGGCTCTGTTTTAGAGGCTGCAAGTCCCAATTAATAGAAAAGGAAATAGTGCCCAACTCCCATATGGAAATCAAGGCAGAAACAGTACTAAACCAAAAGATAAGTGTAAGGAAGTCCAACAAAAGTTTGGTTTTTTCTCCTAATGTCTGCTTTGATGCTATCTGTGATGGTGTGATTTATAATAAGAATATATGTTTGGTCTTCATCCCCATTTCTGGCACTGAGCTCCTAAAACCCTTGAAATTTCCACAGTGCTGAGAGTGAAAAGGGTTCTTTTGTTATGTTAATGAGGTGACTTTTGGGAAGCACCTAAGGTTGGGGGCTGGTTGCCAGAGAAACCAACCGTGATTAGAGGGTTGGAACTTTCAGTCCAGGGAGAGGAGAGGGACTGGAGATTGAGTCCAATCACCAATGACCAACGACTTAATCAGTCATGTCTATGTTTTTAAGCCTACATAAAAATCCAAAAGGACGGGGTTTGAAGAGCTTCTGGGTTTCAATTCACTTGGAGATCTGGGGAGAGTGGCTGTTGTCCAACTGAAGTTCATGTGCCAGATGCACAGTGAGGCCAAACAAACTGAAATGTTGGAGTTTGGAATGGAGAAAGGTTTATTGCAGGGCCAAGAAAGGAGAATGGACAGCTCATGCTCAAAAGACCCAAACTCCCTGATGGTTTTTGGGGAAGAGTTTTTATAGGCAAAATTGGGTTGGGGAGAGAGCTGCAGGGTGTGTGACCTCCCTCTGATGGTTTGGTGGGGAGGTAACTGGGTGGTGTTCCTGGAATCTCAATCATCAGCTGTCTGGTTCCAACCAGTCTGAAGTCCACATGCTTGTTTTCAGCCTGAAGTTACCATCCTCCACCTGGGTGGGGAGCTTAGTTCCTGTAGAAGAACTCAGAGATGATAAAAGAAATTTTCACATGTTGAGGTAAACATGAGTTAACTTGAATTTTATGCTAACTAGAATAGCCAGTTTGTGGCCTATCAAACATACATTGTACATCTGCTTTAATTATTAAAGAAAAGGGTGCATTGACCAGAAGTAAAGAATGTCCATGTTAAAAATAAAGATTAAATGCCTCCCTTCCTGGGATGCCAATGCTGGTACTCCTTTGATGATGAGAATACCTTCCCAGGTGCGAAGGCCATACTACTTGCTGTGTACGTCCTGATCTGTTTTTTGTGGGGTTTTTTTGTTTTTGCTTTTGAAACCTTGAAGGAATGTATCCCTGATTTGTTTGATGTTCTTTGTTCTGATAAGACATACAACTGTGCTGAAAACCATGCTTCTCCAGAGCAGGTCTCAAGAGTTATCTGAGAGGCTGTCTTCTGGGCTATAGTCCTCAGTGTGGCTCAGATAAAACTCTTTTCTATTCCTATTAAAATTGTTTACTGATTATTTTTGTGGACAGAGATATGTATCAGATTGTTATGTATGCCCCTTGAGGAGGAACCAGGAGCCTGCCCATTGCTGCATTATTGCTTCTTGACTGCCTTTCCTTTGTTTCTGCATTCCCTCACTCTAATTAGTAACTGTTTGAATCTGCCCTTTGGAACTCAGGGAAGGTCTAGGAGGCTGAAACCTTTTTCCTACAAACAAGAAACGGGGGACACGGAAATGCTTTCGTACCTAGGAGAGCCCCACAGGGTTCTGCTCGGTTTCGTGGCACACCTGGAAAAGGCATGGAAGCTCCATGCCCTTTCCCCATATGCATCTCTTCCATCCAGCTGTTCCTGAGTTATATCATTTTATAGTAAACCAGTAATCTAGTGAGTAACCTGGTTTCCTGAGTTCTGTGAGCTGCTTTAGCAAATTACTTGAACCCAAGGAGGGGGTCATGGGAACCTCTGATTTTATAGTCATTGGGTCAGAAGCACAAGAACAATCTGGACTTGCAATTGGCACCTGAACTGGAGGGCAGTCTTGTGGGGCTGAGCCCCTACCTCTGGAATCTGATGCTATCCCCCAGGTAGAAAGTGTCAGAATTGAGTGGAATTGTAGGACACTCAGCTGGTGTTGGATTGCTTGGATGTATGGGGGAAAATCCCACACATTGAGATTGGATGCAGAAACTTACTATCTTTAGGGAGACATCAAATATCTCAATATTATTTGTTATTCTCTTTTTTCCTTTGGAGAAAAAAGGGGCCCTAATTTGCTGGGGCCTAGTGAGCCATTTCAGTAATCCAGCGCTAATGCTAGAAAGGTGAAACAAAAACTCTTGCAGCAAGGAGGGGCAAGTGTAGTTTGATGGGTTATTATGTATGCTTTCTCTAGAAGGAGAGAAGAGATGAAACCTGCAGCCTACCTTTACCTTTGTAGTAACCTATGTGTTAAGGAGGAAAAATACTAAGAAATGTGATTTTTACAGCTGAATGTGGCAGCAGTGAAGTCAATAGTAAAGTTCTACTGTGATACTATTTAGCAAAAGCTACACACAAGGGCCTCCCTGGTGGCGCAAGTGGTTGGGAGTCCGCCTGCCGATGCGGGGGATGCGGGTTCGTGCCCCGGTCTGGGAGGATCCCATATGCCGCGGAGCGGCTGGGCCCGTGAGCCGTGGCCGCTGGGCCTGCGCGTCCGGAGCCTGTGCTCCGCGACGGGGGAGGCCACAACAGTGAGAGGCCCGCATACCGCAAAAAAAAAAAAAAAAAAAAAAAGCTACACACAAAATCAAGCAAAGACACATGGTATGTTGTACACTGTATGTATTGTAGGAAACACCCAGAATCTAAACCTAAGGGAAAAGAAAAAAGAAGTGGGAAGGAACGCAATCTGTTCCTAAAATGGATATAACTTTATAGCAGATATCAATGATAATACCTTCCAAAGAGCAAAAGCAGTAATCCAAAGGCTCACCAACCACACTATAAAACTTGCGTACACATTGCAATCAAGGATCCAGACCTTAGCAGGGACCAAACTTTTGCTTTTTTGAAGCAAATTTAGCTAAAATATCCATAGATACAAAACAATCATAACTCTAAGACTTTAATGAATCACCAAAAACTAAATGTCTAATCTGATTCTTTTAAAAAAGACATATCATTTACCTTAAACTTCCTCAACTCTCTGGACAAAGAAAAAGATTCTGGGATTTTAAGTTCTTCAAACAGGAATTCCTCAGAGGAAATCTGCTTTGAGCACTGTGCAGGAATCCATTTCTGAGAGAAGCTCAGAATAATGGGAAGTCCTCAGCCTCCTCCATGGAGGAAAAGACCCCTGTAAGAGACAGTACAGCTCCAGGGCACAGAAGCCTTGGAGCCAGACTAACTCCTTCGAATCCCAGAACTGCTGCTTATTAATTATGTGACCTTTGTCAAGGTACTTATCCTCTCTGTGCATGTTTTCTCAGTTATGAAATGGGGATACCAACAGTATCCATCACACAGATATAAAGCTCTTATAAAGGGGACAAAATAAGAACACAATATTAACTATTATTGTCTGACCAAAAAAAAAACTGTGTGTACACGTATCTTTAGGAAAAGAAAATGACATCACTTTCATCATTTTTGGAGAGAGGCTGGGACATGGATAACAAGATAGTTTGCTATTAAAACTTTCTTCTGACTTGAGGAACCATTTAAAAGTAAATTTTTTTTTTTTTTTTTTTTTTTTTTTTTGCGGTATGCGGGCCTCTCACTGTTGTGGCCTCCCCCGTTGCGGAGCACAGGCTCCGGACGCGCAGGCTCCGGACGCGCAGGCTCAGCGGCCATGGCTCACGGGCCCAGCCGCTCCGCGGCATATGGGATCCTCCCAGACCGGGGCACGAACCCGTATCCCCTGCATCGGCAGGCGGACTCTCAACCACTTGCGCCACCAGGGAGGCCCTAAAAGTAAATTTTGACATGTCCGTATTCCTTATGGTAGGCACGACTCTAGCCTTTTCTCTGTCCAGACAATTTTAGGGAGACATATTTTAAGGGAGAAAGCATGACGTGGTAGGACTTAGCAAAAGGGAGGAAAAGGGTTTTTTCTCATTTTTCTCATGAGAAGATGAGAGTCTATGGAGATTCCTGTGATTTATCTGTTAAAACTGCAAGTGGGGTATACATAAAAGTACAATAGGGCTTCCCTGGTGGCGCAGTGGTTGAGAGTCTGCCTGCCGATGCAGGGGACGTGGGTTCGTGCCCCGGTCCGGGAGGATCCCGCATGCCGCGCAGCGGCTGGGCCCGTGAGCCATGGCCGCTGAGCCTGCGCATCCAGAGCCTGTGCTCTGCAACGGGAGAGGCCACAGCAGTGAGAGGCCCGCGTACCACACACACACACACACACAAAAGTACAATAATATCCAGAGGGAAAAGTGTTCAGAGGTGGGTAGCATTACTAGGGCAAGGGAAGTGCACACCATATGGCAGGTTATAAGAATCAGCAGGGAGCAAAGACAAAGTTAGAGGCCGGTCAGAGTTCAGAGGTCATGAGTTCTGGAGTAAGAAACTCCGTTTCCCAAATAAGTGGTGAGGACTCCAGAGCTGTCTTCCTTACTCCTGCCTCTGCCAAAGATTTAGGGAACATGTTTCTCTGCGGGGTTACTAGCAACTTGAGTCAGGCAGCAAACACTTATTAAGCACCAACTGTTCACCAGGCTCTGTGTTGTCAAAAATAATAGCCTTATTCCCTTTATTACCAAGGTTGCTCAGTCTCTGTCCTGGCCACTCCTCTGGCCATGGGGCAGGGAGATTAACGTATGTCTCTAATTTTCCATAATCAAAGCCCTCCTCCCACCCGACCACCTTTCACATTAGGGTTCTACTTTTAGGGTAGGGATCAAAGAGCAAACAGACAAAACTGAGGGACTACCCGAGAGATGGCAATAAAAGGAGGATCCACTGACAGCTGGTACTTCAGTTGAACAACACAGAAGATGATTTCAGATCCACAGCACTCCACCCCTCTAGCCTCCACAAGGATGACACGAGAATGAGGCACACTACCTCTGCAGCAAGATTACACAGATCTCCGGGGCTTTTATCGTCCAGAAAATGTAACACTCCAGAAATGACAGACCAGCAGATTCTTACTCTTACACAAAGCACTTCTTTTCTTTTTTTCTGGCTGTGCAGCCAGGATTTTAGTTCCCCAACCACAGGATCGAACCTGTGCCCCCTGCAGTGGAAGCGCTGGGAGTCCTAACCCCTGCACTGCCGGGGAATTCCCCACAAACCACTTCTTGAGATGAAACAATTTTAAAGGTGTTTTTACATAAGGATTTAGATTAGAATTTACTCTGCTTCTTCAACTGTGCCTTTTGCAAGCTTGGCTCAATTTATCCTTCCAGTACTCCTCTTACTCAATTCCTTTATCTTTCAGCTCCTGTTTGACGCGTTTCAGATAGTCAGGATCAGGGTAGCCATAACTGCAGAAGAAAAAGGCCCTTAGTTTCATCACAGATGGTTTTAAAGAATCTGTACAGTAGGTCCCTGGCATTAACATTCAGTGTTGCAAATATTCACAAGCAATCCTGAAGGCTGATTTGTAAGTGTGCTGATGTGAGTCATTTCGCTAGTGAGTAGGCCTAGCTGTCTGCCCAGGATCTGCATTCCAACAAGACTTTAATTTGCAGCTCATGGTAAGCAATGACTCTTATAAAGTTATAATATACTATATTTTTAGGGAGGGTAATCATTTTGCTACAGGAAGATTTTCAAATTTGGGAAATTAAGTCTTAAGATGTATTCCCTTTTGAATATTAAGGGTCTGAGGTATTCTATCTGAATTTCATAAAGAGCAATTGGATTGCCCATAAAACAACTTCCATCTCCATTAATTAAGACTTTTTCTAGAGTTCTGTTAGCCAAGTGGATTTAGGATCTCTATGGACTCATGGGAGGGGAGGGTAGAAGAAAGGGTGATCTTAAAAGTTAAGACGAAGTAAATAACATTCCTAGCATCTACCCTTCAAATAGACATGAAACCCCAAATTAAATCACCTTAGATACCATTCATCTTGGATTCTGAAGATCTGCTGCCCACTGTATGACGCTTTTATTAACTTATTTATTACTGCCTTATATCTGCTTATATCTTGTATCTATATATCTTATATCTTATATCTATATTTATTACTGCCTTATATCTGCTTATATCTTATAACTTATATCTGCTGCCCACTGTATGACGCTTTGTGGTTGGGAGGGTAGAAGGTCATAGGAAGCAATCTTTCTGTCTTTGAGATGATCACCCCAGATGAGCATCTGTCAAAACACTGCATCCAATCCCACTGCTGGAAACTGTCTCCTTGCAGTCACATCCTCAAATTGCCATGTTTTACGACCTCTAAATTCTGTTCAGCAGCCATTCTGTTTTAAAAGCTTCTCACCTTTCTGGTCCCCCAGACCTGGACGTTTTGTGGTGGATATCATTCCACGTAATGACATCTGAGATTCCTAATACTCGAGAGTCTCCCACTGTGAAAATCAGTTTTTGGTCAAAGGCCCTACGAAGCAGATGCAAAACCTCATTTCCTTCCTTGTTATCAGGCAAGTATGCAGTTCGATGTATTCCAGAAAATCTCTTTCCTGGGTTTGGGTGCTCTTTCTATATGAAGGCAAGAAAATGTCACATGAAAACATTGTGTCAGAATTTTACTATATGTGTAGATGTGTTCACATGCATATAGAGCAAACAAATATCAACAAAAGTATTCAAGGTTTGCTCACGTTCCCCATATAATTCATATTTCTCCTCTTTCCCCAAGTTCATGCTGGGAACACTATCCACCTTCCTGACTTCCCCCACTCCAGCGCACAATCACCACCCACCCTTTCTCTGCCTTAATAGACACAAAAGATACCTAAATTATAAGCAGACATTGTTACTTTTATCAGCATTTAAAATCCTTGCACATGACCATGGAGATAACTACCTGGGAAATCCACTGTCTAATTGGTAACAGAACAGTCCCTGTTGCTCTGGTAATCCCAGCATACTGGAAACCCATGGACCTCAGAAACACTTACTGTTTGTATGCCTTCTTTAATACTGTAAGTAATCATAATGGTGCCAAAGGATTCATAACCTGGAAGTGAGTCTCTTTGGAAAATGATCTGCATGCTTCCATCTGGCTGATTCCCTTTCTGGACACCATAGGAAGTCTGGCATATAGGACAGACTGGCTTATATGACAAGGCTTCGTTGATACAAGGGCTGCAGAAATCATGCTTGCACTTTGAGAGCACTTGTCTGTTACTAATGGTGTTCAAACAGATGGTACATATGTCCTTTTCCTCGTCCACTTCTGACACCTCAGAACTGGTAGAGCGCTGCAATGTTGGTGAAGCTGTTTTCGAATCATTACTATCAGTGTCTGTGGGTGTTTCATTCCATTTCTCTCTAGCTAATGGAGACATTCCCCCTCTGTTTAAGACATACTGTTTTGCCTTTGTAAGGTGATTTGGCAACCCAATCAAAGTCATTGACTCTTGATTTAGCACAAAGTCTATATCTGGATGCCTTTTTCGAAAGTCATCAGAGAACTTGGTCCCATGTAAGTGCTTTCTCTCCTTGCCCAAAAGTTTCAGCAAAAGAACTTCTCTCATAATCTGACATGAGACATGTTGATAGGCATCGATGAAACTTGAATAAGCATGCACAGATAGATCTAACTCCTTGGTTTTAGGTTCAAATAGAATGCAGGTTTTCTGACTTGTTCCCAAAACCTTACTTTGAGTGTCGTACTTTTTTTCTATCTGTGATATCTCCTGGAGTAACTCTGCTTCTAAAAGCTTATAGTGAGCAGTGTCAACCTCAATTCCATTCATCATGTGCTTGGGAGTCAATATTTTCACAGGTGCCTTGACAAGACTTTCAGAGATTTCTGAGGCAAGAAAATGTTTGGCAGCTGAAATGTCATATGCGGTCCCAAGGAGAGTTAATTCTCCTCCTTTCTCCTTTACGAGGAGCTTTGTAAACTGGTGATTTAATTCCTGTTTGATTTTGTGTGCCTGCTTACTGTCTGCCAGAGCAACACATTCCTGCTTCAGAGTCTCCACACTCTTCTGAAATTCTCTGACAAAATACTCGCGAGCTGTTTCGAGGCTACCTGATTGACTTGAGGTGAAGTCTAAATAGACCATATTCGGAGAACTCTTCTGCATTTTTATTTTTGTACCAAATCTTTTTTCTATTGAGTATATTTTATCAGGGCAGGTGTATGTGAAGTATTCAAAGAAAGCCGAGGGAACTTCAAAACGGTTGCTTTTTTCTTCGGACCTGGTTTTTGGTTCAGAGGGAGAAACACAGCTGTTCCCGTCCTGCTGATGGAGTGGCTCCCCCTCTGTTGTCAAAGGGGAAGGTTCTCGTTTCTGCTCCTTTTCCAGGAGTTGTTTACTCAAGAAGCCATGTATTTTTTCAATATCTCTGAAGTCACCACGCACTTTCTCAGTTCCTTCATCGCCCTTCACTCGTTCGACACTGGGGCAGAGAATGGCGATGAGTTCCCTCTGCTCTTTAGAGAACAGGTGACAGTTCAGTTCAGCTGTGACAGTAAGAAAGATCTGAAATTTTAAAAGGGAACAAATAAAATCTATTAGACATCCAGGTCTATGTTCCTCTCAGGAGAATGTCTAGAGACTAGAGAAATAACTGCTGTGACTTCTTTCCAATCCTTTTTGCAAAGCATGCAATGTATTACAACCCAGAGGCACCCAGCCCTGTCTGTACATTAGAATGGCCTGGGGAAAGAAAAAAAAAAAAAAACCCAAGGCCCAAGCACATCTCCAGAGATTCTGATGTAAATGTAGAGCCTGGGCACTAACATTTTTAAAAGTTCCATGGACAGGAAGTCTGGATTCTAGAGCTGCCACTATTGCTTTGACCTTGGGGAGTAGGGCAGAGGGAAGGCACTTCGTTCGACTTTCTGGGTAAATTGCTGTGTTTCTCACTGAAGAGTGTGAGCCTGGGAGGGAGCCATAAATCTGAGGATGATGTTTTTTCCTATTATTGTTTTTTCTCTTCTGCCCTCGTCCTTCTTTCTTTTTTTCTCTTTTTAAAAAACAAAACAAAACTAACCCCCTAACTGCATGCAATGTTGCTGGGTCCTCTAAACCCTGGCCTTTAGAAGCTCAAGTATAAGAAAAAACACCAGATTAGGTGAAAAAGGACAGAGGCAAATTGAATGTAATATAAAAGCAAGATTTCTAATGTTTTGTTCTCCCTCGAGGTCTTTGCACAAGCTATTTCCTCTGCATATAACATCCTTCCTCTAGATCTTCAAAATGTTTCCTGAATCCAGCCACTTCTCACACCTCCATCAGGACCACCAGAGTCCAAGCCATTGTAACCTTGCACCTGGCTCACTGCAACCCCTCCTAACTGGACTCTGACCTTCCACTTCAGCCTCTTCCTAGATTCTGTTCTCCACACAGCAGCCAGAGTAATCCTGCAGAAATGTGAATCAGATCACTCTATTCCCCTGCTTAAAACCATCTAAGGAATCTCCTAACATTTAAGTTAAAATCCAAAGTCCTAACCTTCATCCCTCAAAGACCTGACTTCTAGGTACCTCTCCAAGTTCCTCTCTCACTCTCTCTCTTGCTCTCTGCCCTCCAGCCACGCTGGTCTCCCTCTTTGAAGCTCTTGGGCTCAGGATGTGAGCTCCTGTCTGGATGTGTGTGGGGAGGGGGGGAGGGGGGTGTCAGCTTTACACTTGTTTTTTTCCCTCTGCCTAGAACCTTCTTCCCCTAGAAATCCACTTAGCTAGCTCCCTTACTTCATTTGTGTCTCTACTCTGAGGTCACCTCATTTGAGAGGTTTTTCCTGATATCCTATTTAAAAGAGTAGTCCTGTTACTATCATTTATCCTGCTTTATTCTTCTTCCTAGCAGATATTTATCACTGGCAGATATTTTATTCCATATCTATATGTTTACTATTATTCTCTGGTTCCCTCACTAGAATGTAAGGTCCCTGAGGGCAGGGTCTGCTGTGTTCCTGGCTGATCTTCAGCTCCTGTGACAGTGCCTGGCACACAGTAGGCAGTTGATACTGATTTGTCCAATGACTCTGCATGGCTGGCCCCTGCTCATCATTCAAGTCTCAGGCCAAATGTCACCTCCTCAGAGACTTTGACTTCTGGTCAGAAATAACACAGATTCCTTCTCCTTCTTTGCCCTGGCCCTGTCACTCTCTAAGGCAAAACCCCATTATATTTTCTCCTTAGCACATATCACTGTCTGAAATGGTTTTATTTATTTTGTTTTCTTGCTTATTGTCTTTCTGTGTACCTCTCCATCCCCAGCAGGGACCTGTCTGTTGTGTTCACCTCTGTGTCCAATGTCTACAACAGTGCCAGGCTCATAATAAATCCTCAGCAAATGGTCCCTGGACTGGAGAGTTAGTTGGAAGAACATACCTAGCTCCTTCAATACTCACCTTCTGGACACAGGAATCCACAGCGCTAGAAATGTCCTTTTCATTTGGATGCTTCTCACCAGGGCTTGCCCCTTTTCGTGACTGTGTCAAAGAAGACATCCTGGTGTTCTTCTCTACTGCATTTTCATTGGGTTCCAGGAAAATAGTCACAGGTTTGTTGTCCACTATAATTTGGTGCTTTCCTTTCTTCAACACTCCCTCCTTACCTTTGGAGACATTAAATATATACATACACATAGAAATGGGAGCAATTTCAAATAATCCTGTTACTCATGCATCTGTACCTTGCCCCAGCACCCTCCCAGTAAGGGCTGCTCCCTGCATCCTGGAATGGTGGGTTGGTGATAAGGTGAGGGAGCTATTCAAAACTCTAAAGTAGGCAGCTTAAGTTCTACTGTAGAAAGGAAAGCTTCATGATAATGGAATATTGTCCACTCATTAAAAGTCATGTTCCTGAAACTGTTGCCAGTTCCCCATTTCAATGACACTCATTATGAGTTAACTGAAAACAGCAGGAATCAGAAGTGCAGACTCAGTTTTAGAACTACTATGTGTTTACTGACATTCAGAGGAAAAGGCTGGGAGGAAATATATCAAAATGTTCACATTGTTTCTCTCCAGGTGGTTTTCTTTATTCTTTTCTCCCTTTTCCATAGTGAGCATATATAACTTTTCGAATTCTCAAAAACAAATCAGTGGAATAATTATGTAAAACATAAAAGTGAAATTCCTAAGTGACAAGGGCTGACAAGCGTCTCGGGGTGGCAAGCTTGTTCTGAGAGCTGAGAAATAGGAGTCACGGCGAGGAGACTGCGAAGTATCAACTTTAAGGCGCAGTCGGCCCAGGTCAGAGACTGGGCACTTGTGAGCTCTGTCCTCCTCTCTGGGGCTCCGCCTCTTGCCAGCAGGACCCCCAGGTTCCTGTTCCCCCACCAGACTTTCTCCCGCCCTCTCTCCTAGGTTAGCTTGAACTGGGTCTGCATGGAGCCCCCCACCCCTCCCATCTTCCCAGGGACGGTGGTTGCCACCCAGCCCGGGCCCGCAGCTCACTCGCCCTTTGCAGGAACTGCACCCGGAAGGTGTCCGAGTTGGGGTCGTTGCGGTCCCGGGCCTGCACGGTGCACTCCCCGCCGCCCGACTCTCGGCTCTGGAAGTACTTTTCCAGCTTCCATGGTAGGTGGGTGCCGGGATGCGACACCCGCACGAGCAGCGGGGACGGCGGGCAGAGGTTCGAAGCCATGGCTCTCCGCATGGGGAAGACGCCGCGACTCGCGACGCAGCTGTGCCGGGCCCGGGCAAGGGTGAGTCGGGCCCCGCCGCCCTGGAGCGCAAAGTTTCAGTTTCGCTTTCCTGGAGATCTCTTTCGGTTCCCGGCAGAGCCGCACCCGCTCCTCTCTTCGCTGCTCTCCCTGCCGCGGACTGCCGGGTGAGTAGGTCCTGTCCCCTGTTCCCGGGGCGGTGGGGCGCCGAGGCGCCCAGGTCTCCTCTCCTGCGGACTCGGGCGGGGAGCGGGCCGGGGAGAAGCGGTCGAGAGACGCGCCCAGGGCCAAGCCTCCCCTGGTGAGGATGGAGGCTGGGCAGATGCCCAAGTCAAAGAAAGTTTCTCCTGAGTTTGTGATTCCTTTTAACTCTTACTGTTGTTACTGTTATTTGCAGCTGAAATGTAATTCACATTCTGAATTCAGGTTAAACTTACCTACATTTTTAAAAAATTTGAATTTGTTCACCTGCGTTGTGACACATCACATGTTACCTTCTCTAACGCTATGCTTTAGACTGGCTCTTGGGGCTTTTATGCTCTCATTTCTCGATTTGGCCAACAATACTGAACTGCATGCTGTGCCCTGTGTACTAGGGAATAAAGGTGAAGGGGGGGGGGCACCTGACCTCACCTGCTGGTAAGGTGAGGTAGACTTGTGACTAAAGAAGCAAAATCTCTTGAAGGCCTTGATAGGAAGTTTGAAGAAGAATCTTAAAAGAGAGAAGGAGAGGGAGGGCTGGGGAGCATCAAAAGCACAGAGACCACTGTATCTGAAGCACAGAGGGGACACTGAGGCCTTGGGAAGCCGTGATGAGTAAGGGAGATGACAGAGGAAGGGTCTAGATCAGCGCTGTCCAATAGAAATATAATGTGAGCTACATATTAATTTAAAATTTTTAGTAGCTATAAGTTTTAAAGTACAAACAGGTGAAATTAATTTTAATTTTATGTTATTTAGCTCACTATATCCTAAATTAACCATTTAGGCATGTAATCAATGTTAAAAACTTATTAATGAGATATTTTACATTCTTTTTTGTCAGCCTGAGTCGTTGCAATCCAGTGTTTATCTCACATTTACATCACCTTTCCATTGTGATTAGCCACGTTTCAAGTGCTCAAGAGCTACATGTGGCTAATGACCCACACTGGACAGCACAGTTCTAGACGGTGAGAAGTCTTCACGATCAGTAACGAGATATGGAAGGCTTGTAGGCAGGGCAAGCAGGAGAGTGACATGTCAGATGTGCATTTTAGAAAGCTGGTGTTGACAATCATGTGAAGGACACATTTCCATGCAGGGATGAATGGAGGCGGAGAGGCCAGAGGTAAGGTTTTTTTGCACGTGGTTGGTAAGACTGGAAATGGGTGAGTCTTTATGAAGAGCAATTTGGCAGTGCTATCAGAATTATGACTGCGTATACATCCCTATTGTGCAGTTCCACTTCTAGGAATTTGTCCCGTTTATTGATTAGCACCTGTGTGAAGTGACCTATGTACTAAGTTGTTCTTTACAGCCTTTTTTATAATAGTAAAAGTTTAGAAACTCCTTGTGTCCATAAAAGAGGGTACTAGCAGTTGAATAACTTACAGTGCGTCTATGCAATGGAATGCAATGAGCAGTAGAAAGAAGGAAGACCCTTTCTATATGCTAACATGGAAAGATTTCTAGAATTACATTAAATGGAAAAGGGAAGATGCAGAACAGTGTGTATAACATGCTACCTTTTGAGGATGGGCACAGGCTCTGAAGAGCACTCTGACCAAGGTGATGTCCCAGAGCTTCCTCCCCATGAGGGCAAAGACCCAGAGGTGAAGGAGAGTTTGGAGAACATCGAGTAGTGCCATTTCGCGGCACTGTAGTTCCGCCTGAGCATTGGGTATGTAAAGGGGAGGCTGGGAAACTGATATGGCAAAGAGACCCTTGAATGCCAGGCTGAAGAGCTTGATCTTTACCATAGGTGATGGAGTCTGCTGAAGGTTTTGAGCAGAGAGTGCTTTTCAAATAAATGCCTTCTTTGTGAGGAAAAAAAGATGCTTCTTTTGTGTAAAAAGGCTTCTGGAAGGACACAGGAGAAGCTAATAACAGTGATTGCCTCTGGGAAGGGAATTTAGTGAGGGGAGTAGGAGGGAGCCTTTTATACTTTCTCGAAATTTGAACAATTCAAACAATAAAACATAAAATTAAGTACATTTAGGGCTTCCCTGGTGGTGCAGTGGTTGAGAGTCCGCCTGCCGATGCAGGGGACACGGGTTCGTGCCCCAGTGTGGGAGGATCCCACATGCCACGGAGTGGCTGGACCCGTGAGCCGTGGCCACTGAGCATGCGCGTCCGGAGTCTGTGCTCTGCAACTGGAGAGACCACAGCAGTGAGAGGCCCGCGTACCGCAAAAAAAAAAAAAAAAAAAAATTAAGTACATTTAAATGTTTAAAAAGAATGTATTGCCATAGCTCAGGCAAGAGGCCCTGAGGCCCTGAAGTGAAGTGGTATCAATGGGCAAGGAGGGTAGGGCCGTATTTGAAAGTGATTTGGGTGGACAGGACCCAGTGATGAGTTGAATATGGGACAGAAGAGAAGGTTCTAGGTTTCTGACTTGAGTGGATAAATGGTGTATCACTTACCAAGCTGTGGAATCCAGGAGATAAAGCATGGATTTTGGAGGGGGTTGGGTGAGGGTAGGTAGCAGTGCGGGGAGTGGAGATGAGACTATGGGTACAGTTTTGCAGAGGCTGTGTTTGAGGGGACTATGGGACATTCAGGTAGTCTTGAAACAGGTAGTCTTGAAAAGTGAGGCTTAGGAGAGCCATAGCCTAGAGATACAGATGTGGGAGTCATATTTGCAGCTGGTGAGTTGAAGTCATGAGAGTGGATGAGATCACACTTTGAGGGTGTACAGAATGAGCTGAGACGTGCCTCTCGACAAAATCCTGGGACAGTTGACTGAGGCTGAATCCAGGGGAAAGGTCTGTAAAGGCAAACTGAGAGGTAACAGAAGAACCAAGGGAAGATGGTATAGGAGAAGCCAAAAAGCAGAGATTCAGGAATCAGAGAATGAAATGAAGAATGAAACTATAGAGAGAGGTCAAATAAAGATTAGGACAGAAGAGAGTCCACTGGGGTTAGCCACGTGGAAGACACTGACGAGCAGTTTCAGAGGAGGCTGGGAATGAACTGGGAGTCAGACTGCAGTGGGCTGAGCAAGCAGATGGACGGAGAGTCAACTCCTTCATGCTGCCCATGAAGAGAAAGGAACATAGTAGGAACCAGTGATGGAAAGCTGGGAAGGCTTTTGTTGCTATTGTTGTTGTTAAAATAAAATAGAAGAGATTGAACGTTTTGGACAATATGCTCCTCGTTTCTAATTTCTTTGGGGTTAAAAGAGTGTCATCCCCCACTGCCAAGTCTATCCCAGAGCCCTTGAAGCCTGGTCTGAACAAGAATATACCCAGAGAAAACCATAATTCAAAACAACACATGCACCCTGTGTTCATATCAGCACTATTTACAATAGCCAGGACATGGAAGCAACCTAAATGTCCATCAACAGAGGAATGGAAAAGAAGATGTGGTACATATATACAATGGAATATTACTCAGCCATAAAAAGGAACAAAATTGGGTCATTTGTAGAGACATGGATGGATCCAGAGAGTGTCATACAAAGTGAATTAAGTCAGAAAGAGAAAAGCAAATATCGTATAATAAAGAATATATGTGGAATCTAGAAAAATGGTATAGATGATCTTATTTGCAAAGCAGAAATAGAGACATAAACATAGAGAACAAATGTATGGATACCAAGGGGGAAAGGGGTGGGGAGGGAGGGCTTGGGAGACTGGGATTGACACATATACATTATTGATACCATGTATAAAATAGACAATTGCTGGGAATATACTGTATAGCACATGGAACCCTACCTGATACACTGTGGTAACCTAAATGGGAGGGAAGTACAAAAGGGAGGGGATAACTGTACGTGTATGGCTGATTCCTTCCATTGTGCAGTGGAGGGTAACACAACATTGTAAAGCAACCATACTCCAATAAAAATTAATAATGAAAAAAAGAAGAAAAAAGAAAAAAGTGCAACATCATCTAAAGAAAAACCCACTGGAAGCCCACAGTGGGAGCAGATGCGGCAGTTTTCCTTCTTTTGTGAAAACAGCAGTGCCCTCTGGAGGCAAAAATGCGTATTCTCCCTGCATTTTTGGATTATACTTGGATTTGCAGCTTTTCCTGACACGCAAGAATAATTCTCCTGCCAATGCAGGTCACATGGGTTCGAGCCCTGGTCCAGGAAGATCCCACATGCTGCGGAGCAACTAAGCCCGTGAGCCACAACTACTGAGCCTGCACTCTAGAGCTCATGAGTCACAGCTACTGACCCCAGACGCCTAGTCCCCATGCTCTGCAACAAGAGAAGCCACTGCATTGAGAAGCCCTCGCACCACAACGAAGAGTAGCCACTGCTGGCCGCAACTAGAGAAAGCCCGTGCGCAGCAAATGAAGAACCAACAAAGCCAAAAATAAAATAAATAAATATTACCAAAAAAAAGAGAAAGAATGATAGTGCTCTGATGCTGTAGAGAGTGGCACAAAATTTTCCTGTTGCAAAGGCATCAGAAATCATTTCAGAGGCCTAGAGGTAACTATGTGGAAACAAGTGTGGGCAACGGTGTCTTTAAGCATTTTTATTATTATTCTCCTCAAAATTCACAGTCTTTAATTCCTACCTGTTAGAAGGAAAAATTATTAAAATGTGTTTTCCCACGGTCTCTGATTTTTATTCAGACAATCCCCTTTCTAATTCGATCAGAGATATTTATCACAAACTCAGTAACGTACATCCTCCACAGGCATAAGCACAGTTCCCTCTCTTTGGACACCGTCCAGGGGTCTTCACTCACTCATAGGCTGGTTTTTCCTCATTGCTCTTTGAATGCTGTGCTTAGTTTTACCATGTGGTATCATCCTCCTCTTCTAAATATGTAAAAACCTGCTTTGTCCTTTAAGGCCTGGCTCTAGCCTCACCTTCCTCATAAAGCTTTCCCTGCTGTAGCCCATACAGTTCTTTCCCTTCTTTGAATCTCTCTGTAAAGGATAGAGGGTAAACAGTAACAACAGCAGCAAAAGCAATGTGTGCATCTTCACCAATGAAATTAAAAATCACTCAAGATCAGAAATCTTGTTTAGTCTTCCTGTTGTGTATTCTCACCAAATTCCCTAAGATGCTCATCATATTACATCCTTCTATTCATTCCTAGAAGGAGGCCGCCACATTTGAGAAACGCAAAACAGTAAACATTGAAAGACCCCAGAGACCTGGAGGATGGACTTTTCCAAGGTAAAAAGCATAAATGTTTATAAGTAATAAACTTTGATCAGCATGTGAATAGTTCTTCCTGTAACAGCAAAAAATCTGGGGTCTTCAGTTGTAACTGGCATTCTTATTTGGTTTTACTCTCCCAATAAAAGTTTTCTCCTTGCCCCATGCGAGAGGTGGGGACTCAAGAATATGCTAGTATAATCAACAGAGTCAACATGAGGATGGGTGATTTTTTAAAAAAATGTCACCTCAGTATCATTTTTATTCTCTCTACTCATTCAGCAATTCTGCTTTTGCAGCACGCGGGAAGGAGGAGGATGGAGGAGGAGTAAAAATAAGGGACTAGGGGGCTTCCCTGGTGGCGCAGTGGTTGAGAGTCCGCCTGCCGATGCAGGGGACACGGGTTTGTGCCCCAGTCCGGGAAGATCCCACATGCCACAGAGCGGCTGTGCCCGTGAGCCATGGCCGCTGAGCCTGCGCGTCCGGAGCCTGTGCTCCGCAATGGGAGAGGCCACAACAGTGAGAGGCCCGTGTACTGCAAAAAAAATAATAATAATAAGGGACTAGGGAAAAGGCACCTCATTTGTTTATCCTGAAAATTCCACATTCAGGCTTGTATCATGAAATAAACAATTGAAAGTGGTAGATGGGGAGGTGTAGCTGATGAGACTCATGTCCCCATGTCTTCTGTTCTGTCTAGAGAAACCCCACAAACCTTTGGAGATTGGATCCTGTCTGAGAGTTTTGGGTCATTTTGGTCTGTGACCTTTGAGCCTTTTCAAGTGGTAATCTCCAGCCCTTCATCCCATCCAGAATTAAAAGTGCATTGGCCTCCAGGGAAGCGGGGTAGAGTCAGTGTTGGCTGGAACATTCAGTATTTCAAGTATTTCAGGCACACTGATTAAACAAACGTGTTCCCCTTCCCCCTCAATCCCAGTGTTCTTAGGAAGGTTTCTGTCGCTTTGTGTTTATGAAATGGTATTTGTCATCAGTAATCTGTAAATCATTTGGTCTCAATTTTTTTTAAACCACTCTCACTTTTCACAGGGTGTTGGAGCAGCAGCTTACAATGAGAAATCAGGTAGGATCACCTCACTCTCTTGTCTCAGAAAATCTTTGCTCATATCTTTCCTCAGTGGAGGAAGGGGAATACAGAGGAGACTGTCTCCCCCACAGAAGCTCAGGTGCGTGACTGCAGGACCTTGTGGGGACCGGGCATATGCCTCAGAAGGGGGACTGCTTCGGAAGCAGTGTGGCACCAGCTGATGTGTTCCCTTAGGGCTCCCGTTGATCTTATCCTTTGCCCACAAGATGTGAGACCCTTCTGACCACAGCCCTAGAACTGAAACTGTTCATAAGAGGTGACCCACTGATTGTCTCCTGCTCAAGAAGGCTTGTAAGAGCCAAAATGGAACCTGCCTAAACTTGGGTGGCCCACTTGAGATTCTCAACGAAAGCACAAGCCTGTTGGCTCTGACTACTCATGTGCTGCTGCTTTTAGGTAATTGTAATTGAGGCCACCAGAGGTCTTTCTAGGTGGCTCAGATTAAAAATGGGAATTGAAGTAAAAAATAATTAATTACTACACTATAATCTGTTTTAGGGCACACATTTTTTTCATATCTCTGAAGTAAGGCTACTCTCTACCCACTGATAGGTTTAGTTGGCATCATTTTTCCTTTCTCAATGGCATATAATAATGATGCCTTAGACCCCATGAAATACACTGGCACAGGTTGGGTTCTCCAGGACGCGGAAACTGAGATGGAGTTAGGAATGCAGAAGGTAAAAGGAAAAGAGAAGAAACTGGATTGGGCAGGTGGAGCCATCAGACTGTAATGAAAACCTGGCAAAGCTCTGCCAGTCCGGGCTTCCCTGGTGGTGCAGTGGTTGAGAATCCGCCTGCCAATCCAGGGGACACGAGTTCGAGCCTTGGTCCATGAAGATCCCACATGCCGCGGAGCAGCTAAGCCTGTGCGCCACAACTACTGAGCCTGCGCTCTAGAGCCCGCGAGCCACAACTACTAAAGCCCGTGCGCCTAGAGCCCATGCTCTGCAACAAAAGAAGCCACTGCAGTGAGAAGCCTGCATACCACAACGAAGAGTAGACCCTGCTCAGTGCAACTAGAGAAAAGCCCACATGCAGCAACTAAGACCCAATGCAGCCAAAAATAAATTAATTAATTAATTAAAAAAAAAAACAAAAGAAAAAGCTCTGCCAGCCTGAGGTTGCTCATTGGTGGAGTCCCACGTTGGACATCAATGGCCTTGTTCAGCCATTGATGGGAGCCACCCTGAGAATAGCGTGACCTGGGTTGGAAGGCTGAGATGGGCCCTGAGGGGCTAACAACTGGAGGCTGTCAGCTAACCATACTGCCCCCTTCACTGAAGGGTGATCTGAGCAGCACATCGTCTTGCTGCCACATGCAGTAAATAATTTTTAGCCAATCAGTTTTAATTCCACCAAAATCGCACTACAACACTAGGGTATGGTGGAGAATTATTTACTGTCATGTTGTCAGTGCTCTGCCCATGTGCTGGACTATGCCCCCAGGAGCATCCTCGACCAATGGCTGATAAACACTGGACAAATATCCCAGCTGCTTTACCCCTCTGGTGATATAATTCTGAGACACATGGTCTAAACTGTCCCCCTGTGGAGTTAAGCTTCATTTGCTTTGTAACACCCCCTTTATTCATTTCTTTCCTTTCCCTGTCTCACTTTCCCACTCTCCTCTTCCCATCCCACACCCCTGGTGTTTTCTGTGATAACCTCCCAAATAAACTTACACTCAAACCCCTGCCTCAGAATCAGCTTCTAGGAGAACCCAAGCCAAGACACTGACAAAGGCTAACGAGTTATGAATAAAGCCTCCACATATTTTTGAATCATAAGTAAGTCCTTTCTAACACTTGTGCCTTAAGCATGGGTCTTCCCAAACTTGCCATTTTTATGTAGATTTTTAAAATCTGTGAGCCCTGATATGCACAGTTTTAAACCACCATCATTGTATCATAGTAGATACCACTTACTGAATATTTACTGTATGCCAGGCACACGACTAAGCACTTTATGGTGACTTACCATTGAAAACTCCTGGATATGTTTGGTCTAATTACAGGTCTAGGTGAGAGGGAGAATCAGGAAGGGGCCTAGAGGAAGCTCATCTTTCCTTTTGCACAGAAGAAGCTCAGTCTGCCGGTGTGAAGTAGAATTACATACTTTTCAAAGGAACGCTTACTCACTTCTTTATTTTTTATCTTCTCTCCTTTTCCAGAGATTGATATTCTCAGAGAAGACTACAGTCGGCCAATTTCCATTAATCACAATGACTTCAAAATTTTAAAAAATAATGAGAGTCGGCTGGGGGAAGTCCTCCAGAATAAATTTAGCTGTATCTTTACCCTAGTCTCTCCAGCCCAGGAAGGTAACAGTGAGTCTCTACAAGTCTTCAGAAAAATGCTGGTGCCCAGGCTAGAGTTATCTGTCTGGAAGGATGACCTCACCAGACATGTTGTTGACGCTGTGGTGAATGCAGCCAATGAAGACCTCATTCATGGGGGAGGCCTGGCCCAGGCCCTTGTGAAAGCTGGTGGCCTTGAAATCCAAGAGGAGAGCAGAAGATGTGTTTCCTTATATGGCAAAATTCCAACTGGTGACTTAGCTATCACAGGAGCAGGGAAGCTTCCCTGCAAACTCATTATCCATGCTGTTGGGCCTCGGTGGGGGTTAATGGATAGAGAGGAATGTATCGATAAACTGCGAAGAGCCATTATAAATATTTTGAATTTTGTCAGTAGTAATGTGTACATTGAGACAGTAGCGATTCCAGCCCTGAGCTCTGGGATTTTCCAGTTCCCTCTGGATTTGTGTACACAGGTCATTGTGGAAACTATCAAGTGTTATTTCCAACACATGCAACTAGTCAGTAATTTGAAAGAAATTCACCTGGTAAGCAATGAGGACCCTACTGTTGCTGCCTTTAAAACTGTTTCAGAAGTCATCCTAGGGAAGAATGAGCTGGGGTCCCGGGTGAGTCCAGAAGCCACCCACCTTTTCAATACTATGGTTGTGAACAACCTGACTCTCCAGATTGTCCAGGGCCACATTGAAACGCAGGAAGTAAGTCTTTGTTTTATTCTCTTGCACTGCCAAAGGGGATCCCTGAACTGTTTATTACCTATCAAGTATGTTTTGAGCATATACTATTTCAAACACGGTTTAGAAAGCATCTTGTTAAGTAAGGTTACGAGTATGGATTTCAGAGCCAGACCATTTGGATTTCAATACCAACTTGGCCACTTACTAACTGGGTGACCTGAACCAAATTACTTTACCGTTTGATCCTCAGTTTCCTCCTCTGTAAAATAAGGATAATAATAGCACTTATACCTTAGAGTTGGAATCAATACACATAAACTGCTTAGAACAAAACTTGGCATGTGATAAGTATTTATAATTATTATTGCCATTATTCTTAGGCACCATGAGGAAATAGAACAATCTTTGATTCTGAGGAACTTAAAATCTATTTTATTCTTTTTATGTAAAAAGATTCTCTATTTGAAAAATCTCGTTAGGGAGACAAACCATCTGAACATTTCTAAAGCAACCTAGCAATAATAAACAAAAAAGTCTTAATACGAAGCGAATTCATATTTAAGAGTATATACATTTGTGACAAGAGTGGAGTGTAGTAGATCAAAAAGGATTACTTCAGAAGATGTGAGTTTTAAATCTGATCTCAAGTTATGATAGTTACAAATTGGCAGGAGAAGAGCCCTGGGTGGTTAGAATGACGGATCAGAGAGATACAGAGGTATTGACAGATCAAAAGTAGTAGGCTGGACCAGTCAGGAGACCTAAGCCGAGCTGTAAATCGTATTCTGAGTATATGGCTCTGTGCCAGGAGCTGTGGAGGATACAAAGTGTAATTTAGCATTTAGCCAGGGGTCATAGGGCACAAAGGTGAGGACCCTGACAGGGAGGGGAGAGAGTCAGGGGAACAGTGAACCTAGGTATTTCTGGATTAGTGCAGCTTCTCTGCCAGGCAGAGAGTACCTCGAAGGTGGAAATCATGGCTTGTTCATCTCTGTAGCCCTGGAGCTGGTCTCTGGGCATGCATCTGGGTGTTCAACAAATTACTGATGAATAACTGAAGGGGGCAGCAGGGAGCAAGGGCTGCAACAGAGGAAGAGAGAGAAAGAATATAAGGCTATATTCACTATTTTTCCCCTGGATCTGACTCTCCTATGGCCATAATCAAATAGACTTAATCACAAGTGAAAAAATGCCATTAATTGCCTGCAAGACAATTAGAAAGAAGACTGAGGGGACCCCATGAGATGAAATATTTATTTGATAAGTCATTAATATGCCAATTTAAAATTAAAGTGGAAACATCCTGGTTGAATAACTTATCCCTTTAACTAAAATTTTATTGTATTTAATTATTGCCAACACAAGGAACTTTAAAATTTGTAAAGGGTGCCAATGCCCCCGACTTGCAAATTCTGATTTCACTTTCAAAGTGACACATTCATTAACATCCATGAGAAGTACCGAAGTTACCCCCAAAGGGAGCCAAAGCCATCAAGATGAATTAGGGGGATCTGGGGACCCCACCAAGAAGGAGGCCTACTTCCCACTGAAGACTTTTTTGTCTCATTTGTGCTCTCTTTCACCATGTACTACTTACCTTAAAAAACACAAACGTTAGGGGATAGAAATTGCCTGAGAAATTTTATTTCCACTCTGTAAGACAAAATGAAAATTCACAGAGAAACGGCAAAAAGTGATGACAGTGGGGCAGAGAGTGAAACCACTTATTGATAAAGCTTAAAACAAATCATAGAGAATGCTGTGAATCTGGGATATTGGGGGTATAAGCCAGCAAGGGGCTGACAGATGTTTGCAATAAAAATTGTATCATCTACATACTTTACCTGATTTCTGACTAGGACAGACAGATTCATGGCAGTCAAATGATCATGCTTTGGAAATTTTATATCCATTACTAAGTGATATTTCTGTGGATTTAGGATCTTCAAATGTATTTTTCAAAGCTCTTCAGGGAAATAAAGATTTAAATTAATCATTTAAGAAAAAGTAATTTAACCCTGAATCTTGTTCATTTTTTTCCCTTTTCAGACGAATGTAATTGTTAATTCTGTATATCCACATGGTGGTCTTAGAGCTACATCTGTGTCAAAATCAATTCTACAAGCAGCAGGAGATGAAATAGAAAGGGAATTTAGCCAAAATATGACTAAAACACCACTAGATTCCCAGTTGGTACTGGTCACAAAAGGATTTAAATTGCCCTGCAAATATGTATACCATGTGTTGTGGCCTTCAGAATATTCTGAACAAAAACTGGTAAGGTCAAAATAAATTTATCTTTCTGTATCTCCGGAGTCTATGTAGTCTGTTGAATTTCCATCCTGTCATTACATTCATGAAATGTTATTGTCAAGTGGAATAATCCCCATTCTCTAGTACTCCTGTGAATACCTGAAATACTAAACAGGTATTGTTGTCACAAGTTATCTTAAGAAGTTTAATTTAAAATATCACCTAACCCATGTCTAAATTTTAAGTGGACATACTGCAAATAGACATAGAAACATCAGGGCTCCCTCAGTCTGCACACCTCACCGCACCCAGTGACCCTGTAGGCCTTTTCCTACGTGGGCCTGGGATTCAGCCTCTCCATATCTCCTGCCATCTGTTAAATTCCAGGAGGACCTGGGATCTCCCTTCCAACACCATTCCAGTCAAACCTATCGCCTGTGGTGTCTGTGCCTGTGGTGGAGCTTAGCTTTCTGCCCGACTCTACAACGGAGGGACGTAAATTACATGCATTAAAGAATAGGGGGAACCTACTGACAAGTGGAGAGAGGGAAACTTAATCCCCTTTTCTACCTTTGTCTATCTTTCTTTTGTCTCCATTTCTGGTCTTCTCTTGTTTAGAGAGCCCTCAAATCCCAAACTGGTCCTCCAGTCACTCTCTACCCCTCAGTTTTTCAAGGTCCTTCTACATTAGTAAAACCTTCCTACATTAGTATAACTAATATACTAGTATATCGGTATAATGTAGGAAGGTTATTAAATAACCTTCCTACATTAGTATTCAGTTTGAATGTTGAAACATTGATGGAAGTGTAAATCTGCCAAAAATAAATTACGTAACAGATCTTAATGACATTAAATAAATGTTGCTTGCTTACTTTAACCTTTACCTCCTTTATTAAAGCTCTTTTTGTTGACCCAGAAGTGGCAGGTAAGTGGGGATAGACTGAAGGTTGGCTCTCTAACCAGGGGAGAAGGCTACATAAACTGAGGGAAATCACGATGCCCAGACGTCCTGAATGGCACAAAATGGACCACTCAATTACTTCAGTTTCTCAGCCCTTTCATTTCTCATCATCCAACCTTATAGCTATAATGGGTCCCCTATGGAGTGGTACCTTTCCTGTTCTCTGAGGAGGGATGGACATGGCCCTGAGGAATAGTGGAGGCTGGCATTGTAAAATATGGGCAGGATTAAGGGATAAGTGAAGTCTTATTTTTGACTCAAGGCTGACGTTGAATTTGTGTTTTTCCTGCAGACATTGGAAACTGCAATGAAGAAATGCTTGGAAAAATGCCTTGAGCTGAATATAACTTCCATTTCCTTTCCTGCCCTTGGGACTGGAATCTCTGCAGCAGCAGAGATTATGTTTAATGAAGTTTTAATATTTGCCAGACACCATTTGCAACAATTAACTGTAAAGTTTGTGATCTTCCCAAAAGAACAGCAGTTATATAAGGTAAGTTAATGTCTTAGAAATGTCATGCAGTTCGTTTGTTCATTCATTCACTCAACAACATCTGTTTAGTATCTCCAAAGTAAGACACGGGGCCTGTTAAGTGCTGTACAGCATGGTGATGGTCTAACTTGGTGAAATTTAATTTTTTTTTTTTTTTTTTTTTGCGGTACGCGGGCCTCTCACTGTTGTGGCCTCTCCCGTTGTGGAGCACAGGCTCCAGACGCACAGGCTCAGCGGCCATGGCTCACGGGCCCAGCCACTCCGCGGCATGTGGGATCTTCCCGGACCGGGGCACGAACCCGCGTCCCCTGCATCAGCAGGTGGACTCTCAACCACTGCGCCACCAGGGAAGCCCTAACTTTTATAAATTGCTCACTTCTGACCTAGTAAAGAATGTCATTGTACAAGCCATGTTTACCTCACTACCTAGCTTCTCTCTTGTCCTTTATTGGCATTTATTCTTCTCTCTGCTCCTTAAAGGTAAGCCACCTCCTAGTTTTATGGGGTCCTCTACTCCTTCCCCTTCTCTTTCCCACCTCCCAGACTGTCTTCATGTGGGTGCTTGCCATTTTCTCTCTCCCTACAAGGAAACAGACGTGTTCTATCTTGTTCTTTTCTGGAACAAGTGTAAAGGTTCTTATTCCTCTTGCTGCCTCACCAGACACAGGGAAGTTTGTAGTGTTTACTGATTTCCATTGCTGACGTCAAGCTATCCATGTTACATCACTGAAGAAGGAATTGGAAAGAGGGGTTCACAGTGGGGTCTCATGAGCGGTGTAAGCCATCTCCAGTACACCACTGACTCATCCACAGCTGACCTGAAAGATTGATGAATTACCCAATGAAGTAGCTTACCTTCTTGACAAAATTAAACATCCTGTCACTCGAATGAAGTTCACCAGTCCCCCCACCGCCCCCAGCAGAGGACTGTTACTGGGCCCAGATAGGTGCCCTGAGTACATCTCTGGACTGTGCATAAAGCACCATATCCCTGTAAGAGGAATTAACCACAACTAGAAAAGAAGACTCTCATTCTCTTCAACATACAAACAAAAATGTAAATGGCAGTTCAACAGTACAGAAAAGATCAACCACAGTCTGAGGGCTCCCCCAGGGGCTAATAATAACAGTAGTTGCCATGAGTTGCATCAGCCAAGTACCGTGCCAAGAAGACGCTGTCTCTCTCCATTCTCCCCTCAGTCCCATGCTGAAGCCACTATTGTCATCAACATTTTTACAAATGGGACCAGAGGTTAATATGTACACACCAATGCAGTGGCTGAGCCAAGATACCAACCTGTGTCTGACCCCAAAGCCTGTGTTCTGAACCACTAAGCAAAAATACAGAAAAGAATAACCTGAAAGATGATACAGCTTTCCGTTTTGTAACTCAAAGGAGAAGATTATCTTACAAAGTAATTTATATTATACCCTGAACGTTGACCATTCCTTCAGGCTTTTTTCAGTGTTAACACTACATTATATCCATGTGGAAGTATGACGTGCGCGTACACATATGTGTACACCTCTGGTGTTCTGCTGAGCACATCTTTTCTTCCTAAATAAGTCTTTCTTCCTAAATAAGTCTTTCAATGAGGGGTGTATGTTCATCTATTTGTCATTCCAGTTCATGGATGACAATGAGTAAATAACTCCCCGGCTGACTGAAATACTGTGTTCACTAGTATTTCATGATGATAAGCATCCTGGGTGCCACTGAGTATCTGTAGAAGGCAATGAACAGTCATTCATTTGGTTATTTAATAAATATGCATTGCATATCTACCTTGTGCCAGACATCACGTCTCAGAATAAGGAACTCCTTACTAGGAACGCTCACCTTCCTCACATGAGGTGTTAGTCATTCGTGGACAGAGCTGGAAAAACTGCCAAATTCTTGCCATTTGGATCTACTTTTCCAAACTACTTGCAGACTGTCTGCTTGTTATCCACACCCTCTATGTTATTGATACTGATTAAGTTACAGTTCTCTCTCACATTCAGTTCAAAAGCCTTGCCTAAATGATTTCTAACCCTGCGACACATACTGACTTTTAAGTGACTTTGTAAGAGAACTGATTTTTATCCATGTTGTGTTTGGCAGCTGTTATTAGTCTGTTTATCAGCAGATAATGTTACGTCATTTGTTTTGGAGGGCAGGGAAGTCCCTCCCTTTTATGACCTCTCCAGGTACTAAATAAGCATGGTAAGATTGAGGGCTTTTTTGCTCTGTAAATAGCAGCTGCAAATATAATTTATGAAGAAAAAGTACTAGAGATTAAGAAACTTCATTATTAAAGTTCAGACGCAATGAAAAATGTAGTCTTTACATCATTATTTACCATCTTTTTCAATGAAGAATTACTGCCAATTGCATCAACTTTAAACAAGGAAGACCCTGGGCGTGGTGGTTCCAAACCCTAGGAGAGATGAGTTTTTTCAAATAGATACTATGTTAAAGGATCTACCTGGCAATATACATAAATCTTTGTGTGTGGACTGTCACATACTAATAATTATAACAATAGCTAACATATTGAATATAATATGCTGGGTACAGTTATAAGCACTTTACAGGAATTGATCATTTATTTAATCTACAAAGCATGGTGTGTGTATAACTCTTTAAAATGAATTTGTTTTATTGATTACAAGAGCATCTGCCTCTGTTTGTCTTCTTCAGTGACATATCCACAGCTTTAGTTCAGTGCCTAATATGCAATTAGCAGGGCATTAATATCTATGAATGAATGAATGAATAAATGATATTTTGCCTTGGGATGTACATTCTCCTTTTTTTATGCCAAACTTTAAGGTTTTTTTTTTTTCTATTTTTTCTATATTTGTTTCCCCTACATGTTCTAATAGATTGTAGTGCTGCACTTGCTGTTCCCGAGGACTTTCCTAAAGGCTGCTTTAGATTTGTGGCAGTGGAAATGGGGGATGACAGAGTGGATGAGGTCAAGTATGTGAGTGTAGGTAGAGAGAGGGATTTTGATGACAGTGGCTAAAAGCCCCACTTAGGACTCTCTGCTCTGTTTTGCTTCTCATAGGTTTTCAGCACTGAAATGGAAAAGAATAAGTTGAAGCTGCAGGGTCTCAACAATTACCCTGGTGGTGAGTAAGAAACTCACGGATCTAGAAATAGAGTCTACCACCATAGGCTCATTTTATTCTTGATCATCCGAACTAATGGAGGGGAGAAGAGGAATAAATAAGCCAAACATGTTTCATTGTGCTCCTGCCTGGGTACCAATGTGCTCTATACCTGACCATGATTCTATTTTTGCTCAGTCTAGTTTCATGATATGAACAGAGAGAAGCTAAGTTGAAGTAGGTAATCCACAGTGTGGGTAGTTCATTCACAAATAGATGTCTATATTTTTTTTTTCATAAGTTTACTAAGCCAGTTACTCTTTCTGATTTGAATGGAGTGCCATCTAAATGGGGTTACTTATTAGTAATCATAGAAAATACATCTCAGTAATACCAGATAATAATAAGTGGATTAAACCAATGCTACCCAAACCTGAGTAATCATTGGGATTGTGATGGAAACTTTAAAACAAACAAACAAACAAAAATATGTATGGCCCAACTCTACAGATTCTGATTCAGGAACTTTGGGTCTGGGCCAAACATGTATATTTTTCAATGCTTCCTGGTCAGTTTTGCTGCAGAACCAGGTCTGGGGATCACTGGACTAAACCAATCCTGGTAGTTGTTGGAGAAGTATTAACTTCGTCTTACAACTCCATTCCTGTAGAGGAGTTTGAGTGCACTGAGATGGAATTGTGTCATGACAACTAGGGTGTGTACTTCTGAAATAGTCTTTTAATCCACAGTGTTCTATAGATGTTAAGAACACCAGACATTCAACCAGCAATAGAAACTATTAGGATATTTTCTATTAGGGTCGAAATGATTTGCTTATACCCTTTATTAGAAGAGTTCACTTTTGGACATTCAGTGTCCAGCAGTGTTGGAAATGAAGAAGAGGGAACTTGAAGAGCTCTGGCTTGTGACTGCACCTCTTATGAGCCTATTTATCTGTCTGTAAAATGGTGATAATGACAGATTGTTGTGAGAATAACTGGAGATTATGTATGTAAAAATGTTCTGTAAATTATGAAGCATTAAACAAATGCCAGGGGATAAATAATGAATGAGAGGATAGACAGGCTCCCCAGGTGACCTAGAAGAGGGAGAGATGCCCTTTGACTGGAAGGGGGCAAGAATGGCTTCATGGACAAGATGGTTCTAAGTTGGGCTTTGAGGATGGCAAGATTTTCAATGGCCAGAGTTGGTGGTGGGGGTAGGGCACCCAAAGTGAAGAAAACTCACAGAAGCAAACAAATGCACTGCATGTTTGGGAAACCACAGTGACTCTAGGGAAGTTAGATAGGAGGAGTTTTAGGAGAGGATAATATTCAAGAGGAACATACAAATGTCCCTATATCATTAATCTGAAAAATGGGGCCAGTCGTTGCCATTTACTTCAGTAATTTTTGAGGACATCGATAAAGGAATTATAGTACAGGACAGTTACAGACATTAATAATGATTAATGATGATCTCAGATTATTAAGGAAAAGTTAAACTATTTAGGAGGGCAGGGAAGTATGTTTCTATTATAAGTATTTAATTAATAAATAGTTAAAGTTAATTATGTTTTGGTGCTAGAAGAGACTCCTTTAGTGATTTCAGTAATTTAGTTACCTAGAAAAACAACTCTTTCTTTCCTAATAATGATGGGTAAATGAAATATCACCATGCATTGTTTTTATTTTCTCCTAAAAATAATATAAGCTCCCAGGCAGAACAAGTGTTTTTTTTTTAAAAAAGTATGTCATCAATATAAGAATCTCTGTCACTTCTTACTGTTGTCTAAAACTTTGGCTTTTATTGTTACCAGAGGGAGGCCATTCTCCTGCTCCTACTTTTAGGTATGTCCTGGTACTTTTTCATAGCTCCTGGTACCACCCAACTGCTATATCAGGGGAAAAGATGCTAATGACCACTACTGTCCTGAGATCACTCACTGGGAAGCAGAATTGTATGAGCACTGGAGTCAGGTTGCCCACACACCTACCAGCTCCCTGGCCACCACTTACAAGTCCTATAACTATGGGCATGTTACTTAATAACTTTCTGAATCAGTTTCCTCATTTGTAATATGGGTCCTACTAATAGTACGTGTTTCATAGGATTGTGAGAATTGAATAAAATAATACATGTAAAGCACTTAGAATAATGCCTAGAAATATTAAGTGTTCAACTTACTTTTTCCCCTCAAAATATGTTTCTGAGATTTATCCATGTAGTTAAAGTTTACTCCTTTTCATTGCTATATTCCATTGTTTAGCAGCACTGAACTCCAAATGTTGGTTGTGGAGGTGCAAAATGTCCTGTCATATACAGATAAGACATAAAAAGGAATCCCAGGTAGTGAGGTTATGGGTATTTCTTTGTTTCATTATACTATGATAATTTCCAATTTTTCAAAAATTGGCTTTATCTATGACTTTCAGAGATATTTGATTTTAAACCTGGTTGTAACAAGAGTTTACGGAAAATCCCATTCAGCAAGAAATAATAGTTGGTTAGCATCCAGGATGAGATTACAAGGTGAACTCATCTGTAAATTGACAAATGCAACAGCAGGGCCAAGACATGATAAGCTAAACTCTGTGTCCCCAAGGAGGCTGTAAACTATACATTTAGATTTTCTTTGTACCCAGCAAAGCTCTCAGAGATAGGTACTTAATTGGAGCTGCTACTGCTAAGGATGCTCAGGGCAAACAGTGGCTATGGTGTTTTGCTCTGTACTGATTTAAAACCCACCTACCTTCTGTGGTTGCTTATGATAGTGTTTTCAGTTCCCCAGGGGACCAGAGAGAAGAGAGGAAATAGATTTCCTGTCCTCAATCTGATGGGACCCGATCAGGAAAAGATAGATGAGGCCCAAGCATGGATCCAGAGGATACTGACCCTCCAGGACCACCACATCATTGAGGATATGCATATCCTCTACCTCGGGAAAAAGAAACATGACTATTTGTCTCAGCTTCAGAAAACCTCATGGGTCTCTATCTCAGAGATTATAAGCCCGGGAAGGGCACATTTAGAGATTAAAGGAGCCCAGGCTGACCTCATTAAGGCAGTTATGAACATTGAACATATGCTGTGTGAAGTTCAAGAGGAAATGGCAAGAAAAAAGGAGCGAGTCCTTTGGAGCTTGTCAGGTGAGTAACTTTCAATTAAGTTGGAAAGTCAGCCCTTCCAGCTTTGGGGCATGAGCGTGCATGTGTGTAAGTGCGTGAGAGATAGAATGGAAGAGGAGAGAGACAAACCATGCTGGGTCTGTTAGGCCATAACTTTTATAACCTTTTTTTGGCTCTTTCTACCAGCAGGGTTAATTATTAGTAAATGAAAACACACACACACACACACACACACACCCACGATTGGGTTTACTGATGATGACATGGATTGCCTAAGAGGCAATTATGAGGAAAGCCCAGGATAACCCAAGCCCAGGCTCTAGGGAAAAAAGTACATCCCTAATTCTACAGATGGAGCATTCAAATGCAGACATATTCCACTTACTTAATTCATTTCTTTGATTGAGTTTTATTGCAATTATTTATTGCTGGCAGCGTTAGGAGCCCTAAAATTACTTTAAGCCTTCCCACCAGAGTAAATTTCACTGGTACTGTGAGGTCCACTCAAGTATCACTCATTCAATGGGGCAAAATCCATCGGGATGACTGTGGGAATTTGGGTCTGGAGAGATCCTTTTAACTTAGCCCTAGAGCTAACTGGGAAATCATACCATTGAAAATACTGCCTTGGGAAATTGAGGCTTATCTCTTTCATTTATTCAACTAATGTGTATTGCATCCGTGTTATGTGAAGCATTGTGCTAGGTGCTTGGGATACAGTGATAAGATGAACATTGTTCCCACTCAAAATCTAACTGGGGAAACTGAGAGGTAAGCAGGTTAGTTATGAACAGGAAGGTGAAAGTGCTCTGGAAACAACTAGGTGAGGCACCTAACCCAGACTTGGGAGGTAAGGGGAAAGCTTCTCAGGGGATGTGTCACAAATGGAGAAGTGAAGAATAGGTAGGAGTTAGTAAGGCAAAGAAAGAAACTTTCAAGAAATCAGACCATAGCTGGGCCTAGGTTATGCAAGACTTTATAAATCACATGAAAGTATTCAGAGTTTTTCTTGAAACAAATGGAGAGCCTTGAATGATTTTAAGCAAAGACAAGGTCAGATTTGTATTTTAGAAAGATCGCTGGTTGTAACATGGAGAGTGACTTTAGTGCAAAAATTCAGATGTAAAACTTCAGAGAACGCCTTATTTTCACCATGTGTTTGTAAAAATAGTTCAGGCAGATATGGTCAAAGTGAGTGGGAGTTTGCAATAAATGTTGTATCTATAGTCCACAGAAAACCCAGTGTCAAAAAACATGGACAAAAATAATACTCAAGAATGAGACCCAAGATTATGATTTCTACTTAGCTCTTAAAATGTAGTGAATGTGGGTCTTTAAACTGACATTGACACTTCTCAAGAGAACAAGATAGAAAATAACACTGATCTCCTGTAAAACTTGTGACATTACTTTAACTGCATTCGTAAAGTTGGCCCATTCTCCTAGCTGTTGGCAATTTAGTCATGTTACGTCCCTTGCTCTGCTGCAAGGTGGAATTTTTTGGCAGTTGATGACTAAGCATATTATTCTACAGCAGCGTTTCAGAGGTTCATAGAGGCTCAGCCCCTCTTAATCAGGTTAAGATCTACATTAACAAAATGGATAACTTTGAAATGAGTTATTACTACAGGGAACATCAGCTATCTACCAGACCATTATGTTTTAAATAATAGAAGTTAGGCATCTCCTCTTTTATGGTTCTCTTTTAATCCTTCCTGGTGAGTGTTTCTGATAGCAGGACTTCGTGGATCTTTGAGTTTCTGGTGCCCAGCTCAGTGCCTGGCATGTAATAGGAGCTCAGTAAATGTTTGCTGAACTCAAGAGAACTGAACTCTAATACTATACTTTATAAATGTGAGCTATTGCTCTCCAGATTTAATTTACAGTCTCTTCCTTTGAAATGTCTTGGCTTTGGTGTTCCTCTGCTATGGAGTTATGTTCCTCCTGCTCTTCTGCTTTCCGGATTTACAACTTGGCTCTCTATAAGTTTCTCTGAATTTATCATCTGCTTTTTGTGGTTAAATTGAGCCCACTCAATTAGATAATGTGCTAGGGATTAGGTCATTTTAGTATACTTGGTCTTAAGTCAAATGGAAGGTAAACTGAAAGAAAAGAAGCCTTTTTTGGTGTTTTCATATGTCCACATGTGTATTTAGTCCAGTAAGGAGCTCCTTTGGGCAATAAAAGGTTGTCCCTTGAATGTAAAATAGGAAAGAAGGAAAGAAGTTAAGGAAGGAAAGAAGGAAGAAAAAGAGGGAAAAGGAAGGTAGGGAGGAAAGGCATGACACCATAAACTATTAATCTCCAAATTTTGTTCTTCTTGGTTGGGTGGCCTATGAATAACATATATACTAAATATTCTGCCTTGCCCCTTACAGAGAGCACTGGTGAAAGCCAGGTTTATAATCTTGGATCTGTACTTATTAGCTTTGTGATATTGAGCAAGTCACTTAACTTCTCTGAGTTTCAATTTCCCTATTTGTAAAACTGTGTTAATTATTTCAGTGGTGGTTTGCAATGCCCAAATGAGGTAGAGATACAAAACTGTTTTGAAAACTTTGAAGTGTTACATAAATGTCATACCGTTTTCCATCACCCCTTAACATTTTCATATGCTTATGTTTTTTTGTTGATTGGCATCCTGGCTAGAACTACATTTCCTATTAGCAATACAACTATATATCATCATTACAGCATTGATGGGGGGAGTATATATTAATGCTCTTTTTACTCTTATCCCCTCAGCTTCATAATCCAAATCATCTGAGGACAAATTTATTTATTTATTTATTTATTTATTTGTTCTGTGGGAGATTCTGCCTCCCATGGGATGTAACTTTTTTTCTTGAGCTCGATTAATTAATTAATTAATTAATTTATTTATTTGCCCGCACCCCGCGGCATCTGGAACTTCCTGGACCAGGGCTCAAACCTGAGCCCCATGCAGTGGAAGCGTGTAGTCTTAACCACTGGACCACCAAGGAAGTCCTGAGGACAAATTTATTAACCCCCTATTTTATCCTATGACTTCTCATGGTATTATAGCTGTCCTTGCATGTCCTAAACATATGAGGTATACAAGTTAAACTGCTTATATATTCCTCCAAATTTTTATAATTTGTTTCATTTAATTTCTGTTTATTTATTTATTTACTTATTTGGCCATGTGGCATGGCTTGCAGGATCTTAGTTCCACGACCAGGGATCGAACCCAGGCCCTGGCAGTGAAAGCACTGAGTCCTAACCACTGGACCGCCAGGGAATTTCCTCATTTAATTTCCTTACAAACCTTTCCTTCTCACAGAGCACTGAGACAAAGTTTTATGTTACTCATTTTTAGGGCAGCAGACTGATCAGCAACCAGAAAACCAGAATCAAATGAAGGAAAATGCATTTTTGAAATGCCTAAATCTTTCAACTCGAGAAATTCAGCATCAAAAGAAACAGTTTGAAGACTGTGGTTTGGGGGTTATAAAGGTATACTTAATTAAGGGAAGAATTTGACTTATCTGCTATCACTTGGTTCTATAGCCAAGAGAAGAACTCATCTGCTAATGACTCTAAGCTAACTGCTCAGTGACCTGGAATCCTAGGAATTAGTCTGAAAGGAGGGCAGGGATGGGCAGGTATGAGAGGTATAATTGGAATCAATGTGGTAGAAATGATGTCAGGATGTACAGAAGCATAGACCAAGACTCAGAGATAAGCTACCTGCCTATCTTGAAGCAAAATAAAAGAAATGCAATAGCATTTATCACACTTATAATTATTTACCTATTTTTAGCTCTCACTAAACTATGAACTTTAAGAGGGCAAAGACTGTGTCTGCAGTTGACCATTTCATTACCAGCAATCACATAGTGATTGCTCAGGGAATTTTTATCTAAGAAGGGACAGGGAATTTTGAAGAGATAGAAGTCAAAATAGGAGAGGTTTGGGGCCAGGAGAGACTCTTAGGCAACTTTATATGAAAAGCAAATCACATGCAAAGTAATATGCACATAAGTGCCTTTATTTTTGAAGCAGAGTAGCAGGCAATTTAAGTAGCAGTTCTCCAGTTTCTTTTTCAGTTTTTCATCTCCTTGGGCTGTAGGTGGAGAAGATAGACAATGCGCTTCTCATGGCTGCCTTCCAAAGAAGGAAGAAAATGATGGAAGAGAGAGCCCATGGGAAACCTGTGAGCCACAGGTTGTTTCAGCAAGTCCCACACCAGTTCTGCAAAATGGTATGCAGAGTCGGCTTTCACAGAATGTACTCGGTGCCCTGCGGTAGGTGTCAGTCCCTCATAATCGGGGTTACTCTGGGGGAATTGGTGAGCAGACATCAGCAGATGACTCACCACTAACAGCATTTGTTGCTTTGGTAAGGGGGTCATTTACAACTGGGATTTAGTGGTAAAGTTATTTGGAAAGGGTCATATTTAAAATTTTTCCTTCATGTATACTATGGCTGGTGGCTTTTATGTTGATGAAAGTGTTTGCAGTAAGAGCTACAGTTCACTGTTTTTCCCCTTTCTGTGTTTGTGTCCTATCTGCAGAGAGCACCCTGGAGCTTTTTTTTTTTCTTATCTCAACGAAATTATTATCAACACTACCAAACCATCTTCTTCCCTTAATTAAAAGAGCATTTTCCTGAATATAATAAAGTTGGTCTTTTCTCTTCCATCCTCTTCATTTCCAGTAGCTGCCAGCGAATGAATTAGGCATCATCTCAGTTATGGGGGTTCTACGTGTAGAAGCTTCTATGTGTCAGTTGTACAAAAATATTGCATACTTTACTGCTATATTTTCTCTTTTAAATCTCTCCATAAGAAGCTAAGAAGTTTAGTTATCATCATGGAGGATACTAGCGAGGCAGCTTGATTTTGCCTGGTCCATTAAATATGTGGCTTAAAAATATATATATATGTGGCTTTTGATCTTCACCTTTCAAATACGTAGCATGATCCTTGCTGCAGAGCCTACTCCAAGGCTTGATTTCTGGAAAGCAAAGCGTCTGGAAATCATCATCTTTGCCCCAGAGAAAACATAAGTAATACCCAGGGTAAAACTTGGACCTGAACAATTTTTCACCTGGGGGTAAAAATTGATAAATGAATCCCCACCAAGAAGTTTTGGAGTGTAACCAGGAAGGTGATGATCAGTATGATCCTTTCACTGGCAAAATCTTAAAAATTCACGACTTCCATTTGCTCCTAAACCCATTGTAACTGGCATCTCTGCACTCCACCCCTGCCCCTTCTGTTTCGACTTAAACTACTCTAAGAACATCACAATCCTCATATTTTTCAAATCCAGCGAGTGCCCTCTTTTCAGTTCTGTGGCAGACACTGCTAACTGCCTACCCCACATCTGTGCACATATTTCTTCCCCAAGTAGCTAAGACATACACCATCCTCCCAAGGAGGACTGTCCCAAAGTCTCATCTTAGCTCATCAGCCTCAAGTCCAGACAGTACTTTCTTAAAGCTTAAAGGCAAGGTAATTGTCCTAATACATTCATTATACAACGATATGAGAAGGCGCAGGAAAACCGCAATAAAAACTCCCAGTTCGAAAAGGGAGAAAGGAAAACACACAAGTCACTGGTCTATACCACTAACCACGTGCTGCTGGACCGGTATAGTATTCTATTCTGGGAGTGGAGTAAGACCCTTGTTTTGCACTCTGGGAAAAATCTTCCTTATGTATTGCCGCCCTTGGTCATTTGTAGGTGAACTGCCTACCAGGGGTCTATGGATTGCCCTAGGGATCTAGAATGCTCCCAGGCTACTGATAGCTGGACTTGTAGTTTTTTTCAGCCATACGATTCCTTTAAAAACTAAGCAGCATGAGGCCTGTTTATTTCTGGTCAAGTTTGTGTCTTTTTAACCCAGCCAAATATCTTGTCTCCATCTAGTCTTTAAGCCTTAAGATTCTCGTCTTTTACCTACTGGCCTCTGTGCTCTGCCCACTTCCCTAGCCTTTAGCTTAACATCTACTGCCTTGAGGGAATTCAGGCAATTCAGACTCAGTGGGGAGATAATACTCATAATGTGACTTGTGCCAATGTGTCTGGTAAGAACATTTAACTGAACGTGCCTGAGAAACCCTGGAGACAACAATTTTGTCACCACTGAGCAACTCATTTTTTTTAACCTAGTTTTCATTTGGAGTGTAAAGGTTCCTGGCTTTTTCACACCTGCATGGTTCCAAATTATGGGACTCTCAGTAAACTTAGATGCCTTGTGTTGGTAGAGGGGGCTTCTATTAACAAAGCTTTATTTATTTATTTCTATCTTTCTTGCATTCTAGCCAGTTCTATTCTGAATTCATCTCTTGCTTGTAAGACTTGGATGAATGCAGCAAGAATGTGCCTGCATGCTTGCAGTTTCTTTATTGGATTCATTCATTCATTCCATAAGTATTTATTGAAAACCATTCTAAGAGTCAGGCTCTGTGCTAGGTGGGAGGGATACAACGGTGAAACAAAATAGAGTTCCTGCCCTTATAATTTATAATCTAGTGAGTCCATCTGTTGTCCTTTTTTTAAATGTTGGTATTTTCTGGAGTTCTGAAGGAACCTTTGCTCTTTTTCCTCTACAGTGTCCCCCCACGTGATTATACCTATTCCCATGACTTCAACTCCTACCTCTATGGTGATGACTTGCAAATTTGTAACTCTAACCCCCTCCGTTTCTCCGGACCCGCAGGCCCATATTTCTGTCTTTTGGACATCTCTACCTAGATGTCCCATAACCACCTCAAACTGAACGCTTTTCTTGGCCATACTTTTCCTTAAGAAAGGGGCTCCCCCCACCCCACCCCCCATATTCCCTAACCTGGCTAATACCCCCATCCATCTACCAGGTCTCCTAGGCTGGAAACTTTATCATCCTCCATTCCTTCCTTTCTCTCACTCTCATATTGAGGCAGTCATGCAGTTCTAGTGATTCTCAATAAAATTCTCAGTCCAGACTTACCTCTCTGTTCCTACTGCTTTAGTTCATCTTCCCCTAAGCCTAGACCATTACCTGGTCCTTTCCTTGCCTCAAAACCATCTGACCTGTGCTTTACTCTGCTACCAGAATTAGCATGCTAAAAAATTACACGCCCGTTTAACATCTGCATTTTTAGTTGCCTACAAGGTAAAAAACCCAAACTCCTTAGCAGAGCATTTAAGGCCTTGGTCCCACGTTATTTCACCAGCTTATCACTTACTATATTCCTCGACACACTAGCTGTGAACTTCTTAGAGCTTCCTAAATATGTGCTGTATGCTTTCACGCCTCTGTGCTTTTCCATGTGGAATGCCTTCCGTCCTCACCCTTTCTAGACCTGCGAACTCCTCTTCCTTCTTCAAGCTGTAGTTCAAATGGCATCTCCTGTTTGACACCTTCTGCAGCTCCTGCAGGCCCAGCCAGTTGCTTCCCTGTGTGCCTCTGTACTTCCTTCATTTCTTTGTTACATCTGTAAATCTAACAAGTACAAAAATTTACAGTCCCACACATCTCAGGTGTGGGACTTGTTTTCTTTATGGTTCTATAACTGAACTTTAGCTTTCATGCGCCCATGTCCACAGATATGGAAAACTTCATCTTGACAGTTCAGGATGAACTCAGTCATTTTCAGAGTTTTCTTAGTCCATTTGGGTTGGTTTTTTAAAAATATTTATTTATTTAGCTGCATCGGGTCTTAGTTGCAGCATGTGGGATCTTTGAGTTGCAGCATGCGAACTCTTAGTTGTGGCAAGTGGGATCTAGTTCCCTGACCAGGGATTGAACCCAGGCCCCCTGCATTGGGAGCACGGAGTCTTAGCCACTGGACCACAGGGAAGTCCCCATTTGGTGTTTAAACTCAGTTCCTGCAAGGCTTTGCCCTTTCTTCTCCTAATATTCCTGAGATTGCTCTAGATGGTGGGCAGGCATTGTGGGGAGGGTGGTCTAGCTTATGGCCCCCCATCTGTCCTCTGACCCCAGTGTCCTCTGGTAGGTAAACCACCCTGGGCTTTGGTCATTAGCACCTTCCCAGACTTAAATTTCCAATGCCCTTTGCTCTTAGGTAGTGTCTACACAGGCTGCTCTGTTTTTCATGCCGGGGGAAATCGTTTCCAGGCCATGTCTGTGCGCCTCCTGCAGCACAGGAAACTTTTGAGTGTGCTCATCCTCCAAGTTGAAATGAGGGCTCTTGGGGGGGCTGTCCTCACCTGTTCTGGACATCTTCCCAGCCATTGCTACTTTCCACTCAAGTGCCAGGCTGGGTGAGGGGCTGCACTCAGCGGGGTCAGGCAATGGTCCCTTCTGCTGTGGAAGTCCCTCCAGTTTTTCTGAGATTTCTATTATTCTGCTACATCTTGGCTCCCAGGGCTCTTTCAAGGGAGTGGGGCAGTAAAGTGAGCAAGTTCTCAGAGTCCCCAAGAGCTCTAGGCGTGTCTTCTCTGATTCTTCTCTTCCCACCAGGTAGAAGGAAAAACTTTTATCTTTCTTTTTTGAATTAACTTATTTATTTATTTAGTTTTGGCTGAGTTGGGTCTTTGTTGCTGTGTGCAGGCTTTCTCTAGTTGCAGCGAGCAGGGGCTACCCTTTGTTGTGGCGCGCAGGCTTCTCATTGCAGTGGCTTCTCTTGTTGTGGAGCACGGGCTCTAGGCGTGTGGGCTTCAGTAGTTGTGGCTCGTGGGCTCTAGAGCACAGACTCAGTAGTTGTGGTGCACAGGCTTAGTTGCTCCGCAGCATGTGGGATCTTCCCGGACCAGGGCTCGAACCCGTGTCCCCTGCATTGGCAGGCAGATTCTTAACCACTGCGCCACCACGGAAACCCAAAACTTTTATCTTGAAGTGAGAAAACTGCTTTAGAATATCTTGTATTCTTTCCTCTCTCATATATGATATAAACTCCATGCTCTAAATCCTTCAGGCTTTTAGCCTTTTGGTTCAAAAAAACTCCTTTTTCTCTCTCAGAAAACCTAACTCTGAAAGCCAGACTTCTATGACTGTATTCTCCACTTGATTAAAAATAATTTTGTCATTTATGTATACATACATGTATATATCATATATATGTATATTCAATTGAGTTTGTTCTAAATTTTATTCTTTTTGCCTCTGAGGTGATAAGTAGCAAGAACTCAATGGGTAGAGGAATGAGGAGCAAGAAGAAACCCCCAAGAAAGAAATCTTTGAATTTTATCTCAAAATATTTTCTGGCCACATAAAATTGTACTGTATTTTATCTGTTTACATGTGGGGAGTTCTCTCTGTGAACATGTCTTAGTCACTTTTGAAGCTCAAGTCCATCATGGTAGCCACTGGCCACATGTGGATATTGTGCATTTAAAATGTGGTTAATCTGAATTGAGATGTGCTGTAAGTATCAAATACATACTGGATTTTAAAGACCACTGCCAAAGAAAAGAATGTAAAATATCTCAGTAATTTTTATGATTACATGTTGAAATGATAACATTTTAGATATAATAGGTTAAAAATATATTATTAATTTTACCTTTTTTAATGCAGTGACTAGAAAATTTAAAATTACATATGTGGCTTCCATTACTTTTTTTTTTTTTTTTTTTTTGCGGTACGCAGGCCTCTCACTGTTGTGGCCTCTTCCGTTGCGGAGCACAGGCTCCAGATGCGCAGGCTCAGCAGCCATGGTTCACGGGCCCAGCCGTTCCGCGGCATGTGGGATCTTCCCGGACCGGGGCACGAACCCGTGTCCCCTGCATCGGCAGGCAGACTCGCAACCACTGCGCCACCAGGGAAGCCCTCCATTACATTTCTATTGTTCAGTGCTGCTCTAGAACCTGAAACAGTGTTTGGTTATGTCCCAAGTAAATGTAAAGAAAGAGAGAGGGAAGAATGGAAGGGAACGAGGGAAAGAGAATATGGCTTCAAAGAAGTTTTCATTTTTTTCCCCTTCTAAGTAGGAATAGAGAGGGCATTAAGCAGGGATTATTACCTTGAGGACCAGAGTTTGGCCCTCAGCTTCCTGAGAGTTCTTAATATTCCAGAGAAGAGAAGACAGATGACAAGCATTTATATCAGTGTGGAGAATATTCATTTCCAGTGGTTGGAATAGGGCACATCCTCCTTGTATCACAGTATTAAGGATGCCTGATGAATAGAAAACTTCCTGGTGAGCATGTACCTAGATCAAAAGCATGTAGAAATTCTCTGTGGGCTATTTTGCCAGGCTCATGCTCTGGGTGATCACTGCCTATTTCTGTTGGCCCCAGCCTTCATGCTGCTTCTCAGTGGTTCCCTGCACCCCACTGACCTGCTCTGGGACTGGCCCCAAGCCTGATTGCCATTCTCAGTGTCCATGGCTCCACTGATGCCACCCCCAAACCAGGACATGGCTATGTGTATGGATGCAGAGTTCCCAGGTTACAGGCCACTGTGGGCTGGGGTGTAGGGAGGCGAGAACATGGACCAGAGCCCAGACTGTTTTAGGCTCAGTCCAGCCTTAGGAGTCTTTCTGTGACAGGGTTCATTCAGTAACTGCCTCAGGGCTTGGTCTGAAGTCAGGCTGAGGGGTTGGGATGTGACGGGTTCAGGCTCCAACTGTGGCTGAGGTTCAGGGAGCTGGACACACCTTTTCTTTCTCTAATATTCAGCCATGCTCTCTAACAGACGGGCAGGGTTTTAGTGCCCCGCATTGTGTCCAGGCCCAGGACACTTGCTCATATCCAGTAAAGTGACTTCAAGCTGCAGATCTAGAGAGGTTTCTGTTCCTCACTGGGGTGTGTCTCAAGGGCCAGAACTAATGGGGCAGGTGAATGATTACATGGTGTGATTTCAGGGACACCAGGGAAGCTGCTAGAACCCTCCAAATGCTCCTTCCATCTGTCTGGTCAATACTGACATCCCTCAGTTAGAGATTCATCTATTTGGATTAGCTTTTGGAACAGGGAAAAATCCCTAGACTAAGCGCCAGTAGATGAGGAACCAAGTCTCATTCTTTGCCTCCTATTTGAGGTTGGTATTACCACACCTATCCCTGCCCCACAGTAGAGAATATCCCACTAGTAAACAGATGTCTGTGTCCCCAAAATCCAGAGTGTCTCCTCCTGAACAATGTAGCATGCACACTAACGTTACTTCATATGCTCAGCATTCCCCTTATTTTGACATATTTTTCTTGTAATGCTGTCCATGAATTTGGAAGACACTTTGCCTTTCTTACATGCTTTTTTCACTAGCTCTATTCTCAAGAGTTCTAGACATATCCTTATTTGTAGCTTGTAGAAGTCAGGCCATGTTCTAATAGAAACAGAACCTTCCCTACATTGTGCTGTCTTTTTTTTTTTTTTTTAAGATGTTGGGGGTAGGAGTTTATTAATTAATTTATTTATTTTTGCTGTGTTGCATCTTCGTTTCTGTGTGAGGGCTTTCTCTAGTTGTGGCAAGCGGGGGCCACCCTTCATTGTGGTGCGCAGGCCTCTCACTATGGCAGCCTCTCTTGTTGTGGAGCACAGGCTCCAGACACGCAGGCTCAGTAGTTGTGGCTCACGGGCCTAGTTGCTCCACGGCATGTGGGATCCTCCCAGACCAGGGCTCGAACCCGTGTCCCCTGCATTGGCAGGCAGATTCTCAACCGCTGCGCCACCAGGGAAGCCCCATTATGCTGTCTTTATTAGCTGCTCGGCTGGTAAGTTGACTTAAGTCATACTCTCACTGAACCTCAGATTTTTCATGCTATATGGAGATCCTACCCAAATCACATATTAATTGAAGATAATCGATGTAAAAATGCTTTGTAAATCATAGACTCCTCTATAAACTCTAATGGTATATTAAGATGTAAGCTATCATTATTTTCGTGATATTAGTGTTAATTTGCCACAAGTGAACAACTTTGGGTGTCTTTGCTACAGACACAGGGACTTGAGAGCAGGAAGTGGTGATTATTTGGAGGACTAGGGAGTGAATACATTTTAGTACCCAAATAGGCAATGTGATTTGTCAGATCATAATAATCTTTAATTTTTTTTTCTCTCATCAGACCCAAAATATGGAGCTGGAATATACCTCACCAAGAACCTCAAAAACATAGCACACCAGATCAAGAAAACGTCTGCCACAGATAAGCTGATCTATGTGTTTGAGGCTGAAGTACTCACAGGCTCCTTCTGCAAGGGTCATCAGTTAAACATTGTTCCCCCACCATTGCATCCTGGAGCCATAGATTGCCACAACAGTGTGGTTGACAATGTTTCCAGCCCTGAAACCTTTGTCATTTTTAGTGACACACAGGCTGTGCCCCAGTATTTGTGGACTTGCATGCAAGATCATGTACAGGATTACTCAGGACAAATGATGCTCTCTCCACAGCAGCCTTGGAGGAAACTCTCAAGTGGCAGCTCTGTTGATTAACCTCCACATCATTTTAACAACAGGTATGACCTTGCTTTGGAGGAACTAACCAAATAATGACCACCAGTGACTCAAAGAGTGGTTTGAATATGTCAAATAAACTATCATCTTAGTGCCTTCATCTTTGTCTTCCTCTCTTGGGGTTGGGATGGGTAGATAACAACTAAAACACTCTTAGGACCTCTCCCTCTCCTTCAAGTTGTCCTTTTATCTTCTTTACCATAGGTAATAGCAAAAATGTTTTACATGTAATGAAGAGATTTTCCAGTATATAATCCAATCCTTTTATTTTGTAAAATGATGATAGTGTAACATATTAAGACGACAAGATGATTTTAGATTTTCTAGAGAATCTTATAAAGTGCTTTATATATCAAAATAAATCACCTTTGTCAAAGTAACTGGCTCTGAAAATTATGTGTAAAATGAACTTATTTGCAGTGGAAGGACACCAGACGGCCGATATTCTACTGCTACCCCTTTTGGACTCAGCTATTTCAAGTAATGCCACTCAGGCACCATGAGGCTAAATTATTAATTCACCAAATATATCTTGGTCACCAGATGTATGTATTTCAGTCATTTTCTTGGTGCTGGGGATACGATGCTGGACAAGACAAATGTCTTCCTAAAGCTTTCAGCCGAAATAATCAGAAAGGCAGCTATGGACATCTTAACAAGTGTGACTCGGTATAACAAAAGAGGAATTACAGATTCTTTGGAAAAATATAAGGAGGAAAGGGATAAATTAATCTGGGGTTGGGAGGAAGTCCTTTTAAAAAAAAGTGAAACTCAAGTTGAGACCTGAAGAATTTTTAGGATAGGTGAATTAGGGACGCAGCACATTGGGAACAGAGTTGGAAGAGTATTCTGTGCAGAGAGCTCTTAAAAAGGCTGAATCTACTGTGACTGTGGCCATATTTGACTTCAGATTTCTGCAGTGTAGTGGCCAGCTAATCTCAGCATGCATCTCTTTCCTATTCTGAAATCAATATCTCTATACTTCCAAACTTCCCTGACCTTCACATCCTCAACCTCTTGTCTAGAATACCTCCTCCTCCTCATCTTACCTTAGCCAGCATTCTTCATCTTAAAAGAAGCATGTTTATTGTCTCATATGTTACTGCCCTTGAATATGGGCAAGAGGAGTCCCGCCTTGGACTTCTGGTTTGAGAGGGGCTCACTCTCACCTTCCTCTGGCCATGCCCATCTCCACAAGGTGAGGAATGCACAAGGTCAAGAGAATGTGTCCATTTGGAACCTGTACACCTCACTTCTAAGCCACCCACTAGGTACCTGGAAACTCTAATTTCCTGCCTACACAGCTCCAAGTCTACTTCCAGGACTCTTCCTTGGGTCTCTCTCCCAAGGGTAGACTATGCTACAGTCTTCATCAAGAATGGCCATGGGGTGACTGTTTTCAGGGATGGAGCTTGAACATGAGGGCTGAGGTGTTCACACACCTGTGCATGAGGCTGTGGTACAGAGCTGAGGGTGAGAGGACTGATTTGAAAGATCTAGCATATGTTTAATAGAAATGTCAAAAGATAATGGAGGAGAGGCAGTGTTCACAAGGATAAGAAAAGAAACAACCCATACCAAGAAACATAATGAAACTGTAGGCCACCAAAGAGGTGATCTTAAAAGCAGGCAGAGGGAACAGTCAAGCTATCTACAAAAGAATGACAATTAGACTGACAACATATTTCTTGTTGTAGGCAGTATAATGTCCTCCCTCTGCTCATTGCAAAGATGTCCACACCTTAACCTCCTGAACCTGTTAATATATTACCTTACATGGCAAAAGGCATTTTGCAGATGTGATTAAAGTTACCCTTCAGGGTCAGGGGAAGGGATTGTTAGGGAGTTTGGGATCGACATATACACACTGTTATATTTAAGATGGATAACCAACAAGGACGTACTGTATAGCACAGGGAACTCTGTTCCATGTTATGTGGCAGCTTGGATGGGAGGGGAGTTTGGGGGAGAATGGATACATGTATATGTATGGCTGAGTCACTTTGCTCTGCACCTGAAACTATCACAACATTGTTAATTGGCTATACCTCAATATAAAATAAAAAAGTTAAAAGTTACCCTTCAGATGGGAAGATTAACCAGGATTATCCAGGTCAGCCCAATCTAATCACATAAGAGATGGCAGCATGAGAAAAATTTGATGCCCTATGCTTGTTCTGAGATGCAAGTGAGAAGCTTCTAGGAGCTAAGGGTGGCCTCTAGCTGACAACCAGTGAAGAAAGTGAGAACTCAGTTCTTTAACTGCATGGAACTGAATTCTGCCAACACCTGGAGTGAACAAGGAAATTAACTCAAAAGCTTCCAGAAAGGAGTGAAGCCTGCCAACACTTTGATTTTAGCCCAGTGAGACCTATGCCTGACTTCTGACCTATAGAACGGTGAGACAGTATAGTTGTGCTTTTTTAAGTAACTAAAGTTGTGGTAATTCATTATGGCAGTAATAGAAAACTAATACTGAAGCCTGAAGGCATTTGCATAATGTATTCAAAGGGCTGAGCAAAATGAACTGTTAACCTAGAATTCTGTAATTAGCTAAGCTTTTATTTTGCTTTAATTCTTGAATAAAGACACTCTCAGACCACTGAAGACTGAATTTACCAACAAAAGATAAACTCTTAAGGAATTTAAAATTTAAAGGATATAATTCAGGGAGGAGGGAAAAAACAAAGAAAAATCTAAGCTTCAAGAAGTCATGGTAAAAAGATGGTAAATGTGTAAATGGTAAACAATCACTGTCTTTATAAACAACTAATAATTTGTGGAATAAAATAAGACTGAAATAAAATACTGAAAAGATGAACCATGTAAAATGTTGGATTAATGAATATAGTTAAATAGTTAAAGGGATTTAAAGTCCTTGTGTCATTCAAGAAATTATCATTATTAAGGGCAGCCACTAAAAGAAGAGAAGTAAAGTACCCTAACTTCTAAATAGTAGACCAAAAATTTGAAAATTAAAAAAAAAATTAAAAAATCCAAAAAAGTCAAATCAGGGAAGACAGAAAAGAAGAATCAGAGGGGAAAAATAGTGAGACAACACAAAATGGAAGAAATAGTTCCAAATACGTAAGTGATCATAATATGTGTAATTTGAACTAAACTTGCTGGTTAAGTCACAGATAGATTGGATTTTAAAAATCCAACTACAGAGCACCTGAATACATAAAGCAAATACTAACAGACATAAAGGGAGAAATTGACAGTAGTACAATAATAGTAGGGGACTCTTAACACCCTACTTACATCATTGGACAGATCATCCAGACAGAAAATCAATACGGAAACATTGGCCTTAATTGACACATTAGACAAGATGGAATTAATAGATAGATATAAAACATTCCATCCAAAAGTAGCAGACTATACATTCTTTTCAAGTGTACATGGAACATTCTCCAGGATAGATCATATGCTAGGCCATGAAAAAAGTCTCAGTAAATTTAAGAAGATTGAAGTCATACTGAGCACCTTTTCCAATCAAAATGGTATGGGACTAGAAGTCAATTACAAGGAAAAAACTGTCAAAAACACAAACATATCGAGGCTAAATAATAGGCTACTAAACAACCAATAGGTCACTGAAGAAATCAAAGAGGAAATTTTAAAATGCCTGGAGACAAATGAAAACAATGACCCAAAATCTATGGGACACAGCAAAAGCAGTTCTAAAAGGGAAGTTTATAGTGATAAAAGCCTACCTCAGTAAAGAAGAAAAATCTCAAACAATCTAAACTTACACCTAAAAGAATTAGAAAAATAAGAACAAACAAATCCCAAAGTTTAACCTTAAGTTAAAGAATGTTATTAGGGATAAATGACTACTCAATAACAAAAGATTCAATTAACTGGGAATAGATATAATGATACGCATATAATGATGGTAATTGAGGTAATATCATAGCCTCACCCTATATAAAGAAAAAACTGACAGAATTAACGGCAAAACTGACAAATCCACTATCTTAGAGATTTAACACAGCTCTCTCAGGACCTAGTAGACACTCAGTTAAAAAAATTAGCAAGGGGCTTCCCTGGTGGTGCAGTGGTTGAGAGTCCGCCTGCCGATGCAGGGGACACGGGTTCGTGCCCCGGTCCGGAAGGATCCCACATGCCGCAGAGTGGCTGGGCCTGTGAGCCATGGCCGCTGAGCCTGCGCATCCGGAGCCTGTGCTCCGCAACGGGAGAGGCCACAACAGTGAGAGGCCCGCGCACCGCAAAAAAAAAAAAAAAAAATTTGCAAGGCTATAGAAGATTTGAAGAATACAGTTTTAACCTAATGAACATATACAGAACCCTCCACCCAGCAATTAGAGAATATATATTCTTCTCAAGTATACACAGAACAGTTATACATATTGACCATATTCTAAGTTCAACAGTTTTAAGATATTCTCGATTGGACTGTGTTCTCTGACTATCATCCATCACATAATTAACTTAGAAATCAATTTTAAAAACCCAATAGCTTAAAAATAAATACATTTGGAAATAAGATATACACTTCAAAATAACATCTCATGGGTCATGAAAACTCAACAGAAATGGAAAATATTTAGAACTGAATGTTAATGAAAATATTACTAATACAATTTTTGACATAAAACTAAAATAGTACTTAAGTTGTAGAACCTTAAAGCTTATATTAAGAAAATCTATAGGCAGAAATTAATCAGTTAAGTAACCAATTTAAGGTAAGAAAAGAAAATAAGGGGCTTCCCTCATGGCGCAGTGGTTAAGAATCCGCCTGCCAACGCAGAGGACATGGGTTTGAGCCCTGGTCTGGGAAGACCCCACATGCAGCGGAGCAACTAAGCCTGTGCGCCACAACTACTGAGCCTGCGTGCCACAACTACTGAAGCCCATGTGCCTAGAGCCTGTGCTCTGCAACAAGAGAAGCCTTGACAATGAGAAGCCTGCGCACTGCAACAAAGAGTAGCCCCCGCTCGCCGCAACTAGAGAGAGCCCACACGCAGCAACAAAGACCCAACACAGCCAAAAATAAATAAATAAAATAAATAAAATTTTTAAAAATTAAAAAAAAGAAAATCAACTTGAATAAAAACAAAATAATTAAATAAAAACAAAAACATACAACAGAGAAAAGTAATAAAGTCAACAGCAGTTTCTTTGCAAAAATTAAAAGAAATAGACAAAACAATTTAATGCTAATACATTGAAAATTTAAACAAAATATAGATTTTCTTAGAAAAAAACAACTTACCAAAATTGATTGAAGAACTAGAAATCCTAAATTTTCTAGTATCTATTAAATAAGTTGAATTAGTAATTAAAAATTTTCCTAACAAGTAAACAAGTAAATACAACAGGCTAAGATGATTTAACTAGTGAGTTCTCCCAAACCTTCAAAGAACAGATAATTCCAATCTTCTGGAATTATAAACATAAAATCTTCTAGAGAACAGAAATAGGGAACCCTCCCCAACAAATTTTTCAGAGCTAGTTTAACTTTGATACCGAAAATAGACAACAGTACAAGATAGGAAAAGTACAGACTGCTTCATTTATGTTAATAGATGCACAAATTCTAATCAAAGTATTAATAAATGTAATTCAGCTCCGTATAAATAAATCATGGTCAAGTTGGGTTTATCTCAGAAATGCAAAGATAGTTTAACTTTAGAAAACCTAAAATGTAACTTACCATATAAATATATTAAAGGGTATGCTCATTTCAATATATAGAGAGAAATCATTTGGTAAAGAATTCATAAAAGGATATCTATCAAAAACCTAGAGCAAGGATCGTATTTCATGGTAAAACATTAGAGTGATTCCCTACAAAATCAGGAATGAGACACTGGATGCTTCCTATCACCACACCTTCAGCAGTGTATTAGAGCTCCTGTCAAACACATTAAAGAACAAACAAAAAACACTAAAAATGGAGAAACAAAAATGTCATTAAATCACAGAAAATATGATCGTCTATAGAAAGTCCAAGAAAATCTGGAGACAAATTATTAGAATTAATAAAAGCACTCTGCAAGATTCTAAATAGAAATTTATATAAATCAATTTCATTTCTATGCATGAAAAACAATAAATGTAAAGGCTTTTTTTAAACCAATATAATAGCAACAGCAAAAAAATAAGGTAACTAGAATTAAATTTAACAAAGATGTACAAAAACTTCCTGAAAAAAAATTACAAAACATCATTGAAAAGCATTAGAGAAGACCTAAATAACTGGAGAGATATACTATATCCTCACTGAGAGGAAGACAATATAATAGCAATGTCTGTTCTCCAAAAATTAATCTTATCAATTCAATATAGTTTCAATCAAAATCAGAGGAGATTTTCTTCATAGAAACTGATGGAGTAATTATAAAACATATCAAACAAAAAGGCCCAAGAAGAACCAAAGCAATTTAAAGAAGAAAAACAAAGTGGAAGTGACTTGACCTGCAACATATTATGACTTATTATACAATTACAGTAATTAAGACGTGTTATTGGTGTAGGGATAGACAAACAGACCAACTGAATAGAATAGAAAGCTCCAAAACAGACCTGTGCCTATATGGAAACTTGAGAATATATGTATCTCGAATATATATGTATTGAATACCCCCCAAAATACATAAATTTATATAATACATTTATATATTTGTATAGTTGTGATATATATCTCTCAAGTTTATATATTATATATACTATATAAATTTTATAAATATATTAAAAATTCTGCAAATTTATGATGCACTTTTTCACATTGCAGGTTTTACGGTATCAATACTTTAATGATACATTAAAATATTTTCAGTAAATATTTACAATTAGAAGCTAAGTACCATTTAGAACCCAGAATTTATGTGATAAAGAATACAATTGATTTCTTATTCAAGTTTCCATGTTCAAGTCTAAACTATTTGTTTCTTGCATTTTTGCTCACTGGTTCTTTTTATTTTCTGAGTATCATGTGACTATATGCATACTTTTCTCAATATGGAGCCCTGAGTGTGTATATATATATATATATATATATGAATGACAGAGGTAAAATTGCAGATCACTGGGAAAACAATGGACCAACCTCAGTAAATGGTCTTGGACAACTGATTAAGGAAATGGAAAACAGCACATTAGGATCATGGCCTAGGGAGGGTTCCCTACATGCAGAGCCTGAGATGGGGATTCTTGTTCAAGTGACTTATTGGGAGAGTGCTCTCAGGAATGTGGGAATAAAGGAGACAGTCTAAGGCAGGGGGAAAAGCTAGTAAGAGTGCTGTCTCAGTTGAAGACTAGCTTTAGTCTGATTACATGGGGAGGCTCTAGAGCACACATAGTACCATTAGAGTAAGTTGAACACAATAGCAATGGTTGGCCTTTTTTTACTCTGATATCAGTTATTGGCTGAGGTTTGTCCCTGGGGAAAGGAGTGGGAGCCTTCTAGCAAGCTGGCTCCTGTTAGCCCTGCAATTCTTCAGAGAAGGGGGCAGCTGAAAGTTATCAGCCAGCACTCACAGCAGGTAAGGGAATGGGTGTACTGGCCAGATGAATGGAATACATTTGGCCAGTACAGGTGGGAAAGAGGGACAAATTGTTCTGATTTGCCTGACCTTCTGGGTTTTAGCACTGAAATTCCTACATCCTGGGAAACCTCCCAGGACACACAAAAAAAATCCCGATCTTTTATGATCGGTGTGGGAAGTTGGGGGAAAAGTACAAAACCATACATCCCCCAAAATAGAGGCTGAAAGCAACACTGCTTATTGTGTCAAATGGATACAGCACAGATTATTCGACTTCTATAGTCTCTGTCTTTGTTTTTTCCCCCCTGTTCACTGATATTGGTAACCATGATTTGCAGTTCACAGTAATGATCATCCATTGTTGCATCATTCTGAGGGATGCGACCGAAGTGTGCAGTTTAAGTGCATTGTAATCATAAACATTAGCAATACATCTTTGGCTTTGCCTATGGACTAACCATTGTGCCTCATACAAGTTAAATTTTTTAACATTATGAGTGTGATGATCATGTTTTATAAGAGAGTGATTATAATACCAGCAACAGCATGATGACATCACTGAAAGAAAGCTCAATGATTGTGTAATATTAATTACATATGGAAGGACAATGTAACTGATTATGAAGGTAAATAACAAAAACAGAGCATACTGTGCAATATGCAGAAAAGAGTTTGGGATGGGTATGGCGGAGAAGGGGATGTAAAAGCACATATGGAGACTGAAATTTACAAGTCCAGGATGAGACAGACAGGTACTTCAAAATCAATCAAAAGTTTGTTTAATTTCTCCCGAAGACACCAATGCTCAGTTGAAAACAGTAGCTGCTGAATTAGCTTGGGCGTATCACATGAACCAATATGCATTATTGTATCGTGCCTTTCATTGCTCCATGGAACGGAGTAAGATTTTATTTCCTGATTCAGAAAATGTCTCCCCTAGCTCTTAAGGTAATTTTACTTGAAAAATGGAGTTTCAAATTGTCTTTTTGATGTCTAAGATTTTAATGAAACCACAAACACATAAAACAAAGTGTGTTATATCTGTCCAAAGACAAAGTAGACTCGGCTTATTTATTTGCTTTCAGGGCAAATGTTAATTTTGACAAATTCTATTCAGTCTCTAAACTTCTTACCAAAGAAAATGAAACGATCTCATCGGCTAAACATCTTATACAGAACACTGTTTAAAGAGGGGTGTGGTTTGCTTACCTGCGATACAGAAGTTTTCATAATGAAAGTGTTTGGGCATTTCAGCTTCCTCAAAATGTGCGGAAGCATTTAACGACATGTTTGACTATAGAAATGGCAGGAGACAGCTTCCTTAAACATGTACCTACAAGATGGCGATCATTGTTGCCAGCCATAGAAAAGACGTTATAATGTCAGCCTGCCATAAAATCATATTTTCAAAGCCTGGAACAAGAAGAATGTCCTGCTCCAATTTGGAAATACACTGAGGATGAGAACGGAGAGAAGAATTACAGTGAAACAGAAATAAACATGCTGGTTCTCCAAAACTGTCTGATAATCCTTGAAGAGGTCATAAGAAGTCTAGAAAAGGATGAACCATCTGAATCTCAATTATTCAACGTTATATGCAGGTTGCGACAAAAACTTCAAACAGAAAAAAAAAAAGACAAATTTTTGGAAATAAGACTGTTTCAGAACTTAAAAAAAAATGTCCCTAGAAAAAAGTAACCAAATTAAACAGGACTTTCTGAATTTCTTCACTAAAACTGTAAATTTATTTGGAATCTAACTTCAGTTTCACAAGCTCAAATTACCTCTATGCTTTAAAACCATTTTTTCTGGGGAAGAGAGGCTTAACTTATGATAACATACAATGTGCTTCAGAATGTTTTAAAAACAATGGGCATTTTAGATATAGAAATGGTTAATTTATAGATTCAAAGGACCTGACTGGCAGACAGTTGGTTTACCAAAGCAAGTCTGTAGATACAAAATGGGTGGACATTCTGGAGAACCAGAAACAAATTCCTACAAGTTTAAAAACCTGCTGCACTAGCAATTAAAATCCTAACTGTTCTATGTTCAAACACTTTTGTTGAGGGAATGTTTAGCTTGATATCATCTGTGCCAACAAGAATCAGTGCAATGCAGGCAGAGGAACAGAGCTGCAAGTCAAAACTAATTTTATATTTGGCTGTATTTGGTTTTACCATTACATAAAAGAAAAGATGTCCTAAAGGCTCCAGGCAGTTCAGAGAAATACTGTTGAAAAAGGAAACAAAAAGAATAAAAAATATCCCACTGTATCATGGGACAGAAACATATCATTTTTTAAAACTGTGATAGGAGTAATATCTGTTTAACTAGCTCTACTGTATTTATACTCTCCTTCATAAAATTCCTACATTTATGTATCTTAATATACATATAGAATATAGACTAATATAGCCTACAAAATTTGAATATGTGATAAAGAGTTTAAGAAAGAGTTAAAATAAGTTGCTGAACCAGAGGACAGAAAGAAACATAAAAATATTATGCTGTATAGCACAGGGAGATCAGCTCAGTGCTTTGTGACCACCTAGAGGGGTGGTATAGGGAGAGTGGGAGGGAGACGCAAGAGGGAGGAGATATGGGGATGTATGTATACATATAGCTGATTCACTTTGTTATACACAGAAACTAACACACCATTGTAAAGCAATTATAATCCAATAAAGATGTTTAAAAATATATATATATTATGCTATAAAAGGTTGGATTTTTCTCACAAATTATTTTCTTAATTAGTCCTTCTATTAATTATTATTAGTTGCCACTTTTAATGAGTCCTATTGCTATTTTAAGTAATAGCATTTATGCAACAGAAAAAAATACAACGGAATATATCATTGCAAGTAAAAACTTATTTTTCGTGTTTTTATGTTAATATATGTATCTTATTATTATGTATTTTCACACCCATCCATTTGGCAAAAATAAAAAAGACATTTCCAAATGTTAGCAAGGTTGTTTAGAAAAGAAAACCTTATCAGCTGCTTGTGGAACATAAGCTGGCACAACCACTTTGTGAAATAATCTGGCAATATCTAGTATATTACTTTTCCATCGCTGTGGAACAAACTACCAGAAACCTAGTGTCTTAAAACACATTTATTATCTCATAGTTTCTGTGGGCCAGGATTACGGGCACAGCTGAGCTGGTTCCTCTGCTCAGGGTCTCACAAAGCTGCAATCAAGGTTTAAGTCACGTTGTCTTCTCATCTGGAGGCTTGACTGGGGAAGAATCCACTACCAAGCCATCTCAGGTTGTTGGCAGAATTCATTTCCTTGTGGTTGTAGGGCTGAGGGCCCTGGCTTCTTACTGGCTGTCAGCTGGAGGCTGCACCCAGGTGCTAGAAACCATCTGCAGTTCCCTGCCACGTGGCCCTCTCCATAGGCAGTTCTCAACATGAAAGCTCGATTCTTCAAGGCCAGCAGGAGAGTGTCTAGCTCTGGTCTGCTAAGACAGGGACTTATAATGAAATGTAATCATCCTTGCCATATTCTATTGGCCAGAAGTAAGTCAAAGCTCCCACCCACACTCAAGGGGTAGGGATTATACAGGGTAACAGCAAGGGGCAAAGATCATGGGGGCCACCTGAGAATTCTGCCTATCACATCTCGTAAGGTTAAAGATGCAATGTCTTAGGATCTAGCAGTTTCCCTGTACACACAAAGATACGTACAAGAATGTTCACAGCAGTGTTGTTTGTAATAGCAAAACTACTGTTCTATAATTTAAAATTAAAAAAAATTTTAATACAAAAAGATATAGTCAGAGAGACATTAGCTAACAAAACACCATGTATGGTATGATAACATTTTTGTAAAAGTAACATATATAGAGGAATTCTGCTTCAGCAATGGACTACTGTTGTTGTCTTGAACAAATCCTCCCACCACGGAGAACAGCTGGACAAAATATAAAAAACATTAAGGCACTGAAGAGCTACCACAGCAGTGAGAATCTGTGGGTCCAAGATCTGGAAGAAAAGAAAGTGAACCCATGAGAGGTGAGCCTGATATTTGCTGTTACTTTTCCACTTGAAGTGATTGCTAATTCTGAAAGCAGTGGCTGAAAAACTGAGTAGAGCTTTTGACTGTCTCATGGGGCTGAAGAGGTTGGGTCAAGGAAGAGAGACCCTAGTAAATACCCCAGACTTTTGGTCCAGACCCTCACGGGATACCCTAACTAGGAGTAAGGGTGAACTGGAAAGAAACTAGTTTTCACAAATACTAAAGTCCAGCTCTGAATAATATTAGCTCCTGATTGGAATAAAGTGATCTGTCCTCAGCTTAGCTGCGGTCATGCACACTTGCCTCCAAGTCTCTCCCTTAGAACACATTCCCTTTCCCCAGTGCCCTTGCTCAAACTCAGCTCATCCTAGAAAACACACCGTTAGTGGGGAATACTGACGTGGCAGAAAGAGATCCAGGACAAATGAACATCGCATAGCCTAGGATTCAGGCAGTAAGGTCCTCTCTCCCACACTTATGTTATAGAGCTACCCCATTTCTTTCACCTTGCTTCTCCGTGGGTGTTTAGATTGATTTGATAAACCAGGTCGCATGCGAGACTTTGTATTCTGTGACCTCTGCTTGGCTGGCTTCAGTTTTTCTTTTCTTTCTTTCTTTTTTTTTTTTTTTTTGCGTTACGCGGGCCTCTCATTGTCGTGGCCTCTCCTGTTGTGGAGCACAGGCTCCGGACGCGCAGGCTCAACGGCCATGGCTCACGGGCCCAGCCGCTCCGCGGCATGTGGGATCTTCCCGGACCGGGGCACGAACCCTCGTCCCCTGCATCGGCAGGCGGACTCTCAACCACTGCGCCACCAGGGTAGCCCCAGTCTTTCTTCTTTTGAAGCCACTGCTCAAAAACAATTGGATTAAACTCAAAGAGAATTCCATCAGATTTAACAGTAACAACTATTTGTCCCAAATTTTCGTTTGAGAGCATTTATTGAGAGTAAAGCAAGCATTTGTGTTTCATTTAATTTCTTAATGATTTTTGATACTGCTTATATACATTATCAGGCAAAGGGGACGGGAGAGAACTAAAAAAGGAAATACCCAGAAGTTTCTCAAACATGCTGCATGTGAATGCCTTAGACATGAAGCGCTGACTTATAACTCTTTTTTTAGTAATCCCTCAGGCTTCATTCATTCCATTATTTACTCAGTAAACGTGTATTAGGTAACAAGCCTGTCAGAGGCTATATACAGAGGTGAGCAAGGATCGATCCGCCCTGGAAGAGCTTCGAAGACAAGTTTGTAGACATAACTTTGCAATTCAGCCTAAGAAGTACCGTTTCATTGTCACTCCAGGATGACTCTCCAACCTTTGCCACTAACTGCGAACCATGTCAACCGGACCTCCTTCCCGACTCCAGACTCTCCACTGGTTCCCGGCTAACCGCTAGTGCTTCGCGAGGACGGTTGGAAGACTACACCTCCCGGCAGCCTCTGCAGCAGGGTGGAGGAGAGACGCGCGCAGGCGCGCGGGCCAGCCCCCGCGCGCAGGCGTACTGCGAACGCCGGCTGAGCTGGGTCTCGCTGTGCTGGTTGCGCGGCGGTGTCGGCGAGCGAGGCCTGGTGAGCACCGCTGAGGCGCGAGCTGGGTCTTCGAGGTTGTGTGCGGGAGAGGCACGGCAGGCGAGCGAGCGAGCCAGAGGCTCAACCCAGCAGTGGCACCGGGATCGGCTGCCTTGAGCTTGGTGAGTGCGGGGCCCCGGCGGCCCCCGGCCCCTCCCCCTCCCGCCGGGGGATCTGGCGGATCCGGTTGTGTGCGGGGGAGGCCCCGCGGTGAGGGCGGGACGCCGCCGTGCTCGAGCTCGGGTTTCTGGGCCTGGGCGCTCGCTGCGCGTCCGTGCGTCACGGGCCAGGCAGTCCCAACGGCCGCGCGGCCGGCGGAGAGGAGGGTGGGGGTGGGGAGCACTGGTTCGCCTTCGGGAACGCCGGTGGAGGCGAGGCGAGGCGGGGTGGGGCGGCGCGGCAGCAGGGCTGGAAGCAGCGTCGGGGACTGCGGGGCGCCGAGGCAGCGGGGCGGAGAGGAGGGAGTGCGGAGCCAGCGCCGCGGCCCGGAGCGAGCGAGCTGGGGGCGTGGGTGGGCCGCGCGGAGTGCGGCGACTGAGGCAGGAAAGAGCAAGGGGTGGGGGGCGTGTAAAAATCCTAACCGAGGCCGGAGGGGACCGTCTCGGGAATTCACAAGTTACAGCCCGAGCCGGAGCCGGTGGTTTGGAAGGGGGGGGAGGGGGCGCTGTGCGGGTGGAGACAGACGGAGGACTGCAGTTTACAGATGTCATAACAACATGGGCCTGAAGCGTCTGACAGGGGTGTGGTAATTATAGGAATGACAGAACTTCGTCTGCACACAGCGTATGTCAGTGGGGATGCGAGAGAAGCGGCGAGGTATTCGATTAAGCTCAAAATGGGAGGATGAAACTGAAGGATGACTGGAGTCTGGGAGGTCGTCATGAAGGAATGTTTTAGGTTTGAATGGAATTATATGTTATGTTCCACTTTTAAGCTCACGATGTCAAAATAATTAATTTTTTAAGGTTTAAATTCAGAATAAACAGTTGGGAAGTATTTTTGCTAAAACATACTATTAAATGACGTTTCTGCCTTTTTCAAGCCTTTTTTCCTTTAGTGAGCACTTCCTTAAAAACCCCTATTTTTTCGCAGTAGATGAGTGATTCCCCGCCCCCCCCCCACGTTGCTTCAAGGATCATTCTTGACATTGTTTTTTTCTTAACTTGTTCTTGCGTTTGTGATATTTTGAAAGTAATTCACAAGCTAGTCCCCCTCCATTTTAAAGATTGAAGAGATGAAATTTTAACTTTTCAAAGCAAATGGAGAATGAACTCTATTGTACTTTTACTGAAATAATTTATTCTTGGAAGGCACTTTTATGTGTAATACCGGATTTTAAGGTGGAGAACATGAGGAAAGGTAAAGGAATTAACATTTATTGAGCTCCTTTCCAGATATTGTGCTAAATACTTTTTGTACAGTAAAACGTTAATGCTTACAGTAACTCTGAAGTATGTTATTTTTTCCTTTTCTACAGATTAAAGCTTCGAGGGTCAGAGAAGTTAGGTAACTTGCCTAAGGTGTTCCAGCTCTTGTTAGAACCAGCCTTAGAACCAGAATCACTGCTAATTTAGGAATTATTTCTCCTCTCCTTTCATACTTCTTGGTTGCGTTTTCTTTATTTGGTCCATTAATTCAGCGAATACTTGGAGTGTTTGTTCATAGGCCCTGAGACTGGGGATGTAGACATGATCAAGACACTATTCTTTTTTTTTTTTAAACATCTTTATTGGAATATAATTGCTTTACAATGGTGTGTTAGTTTCTGCTGTATAACAAAGTGAATCAGCTATATGTATACATATATCCCCACATCTCCTCCCTCTTGCGTCTCTCTCCCACCCTCCCTATCCCACCCCTCTAGGTGGTCACAAAGCACTGAGCTGATCTCAGCTCAGCTGCTATGTGACTGCTTCCCACTAGCTATCTATTTTACATTTGGTGGTGTATATATGTCCATGCCACTCTCTCACTTCATCCCAGCTTACCCTTCCCCCTCCCCGTGTCCTCAAGTCCATTCTCTACGTCTGCATCTTTATTCCTGTCCTGCCCCTAGAAGACACTGTTCTTGTGTCATGGAATTTAAAGTGTTGCAGGGAAGACTAACAAATAATGAGTAAAAATATTGACTGCATGACATTTTATCAGTCATAATTGAGCAGAAACTGGACTAAATAGCAAAGGAAGTTCAAATGGAATCAGACAACATAAGCCTTGAGGAGTTTACCATCTAGTAGGGAAACAAAACATACATTTATAAAAACCTAGACTAAGCTAAATGATAGAAATTAACGCTTCACCTGAAGTCAGTATACTTGCATTATGTTACTTTAGATCCTCATAGAAGTTTCTTCACAGAACTATGAATTAATAATATTTTGTACCTTGACTTTTATCTAGGATTGGAACATGAAAAAACTCTTCATTGCTATCTAAGGCACCGTTTCTAATTTATTTACTGATCCTTATAAAGTAGAAACCTTACACGTTCTTTAACACCTCAGTGATAGGCCTTTTTGTTTTCTTCCTTTGCTTTTTTTTTTTTAATTTAAACAAATGACTGCTTTTATTAGATCATTTGTATTTGTAAGCCATCCTGTTTCTCTTTGTACTTTGGCTATCAGGAGGCTCAGAGCTGTGTTCAGCTTTCATAGTTTTCATAATTTTTCTTAGCCTCAACTGTGTTATAAACTATACCAGGTAGTCTGGAATTGCTGCTCTCAGTTGTTTCCTGGACTGTTTGTTCTCTGTTGATCTTGATTTTGTCTTTACCTTTTCCCTCTCGTTTGAAAGTAGGGATTATATATTATTTTTATCTCCAGTATTTTAGCATAGTGTTTGTTGAATTAATGATAAAGTCTTGATGATTTATGATTTAGTGTTTTTAAGTCTTGTCAGATTGTTTCTAGAAGTATGTATGCTTCGTATAAAATCAACTAAGACTTTTGGCCATGCAAGTAAAGGTGACTGACATAGTGATGATAAAGATAATTCCCTGTTAATCTCTTTGTTTTAAGGTTTCTGTACTTTGCAAGGTATTCTGAATTCAGCCATAATAATGGAAGAAAACATTGGAAATGGTAAACAATTCAGTTAGCTGATTGGGGGCTGATTTGCCTCTATTCACGCTGCAGTGAGCAGGAGGTGGCCCCAGGACAGTGAGGGACCAGATAGGACCTTCATTAAGAAATTTTAAGTCCTTGCAGTGAAAGAGCAGGGATGAAGACTCGAGGAACGTACAGGTTTTTTCTTTTGTGGTATGTGGGCCTCTCACTGTTGTGGCCTCTCCCGTTGCGGAGCACAGGCTCCGGACGCGCAGGCTCAGCGGCCATGGCTCACGGGCCCAGCCGCTCCGCGGCATGTGGGATCTTCTGGACCGGGGCATGAACCCGTGTCCCCTGCATCGGCAGGCGGACTCTCAACCACTGCGCCACCAGGGAAGCCCCCGTACAGTTTTTTGTTTGTTTGTTTTTAAAGATGATAATGACCCTACATGACAGACCTTAGTGACAAAATGGTTCTGATCTAGTGTAGTAGACTAATTGGGACAGTTCTTGAAAGCAGGCAATAATCCAAAATGTGGATAATGGGGATAATCTCTTTCACATAACAAGAATAATGCTGCTTTTCATATACAAAGATAAGTCTGCTTACTCATCATGATTGATTTTTCAGCATGAGGAGGGATATGTGCTGAGTTGTCCGTGAGTCTCCCTATTCTGTGACCAGCAAGCCAGCTTGGGGTCAAAATGGGGGTTTTTAGCTAGGGGGCAGAAAGACAAGCAAAAGGTACTAACATCTATTGATGGCTCAAGCACTGCATCAGGTGTTTTCACTTAATTACTCTTGCAAAACCTCTTTGAGAAGGTGGCTACATGTACAGGATGGTTAGGTAACTTGCCCTACTTCACAGAATGAGTGTGGAGCTGGTATTCAATCACAGGGCTATTTGTACTATGTTCACATCAATCATTAAAACTTGATTTTTGTCTTGGTTTGCAGTGCAGTCTCCGGCAGAACAAACTAGATGCAGTTTTTTTTAACATCATGAAATGATACTGTGAAGATCTTATTTACTAAAAGCTAAAGGGCTATTGGAGTTCCTTGCTTTACTGCCATTAAAAAATACAATTTTTAAATTAGAATATTCTCTGAAAACAACTGTCCCCATCCTAGCCTCTGCACTTTAGAGGCCACCAATTTCTTTCTTTTAGCTGTTTCCTCTTTCATATTTATAAATAACTTGCTTCTATTGCTATTTCTTGATATAGCAGTTTTAGACATTATCTATTGACTTTCCTCCACATTTACACACTGCCTCTCCCGTCCTTTTATTATAGTTATCACAGGTGTTTATTAAGTCAACGTTCAGTTATAACTATGTAAATGTTTATAGCTGAACCATGTAGTATATTGTGATATCATTTCTTCTCTTAACCAATTTTTGTTTTTCCAGGAGTAACACCTTTTTTTCCCACTTCCACTTCCATGAGATAGCTGTCCTGGAACCTTCTGTCCTTTTAATGCAATCTGGACTGGTTACTTTCTAGGTCTACTTCACAGCTGTTATCCTGGAACTTTTCTTTATGTCGCCCTTAAAATTCTCTTTGACCTTCTCCTGTATTGGATCTCCTGTTTCCCATATTTTCTTAACTTACAGAGAAAGGGTACCTGGGAAGCGAAAACTTTCTGAGATCTTGCACGATTGAAAAATATCTATATTCTACCTTAACATTTCATCAGTAATCTGGCTGGGTATAAAAACCTAGGCTTAAAAAGTTTGGAAGTCATAGCTCCATTGTTTTCTGCATTTTAATGTTGCTGTTGAAGTCCAAAGGCGTTCTCATTCTTCATTTGTATGCGACCTTCCCTGTCTTTTCTCCAATCTCCAGAAGCTTTTAGGGTATTATTTTTAACCCCTGAAATTCCATAATGTCCCTAGATTTGATTGTTTGGTTTTTTTTTTCACTTAAGGGCACTTGATGGACCCTTACAAGCTGGGGATTTGTGTCCTTTAGTTTTGGGAAATTTATTTATTATTTATTATTATTATTTTTTTTTTTTTTTTTTTTTTTTTTTTTTTTTTTTTTTTTTTTTTTTTTTTTTTTGCGGTATGCGGGCCTCTCACTGTTGTGGCCTCCCCCATCGCGGAGCACAGGCTCCGGACGCGCAGGCTCCGGACGCGCAGGCTCAGCGGCCATGGCTCACGGGCCCAGCCGCTCCGCGGCATATGGGATCCTCCCAGACCGGGGCACGAACCCGCATCCCCTGCATCGGCAGGCGGACTCTCAACCACTTGCGCCACCAGGGAGGCCCAATAAAGTAATAATTATAACTGTGTTGTTGGATTTGTAACATTAACATATAACAATAATATGATAAAATGGGGGGAAGGGAATAGAATTATATAGCATAACATCTCTATGTCTCATTGGAATTAAGCTAGTGTAAGTCTGAAGCTGATTCTAAGTGAAAGTGTATGGTAAGCCCTTGAGCAACTACTGGGGAGAAAAAAAACTAAAAAAATACAGTGAAAAAAATCACTAAAGAAATTTAAGTGCTTCATTAGAAAATCAGTGCAAAAGAAAGCAGTAAAAGAGTAATAAAGGAATGAAAGACATGAGACAGAAAATGAAAAATGGAAAAGCAGTCATCACTCCAACTATATCAGTAATAACGCTAAATATGAATTGATTAAACAGTCTAATTAAAAAGGCAGAAATTGTGAGGCTGAATCCAACTATATGCTCTCTATAAGATACATACTTTATTTATTTATTTATGTTTGGCCATGTCACAATGTGGGATCTTAGTTCCCTGACCGGAGATTGAACCCATGCCCCCTGCAGTGGAAGCGCAGAGTCCTAACCACTGGACTGCCAGGGAATTCCCTGAGACATACTTTAAGTTTAAAGATACAAATACACTGAAAGTATAAGGATGGGAAAAGATAAACAAGTAGCAACCACAAGGAATCTGGAGTGGCTATACTAATATCAGAAAAATTAGACTTTAAAACAAAAAAGGGGGCTTCCCTGGTGGCGCAGTGGTTGAGAGTCCGCCTGCCGATGCAGGGGACACCGGTTCGTGCCCCGATCCCGGAGGATCCCACATGCCGCGGAGCGGCTGGGCCCGCGAGCCATGGCCGCGGAGCCTGTGTGTCCGGAGCCTGTGCTCCGCAACGGGAGAGGCCACAGCAGTGAGAGGCCCGCGTACAGCAAAAAAAACAAAACAAAACAAAACAAAACAAAACAAAAAAAACAAAAAAGGTTACTAGTTTTGAAAGAAGCAAAACTATCTCTGGCAGATGACATGATCTTCTATGTAGAAAATCCTAAAGAATGCACTAATAAAATAGCATTAATAAACAAGTTCAGTTCAGCAAGGTTGCAGGATACAAAAATCAATGTATAAAAATCGATTGTATTTATATAGATTTGTCATGAACAATCCAAAAGTGAAATTAAGAAAATAATTCCATTTACGATAGCATTAAAAAATACTTAGGGGCTTCCCTGGTGGCGCAGTGGTTGAGAGTCCACCTGCCGATGCAGGGGACACAGGTTTGTGCCCTGGTCCAGAAAGATCCCACATGCCGCGGAGCGGCTGGGCCCATGAGCCATGGCCGCTGAGCCTGCGCGTCAGGAGTCTGTGCTCCTCAACAGGAGAGGCCACAACAGTGAGAGGCCCACGTACCGCAAAAACAAACAAAAAAAACCCTTAGGAGTAAATTTAACAGGAGAAGTGTAGAACACTCTGAAAACTACAAAACATTGTTGAAAGAAATTAAAGATCTAAGTAAAAAAAAAAATTGTGTTCATGGGTTGGAAGATTTAGCATTAAGGTGGCAATACTCCCCAAATTGATCTACAGATTCAGTGCAGTTCATATTGGAATCCCAGCTGACTTCTTTGTAGGAATTGACAAACTGATTCTAAAATTCACATGGAATAGCAGTGTATCAAGGTGAGTCAAAACAATCTTGAAAAAGAATAAAATAGGACTCACACTTCCTGATTTTAAAACTTACTACAGAAAAGATAAGATTGTGTGGAATTGGCACAAGGATACACATATGGATCAAGGGAATAGAATCGAAAGTTGAGAAATAAAAGTATAAATATGTGATTGATTTTCAACAAGCGTGTCAAGACTGTACAATAGAGAAAGAATATTTTTTTCAGTAGTGCTGGAACAACTGGTAGCCACATGCAGAATAATGAAGTTGGACCTTTACCTCAAACCACATAGAAAAATTAACCCAAAATGGATGACAAACGTAGATGTAAGAGATAAAACTCTCGAACTCTTAGAAGGAAACTGAGGGTTAAGAATCCCTAAGTATGGCACTAAAAGCACTGAGCAACAGAAAAAGAAATTGATTAATTTGGATTCCATCAAAATTAAAAACTTTTGGTGCTTCAAAATTCATGAGAGGGTTTTAACAGTAGATTTGACCATCAAGAAAGTGAAAAGACAACCTATAAAATGGAAGAAAATATTAACAAATCATGTATCTGACAGGGACTTCTATCTAAAGAACTCTTAACAGCTCAATGGTAAAAAGACAACACAATTTTTAAATGGGCAAAAAATCTGAATAGACATTTTTTATGGAGGATATGTAGTTGGCAAATAAATATGTTAAAAGACATCTATCCCACTAGAATGGCTAGAATCAAAAGGTTGTGATACTTTGCTCTACACCTGAAACTAATACAATATTGTAAATCAGCTGTATTTCAGTTTAAAAAAAGTTGTGATAGCAGGTGTTGGTGAGGATATGGAAAAACTGGCAACACTTGTATACTGCTGATAGGAATGTAAAATGGTGCAGCCACTTTGGAAAAATAGTCTGGCAGCTCCTGAAATGATTAAACAGAGTGTATAGGTACATACCCAAGAGAAATGAAAACATAAGTCTGCATAAAAACTTGCCGACAAGTGTTTATGGAAGCACTAGTCATAACAGCCCAGAAGTGGAAAGAACCCAAATGTCCATCATTTGATGAATGCATAAATATAATGGAGTATCTCCATACAATGGGATGATATTATTCAGCCAAAAGAAGGAATAAAGTACTAATATATGCTGCAACATGCGTGAACTTTGAAAATACTGTGCTAAGTTGAAGAAGCCAGGCACAGAAGATCACACGTATTCTATTCACATGAAATTATACCAAACAGGAGTGATAGCTTTTTTTTTTTTTCGGTATGCGGGCCTCTCACTGCCGTGGCCTCCCCCGTTGCGGAGCACAGGCTCCGGACGCGCAGGCCCAGCGGCCATGGCTCACGGGCCCAGCCGCTCCGCGGTATATGGGATCCTCCCAGACCGGGGCACGAACCCGTATCCCCTGCATCGGCAGGCGGACTCTCAACCACTGCGCCACCAGGGAGGCCCAGTGATAGCTTTTTGAGGTGGTGAAAATGTTTAAAAATTTACTGTGATGTTGATTTGCACATAACTGTGAATATAC